>NC_059328.1:104474515-105674515 GCF_018350155.1 Leopardus geoffroyi
ACTGTGACCAGACAGGATTCCTATTTGGGCCATTACCATAAATCAGTCAGTGGACTGAAACTACAACCACTGGCAGCTCTAAGGTTTTTTCTTTGTGGGATACCCTGGATTGAACATCCTTAAAAAGGAGTTTTAGATTTCCTTTCAGGAGATCATTTATGTTACCTATGAGGGCCTTGGTTTTGATAGATTTTAAGGCAATGGTCCTTGGTGCTCTACCAGCCAAAAATTTGTCTTTAGCTCCTCCTGAATCTAAATGGTACATATGTATGTATGTATGTATGTATGTATGTATGTACGTACTTATGTATGTATGTTATGTCTGTAAGGGAGAGTGAGCGTGAGTCGGGGAGAGGCAGAGAGAGAAGGAGAGAGAGAATCCCAAGCAGGCTCTGCGGAACCAGACACCAGGGGATGGGGCTCAATCTCACTGGACCCTGAGATCCTCACTTGAGCTGAAATCAAGAGTCCGATGCTTAACCGACTGAGCCACCTAGGCACCCCCTCCTGAGTCTAATTTTGAATGTCCAGGAACCTTAATAATGGCCAAGGTGGATGCAAGTTTGTCAAAAATATCAAAAAGTCTTAGACACCGGACTGTATAGGATCACAGAACATGAATCAATAGTTAATTATGTATTGGACCACAACGACAATCAACGATTTTAAAGGCAAATACCAGGACATTACATAGCTGTGCAAACCCCATAAGAGACCTGATAAAGCACTGAAAATTATTTTGATAAAACACAAAATCTTTGCTTTCCTTT
The DNA here is from genome assembly GCF_018350155.1 of Leopardus geoffroyi. NCBI lineage: Eukaryota > Metazoa > Chordata > Mammalia > Carnivora > Felidae > Leopardus > Leopardus geoffroyi. The sequence continues at coordinate 104,475,286 of NC_059328.1, forward strand.
TTTAACCTCCTCTCAGGTGCAGAACGATAGTACAGGAAAACTTTGTCGTTTTAACAGAGGGAAAAATATTAATATTTGGTTTGATATAAGTAAATTACAATATGAGATCCATTAATTAAAAAAAAATTTTTTTTAACATGTATTTATTTTTGAGAGACAGAGCATGAGCAGGGGAGAGGCAGAGACAGAGGGAGACACAGAATCTGAAGCAGGCTCCAGGCTCCAAGCTGTCAGCACAGAGCCCGACACGGGGCTCAAACTCACAACCATAAGATCATGACCTGAGCCGAGGTCAACCACTTAACTGACTGAGCCACCCAGGCACTCCTAGATCCGTTAATTTTATATGTTCATCCTGACATTGTTCTGCTAGACTGGGAATGACAGAACAGGCAGGGCCAATAGGATTCCATATTGCTGAAGAGGGTTGCTCTAGGTTGAGTAGGCAGAATAAAGATTTAAAAGATGGGACAAGTTCTAAACTGAGGGCAGATGGTATAAATATCAAAGAAGCCATCACCAGAATCCCAGCCTTGCAAGTAGTTATAAAACACGGGGAAGTTTTTGGGGCACCTGGGTGGCTCAGTCGGTTGCGCATCTGACCTCGGCTCAGGTCATGATCTCACAGTTCGTGGGTTCGAGCCCCGCATGGGGCTCTTGTGCTGACAGCTCAGAGCCTGGAGCCTGTTTCGGATTCTGCGTCTCCCTCTCTCTCTGCCCCTCCCCTGTTCACCCTCCGTCTCTGTCTCAAGAATAAATAAACATTAAAAAAACAAAAAAACATGGGGAAGTTTTTTCAACAAAGCTTGCCACCTGGCTATGAATCTTAAGAGACAAGGCAACAAAGGATGAGCCCATCAAAGAGTGATTGCAGCCTGGCCTTGAGGAGTCACCGCTGTGTGTGCAGAGGACAGAAAGGATGATTGTTCTTGTACTGGCATTTCAGCTGGCCACACAGACCCTTTGTTGCTCAATTTACTGTGGTATATAAGCAGTGGCTCTCAAACATGCTGGATCATTTCACAGCAAGAAATATACTGTGTCGTATGTCTCAGCACATACTTACACACATAAAACCATATAACTAACTCAAGTATAAGTTTAATAAATGGACAAGTATTGCCTATTTTCAGTATATGCCATGTAGGTACTCTAATTTTTGCTTTTTTAATGAAAATTTTATTTTCAATTTATATATAGATAATAAATACATCTATAATAAAATATGTATCGTCCATTCATCTGTATAAACAGATATGGATAACATTTGTATTTTCTACTTAAATAAGTGTTCGTCATAATTCATTGATGGTCTGTGACCACAGGTTGAAAACCCCGAAGTTACAATAAACCATTCCACAGTAGGAGAAAGATCTTATGGAAGTTCACTGATTCTTCTCTTCCGAAGGCACACCTGCTGGCTTGTCTGCATTCTCTCAGCATCCATGCATGCAGTTCATGCAGAGTTAACATATGCTTAGTATTCTAAGTTTTCTCATTGGTTCATTTGTATTTTAACTCCCTTTCCAATCTAATTTTTAATAGTTTGTTTTTTTTAATTTTTAATATTTATTTTTGAGAGAGAGAGAGAGAGAGAGAGAGAGAGAGAGAGAGGGAGAGAGAGGGAGGGAGGGAGGGAGGGAGGGAGGGAGAGGAAGCTGGGGAGGGTCAGAGACAGAGGGAGGCACACAATTCCAAGCAGATTCCAGGCTCTGAGCTGTCAGCACAGAGCCCAAGGCGGGGCTCAAACTCACCAACTGTGAGATCATGACCTGAGTCAAAGTGGGATGCTCAACCAATGGAGCCACCCAGGTGCCCCCTCTTTAACCATTTGTAATTTTTGCTTTTCAGTGACTATTAGGAAGCAGGCAATTGTGAACTGTCTATCATAAATTAGCATCCTGTTGTATATTAGCAAGCTTATAAATACATTTCAAAAATTTTAGAGACATACTCTTTCTCATAATAATTTTTTGGTAAAAATGGAAATGCCAAAAGTAGATAAACTAAGCTTAGCATTTAATATTTATCTATTTTGGAAATAATTTAGATATTCAATGAGTGTCCATTATTTAGTTTATCTTAGTATAAACTTTGATCTTCTATTTATTTAAACGAAAATGTTTATTTAAAAATTTTTAAGTTTTTATTTATTTCTTTTGCGGGGCGGCGGGGGTGGGGGGGGGCGGCAAGAGCAGGGGAAGTTCAGAGAGAGAAGGAAAGAATCCAAAGCAGTCTCCATGCTATCAGGCTGTCAGTACAGAGCCTGACTGAACTGGAACCAAGAGTCCAAACGTTAACCGACTGAGCCACCTAGGCACCCCTAAATTACTTGTTTTTAACAATTATACTTGGATAAGACATTAAACAGCTAATCGTCATTTTAAGTTATTTCTTTTGTTGATGAATTTTGTAACACAGAGATAACATGAGCTTATTTGATTAGTAAACTCGGGTAGAAAAGGCAGTTTATCTGCATTCTATTTAATGTTGATAACTCTAAAGATATTCTTGTTTTTATTAAACCAACAAACTTGAATTTGTTTTTATTTATCAAAGATTATCCTAGACTACATGAACTTGGGTTACTTTTTATTCTATTTCTGAGAACTTTAGGAATACTTAATAGATATAAGTACTTGATATTCCTCAAGCCAATTAAGTAGAATTCTTTTACAAATTAATTTTGGCAATATCATCCCAAGACAGTAAAATACCATATCTATAACATGCATACACACACACACACACACACACACACACACACACACACACAAACAGCTCTTACAGCTTTCTTTCCTTCTTTCCTTCTTTCTTTCTTTCTTTCTTTCTTTCTTTCTTTCTTTCTTTCTTTTTCTTTCTTTCTTTTTTTTTTTTAAACTTTAGCCATGTCTCAGGTAGGAAACCCAAAAGAATAGCTGGACCCAGGGGTGCCTGGGTGGCTCAGTCAGCTAAGCCTCTGATTTTGGCTCTGGTCATGATCTCATGGTTTGTGAGTTCAAGCCCCATGTTGGGCTCTAAGGTGACAGCTCAGAGCCTGGAGCCTGCTTCAGAGGCTGTGTCTCCCTCTCTCTCTGCCCCTCCGCCCCCCTTGTTCCTGCTCTGTCTCTCACTCTCAAAAATACATAAACATTAAAAAAAAAGAATGGCTGGATCCAAATTATGTTTCCAGCAGATGGACTAACTTAAGGTTACTTGCTCAGATGACCAATCTTTTATTAAAAATGTATTATTATTTGCATGAATCAAATTATGTTTCCATAATTTTAAGGTTACCTGCTCAGATGGCCAGTCTTTTATTAAAAATGTATTATTATCATTATTATTTGCATGGATGAGCAATCTTTTATTAAAAAATTGTTGTTGTTGTTATTATTATTATTATTATTATTATTATTACTATTATTATTTGCATGCTATCAGGATCCTTTTAGAGCTGTTTTGGACTTATTTTGTCCTTTGCATACTAATCAAAGAATGCATTCCACTGTCTCAAAGAGGTTTGGAATCCTCTTTTTTAAGGGTGCCCCTTAAGGTGGACTTAACTAAAACAGAGGTTCCCCAGAATGGCTATTGCAATTTTAATTTAAACAACACTTGTCCTAAAACAACCAGCAATCACAATCCCCCCCCCCCCCACACACACACACACATCCTATGAAACAAAAGAGTACTCATCAATAGTGAAACCCCTCCCTCCAGTGGCATGATGGGCATCTCCTCTCTCTCTGGGCACTCACCCGCCTGATCCCAGAGAAAGGCAACGACCTCAACCAAAAGGAAGGAGGGAGGTCGGTACCTAAGAGGACTCACGGTGCGAGTAGAAGGCTGTCCGTAAGTATACAAGCTAGGAGCGGTGAGCACTAGTCTCCTGTAGAGACCGCACCCAATTCCAGGAGACACCGGTCCTGCCTTGCTGAAATCACCTCAGGTCCTGCTTCTGACAACAGGCTGTCGGCCTAAAATTGTCACAAGGCAATAATTAAGCAAGACCATTTATTTGGGATCAAAGAATCGCAGTTCAGCATACACAGATGTGAAGAGCAACCCAAATAGTTGTTTAACGAGAACTTTCGATTGGTGTTAATGGCAGAAAGCGAATCTGGACTGAGTGTAATTGATTGCTAAGGCTATCACTAAGCAAAGTCTCTGACTGTAGCAAGTTACAGGTTTTGCGGCTCAGTCCTTGTAATATTTGGTGTTTGGCACAATTCAAAAGTTCCCAGTTCTACCCGGTGGAGACGTGCCTGCACAAAGCCCATCTCCTTAATGGCTTCCTGGCTCCATTTTAAAACCCTTTCATGCAAGTGACCCCATTTCATTCCACCTTTCAGATTCTTTTTTTTAACAACCGGAAAAGAGGTCTAACTTTCGGGACTGATGTAAGTTTTTCGTAATTTCGGCTAGATACCAGTTACATTTAGCAAAACTCACTGGGCGGTGCACTTAACACTTGTGAACTCTATGTTCAATCATTCACTGTTCGAAAAAAAATGTTATCAAGTGAAGATGTTATTTTATTTGTTAGGTTTTATTTAAAGTATCCGTTGGAGTTCGAACTCTCATTTCCTCTCCTTTCTTAGCTCGTCTAAAAAGGCCCCAGTGGCGCTTGAAACTTCTCAACCAGAAAAGCCTCATCGTTTCATTTTTGCAAAGACACCAAATACAAGGCGGCACCTCCCTCACCTCCTTCCAGACGTAGGGCAGTCAAGCATCTCAAGACGACCGAGACTTCAGCATGCACGGCGGAGGTTCCCTTTTTCTCAGCGCAGAGCTCTGGAATCGCGGGAAACCGTGCTCTCGTGCCGCAGGCAAATGGGGCAGCTCGCGCAGGTTTAAATCTAGCACTCGCCACCACCTCAGGAGACCCTGCTTCGAGCGGGATTGGAACCGAGGCTGCTACAGGTACAACGCAGAGCACTAAAGAGCTATGAGCCGGCTTGCAAATGCCCAAGCCGTGCTTTAAGCGGTCCTAAAGGCCTTCATGATATCTTGCTGCCTTCCCCCCTCCCCCCCCCCCCAGAGCTACAAGTCTAACACCCTTTTCGTTCTTTCCCGTTCTTTTTCCTTCCTTCTCCTTCAACTACGATACAAGACCCATTCTCATCTCTCTGGGATCTGGCCCCTTACCGCTGCCAGGCCGCCGAGGAGGTCTTGTTGACCCAGTACGCGCCTCCGCAGCTTCCCTGCCTCCTCTTTGCGGCTCCCTTTTCCCTCCACCTGCTGTGGGCCCCCGGCCCACGCCGACCCCCCACCCACCGCACTGAGCACGTACGCAGCGGAGCCGAGCTGAGCGCCGGAAGCTCGAGCCGGCGGGTGGCGCGCGGTTCGTCTTTCCCGTTGCTGCCGCTGCGGATGCTGCTCAATTAACTGGATGGGTAAGTTTGAAAAACAAATTTCCCCTTTGAAAAGCTTTTCACTATTTCCATTCTCGGGGTTCTTCAGTTCCTCAAGGGCCTAAAAGCTAAAGACGACCAAGTAATTTACAAGTCCCAGGAGAGCGTCCTGGTGAATGTCTGACCCTGTTCTCGGCTTGGGGACATTAGAACGACCATCGACCCGACCCCTGCCGTCGTGGGACCTCCCTGCCGGGCAGAGGAACCCGAAGGAAGTGGAAGCACCCCACCAGCCTCGAAGGTATCTCCGAATGGTGGGCTCTCCTTCTGACCAATTATGCCCTTCCTACTTCCTCCAGGCCTCACATTCGTCCTGGGTTAGGGGACGAGTGCCGATGAAGGGTGGTCTGATGAAGGCAGAGAAGGGGGAAGCGTCACCAGGCGAGCCCACCGGCACGTGCAGCTTCCCTCGGGCCCCACTCGCCTCGGCCCCGGGGACGCTAGCTAGCATTTCAGGCGGGTGGGGAGCAAGGCAGAGTGGGGCCGCTGGACTGCCCTTTTGTCTTCGGAATCTCTCACTCACGGTTTTCACGCGATGAACACGCTTTGTCAACTCCTCTCCGGTTTTCCGAGGCATTGGAACTTGTTTCCTTGTCTCGAGTGCGGCACGTCCCCGAGGTTAGCAGGTACTTACTACCTAAGGAGGCAGGGGAAGGGTGGAGCACTGTGTCTCTGTGGCGCAATCGGTTAGCGCGTTCGGCTGTTAACCGAAAGGTTGGTGGTTCGAGCCCACCCAGGGACGGGCTGCTTCACTTTTGGCTCAGTGCCGCGTGTTTCCTGCTGTTTAGTTAGCACCTGCACATTTCCTCACATAAAGTACACATTACTGGATTCTGGGCCCTAGCCACCGCACAGCACCTAACCCTTCAGAGCCACCCCCCACGTCCCAACCTCATTCTCTGACGGTATCTGCTGGCCTATCAGCTTTATACCTCTACAACGCCAACTTCTCAAACAGATAGAAGAACCCGGGTTCTACCTAGTGTGGTAAAACTCTGTAGTCTGCCCTGAAAGATTGGATGAGTAAGTGAAACTTTTTGTGACTCCCATCTTTTTTTTTTTTTTTTTAATTTCTAAACATGATTGCCTTCATTGTTCAAACTGCTTGCCTTGGGAAAATTGGTCCGGGGGCTGACATTTTTTTGAAAAAAAAATGCTAATTGTTCATTTTTTAGAGCATTTTAGGTTCACAGCAAAGATGAGGGGAAGGGACAGAGATTACCCACACCCTTCCTGCCCTCCCCACCACAAACACACACAAATAGCCTGCCTGGTTGTCAACACCCCCCACTGCAGTGCCTTTGTGCCTTTGTGACAACTCAGGAATCTATCCAAAGTCCATAGTTTACATTAGGGTTCACTCTTGCAGAGTGGGTTTGGACAAACGTATCCGGAAATGTGTCCACCGTTATAAGTATCACACAAAGTAGTTTCACTAGCCCAAACATCCTCTGCGCCCCCTTTCTGGCAACCACGAATCCTTTTCCTGTTTCCATAGTTTTGCCTTTTCCAGAAGGTCGTGTAGTTGGAATCACACAGTATGTAGCCTTTTCAGATCGGCTTGTTTCACTTACTAATAGGCACTTAAGATTCCTCGATGTCCTTTGGTGGATTGGCAGCTCATTTCCTTTTAGTGCTGAAATACTACTTCATTGTGTGTGTGTGTGTGTGTGTGTGTGTGTGTGTGTGTGTGTGTGACAGTTCCTTTGTCCCTCCACCTGTAAGGGACATCTTGGTTGCTTCTAAGTTTTGGCAATTGTGAGTACAGCTGCCTTGGCATCCGTGTGCGGGTTTCTGTGTGGGCATAACTTTTCAACTTGTCTGGCTAACAGGGAGCCCGGACGCTGGCTGCTATATTAAGAACATTTTTAGTTTTGTGAGAAATTGCCAGACTGCCTTCCACGGTGGCTGTACCATTTTGCGTTCTCACCAAGCAGTAAGTGAGAGCTCCTGTTGTTCCCCCATCTTTGCCAGCCTTTGGTGTTGATGTGCCTCAGTTCTTTTTCATGGGGAGTAGGAGGCCAACCGTGGTGTCCCGTCCCCAGGGAGTGCCTGGATTTGGGCATTGCTCTATCAATAATGTTGTGATCAGTGGATCCTCATCATCATTGTCCTCTGCATTTGTTTGACAGAGGCATTTCTTCCACAGTATGTGTGATACTTATTTAACCTCTTCCATATTGCTTTTGAAATTGAGTTGGTTTTATGGTTTTATGATTACGAATTCCTGTACACATATTTTTGGCCACTTGTGCAGGTATTTCTACAGTGTACAGAACTGGAAGTGCAATGACTGTAGTATGGTGTTCATATGCTGCTAATTTGGGGAAGTCCTGCAAACTTGCCTTCCACGGGAGCAGTACCAAATCACAGTCCCAGTTTATTTCCCAACCTATCAATGTGCCCTTCTTCATTACCTTGCCCACACTGCAATCTTCCTGAACCCCTTACACATAAGACTTTTTTCTTTCAAGGCCCTGAAATCTCGCTCAGCATTAGATTCATTTTAGTCCACCTCGTCCACCAGCGTGCTCCACCACGAGCACCAGCGAGTCCACCAGCAGCTCCTGTGTGTGTGTACTGATGTCTCCGCTTCCCCTGAGCTGTGATCATCGAGAGGAGGACTGTCGGGTTTTCCCTTGGCTGGTAACGAAGAACCATTCCACGTCCTGGTTGGCCAGGGTTTTCATGCACTGATCACCCAGCCCCAGCGTGGCTCTGGGCTCCTCTGAAGGCTGCCTGTGCCCATGCCTCAAGGGAAGGCTTGTGGAGGGAGGCTCCTGGGCTCCGCTCATTACCTCCCTCATTGACTGTCACAACACTACTATCTCCTTTTGTGTTCTGGTTACATCCTGCCTGTGGCTATTCCTAGTGGTGTTTCCATTATGACGCTGATATACAATTGAGTTTAAAAAGAAATTTACTAAGTAGAAGCTGTAAATCAAAGTATGGAAGCTCTTCGGTAATCGGTGATAAAGGTACATGGCTGTGGCCAACTATGAAAGTGCTGTGTTCCTTAATGAGCTTTGAGAAGCATGATTTTTGTCCCATTTTTATGCGATCTCCTCTGTCCCCCTTGTCACTGCAGGTGCACTCCCTCTTGCCCTGAGGCATTAAGTAGGTGGCAGGGCCTCAGCTGTCTGCTCCACACTTTGAACATAAAAGGCACACTTGACGGGATTTGTTTTCTTTTGTTTTTGTTTTTGTTTTTGTTTGTTTGGGGGAGCCTCTCTAGGGAACTTCCTTGTTCAGACCATTAACAAGAGTCAAGATTTAGTAAATACTTCGGTTGGGAGATGTGATTGCATCATCCCGGGAGCCATGGAGTCTGTTTCTGGGGAGGACTAAATCGTTTTGTTCTTTCTCTTCTTCATTCCGTCCATTAGTTGCCAGTGTTAAAAGTAGGCCTTACTTTTAACCTTCTCTTTCTTTTCAACATCAGGGAGGCTGAGCCAGGAGGGGACGGCAAATCTTGGTGAAGGCTTCTCAGTGCGCGCTGGCAGGCTGGCCAAACACGAGGGCTCTGGAGGCAAACTGCCTGGCCCTGAGTGCTGGCCTCTCCCCGTCACAGGGCTGGGCCCCTTGGAAAGTCAGACCAGCCTTTCAGTGCCTGAGTGTCCTCACCTGCAAGCAGGGGTGCTGATAACCTACACCGTCTCGGGGTTGTTATGGGGACTAGATAGGTTATGCTCGGTACAGCACCCAGGAACTGCGTGCTGCTCACACGGTGACGCTCGCTCGGAGAAAACTGCCAGTATCATTGTAACTAAGACTTCCGTTTTCACTTCTGACTGCACCACTGCTGACTTTCAGCATTCCCCAGAATGAATGAGGAGTGTTAAATGGTTCCCATGGGCTCTCCGCCTCTATCAGTGACCAGCACCTGGAAAACTGGTCGCTTGATAATTTCCATGGTGAGTTAACTGACAGTACAGTGCAGCAGGGAACTGGATCCAACTTGATCAAATTCTCGGACCTTGGACAGGCGTGATGAGTGTTCAGCTCCAGGTAGACAATCTTTTGCCCGTGCTTCTAGCAAGAGCTTTTGATATCCAGTCAGACTTACCCCGGAGTATTATAAGAAAACTTCAGCTATGCACCAGTGACCCCCCCCCACCTTATTTTAAGAAAAAAAGGAGGAAGAAAATGTGATTTATCTGGAAATTGTAGATTTCACCTTTCAGTGATGATGGAGTATTTGTAGCAGAACAGCATTCGCCCTGAAAAGAAATGAATGAAGTTTGAATGGAAGGAATTCTGCTTGAAGATTTGGAGAACTATCAATGCAGATAGGACCCACCAGTCTTTCAGCTCAAGGGGAGAGATGAGAGAGAAGGGAAACTCAATGGAATGAGACTAATTTTCTGCGTTATCCCCTCAGGGCATTTGCCAGTTCTTGGCAGGAACAGGAGACTGAGAAACTGGAGAGAGGGAAGCTACTAAGAGTCAGAGAAAACAACATGTTAAGTGATCTCATAGGTCTGGACAGAGAAGTTGGGGGGCTGGGGGGCGGGGGGGGGAGAGGAAGGACGTATGGAACTGTCCAAGGATTCACACTTGAGCAGCCAAGATCCTGGAATGGGTTAAGTGAGCTGGGTGCTTGGTACAGAAGTTCCCCACAATACATTTGCAAATTAAGCTATGTGCATCCAAGGGGCTTGGAAGGCCAGCAGAGTGTGGCTGAAAGAGAGTGGAATTTGCAGCACTGCCATGGTGCTTAGGGGATAAAAACTGAAGCTCAGGATTCATGGAAGAGGAGGGGCCCAAGGAAACATACCAAGGTCGCAGGTGGGAGCCCTGGACATCTGCAGCACAGCAGTGTGAGCAAACTAGCTGTAGATTGAGGCTTTCCCTGAGGGCGAACCAGCTGCAAATCAGCTTCGTCAAGAATTAGAGGTGATGCGCCCCTCTGCTGCCTGCTGGGGGAGAAGGTGAAAGATCTTCAGAGAAACAACATCTCCAACCTGGCTGTCCTTCACACCACGGGTTCATCATTCAATCACAATATTCTAGGATTGTAAAGGAAGAGAAGCAAGAGAAAGAAGGCAAACCGTAGAAATTGCCTCTTGAGATCTTGAGTTCTCAGATAGAACTCAAAGCGGTAGGTTTTAGGGGAGCCTGGCTGGCTCAGTGGGTAGAGCACGTGACCCTTGATCTCTGGGTTGTGAGTTTGAGCCCCACGTTGGGTGTACAGGTCACTTGAATAAAATTTCTTTAAATTACTTAAAAATCAGGGGCACTTGGGTAGCTCGATCGGTTAAGCATCTGCCTTGATTTTGGCTCAGGCTCAGGCCATGATCTTAAGGTTGGTGAGATCTATGGGGCAGAACCTGCTTGGGATTCTCTCCCTCTTCCTCTTCCTCTGCCCCGAGCTTGTTCTGTCTCGCCCTCTCTCTCTCAAAATAAATAAATTGAAACTTGAAAAAATATATTACTTAAAAGTTAAAAAAAAAGAAGATAAAGGGTATGATTCAGCTGTTCAGAAAACAGATGACAAAATATTTCATCAGAGAAATAGAACCTAGTTTTAAAATCACATGAAAATTAAACATATGTAATAGTTGGCATTTTAAAAAAGTCAGCAGGTCAGTTTAACCGCAGCTTGGACTCAATGGTAGAGAGAGTATGAACCTCGAAATTTGTAAGTAGAAAGAAACTGTGCAGACTGAAGCATACAGAGCCAAAAGGAAGAAATATTAAGAGCGTAACAAAGATAATGAGCCAGGTCATGAAGTCCTAACACGTGTGTAATTAAAGTCTCAGGGGTTGGAGGACCAGAAAGTGGGGCAGAAACTATATCATGGAGAATCAAAGAAAAATCATGATGGGCTCTCCAACCACATGTGCAAGAAGTTTGGTGCCCTGCAAGCCAGGTAAGGACAAGAAGGTCACACCCCTAAACTGCTGAACAACCAAGGGCAGCTGAAAACAATCACAGCAGCACCCAGATTGGGGTGTGGGGAGGAGGGGACACTCCTATGACATCGTCCAAAGATTGGGAGCTGAAATCTCAGCAAAAACATGAAAAAGAAGACCTCAATGAAGGTCTCAGTATGAGAGGACCCTCAGTACGAAGGACCTCAGTATGATTTCCAGCCACCACGTGCTGCCCCCGACCCAGTATCTTTCAAGGGTGAGTGAAGTGAAGACCTTTCCACATAAGCTAACGAAAAAGAACTGCAAAGTGCAAAAGGTAACTCTTCAGGCAGAAGTAACTGCACAGGTCACAGGGGAACTGTGCAAAAGGAAGGAAGGAAGGAAGGGAGGGAGGGAGGGAGGAAGGGCAATGAATAGGTAAAATATGTGGCTACGTCAAATAAATATGACTCTGAGCAATGGTAATAATGCCTATGTTTTTAAAATGTATGTTGAGGGGCGCCTGGGTGGCTCAGTTGGTCAAGTGTCCCACTTTGTCTCTGGTCATGATGCCATAGTTCACGAGTTTGAGCCCCGCGTTGGGCTCTGTGCTGACACCTCAGAGCCTGGAGCCTGCCTCGGATTCTGTGTTTCCATGTCTCTGCCCCTCCCCTGCTCACGCACTGTCACTGTCTCTGTCAAAAATAAATAAAATAGATAAAATGTATTTTGAAATAAAATTAATGCCAATAACTCAAAAATGAGGAGGGTAAGTGGAGTTAAGATATTCCAAGTATACAGTGCAATAATGTGATAAACGTGTAAATGCTTGTACTAACAGCCAGACTAATATATGCAACATATCCATCAACCCGGGAAGTTTCCCGGCAAATTATTTCAAAGAGGGAACCACTTCTCTCTGCTAATACTTCCTGGAAATGGAATCACCCAGGAGTATCAGATAGGTACATATAACTATGCGAGGGGCTTATCCGTGTTACCGCCTAAACCATAGTTTGGATGTTTTTACTACAGAGTACTTAATCCATTCTAAACATATACAAGGGTTTGTGTATCACCTCTGTTGACGGGCATTTGGGTTGTATCCGGTTTTGCCTAGTATGAATGATGTTGCACGAACGTTGGTGTAGAAGGCTCTTTGGATGTTGGCATTCATTTTTCTGGGGGAGTGAATAGCAATATTCCTAGGTAACGGGGCAGGTCAGGTTTTTCACTGTATGAGAAACTGCCAAATATTAGGAAAGTCGTTGTGCTAAATTACAGTGCAATCAAGGTCACGCAGTAATACCGTACACACTCCAATGCGGGAGGGAGAGAGGAAACCGCTTTAAAAATACCTCTTTTTCTAGGCTTTTCGTCTTCACTTTGTTCCCAATGCTGAAGGCCCCCCTGAAAGTGGCTGTGGTCACACCGAGTCTCACCACCAGCCCATTCGGGAGACTCCAAGGCAGCCCACCCAAGAATCACTCAAAACGCCAGGTAGGAAGAGACCTTCCCTCCCCAGTCGTGGCTCTGCCACTCTTCCGCTCGGTGCCACTCAACTCGGTTTCTGGCTCTTCCTTTTCATCCCTCTGGTCCGTGACCTAGATTTCACTGGAGCGTGTTGGCCGCGGACCTCCTGTCAGTGGCTTTAAAGCAGCGCAGGCAGGAGCCCGAGGGACCCCCTTCGCCCAGAGGACACCAAAGAGACTCCGCTCTGCCGGGAGGGCCGCGGGGCGGCGCAGAGCCAACGGGCTGGCGGAGGAAGAGCGCGCACCCGACGTCTGCCCGGGGCCCCTCGTCCTAGAGGCGGACACCCTGCGTTCGGTGCCATTCCCGAGGCCAGGCTGCTGAGGGCGCCAGGGTCCCGTCCTCGGGGGCGGGGCGGCGCGGGGTCCTTTGCCGGGGCCGCTTGGGGGGCGCGGGCTCCTCGCTCGCAGGGGCGCGGCTGTTTCCAGGGCCTTGGGCGGTTCGAGCGAAGTCGGCGGGCCCGATAGTTGTGGCCGAAATGCTGCTCTTGGGGGTTAGAGCCGGAGACCCGGCCGCCTGGCTCGTTTCCGTAGTGTAGTGGTTATCACGTTCGCCTCACACGCGAAAGGTCCCCGGTTCGAAACCGGGCGGAAACAGCTTCCTTTTACCACTACCCGCCCCCCCCCCCCCCCCATCTATTGTCCTTTAAAACGCAAAAAGAACCAGGGCCGGAGTCCCACCGCCACCTGAAAGCCTTCTCAGCACTCGACCACCAGGCCTGGCCGCTGTGTGTCTGCTCCCAGTCACCTTGGAGAGCGGGCCACACCCACTTAGTCACTCCCACAAGGGCACGCAGGACGAGGCCCACTTCAGGTTACCTCTACTTCCACGCATCCGCTGACCTGCTCATCTGGCGCCTCCGTCTGCCCGACGGGCTCACAGCTACGGTGGCTCTGAAAAGCAGCACGTTCTTCCCTGGGCGGCACACTTGCGCCACAGGTGTATTTATTTGCCTGACAGAACGCAAAGAACACAAACCAGCTGCACCTGGGACCCGAGCAAAGACGCGTAGGCGAGGAGTTTCAGGCTCCACCTAATGAGCCCATGGGGACACCAAAGGAGCCCGTCCCCGTGCCGTCATCAGGACAGCTCTGGAGCTACTTCGGAAGTCGCCAAGTAGAGGGACTCCGCCCCTCCCCCCCGCTGAGAGCCGAGTCCGCACCTTACCCATCAGCAAACGAGGCTCAGAAAGAGAGCACGGCCTTGGCTCTGCAACACACACGGCTCCAGCTGGACTAGAGTGTGGCACAGGCCAGTCGCCTTGTGGTCAGGGCCCAAGGGGTCGCTGAGGCTGGAAGAGGTGGTGAGCAGCAGGGCAAGGGCTGGGAGCCTTGTGCGGCTGCATTCAGCCCTGCGCCGCTGGGAATCGCCTCCGCTTGTGCTCTGTCCGCCTGGGAAATGTCACCTTGACTTTCAGGGTTTTCATCTGCAGGGGCCGAAGCAGGGATCCTGTGTGGGTGGATTCCCCGGGATCGGATCGGTGGGATGGGATTTGGATTTTTCACCGCCACTGCTCAGGTTCGATTCCAATCCAGGAGACTTTGTGGCGCTGTCTCCATACTTGGGATTTGCCTTTTCATCCCCCAAAGTCTGGTGTGCACCCAGGGACGCTTGCAGAAGTGGCTGTTCACTGAGCCCCTAAAATACGGGAGGTCAGGAGTCCGGGTCCTTGTAATGGCCAGGCTGGGAGAGGAGAGCTGGGATGAGAAGCCAGGCCAGCGGCTCCCTTCCATTCACCTCAGAAACCCAAGGTCTCACTTCAAGCGTTTTCCTCTAAAGAGAACCTGGGACTTGACTTTGTCACTCCTTTCAAACAAACAAACAAACAAACAAACAAACAAACAAACTTTGAAACATACCAAAACAGTTGCCAGAATGGTCACATCCTATATCCCTCACCCAGGGGCACCAGTTAACATTTCCCCACATTTGCTTTCTCATTCTCGCTCCACATGTACAGACAGGACTTGTGCAGTCATCTCCAGATGATTGTTTGGTCCGCGGTTGCTCCTTTGCCTTGGGCAGTGTCCCGCAGAACCAGCCTCTGCAGGACCTTTCCTCCAGGGCCAGGGGAGGGCTTTGTCCTCTGGACGAGAGCCCTCCTGTTCCTTCAGGAAGCAGACACCTGTTCCCTTCAGGCTGTAGAGAAGCTTCAGGCAGGCAGGTGGTTCTTAGGCTCTCCTGGATAGGGCAGGCCAGGCGTGCCCTGTGCTTGTAGGAACACGTCCAGGTTGTCGTGCCCCCAGCACCGGCTGCCCTCCGGACTCCTCCTGGTGGCTTTGGTGGGCAGTGGATCTAGGGTGAGCCTGAGCTCTAGAACCCCCCACCCGGGGAGAGACCCTTCAGGGAAGTGCAGCTGCTGCCGCCTGGATCCTCCCGCCCTCCGGGCTCTCCTGCCCTGCAGGGATCTTCAAGGGTCCTGGCCCAACAGAAGGTGAAGAATCCTTTCCCCGTGGTGGGAGGATGAGGGGGAGCGGGTGGGAAAATCTTCAAGGGGAAGGGGAAGTTTTCAAGAGCTTTCCAGGATTGTCTGCCTTGGCACTGTCAGGTAGGTGGCTGCCCTGTGATAATGGTGCTTGGTCTTATCTCGTCCTGTCCTTGAGCTTGTCCTGGCTCCACTCTGAGTCCAAGCAGACACAGGCAACCTGATTTGTGGTGTGTATTCAGTTGAGCCCCTTCCCCAAGTGGGGTAGTGACTGAGCTTCTATTTCCAGGACCCAAGGGGGGCGTGCAAGGACGCTATTGATGGGGTTTCGTCCCCCTCACCCTTTTCTTTCTCTGCCTCCGCCCTTCCTTCCTTCCTTCTCTTTCTTTTCTTTCTTTCTTTTTTTTTTTTTAAAGATCAAGAGTCCCATGCTCTACGGATTGAGCCAGCCAGGCACCCCTCCTACTTCCTTTCTTGCTGAATCTGTAACCCGGGAAAACAGACAAACAAAAAACCCTGTTTACATGTAGATAAATTGCTCTCCGTGCACTCAGGTACAAGGGGAAAACGTCAAGTGGATAGTAAGGATGAATCTCGAATACGTTTAAACACTTTAAAGGATTTTAATAATTTACATATAATGGCATAGAACATGTTTATATCATGTGATATTTCTAAAGAGGACTTTTTGTGTGCATCCGACTGGTTTAATAGTTGTGGCCTAAAAACTGTTTTATGTGGTCTTCCAGGTTTTCTAATAATATAGAAAATATTGGTAGATATATTCTAGTTTATACAGGTCTTGGATTTATTTTCTCTTCAAATTCCTGGTGACACTTAGCCACCTAAATTTCCTATATTGGTTTTACTGGCCCAATAAGCGCACTTCAACTCCAATAGTATTTAAGGAGTTTATACAATATGAAATTATGTGTTTCAGTACATTAAAGAGATCATATAAGATTTGTAAATGGAGAGTAAGTCTTAGAAGTCTGGAACTCAGTGACTTAATTATTCTTACAATATTTTGGGGTAGGGGTTTTTAGGTATTTTATATTTTTATACTCCACATGCATTTCTCCATTATGTGTCGAGTCAATTTGCAATTTTAAGACCTACCGTTATCTTTACGTTCTTCCAATGATATTAAACTGAGTTAATCAATGTATCATCTTAGCCTAGAACTTTTCTAATTAAGAGAGAAAAAACAAAACACTTTTAATATAATGCTGCTGCACATATTTAGACATCATATAGAGTAGCTGTGGGCAACAGGTTCAGAGGAGGTGTGGGGACCTTGAGGAGATATTGGTGAGGGTGAAAAACACATGCAACGTCTGCTCCAGGAAGTAAAGTGCTGTCAGGGAATGGTAGGGCAACTTTAAAAGATATGAGTGATCAGAGTTCCTGAAAAGACTGGGACTGGGGGTAAAGAAGCAATTTTTGAGGAGACAACAACAGAAGGACTTCCAATCATTATAATGATTGTAAACCCACCGATCCAAGGAGCCGAATGAGCACAAGAGACAGGAAGAAAACCGTATCTAGTCACATCATAATTGTATTGCTCAAATCCATGGAAAAAGAAAGCAAAAACAAAAACAACTGTGCAGAAGCACCCAGAGGAAAAAGACATGGTACGTACAGAACACAAAAGTAAACGTGATGTCAGTTTTCTCCCCGGAAGCGGTGCAAGTGAGAAGGCAATGGAGCAGCATCAAAGTCAAGGTGGAATTCTATGCCTCCCCTCCAAAAAAGGCTTTCAGAAATGAAGGTGAATGACATTGGAAGACATACAAATGCTGAAAGACTACATCACCAGCAGACCCACTCCACGAGAAATGTTAAATCCTCCAGGAAGGACACTGATACCAGATGGGAATCTGCATGTAGCCAAATGGATAAAGGACAACAGAATGGTAACCGCATGGGGAAAAATTTATATATATGTAAAAATATATATATTAATATATTACATACACACACACATACATATATATACATACACACGCACACATGTATACGTATATATACATATATGTGCACCCACACACATATGGTTTTTAAATTAGTATTTAAATCTCTGAAAAAACATGGAGCAGATGAAACGAAAGTGATAACGATGGGTTTTGGGCTTTCTAACATGCAAAGTGAAACGCGTGATAGCTGCAGCCTAAAGGTGGGCAGGGGAGTAATGGGAAGAGGCATGGGATCACTTGGAGGGAAGCTGGCAAGTTACAGATGTATATGTTATGAAGCCCAAAGCAGTAGCTGAAATAACAAAAGAAAGAGTGATAGCCGATAAGGCCACGGGGCGGGGAAGTCGGATCATACGAAAACCATGTAAACGCTATGTTATTAGAGCAATTGCTCTTCTAGGACTCTACCCTGTACAAATGTTGGTACAAGTGACCAAAGATGTGTACAAGAATGAGGACTAAAGCAGTGTTTGTAACCATAAAATTCTAGAACCAACTTAATGTAAAGAATCTAAGGAAGGGGCTAAATAAATACTAGCACAAACAAAGGGTGGAAGAAACTGCATTGTTGGAAGGCATTCAGAGGGTTCTCCTCTTTCGAGGACTTCTGGATTCCCAGCGACCGGTTCTCCTCCAGAGCTCTCCCGCTCTCATCCGTGAGGACCTTAGGTCCTCTGGCTGTGCGCGAGTGCCAAACGCTTTCTACGTTCTAGAAAAGAACTACCGCGTCCCTGGGTGGGCTCGAACCACCAACCTTTCGGTTAACAGCCGAACGCGCTAACCGATTGCGCCACAGAGACCTTCGGGAGAGGAGGCCCCGCCCACAGCCCGATAGAGAGCACACAAGGCCCTCAACGCTAGGAGGGGCCACCCGCCTTCCGTCTGAGGCCAGCGGCGCCTGAGGGAAGCTGAACGCCGCTGGGCTCCCCGGACGGCTCTTCCCGTTTGTTCCGCCTTCACCCGGCCTTCGGCGGGGCCGCTGGGGCTCCCCTCGGCTGCGGTCGCTGTGGGGGAAGCTGGAGAGCCGGCGGGGTGGGGCGTGGTCCAAAGGGGCAAACGCCAAGAGAGAAGCGGGAAAAGAGAAGCGGGGGAGGCGTGGACGCGGGCCACGAGACTTCCTAGGGCGCCTGTGCAGAGCCACCAGCCCAACCCCGGGGACAAGGAGAATGGTTTTTGATGGTTTTTCTTCCTCGCGTGTCAGAATGGAGAAGAAGGGAAGGAGAATCCAAGGGCGGCCCGCAGTTGTCCGGGAACAAAGCAGCGCGGAAACTGGAATGACTTTGCGGTAAAAGTGCTCGAGCGCCGGCCGGGCTTGTCATCGGGCTGGTGGCGCGCCGTGATCGTATAGTGGTTAGTACTCTGCGTTGTGGCCGCAGCAACCTCGGTTCGAATCCGAGTCACGGCAGTATCTGGAGCACTCGCCGTTCCTCTCTTTTTACTTTGGGTTTCAACCTGCCCCGGCTGCGCCCCTTACCTGGGGGACAGAGAGGGCCCCGTGCTTTCCGCTGGCCACCCCGCGCCACCGCGTCTTCACCCGAAGGGAAGGGAAGGAGAGGAAAACTCGCCACAGCACTAACCTGGCGACCTTCTCCGTTCCGTTGGACTCTGACCTCAAGTCAAATCAACTAAAGGGCTCATCTCCAGCGCCGCTCCAAAATGGCACAGTCCTCGATGCCCTCTACCTGTCCAGCAAGGAGCCTCATATGGTGGGCTCTAGTTGCTGCCAAACGGCGTCTCTGTGGCCCTCAAAATCTAAAGGGTCTGAAAGACCACACAAAAGGTTCCATCACCTAGGTGACACCTCCTCCATTGGCCTGTTTGTCGGCTTGAACCTTGGCCCCTGCGAATCAATCTCTGCCTCCGCGGACTTTTTCCATTCTTGGCTCTCTATGATCCTCCTTAACCGTCCTCACGGTGAGCTCCCTCGTTACTTGCGGTGCGCTCGCAAGGCTTTTAAATGCCTTCGGGCAGCCGCTTTCCACGCCAAAAGGTGTTCATCGGGATACCACCTGGAGTTGTGGTCGTGCCACATCTTTGTCAAGAGTGGGGGTGTCCCTCTCTTTATCATGTTGCCATGCTGCTGGGAGTAGTGCTATCTCAATGTGACTTTAGTATCCATTTCTCTGAGGGCTGAAAATATTGAGCACTCTTTTACGTGCTACGTCGGCCTTGTGTATCTTCTTTTCCCGAGGATCTGTTTCATGTCTTTTACCCATCTGAAACACTTGAGTTGTTTGATTTTTTTCTTTTAATTAGCAGTTTGGGGGAGCTCCTCACACATTATAATGACAGGTTAGGGGGTTTGTATGCTTTCTCCCTTGCTTGCTTGCTTGCTTGCTTGTTTTGTCAGATGGGTTTTGTGAACACGTTCTCCCTGTCTGTCGCTTGCTGTTTTCATCGTCTTCCTGGGGTCTTTGCATGAGAAGATATGGTTAATGTTGATGAAGTCTAGGTTATCATGTCTTTTCTTTTAGACGTATTTTCCCCCTGGGTCTTGTTTACTAAATCTTTGCCTACCACCTAGTCACAAAGTGTCCTCAAAAAGTGCTTTATACCTTTACCTTTTATGTTTTATGAGGCACCTCCAATTAACATTTGTGTGTACTGTGAGGTGGAAATAAAGCTGTTTCCCTCTTCCCCCCACCCCCCATATTGAACCTATTTCCTTTCTCCGTTGAACTGCTCTTCTTGAAAACGAATTCACCAGGTCAGCTGTGGGTCCATTTGTCCGTGTGTGTCTCCCGATGCCACTGGCACATTGCACGGTACTATAGGGGCTCAGAGTAAGTCTTCAAGTCCGGTAGCGTAAGCCACACCACCCACACAACCACCCGTTTTGTTCTTTTTCACACAGTGCAATACACTTGAGACGTATAACAACTCATGTAACCAACACGCAGGTCCAGACATGCCGTCACTTCATCCCGCTCACTTCCGTGTGGGACACAGGATTCCCCCCCCCCCCCAGACGTAGCGGTTACCCCCCCGGTGGTCAAAGATCCTCTGATGTACCCCACCCTCCGGGGAGAAGGAATCTCCAGTTGTCTGCGGGGCCGCTGAACAGGCCAAATGTCCGGTGGGCACGCTGCAGGGGCAGCAGGCTGTAGGGCGGGGCGGGACCCGGAATCCAGTCGTTCGGGGCCGCCGGGTCTTCCTTGAAAGCCGTCTCGGTCCGCGCGCCGCCTCCGTCGCTGCGTCCCTCGGAGTCCTTTGGGGGATGTTGAGGACCGCGGGGTCTCACGCCGGGCGGGGTCCGCCCCTCGCGCCTCCTCACGGCGACCTCGCATCCGCACGCGGCCGCCTCGCGAAGGCGAGACTCCCGGGCAGCTCTGGGGTGCGGCCCGGACCCGGCCACTTGTGGACCTGCCAGCCCTGGGCGTCTCCTGCGGGCTCTTGCTTTGGAGAGAGCGGGGAGGGAAGGTCCTTAGGGAAGGACTCCTGGGAGGACGGATGAGCTCCCAGAAAGCCCGAGGCCTTCCAGAGCGCAGGGGGAAACTGTCACTCTGGTGGGAAGCAAGGAGAAGGAAGGGCTCCGTCGGTTCCCTGGTGGTCTAGTGGCTAGGATTCGGCGCTTTCACCGCCGCGGCCCGGGTTCGATTCCCGGTCAGGGAAGCGGGGCTTTTTTTTTTTTTTTTTTTTTTGGCTTTTGGCTTTTGGCTTTTGGTTTTGTAGGTTGGTTGTTGGGCTTTGGTTTTTTGGTTTTTTTGGTGCCCCAATCTTCCTTTCATCCCCGGAGCTGTGCTGGCCGTCATCTGCGCTGCGCACCGCACCGACTCTTCCTTCACCTTCAGCGCTCCGGGGAAAGGACGCCAGGCCGCTCTACACGGCGCACTGTGCTTGCTGGGCTCCAAGTCAGCCGCCCCCAGGAGTGGCCTCAGAGGGCGACTAAGCATCTGGCTTGGGTTCACACTGTCGTGCAGAGGTTCGGATTCCTGTGGGGCCGCCCCAGGGACGCAGATCCGACCGAGTTCTGGAGGCCAAGCACGTCGCGGTGTTGCTGTGGACCCCTGGACACACCGGCTGGTGGGCCGAGCCTCTCAGCTCAGTCCGCGCATAAAAGGCTTACTTGGCGTTTGGGAGAGGTGCCTGGACGCGATACCCTCCCGGCCTGAGAGGCAGGGGAGGGGAGCGGTGGGAGGGGAACGGGTCCTCCTGGAAGGCTGTCCCATTCGCAGACTAAGCGGTCTAGCGAGGTGATGTTAAGTGACCCAACAAAGGCAGCATGTCAAGTGCGCACAAAATGGAAAACTGTTGTCGCTGCCGTAAGCCGGGGTAGGAGTGAGCATCAACACCACGATGTCAAAACGATGACATCACAGTCAAATCCGTTTCTACAAGGGCTGTTGCATGTAACGCCCCCGTAGACTCTATACACCAGGCCCTGGGCACGTTTTCCTTTTTCCCTTCGATACCGGCTCCGAAGACCTGTTGGGGTACATGCGATGTGTACTGTGAGGCACGAGGAGAGCGAGCGAGGGCAGGGGGAGTTGCTGCGGACCTGGACTGCAGAGGCGGCAGCGCAGGGGCTGCGGGTCGGTGGGTGTGGAGCCGCTGCTGAGAGACCGACCGCTTAAGGGGTGGGGTGGGGTGGGGGGCGGTTAGCGGGCAAGGGGTGGGAGCGGGGAGGTGGAGGGAGTCGCCTGAACTCTTTGGGGAGAGTGGTTTGGAAGAAGGGCGAGGGTTGGGGGGAGGGGGAGGGCGGTGACCCTGAGCGAACCAAGCGGGGACAGAAGTGTGCAGTGTGCTTGGCGAGCCCACGCTCACACCATAGGGGAGAATCGTGGCCCCGAAGGTGGTCTTCCCGGAGCCGAGGCTCGGCTGTGGCCCTCCCGTTGTCCTGGCGCCTGCGGTGCCCTCGAGCGCAGCGAACTCAGCTGCGCCCCGCCTGTTGGTGGGGGACCGCTTTCGGTGGCCTCTCCATGTTCTCCCCCTGCTCTCTTAGGTGGTAGGACTACTTCCCTTGCTCCCGTGCCGGCCCGCGGGAGACGCTGTCCTCGAAGCCGGAGAAAATTGTCCCGTGCCTCTTTCTACCCCTCTTTCTTTAGCACCGACATTGCGCGGGGTCCAGAGAGCCCTTCGGGAAACCTTGGGGCTCACGTCCTCCCTCCCTCCCCTCCCCCACAGGCCTATACGAGGGGCAAGGGGTCCCAGAATCCCTTAACCCGGTAGGTGGGGTTTTTTTGTCTTTTGTGTTTTGTTTTGTTTTGGTTTGGTTTTTTGACCCTGTGTACTTTGTGGCTCTTTCTCCGTAGCGTTGTCAAACCGAGGGCCAGAATTACCTTCTCTCCCTTTTGTTTGTACTCACACCCCGGGCTCATGTGCAGGGTGGCATCAAGTGACCGCTTTTTAAGAGACTGCCTGGACGAAACATGGATGGTGTGTTGGAGGTGCAGAATATAACCTGGTGGGCAAGAGGCACCGCATGGTTCTCACAGGCTTCCCTTCTCTAGTATGTCACTCCAAGAGGTGCGGGATTTTTAAATTCATCCCTGCCATCTGGGTGATGCTGAAGGCATAGTTTTCAAAGTCAGAAAATACAATCTATTTCATGTTGGTTTAAGAGGTGCTTTTGGGGTGTGTGTGTGTGTGTGTGTGTGTGTGTGTGTGTGTGTGTTTCCTTAAGCTCAGTTGGTACCTTTAAAAACATAGAGCCTAAAGGCAGATGGCAAGCTTGCAGGTGCCAGCACAAAAAGTGAAAATGGAGGCATCAAAGCGCCTTACGTTCTTAGGTGGATTGCCAAGATAGCTTCTTTTGTCTTCTGTTCGGGGACCTTGAGAGCGAGGAACATGGAAGACACAGACGCTTTCAGTCCCAGGCTCACTTGAGAAGTATTAGAGGAGGTCCCCACTACATGAAGGTGGGACCCTAAAGTCCTAAGCCCTTGGGGGTAGGAGTGATGCCATCTAGTCCTGCTGCATCACTCCTACCCCTGCAAGTCCCGGGGCTCTTTGGACAAGGAAGGCAGCCTTGGCTCTACAAGCAGTATAAGGAAAAGGAAAGTTTAAAAAGCCCATGAGAATGAATGAATGAATGAATGAATGAGCGAGCAAGCAAGCAAGCAAGCAAGCGGCAGCTGGCTGGCTCACTGGGTAGGGCAGGTGACTCCTGATCCTCGGGGTTGTAAGTTACGGCCCCACAGAGGTTACTTAAAAATAAAATCTTTAAAAGTACAATAAAATAGGGGCATCTGGGTGGCTCAGCCAGTTGAGCGTCCGACTTTGGCTCAGGTCATGATCTCACAGTTTGTTGGTTCAAGCCTCATGTTGTTCTTTGCGCTGACAGTGTGAGAGGCCTGGTTAGTATTCTCTCTGTCTCTGTCTCTGTCTCTGTCTCTCTCTCAAAAATGAATACACATTTAAAAACAAAATAAAATAGAATAAAATAAAAGGCCCATGAGGAAACTGTGGCCATGGGCCTGACCTCTAGTGGATTTAGCCTTGAGTACACATAGCCTGGGTAGTCTGGGAAGCCTTAGGACGCCAAGTTGGTGTGGTCTGTTCCCTAGCCAGTAACAAACCCCAAGGGCCTGCCACAGGGGAATATATTCAAAGGAGAACGTACTCATCCGAGGGCTGTAGAGGGCTATAGAGGTACCTACCTTCCAATAACACTTCCAGAGAATCAGCTAGCATCTAGAACTCAGTTATAAGACATAAGAACAAAATCTCATGGATCTAGAATTTTAGAGATGCTTCTATCAATCCTCGTATCAAATCAGACATGAAGATGGAAATGAGGAAATATTCTGAGTCAAACAAAACTGAAAATACTGCATCTCCTGCACAAGATGTGGTGAAACCAGTCTTCAGGGGACAATACACAGCCTTAAGTGTAAATCGAGACAGTTAGAGCTGATTGCTAATGAGCTAAATCTCCATCTCAAAGAGTTACAGAAAGAATAACAACAACAAGGGCAGGTAGGAGCAGAAATTATATACAAAAGCAGGACTTTGAAAATAAGAAACAAAGTTAAAAAATAAATACAAAGAAAAAAGAAAATTAGAAATAAATATACAAAAGAGAAAAGTCAATGGTTGGATCTTTGAAAAACACTACTCTGCTAAAACTGGGAGGAGGGAAGAAGGAAGTCACTACTACTGAACTGGTAGACTTAAGGAAACAATAAATGGATATTATAAACACATATATACCAACCAATTAAAAGACTTAAGGGAAATGTATGTCTTGTAGTAATGATTTGCGCGGAGGGCGGGGGGAGGACTAGTCCTACAACCTTAAAAAAATTTTTTTTTTTTAGAATTCAAAAATCTTCCTGCAAAGAAAGCTGAAGGATCAAAAAAGTTCATTCGAAAAAATGACTCCAAAGCCCAGAAATTTTAAAAGCGTCAAAAGATGGCAGAATTCCCCAACTTATTTTTATGAGTTTGGATTGAAACAAAAAACTTCCCAAAAGGCAACATGAAAAACAGAATTACAGGCCTGACTTATTGCTGAGTATACATAGCTACAAACATTCTTCAAAATATTGAATCTAGCTAGCTATCTAATGTTTATTTTTGAGAGAGAGAGAGAGAGAGAGAGAGAGAGAGAACACGGGTGGGGGGCGGGGCAGAGAGAGGGAGACACAGAAGGCACAGAGCCCGAGCAGGGCTGGAACTCACCAACCCTGAGATCATGAGCTGAGCTGAAGTCGGACGCTTAACCAATTGAGCCACCCTGGACTCCCTGATTCCAGATGTATATTTAAAAATATGTTATGACAAAAATTGGTCTTAATCTAGGAAAACAGTTGATAATCATTAGAAAATAAATTAAGGGGCACTTGGGTGGCTCAGTCGGTTAAGTGCCCCACTCTTGATTTCAGCTCAGGTCATGATCTCAGGGTTTGTAACATAGAACCCGAGTTGGGCTCTGTGCTCACAACTCGCAGTGCTGAGCCTGGTTGGGATTTTCTCTCTCCCTCTCTCTCTCTGCCCTTCCCCTGCTCCCATGTGCTCCTGTTCAACCGCCCGCTCTCTGTCTCTCTCTCTCTGTCTCTCTCTCTCACTCTCTCTCAAAATAAATAAACTTAAAAAGAAAATAAATTAATTCATCATATTAACAACTTAAAGGAGGAAAATCATAATCACTAAAACACAGAAAAGGTGTTTGAAGAAATTCATTATCAGTTTATGATTTTTAAAAACCTCTTAGCCTAACAGGAATAGAAGAGAACAGCCCTAATCTGCTTAAGGGTAGCTTCCAAACCAAAAACAAACAAAACACCTTCAGCACACATTACAGTTGATGATAAAATACTGATCTGTCCTCCCCCACCCCCACCCTTACCCGGTCAGGAACCATCAGAAAGCAGACGAATAGGCCACCTTGACCATTTCTCTTCACCACTGTCATGGAGATCTTAGCCAGTGAGAAAAGGCAAGAAAAATGATGAGAAATGAAAAATGAAAAATGAATACTATCATTATTGGCATGCATGAAATAAACTGCTGGAACTATAAAGAGAATTGAGTGTATTTTTGGTACATACACAAAATCAGAGAAAGGGGGCTATGATGAGGATTCAGAAAACGAAGGTATTGAAAACAGTATCAATGTTCAATGATCATAGCATATCATAATTCAATCCCAGGTACTGGGGTGGCGGGGGGTGGGGGAATATGATCCCTACCTCCACCATAACCCAAATCATTTCAATGTGGACCGGACACCGAAATGTGAAATGAACTCACGAGTGATTCCAGTTGCTATTAACGTAGCAGCGTATTCCTGTGATCTCAAATCTCAAGGGTAAGCAAGGATTTAAGAAATAAGACAAAAAGATGAATTCTTAGTGACGAGGCTGATCAAGTGGACTACCTCAAGAATCTCTGCTCACCAAAGCACAGAATCAAGGGTAAAAAGTCAAGTCACAATTTGAGCGAATATACTTGGCAGCCAAAGAGATTTAATGACTGCTTGCAAAACAAGAGGAAAAAGACCGACCTATAGAAAAGTCACCACGGTGGGGGGTGGGGGGAAACTTATAGGAGAAAATTCAAGTGGCTAACAAACGGTGCTCCAATTCATAACCAGTAAGGGCTTTACAAAGGAAACCCCAATGAGAGAACATTACAGACAGGCAAATAACACCACTACTAATTAAATGGGGGTAGGGGACTAGGTAGAAGGTTCTGACCTGGTAAAGCATGGGAGTAAAGGGCTAATACTATTTTACTTCTTCATCTGTGTGCGGGTTACACAGGCGTGTGCATTACAGTCAGTTGTTATGCTGTACACGCAGATTCTGTGCATTTTATGTATCTTACAATTTTTCAACACCCCTCCTCACACACACCCTGATGAATCCTACGAACAGAGAGAAGGTGGTTGAGATTCCAAGATTTTGTTTCACGAAGAAAGGTGTGGGCATTACTCTACCACATGCCTCCAAGGACAACCCTATGCAGACCAGATCCATGAAGTTGAGTTTTGGGTTGATGTGAAGTCAAAGAGTACTCTCCCAGAGCCAACCGTGATGGAAAATAATCTGTGAAGGCTAAATGCCTTTAGTTGTGTCATTTGAACACTCTGAAAAGGCTGTAGGCAGGAGCCATAACCTTTCAGATCTCTCCTCTGCTGTCTCATTGCTTAATTCACAATCCACAGCTCCTTTTTTCTCCTCTCCTTTAAGCTCTCCAAAATATTCTCTTGCAGTCCTGCCCTTGTGGGGTCTCCTCCCCCCCCCCCCCCGCGCCTTTCCTATATCTTCTTCATTGAAGATGGAGGCAAGAAGAGGGGGAGGAGGAGGAGACCGCCTGAAAACGGAACAAGTTTCTCACAGGCCTGGGAGAGGGTAAGGCAGGGAGGCAAAGACATGTGTTTTGTTTGTTTGTTTGTTTGTTTGTTTCCTTCCCAGCTAACAGTCAAGGGGAATTTTGAGGGGTTGTTACAGGCTTTAACATCTTTACTCCATCCAGCAGGTAAGTCATCAGTTTCCTTTATGTAAATCAGAACTCCTCCTCCCTCCCCAGGCCCCACCCTTAGACCCTCATTCCTGTTGACAGAGAAAATTGTGTGTCACACCTCAGAATTTATTCGTTAAAATTTCAGATTTCCAAGAATCTAAAAATAAATTAATGACTAAAACGACTTCAAGGGTTCCAACACAGTATGGCCATCGTTCTGCCCTCAAAAGTAGAAAGACGGCCTCAGAATAACAAAACTCTTGAAATTGAATAAATCAAGTTTAGTTTTAAAACGGAAAGGGCGGGGGGAACTCCCCCCCCCCCAAATCTTCGATTTTAAGCTACTGTTAGAGGAATCCGCCAGAGATTTTTCGGATGAAAATTAATCACCCGCAGTCTCCAACGCAGTCACGCACTTAGTGCCCTCAAATGGGAATCCTTTCGAAGGAGCGTCCAAGAGGTAGAAAACAAACCCGGATCAACAGTTCCCAGAGTCTTCAGTTCTTTTTCCCTTACTAAAAGTCTACTTTTCGGGCTAACACCTGTTGGGGCGCACTGCCAGGCACGCGGCATCCTCGCCGGAACAGCCACGCGCCCGCGGGACG
The DNA here is from genome assembly GCF_018350155.1 of Leopardus geoffroyi. NCBI lineage: Eukaryota > Metazoa > Chordata > Mammalia > Carnivora > Felidae > Leopardus > Leopardus geoffroyi. Next base: position 104,502,986 of record NC_059328.1, read on the forward strand.
CGCGCAGGCGGCGGCGGCGGCTGATGACCTGAACCTACGCGTTTACAGCAGCTCCACGCGGGTCCACGCGGGTTCCTCCCTACCAGCCTCCACCTTTATTCAGGCTCAAGGGTGTCTGCAGGGCCCCGCGACTGCTGTCCTCCCGAGACACTTTGGTGTCTCGATCCTCGCTCTGCACTGAGACGTGGCCCGGCGGCCAACCCAAGGCCCAGCACGGGCATCGGTGACCTGGTGGCTCTTTGGGTTCCGCGGCTCCCCCAGGGCGAGGCTGAAGGTAACTGTGGTCTTAGATCCAAAGAGTCTAAACCGCAGACCCCGCGGTGTCACCTTCGGGGGGCGGGGGGCAGAAAGGTACCAACCCGAGAGCGAGCTGGTCGCCGCGCGGCGCGCCAAACGCACTTACGCATTTAGGCACAACCCCAGTGTAGGTCGACTGCTTAGTCAAGCTTTCTGCTCAGAAGCCACCCTGCGGAGTTTGGTTCTCATTTTCCTACTCCTGGAAGCCAGAATCACGAGATGCTCGGACTTGCCTTGTGCAACAGGTAAAGCAAAGAGGAGGCGCGGCCAAAAGGAAAGCAGGGCAGGATGCATTGGCCGGGAATCGAACCCGGGTCTCCCGCGTGGGAGGCGAGAATTCTACCACTGAACCACCAATGCTTTGCTCTGGGCCAGGTGTGTGATGGGTCTGTGGAAACAACCTCCAGAGCCACTCCCAGCTAGGGCGCCGGGCGATTTCAAAGGTTCCAGAACAGGTTTACGCAGTCGTCTTTGCAGCACGGAGCTAACTCACCCACAGGCACTCGAAGCAAAGGCTTCAGAAGGAGACTTCCATCCAACACAATTTCAAAATAAACTGTTTCGTCGGCTCACACCACAACTCTGAGAAAGGCTCTTCCCGACTGGCCAACAGACCCCGGCAGGAGAACGCCGGAAAGTCTTCCAGACCCCTTGATGATGATCCTGAACCTTCCACCGTCAACCTCCAACCTGCCACCCTAGACAGTCTGAGAAAGTAATGTGACTTGCCAGCTTAGGCAAGTAAAATTCTAACTTGGGGAAGAAATAAGAAGCAGAAGTCGACTGGCAGTAGAAGGAGGAAAGGGCGGGAATCTGAACCGAGCTTGCATCAATGGGTTAAAAGGTTTAGGGTGAAAGCAGCCAAGATTAGGTAAACAGGGTGGAAGCGCCCCCAGCATAGAACAAAAGCCTAGGAATGGGAAGCCACAAAATGAAAGCATCCAGGTAAACAGGACAGAAGCGCTCCCAACATAGTACAGAAGCAGAAAGTTGCTTTCACAGGACAGAGCTTTCAGAATAGCATTCAGATTCCCGCCCTTTCCTCCTTCTACTGCCAGTCGACTTCTGCTTTTTATTTCTTCCCCGAGTTAGAATTTTACTTGCCTAAGCTGGCAAGTCACATTACTTTCTCAGACTGTCTAGGGTGGCAGGTTGGAGGTTGACGGTGGAAGGTTCAGGATCATCATCAAGGGGTCTGGAAGACTTTCCGGCGTTCTCCTGCCGGGGTCTGTTGGCCAGTCGGGAAGAGCCTTTCTCAGAGTTGTGGTGTGAGCCGACGAAACAGTTTATTTTGAAATTGTGTTGGATGGAAGTCTCCTTCTGAAGCCTTTGCTTCGAGTGCCTGTGGGTGAGTTAGCTCCGTGCTGCAAAGACGACTGCGTAAACCTGTTCTGGAACCTTTGAAATCGCCCGGCGCCCTAGCTGGGAGTGGCTCTGGAGGTTGTTTCCACAGACCCATCACACACCTGGCCCAGAGCAAAGCATTGGTGGTTCAGTGGTAGAATTCTCGCCTCCCACGCGGGAGACCCGGGTTCGATTCCCGGCCAATGCATCCTGCCCTGCTTTCCTTTTGGCCGCGCCTCCTCTTTGCTTTACCTGTTGCACAAGGCAAGTCCGAGCATCTCGTGATTCTGGCTTCCAGGAGTAGGAAAATGAGAACCAAACTCCGCAGGGTGGCTTCTGAGCAGAAAGCTTGACTAAGCAGTCGACCTACACTGGGGTTGTGCCTAAATGCGTAAGTGCGTTTGGCGCGCCGCGCGGCGACCAGCTCGCTCTCGGGTTGGTACCTTTCTGCCCCCCGCCCCCCGAAGGTGACACCGCGGGGTCTGCGGTTTAGACTCTTTGGATCTAAGACCACAGTTACCTTCAGCCTCGCCCTGGGGGAGCCGCGGAACCCAAAGAGCCACCAGGTCACCGATGCCCGTGCTGGGCCTTGGGTTGGCCGCCGGGCCACGTCTCAGTGCAGAGCGAGGATCGAGACACCAAAGTGTCTCGGGAGGACAGCAGTCGCGGGGCCCTGCAGACACCCTTGAGCCTGAATAAAGGTGGAGGCTGGTAGGGAGGAACCCGCGTGGACCCGCGTGGAGCTGCTGTAAACGCGTAGGTTCAGGTCATCAGCCGCCGCCGCCGCCTGCGCGCGTCCCGCGGGCGCGTGGCTGTTCCGGCGAGGATGCCGCGTGCCTGGCAGTGCGCCCCAACAGGTGTTAGCCCGAAAAGTAGACTTTTAGTAAGGGAAAAAGAACTGAAGACTCTGGGAACTGTTGATCCGGGTTTGTTTTCTACCTCTTGGACGCTCCTTCGAAAGGATTCCCATTTGAGGGCACTAAGTGCGTGACTGCGTTGGAGACTGCGGGTGATTAATTTTCATCCGAAAAATCTCTGGCGGATTCCTCTAACAGTAGCTTAAAATCGAAGATTTGGGGGGGGGGGGAGTTCCCCCCGCCCTTTCCGTTTTAAAACTAAACTTGATTTATTCAATTTCAAGAGTTTTGTTATTCTGAGGCCGTCTTTCTACTTTTGAGGGCAGAACGATGGCCATACTGTGTTGGAACCCTTGAAGTCGTTTTAGTCATTAATTTATTTTTAGATTCTTGGAAATCTGAAATTTTAACGAATAAATTCTGAGGTGTGACACACAATTTTCTCTGTCAACAGGAATGAGGGTCTAAGGGTGGGGCCTGGGGAGGGAGGAGGAGTTCTGATTTACATAAAGGAAACTGATGACTTACCTGCTGGATGGAGTAAAGATGTTAAAGCCTGTAACAACCCCTCAAAATTCCCCTTGACTGTTAGCTGGGAAGGAAACAAACAAACAAACAAACAAACAAAACACATGTCTTTGCCTCCCTGCCTTACCCTCTCCCAGGCCTGTGAGAAACTTGTTCCGTTTTCAGGCGGTCTCCTCCTCCTCCCCCTCTTCTTGCCTCCATCTTCAATGAAGAAGATATAGGAAAGGCGCGGGGGGGGGGGGGGGAGGAGACCCCACAAGGGCAGGACTGCAAGAGAATATTTTGGAGAGCTTAAAGGAGAGGAGAAAAAAGGAGCTGTGGATTGTGAATTAAGCAATGAGACAGCAGAGGAGAGATCTGAAAGGTTATGGCTCCTGCCTACAGCCTTTTCAGAGTGTTCAAATGACACAACTAAAGGCATTTAGCCTTCACAGATTATTTTCCATCACGGTTGGCTCTGGGAGAGTACTCTTTGACTTCACATCAACCCAAAACTCAACTTCATGGATCTGGTCTGCATAGGGTTGTCCTTGGAGGCATGTGGTAGAGTAATGCCCACACCTTTCTTCGTGAAACAAAATCTTGGAATCTCAACCACCTTCTCTCTGTTCGTAGGATTCATCAGGGTGTGTGTGAGGAGGGGTGTTGAAAAATTGTAAGATACATAAAATGCACAGAATCTGCGTGTACAGCATAACAACTGACTGTAATGCACACGCCTGTGTAACCCGCACACAGATGAAGAAGTAAAATAGTATTAGCCCTTTACTCCCATGCTTTACCAGGTCAGAACCTTCTACCTAGTCCCCTACCCCCATTTAATTAGTAGTGGTGTTATTTGCCTGTCTGTAATGTTCTCTCATTGGGGTTTCCTTTGTAAAGCCCTTACTGGTTATGAATTGGAGCACCGTTTGTTAGCCACTTGAATTTTCTCCTATAAGTTTCCCCCCACCCCCCACCGTGGTGACTTTTCTATAGGTCGGTCTTTTTCCTCTTGTTTTGCAAGCAGTCATTAAATCTCTTTGGCTGCCAAGTATATTCGCTCAAATTGTGACTTGACTTTTTACCCTTGATTCTGTGCTTTGGTGAGCAGAGATTCTTGAGGTAGTCCACTTGATCAGCCTCGTCACTAAGAATTCATCTTTTTGTCTTATTTCTTAAATCCTTGCTTACCCTTGAGATTTGAGATCACAGGAATACGCTGCTACGTTAATAGCAACTGGAATCACTCGTGAGTTCATTTCACATTTCGGTGTCCGGTCCACATTGAAATGATTTGGGTTATGGTGGAGGTAGGGATCATATTCCCCCACCCCCCGCCACCCCAGTACCTGGGATTGAATTATGATATGCTATGATCATTGAACATTGATACTGTTTTCAATACCTTCGTTTTCTGAATCCTCATCATAGCCCCCTTTCTCTGATTTTGTGTATGTACCAAAAATACACTCAATTCTCTTTATAGTTCCAGCAGTTTATTTCATGCATGCCAATAATGATAGTATTCATTTTTCATTTTTCATTTCTCATCATTTTTCTTGCCTTTTCTCACTGGCTAAGATCTCCATGACAGTGGTGAAGAGAAATGGTCAAGGTGGCCTATTCGTCTGCTTTCTGATGGTTCCTGACCGGGTAAGGGTGGGGGTGGGGGAGGACAGATCAGTATTTTATCATCAACTGTAATGTGTGCTGAAGGTGTTTTGTTTGTTTTTGGTTTGGAAGCTACCCTTAAGCAGATTAGGGCTGTTCTCTTCTATTCCTGTTAGGCTAAGAGGTTTTTAAAAATCATAAACTGATAATGAATTTCTTCAAACACCTTTTCTGTGTTTTAGTGATTATGATTTTCCTCCTTTAAGTTGTTAATATGATGAATTAATTTATTTTCTTTTTAAGTTTATTTATTTTGAGAGAGAGTGAGAGAGAGAGACAGAGAGAGAGAGACAGAGAGCGGGCGGTTGAACAGGAGCACATGGGAGCAGGGGAAGGGCAGAGAGAGAGAGGGAGAGAGAAAATCCCAACCAGGCTCAGCACTGCGAGTTGTGAGCACAGAGCCCAACTCGGGTTCTATGTTACAAACCCTGAGATCATGACCTGAGCTGAAATCAAGAGTGGGGCACTTAACCGACTGAGCCACCCAAGTGCCCCTTAATTTATTTTCTAATGATTATCAACTGTTTTCCTAGATTAAGACCAATTTTTGTCATAACATATTTTTAAATATACATCTGGAATCAGGGAGTCCAGGGTGGCTCAATTGGTTAAGCGTCCGACTTCAGCTCAGCTCATGATCTCAGGGTTGGTGAGTTCCAGCCCTGCTCGGGCTCTGTGCCTTCTGTGTCTCCCTCTCTCTGCCCCGCCCCCCACCCGTGTTCTCTCTCTCTCTCTCTCTCTCTCTCTCTCTCAAAAATAAACATTAGATAGCTAGCTAGATTCAATATTTTGAAGAATGTTTGTAGCTATGTATACTCAGCAATAAGTCAGGCCTGTAATTCTGTTTTTCATGTTGCCTTTTGGGAAGTTTTTTGTTTCAATCCAAACTCATAAAAATAAGTTGGGGAATTCTGCCATCTTTTGACGCTTTTAAAATTTCTGGGCTTTGGAGTCATTTTTTCGAATGAACTTTTTTGATCCTTCAGCTTTCTTTGCAGGAAGATTTTTGAATTCTAAAAAAAAAAAATTTTTTTAAGGTTGTAGGACTAGTCCTCCCCCCGCCCTCCGCGCAAATCATTACTACAAGACATACATTTCCCTTAAGTCTTTTAATTGGTTGGTATATATGTGTTTATAATATCCATTTATTGTTTCCTTAAGTCTACCAGTTCAGTAGTAGTGACTTCCTTCTTCCCTCCTCCCAGTTTTAGCAGAGTAGTGTTTTTCAAAGATCCAACCATTGACTTTTCTCTTTTGTATATTTATTTCTAATTTTCTTTTTTCTTTGTATTTATTTTTTAACTTTGTTTCTTATTTTCAAAGTCCTGCTTTTGTATATAATTTCTGCTCCTACCTGCCCTTGTTGTTGTTATTCTTTCTGTAACTCTTTGAGATGGAGATTTAGCTCATTAGCAATCAGCTCTAACTGTCTCGATTTACACTTAAGGCTGTGTATTGTCCCCTGAAGACTGGTTTCACCACATCTTGTGCAGGAGATGCAGTATTTTCAGTTTTGTTTGACTCAGAATATTTCCTCATTTCCATCTTCATGTCTGATTTGATACGAGGATTGATAGAAGCATCTCTAAAATTCTAGATCCATGAGATTTTGTTCTTATGTCTTATAACTGAGTTCTAGATGCTAGCTGATTCTCTGGAAGTGTTATTGGAAGGTAGGTACCTCTATAGCCCTCTACAGCCCTCGGATGAGTACGTTCTCCTTTGAATATATTCCCCTGTGGCAGGCCCTTGGGGTTTGTTACTGGCTAGGGAACAGACCACACCAACTTGGCGTCCTAAGGCTTCCCAGACTACCCAGGCTATGTGTACTCAAGGCTAAATCCACTAGAGGTCAGGCCCATGGCCACAGTTTCCTCATGGGCCTTTTATTTTATTCTATTTTATTTTGTTTTTAAATGTGTATTCATTTTTGAGAGAGAGACAGAGACAGAGACAGAGACAGAGAGAATACTAACCAGGCCTCTCACACTGTCAGCGCAAAGAACAACATGAGGCTTGAACCAACAAACTGTGAGATCATGACCTGAGCCAAAGTCGGACGCTCAACTGGCTGAGCCACCCAGATGCCCCTATTTTATTGTACTTTTAAAGATTTTATTTTTAAGTAACCTCTGTGGGGCCGTAACTTACAACCCCGAGGATCAGGAGTCACCTGCCCTACCCAGTGAGCCAGCCAGCTGCCGCTTGCTTGCTTGCTTGCTTGCTCGCTCATTCATTCATTCATTCATTCATTCTCATGGGCTTTTTAAACTTTCCTTTTCCTTATACTGCTTGTAGAGCCAAGGCTGCCTTCCTTGTCCAAAGAGCCCCGGGACTTGCAGGGGTAGGAGTGATGCAGCAGGACTAGATGGCATCACTCCTACCCCCAAGGGCTTAGGACTTTAGGGTCCCACCTTCATGTAGTGGGGACCTCCTCTAATACTTCTCAAGTGAGCCTGGGACTGAAAGCGTCTGTGTCTTCCATGTTCCTCGCTCTCAAGGTCCCCGAACAGAAGACAAAAGAAGCTATCTTGGCAATCCACCTAAGAACGTAAGGCGCTTTGATGCCTCCATTTTCACTTTTTGTGCTGGCACCTGCAAGCTTGCCATCTGCCTTTAGGCTCTATGTTTTTAAAGGTACCAACTGAGCTTAAGGAAACACACACACACACACACACACACACACACACACACACACCCCAAAAGCACCTCTTAAACCAACATGAAATAGATTGTATTTTCTGACTTTGAAAACTATGCCTTCAGCATCACCCAGATGGCAGGGATGAATTTAAAAATCCCGCACCTCTTGGAGTGACATACTAGAGAAGGGAAGCCTGTGAGAACCATGCGGTGCCTCTTGCCCACCAGGTTATATTCTGCACCTCCAACACACCATCCATGTTTCGTCCAGGCAGTCTCTTAAAAAGCGGTCACTTGATGCCACCCTGCACATGAGCCCGGGGTGTGAGTACAAACAAAAGGGAGAGAAGGTAATTCTGGCCCTCGGTTTGACAACGCTACGGAGAAAGAGCCACAAAGTACACAGGGTCAAAAAACCAAACCAAAACAAAACAAAACACAAAAGACAAAAAAACCCCACCTACCGGGTTAAGGGATTCTGGGACCCCTTGCCCCTCGTATAGGCCTGTGGGGGAGGGGAGGGAGGGAGGACGTGAGCCCCAAGGTTTCCCGAAGGGCTCTCTGGACCCCGCGCAATGTCGGTGCTAAAGAAAGAGGGGTAGAAAGAGGCACGGGACAATTTTCTCCGGCTTCGAGGACAGCGTCTCCCGCGGGCCGGCACGGGAGCAAGGGAAGTAGTCCTACCACCTAAGAGAGCAGGGGGAGAACATGGAGAGGCCACCGAAAGCGGTCCCCCACCAACAGGCGGGGCGCAGCTGAGTTCGCTGCGCTCGAGGGCACCGCAGGCGCCAGGACAACGGGAGGGCCACAGCCGAGCCTCGGCTCCGGGAAGACCACCTTCGGGGCCACGATTCTCCCCTATGGTGTGAGCGTGGGCTCGCCAAGCACACTGCACACTTCTGTCCCCGCTTGGTTCGCTCAGGGTCACCGCCCTCCCCCTCCCCCCAACCCTCGCCCTTCTTCCAAACCACTCTCCCCAAAGAGTTCAGGCGACTCCCTCCACCTCCCCGCTCCCACCCCTTGCCCGCTAACCGCCCCCCACCCCACCCCACCCCTTAAGCGGTCGGTCTCTCAGCAGCGGCTCCACACCCACCGACCCGCAGCCCCTGCGCTGCCGCCTCTGCAGTCCAGGTCCGCAGCAACTCCCCCTGCCCTCGCTCGCTCTCCTCGTGCCTCACAGTACACATCGCATGTACCCCAACAGGTCTTCGGAGCCGGTATCGAAGGGAAAAAGGAAAACGTGCCCAGGGCCTGGTGTATAGAGTCTACGGGGGCGTTACATGCAACAGCCCTTGTAGAAACGGATTTGACTGTGATGTCATCGTTTTGACATCGTGGTGTTGATGCTCACTCCTACCCCGGCTTACGGCAGCGACAACAGTTTTCCATTTTGTGCGCACTTGACATGCTGCCTTTGTTGGGTCACTTAACATCACCTCGCTAGACCGCTTAGTCTGCGAATGGGACAGCCTTCCAGGAGGACCCGTTCCCCTCCCACCGCTCCCCTCCCCTGCCTCTCAGGCCGGGAGGGTATCGCGTCCAGGCACCTCTCCCAAACGCCAAGTAAGCCTTTTATGCGCGGACTGAGCTGAGAGGCTCGGCCCACCAGCCGGTGTGTCCAGGGGTCCACAGCAACACCGCGACGTGCTTGGCCTCCAGAACTCGGTCGGATCTGCGTCCCTGGGGCGGCCCCACAGGAATCCGAACCTCTGCACGACAGTGTGAACCCAAGCCAGATGCTTAGTCGCCCTCTGAGGCCACTCCTGGGGGCGGCTGACTTGGAGCCCAGCAAGCACAGTGCGCCGTGTAGAGCGGCCTGGCGTCCTTTCCCCGGAGCGCTGAAGGTGAAGGAAGAGTCGGTGCGGTGCGCAGCGCAGATGACGGCCAGCACAGCTCCGGGGATGAAAGGAAGATTGGGGCACCAAAAAAACCAAAAAACCAAAGCCCAACAACCAACCTACAAAACCAAAAGCCAAAAGCCAAAAGCCAAAAGCCAAAAGCCAAAAGCCAAAAAAAAAAAAAAAAAAAAAGCCCCGCTTCCCTGACCGGGAATCGAACCCGGGCCGCGGCGGTGAAAGCGCCGAATCCTAGCCACTAGACCACCAGGGAACCGACGGAGCCCTTCCTTCTCCTTGCTTCCCACCAGAGTGACAGTTTCCCCCTGCGCTCTGGAAGGCCTCGGGCTTTCTGGGAGCTCATCCGTCCTCCCAGGAGTCCTTCCCTAAGGACCTTCCCTCCCCGCTCTCTCCAAAGCAAGAGCCCGCAGGAGACGCCCAGGGCTGGCAGGTCCACAAGTGGCCGGGTCCGGGCCGCACCCCAGAGCTGCCCGGGAGTCTCGCCTTCGCGAGGCGGCCGCGTGCGGATGCGAGGTCGCCGTGAGGAGGCGCGAGGGGCGGACCCCGCCCGGCGTGAGACCCCGCGGTCCTCAACATCCCCCAAAGGACTCCGAGGGACGCAGCGACGGAGGCGGCGCGCGGACCGAGACGGCTTTCAAGGAAGACCCGGCGGCCCCGAACGACTGGATTCCGGGTCCCGCCCCGCCCTACAGCCTGCTGCCCCTGCAGCGTGCCCACCGGACATTTGGCCTGTTCAGCGGCCCCGCAGACAACTGGAGATTCCTTCTCCCCGGAGGGTGGGGTACATCAGAGGATCTTTGACCACCGGGGGGGTAACCGCTACGTCTGGGGGGGGGGGGGGAATCCTGTGTCCCACACGGAAGTGAGCGGGATGAAGTGACGGCATGTCTGGACCTGCGTGTTGGTTACATGAGTTGTTATACGTCTCAAGTGTATTGCACTGTGTGAAAAAGAACAAAACGGGTGGTTGTGTGGGTGGTGTGGCTTACGCTACCGGACTTGAAGACTTACTCTGAGCCCCTATAGTACCGTGCAATGTGCCAGTGGCATCGGGAGACACACACGGACAAATGGACCCACAGCTGACCTGGTGAATTCGTTTTCAAGAAGAGCAGTTCAACGGAGAAAGGAAATAGGTTCAATATGGGGGGTGGGGGGAAGAGGGAAACAGCTTTATTTCCACCTCACAGTACACACAAATGTTAATTGGAGGTGCCTCATAAAACATAAAAGGTAAAGGTATAAAGCACTTTTTGAGGACACTTTGTGACTAGGTGGTAGGCAAAGATTTAGTAAACAAGACCCAGGGGGAAAATACGTCTAAAAGAAAAGACATGATAACCTAGACTTCATCAACATTAACCATATCTTCTCATGCAAAGACCCCAGGAAGACGATGAAAACAGCAAGCGACAGACAGGGAGAACGTGTTCACAAAACCCATCTGACAAAACAAGCAAGCAAGCAAGCAAGCAAGGGAGAAAGCATACAAACCCCCTAACCTGTCATTATAATGTGTGAGGAGCTCCCCCAAACTGCTAATTAAAAGAAAAAAATCAAACAACTCAAGTGTTTCAGATGGGTAAAAGACATGAAACAGATCCTCGGGAAAAGAAGATACACAAGGCCGACGTAGCACGTAAAAGAGTGCTCAATATTTTCAGCCCTCAGAGAAATGGATACTAAAGTCACATTGAGATAGCACTACTCCCAGCAGCATGGCAACATGATAAAGAGAGGGACACCCCCACTCTTGACAAAGATGTGGCACGACCACAACTCCAGGTGGTATCCCGATGAACACCTTTTGGCGTGGAAAGCGGCTGCCCGAAGGCATTTAAAAGCCTTGCGAGCGCACCGCAAGTAACGAGGGAGCTCACCGTGAGGACGGTTAAGGAGGATCATAGAGAGCCAAGAATGGAAAAAGTCCGCGGAGGCAGAGATTGATTCGCAGGGGCCAAGGTTCAAGCCGACAAACAGGCCAATGGAGGAGGTGTCACCTAGGTGATGGAACCTTTTGTGTGGTCTTTCAGACCCTTTAGATTTTGAGGGCCACAGAGACGCCGTTTGGCAGCAACTAGAGCCCACCATATGAGGCTCCTTGCTGGACAGGTAGAGGGCATCGAGGACTGTGCCATTTTGGAGCGGCGCTGGAGATGAGCCCTTTAGTTGATTTGACTTGAGGTCAGAGTCCAACGGAACGGAGAAGGTCGCCAGGTTAGTGCTGTGGCGAGTTTTCCTCTCCTTCCCTTCCCTTCGGGTGAAGACGCGGTGGCGCGGGGTGGCCAGCGGAAAGCACGGGGCCCTCTCTGTCCCCCAGGTAAGGGGCGCAGCCGGGGCAGGTTGAAACCCAAAGTAAAAAGAGAGGAACGGCGAGTGCTCCAGATACTGCCGTGACTCGGATTCGAACCGAGGTTGCTGCGGCCACAACGCAGAGTACTAACCACTATACGATCACGGCGCGCCACCAGCCCGATGACAAGCCCGGCCGGCGCTCGAGCACTTTTACCGCAAAGTCATTCCAGTTTCCGCGCTGCTTTGTTCCCGGACAACTGCGGGCCGCCCTTGGATTCTCCTTCCCTTCTTCTCCATTCTGACACGCGAGGAAGAAAAACCATCAAAAACCATTCTCCTTGTCCCCGGGGTTGGGCTGGTGGCTCTGCACAGGCGCCCTAGGAAGTCTCGTGGCCCGCGTCCACGCCTCCCCCGCTTCTCTTTTCCCGCTTCTCTCTTGGCGTTTGCCCCTTTGGACCACGCCCCACCCCGCCGGCTCTCCAGCTTCCCCCACAGCGACCGCAGCCGAGGGGAGCCCCAGCGGCCCCGCCGAAGGCCGGGTGAAGGCGGAACAAACGGGAAGAGCCGTCCGGGGAGCCCAGCGGCGTTCAGCTTCCCTCAGGCGCCGCTGGCCTCAGACGGAAGGCGGGTGGCCCCTCCTAGCGTTGAGGGCCTTGTGTGCTCTCTATCGGGCTGTGGGCGGGGCCTCCTCTCCCGAAGGTCTCTGTGGCGCAATCGGTTAGCGCGTTCGGCTGTTAACCGAAAGGTTGGTGGTTCGAGCCCACCCAGGGACGCGGTAGTTCTTTTCTAGAACGTAGAAAGCGTTTGGCACTCGCGCACAGCCAGAGGACCTAAGGTCCTCACGGATGAGAGCGGGAGAGCTCTGGAGGAGAACCGGTCGCTGGGAATCCAGAAGTCCTCGAAAGAGGAGAACCCTCTGAATGCCTTCCAACAATGCAGTTTCTTCCACCCTTTGTTTGTGCTAGTATTTATTTAGCCCCTTCCTTAGATTCTTTACATTAAGTTGGTTCTAGAATTTTATGGTTACAAACACTGCTTTAGTCCTCATTCTTGTACACATCTTTGGTCACTTGTACCAACATTTGTACAGGGTAGAGTCCTAGAAGAGCAATTGCTCTAATAACATAGCGTTTACATGGTTTTCGTATGATCCGACTTCCCCGCCCCGTGGCCTTATCGGCTATCACTCTTTCTTTTGTTATTTCAGCTACTGCTTTGGGCTTCATAACATATACATCTGTAACTTGCCAGCTTCCCTCCAAGTGATCCCATGCCTCTTCCCATTACTCCCCTGCCCACCTTTAGGCTGCAGCTATCACGCGTTTCACTTTGCATGTTAGAAAGCCCAAAACCCATCGTTATCACTTTCGTTTCATCTGCTCCATGTTTTTTCAGAGATTTAAATACTAATTTAAAAACCATATGTGTGTGGGTGCACATATATGTATATATACGTATACATGTGTGCGTGTGTATGTATATATATGTATGTGTGTGTGTATGTAATATATTAATATATATATTTTTACATATATATAAATTTTTCCCCATGCGGTTACCATTCTGTTGTCCTTTATCCATTTGGCTACATGCAGATTCCCATCTGGTATCAGTGTCCTTCCTGGAGGATTTAACATTTCTCGTGGAGTGGGTCTGCTGGTGATGTAGTCTTTCAGCATTTGTATGTCTTCCAATGTCATTCACCTTCATTTCTGAAAGCCTTTTTTGGAGGGGAGGCATAGAATTCCACCTTGACTTTGATGCTGCTCCATTGCCTTCTCACTTGCACCGCTTCCGGGGAGAAAACTGACATCACGTTTACTTTTGTGTTCTGTACGTACCATGTCTTTTTCCTCTGGGTGCTTCTGCACAGTTGTTTTTGTTTTTGCTTTCTTTTTCCATGGATTTGAGCAATACAATTATGATGTGACTAGATACGGTTTTCTTCCTGTCTCTTGTGCTCATTCGGCTCCTTGGATCGGTGGGTTTACAATCATTATAATGATTGGAAGTCCTTCTGTTGTTGTCTCCTCAAAAATTGCTTCTTTACCCCCAGTCCCAGTCTTTTCAGGAACTCTGATCACTCATATCTTTTAAAGTTGCCCTACCATTCCCTGACAGCACTTTACTTCCTGGAGCAGACGTTGCATGTGTTTTTCACCCTCACCAATATCTCCTCAAGGTCCCCACACCTCCTCTGAACCTGTTGCCCACAGCTACTCTATATGATGTCTAAATATGTGCAGCAGCATTATATTAAAAGTGTTTTGTTTTTTCTCTCTTAATTAGAAAAGTTCTAGGCTAAGATGATACATTGATTAACTCAGTTTAATATCATTGGAAGAACGTAAAGATAACGGTAGGTCTTAAAATTGCAAATTGACTCGACACATAATGGAGAAATGCATGTGGAGTATAAAAATATAAAATACCTAAAAACCCCTACCCCAAAATATTGTAAGAATAATTAAGTCACTGAGTTCCAGACTTCTAAGACTTATTCTCCATTTACAAATCTTATATGATCTCTTTAATGTACTGAAACACATAATTTCATATTGTATAAACTCCTTAAATACTATTGGAGTTGAAGTGCGCTTATTGGGCCAGTAAAACCAATATAGGAAATTTAGGTGGCTAAGTGTCACCAGGAATTTGAAGAGAAAATAAATCCAAGACCTGTATAAACTAGAATATATCTACCAATATTTTCTATATTATTAGAAAACCTGGAAGACCACATAAAACAGTTTTTAGGCCACAACTATTAAACCAGTCGGATGCACACAAAAAGTCCTCTTTAGAAATATCACATGATATAAACATGTTCTATGCCATTATATGTAAATTATTAAAATCCTTTAAAGTGTTTAAACGTATTCGAGATTCATCCTTACTATCCACTTGACATTTTCCCCTTGTACCTGAGTGCACGGAGAGCAATTTATCTACATGTAAACAGGGTTTTTTGTTTGTCTGTTTTCCCGGGTTACAGATTCAGCAAGAAAGGAAGTAGGAGGGGTGCCTGGCTGGCTCAATCCATAGAGCATGGGACTCTTGATCTTTAAAAAAAAAAAAAAAGAAAGAAAGAAAAGAAAGAGAAGGAAGGAAGGAAGGGCGGAGGCAGAGAAAGAAAAGGGTGAGGGTGACGAAACCCCATCAATAGCGTCCTTGCACGCCCCCCTTGGGTCCTGGAAATAGAAGCTCAGTCACTACCCCACTTGGGGAAGGGGCTCAACTGAATACACACCACAAATCAGGTTGCCTGTGTCTGCTTGGACTCAGAGTGGAGCCAGGACAAGCTCAAGGACAGGACGAGATAAGACCAAGCACCATTATCACAGGGCAGCCACCTACCTGACAGTGCCAAGGCAGACAATCCTGGAAAGCTCTTGAAAACTTCCCCTTCCCCTTGAAGATTTTCCCACCCGCTCCCCCTCATCCTCCCACCACGGGGAAAGGATTCTTCACCTTCTGTTGGGCCAGGACCCTTGAAGATCCCTGCAGGGCAGGAGAGCCCGGAGGGCGGGAGGATCCAGGGGGCAGCAGCTGCACTTCCCTGAAGGGTCTCTCCCCGGGTGGGGGGTTCTAGAGCTCAGGCTCACCCTAGATCCACTGCCCACCAAAGCCACCAGGAGGAGTCCGGAGGGCAGCCGGTGCTGGGGGCACGACAACCTGGACGTGTTCCTACAAGCACAGGGCACGCCTGGCCTGCCCTATCCAGGAGAGCCTAAGAACCACCTGCCTGCCTGAAGCTTCTCTACAGCCTGAAGGGAACAGGTGTCTGCTTCCTGAAGGAACAGGAGGGCTCTCGTCCAGAGGACAAAGCCCTCCCCTGGCCCTGGAGGAAAGGTCCTGCAGAGGCTGGTTCTGCGGGACACTGCCCAAGGCAAAGGAGCAACCGCGGACCAAACAATCATCTGGAGATGACTGCACAAGTCCTGTCTGTACATGTGGAGCGAGAATGAGAAAGCAAATGTGGGGAAATGTTAACTGGTGCCCCTGGGTGAGGGATATAGGATGTGACCATTCTGGCAACTGTTTTGGTATGTTTCAAAGTTTGTTTGTTTGTTTGCTTGAAAGGAGTGACAAAGTCAAGTCCCAGGTTCTCTTTAGAGGAAAACGCTTGAAGTGAGACCTTGGGTTTCTGAGGTGAATGGAAGGGAGCCGCTGGCCTGGCTTCTCATCCCAGCTCTCCTCTCCCAGCCTGGCCATTACAAGGACACTGAATCCTGACCTCCCGTATTTTAGGGGCTCAGTGAACAGCCACTTCTGCAAGCGTCCCTGGGTGCACACCAGACTTTGGGGGATGAAAAGGCAAATCCCAAGTATGGAGACAGCGCCACAAAGTCTCCTGGATTGGAATCGAACCTGAGCAGTGGCGGTGAAAAATCCAAATCCCATCCCACCGATCCGATCCCGGGGAATCCACCCACACAGGATCCCTGCTTCGGCCCCTGCAGATGAAAACCCTGAAAGTCAAGGTGACATTTCCCAGGCGGACAGAGCACAAGCGGAGGCGATTCCCAGCGGCGCAGGGCTGAATGCAGCCACACAAGGCTCCCAGCCCTTGCCCTGCTGCTCACCACCTCTTCCAGCCTCAGCGACCCCTTGGGCCCTGACCACAAGGCGACTGGCCTGTGCCACACTCTAGTCCAGCTGGAGCCGTGTGTGTTGCAGAGCCAAGGCCGTGCTCTCTTTCTGAGCCTCGTTTGCTGATGGGTAAGGTGCGGACTCGGCTCTCAGCGGGGGGGAGGGGCGGAGTCCCTCTACTTGGCGACTTCCGAAGTAGCTCCAGAGCTGTCCTGATGACGGCACGGGGACGGGCTCCTTTGGTGTCCCCATGGGCTCATTAGGTGGAGCCTGAAACTCCTCACCTACGCGTCTTTGGCTCGGGTCCCAGGTGCAGCTGGTTTGTGTTCTTTGCGTTCTGTCAGGCAAATAAATACACCTGTGGCGCAAGTGTGCCGCCCAGGGAAGAACGTGCTGCTTTTCAGAGCCACCGTAGCTGTGAGCCCGTCGGGCAGACGGAGGCGCCAGATGAGCAGGTCAGCGGATGCGTGGAAGTAGAGGTAACCTGAAGCGGGCCTCGTCCTGCGTGCCCTTGTTGGAGTGACTAAGTGGGTGTGGCCCGCTCTCCAAGGTGACTGGGAGCAGACACACAGCGGCCAGGCCTGGTGGTCGAGTGCTGAGAAGGCTTTCAGGTGGCGGTGGGACTCCGGCCCTGGTTCTTTTTGCGTTTTAAAGGACAATAGATGGGGGGGTTGGGGGGGGGGCGGGTAGTGGTAAAAGGAAGCTGTTTCCGCCCGGTTTCGAACCGGGGACCTTTCGCGTGTGAGGCGAACGTGATAACCACTACACTACGGAAACGAGCCAGGCGGCCGGGTCTCCGGCTCTAACCCCCAAAAGCAGCATTTCGGCCACAACTATCGGGCCCGCCGACTTCGCTCGAACCGCCCAAGGCCCTGGAAACAGCCGCGCCCCTGCGAGCGAGGAGCCCGCGCCCCCCAAGCGGCCCCGGCAAAGGACCCCGCGCCGCCCCGCCCCCCGCCCCCGAGGACGGGACCCTAGCGCCCTCAGCAGCCTGGCCTCGGGAATGGCACCGAACGCAGGGTGTCCGCCTCTAGGACGAGGGGCCCCGGGCAGACGTCGGGTTCGCGCTCTTCCTCCGCCAGCCCGTTGGCTCTGCGCCGCCCCGCGGCCCTCCCGGCAGAGCGGAGTCTCTTTGGTGTCCTCTGGGCGAAGGGGGTCCCTCGGGCTCCTGCCTGCGCTGCTTTAAAGCCACTGACAGGAGGTCCGCGGCCAACACGCTCCAGTGAAATCTAGGTCACGGACCAGAGGGATGAAAAGGAAGAGCCAGAAACCGAGTTGAGTGGCACCGAGCGGAAGAGTGGCAGAGCCACGACTGGGGAGGGAAGGTCTCTTCCTACCTGGCGTTTTGAGTGATTCTTGGGTGGGCTGCCTTGGAGTCTCCCGAATGGGCTGGTGGTGAGACTCGGTGTGACCACAGCCACTTTCAGGGGGGCCTTCAGCATTGGGAACAAAGTGAAGACGAAAAGCCTAGAAAAAGAGGTATTTTTAAAGCGGTTTCCTCTCTCCCTCCCGCATTGGAGTGTGTACGGTATTACTGCGTGACCTTGATTGCACTGTAATTTAGCACAACGACTTTCCTAATATTTGGCAGTTTCTCATACAGTGAAAAACCTGACCTGCCCCGTTACCTAGGAATATTGCTATTCACTCCCCCAGAAAAATGAATGCCAACATCCAAAGAGCCTTCTACACCAACGTTCGTGCAACATCATTCATACTAGGCAAAACCGGATACAACCCAAATGCCCGTCAACAGAGGTGATACACAAACCCTTGTATATGTTTAGAATGGATTAAGTACTCTGTAGTAAAAACATCCAAACTATGGTTTAGGCGGTAACACGGATAAGCCCCTCGCATAGTTATATGTACCTATCTGATACTCCTGGGTGATTCCATTTCCAGGAAGTATTAGCAGAGAGAAGTGGTTCCCTCTTTGAAATAATTTGCCGGGAAACTTCCCGGGTTGATGGATATGTTGCATATATTAGTCTGGCTGTTAGTACAAGCATTTACACGTTTATCACATTATTGCACTGTATACTTGGAATATCTTAACTCCACTTACCCTCCTCATTTTTGAGTTATTGGCATTAATTTTATTTCAAAATACATTTTATCTATTTTATTTATTTTTGACAGAGACAGTGACAGTGCGTGAGCAGGGGAGGGGCAGAGACATGGAAACACAGAATCCGAGGCAGGCTCCAGGCTCTGAGGTGTCAGCACAGAGCCCAACGCGGGGCTCAAACTCGTGAACTATGGCATCATGACCAGAGACAAAGTGGGACACTTGACCAACTGAGCCACCCAGGCGCCCCTCAACATACATTTTAAAAACATAGGCATTATTACCATTGCTCAGAGAGTCATATTTATTTGACGTAGCCACATATTTTACCTATTCATTGCCCTTCCTCCCTCCCTCCCTCCCTTCCTTCCTTCCTTCCTTCCTTCCTTCCTTCCTTCCTTCCTTCCTTCCTTCCTTCCTTCCTTCCTTCCTTCCTTCCTTTTGCACAGTTCCCCTGTGACCTGTGCAGTTACTTCTGCCTGAAGAGTTACCTTTTGCACTTTGCAGTTCTTTTTCGTTAGCTTATGTGGAAAGGTCTTCACTTCACTCACCCTTGAAAGATACTGGGTCGGGGGCAGCACGTGGTGGCTGGAAATCATACTGAGGTCCTTCGTACTGAGGGTCCTCTCATACTGAGACCTTCATTGAGGTCTTCTTTTTCATGTTTTTGCTGAGATTTCAGCTCCCAATCTTTGGACGATGTCATAGGAGTGTCCCCTCCTCCCCACACCCCAATCTGGGTGCTGCTGTGATTGTTTTCAGCTGCCCTTGGTTGTTCAGCAGTTTAGGGGTGTGACCTTCTTGTCCTTACCTGGCTTGCAGGGCACCAAACTTCTTGCACATGTGGTTGGAGAGCCCATCATGATTTTTCTTTGATTCTCCATGATATAGTTTCTGCCCCACTTTCTGGTCCTCCAACCCCTGAGACTTTAATTACACACGTGTTAGGACTTCATGACCTGGCTCATTATCTTTGTTACGCTCTTAATATTTCTTCCTTTTGGCTCTGTATGCTTCAGTCTGCACAGTTTCTTTCTACTTACAAATTTCGAGGTTCATACTCTCTCTACCATTGAGTCCAAGCTGCGGTTAAACTGACCTGCTGACTTTTTTAAAATGCCAACTATTACATATGTTTAATTTTCATGTGATTTTAAAACTAGATTCTATTTCTCTGATGAAATATTTTGTCATCTGTTTTCTGAACAGCTGAATCATACCCTTTATCTTCTTTTTTTTTTTAACTTTTAAGTAATATATTTTTTCAAGTTTCAATTTATTTATTTTGAGAGAGAGAGGGCGAGACAGAACAAGCTCGGGGCAGAGGAAGAGGAAGAGGGAGAGAATCCCAAGCAGGTTCTGCCCCATAGATCTCACCAACCTTAAGATCATGGCCTGAGCCTGAGCCAAAATCAAGGCAGATGCTTAACCGATCGAGCTACCCAAGTGCCCCTGATTTTTAAGTAATTTAAAGAAATTTTATTCAAGTGACCTGTACACCCAACGTGGGGCTCAAACTCACAACCCAGAGATCAAGAGTCACGTGCTCTACCCACTGAGCCAGCCAGGCTCCCCTAACCTACCGCTTTGAGTTCTTATCTGAGAACTCAAGATCTCAAGAGGCAATTTCTACGGTTTGCCTTCTTTCTCTTGCTTCTCTTCCTTTACAATCCTAGAATATTGTGATTGAATGATGAACCCGTGGTGTGAAGGACAGCCAGGTTGGAGATGTTGTTTCTCTGAAGATCTTTCACCTTCTCCCCCAGCAGGCAGCAGAGGGGCGCATCACCTCTAATTCTTGACGAAGCTGATTTGCAGCTGGTTCGCCCTCAGGGAAAGCCTCAATCTACAGCTAGTTTGCTCACACTGCTGTGCTGCAGACGTCCAGGGCTCCCACCTGCGACCTTGGTATGTTTCCTTGGGCCCCTCCTCTTCCATGAATCCTGAGCTTCAGTTTTTATCCCCTAAGCACCACGGTAGTGCTGCAAATTCCACTCTCTTTCAGCCACACTCTGCTGGCCTTCCAAGCCCCTTGGATGCACATAGCTTAATTTGCAAATGTATTGTGGGGAACTTCTGTACCAAGCACCCAGCTCACTTAACCCATTCCAGGATCTTGGCTGCTCAAGTCTGAATCCTTGGACAGTTCCACATGTCCTACCTCTCCCCCCCCCCCGCCCCCCGGTCCCCCAACTTCTCTGTCCAGACCTATGAGATCACTTAGCATGTTGTTTTCTCTGACTCTTAGTAGCTTCCCTCTCTCCACTTTCTCAGTCTCCTGTTCCTGCCAAGAACTGGCAAATGCCCTGAGGGGATAACGCAGAAAATTAGTCTCATTCCATTGAGTTTCTCTTCTCTCTCATCTCTCCCCTTGAGCTGAAAGACTGGTGGGTCCTATCTGCATTGATAGTTCTCCAAATCTTCAAGCAGAATTCCTTCCATTCAAACTTCATTCATTTCTTTTCAGGGCGAATGCTGTTCTGCTACAAATACTCCATCATCACTGAAAGGTGAAATCTACAATTTCCAGATAAATCACATTTTCTTCCTCCTTTTTTTCTTAAAATAAGGTGGGGGGGGGTCACTGGTGCATAGCTGAAGTTTTCTTATAATACTCCGGGGTAAGTCTGACTGGATATCAAAAGCTCTTGCTAGAAGCACGGGCAAAAGATTGTCTACCTGGAGCTGAACACTCATCACGCCTGTCCAAGGTCCGAGAATTTGATCAAGTTGGATCCAGTTCCCTGCTGCACTGTACTGTCAGTTAACTCACCATGGAAATTATCAAGCGACCAGTTTTCCAGGTGCTGGTCACTGATAGAGGCGGAGAGCCCATGGGAACCATTTAACACTCCTCATTCATTCTGGGGAATGCTGAAAGTCAGCAGTGGTGCAGTCAGAAGTGAAAACGGAAGTCTTAGTTACAATGATACTGGCAGTTTTCTCCAAGCAAGCGTCACCGTGTGAGCAGCACGCAGTTCCTGGGTGCTGTACCGAGCATAACCTATCTAGTCCCCATAACAACCCCGAGACGGTGTAGGTTATCAGCACCCCTGCTTGCAGGTGAGGACACTCAGGCACTGAAAGGCTGGTCTGACTTTCCAAGGGGCCCAGCCCTGTGACGGGGAGAGGCCAGCACTCAGGGCCAGGCAGTTTGCCTCCAGAGCCCTCGTGTTTGGCCAGCCTGCCAGCACGCACTGAGAAGCCTTCACCAAGATTTGCCGTCCCCTCCTGGCTCAGCCTCCCTGATGTTGAAAAGAAAGAGAAGGTTAAAAGTAAGGCCTACTTTTAACACTGGCAACTAATGGACGAAATGAAGAAGAGAAAGAACAAAACGATTTAGTCCTCCCCAGAAACAGACTCCATGGCTCCCGGGATGATGCAATCACATCTCCCAACCGAAGTATTTACTAAATCTTGACTCTTGTTAATGGTCTGAACAAGGAAGTTCCCTAGAGAGGCTCCCCCAAACAAACAAAAACAAAAACAAAAACAAAAGAAAACAAATCCCGTCAAGTGTGCCTTTTATGTTCAAAGTGTGGAGCAGACAGCTGAGGCCCTGCCACCTACTTAATGCCTCAGGGCAAGAGGGAGTGCACCTGCAGTGACAAGGGGGACAGAGGAGATCGCATAAAAATGGGACAAAAATCATGCTTCTCAAAGCTCATTAAGGAACACAGCACTTTCATAGTTGGCCACAGCCATGTACCTTTATCACCGATTACCGAAGAGTTTCCATACTTTGATTTACAGCCCCTACTTAGTAAATTTCTTTTTAAACTCAATTGTATATCAGCGTCATAACGGAAACACCACTAGGAATAGCCACAGGCGGGATGTAACTAGAACATAAAAGGAGATAGTAGTGTTGTGACAGTCAATGAGGGAGGTAATGAGCGGAGCCCAGGAGCCTCCCTCCACAAGCCTTCCCTTGAGGCATGGGCACAGGCAGCCTTCAGAGGAGCCCAGAGCCACGCTGGGGCTGGGTGATCAGTGCATGAAAACCCTGGCCAACCAGGACGTGGAATGGTTCTTCATTACCAGCCAAGGGAAAACCCGACAGTCCTCCTCTCGATGATCACAGCTCAGGGGAAGTGGAGACATCAGTACACACACACAGGAGCTGCTGGTGGACTCGCTGGTGCTCGTGGTGGAGCACGCTGGTGGACGAGGTGGACTAAAATGAATCTAATGCTGAGCGAGATTTCAGGGCCTTGAAAGAGAAAAGTCTTATGTGTAAGGGGTTCAGGAAGATTGCAGTGTGGGCAAGGTAATGAAGAAGGGCACATTGATAGGTTGGGAAATAAACTGGGACTGTGATTTGGTACTGCTCCCGTGGAAGGCAAGTTTGCAGGACTTCCCCAAATTAGCAGCATATGAACACTATACTACAGTCATTGCACTTCCAGTTCTGTACACTGTAGAAATACCTGCACAAGTGGTCAAAAATATGTGTACAGGAATTCGTAATCATAAAACCATAAAACCAACTCAATTTCAAAAGCAATATGGAAGAGGTTAAATAAGTATCACACATACTGTGGAAGAAATGCCTCTGTCAAACAAATGCAGAGGACAATGATGATGAGGATCCACTGATCACAACATTATTGATAGAGCAATGCCCAAATCCAGGCACTCCCTGGGGACAGGACACCACGGTTGGCCTCCTACTCCCCATGAAAAAGAACTGAGGCACATCAACACCAAAGGCTGGCAAAGATGGGGGAACAACAGGAGCTCTCACTTACTGCTTGGTGAGAACGCTAAATGGTACAGCCACCGTGGAAGGCAGTCTGGCAATTTCTCACAAAACTAAAAATGTTCTTAATATAGCAGCCAGCGTCCGGGCTCCCTGTTAGCCAGACAAGTTGAAAAGTTATGCCCACACAGAAACCCGCACACGGATGCCAAGGCAGCTGTACTCACAATTGCCAAAACTTAGAAGCAACCAAGATGTCCCTTACAGGTGGAGGGACAAAGGAACTGTCACACACACACACACACACACACACACACACACACACACACAATGAAGTAGTATTTCAGCACTAAAAGGAAATGAGCTGCCAATCCACCAAAGGACATCGAGGAATCTTAAGTGCCTATTAGTAAGTGAAACAAGCCGATCTGAAAAGGCTACATACTGTGTGATTCCAACTACACGACCTTCTGGAAAAGGCAAAACTATGGAAACAGGAAAAGGATTCGTGGTTGCCAGAAAGGGGGCGCAGAGGATGTTTGGGCTAGTGAAACTACTTTGTGTGATACTTATAACGGTGGACACATTTCCGGATACGTTTGTCCAAACCCACTCTGCAAGAGTGAACCCTAATGTAAACTATGGACTTTGGATAGATTCCTGAGTTGTCACAAAGGCACAAAGGCACTGCAGTGGGGGGTGTTGACAACCAGGCAGGCTATTTGTGTGTGTTTGTGGTGGGGAGGGCAGGAAGGGTGTGGGTAATCTCTGTCCCTTCCCCTCATCTTTGCTGTGAACCTAAAATGCTCTAAAAAATGAACAATTAGCATTTTTTTTTCAAAAAAATGTCAGCCCCCGGACCAATTTTCCCAAGGCAAGCAGTTTGAACAATGAAGGCAATCATGTTTAGAAATTAAAAAAAAAAAAAAAAAGATGGGAGTCACAAAAAGTTTCACTTACTCATCCAATCTTTCAGGGCGGACTACAGAGTTTTACCACACTAGGTAGAACCCGGGTTCTTCTATCTGTTTGAGAAGTTGGCGTTGTAGAGGTATAAAGCTGATAGGCCAGCAGATACCGTCAGAGAATGAGGTTGGGACGTGGGGGGTGGCTCTGAAGGGTTAGGTGCTGTGCGGTGGCTAGGGCCCAGAATCCAGTAATGTGTACTTTATGTGAGGAAATGTGCAGGTGCTAACTAAACAGCAGGAAACACGCGGCACTGAGCCAAAAGTGAAGCAGCCCGTCCCTGGGTGGGCTCGAACCACCAACCTTTCGGTTAACAGCCGAACGCGCTAACCGATTGCGCCACAGAGACACAGTGCTCCACCCTTCCCCTGCCTCCTTAGGTAGTAAGTACCTGCTAACCTCGGGGACGTGCCGCACTCGAGACAAGGAAACAAGTTCCAATGCCTCGGAAAACCGGAGAGGAGTTGACAAAGCGTGTTCATCGCGTGAAAACCGTGAGTGAGAGATTCCGAAGACAAAAGGGCAGTCCAGCGGCCCCACTCTGCCTTGCTCCCCACCCGCCTGAAATGCTAGCTAGCGTCCCCGGGGCCGAGGCGAGTGGGGCCCGAGGGAAGCTGCACGTGCCGGTGGGCTCGCCTGGTGACGCTTCCCCCTTCTCTGCCTTCATCAGACCACCCTTCATCGGCACTCGTCCCCTAACCCAGGACGAATGTGAGGCCTGGAGGAAGTAGGAAGGGCATAATTGGTCAGAAGGAGAGCCCACCATTCGGAGATACCTTCGAGGCTGGTGGGGTGCTTCCACTTCCTTCGGGTTCCTCTGCCCGGCAGGGAGGTCCCACGACGGCAGGGGTCGGGTCGATGGTCGTTCTAATGTCCCCAAGCCGAGAACAGGGTCAGACATTCACCAGGACGCTCTCCTGGGACTTGTAAATTACTTGGTCGTCTTTAGCTTTTAGGCCCTTGAGGAACTGAAGAACCCCGAGAATGGAAATAGTGAAAAGCTTTTCAAAGGGGAAATTTGTTTTTCAAACTTACCCATCCAGTTAATTGAGCAGCATCCGCAGCGGCAGCAACGGGAAAGACGAACCGCGCGCCACCCGCCGGCTCGAGCTTCCGGCGCTCAGCTCGGCTCCGCTGCGTACGTGCTCAGTGCGGTGGGTGGGGGGTCGGCGTGGGCCGGGGGCCCACAGCAGGTGGAGGGAAAAGGGAGCCGCAAAGAGGAGGCAGGGAAGCTGCGGAGGCGCGTACTGGGTCAACAAGACCTCCTCGGCGGCCTGGCAGCGGTAAGGGGCCAGATCCCAGAGAGATGAGAATGGGTCTTGTATCGTAGTTGAAGGAGAAGGAAGGAAAAAGAACGGGAAAGAACGAAAAGGGTGTTAGACTTGTAGCTCTGGGGGGGGGGGGGAGGGGGGAAGGCAGCAAGATATCATGAAGGCCTTTAGGACCGCTTAAAGCACGGCTTGGGCATTTGCAAGCCGGCTCATAGCTCTTTAGTGCTCTGCGTTGTACCTGTAGCAGCCTCGGTTCCAATCCCGCTCGAAGCAGGGTCTCCTGAGGTGGTGGCGAGTGCTAGATTTAAACCTGCGCGAGCTGCCCCATTTGCCTGCGGCACGAGAGCACGGTTTCCCGCGATTCCAGAGCTCTGCGCTGAGAAAAAGGGAACCTCCGCCGTGCATGCTGAAGTCTCGGTCGTCTTGAGATGCTTGACTGCCCTACGTCTGGAAGGAGGTGAGGGAGGTGCCGCCTTGTATTTGGTGTCTTTGCAAAAATGAAACGATGAGGCTTTTCTGGTTGAGAAGTTTCAAGCGCCACTGGGGCCTTTTTAGACGAGCTAAGAAAGGAGAGGAAATGAGAGTTCGAACTCCAACGGATACTTTAAATAAAACCTAACAAATAAAATAACATCTTCACTTGATAACATTTTTTTTCGAACAGTGAATGATTGAACATAGAGTTCACAAGTGTTAAGTGCACCGCCCAGTGAGTTTTGCTAAATGTAACTGGTATCTAGCCGAAATTACGAAAAACTTACATCAGTCCCGAAAGTTAGACCTCTTTTCCGGTTGTTAAAAAAAAGAATCTGAAAGGTGGAATGAAATGGGGTCACTTGCATGAAAGGGTTTTAAAATGGAGCCAGGAAGCCATTAAGGAGATGGGCTTTGTGCAGGCACGTCTCCACCGGGTAGAACTGGGAACTTTTGAATTGTGCCAAACACCAAATATTACAAGGACTGAGCCGCAAAACCTGTAACTTGCTACAGTCAGAGACTTTGCTTAGTGATAGCCTTAGCAATTACACTCAGTCCAGATTCGCTTTCTGCCATTAACACCAATCGAAAGTTCTCGTTAAACAATTATTTGGGTTGCTCTTCACATCTGTGTATGCTGAACTGCGATTCTTTGATCCCAAATAAATGGTCTTGCTTAATTATTGCCTTGTGACAATTTTAGGCCGACAGCCTGTTGTCAGAAGCAGGACCTGAGGTGATTTCAGCAAGGCAGGACCGGTGTCTCCTGAAATTGGGTGCGGTCTCTACAGGAGACTAGTGCTCACCGCTCCTAGCTTGTATACTTACGGACAGCCTTCTACTCGCACCGTGAGTCCTCTTAGGTACCGACCTCCCTCCTTCCTTTTGGTTGAGGTCGTTGCCTTTCTCTGGGATCAGGCGGGTGAGTGCCCAGAGAGAGAGGAGATGCCCATCATGCCACTGGAGGGAGGGGTTTCACTATTGATGAGTACTCTTTTGTTTCATAGGATGTGTGTGTGTGTGTGGGGGGGGGGGGGATTGTGATTGCTGGTTGTTTTAGGACAAGTGTTGTTTAAATTAAAATTGCAATAGCCATTCTGGGGAACCTCTGTTTTAGTTAAGTCCACCTTAAGGGGCACCCTTAAAAAAGAGGATTCCAAACCTCTTTGAGACAGTGGAATGCATTCTTTGATTAGTATGCAAAGGACAAAATAAGTCCAAAACAGCTCTAAAAGGATCCTGATAGCATGCAAATAATAATAGTAATAATAATAATAATAATAACAACAACAACAATTTTTTAATAAAAGATTGCTCATCCATGCAAATAATAATGATAATAATACATTTTTAATAAAAGACTGGCCATCTGAGCAGGTAACCTTAAAATTATGGAAACATAATTTGATTCATGCAAATAATAATACATTTTTAATAAAAGATTGGTCATCTGAGCAAGTAACCTTAAGTTAGTCCATCTGCTGGAAACATAATTTGGAGCCAGCCATTCTTTTTTTTTAATGTTTATGTATTTTTGAGAGTGAGAGACAGAGCAGGAACAAGGGGGGCGGAGGGGCAGAGAGAGAGGGAGACACAGCCTCTGAAGCAGGCTCCAGGCTCTGAGCTGTCACCTTAGAGCCCAACATGGGGCTTGAACTCACAAACCATGAGATCATGACCAGAGCCAAAATCAGAGGCTTAGCTGACTGAGCCACCCAGGCACCCCTGGGTCCAGCTATTCTTTTGGGTTTCCTACCTGAGACATGGCTAAAGTTTAAAAAAAAAAAGAAAGAAAAAGAAAGAAAGAAAGAAAGAAAGAAAGAAAGAAAGAAAGAAAGAAAGAAAGAAAGAAAGAAAGAAGGAAAGAAAGCTGTATAGATATGGTATTTTACTGTCTTGGGATGATATTGCCAAAATTAATTTGTAAAAGAATTCTACTTAATTGGCTTGAGGAATATCAAGTACTTACATCTATTAAGTATTCCTAAAGTTCTCAGAAATAGAATAAAAAGTAACCCAAGTTCATGTAGTCTAGGATAATCTTTGATAAATAAAAACAAATTCAAGTTTGTTGGTTTAATAAAAACAAGAATATCTTTAGAGTTATCAACATTAAATAGAATGCAGATAAACTGCCTTTTCTACCCGAGTTTACTAATCAAATAAGCTCATGTTATCTCTGTGTTACAAAATTCATCAACAAAAGAAATAACTTAAAATGACGATTAGCTGTTTAATGTCTTATCCAAGTATA
Organism: Leopardus geoffroyi; assembly: GCF_018350155.1. NCBI lineage: Eukaryota > Metazoa > Chordata > Mammalia > Carnivora > Felidae > Leopardus > Leopardus geoffroyi. The sequence goes on from NC_059328.1 coordinate 104,530,793, forward strand.
ATTGTTAAAAACAAGTAATTTAGGGGTGCCTAGGTGGCTCAGTCGGTTAACGTTTGGACTCTTGGTTCCAGTTCAGTCAGGCTCTGTACTGACAGCCTGATAGCATGGAGACTGCTTTGGATTCTTTCCCTCTCTCTCTGAACTTCCCCTGCTCTCGCCGCCCCCCCCCACCCCCGCCGCCCCGCAAAAGAAATAAATAAAAACTTAAAAATTTTTAAATAAACATTTTCGTTTAAATAAATAGAAGATCAAAGTTTATACTAAGATAAACTAAATAATGGACACTCATTGAATATCTAAATTATTTCCAAAATAGATAAATATTAAATGCTAAGCTTAGTTTATCTACTTTTGGCATTTCCATTTTTACCAAAAAATTATTATGAGAAAGAGTATGTCTCTAAAAATTTTGAAATGTATTTATAAGCTTGCTAATATACAACAGGATGCTAATTTATGATAGACAGTTCACAATTGCCTGCTTCCTAATAGTCACTGAAAAGCAAAAATTACAAATGGTTAAAGAGGGGGCGCCTGGGTGGCTCCATTGGTTGAGCATCCCACTTTGACTCAGGTCATGATCTCACAGTTGGTGAGTTTGAGCCCCGCCTTGGGCTCTGTGCTGACAGCTCAGAGCCTGGAATCTGCTTAGAATTGTGTGCCTCCCTCTGTCTCTGACCCTCCCCAGCTTCCTCTCCCTCCCTCCCTCCCTCCCTCCCTCTCTCTCCCTCTCTCTCTCTCTCTCTCTCTCTCTCTCTCTCTCTCAAAAATAAATATTAAAAATTAAAAAAAACAAACGATTAAAAATTAGATTGGAAAGGGAGTTAAAATACAAATGAACCAATGAGAAAACTTAGAATACTAAGCATATGTTAACTCTGCATGAACTGCATGCGTGGATGCTGAGAGAATGCAGACAAGCCAGCAGGTGTGCCTTTGGAAGAGAAGAATCAGTGAACTTCCATAAGATCTTTCTCCTACTGTGGAATGGTTTATTGTAACTTCGGGGTTTTCAACCTGTGGTCACAGACCATCAATGAATTATGACAAACACTTATTTAAGTAGAAAATACAAATGTTATCCATATCTGTTTATACAGATGAATGGACGATACATATTTTATTATAGATGTATTTATTATCTATATATAAATTGAAAATAAAATTTTCATTAAAAAAGTAAAAATTAGAGTACCTACATGGCATATACTGAAAATAGGCAATACTTGTCCATTTATTAAACTTATACTTGAGTTAGTTATATGGTTTTATGTGTGTAAGTATGTGCTGAGACATACGACACAGTATATTTCTTGCTGTGAAATGATCCAGCATGTTTGAGAGCCACTGCTTATATACCACAGTAAATTGAGCAACAAAGGGTCTGTGTGGCCAGCTGAAATGCCAGTACAAGAACAATCATCCTTTCTGTCCTCTGCACACACAGCGGTGACTCCTCAAGGCCAGGCTGCAATCACTCTTTGATGGGCTCATCCTTTGTTGCCTTGTCTCTTAAGATTCATAGCCAGGTGGCAAGCTTTGTTGAAAAAACTTCCCCATGTTTTTTTGTTTTTTTAATGTTTATTTATTCTTGAGACAGAGACGGAGGGTGAACAGGGGAGGGGCAGAGAGAGAGGGAGACGCAGAATCCGAAACTGGCTTCAGGCTCTGAGCTGTCAGCACAAGAGCCCCATGCGGGGCTCGAACCCACGAACTGTGAGATCATGACCTGAGCCGAGGTCAGATGCCCAACCGACTGAGCCACCCAGGTGCCCCAAAAACTTCCCCGTGTTTTATAACTACTTGCAAGGCTGGGATTCTGGTGATGGCTTCTTTGATATTTATACCATCTGCCCTCAGTTTAGAACTTGTCCCATCTTTTAAATCTTTATTCTGCCTACTCAACCTAGAGCAACCCTCTTCAGCAATATGGAATCCTATTGGCCCTGCCTGTTCTGTCATTCCCAGTCTAGCAGAACAATGTCAGGATGAACATATAAAATTAACGGATCTAGGAGTGCCTGGGTGGCTCAGTCAGTTAAGTGGTTGACCTCGGCTCAGGTCATGATCTTATGGTTGTGAGTTTGAGCCCCGTGTCGGGCTCTGTGCTGACAGCTTGGAGCCTGGAGCCTGCTTCAGATTCTGTGTCTCCCTCTGTCTCTGCCTCTCCCCTGCTCATGCTCTGTCTCTCAAAAATAAATACATGTTAAAAAAAATTTTTTTTAATTAATGGATCTCATATTGTAATTTACTTATATCAAACCAAATATTAATATTTTTTCCCTCTGTTAAAACGACAAAGTTTTCCTGTACTATCGTTCTGCACCTGAGAGGAGGTTAAAAAAGGAAAGCAAAGATTTTGTGTTTTATCAAAATAATTTTCAGTGCTTTATCAGGTCTCTTATGGGGTTTGCACAGCTATGTAATGTCCTGGTATTTGCCTTTAAAATCGTTGATTGTCGTTGTGGTCCAATACATAATTAACTATTGATTCATGTTCTGTGATCCTATACAGTCCGGTGTCTAAGACTTTTTGATATTTTTGACAAACTTGCATCCACCTTGGCCATTATTAAGGTTCCTGGACATTCAAAATTAGACTCAGGAGGGGGTGCCTAGGTGGCTCAGTCGGTTAAGCATCGGACTCTTGATTTCAGCTCAAGTGAGGATCTCAGGGTCCAGTGAGATTGAGCCCCATCCCCTGGTGTCTGGTTCCGCAGAGCCTGCTTGGGATTCTCTCTCTCCTTCTCTCTCTGCCTCTCCCCGACTCACGCTCACTCTCCCTTACAGACATAACATACATACATAAGTACGTACATACATACATACATACATACATACATACATATGTACCATTTAGATTCAGGAGGAGCTAAAGACAAATTTTTGGCTGGTAGAGCACCAAGGACCATTGCCTTAAAATCTATCAAAACCAAGGCCCTCATAGGTAACATAAATGATCTCCTGAAAGGAAATCTAAAACTCCTTTTTAAGGATGTTCAATCCAGGGTATCCCACAAAGAAAAAACCTTAGAGCTGCCAGTGGTTGTAGTTTCAGTCCACTGACTGATTTATGGTAATGGCCCAAATAGGAATCCTGTCTGGTCACAGTCCACGGAAAGATCCCTGATGGAAATGACTCCTCAGGGGCACCTGGGTGGCTTAGTCGGGCTCATCTGACTCTTGATTTAGGCTCAGGTCATGACCTCACAGTTCCTGAGTTTGAACCTTGAATCGAGTTCCCTGCTGACAATTCGGATCCTGCTTGAGGGATTCCCTCTCTCTCAAAATAAATAAATAAACATAAGGGGGTGGAGGGGAGGGGGTGGGGAAGAAGTGACTCATCAGCTGACCCACCGGGCAGTTGATAAACTTACAAATCTCATGAAACAATATGGGAGGGGAAATATTTTTAGGGCCCCCAAGAGGCACAATTGACTGGTACTGTGTTGTTGTTTTTTTAAACCAATAACTTGTTATTTTCTTTATAACACTTTTTGTGATCATCTGGTTAGGGAAGCTCCCTTATGTATTTTTCTATGAAGTAGTATGACAGCATTTGTAACCTGTGTCCTTATACTCCTTCTCGTGGACCTCTTTGCATGAAATAAAGAATTCCACAAATGAGCTTATATTTGGCATTTTAACTTAACATCCTTCAGATTCTTTGGGGAATTAAACATGAAGGAGTGTTGGATTGAGGTATTTGGGCTGGTGTTTGTCCTAATAAGTATCCTAATGCTTTTCGCTATATTACACACAGTAAGACTCCTTCGTTGCTGGTAAAACCCTATAATATGGAAGAACTCGCTGATTTCGTAGGTTATTTGCCATATGGACTGAATGTCTTCCTTCTTGCCTGAAACTCATACACTAGGCCAAAATATCTAATTGTCTTTATCTAAGTTCTTTTTACAGGGGCCTCTGCTGTTACGAATAAATTTTAGCCCCTGGGTTAACATATTATTTTTTCTCGTGACCCTCACTGCTGATGGTCAAGTCTTACCATATCTCTTTGACCTTCGCTTGCAAAAAACATCTGATTCTACAAACCTGACTATTGAATTGTGCCAGAACAAACCATACTCCTGAGGTACCTGAATTAATAGCTTGGCCTCTATCCCTAGAGGGATAGAAAAATATTGCTGATAAAGATGTAGTATTCTCTGTTGGAGTCCTTGAAAATACTCAATAACTTTCTTTTCTTTGGCTAATTAACTTCCTTGCCCCCAACTGTCCCCCCCCCCCCAAAACCTTCCATTTGGTACAACTCCTTGGGACATCTCTCTTCTGGCCACATGGGACGCTGCCTGATTCATGAATGGCTTAATAAAGCCCATTAAATCTTCAAATTTACTTGGTTGAATTTTGTTTTTTTTACACAGTTAATCCTCACCCTACCTTCACTGAAGCAATCACCATTCTGATTTCTATCTCCATAGATTAATTTTGCCTCCTTTTGAAATTCCCGTAAATGAATATACTTTTTGTGTTTGGCTTTTTTTTCCCACGCAACATAATATTTTTGAGATGTATCCACTTTGTTGTGTGTATCAGTAGATCATTTTGGTATTATCGGTGAGTGTTATTCCAATGTGTTGATCACTATAGTTGATGGACAATTGGGCTATTTTCAGTTTTGCATAATGTGAATAAGGCTGCCATGAATATTCTTGCAGGAATCTTTTTGTGCACTTGTACGTTCATTTTGTGTGGGTATAAACCTAGGAATAGAATTGCTAGGCCATAAGGTATTTGTATATTTAACTTTATTAGAAGCTATCCGTTTTCGGGGTGCCTGGGTGACTCAGTCAGAGGTTGGGCCTCTGACTTCGACTCAGGTCATGATCTCACGGGTTCCTAGGTTCGAGCCCCGTGTCGGGCTCTGTGCTGACAGCTGGAGCCTGCTTGCAACTCTGGGTCTCCCTCTCTGTCCCTCCCCCTCTCGTGCTCTGTCTCTCTGTTTCTCAAAAATAAATAACCGTTAAAAACAAAAAACAAAACAAAACAAAAAACGAAGAAGAAGCAGCTATCAGTTTTCCAGAATGGTTGTACTACTTTACTCTTTCACCAGCAACAAGAGATAAAGTTGCTACACATTTTTGTCAGCATGAGTGTTCTTTTTCTCTTAAATTTTAGCCATTCTGAGAGGTATGTAAAGGTATATCACAGTATTTTAAATTTGTGTTTCTAATGAGTAATGGTGTTGAGAATTCTTTCTTATGCCTTTTGGTCATAAAGAAATCTTTTGTGAAGAGATTTCAAGTGTTTTATCTACTTTTAATTGGCTTGACCTTTTTTTTTCTTTACTTTTTACATAAACTTTTTATGTTAGACTAGATTTAGATTTATAAAAAGTTGAGATTATAGTATAGAAAGTTCCCATATACCTTGCATTCAGTTTCCCCTATAATTATCATCTTACATTAGAATGGTTCATTTGTCATAATTGAAGGAATACATTATTGGGGTTTTTTTAATGTTTATTTATTTTTGAGAAAGACAGAGACAGAATGCAAGTGGGTTAGGGGCAGAGAGAGAGGGAGACACAGAATCTGAAGCAGGCTCCAGGCTCTGAGCTGTCAGCACCAGAGCGTGACGCGGGGCTCGAACTCACAAGCTGTGAGATCATGACCTGAGCTGAAGTCGGACGCTCAACCGACTGAGCCACCTAGGCCAGGCGCCCCAATATTAGTGTTAACTAAAGTTCATGTTTTATTCAGATTTCCTTGGTTTTTACGTAATGACCTTTTCCCTTTGTTTTGTTTTGTTTTTTTTTTGTTTGTTTGTTTTGTTTTTTTACAAAACATTTTTAAAATGTTCATTCATTTGGTGAGAGTGAGAGAATGCATGCACAGGAGCAGGGGAGGGGCAGAGAGAGGGAGAGAGAGAATCCCAAACAGGCTCCCCGGCAGCGTGGGGCTCCATCCCACGAACTGTGAGATCATGACCTGAGCCGAAATCAAGAGTCAGACCCTTAACCGACTGAGCCACCCAGGTGCCCCTTAATTTATTTTCCAGTGAGAATCAACTGTTTTCCCAGTGTAAGACCGATTTTGTCATGACATATTTTTAAGAATATATCTTGATTCAGGGGCCCCCATAATGACGTATTCCTGTTGCAGGATTCCACCCAGAATATCCCAGTGCCTTCAGTTTATGTCTCCTCATGCTCCTCTTGACTAGCAATTTCTCAGACTTCTCTTGTTACTGATGACCTTGAAAATCCTTAGGAGTACAGGTCACATACTTTGTAGAATGTCTCTCAACTGGGATTTGTCTGATGTTTTTCTCATGATCAAACTGGGGTTAGGGGTTTGGGGAGGTAAAGTACCATTCTTACCACTTTGTATAATGGGTATTGTTAAAAAGAAAACCACAGGCCCAAAATGGCATCGTTGAGGTTAAGGCCCCAAGTCAGTAAACCAAAACTGAATACCTAACCTACCTACCGTTTTAACTCCCCAGAAACATAACCTTTAATCAGTCAGCATGGAATTTCTTGGTCAATACTGGGAACTTTACTGATAGACCCCTTCCTCTCACCTTAGGAGGGCAACCTTGCCTAAATAATACATTCCTTGCTAATAAGTTCCTTCTTTCCTTCCTCCCTCCTTTCTTCCCTCTTCCTTCCTTCCTTCCTTCCTTCCTTCCTTCCTTCCTTCCTTCCTTCCATTCTTTCATTCTCTCTGCCTTCTCTTTGCCTTTAAAAATCTCCTTTGGGGGCGCCTGGGTGGCGCAGTCAGTTAAGCGTCCGACTTCAGCCAGGTCGCGATCTCGCGGTCCATGAGTTCGAGCCCCGCGTCGGGCTCTGGGCTGATGGCTTGGAGCCTGGGGCCTGTTTCTGATTCTGTGTCTCCCTCTCTCTCTGCCCCTCCCCCGTTCATGCTCTGTCTCTCTCTGTCCCAAAAATAAATAAACGTTGAAAAAAAAAAAAAATCTCCTTTGGTTTAGCCCAGCAGAGCTCCCCTCTGATTGCTGGTTGGGATGCTTCGTGATTCATGAATCACTTAAAAAGACTAACTCAACCTTCAAATTTACTCGGTTGAGGTTTGTTTCTTAATAGTATGTACTGTTACCATGACTTACCACTGTTGATGTTAATCTTGATTCGTTGGCTGAGGAAGTGTTTATTAGGCTTCTCCACTGTAAAATCACTGTTTTTGCCCATGAGATGAAGGAAGTCACTGCGAGTAGCCCACACTTTTAAGGAGGGTGGAGTATCTCCATTAATTTGGGATACTTCTGCGTGGGACATTTGTCTGTTTTCCCTATTCATTTATTTATTTACTTATATCAGTATGGACATGTCGATATTTATTTTATATTTTGGGGTTATAATCCAATACCATTTTATTTATTTTGTTGCCCAGATTGTTTCAGTTTCAGCCACTGTGAGCATTTGCAGTTGATTTCTGTTTTCCTTTGGCATACCCCCATCATTGTGGAGTTTGTTTTTTTCTCTAGTACTTTCTTATTTTATGGTATTGCAAAACGCTCTAGGGTCTCCCTGTGTATTTCCTGCCCCAGTGCCAAAACCAGCCATTTCTCCAAAGAGCCCTGATTCCTTTTTTTAAAAAAATTTAAATTTTTATTTTTTTAAAGTGATCTCTGTGCTCCCTGTGGGGCTCAAACCCATGACCCTCAGATCAAGAGTCATATGGTCTTCCGACTAAGCCAACCTGGCACCCTGAGCCTTGATTCCTTTGATTGATGACTTGACTTTTTACTATTGGCTTCTAAGCATTTTTTATATTCAGAATTTGAGTCACTTGTTGGATACATGTATTTCAAAAAGCTTCTCCCAGTATGGCTTTCCTTTTCACTTTTTATAGTTTTTTTATGAGCATAAGTTTTTTTAATGAAATCTAATTTGTCTATAGTTTTATGGTTAAGCCAATTTTGTTCTCTGAGAAATCTCTCCTATCCCAGGATTGTTAATATATTATATTATGTTATATTATGTTATATTATATCATTCATATCATATCATATCATATCAACTATATTATATTATACTTACTCTACTATGCTATATTTAAGATACTGTACTATACTATAATCCTAGGAGCTTTAGTTATTGAAGTTTGACTTTTAAACTTAGGAGTCTTCTCAGATTCATCTCCTGAACATAGTAGGCTAGGGAATACTAAACACTAGGGAATCATGGTGTACCCAATCAACAATATGACCTCCCAGAAACCTGCTCCCAGAGACCTGTTTTTTATTTTTGAGAGAGAGACACACAGCGCAAGCGGGGGAAGAGCAGAGAGAGAGTGACACGGAATCTGACGCAGGCTCCAGGCTCTGAGCTGTCAGCACAGAGCCCACAAACCGTGGGCTCGAACCCACAAACCATGAGATCATGACGTGAGCTGAAGTCAGACGCTTAACCTACTGAGCCACCCAGGCGCCCCTCCACATTTTTTATTTATAAACATTGAGAATATTTTTCTGCTCTGCTCAGGTGCTTTCCTCCCTTGTCCTTATCTCCTCCCTGCAACCCCTGGGCGCAAGAAGTAGCAGAAGCATTGGTATATAGAAAACTGTGGCTTTCCTTCTTAACTGGAATCAGGAAGCTTCAACTCTGCCAATACCACCACCTTTCACACCTACTCGACTAGTGACTAGAATCCAGAATGTGACTGTCAACCAAAAGTGTCTCTAAACACTCATGGTTCCATAACCCTATTGACTTACTTACCATCAGCAACAGCGGTGAGAAGGTTGCCTCTCCTCACTTCTGCCAACTCTCTTGAGTCCATCTAATTTCTATCCTGAACCCAACCTGCAAGGGTATCTGAGAAATACAATTTTTTCAGTTTTTCAACCTCTTCAGCTAGGAGGATGGAATAGATTTTAAGTGAACCAATCTACATTTAAAATTATTTTAAATCCCACCCACACCCTCCACACTAAGTGTGAAGCCAGCTTGGGATACACTCTCTCTCTCTCTGTCTGACCCTTCCTTGTTCACGCTGTCTCTCAAAAAAAAAAAAAAAAAAAAAAAAAAGAAAAGAAAAGAAAAGAAAAAAGATAGATAGATAGATAGATAGATGGATAACTAAATAAATATTTTAAATTAAAAAATTAAAAAGCAAAACAGAAACCACACACTGAGGTGGTGGAAGTAATACTATGACAGGAATCCCCAATACAACACCAATTACTGCAGATTATTATGGATCCAATTTTCTCAGGTTGGATAAAAAAAATAACTTCCAGATATAGCAGTATATTAGAAAAGGGTTAAATATTAAGAGTATGAAAAATCTATGCCAGGCTAATTGTAAACAAAAGGATAAAAGAGTGAAACATGAATATCAGACAAGGGTAAAAAGCAAAGAAAGTTTTAAATTAGATAGAGGGGTAATATCCTGGCATCTATAAGTACCCGTAATTTACTCTCTTTATTTTTTTCCCCCCCTTGAACCAACCTTTCCGGGTGGCCAGATCAGAGCATGTGATGAAGGGAGGAAATCTAGGAGGATTTTTCATTTTTTTTTTTTTTTTGCTTCTATAGAGGTCTGTGTCAGGCAGAAAAATGTAAAAGCAAGATTCAATCCTTGGCCTTTTCCAGGGACTCAAAAGAGACATAGGGGGAGAGAACCTCAGTTATCGCCCAGATCTTCTGGAGTAAGTTAGACACACCAGTCCAGCCTCCTGAACCGTCACTGGGTCCTGACCACCTATTTGGGGGAGAGAACTGGTATTCATCTCAAAGTCTGGAAGAAAAGGTCTGGGAGGCACCAAACAATGGGTGGGCAAAGAGAATGTGTCAGCAAGTGAAAATCAACTTTCCATGGGTCCACGGCAGATATGGACCAGAGACCAGAAACAACATGAATCTCTGATGTTTTTCTACAGAGTTCTGTTATCAACTTGTAAAGAGCCGACTTCAGAATTAGACTTTTCCAAATCCTATATTTGGATTTGGCCATGAAGCCAAAACTTCACAGCATTGCCGGACATTAAATCTCCTAGGCAAGCCTTTGCCCTGGGTGTCTTTTTTGTTTTTTGACAATGTTGTCCACAGTGAGTACTGCGAAAATCTAGTTTACCATTGCTTTTTCCAAGTCCTTCCGGTGACTCCTTCTGATTTGACCTAGTACAGCACATCTTGGGGGAGCATTGGTGGTTCAGTGGTGGAGGCCTGGGTTCAATTCCCAGCCAGTGCAGTGTGTTCAGCAGTTTTACTTTGAACTGTCTGTCTGTTGCTCAGGCAAGTTAGGTCCCTCTGGGGTTCTGACCTTCAGGGAACAGCTGCCCCATTAGGGGAGGAAAGTGGGTTATTTCCGGGGCAGAAGACGTTGAGGAATTTGTGTGAACAGGGACTTTGGAGAAGGTATGTCCTTCACGTGCGGGTGTGTCTGACGGCTCTGTCTCTGACGTTTTTGCATCTTTGGGTCTAGAGCCAGTGTTACTTTTATTCTTCCTTCTGGTGGTCCCTGGAATCCATAGAGTCATCTGGTCACTGATACACATGCTGGACTTGGGCAGACCATTGGGCCACGTCTCACTATGGAGGGGGGATCAAGAAATGAAATTCCCAAATTGAGACAAGCCGCAGGGAGGGCTAGGCAGACACCCCAGTGGAGAGGAAGAAATGAGGGGCCCCAGGAAGGAGGAGACTTGTGGGGAAGAATCCACAGGGTGATGAGGGGAACTGGGTAGAGGTAGGCTTCAGTCTTTGATGGTCTTGGTAGAATCAAGGATGAGTCCCCGAGTGTAGAGCAGCATGTACAATAAAGTCATTTTCACTACTATTGTTTTATAGTCTGTCCGGGAAAAATCTATTTAGTGCATCGTTGTTATGCTTATTGGTAAGCAGCACGCTGGGGGAGGGGGGCGGGCGGGAAGCCATGACAGTCATCAGCTCTGGAGTTGTGCTACATGTCTGTTCTTGAATTCCTTCTCCTGGCAAGACCAAGAACCTTTGGCAACTCCTTCAGGTTCTGGCTGGATTGAGGAGGCCCCAGGACCCCGGGTCTCCCCAGTTCACCCGGCAATAGTATATTAAAAAAAACAAAACAAAACAAAACCAAAACAGGCCCAAAATGGCATCACTTGGGTTAAGGCCCCAAGTCAGTAAGACAGGACTTAACCACCTAACCTAACTGCAGTTTCAACCTCCCAGAAATGTAACCTTTAACATTGTAACCGGCAACATGGAATTTCCTGGTCAATACTAGGAACTTTACTGGTACACTCCTCCCTCTTCCCCTTAGGAGGGCAGCCTTGCCTAAATCATGCATTTCTCGCTAATAAGTTCCTTTCTTCTTTGATTTTTATGCCCTTTCCGCCTTTAAAAACCTTTCTGCCTGTTTAACTTCCCGCGGAGTTCCCCTGTACTTGCTAGATGGGCTGCTGCCTGATTCGTGAATCATTTAATGAAGCCAATTAGATCTTCAAATTTACTAGGTTGAATTGGGTATTTTTAAGAGATTTGGTGCAGCCTGGGGATCCAAAGTGTACTTCTGATGGCATTCGGGGACAATGAGAAACAGGCATGGTGCCTTGTGAGCTCACTGCCTTTCTCGCCACTTCTGAGGACTACTAGTAAGTCTGTCTTGGCTTGAGCTCTGCTTTTGTGTGTGTGTTCGAGCTACTGATCTAACTGGTTTCCCAGTCTAGGGGTCGTGGGGTAGTGTAGACTGACGGGAGGTTCCGACAGAGCGGCAGTCCTTAGCCCTTCGTTCAGTCCACAAGTACACGTTGGAGTCCTGTCTCCTTTTCCAGTCCACAGTCTCCATTTACTGGAGTCTACTGGTTTAGTCCATGTTGGGAATCGCTGGTGGTGTGCAGGGCCTTCTCTTTGCCAGTAATATCTTTTGGTTACTGCTGGTGTGTTGAAGTGCCTACGTTTGTCTGGTTTTGTGTGAACAGGGCTTAGCTAATAGGATCCTTAAATTCTAAAGAGCCAAGCCCGCCACCTTCTGGCACACCTGCTTAACTTTATGTCTAAAAACTATGGTGCCAGGAGCTGTGCATATGTGTAGAAATGGCGAAATTTTACTAAAAACAACTTGGAATTACAATGGCCACGACGGGGAACATTCCAAGTAGGTAAGACAATTTAAGAAGTGCACTTAAAAGTAAAGGTTCTCAAATTAAACAGAATGGGATAACTGTGTTAATTGGCAAGAAAAACCTCCAGAAGCCTTCCGATTCATTGAGAGATTCACTGCAAAAGGCTAATGGAGAAAAAGGATGTAAGAGGTACCTAAAACAAAAGACTGTAACACTGATGTGACTCCTTTTGCTCCCCTCTGTCCTCTTTTGAGGACTCCTTCTAGTGATCCTCTGTCCCAATTGCTTTTCCACTCGGAAAAGACCACACAACTGTAAACAAAAGCCTTCTGAGTTAATGGCCTTACAGATTCTCCTATACCTACCTTCAAAGGAGGGCCCCTGTGGGCCCCTCCCAGAGTTGATGAAACCGTGAGGGATTTTCTGGTAAACTGCTATATAATTCTTTAAATAGGCAAGGGGAAACTGGTAGATACTGAGGATACTGCAGAGGGAGGGGGTCCTGAGAAAACTGGCAGAAGCCAGTGAAGAGCAAAAATTCTTTTCTTTTTTTTTTAATTTATTCATTTTGAGAGAGACAGAGACAGTGTGAGCAGGAGAGGGGCAGAGATGGAGAGAGAGAGAGAGAGAGAGAGAGAGAGAGAGAGAGAGAATCCCAGCGCAGAGCCTGATGGGGGATGGGGGGCTCAAACTCACAAAACCATGAGATCATGACCTGAGCTGAAACCAAGAGTCGGACGCTTAACCGACTGAGCCACCCAGGTGCCCCCAGAGTGAAAATTCTTACCAGAATCAGTTCTGGATCTCTATCTGTAGTGCCCAACTAAGAAAAATAAAGTTTCACATTGTCCCTTTCTTTTCAAATCCAAACCCATTATATTGATCCTTTGTGTCCCACGGATAGCTATGGTCTTCCTGTTTGTCTGATTTTGCATTACTGGGCCAGGCTGTCTGCCTGGAACATGCAAGTCGTTGGCTCTTCGTTTTGGCTATCTTTGAGAGCGACTCTGGATTTGGGAAAGGCTCGAACACACAAACCCCAAGTTCATGACCTGAGCTGAAGTCAGACGCTTAACCGACCGAGCCACCCAGGCACCCCAAGGTTGATGGTTTAATTAAAACGGACACATCTTTAGAGTTATCAGCATTAAGTATAAAACTTCTGCTCTACTGGAGTAAAATCAACTTTAGCCAAATAAATTCATGTTGTGTCTACTTAAGTAGTTTTCTTTTTGGTAACCTAAAACCTTACAGTTTTGCTAAGTTGGGTTAAACGATAAGTTGAACTCATTAAATATCTAGACCATTTCCAAATAAGACAAAATATCAAAACATTAATGACTAAATAATAGGTTTATCTACTTTTGGCCTCTTATTACAGAGAAACTAAAAGATACTTCAATGTGTTAGTGCCACATTAGGAAAATTTAAAAAGGCAAGTGCTTCTGGAAATTGTAAAATACATTTATAAATTTGCAAATCTAAAGAATACTGGTGATGCAGGCAGGCTGGGTCCGGAGACCTAGGGGCGGGTCCCACAGGACTGGCCAAGAGGGCCCTTGGTTTCACGAAGGATCGAGATCAAACAGGAGCCAGAGAAAGTGAAAATAAAGTTTATTGAACAGGGTGAGTGACAGATGGAGACTAGCAGACCAAGTGTCTGGGAGACTCAGAAAGACTTCTGAGACTTCAGTAAAGGAGAAAAAGTCTCGTTGTTGCTTGGGGCTAGGGGTTTATGTTGGAGAAGAGTCGAGAGTACATGTCTCTTCAGGAGTCCAAGGTAGGGTCCAAACAAAGGTGACTGCCAGGCGAACAATAGGAGTTATTCCATAAATTCCCGAAGGCAGGGCTATTGACGCCAGCATCAGCTAAGGTTTGTGGGAAGCTAATGTCCTGGAACATGTTTGGGCTCTGGCTCTTCTCGGGTGTTAACAGGTATTTGGGGCCTAGGACAAAACTCAGAGGATGATTAACTTTCTTGCTTCCCCCTTGAAGTGGAAACATGGCTTCTTTGGCTTATTCAGAGGCAAAATACGGAACATGAGGAAGTGGGGCCCAAGCAGAAAAACAGCAGAGATGGAAGCCTTTCTAAATTTTTTTTTTATGTTCTTATTTTATTTAAAGCAATTGTTTTAACGTTTACCTCTTTTTGAGAGAAAGAGACAGAGCGTGAGTGGGAGAGGGGCAGAGAGAGAGGGAGACACAGAATGTGAAGCAGGCTCCGGGCTCGGAGCTGTCAGCACAGAGCTGACACGGGGCTCGAACTCATGATCTGTGAGAACATGACCTGAGCCGCTCGAGGGAAATGGAGCCTTTCTAAAATGCAAGACAATAGCAACAGACTCTATAAAGATGACACAGGTGGTGAAATCCCATTCTGCTTCCGCAAAGAATGGCCCCACGTTGCCAGGATTTTGTCATCCTAACGTCCCATCACATGCCAGGCAATCTGCTCCTGAATCAGAAAAAGTAAGGTTGAGTGAACAACGGCTGTGAAGTACGAGAACATTTGGGGCCAGTGGAAAACCAAGACGGCCAGTTTGTTCTTCCGGGCTCTCTGACAAATCCTGTATTTTGGTTTTTGTATTCCTTCACCTACCATAGTGTGGGGAGACGTATAAAATTGCAAAATTAGTCTACCAGCAATGTCTGACCAGTCAGGTCTGTAATCCTGGAAAAGCTATTTTTGTTCTAAAGGCCTCAAACCTCCCTCTGGACCCTTTGAACACCTGCAGCTGGCCTTCATCCAGTTGCCACCTAGAACAGGTCATCAATATATTCTCGCCCTGGTATGTTACGTTTTCCAGACGGGCTGATGCTCCCACAGTAAGAAAAAAAGCTGTTACAATGTGTGTTTCCGGGGGGCCTGGGTGGCTCAGTGGATTAAGCGTCTAGACTCTTGATTTAGGCTTAGGTCATGATCTCACGGTTGGTGAGTTCGAGCCCTGCATGGGGCTCTGCACTGACAGTGTGGAGCCTGCTTGGGATTCTCTCTCCCCCTCGCCCTCTGCCGCTCCCCCGCTCATGCTTGCTCACTCTCTCTCTCTCTCCAAATAAATAAATAAACTTAAAAATTTAAAAAAGAAAGAAAGGAAGAAAGAAAGTGTGTTTTCCACTTGCCGTGCACCCCCCACAATCTCCATATCACTGGAAAAATACAAACCTTAACAAAAACCTTGCAGACTTCTCAGAGTTCTGTCAGTGTGTAACCTTATGTTGTTCCCTTGTCACCTCATGCTAGGATTACCAGCTGCTGTAAGTCTGTAGTGTCTTCTGCTCAGGCACATCTATCATCAGTAGGTTAAAGAAGACTTCCCAGATCCCAATTTAAAAGATTCTGTTGGTCACAGTCTGTGTAGCCCGGTGACTGGGTATTCTGGAAATGTCATCAGAGGAAGACTGCCCGTGAGCCTCATTCGGAGGGATCTAACCAAGTTCTCCTGACCACAAATACTGCCACAAAACTGGGAAGCATGGACCCTTGGGTACACATCACACAGCTAAAAAACGTTCCACCTGATACCTGGGCCTGTGTCGATGCTGGAGACTTTCAAATCAAAGTGATGAAAAGAAGCAGTTGCCTTTGAGGTAGACTGCTCCCACCCAAGACAACAGATCAAGATTTCATACTTGAACTAAACGTGAAACGCCTTCTCCTTTAAGGAGAATGCCTTTACTCTGGCATTGGCCTGGAAAGATAACACCTTCGTCTTTATCCCCCAGACCATTGCTATCGGGGGGGGGGGGGGGGGGGGGGGGGGGGGAACCTCTGGAACTTAGAACAACCTTTTATTTAAGTCTAGGACAAAATCTCATTCTGCCCCTAGCTTGTCACAAGCAAAATGAGACATCTCATTGGCCGAATCCCTGTGTACATTGTGAGTTAGAGAGGACCTACCAGGAGGCTTTCATGAGTCAGGATTCATGACTCTTACTGGCAGATCCCTGCTCCCTGACAAGGGATAAAAATAAATGAGGCTATCTATGATCAGGAACTTCTTAATTCTTAAAGTTATTGCAGAATCTGCTAAAGCAGTAATTGCCCAGCAAAGATCGTTAGACTCTCTGGCCAAAGTTGTTCTTTAAAAAAAAAAAAACAAAAAAAACAATTAATGTTTATTTATTTTTGAGAGAGACAGAGCGTGAGTGGGGGAGGGACAGAGAGAGGGGGAGAGCCAGAATCTGAAGCAGGCTCCAGGCTCCGAGCTGTCAGCACAGAGCCAGACGCGGGGCTCGCCGCGGGGCTCGAACCCACGGACCGCAAGGTCATGACCTGAGCCGAAGTGGGAGGCTCAACCGACTGAGGCACTGAGCCACCCAGCCACCCCCAAAATGGTTCTTGATAATAAAATAGCTCTTGATTATTTTTTAGCGGAGCAAAGAGGTGTCTGTGCTGTGGCCAGCACCACCTGCTACACCTGGATTAACACCTCTGGGGCAGTGAAAACTCAAGATATGTTTTCCTCAACACCCTCCCCTCCCCCTCTTCTTAGCAGAGGTCCTGTGAGCACATGGCAAGAGGGGGCTGCCTATAAGCCATGACAAGAGGCCTCAGAAGGAAGCTGTAGGGGAGGCTAAACTCTTTCCCCTACCCTCTTAAGGTCTCAGGCTGGGCCTCAGCATTAAGTTGGCATAAAACAGATTAGCAGGAGAAGAACATAGACATCCTTCCCATGCACATGGGAGCTTCCAAGGAAGAAGAAAGATCCAGAAAGTACTTAGACCTAAGTGGTCATGTACTAGGTGCGGCAAAGAGTAGTAATTACGAAAAGGAACCAAAATATACGAGGAGGCAAAAGACAGATCAGGGTTACTTTAACCAGGTCTGTTTGTATAGATTTCTCTCAGCCTCGACTTCCTAAATCTGGTGACAAGAACCTTTCTCTCCTCCTGGTATAGGGAGGGCATCTTTCCCATGGCAATTTTATCTTCTGCTGTTAGGAAGAGGAAAGGAGGTCAGAGCACTCTTGCATCTGTTTTTCAAGCACGCCCTTCGCTGAAAATAATCCTTAAGCCAAAGTGGCCTATTTGGGGGTAGCATATTTGGCCAGATTCGAAACCTACCCTGATGGCACCTGGATCTTGGACTTCCCACCCTCCAGAACTGTGAGAAATCAATTGCTGTTGTTTAAGGCAGTCTGTGGTGTTCTGTTAGAACAGTCTGAGCATGCCAGTAGACCCATCCACAATGCCAGGACTTGGTAATTGACAATTTCCCTCGTGTTTGTTCCTGCTTCCAACTTAGGACCAACCAGAGAAAGCCAGGTATGCACCCCCACCAACCTCACAGGATACCTCTAAATTCTAGTCAGCCAGTGTGAAAATTAAGAATGGGAAACCTCACTAGAATGGAGTTGGGAGGCCAGAAGGGGGAGCTATACCACTCAACATGAATTACAGGAAGAATTGCCAATTGTAGACCCCAACAGAAGAATTCTCAACGGGAAAGAGTCATCAATGACAGACCCCAATAGGAAGAAGAATGTATATTGCATCTCCTACAAGAAATTGACGACCACCTCCCCCTCCCCCCCTCCCCCCCCCCCCCCCCCCCCCCCCCGCGCGGAGGGAGCCGATGAGAAACAGTCATCACCCTGCTGAACTCTCGCTTTTCTCCAATGGACTTTACTTCAAAACAGCCTCTCTCAACTGCCTCCTTCTCCTCCATCTAGTGATATTCCCCTCCTTTGTTTATTCAGCTTGCCTGTGGCTCTGCCATAGCATGAATGTCCTGGATTGCATTTCTCTGCTGTTCCCAAATAAGCCCATTTTTGCTGGGAAAATAACTGTTCTTTTTCAGGGTAATACCTGCCTACAGCTTACCCATGCCAACGGCCTCCGATCAGGGCACACCCGAAGCCTTCCCATTTTTCTACTGTAAAGTTCTCCCACTCCTCTGCCTTCCTTTCATTTCAGTCTCTGCAAAAACGCAAGCCCTGAATAAATAAGCCTTTGCTCTTCTTGCTTGGCTTTTGCTTTTTAACAGGAGCGTCACTGTAGGGTTGGCAAGGACTCCCTCGTTGACTAACTTAAGTCAGGCTCCTGGGGCCCTCAGTTAGTCCTAGTCCTCAGCCTTCCAAGCCCAGTTCCAGCAAGAATCCCCCCCATCCTTGATATCTAAACAAGTTCCTTGTAGCAATTTTCCAGTCACGGACTCCCTCACTCTTTCCTTTGGCTGTAAATCCACAGTTCTCCTTGCCGTCTTTGGGAGTTGCCCTCGGTTTTATATGGAAGTTTGTTTCCCCGACTGCAGTATCTAAAGCCAAATCTCTCCAGGCAATCCCTTACAGGCTGATGCCACGTCTTTCCTCTCAGGCTGTTAGCGAGTCCAAGCTCCTCCTGCTCCCTGTGTGACAGGCAAATGGAGAGGCAAGATGTGGGGACAAAGAAAGCGACTGTATTCAGAAATCCAGCAAACCGAGGAAATGGTGGACTATTCTCCCAAAGAACCATCTCCTCTTGGCATGAAATCCAAGTTTCTTTTATGTTGGCAAAAGGGGGAAGTGGGAGGGGGCTGGAGTCAAAAGGTGGCTGACATCTGCAGACCTCTGAGGGAGGCCGTGTAGGTTTTTGTCCTTGGTCAGTTGATCTCTGTGTACAGGAATCTGGTCATGTCGATCCTGTACATCTTAAACAGAGCATAGTCCTTTCTGTACCTACTTCCTTGTCTCCTCAGGTGAGGTAGATTTCAGGTGCAAAGCAGATTTTGCAAATCTTAGCTGTCACATGCCCAGTGTAGAGCTAAGCAAGCAGATAATTCTAAGCTGTAAGATGCAGCAGCAAGGGAAATAGAAGCAATATGGAGTCGGACATGGTGTTTCTGTTACAAGGCTGGTCAGATTCTCCGGAAAGTATTTCTTCACTCGCACCTGGACAGTGCATCCGGCTGCCAGGATTCAGGGAATGGGGTCTGGATCAAACTTGATTCACATTCAGTTGCGACACTGTCACCTAACCCCTGTTGCCATGTCCTTCAGTGGCCTCAGTGGCCACAGAGCCCTTGCTTTACCGTTTCCAGAGGAGAACTTTTCAGTAAATGTTTTGTGATTTGAGCAACAGAATAGAATCTACTTTTAATGTTCACATAGCCTTGAAGCTGGGTTTCCAGCCTGGAACACCAATAGGGGTAAAAACAGAAGGGTTGGTTTGCAGTCACCTGGCTGTTGTGTCTAGTTTCATAAATTCAGTTTCTTTCCATACCGGATAGCTTCAAAAATTTTTTGAAATGCATCGCAGAGGTAATTCACCGAACTTGAAAGGAACCCTTTCCTTTGTAGTCCTAAATGTTGCGCTCTACACATTGAAAGGTAATTTTTGTTAATGTTTATTTACTTTGAGAGAGAGAGGGAGAGAGAGCGCGCGCGCGCGCGCGCGAGCGCGCACACATGTGCGCTTGTGAGTAGGGGAGGGGCAGGGAGAGAGACGAAGCGAGAGAACCCAAACCGAGAATCAGACCCTAAGGGGACTGAGCCACTCAGGCGCTGCAAAAGGCCTTATTTATTTAAAGAAAGGTACACGGGCGCCAGCAGCCTGCCAGACAGGTTCCCCGCCGGCCGGAGGTTCAGAACTCACACCCTCTGCCCCAGCAGGCGGGCACTTGGGGGAAAAGAGGGACAAGCCAATTTCACCCTCCTGAGGGTTGGCTGGCTCTATTGAGGAGGGGGCAAGGGCGAGGCATGGGCTGGAGGGAAGGCGCGTTCCCATGACGTCACGGATAGGGCGTGTGCTATGTAAATAGGGGAGCGCAGGGGCTGCTGCTTCGGTAACTACCGCTTAAATAGCGTATGATCTCGCGTGCTGTGGGAGCCATTCCAGGACTGTTGGTTGCAAGTGCGTGTGCTGCGTGTGTCAAAGTTTTAGGGAGGCTCGGGGGTGTGTGGACGGAAGTGACCGTGTGTAGAGAGTGTCAGGCGTGAGAGGGTGTAGTGGGGCGGAGGCGTGGGAAGCCATACTTACCTGGCAGGGGAGACACCATGATCAGGCAGGTGGTTTTCCCAGGGCGAGGCTTATCCATTCCACTCGGGATGTGCTGACCCCTGCGATTTCCCCAAATGTGGGAAACTCGACTGCATAATTTGTGGTAGTGGGGGACTGCGTTCGCGCTTTCCCCTGATTCTTCGTGGTGGCAAAGACAGAGGAGAATGTGCTGTTTTGAGGAGTGGTGTCTTGGCTTAGCCGAGCTGGCTTTGTTTGTTTTACCCGGTTTTATGCGTTGCTGCTGTTCTCTGAGAGCTTAGGTTTTTTTTGAGTTTTGCCTCTGTTTTACCTTATAGCTTTACGTATTGGTGCTTTTGGGTATGGAAGGTGTGTAATCCTGCGTGTATATTCAGGTCAAGGGTGTGTTTATTACGGGTATAACACGTGTGAGGGCACCGTAGTGCACGCAGTTCGCGTGAACAGGTGTGTTTTTTCGTAGGTGCCTTCTTTAGCGTACAGGCTTAAAGGAACTCTTTGTTCGTGCTGCGTAGGCCAAGGCCATGGTGCACACACCTCCAAAAGCTAGGGAGAAACTGCCTGTTCCGTGGTCTAGATTCGTTTCCGTTCGTAACATGTTTAGGCTACACGAGGAAGCAGCTCTGAATTTTACACGTTATATTCCCTGCAAATCAGAACCGCAGTCAGACCTGAAGCTTGGCCGGAAGCCTTGTGATCCAACCAGAAAAACCTACACTAGAGAGTCTTGGGAGTCAAAGGTGACCAGTTTCTCCTCTTGTGAGAGGCTGCAACTAGGCTGCCTTGCTGCGTCCTACTCTTTAAATACCTAATCTTGCCTAAGACTTCATTTTTTAAGCGTTAGTTTCCCTGTTTGGTGTCTGTCTTGCTTTTTTACGCCTTAAAGCCGTTACTAGCCAATTCCAAAGCCACCACCCACTCATCCTTCCCACCCCAAAGCAGCTTTTTCTATTTCTGGCTTTGGTTTTCCCTTCCTTCCATCTCTTCTCTCAGGCTCTTTCTTGACACCTTTATGGACACGAAAACACTAGCTCTCTCTCAGCCTCCAGTTTGCACCTGCACTAGTGTGCAAATTAGGAAGTGTGGCAGTAGTGTGGCAAATTAGGAAGCTTCCTTAATAAGATGGCAGCAAGAATTGTAAGTAACTTTTTTTTTTTTTTTTTTTTTTTTAGCTCTCAAGTAAGTAATTTTAGGGTTTCCCTGTCTGAAAATGCTGTTGCGGTGGTATATCCAACTCCGGTTTATAGGAAAACCGACCAGGTCCAGTGTCGACAGTCGTGCACATTTTGCCAATTCCCAGGATGTCTTCTTAACTTGCTCACTTCTGATCCACAGTTGTCCTGGCAAATAGAAACTACTTGACCAAAAACAAACGGCAGGGCCATGGCGGGAAGAACCATCAAGCCTCCCTGGTGGGTAGCTCAGGAACAGCATTCAGAAGCTGCTGAGACCACTGGAGAGACTAGGAGCAGGAGTTGAGTTGGAGGTAGGGAGTAGAGTTGGGGAAGGGGTTGTATACAGACAAGGGCAGGTCCAAAGAAGACTAAAAAAGTACACTGGAATGCGTCTCGAGTATTGAGGACACTGAAAGTAGAAGATGAACCTCAAAAACGGCATGCTGAGTGACAAAAAGAGTACATACTTGTTGCGACCGGCGCAACAAACACCGAGATCAGGGTCCTGAGGGTAGGGGAATGTAAGAAAAAAAGAGAGAAGAGAAGACAGTTTGGGAACAGGAGGGTCCCATGGGCTGATGGCCCAAGTGACGGCTTTATTGTTGCTGTACACAATCTTTTATAATAGAAGACTCTTATGGATCAGGTCATTCTAAGAATAAACAGGTTTCACATGATCACTGCCAGCCAAAACATTTAGTTCTGTGTACCTTGTGAACTTACTGAACGGGTCACAAGACCTTGTTGATAGATTGCTAGCAAAACACAGTTCCCATGTTTGTTTCTATTTGACTCGGGGTAGAAAAAGGGGAGATAACATTACTGCCAACACCCGCAGACCACAGGCTTCAGGAATTAACTTTCTCAGCCTTGACAAGGCTTTCGTATGCCCTTGAAAGTGGGGGAATGGGAGGGGGAACCACCGGGTTGGCTGAGTCAACAGGGAACCGTTGCTCGACCTGGTCTCAGCCTGGCACCGGGGCCCAGCCTCCCACACATACTCTGTGGTTCCATCCATGTCAGTATCTAGAACGGGCAAAACTAAGCCATAGTGACAAAACTAGATCACTGATTGCCTGGGACAGGAGGTGGTGTGAGGGATTGGCTGCAAACGGGCACAAGAAGACATTTTGGAGCAATAGAAATGTTCTTTGCTCTTGAACAGGGTAGTGGTTGCCTGGGTGCATCCAACTTGTCAAAACTCATCAAACTTGAAATGGATCCATTGTATTATTTACAAATTACACCTTAAGACATTTGGTTTTAAAAACAAATCATTCCAATTTTAGTGTCTGAAGTGCAATTAATTAGTATTAGCCTTGGAAAGTTCTTTTAGAAAACTACCACTCATGTAGTGAACAATCCCTCCATATTTGTTTTGTATCTTTTTCTTCCGTGAAATTCATGCCCTATTAAACTGAATACTTTCAAATAAAAATAGGCTCTATAAGAGCTCAGTTTTTTATAAAAGAATATTTGTAAATATATCCTCCCTATAGATTTATCAAATATGACTCCATTAGTAATTACCTAATGCATACAAAATTATTTTTTATTTTAAGCTGTTTCAAAATTTTACATACACGTATTTTGTACATCATTTGCATTTTACCATTTGTGTAATTTTACCATGTATAGCTTTTGCAAAAAATTTAGAACAACTTAAAAATAGATTTGAAGAAAAATAGGTAAAGATGTTAGAAGTAGTTAATTCCAGGTGGCGGGATAAGGATGAATGCTTATCTTCTTCTGTTTGTTTGTTTGTTTGATGCCCGAGGTGGGGCTTGATCTCAAGACCCTGAGACCGAGAGTCGCATGCTCTATGGACTAAGCCAGCCAGGCGCCCCTATTTTTCATAGTTTTAAACCTAAAAAATGAATGTCCTGGAAGTGAAAGAACAGAATAGATATGAAAGAGGTGTGGGGTAGGTGAGAGGAAAACATGAAGGGGAGGGAAAACCTGGTTCTGGCAGGAAGCGTGTTTAAGTTGGAGAGTTTGAGGGAGCACTTGTGGGCATAAGAAGGGTTTGCGGGAGGCAGTGGGGTCATAAGGATGTTCGGATAGTTTGATGCGTGTTGCATGGTTCCTCCTAGGTGTTTTTTTTTAATTTTTTTTTTTTCAACGTTTATTTATTTTTGGGACAGAGAGAGACAGAGCATGAACGGGGGAGGTGCAGAGAGAGAGGGAGACACAGAATCGGAAACAGGCTCCAGGCTCTGAGCCGTCAGCCCAGAGCCCGACGCGGGGCTCGAACTCATGGACCGCGAGATCGTGACCTGGCTGAAGTCGGACGCTTAACCGACTGCGCCACCCAGGCGCCCCCCTAGGTGTTTTTTTAAAAGAATTTATATAGACTTAAATTTCTTGTCCAGCATTTTTAGCGGTTTTTAAAAGGAGGAGGAGTATAAACATTGTGGTTCTCAGCCTATCTTCTGGAGCCAGGATGTCTTCAGTCCAAATTCCTGCTTTCCAATCCCACTCACTGGCTGAGTGACTGGACAGGTTGCTTAATCTTTCCGGATGTCAGTTTTCTTACATGGAAAATGAGGACAGTGATATGAGGTGGGCCTGTTGAAAGGATTCAATGGTTGACTATGCCTGGGACAGGGTATCACCAATATCCCCTCAAGATCCCCACACCTCCTCCTAACCTCTTGCCCACGGCTACGCTATATGATGTCTAAATATGTGCAGCTGTGCAGCAGCATTATATTAAAAGTGTTTTGTTCTTGGGGTGCCTGGGTGGCTCAGTCGGTTAAGTGTCTGTCTTCATTCGGGTCATGATCTTGCGGTTTTGAGTGAGCCCAGCGTCGGGCTCTGTGATGACAGCTCAGAGCCAGGAGCCTGCTCCAGATCTGTGTCTCCCTTTCTCTCTGCCCCTCACCTGCAGGCACTGTGTCTCTCTCTCAAAAATGAATAAATATTAAAGGAATTTTATTTTAAAAAAGTGTTTTTTTTCTTTTGCTCTTAATTAGAAATGCTCTAGGCCAAAATGATACATTAATTAACTCAATTTAATATCATTGGAAGAACGTAAAGATAACAGTAGGTCTTAAAATTGCAAATTGAGGGGCGCCTGGGTGGCTTGGTCGGTTAAGCCTCCGACTTTGGCTCAGGTCATGATCTCACGGCCCCTGAGTTCGAGCCCCGCGTCGGGCTCTGTGCTGACCGCTCAGAGCCTGCAGCCTGTTTCAGATTCTGTGTCTCCCTCTGTCTCTGCCCCTCCCCTGTTCATGCTCTGTCTCTCTCTGTCTCAAAAATAAATAAACGTTAAAAAAAAAATTTAAAAAAAAATTGCAAATTGACCTGAACATAATGGAGAAATGCATGTGGAATATAAACATATAAAATACCTAAAAACCTTTACCCCAAAATATTGTAAGAATAATTAAGTCACTATGAGTTCCAGACTTCTAAGACTTACTCTCCATTTACAAATCTTATATGATCTCTTTAATGTACTGAAACACATAATTTCATATTGTATAAACTCCTTAAATACTATTGGAGTTGAAGTGCGCTTATTGGGCCAGTAAAACCAATATAGGAAATTTAGGTGGCTAAGTGTCACCAGGAATTTGAAGAGAAAATAAATCCAAGACCTGTATAAACTAGAATATATCTACCAATATTTTCTATATTATTAGAAAACCTGGAAGACCACATAAAACAGTTTTTAGGCCACAACTATTAAACCAGTCGGATGCACACAAAAAGTCCTCTTTAGAAATATCACATGATATAAACATGTTCTATGCCATTATATGTAAATTATTAAAATCCTTTAAAGTGTTTAAACGTATTCGAGATTCATCCTTACTATCCACTTGATGTTTTCCCCTTGTACCTGAGTGCACGGAGAGCAATTTATCTACATGTAAACAGGGTTTTTTGTTTGTCTGTTTTCCCGGGTTACAGATTCAGCAAGAAAGGAAGTAGGAGGGGTGCCTGGCTGGCTCAATCCATAGAGCATGGGACTCTTGATCTTTAAAAAAAAAACAAGAAAGAAAGAAAAGAAAGAGAAGGAAGGAAGGAAGGGCGGAGGCAGAGAAAGAAAAGGGTGAGGGTGACGAAACCCCATCAATAGCGTCCTTGCACGCCCCCCTTGGGTCCTGGAAATAGAAGCTCAGTCACTACCCCACTTGGGGAAGGGGCTCAACTGAATACACACCACAAATCAGGTTGCCTGTGTCTGCTTGGACTCAGAGTGGAGCCAGGACAAGCTCAAGGACAGGACGAGATAAGACCAAGCACCATTATCACAGGGCAGCCACCTACCTGACAGTGCCAAGGCAGACAATCCTGGAAAGCTCTTGAAAACTTCCCCTTCCCCTTGAAGATTTTCCCACCCGCTCCCCCTCATCCTCCCACCACGGGGAAAGGATTCTTCACCTTCTGTTGGGCCAGGACCCTTGAAGATCCCTGCAGGGCAGGAGAGCCTGGAGGGCGGGAGGATCCAGGGGGCAGCAGCTGCACTTCCCTGAAGGGTCTCTCCCCGGGTGGGGGGTTCTAGAGCTCAGGCTCACCCTAGATCCACTGCCCACCAAAGCCACCAGGAGGAGTCCGGAGGGCAGCCGGTGCTGGGGGCACGACAACCTGGACGTGTTCCTACAAGCACAGGGCACGCCTGGCCTGCCCTATCCAGGAGAGCCTAAGAACCACCTGCCTGCCTGAAGCTTCTCTACAGCCTGAAGGGAACAGGTGTCTGCTTCCTGAAGGAACAGGAGGGCTCTCGTCCAGAGGACAAAGCCCTCCCCTGGCCCTGGAGGAAAGGTCCTGCAGAGGCTGGTTCTGCGGGACACTGCCCAAGGCAAAGGAGCAACCGCGGACCAAACAATCATCTGGAGATGACTGCACAAGTCCTGTCTGTACATGTGGAGCGAGAATGAGAAAGCAAATGTGGGGAAATGTTAACTGGTGCCCCTGGGTGAGGGATATAGGATGTGACCATTCTGGCAACTGTTTTGGTATGTTTCAAAGTTTGTTTGTTTGTTTGTTTGTTTGTTTGAAAGGAGTGACAAAGTCAAGTCCCAGGTTCTCTTTAGAGGAAAACGCTTGAAGTGAGACCTTGGGTTTCTGAGGTGAATGGAAGGGAGCCGCTGGCCTGGCTTCTCATCCCAGCTCTCCTCTCCCAGCCTGGCCATTACAAGGACCCGGACTCCTGACCTCCCGTATTTTAGGGGCTCAGTGAACAGCCACTTCTGCAAGCGTCCCTGGGTGCACACCAGACTTTGGGGGATGAAAAGGCAAATCCCAAGTATGGAGACAGCGCCACAAAGTCTCCTGGATTGGAATCGAACCTGAGCAGTGGCGGTGAAAAATCCAAATCCCATCCCACCGATCCGATCCCGGGGAATCCACCCACACAGGATCCCTGCTTCAGCCCCTGCAGATGAAAACCCTGAAAGTCAAGGTGACATTTCCCAGGCGGACAGAGCACAAGCGGAGGCGATTCCCAGCGGCGCAGGACTGAATGCAGCCGCACAAGGCTTCCAGCCCTTGCCCTGCTGCTCACCACCTCTTCCAGCCTCAGCGACCCCTTGGGCCCTGACCACAAGGTGACTGGCCTGTGCCACACTCTAGTCCAGCTGGAGCCGTGTGTGTTGCAGAGCCAAGGCCGTGCTCTCTTTCTGAGCCTCGTTTGCTGATGGGTAAGGTGCGGACTCGGCTCTCAGCGGGGGGGAGGGGCGGAGTCCCTCTACTTGGCGACTTCCGAAGTAGCTCCAGAGCTGTCCTGATGACGGCACGGGGACGGGCTCCTTTGGTGTCCCCATGGGCTCATTAGGTGGAGCCTGAAACTCCTCGCCTACGCGTCTTTGGCTCGGGTCCCAGGTGCAGCTGGTTTGTGTTCTTTGCGTTCTGTCAGGCAAATAAATACACCTGTGGCGCAAGTGTGCCGCCCAGGGAAGAACGTGCTGCTTTTCAGAGCCACCGTAGCTGTGAGCCCGTCGGGCAGACGGAGGCGCCAGATGAGCAGGTCAGCGGATGCGTGGAAGTAGAGGTAACCTGAAGCGGGCCTCGTCCTGCGTGCCCTTGTTGGAGTGACTAAGTGGGTGTGGCCCGCTCTCCAAGGTGACTGGGAGCAGACACACAGCGGCCAGGCCTGGTGGTCGAGTGCTGAGAAGGCTTTCAGGTGGCGGTGGGACTCCGGCCCTGGTTCTTTTTGCGTTTTAAAGGACAATAGATGGGGTGGGGGGGGTGGGGGGGGGCGGGTAGTGGTAAAAGGAAGCTGTTTCCGCCCGGTTTCGAACCGGGGACCTTTCGCGTGTGAGGCGAACGTGATAACCACTACACTACGGAAACGAGCCAGGCGGCCGGGTCTCCGGCTCTAACCCCCAAAAGCGGCATTTTGGCCCCAACTATGGCGCTCGCCGACTTCGCTTGAACCGCCCGAGGCACTGGAAACAGCCACGACCCTGCGAGCGAGGAGCCCGCGCCCCGTAGCGGCCCTGGCGAAGGACCCCGTGCCTCCCCACTCCCTCCTCCCCCCCAGGACGGGACCCTGGCGCCCTCAGCAGCCTGGCCTTGGGAACCGCAACGAACGCTGTGTCCGCCTGCAGTAGGAGGGGCCCAGTGCAGACGTCGGGTGCGCGCTCTTCCTCCGCCAACACTTTGGCTCTGAGACGCGCCGCCACCCTCTTGGCAGTGGGGTCCTTCCGATTCCTGCCGCTCTCGCTTATTCTACCAGGCTCATTTAGTTCAATATTTTAATCACACTTTCGTCTTTTAGCAGGTTCGGTAACATAGGTTGACATCTTAGGGCATTTGTCTGTTTGAAAATGTCAAATATCCAATATAGACCAAATCATGTTTTCTGGCCTGTAGTAAATACACTTAGGCGACCAGGCCAAATATAAACCACAAGAGTTTCAGGATTTGCCAGAAGGTGGAGGACCCAGGGACGCTCCGTGCATATTTTGTGATCACAGGATTTCTCCTCATAGGTCTTAGATTCTTTCTTAGGGGCAGTTTTATTTCAACTTTTGCAACACCCCAACCTTTTTTTTTGCGTCTTTAGTTTCCGTACTGACCAGGTCTTACAGTGTGAATTTCAGCAGAGGCAGGGATAGTTTTCAGAGAAAAGTAATGTCTGAAACGTTTTCAGGTTTGCCTCTGTTAAAGAACAAAAATTCTACTGAGTAATTTGATCTAATGGCTTTATTAGACACCCCACCGAGGTGGTTGGCCATTTTCAACTTTGGCCCAAACTGGAGACCAGAATGATGGAATGGACCATATCATTCTCATCAGTGACTGGATGGCCAGCTCCTAGAGGAGGCAGACTTTATGGTAGCTTTAGATCAGGAAATTTAATGCCATTATTCCCTTTCTTTCCCTCCTTGATCTATCTTCCTCTTTCTCTGCCCAGTTAGAGAAGATTCATCATTTTTCTGTTTTGTGGGATTTGGGGGCCCCATCAAGACAGAAGAGAGGGAGCGGGTGCCATTTCCTCTACAGGAGTGTGAATGGCTGCAGTCAGTGAGGAAACCACAAGCTCACTCCATGCACACTCGCACCTCTCCGGGTCCTTCCAAACTCCACCAAGGAACCTGTCGCTTCCCTGCAGGTTGAACAGGAACATGTGGGGCTCCTGACTCTGCTACAGGAGAGGAGGTGCACACAGGACACAGGCCAGTAAGAGGGTGAAGTTGGGGGCAGAGCCAACCACCCCTGATGAGGGAGCAAAAGGCAAACTGACAGGCTGAAAACATCTCCCCCCCCTCCCCCCCATGTAGGACATGTGTGATACTCCTGGGCACTCCTGGCTGCCCAAGAACAAAGGAAAGGGGGAAATCCAATGGTTAACTGATAGAGATCATAGTCCTGCAGGACCTAAGTCTCCATCACCCCTGCATAGAGATGGGGGGAAACAAAGGCAGAAGGAAATGGCAGATAGAACTGTTTCCTTAAACCCTGCAGCCCATTGACAAATACTTGAGGCCAACAGAGTAAGTTTCTTTAGGAACCCCCTGCTGTCTTAATGCTAATGCTTTGCTAGAGGGAAAACAACCCTAGCTTGACAATAGCTAGGCCTCCACTAGCCTGTGAGTCTTTAGCATATGAAAATCTCACTGGAAACTTCCCCTGGACTTTACCTCCCCCAACCCCATAGTATATAACCAGTCTCTCCTCATGGCCTCATGGTCCCTGGGCAGCTCTTTCTGCCCATGGCTGTTGTCCCCGTGCTTCAATAAATTCACCTTGTTGCATCAAAGACGGCTTCAAGAATTCTTTCTTGGCCATCGGCTCCAGACCCCACGAACCCCACTGTCACCCAAAACCTCATCACCTCCACCGATGAGATAACAAAAGGCAAGCTGAGGGGAAAGGCAAAGTGACACCCTACATACCCCACCCCCATTCCTCAAGCACTAATATCTGCCCAGGAACAAAGAAAAGACAATGGTCAACCCCTAAAGATCAAAAGATCACAGTCATGCAGGATATGAAACTCCATCAGTGTGTCACTGTCTTTGTTACAGAGCCAGGAGATCTTGGGGGATTGGAGATTTATTTACATCAGTGGGCTCAGGGGAGACGGTCTCTCCAAAGATCTGAGCCCCGAGCATAAGCATGGGGGCAATCTATAGCCTGCTACTTCCGCGTTGGTGGCAATTTGGCATGCGGCAAGTGGGGCAGGAAGAAGATCCTGGAAGGAGAGTCTTCGGGGCAGGGACTGGAATTCCCTATCAGTCCTGTCGGTGTTGTAGGTCGCGATCGTTTATGAACTCCGGACAGCAAAAACAGGATCAAAACAAGTTTATTGCGGCCGGGCCAGACAGGGAAATACAACAGGTCCCAAAAGTCTGGCCCCGAACAAGCTTTGGGAGTGTCTTATAAAGGCTGTATTGACCAGTCAGGTTGCAAAGGGTGGCAGTTTGAAAGGGCGGGCACCAATCACACAATGTTGTAGGTCTTTAAAATATAAGGCGGGCACCAATCACACAGTCCTGAAGAATTTTAAAATATAACTTGTTGACTCTAGCTAGTTGAATGCTGAATCATATTGTTTATAATATTAGTTTTCTATCTAGTTTGAACAGAATGCGGTGCCCGAGAATGGGGAAGGGTGGTTACGCCAAGCAGGTTTACAGAAGCTCAAACAAGCAGTTAAGAGGGAGTTTTATCTCCCAGTAACTTAGCAAATGTGGTTTTAAGCAGAACTAATATTTAGGGAACAGGAGCAGTACTTCTATGAAAGCCCAAAACAAACACTGGTTCAGCATCTCATACACTGGGGTCCTTCTAAGCTTACATAGGTCAGAGTTTACTCTTGGGCTACAGGAGGCCAGCTATGTTTGCCCTTTACAGTTGGCCGTCTTATAACATAATTTTTCCCTGTCAAGGTCAGGGTTTTTTTTTTTTTTTCCCCATCATCTTAATGATTTACAAGAAAAGCACAACGTTAATAATCGCCAAACCTCCAGGAACCTTATACACTCAATTTCCTGGAGCCCTAATGTCACCTTCATCTCCATAGGATAGAAAACTCTATATAATCAGTCACTCCTCACAATCTCAATGCAGCTCTTTCTGCCCTAGGTCCTGTCCCCATGTTTTAATAAAACCACCTTTTTGCACTGAAAATGTCTGAAGAATTCTTTCTTGACTGTTCGCTCTCGACCCAAGCATCAGATCACATCACCCAACCATCCTGAGACTGGAACCTAAGACCTTGAGTGAGCCAAGGATCGCTTGTTTAAATCGATCTCCCCACTTTTATCAAGAGCATTGTTTGACCTATTCAGAAATCAAGAAAGAGGAGGAACGTGTAGATCAACATCCATACTTGATGAATTAATTCCTGACTAATTAATTAGATGTGGAAAACACAAATACCTGACTAACTAGATGTGGGGGTTGAGCACTACATTGGAGTCAAAAAGAACTCTCTTAAGGTTTTTTGCTCTGAGCATTGGAAGCCTGGAAACAAAGGATTCCAACTGAGATGGAAACAATGTAAGTCTCAAAATGTTTTGGGGGGAGGGGGGTGACAATCCGAGTTCTGATCAGGGCCTTGCTTAAAAGAGATCTCTGACAAGGGAGCCTCAGGCAGGCTGAGGGCAAAATACAAGCTAGCACGCTAGCACATCCCATGGGATGTGTGTGACATTCCTCAGGCACTCCTGGCTGCCCCAGGACAAAGGAAAGGAAAGAAAACAAATGGCCAGCTGATAGAGATCACAGTCATACAGCACTTGGGTCTCCATCCATTTGCAAATATCTCAGTAAATTACAAGAAAAAGGCTGTCTTATCAATAGCCTAATGTCTAGAAACCTAGAGACTCGGTTTCCTGGAGCCCCAACATCGCCTCTCCACAGTGATACGGGGAACAAAGGCAGAAGGAAATGGCAGGAAACTAAGTCTCCTTATAACCTGCAGCCCATTGACTGATACTTGAGGCCAGCAGAGTAAAATGTTTCCCAGGAACTCCCCACTGTCTTAATGCTAATCCTTTGCTAGAGGGAAAAACCACCTTAGCTGGACAATAGCAAGGCCTCAGGTATCTCCGGAGTCCTCTTTATCACAGCAAAGTCCCTCTGGAGGCCTCCCTTTTGACTCTACCTTCCCTAACTCCATAGTATAAAACCAATCATTCTTTACAACGCAGCACAGCTCTTTCTGCCCACGGGTTGTCCCATGCTTTAATAAAATCACTTTTTGCACCAAAGACGTCTTCAAGAATTCTTTTTTGGTCTTCAGCTCTGGACCCCCCCCCCCATCACCCTAAAACCTCACCATCCTGTTGTCATTGACCCCAGGTCTCAGTGCTTAGCCCCTCCTCACCTTGGGAGCCTCCCATGTAGCCCCCTCACAGCAATCTGATCTCTCACGCATGTCTCTAGGAAAAGGCGCATCTCCAGGTCAGTTCTGAACTTGTAGTCTTAGAGGCACAAATTCCCTGTGACTTGGTCACCTGGCTGCCTAGGCGGCCATTACTTGGGGGACAGGGCACCCCATGCGTAGCCTGTGGGCTTGCCTTTTAGGAAAATTTGGAGGGTAGGACCTAAAAGGTCCATCCCTGGAAGGAAGGAAGGATAGGGAGACTGAAAACAACTAGAGTAGCATTCCAATAGAGCTATCATCAGAGGGCAGGAAAAAGAGGTCAGCAACCAATTCCCTGGTGGTCTAGTGGTTAGGATTTGGCGCTTTCACCGCCACGGCCCGGGTTCGATTCCCGGTCAGGGAATGTGTTTTCATCAAAAGCCTCAGCACATAAGACCATTCTTTGGGTGCAAAGGTGTGTGGTGGCTTACCACAAAGCTGAAATGCCCGAAGGATCTGGTGTCTCTGAAATTGAATGATGAAGGAAGAAAAGTGATGGTGGTCTACACCGGCCCCTTCCCAAAGGTGTGACTGTACCCACTCAGCTCCTCTTACATGTGCCCCCTAATTTATCACCCTGGTTTTTGTCATATCTCCTTTGCACACTTGGGGCAGGAGTGACTTTAGAGGTCATTTAAGCAGCTTGCCCAAGCTTAGACAGCCATGCAGAGATTCAAACCCAATATGCTAAGCTGCCATTTCTGACAGAATGAGTTAAGCTTCTGGTAATGGCTGCTTACTTTTTTCAGAGTAACTCTTGCAGATAGTATCTGTAAACTGGGGACAAAGTATGTTTCTAAAAGATTATCTGAAGGTGCTGGGGAGGCTGAACAAAAGCGGGTAGACACAAAGAACTGTACATGGTGACTTTTCCATTTTGCAAGTTTTGGCCAAGAGCACACCTTGGTCTGCCCTACTTGGATCAGCTAAATTCCAGCACAAAACCAAACTTACTGGATTAAAGGAGCAGAGGACAATGTTTGGGTAAGCATAGCACTTGAAAAATCAAGAGGTGGGGTGGAATCCCAGGGCGGGGGGGGGGGGGGAGGGGGGAAGCCACTGAAGAGAAGTTCTAAGTTGTGTGTAAAAAATTCTGCCCACGTTTCTGGCTGACTCCTGCATAATGTGTGTCAGGCAGACTCCAAGTAGTTCAACTAAAGCTAAAGTGACAACTGAAATTTCATCTGTCATCCATTGCAAGGGAGAGAATCTACAGTTTGATATGAACCAGGCCTGCTTTTATATAAATCCAGTGCTTTTCTAATACGTAACAATCTAGAATCTCTAGTGTACCATTCATGAATCCACAATACAACCCCAAATACTCTAATGAATGACACTGTTACTACTCTACCCATACTCAAGAAAAGACAATCATAGGAGACTGACCTAGAGATCACCCAAATGTTGAAAACGAGGCAAGAAATAGTAAGTCACAATTATAAATAACTATCTCAAGATTGTAAAGGAAAATATAATCTTAATAAATAAAAAGTTACAAAATATTACCAGGAAATAGAAATAGTAAATGAAGGACCAAATGTAAACTCTGAAATTGGAAAAAGTTCTCAAAAAACAATCACTGGATGGATTTAACTGCATAATGGAATGACAAAAATTTAATGAATCTCAAGAGAGAGAAACAGAAATCATCCTGATGAGGTTTTGGAATGGTGGTTGGATTCTTGAGAACCTCTTTGGTGCAAAGAGGTGATTTTAGGAGGCACCGGGGTGGCTTAGTCGGTTAAGGGTCAGACTTTGGCTCAGGGCATGATCTCGTGGTCTGTGGTGTGTGAGTTCAAGCCCCACGTTGTAAGGGTTAAATTGTAGCTTAGGGTTCAACTGTAGCTTAACCACTTTTTTCTGCTTCTGTAACACTTGATTGCTCCAGGGATTAAGAGTTATGGGAAGAAGTGGCGCCAGATGCAGGGTCGAGAAGGTCAACCGGTTGCGCCTTAATGACAGAATGTCTAGAATAAACACCCACATCCTAGAACTTGTTCCTTTATGTTGTTCCCATATGCTAAGACAATGTGGTTGGGGCTATAAAAACTATACGCTGGCTGTTTGGGACCGCACTCTGATCAAGAGTGTTGGTCCCGATCGGTTGGCCTTGCCTCTCGTTGCAATAAACTTTGCTGTGACTGTCACTGGTGCCCATAGCATTCTGTTCCAAGAGTCGTGTGGATGCAACATTTGGTGCATTGGCCAGGAAAGTTAAAGGTCTGAAACAGGGCCCTTTCCTCGGATTGCTCCGCTGACCCCTGGGAAGAGGCTTGGGATTGGGAGAAGTAAGGAATTCTTGGGGTGCGCCATTTGAATGACTCAAGAGGGTCTGCCGGACCAGCTATAGACGCAGAGTCAGGGCTCCTACCAGGACACCGGTGGACCCCATTTGGGTTTTTTTTTGTCAAAAACGATCATATTTTCAGGTGGCTGCCATGGCCTACTGGCCTAGAGATCTCGAACTTGTGTTCTCTTTGTGTCTTAATTGTTTTCTACCTGTTGACTGTGCGTCCTTGTCAGTTTTGCCTATCTTTGTCATGGGTCAAAATCAGAGTACCCCCACCCCTCTGAGTCTCATACTAACCCATTTCCAGGACTATAGGAGAGCTGCCTCCGTTTTCAGCTTCCACACCAAGAAGCTGGTCCTTTGAACTCTCTGTGAGGTAGAATGGACCAGCTTTCAGGTCGAATGTCCTCCGCAGAGGTCCTTTGACCTGACCTTGGTATATAAGGTTCATGCTATTGTCTATTCCAGGCACGAAGACCAAGTCCCATATATTGAGGCATGGAGAGCCCTCATCGAAAACTCTCCAGAGGGGCGCCTGGGTGGCGCAGTCGGTTAAGCGTCCGACTTCAGCCAGGTCACGATCTCGCGGTCCATGAGTTCGAGCCCCGCGTCAGGTTCTGGGCTGATGGCTCAGAGCCTGGAGCCTGTTTCCGATTCTGTGTCTCCCTCTCTCTCTGCCCCTCCCCCGTTCATGCGCTGTCTCTCTCTGTCCCCAAAAAAATAAATAAACGTTGAAAAAAAAAATTAAAAAAAAAGAAAACCCTCCAGATTGGCTAAAACCATTCCTTCCCTCTCGCCTCCCTAAGGTACAGGCTTTGCCGCTCACTGGCCGTCCACTTGAAGCTCAAAGTCCGAGTCTTGATGGGACTAAGGGGCCGTCCCCTCTACAATCTGCACTGGAGGAGGAAGAAGAAACTTACCCCCTGCTGCTGCCCTATAGTTCTCGCCCGGAGAATACGGGTCAGGATGCTTCAGACCAGGAGGCAAGCCTAAGTTGAGATACTCCCCTAAGCCCGTCTCACACCGGGTCAGGAACCTCCTTCCATCCCCCTCCCGCTGCCCTACCCCTTCGGCCCAGGGCCACCCCTGCAGGGTGATGTCCGACCCTTTATGACTTATGTACCCTTTTCCACTAGCGACCTTTATAAATGGAAGCTTCAAAAGCCCCCGTTCTCAGAAGAACCCCAAGCATTAACTTCTCTCCTTGAAACTATATTTGTGACCCATCAGCCAACTTGGGATGACTGCCAGCAGCTCTTGCAGGTTCTCTTCACTACTGAGGAATGGGATAAGATCCATCGCGAGGCCTGGAAATTGGTGATGGGGCCAAGCGGGCAACCCACTGAGGATCCCGCCTTACTCAAGGAAGTCTTTCCTTCCTCGCACCCTGAAGATTGGGACCCAAACACTCCTCACGGTAGGCGATCATTGACCCTATTTCGCCAGACTCTACCGGGAGGTCTCCAAGCGGCCTCCCACCAGCCCACAAACATGTCTAAGGTAACTAAAGTAGTTCAAGGAATTGAGGAGAGCCCCCCAGCCTTCTTAGAGAGGCTCATGGAGGCGTACCGTACCTTTACCCCTGTAGACCCTGAGGCACCTAAAACTAGATGGGCATTAAACCTGGCCTTTGTCTCATAGGCAGCCTCAGACATTCGAAAGAAATTACAAAAAATTAGATGGGGTTGAAGGAAAAAATTTATCTAAACTAGTTGAAATTGCCCCAAAAGTCTTTAACAACAGGGACTCTCAGAAAGAAAGACAAACAAAAAAGATGACGAGGGTGGTAGCAGCTGTCCTGGATGCCCGCAAGGGAAGGGGACCCAAAGCGACTAGAGAATTTCGGTCTGGACAAGAAAAAAAAGACAAATAAAAGGTTAGAGCGCCACTAGGAAAAAACCAATGTGTGTATTGCAAGCAAGAGGGACACTGGAAAAAAGATTGCCCAACTTAGCCCAGTGCAAAACTCGGTCACCCGAGGCATCTATCATGGAAGTTGATTCCCACTGACAGGGCCACAGCTCGGTGGCCCGTTCTGAGCCGTTGGTTACTGTTAATATAGGGGGCCAGCCTAAGACTTTCTTGGCGGATACTGGAGCAACCTTTTCTGTTCTAAAACAAGATCCTGGCCCCACCGGGTGAGGAGCAACCTTGGTACAGGGAGCGACTGGGTCTCCAACTTGTAAATGGACCACTGAACAAAAAGTGGATTTGGGCTGTAAGACTGTTACGCATTCTTTCTTAATCATGCCTGAATGCCCCTACCCTGGATTACTAGATAGGGACCTACTGCATAAACTAACGGCTTCTTTGAGATTCACTAAAGGGGGTATGCATGTTAAAGTCGGCCAGGATGTCCCAAAAACAGTCATGGTGACTGTGCCACTTGGGGAAGAGGGCCTGCTCACTCCAGTGCCCAATGAAAGTGTCCATACAGTCGATCCCCTCCTTAAAAGCCTCCAGGCAGACTTCCCCCAGGTATGGGCCGAGACCAATCCACCTGGGCTGGCGATTCATCAAGCTCCGATAATAGTGGAAATTAAGGCGTCCGTGCTTCCAGTAAGACTGAAACAATATCCTATGTCCCGGGAGGCTAGGCGGGGAATCGCCGTTCACATCAAGAGTTTGTGCGACTCGGGCATTTTGATCCCATGCAAGTCGCCATGGAACACTCCGATTCTTCCTGTCTGGAAGCCTAACTCATCCGATTTCCGGCCAGATCAGGATCTGAGAGCAGTAAACGCCAGGGTAATGGACATTCATCCCACTGTACCCAACACTTATACTCTCCTTAGTTTGCTCCCCCCTTCTCAGGTGTATTATACAGCTCTGGACTTAAAAGATGCCTTCTTCGCCATCCTACTGACCCCACAAAGCCAGCCACTGTTTGCATTTGAATGGACCGATCCTGAAGAGGGAAAAGCCGGACAGCTCACCTGGACGCGACTCCCCTAGGGATTCAAAAATTCTCCTACTCTTTTTAATGAAGCCTTGCACCAGAATTTAGAATCATTTCGAATCTCCAAACCGCAGGTAACTCTGTTGCAGCATGTTGATGATATCTTGCTGGTGGCCCCCCCTCTCGTTCAGAATGCCTGAGCACCACCAAGGGACTCTTAAATCTTCTACAAAAACTGGGGTACCGAATGTCAGCCAAAAAAGCACAAATCTTGAAAGAGGAAGATGGCAGCGTAGGAGGACGCTGGGCTCACCGCGTCCTGCTGATCAGTTAGGTTCCACCAACACCTGCCTAAATAACCCAGAAAACCACCAGAAGACTAGCAGAATGGATTCTCTGGAGCCAAGAGAGGACGAGAGGCCCACGGAAGAGGGTAGGAGGGGCGGAGAGGCGGTGCACGGTACACGGACTGGCGGGAGGGAGCCGGGCCGAGGGGCAGCCCACCGGCCAAGCAGAGCCCCGGAGTCTGGCTTGCAAAAGCGGAGGGGCTAGATGGAGTGTGTTCTGACAGCAAGCGGGACTTAACATCTGGAAGGTTATAAGTTAACAGCTCTGCTCGGAGAGTGGGAGGGCTGGAGGACGACAATGGGAGGGAGAGTTGTTGAGCCCCTGATGACAGAGCTCAGCTTGGCGGGGAACAAAGGCGCTCGCCAGCGCCATCTCCCTCTCCCATCCCCCAGCCCAAATCCCAAAGGGAACCAGTTCCTGTCAGGAAAATTCCTTGCACCACACAAACACCCAACGCTGTGCTTCTGCGGATCCATCCCTCCAGCGGGCGGGTCTGACTCCCTCCTGGTGCCGCAGGGCCCCTCCCGAAGCTGATCTCCGAAGGAAAAGCGAGCTGAGCCTGCCCGTCCCCCCCCCCCCCACCCCGCGCCTGTGCACCTTGCCGATCCACCCCAGCTAATACTCCAGATCCCCAGCACCACAAGCCTGGCAGTGTGCAAGTAGCCCAGATGGGCCATGCCACCCCACAGTGAATCCTGCCCCTAGGAGAGGGGAAGAGAAGGCACACACCAGTCTGACTGTGGCCCCAGTGGTGGGCTGGGGGCAGACATCAGGTCTGACTGCGGCCCTGCCCACCAACGCAAGTTATTCAAGACAGCACAGGGGAAGTACCCCTCAGTTCCGCACCACTCCAGGGACTATCCAAAATGACAAAACGGAAGAATTCCCCTCAAAAGAATCTCCAGGAAATAGCGAAAGCTAACGAACTGATCAAAAACGATTTAAATATAACAGAAAGTGAATTTAGGATAATAGTCATAAAATTAGTCGCTGGGCTTGAAAACAGTATAAAGGACAGCAGAGAATCTATTGCTACAGAGATCAAGGGACTAAGGAACAGCCAGGAGGAGCTAAAAAATGCTATCAATGAGCTGCAAAATAAAATGGAGACAACTACGGCTCGCATTGAAGAGGCAGAGGAGAGAATAGGTGAACTAGAAGATAAAATTATGGAAAAAGAAGAAACTGAGAAAAAGAGAGATAAAAAAATCCAGGAGTATGAGGGGAAAATTAGAGAACTAAGTGATACACTAAAGAGAAATAATCTACGCATAGTTGGTATTCCAGAGGAGGAAGAGAGAGGGAAAGGTGCTGAAGGTGTACTTGAAGAAATAATAGCTGAGAACTTCCCGGATCTGGGGAAGGAAAAAGGCATTGAAATCCAAGAGGCACAGAGAACTCCCTTCAGATGTAACTTGAATCAATCGTCTGCACAACATATCATAGTGAAACTGGTAAAATACAGGATAAAGAGAAAATTCTGAAAGCAGCTAGGGATAAATGTGCTCTAACATATAAAGGGAGACTGATAAGACTCGTGACGGATCTCTGTACTGAAACTTGGCAGGCCAGAAAGGAATGGCTGGAAATCTTCAATGTGATGAAGAGAAAAAATATGCAGCCAAGAATCCTTTATCCAGCAAATCTGTCATTTAGAATAGAAGGAGAGATAAAGGTCTTCCCAAACAAACAAAAACTGGAATTCGTCACCACTAAACCAGCCCTACAAGAGATCTTAATGGGGATCCTGTGAGACAAAGTACCAGAGACATCACTACAAGCATGAAACCTATGGACATCACAATGACTCTAAACCCATATCTTTCTATAATAACACTGAATGTAAATGGACTAAATGCGCCAACCAAAAGACATAGGGTATCAGAATGGATAAAAAAAACAAGACCCATCTATTTGCTGTCTACAAGAGACTCATTTTAGACCTGAGGACACCTTCAGATTGAGAGTGGGGGATGGAGAACTATTTATCATGCCACTGGAAGTCAAAAGAAAGCTGGAGTAGCCATACTTATATCCGACAAACTAGACTTTAAATTAAAGGCTGTAACAAGAGATGAAGAAGGGCATTATATAATAATCACAGGGTCTATCCATCAGGAAGAGCTAATAATTATAAATGTCTATGCGCCGAATACAGGAGCCCCCAAATATATAAAACAATTACTCACAAACATAAGCAGGCTTATTGATAAGAATGTAGTAGTTGCAGGGGACTTTAATACCCCACTTACAACAATGGATAGATCATCTAGACACACAGTCAATAAAGAAACAAGGGCCCTGGGGCGCCTGGGTGGCGCAGTCGGTTAAGCGTCCGACTTCATCCAGGTCACGATCTCGCGGTCCGGGAGTTCGAGCCCCGCGTCGGGCTCTGGGCTAATGGCTCAGAGCCTGGAGCCTGTTTCCGATTCTGTGTCTCCCTCTCTCTCTGCCCCTCCCCCGTTCATGCTCTGTCTCTCTCTGTCCCAAAAATAAATAAACGTTGAAAAAAAAAAAAAATTTTAATAAAAAAAAAAAAAAAAAAAGAAACAAGGGCCCTGAATGATACATTGGATCAGATGGACTTGACAGGTACATTTAGAACTCTGCATCCCAAAGCAACAGACTATACTTTCTTCTCGAGTGCACATGGAACATTCTCCAAGATAGATCACATACTGGGTCACAAAACAGCCCTTCCTAAGTATACAAGAATTGAGATCATACCATGCATACTTTCAGACCACAATGCTATGAAGCTTGAAATCAACCACAGGAAAAAGTCTGGAAAACCTCCAAAAGCATGGAGGTTAAAGAACACCCTACTAAAGAATGAATGGGTCAACCAGGCAAGTAGAGAAGAAATTAAAAAATATATGGAAACAAACAAAGATGAAAATACAACAATCCAAACGCTTTGGGATGCAGCGAAGGCAGTCCTGAGAGGAAAATACATTGCAATCCAGGCCTATCTCAAGAAACAAGAAAAATCCCAAATACAAAATCTAATAGCACACCTAAAGGAAATAGAAGCAGAACAGCAAAGACAGCCTAAACCCAGCAGAAGAAGAGAAACAATAAAGATCAGAGCAGAAATAAACAATATAGAATCTAAAAAAACTATAGGGCAGATCAACGAAACCAAGAGTTGGTTATTTGAAAAAATAAACAAAATTGATAAACCTCTAGCCAGGCTTCTCAAAAAGAAAAGGGAGATGACCCAAATAGATAAAATCATGAATGAAAATGGAATTATTACAACCAATCCCTCAGAAATACAAGCAATTATCAGGGAATACTATGAAAAATTATATGCCAACAAACTGGAAAACCGGGAAGAAATGGACAAATTCCTAAATACCCACACACTTCCAAAACTCAATCAGGAGGAAATAGAAAGCTTGAACAGACCCATAACCAGCGAAGAAATTGAATCAGTCATCAAAAATCTCCCAACAAATAAGAGTCCAGGACCAGATGCCTTCCCAGGGGAGTTCTACCAGACGTTTAAAGCAGAGATAATACCTATCCTTCTCAAGCTATTCCAAAAAAACAGAAAGGGAAGGAAAACTTCCAGACTCATTCTATGAAGCCAGTATTACTTTGATTCCTAAACCAGACAGAGACCCAGTAAAAAAAGAGAACTACAGGCCAATTCCCTGATAAATATAGATGCAAAAATTCTCAATAAGATACTAGGAAATCGAATTCAACAGCATATAAAAAGAATTATTCACCATGATCAAGTGGGATTCATTCCTGGGATGCAGGGCTGGTTCAACATTCGCAAATCAATCAATGTGATACATCACATTAATAAAAGAAAAGATAAGAACCATATGATCCTGTCAATTGATGCAGAAAAGGCCTTTGACAAAATTCAGCAACCTTTCTTAATAAAAACCCTCGAGAAAGTTGGGATAGAAGGAACATACTTAAACATCATAAAAGCCATTTATGAAAAGCCCACAGCTAA
Organism: Leopardus geoffroyi; assembly: GCF_018350155.1. Classification (NCBI taxonomy): domain Eukaryota; kingdom Metazoa; phylum Chordata; class Mammalia; order Carnivora; family Felidae; genus Leopardus; species Leopardus geoffroyi. The sequence goes on from NC_059328.1 coordinate 104,572,295, forward strand.
CATCATCCTCAATGGGGAAAAACTGAGAGCTTTTTCCCTGAGATCAGGAACATGACAGGGATGTCCACTCTCACCACTGTTGTTTAACATAGTGTTGGAAGTTCTAGCATCAGCAATCAGACAACAAAAGGAAATCAAAGGCATCAAAATTGGCAAAGATGAAGTCAAGCTTTCACTTTTTGCAGATGACATGATATTATATATCGAAAATCCGATAGACTCCACCAGAAGTCTGCTAGAACTGATAACGTGAATTTAGCAAAGTTGCAGGATACAAAATCAATGTACAGAAATCAGTTGCATTCTTATACACTAATAATGAAGCAACAGAAAGACAAATAAAGAAACTGATCCCATTCACAATTGCACCAAGAAGCATAAAATACCTAGGAATAAATCTAACCAAAGATGTAAAAGATCTGTATGCTGAAAACTATAGAAAGCTTATGAAGGAAATTGAAGAAGATATAAAGAAATGGAAAAACATTCCGTGCTCATGGATTGGAAGAATATTGTCAAAATGTCAATACTACCCAAAGCTATCTACACATTCAACGCAATCCCAATCAAAATTGCACCAGCATTCTTCTCGAAGCTAGAACAAACAATCCTAAAATTCATATGGAACCACAAAAGGCCCCGAATAGCCAAAGTAATTTTGAAAAAGAAGACCAAAGCAGGAGGCATCACAATCCCAGACTTTAGCCTCTACTACAAAGCTATAATCATCAAGACAGCATGGTATTGGCACAAAAACAGACACATAGACCAATGGAATAGAATAGAAACCCCAGAACGAGACCCACAAACGTATGGCCAACTAATCTTTGACAAAGCAGGAAAGAACATCCAATGGAAAAAAGACAGTCTCTTTAACAAATGGTGCTGGGAGAACTGGACAGCAACATGCAGAAGATTGAAACTAGACCACTTTCTCACACCATTCACAAAAATAAACTCAAAATGGATAAAGGACCTGAATGTGAGACAGGAAACAATCAAAACCCTAAGGAGAAAGCAGGAAAAGACCTCTCTGACCTCAGCCATAGCAATTTCTTACTTGACACATCCCCAAAGGCAAGGGACTTAAAAGCAAAAATGAACTACTCGGACCTTATGAAGATAAAAAGCTTCTGCACAGCAAAGGAAACAATCAACAAAACTAAAAGGCAACCAACGGAATGGGAAAAGATATTTGCAAATGACATATTGGACAAAGGGCTAGTATCCAAAATCTATAAAGAGCTCACCAAACTGCACACCCAAAAAACCAAATAACCCAGTGAAGAAATGGGCAGAAAACATGAATAGACACTTCTCTAAAGAAGACATCCAGATGGCCAACAGGCACATGAAAAGATGCTCAACGTCGCTCCTCATCAGGGAAATACAAATCAAAACCACACTCAGGTATCACCTCACGCCAGTCAGAGTGGCTAAAATGAACAAATCAGGAGACTATAGATGCTGGAGAGGATGTGGAGAAATGGGAACCCTCTTGCACTGTTGGTGGGAAGGCAAACTGATACAGCCGCTCTGGAAAACAGTGTAGAGGTTCCCCCCAAAATTAAAAATAGACCTACCCTATGACCCAGCCGTAGCACTGCTAGGAATTTACCCAAGGGATACAAGAGTACTGATGCATAGGGGCACTTGTACCCCAATGTTTATAGCAGCACTCTCAACAATAGCCAAATTATGGAAAGAGCCTAAATGTCCATCAACTGATGAATAGATAAAGAAATTGTGGTTTATATACACAATGGAGTACTACGTGGCAATGAGAAAGAATGAAATATGGCCCTTTGTAGCAACGTGGATGGAACTGGAGAGTGTAATGCTAAGTGAAATAAGCCATACAGAGAAAGACAGATACCATATGTTTTCACTCTTATGTGGATCCTGAGAAACTTAACAGAAACCCATGGAGGAGAGGAAGGAAAAAAAAAAAAGAGGTTAGAGTGGGAGAGAGCCAAAGCATAAGAGACTGTTAAAAACTGAGAACAAACTGAGGGTTGATGGGGGGTGGGAGGGAGGGCACCTTTTGGGATGAGCACTGGGTGTTGTATGGAAACCAATTTGACAATAAACTTCATATATTGAAAAAATAAATAAAGCTGAAATTCTAGACCTTCTAGCAGCCATCTGGGAGCCTGCGAGACTCAGGATCATTCACTGCCCAGGAAATCAAAAAGGCGACTCCCTAGAGGCAGTCAGAAACCGCCTTGCTGAGGTGGCAGCCCGAGAAGCTGCCCTAACTAAAAAGTAAAGGTTCTTTGGTGCTACCGATCTTAATAGAGCCCTTGCTTCTGCCGGAGCCCAGTTACACTCGTAAAGATTTAGAGTGGGTTTCAAGAAAAGGGGGAAGTATGATACCGGGACAAAAGTGGGTTTAGGATCCTGAAGTTACCTTAGAAAGTGTAACTTAACCAAATTGTGCCTTGAGACAGGGGAAAATTGGGTTGATGTTCTGCCTTTTGCCCTTTTGCGAGCGCGTTGTACTCCATTTGTCAAGGGATTTTCCCCTTACAAAATTTTATTTGGCAGACCTCCACCTATCCTACTGAGGCTAGGAGACGACGTAAAGGAACAGCTGGAACAGGACCACTTGCTGGCTTCACTCATGGCCCTGCAACATGTACAAAAGGAAATAACCGGGGACTTAAAAGAAGCCTTCGCTTATCCTCCTGTTCTTCCCCACCCCTTTCAACCAGGAGACTTAGTCTGGGTCAAGAGGCAGGAGCTTAAAACCCTGGAGCCACGCTGGAAAGGACCGCACACCGTGATCCTGACTACACCCACGGCCGTGAAGATAGACGGTGTCCGAACCTGGATTCATCACTCTCAGGTTAAGAAAACTGCGTGAGGGCAGAAACACCCCAGGCTGATATGGAACCAGAGAACGAACAGCAATGGAAGGTCCAAAGGCACCCAGAGGATCCTTTAAAGATAAGACTAATTCGGGCATAATAATAATTGCCTGGGTTTGTATAATGATAAGCTTGGGAAACTGTACGAGATTGCACCCCCTATCTTTTTGGCCATACTGATGGGAACTCAGGGACACAGTCACGGGAAAGGTAGTAGCGTCTAATACCTCCTCCACTATGCCCTGTTTTTTCTTTGACTTATGTGACCTAGTGGGTGAATCATAGGGAACTTTACTAATTATAAACAGCCAATGGGGTTTTGTTCCTCCAGTCCCAGAAAACCCCTATATGACTACTTATGGATGTGGACACAGGGATCAAGAACAAAAATTGGCAGGTATAACAGGGATGTACGGCTGCCCAGCAGGTAAAAAAGATGAATGTGAAGGAGAGGGTCAGTACCACTGCGCCAAGTGGGGTTGTGAGACGCTAGCCCCCTGGCTAGCAGGACAGGGCCTTGACCCCCTAATTACTCTCCTTAGAATCCCGAAACCCCAATGTGAGATCCCAGGAACCTGTAACCCAACAAAAAGTATGTTTAAAAAAGGTTTCTAGTTCCAGTACTTTCCCCTCCTTTTGGGACACCGGACACACTTGGGGTCTCCAGATGTACACTTCAGGAGTTGATAAGGGCACTTCCTTTACTATACAGACGGTTAAGAGAAGAACACCCAATCCAATAAGGCCAAACAAGGACATGATTTTATCCCCCCGCTCCTTCTGACTGTCCCTTCCCAACCTACCCTGCAATCGGGTGCCCCCACAAAGTCAGAATTACCGACTACAAGTCATCTCCAAAACCCATTCTCCCCTGAGACACATTGGTTAGATGTAGTAAATTCTATGTATGCCTGGCTGAATTCATCTCACACCGAGATTGTACAAGATTATTGGCTGTGTTTAAACCCTAAACCCTCATATTATGTGGGAATGGCTACAAATGCTAGCATTGGACAAGACATAGAAAAACATGTCATAAAACTGCAAAATCCAAGCATGTCATTGTGCCCTTGGGGTTCGCGACCAATTTTAACGCTAGGAGACCTCCAAAGGCAGGGTTGGTGCATAGTGTCCCAAGAATATAATTGGCAGACCTCCCCTTACAAAAACTCTTGTGCAGAAATGCACATTCCAAGTAGTTCAGAGATACCGATAGCGCCCAAGATATAGCATACCGAGGCCCTACTGGAGCCTGGTTTGCTTTCTCATCAGGAATTATCCCCTGCATTGCAGCTGCGTACTTTGGAGTCGGCACCCGAGAGATTTGTATCCTAGTTCATATTCTCCTGCAAATATACCTATAGAGCGGAGAGGCAGGGAGAGAACATTTACTTCTATTAGAAGGACAATCCAGGACAAAAAGGGCAGCCCCAATCCTTATTCCACTTCTGGTGGGACTAGGAATTGCGGGATCCACAGCTGTTAGAACTGCTGGACTCATCGTAGGAGACCAAAATTTCAAAACCTTGAGCAAGCAAGTAGACCTAGACCTAGGCTACTTGGAAACTTCAATCTCTCGGCTAGAACAACAGGTAGATTCTTTAGCCAAGGTTGTATTGCAGAACAGAAGAGGACTTGATTTACTCTTTATGAAGGAGGGAGGCCTTTGCATGGCCCTCGGGGAAACATGCTGTTTTTATGCCAATAATTCTGGAGTAATCCGAGACACTCTCAGCCTGGTCAGAGATAACCTTAGAGCTAGAGAACAGGGCAGTTCTTATCAATTGGGTAGCATTATCAATTGGGTAGTACAGTATGTCAACAGACGAATTGGTGAAGTAAAAATTATGATGATTAGATCCAATTATGTCCCCTTAGTCCTTAATAATGAATCAAGGGATTGATTCATTAACAAGACAAAGGGGGGAATGTAAGGGTTAAATTGTAGTTTAGGGTTAAACTGTAGCTTAACCGCTTTGTTCTGCTTCTGTAAGTAACAGTTCATTGCTCAAGGGATTAAGAGATACTGGAAGAAGTGGCGCCAGATGCAGGGTCGAGAAGGTCAACTGGTTGCGCCTTAACGACAGAATGTCTAAAATAAACACCCACATCCTGGAACTTGTTCCTTTATGTTGTTCCCATATGCTAAGACAATGTGGTTGGGGCTATAAAAACTCTATACGCTGGCTGTTCGGGGCCGCACTCTGATCAAGAGTGTTGGTCCCGATCGGTCGGCCTTGCCTCTCGTTGCAATAAACTTTGCTGTGACTGTCACTGGTGCCCGTAGCATTCTGTATCAGGAGTCGTGTGGATGCAACAACAGCAGGCTCTGTGCTGGCAGCTCAGAGCCTGGAGCCTGCTTTGGATTCTGTCTCTTTCTCTGCCCTGGTCCCCACTGGTGCTCTCTCTCCCTCTCAAAAATAAACATTTTTTGAAAAGTGACTTTATTAAAGCATGGGGACAGGACCCTTGGGAAGAAAGAGCAGCACTGGGGTTGTAAAGAGAGACTGGTTATATACTATTGAGTTCGGGGAGGTAAAGACGGAGGCCTTTTGATATGCTACAAGAAGACTCCTGAGATGCCAGGGGCATTAACATTAGGACAATAGGAGTTCCTGGAGAAGTGTTATATTCTATATTTGCCTCACTGGGCTCAGGTTATAAAGAAACTTAATTTTACCTGCCATTTCCTTCTTGCCTTTGTTTCCCACATCACTAAGCAGAGGAAGGTGATATTAGGGGCTCTAGGAAACTATAGGTTTGTGGAGATTAGGCTATTGATAAGATTGCTGTTTTCTTGTCATTTACTACTAAGACATTTGTAAACTGATGGAGACGCATGTCCTGTATGACTGTGATTTCTGTTAACCGTTTGTCCCTCCCCCTTTTTTTTTGTTCTTGGGCAGCCAGGGGTGCCTGAGGAATATCACACATAACCCACCTTGGGGGTGGGGGAAGTTGTACTAGCTCGTGTTTGGCTCCCAGCTTGCGTTATGGTCCCTCATCAATCCTACCTGAAGCACAAAGAAAAAGAATTGAAAAATACAGAACTGTAGCAACCTATATAGGGCAATATCAAAAGTTCTAATATATTTAGAGTTCAAGAAGAGGAAAGAGAATAAGGCAGGAAAAAAATCGATATCTAAATGTGTTGAGAAATATGTATTTACCGCACAACACTGTTGGCTAGGGCGTACAAAAGTTTGTCCTGTTTCAGGAGAGGGGACAACCCGAGGACAACCGCAGCCGGCACCTGTGCGTGTGGATTTCACCCACCGCTCACCTCCCTCCCTTCCTCCGGATCTTCTCCGGGCACCTGTTCCCAACACCCAATCAGCAGTTTACACGCAAAGAGAACCAACGATGCTCGGCGGACCAGCACATCTCCAGGGGAGGCACGGAGGCTGGGACTGTCATTCACGGCCCGCAGCGCGCCTTGGCGGTGACAGCAAGAGCGCAGGCTCGGCCAGAACCCCGTGGGTGTTTGCATCTCTGCGGGTGGCGTGTAAGTGTGAACACGCTGCCCGGTAGTGTGGACTAGAGTGCGGCACGGAGATAGGAGAGAAGAGGGGGACCCCAGGGGGAAAGAGCGTGCGCAGGCAGGAGGGCCTCCTCCGGCAACCTGAGGACCTGGGTGGTTGGTGCAGAGTTTGAGAAGCGACCCTGGGACGACATCACCAGCATCCAGCCTCATCACTGGAGCTTTGGGACTGGCCTCGGAGCCGTTTCTGCATCTGCGTCTTGCAACACGCTGGCGACCCAGGGATGAAGAGAATTCCTCCTTGAAGGGAGACATGGCCAAAACATGACCTTACCGAGAATCTAGCCCAGGCCAAGGTGGGGAAGAGCTCCAAGTCCCAGCCAGTGCATCGCCAAGGCTAGTTTTCTCCCACCCGCCAATTAATTGCACCTCCGTTAGAGTTGAGCTCACCCACCCTTGGGGGGTGCCGTCCTTCTGATGAGGGATCATGGGATGGACTGAGGACAGAGTGCAAGCTACCCCACTTCATTGGATGTGTGTGACATTTCTCAGGCACTCCTGGCTGCCCCAGGACAAAGGAAAGGAAAGAAAACAAATGGCCAGCTGATAGAGATCACAGTCATACAGGACTTGGGTCTCCATCCATTTGCAAATATCTCAGTAAATTACAAGAAAAAGGCGGTCTTATCAATAGCCTAATGTCTAGAAACCTAGAGACTCAATTTCCTGGAGCCCCAACATCGCCTCTCCACAGTGATATGGGGAACAAAGGCAGAAGGAAATGGCAGGAAATTAAGTCTCCTTATAACCTGCAGCCCATTGACTGATACTTGAGGCCAGCGAGTAAAACGACAGGAACTCCCTACTGTCTTAATGCTAATGCTTTGCTAGAGGGAAAAACCACCTTAGCTGGACAATAGCAAGGCCTCAGGTATCTCCGGAGTCCTCTTTAGCACAGCAAAGTCCCCCTGGAGGCCTCCCTTTTGTCTTTACCTCCCCAACTTCGTAGTATATAACCAGCCTTTGTCCACAACCCAGACTTTTCCAGACTGCCCCGTGAGGACAGAAGATCTCTGCGATGAGGCGGGAGGGGAGGCGCCCCAGCGTGAGCCCCAGCAGTCCCCAACATCCCCCAAAGGATTTGCAGCGACAGAGGTGATGACGGCTTTCAAGGAAGCCTCGGCTGCCCTGAACTGGATTCCGTGTCCTTCCCCTACAGCCTGCTGCCCCTGCCAACTCTCCCAACTTAGTTGATGCCGACATCCTCCTGTGTGCCCCGGCCAAACTCTGAGTTCGTTCTGACACCAGCTTTCCTCAGACTCCATGTCTATTAAGTTGGTAATTAGTGTTGTCTTGTAGATAAAGTGGGGACATTGATCTACACCAGGGGTTCTCAACATTGCACCACTGATACGGTAATTCTTCGTTGTCGAGGGGTTTCCCATGAATTCTATGCCATTTTGGTGCACTGCAGGCTGGGGCTTCCCAGGCCTCTGTGTACTCAATGCCAGTAGAAGCCAAACACATCCTCAAATCGTGATAATCCAAAGTTTCTAGACATTGCCAAATGTCCTAGTGGGAAAAGGGGCGGGGGTGGGCAAGATGACCCTCTATTAAGAACCACTGATAAACTCCTGCCCCTTGTCTGAATTGGGGTTAATAACCCTCTTCATAAATGCAGGAAACTGATTCAAGTCTTGGCCCTGAGCTCATTCAGAGATTAAGATTTGAGACTTTAGTCTCAGCATCTTTGGGCTATGCTACCTTTGCTCCTTTTCTTTGCTTTTATCCTAAAATCAGCCTCAATCAAGCCTGGCCTTCCAGGCCAGGCTGGAGTTTGAGTCAACTCAGCAAGGTTCTTCGTGACCCTTTTGGAACCTCACACTTCTTTCAGTTTAGCCTGCAGAGAAGACACAGAGATAGCACTTTGTTCTTTACCTGAAACCCAGGGAGCAAGTGAATGATCAGTAACCTCGCTGATTGTAGTCTCTGTGGCTTGCGCTGCTCTCCAGAGCCTTTCGGTCCCACAGGCAGGGAGTTATGTCGTGGGTCACTTCTGGTCATTCAAAACAACCAGATTGGGAGAGACACATAGGAGAAGCCAGCTGCTACCTTGGACATGTCCACGAGGGGCCCCAAAAGAGTCCTGGCCAGAATGAAAGGCAGCCATTCCCTCCTGTTAGAAGGGAAGAAAGCCTATGAGATTTCAGGACCTAAAGTTACCATAAATCAACCTCATCTGAATCCCTGTCTTCCCATGTCTGGTGAAAGTGAGTTGAGTCTCCTTGCCAAAGTAAACAGACGGACAACATTGGTCAGGCTACCAGTGAGTAGGCAATCCCCAATCTTGCCTTGAACTTCCTTAGCCAGGATTTCTATGGATTCCAAGGGTGCAACTGAATACTTTTTTCATTTGCCCTTACTTAAAGAAGAAAGGAGGCCCCTGGCTGGCTCAGTTGAAGGAGCACGTGATTCTTGATCTCCAGGTCAAGTTCGAGCCCCGGGGTGAGTGTAGCAATTACTTAAACTTTTGAAGGGAGGAAGAGAGGGAGGAAGGAAGGGAAGATCAGGTGTGAAGGAAGTAGGAAAACTGCTACATTAAGGAAAGCTATCATTCTTGATACCCTCACAACCCGTCTCCTTAATTTTAATTGCACTTTCCCAGGTACATCCCCAGGTGTACCCATTTTACTCTCAATGTACAGTAGATAGGGCCATGTATGAGGTTAGGACATTCACAGATGAATATTTGAAGTATAATAGTCATTTTTTAAAAATATACATTCCAGGGGCACCTGACTAACAGTCAGTAGGGCCTGGCACTCTCGATCTCAAGGTCATGAGTTCAAGTCCCATGTTGGGTGTACAGCTTACTTAAAAAATAATAAACATATATATTCCAGAAAAACATATAACACACTAAGCTCAACAGTATCACATTTACAAAGATGGAAAAGAAGAATTATATATTAGCACATGAACACTGTCATAAAAGGGACCCTAATTATCTGTTGTTTCCACTAAGGAAAAGATCTCTTTTTCCTAGATCTTTTTTTTTTCTTTCTTAGTCTAGTCTCTCACTTTCTCAGAATCTGACATTCAGTGCCAAATCCTAACAGTGTTTTGATTCCAGACTATTCTTTCCACTCAGCATGTTTGCCTCTCTTTCATCCTCTTATATTTAGAAAAAAGTCGTCCTTTTTTTTTTAATTTTTTAATGCATATTTATATTTGAGAGAAAGAGAGAGAGAGCACAAGACGTGGAGGGGCAGACAGAAAGGGAGACACAGAATCCGAAGCAGGCTCTAGGCTCTGAGCTGTCAGCACCCACGAACCATGAGATCATGACCTGAGCCGAAGTTGGACGCTTAATCAACTGAGACACCCAGGCGCCCCAAAAGTCAAGTCTTTTCTTAAATCTCCAATTTGCAACATCAGATCTCACACTCAGGTTAGCCAATTAGAGATCTTCCGTAGGCCCCTATGTTCCTAGAAAGAAAAAGTGTAAATAACACAAGGCTTTATTTCATAGTAAACGGTTCCTAAAATCAAAGGCCAGAAAAGTGATCTAAATTTTTTTTTGTTCAGGAAAAATCCAGACTCTGCTGAGTGTTGTAGACACTTAGCCTCTTCCTCAGATTGCAGACAACAGACTTATTCTTGCCAGAGGGTCCGATAGAGAATCTTTGACCACGAGAGTCAACCAGTGCATAGGAGGGCATGCGTCCTACACTGAAATGAGAGGAATGAAATGACAGCACATCTTAATCTGTGTGACTGTTACATAGAGTTTTACATTTTTTCAGAATTGAGCTGTTGAAAAAGAAGAGCAGAACTAGAGGACCTGTGCTACCTGATTTAGGACTTAGGAGAAGTTACGGTAGGCGAGGCAATGTGCTAGTGGCAGCAGGGTACACAAATAGGCTGAACTGAGAGCCCTGAAATTGACATCTACTTGGTCAACTGGTTTTCATAAAAAAATAGTTAATGAGGGAAGGAAATAGGTTCAATAAATGGTGTTAGAACTAGTACCTATATAGGGTGCCTGGGTGGCTCAGTCAGTTAAGCATCCAACTTCAGCTCAGGTCATGATCTCACAGTTCGTGAGTTTGAGCCCCACGATGAGCCCTGTGCTGACAGCTTGGAGCCTGCCTCAGATTCTGTGTCTCCCTTTCTCTCTGCCCCTTGCCCGCCTGTGCTCTCTCTCTCTTTCTCAAAAATAGACATTAAAAAAAAAAATAACAGTGTCCATATTGATGGGGAATAGAGACATAGAGACCTATGGCAAGGAGTTTGGATTTTAATTAAAACACTCGAAGCTCATCCTCATTTCTCCTAAAAAGCGCCCATAATTTTAAATATCTCAACCAGAAAAACAGCTACAACAGCACCATTTCATCAACGGAAATGACAGACAAGACTCCCTGAGAGGAAGCATTTTGTAGTAGCTTCTGCACATGCGCAGACGTGGAGCACAGCCAGGTTTCCCACACACCTGGCTCTAGGAGTGTTTACTGTGGGTGGGTTTTCCTTCCCTTCTGACCACGAGTCAGTGGTAAATCCCTGGTGGCAAAACAGGGTCACAGCCAGTGCTGGGGATTGAAAGCGAACTGAAAGATGAGTCAGTTGCTGTTCAGACAGACACCAGACGCTACAGTTTTGGATCAGAGCCAAGGTTACTGCTGCCAGAACACAGAGTGCTCACCCTGCTGGCAGATGCATTTCCTTTCATATTTCCTCTGTAAGAGTATTCACATTTTGTTGCTTTGTTCTTAGCTTACTTCTGGACAGGATGCTATAGAAAACACAAATAATGTGTTGTTCTTTTCAGAAATGTTGTTTGATCAGAAGGTAGGATATTGAACAAGATAACTAGGCTGTCCTCTTCAAAAATGGAATGCCATCAGAAACAACAAAAACATGGGAATGCAAGCTGGTGCAGCCATTCTGGAAAACAGTATGGAGGTTCCTCAAAAAACTAAAAATAGAACTACCCTACGACCCAGCAATTGCACTACTAGGTATTTATCCATGGGATATGGGTGTGCTGTTTCAAAGGGACACATGTACCCCCATGTTTACAGCAGCCAAAATATGGAAAGAGCCCAAATGTCCATTGATGGATGAATGGATAAAAAAGAAGTGGTATATGTATACAATGGAGTATTACTTGGCAATCAAAAAGAATGAAATCTTGCCATTTGCTGCTATGTGGATGGAACTGGAGGGTATTATGCTAAGTGAAATTAGAGAAAGACAAAAATCATATGACTTTACTCATATGAGGACTTTAAGAGACAAAACAGATGAACACATAAGGGAAGGGAAACAAAAATACAAAAACAGGGAGGGGAACAAAACAGAAGACTCATAAATATGGAGAAGATACTGAGGGTTACTGGAGGGGTTGTGGGAGGGGGGATGGGCTAAATGGGGAAGGGGCACTAAGGAATCTACTCCTGAAATCATTGTTGCACTATATGCTAACTAATTTGGATGTAAATTAAAAAAAATAAAAAATTAAATTAAAAAAAAAAAAACAACAACAAAAACAAAGACATCAGGGATCAGTTCCAGGTAGTAAGGATGGAAGTGCAATTTAGGAACTTTAATTAGATCCTGGGGAAATATCAGTACCACAATACACACTCTTAATCCTTAATCTCTCTCTCATATTTACATGATATAGACACAGATGTTAAATGCATCTGTATGTATACACATACATGTTTATATAGATAGAACATTTTTTAAACAAAGGGAAAATTATATCTGCAGCATATATTAGGTAACATTACTGGATTAATATTGTACTTAGATTTGATAATTGAATTGTATTATTGTTGTATAGGATAATGCCCTTAATATCAGGAAATACATGCTGAAGTATTTAGGCACGAAGTGGGCTTACATTTACTAAAGCAATAGGAATGCAGGTATGGGTGCATGTAGACAGAAAAAGCAAATGAATGTTAATTGTTGAATTCAGATGAATAGAATACAGGTGTTAGTTGTATTCTTCCAACTTTTCTGTAGGTTTGAAATGTTTCAATGTGAATAATTTTGAAGGAAATGGACTGTAAAACATGGGAGACTGAACGGCTGAGTCCTGGACTCCCCCTTACAGAGGGGTGTGACAGTCCTCAATACTGCCTACTGGTACAAGAAAATGTAAGTCACTAGTCTGCTGTACACACCTATCTAAAGGATCCTTTCCTGCCACATGGGAAGGAAGTTCAAGAATTCCTTACACCTAGATAAATGGGTTAAAAAGGCTTAGGGTGGAAAGCCGCCTCCACAGGCCAAAGCACCCAAAGTTAGCTAGCGAGATATTATAATGGGATCACGAGTAACTTGCTATCCTTAAAGCTGCATGCTCCATCAATCTTAAAGAAGACGGCTAATTAGTTATATCCCCTACAGGAAACTACTTTCCATCTGGCACTAGTATCTTATTGTGCTTTGATCACAACTTCAAACGCCACTTGCCCCCCAGACCCTTTGCTTCTTACATGTAACACAGGTTAATGGTTACTATGTGATGGTTTCCTTCTGCACGTTCACCACATGTAAAATCTTGAGAGCTCAATACAGAGAGGAAATCCCCGTTTGGGGGTCTTGTCTCCTCCCAGACATTTGCCTCTCTCGTTTTCATTTCTGCATTCGTTCTCTTGCCGGACAAGAGAGAACATAGAATTCCTGATCTGTGACACTGCCACCCAGGGTTTGTCCTTCTTACACAAATCAGCCTTCTAGCCTGGAAATCTAGTAAGTTTAAGGCTACTTTATGTGTTTCAAAGCTTCAGAATAAGATGTCCTGCTTTTATAGCTACTTGCAAAAGACAAGTCAATGGGTACTTATTTTCAAATATAAGGAATTTTTCAGGAAAAACAAAAGCCCAAATGAGAGCGGAGTTATCTGAAACCTACCAGTTCCATGTAGATACTCTGTTTCTCCCTGTGTATTCTAAACAGAGACCTCTAGGATGGAACTTCTGCTAGACCTGTACGGGAAATAGAAGGGTGAACCGCAAACTCTCAGGATCCTTCTCTGGCAGAGATAATACCATCATTTCTTTGGGTCCCCAACAATTAGGCATGTGAGACTGCTGCTCTACTTACAGACTTTACAGATGCCTGTGAAGGCAGAATTTTTGCCTGAGTTGTCTCAGTTCCCAGAGTGTGAAACACGATGTAGTTTTTGTACCTAACACCAGGTACTCAATAACCTTTAAATTTTTAATATTTTAAGTAACCTCTACACACCCAACAGGGTGCTCGAACTCAGGACCCCAAAATCAAGAATCGTACACTCTTTGGACTGAGCCAGCCAGGTGCCCCTCAATAACATTTAATTTTGGAATGAAGTGATGCACCTGGACTTTGTTGATATCACTCTGGGATGTAAATATAGTGGACATACTGAGTTTCCTTTTAGCTGGAGACAGTTTTGTGATTTTGATTTGTTAAAAAAAAAAATGACAGGCAACAGAATGTATATAAAATAAACTCTATTCTCTGAGATTTCTGAATCTTCATCTTTCAAGGAAAATGGCCATGTGCAGAAGAGCTGATGAATAATCTGCAACGTCATTCTGACTTACTCTTGACCCAAATCCTTGACATTTTCTTCCAGCTGCTGCTGACTCCAGTTGTCCACAGAATGGGGGTGGGGAGAGGAGAGGGTTAGGGCATCTCGAGATTATCTGTGAATCTAGGTATTGGTGTCTCTTACGTAGTTATCAAATTTGCATGCTGAAGGGCTGTGATTTCTGGAAACTATCCGTTGGGAGTAAAAACCCAAAATGGCTGAGAAATCTGATTCTTAGAGGTGGAGCCCTCTCACTTTCAGATTTGGGGCTTTCACTGTTTTGTTGTTTTAATTTTTCTCATCAATGGGGGAATGATGTTCATGGCTGAGCTTTGTTGAAGTAAGAACTTTTCATATTTCCACTCCTAGTTCTTACCTGAAACAGAAGGGGGGAAAAAGCTAAGTTAAAATGAGAATCTTCTATTGGTTCTGCTGACACCAGAGGCTGAAGTGACAGCTAAGGAAGAAAACAGGCCATGTGCAACCTGAATGCAGTTGGTGGAGAAGCCATGGTCGGAAACTACAGTCTGGAAAGAGTTGTACTAGCAGACTAGTGTTCTAGGACAAACTAGGACAAGTATTCCGATATAAACCACTGCCCTGTGACGTGGAACACAAGGCCCCACCGCCTCATAGTGCTGAGAGCCCCACTCAATTCTGCTGCCAGTGGGTTAGCCATATCCATACCACCTCCCCCCTCAGGATCAGTTTACTCTCCATTCTACTCTTCTGGAGAAAAATGAAGACCTTTCACACCTTCCAAAAGATGTGCCTTGCTTCAAATATGTACCGTCAGAAGCAGTCAGTTCTACAAATGAGAGGTTATTTTGCATGGAAATCTTGCTCCTAAATACATGTCTTTTTTTTTTTTTTTTTTTTAAATAGGAGGGTGGTACCAAAGGAAGAGTCCCAGAATGTGCAGGGTCCTCAGACACCATCTGTAATACTGTGGTTTATAATAAGAAATGTAAATTTGGTCTTTGTCTCAGTTTCTGGCAGAACTCCTAAACCGCTTGGAATTAGTCTTTTGGTATATTAATACGGCGACATTTAGAAAGTGCCAGAAGGATGGAGGTTGATTACCAAGGGAACCGACCATGTGACAGGAGGGTTGTAAACTTTTAGTCTCATCCCCCCTGACCTCTGGGGATGAGAGAGGGGCTAAAGATGGAGTTCAACCATCAACAGCCAAGGATTTAATCAATCATGCCTATGTTACGAAGCCTCCATTAAAAACCCAAAAGGATGGGGATTCAGAGAGCTTGTAGGCTGGTGAACACATAGGGGTGCTAGGAGAGTGAAGCTCCCAGAGATAGCATGGAAGGTCTGCACCCTTTCCCCAAGCCCTGCCACATGCTTCCTGAGTTATATCTGATGTGGGAAACAAAGGTAGAAAGAAGTATAAATAAAATTAAATTTCCTTATAACCTGCAGCCCACTGATAAATACTTGAGGCTGGCAGAGTGTGACACTCCTCCAGGAACTCCCTACTGTCTTAATGTTAATGATTTGCTAGAGGGAAAATAACCTTAGCTTGACAACAGCTAGGCCTCCAAGTTCCTGTGAGTCTTCTTTAGCACATGAAAGTCCTTTCTGGGGTGCCTGGGTGACTCAGTCAGTTCAGCGTCAGACTTCAGCTCAGGTCATGATCTCACAGTTCATGAGTTCAAGTCCTACATCAGGCTCTGCTCAGAGCCTGGAGCCTGCTTTGGATTCTGTGTCTCCCCCTGTCTGCCCCTGCCCCACTCGTGTTCTGTCTCTCTCTCAAAAATAAATAAACATTAAAAAATAAAAAAATTAAAAAAAAAATATGAAAGTCCTTTTGGAAACTTTCCTTGTTTTTACCTTCCCCAACTCCCAAGTAATAACCAGTTGCTCTTCACAGTCCCAGTGCAGCTCCTCTGGTCCTGTCCTCGTGCTTTAATAAAATCACCTTTTTGCACTGGAGAGGTCTCAAGAATTCTTTGTTGGCCATTGGCTCTGAACCCCAATACTCCAAACCCCAATACTCAAAAAGTATTGAACCCCAGTACTTTTAAACCAGTAATCAGAGCGCCTGGTTGGCTCAGTCCGTAGAGCACGTAACTCTTGATCTCGGGGTCATGAGTTTGAGCCCCACACTGAGCACAGAGATTACTTAAATAAATAATTTGAAAAACATAAAATAAACCAGTAATCTAGTAAGTAAAATATTTCTCTAAGTCCTGTGAGCCACTGTAGCAAATTAAACCCTAAGAGGGGGTTCTCAGTCAACTCTGATTTCTAGTCAGTCAGATGTACAGGTGACAACCTGGATTTGCTACTAGCATCTGGAGTGGGGGTCAGAGGAGTGCAGTAGCACAGGACTAAACCCCTAACCTGTGGAATCTGGTGCTATCTCCTAGTAGGTAACTTCTACCTCTGGCCATTGAGGAAATAGCTAACTACTTTAGCTATTAGTATTAGCTAAAGCCACAGGACCTATAAATGAAAGACCTGAGGCTAAAATCCATGCCTCAAGCCTTTTCACTAAATCTCTAAATTTAAGAAAAGGGAGAAGAAAGGCTCCAATCTGGAAAAAGGTAACAGGCTCTACAGTCTATTGAGTACCATGTTTAGGACAGGAATAAGGCTTTACAGAAAGTTTCATTTAAGTATTCTTGTAAAGAGATTAGAGAGAAAGAAAGAAATCAGAAAGAGAAAAGGGAAAATTAGCAAATAAAGAGCAAAGTTAAACCTTGGACTGATCCATTTATACTCCGTATTTTTTTTTCTAATTTTTAAAAAATGGTTATTTATTTTTGAGAGAGACAGACAGAATCCAAAGCAGGCTCCAGGCTTCAAGCTGTCAGCACAGAGCCAGACGTGGGGCTCAAACTCACGAATTGTGAGATCATGACCTGAGCTAAAGTTGGACGCCCAACTGACTGAGCCACCCAGGTACGCCCCTACACTCTGTATTCTGTATTCAGAGCTCCACATCAGGCTCTCTGCTGTCATTGCAAAGCCCACTTCAGGTCTTTTGTCTCCCTCTTTCTCTGCCCCTCCCCCGCTTGCACGCACATGCATGCGCCCTCTCTCTCTCAAAACAAACAAACAAACAAACAAAAAAACCACTAAAAAAAACCCTCAAATCTTATCTGAATTTCCTTTATCTGACTAGAGCAGAACATACCAAAAATACAGGTGCCACATGAAACCCTACTTCCAAGGGAGTTTCCTGGGAATTCAGCGGCCATGGAGACTGTTCATCACCAAGAGAATCAAAAAGTTCAATACAGTTTTCCATACCTTTCCAGTGAAGCCCTTTGTTAAATTGGTACATAAATGTTTACCTCTGGGTGTTCTGGGAATTATTAATTACTAAGCAATTACCACATGCATGTGTAACTGAACCTTGTCTTTTCTCATGTTTATCTATTGTTAGTTAATTCAAGGTCCCTGGACCATTCAAACCTAAGTAGGTAGAGGAAAAATTCCCCCCCAGTACTCTCTTTTAGGATTTTGCTTAATGAAAAGACTAATCAAAAGCAAAATTTTTCAAACTGCAACTGGTAACCATTAGTAGGTTGTCAAGTCAACACTGTAGACTTTACTACAGACTTTACTTAAAGAATCAGGAAGGAAAATACTAGATAAGACCCATTACATACAGTAAGGGCTTTTTTTTTTTTTTTTAACATGACACTGGATCACAAAGAATTGTTTTTTATTGTGTCTTGTGATCAGAAAAATCCGAGAAACTGCTCTAGATAGACTGGTTACAGGTCTAATCTATATAGCTACCTCTTCTTTTCTCTTTTTTCCATGCTATACAAACAAGCCTGTTGAGAGAGGAATGCAAATCCCATCAATGACTAGTGTTCGGCTTTCCTAAGAAACTGTACACCTGGGATACTTCTGTATTGGGTGACCGTGGTAGACTGACGGTCCTTCCTTTTGGTAGCCACATATTTGAATCACCTAGGAGCTTTTGAAAACTAATATCCCAAACACACATGAAACCATTTTAATCAGAATCTCTAGTATGGTAGCTAGGCATTTGTGTTAGGCAAAACCAGGTTCTTATAATGACAACGTGATTTAAAGCTACTTAGGAGACCTGCCCTATTTCCCATGGTTCTCTTTGTTTCTCTCTAGCTGTCCTACCATGGCTTCTTTCCCATTGGACCTAAAGATTTTAATCTTCCTTCTTATGGTCTCAGGTGAATTTCTTTCTCAATTGGATTTCCAAGGGAAAAGTTTCCTTCTGTTTATCTACCTGGGCCTTTACAAACCTCGCCTCTGCATTTCCTTTTTCCAAAGCTAATTCACCACAAAGGCCCCCTCATGTCAAGTAGCTAGGCTTTCCTATGCCTGGACCTGGGCATGATTTACATGGGTAAATGATTTACAAGCAGGGTCAATGGGTGCTGTGGGATTGACAGAAACTCCCAGGTCCTTCCAGTTCTCTAAGTCATCAGCCAAGTGGTTCTAGTAATCCGAGGACAATCCTATTCAGAAGAGTCCTTGGAAAAAAGCAGCACAGGCATGAAAAGGTAAAAGGAATCTTAGGTGACCTAAACTGGTCCCTAATAGATTTGGCAGGGATATCTACTGAGGTGGGCATTGCACACAGCAAAAACTCAAAAAATACTGAGCCTGGTGTATAGGGGATAGGCTGAAGGTATTTTGCAGGTTTGTAAATATTTTTGTCAATCTGAAGGTAATTTGGTTTGGTTTTGCTTTTCTCCTCAATGGTAAGAGTTGGAAACCATAAGGTGACTGGAATATTGTTTGAGTGCAATAGATAGTTTGTATTTTGTACCAATATTTTATTTTCTTTATACAAGTTTGTCTTTTATTACCAATATAAGCTATACTTATTTCGATTTTTTAGTACTTTTATTTTCATCAGTTTGAAAATTGGGGTTTTGCTCTTTTAGGCTTATGGCACCTTTCTGGTCCTCATACTTCCTCAAAGACTACTGACTTAGAATCTAAATTCTGTTTCCTTGCTCTTCCAGCATTCTAAGACAGAGTTTATCTAATTTTGGCAAATTTTACTCAATCAAAATAAGTATTCTCTTATGTCTTCTCACCTCTGAGGACTGTTCTTTTCTTCTAAGCCTTGCATTAGTGAGGTGTGGTTTGTACCTGAAAGGTGAATTTCCCAGAGCTATTCATTCCTGGAGCCTAGAGTCTGAGGACCTGTAGAGGGAGCACCTAGGAGGTAGCCCTCACTATATTGAGAAAAACTATGAGAATTATGAGTCAAGAGGCTTTGGGTAGCTGTGGCCTCCCCATCATCTTTTGTTTCTATAGCTGGGTAAGGCACGAGAAAAGAAAGCTCTGAGAGTGACCTCCTCTTGTGGTTTCTGACCACTTACCTCTGGAAATACGATTCAGGTGAGCCAGAAGGCTCAGACTTTCTTTCCTGATATCTCTGTTTTCATTGTACAGCTGGGCAAGGGAGTCCAAGCTCTCCCTGTAGAAGTCAGAAGTATATCCTATTGCAGGAAATAATTAGCAGTTTAGGCAAGTTCCACACATTTGCTTAAGATAATGCTTTCTGCAATTCCTTTTCCCCTTCTGTCTCAGCCCAGGAGAAACCTCTGGGGATTCAAAGGTTGGAACTTCAGCATTATGGGGCAGATGCTTAATTTTCACCAGGCCCTGAACAAATGCCAGCTTATTCATTTGTATTTCACACCCAACGGCTGAAATTATGAAGGAGACTTTTCTCATTAAATAGTTGCTCCTTTGATATGGAAAGAGTCCCAGTCACTGTTCTGGCCCAGCCTGAGACTGGGAAATGATGGCCTCTGCGTGAGTACAATGTAAAAGGAAGATGTGTGGAGAAGAACAACCTTGAGAACAATGAAGAGTAACCAGGACATTAGGGAGGGGGGTAAGGATGACAGCAGCAGAGACCCTCACTCTGCTGAATGAGGTGCTCAGCAACCTGGGTTCTACTGAATGACTGCACAAGAGGAGAAGAGCAGCAGAAAGTGTACAGCTTAGGAGTCACAAGAAGGCTTTTGGAGGTCAGATAACTCTTAAGATGGAGGGACAGCTCAGTCTTGGGGCAAACCTCTATCTGAGCCTATTTACTCATCTAAAAAGTAGGAATGTTAATACCTGCCCTATTCTCCCTAGTTGGGCCATTTGTAAGAATAAGTGAAGTATAAAGCATGTCAAGTTCTTGAAATCTGTGAAGCCCTGCAACACATTACAAGTCCTTAGAAAGATACATATTGCCAGAAGCAGACAGACTTGGGACTCCCCTACCGTTTCCTTGGTCAGAAATGCTGAGATGATGTGCCAGCTTTTCTTGAAGGCAGGCATTGATGAAAAGAATTTCCCTCAGGTGCTGGTACAGGTTCTGGATCTCATCTTCTGCAGCCATTCCACCAGGACAGGGAATGAGGTAGAAGATGGAGAATCCTTATCACTAATGGGGTGGCCAAGGGCCTCTCAGCAAGATCCCTGCCTTGCACCATTCTTCTGCCAACTTCCGCTTTCATCAGGAAATACCTGGGAACCTCCTGTAGGAGCCTGCAGGCCTTCAAACAAAGCATGACCCAGTGCTAAGCAAACTCCACAGGGCCACCTCCCATACAAGGATATGGGAAGTATAAAGGAGGTTGATATAAGGTGGTAAAATATGGAATCAGCCTTCAGAGTAGGGCTTATCTAGTACTGGGAAAGGTGTGACCCCTCTTATATAAGACTTTTGGGTACTAAGGAATGTCTCTACTAAATATCTCTCCCACATGATTTGTGTCTGAACGTCATTAATAGAGGACAACCTCCCACTACATCTCAAAGTGAAATGGGAATGAGGAAGCCTTTGTAAGGGGATTGCCTGAGTAAGAAAAGGCACCCACCACTGGCAAAAAGACAAAGCCTGACATGGCTTATATCACTATTAAAAAACTCAGTTAACAGTGAGTGAATTAATATAGTCTCTTTCTCATGCCTACAAGAAGACATAAGACATATAGTTCTCTAATAATCCAAACTTTTATCCCCAAAGGAAAGTCAAATAGTCAAAAAAAAAAAAGGGGGGGGGAAGGAAATGAAGGTTGAGGCTTTAATCTACACACACCCATGAGGCCACTATCCCGAGGGGCTCTTACATGCCTGGAGGAGCTACACTGGCTAGGTGGGGCTTTTTTAGGAAAGGGGCATGCTTGTGGCATGGCTGCTAGACCCAGCCTTTTCTTCAGTAGATAGGCTGGCTGTTGGTTTTAGATTAGATTACAGTACTGAGACTAAACCCACAGACATTATTTAAAAATGGTGCTACACGTAGGATGGGAACCCTGGCCACTTACCCAAGGGTTGCCAAGAGCTGAGCCTTGTCTTTAGGGAAACCACTTGATGCTCTGGTACTAAGATGGAACCTTATGAGGAAGCAAGCCATCTGAGGGGAGATGGGGACTGCAGTCATGATAACCGCACCTCCAAAAATATGGGCAGCACTGCCAGTATTTCTCAGCTAGAAAAGCTTAAGGGACACTCTTCAGGAACCATAATCAGCAAGAACATTCCCAGAAAGGTAAGTTGCTTCGTCTTAGAGGAGGTCTGTTAGATTCTGTGCACATGCTGAAATAGTGGCACACAGTCCACCATCATCTCTCCATTCTCCAATCTGGCTTGCCTAGACTCCATTAGCTTGCAGATGCCAGTGGGGGACAGAGTGACTGAGATGAGGTGTGGACCACGAACAATGCAACAAATTACCTGCCCCACCAAGGACCTGTATTTGAAACTTGGTCTGAGCTGCACGTCCAGCCTGATAGCTTTTTCAAGGTTAATCTTTAGGGCCTGCCTACTAGATGGTCTCACTCAGCCTAAACCAAGGTGGTAAGCATGTAGAAACTATTGGAGCTTTATTCTCCAGTCTTGTGTTCCTTTATTCTCTTTATAATGGAAGTACTCACTGGTGACTTCCACAGCAGAGCTGGCTTCCTGCATGTCAAGCAGGAAGGAACTGCTGCGGGGAAGCTGGTGAGAGTCATGGCGACTGGAATGAGTCAAATACTGTTCATCTAGTGAGGCTTCCAGGGCTTCATTCACTTCTTCCTCCTGGAGCCCCCTGCTGAGCCTGGGGAGGATGGCAGGGAGGTAAGACAGGAGATTAAACTGCGGCAACCTGGAACCACAGCTTCGCAGCTGGTCCCGTCTGAAGCTCCTGGAAGCCACACCAGAAAGCAAAAAGGCCATCTGGATGAGAGAGAAAGCATAGCAATCCACTTTGACGGGTTCATGAGCCTAGAACTGGGATAGAAGGGGGCAGCAGGTGCTCAGTGTACTGACCTCATAACATGTGGATGAGGAAGTAGACTCAACTATTCTAAAAGGCACTTATGACACACAGAGACCTAGAATATTGGTTTTAAAATGCTGCGGACAAATTTTGTTTACTATCGTAGGAAGTTGTCCACTGAATGCTGGCTCCTGTGACAATGTCTCACTTTGATTTTTTTTTTTTTTTTTACCATACACATTTTTAGAACACAGACACCAGGGATCTCTGGCTAGTTTATCTTTATGTCAGACTGACTTTAGCTAACTAAACTTGATGAATTACTAAGAAATGGTAACCAATACAAGAACTTACCATGAACAGACAACATTGTTTAAAAGGGCACATCATTGGGGCACCTGAGTGGCTCAGTTGGTTAAGTGTCTGATTTCAGCTCAGGTCATGATCTCACGGTGTGTGAGCCCGAGCCTCATGTCTGGCTCTGTGCTGACAGCTCAGAGTCTGGAGCCTGCTTTGGATTCTGTGTCTCCCTCTCTCTCTGCCCCTCCCCTGCTTCCACTCTCTCTCTCTCTCTCTCTCTCAAAAATAAACAAACATTAAAAATAAATTAAAAAAAATAAAAGGACACATCACTATATGATGAATGAATGAAATAGGTACAATTAGTGGTTTCGGTTTTTTTCCCCCAGATCTGGGACTTTGGCCTCTTGGTCACTTGCTTCTAGAATCTTCCCTATACTTCACCATTCCATTATCAGCCCTTTTGTCCTTCAGTTACCTGGGTGCCAGTGGCTCCTGTCTATCTTCATCCTTCTTATCATTGTGATTTTCTGAGAACCAAAAAACAGAAACAGCTAGTCAGAAATTGAGCAGATCCCATTTCACACATTACAAATATTAGGGCCTATATGATCAGGGATGTAATACTCTACATGTTTGTTTAGAATGCTCTGGCAGAGAAGGCTTAGGACTGTATCTTCAGAGAAGCAGCCTGGCAGGCTTTCTTGAGCAAACTGGACAGTAAGCCTTTGTTAAGGGGGTTTTGTAGAATGCTCTGGCAGAGAAGGCTTAGGACTGTATCCTGGTGTGGTGAATAATCACCATGGCATCTGCTACCAAGTCAAGGCAAAAAGTTTAAAATGTCTGCTGTTCACCAGTGCTTGGAATACTTGTTCAGTTGCCTTCTGGACTTCTCCAGTTGTAACCTTCATTTTTGCCCCATAGCAGATGGCTAAACTGCGGTTGTGTGTCCTATTAGGCTTTCATAAAGAACTCACTGCAGTCTCTAAGGAGCAAAAACTTCTGGAGAAACCACCTAACCCTTCCAACCCAATGACTGGACAAAGGCACCTGTGCATGTCAGTGAGTGGAGAACATGAAGAGAAACTTCTCTTTTTTTCTTTTTCTTCTTTCCTGACCCGGCTTAGAGACCAGCCCAGTTGCAGAACTGCCTAAACCTTAAACCACAAAAGAGAATCTAGCTCTCTGATCAAAAGAACTAGGAAAATGGGATCTCTTGCCTGAAAAGTGTGAAAAGTGCCCCCTTTTATTTTCTATTTCTCAATTTTCTTGCCTCCTTGCTCTTAAAGTAGCCCCAGTCATTCAGAACTGCAATACAGTGAGGGGGCACCTGGGTGGCTCAGTCAGTTAGAGCATCTCTGACTCTTGACTTTGGCTCAGGGCATGATCTCATGGTTCGTGGGTTCCAGACCACCCTGCCACCCTCCCTACCCCTGTCCCCCAGAGTGAGGTTCCATGCTGACAGTGCAGAGCCTGCTTGGGATTCTCTCTCTCTCTTTCTCTCTCTCTCTGCCCCTCCCCGGCCCTTGTGCACTCTCTGTCTCTCAGAATAAATAAACTTAAAAAAAAAAAAAAAAAAAAAGAAAAGAAAAGAAAGAAAGAAAAGCAAAACAGTGTGAGAAGAGAAATCTCTGAGAGAACTCACTCTTTCTGAACAGAGGAACTGGGAAAAGGGACCCTGGGAAACTGGAAAGTATGGAAGAAATACCAGAGAGAAGAGAGTCTGGAAAACTGTCTATGAGCTGATAAAAGTCCCAGGGCTCATCCCCAGAATATGTGTGGAATAGACCCAAGGAATCATGGCAAAGGATGAGAAAACTGAATTACCACACAAACCAGCAACTAGTCCAGAAGAAACCTAAGGAATGTATTTGCTAGACTGACCGAAACAGCATATCAAAGGCAATGAACACTGATTTGACATTGGATACTACCTGTAGAAGGTGAGGCAGAATTTGGTCTGAACCTAATGGGGTTGATTGCCTGCTAAAAAAACAATTCCAGAAGATTTTAACAGGACCCAGAGTCTTACAATACAATATTCAAAACATCCAGAGGACCCTATAAAAGTACTCAACATAATAAAAACATTATCATTTCACTAATGAATAAAAATCACTTGACAGAATTAAACATCTACTCAGAAAATAAGGAATAAAAAGGAACTTCCTCAAATAAGTTGGAAACATTTCTTGGCTGGACCATGCCTACTCATGTTTGCATTAGGAGACATAATTTTTTTCCTCTGTTGTCAGCAGTTACTATCATAAAATAAAAAAGATTCGGGGGCGCCTGGGTGGCGCAGTCGGTTAAGCGTCTGACTTCAGCCAGGTCACGATCTCGCGGTCCGTGAGTTCGAGCCCCGCGTCAGGCTCTGGGTTGATGGCTCAGAGCCTGGAGCCTGTTTCTGATTCTGTGTCTCCCTCTCTCTCCGACCCTCCCCTGTTCATGCTCTGTCTCTCTCTGTCCCAAAAATAAACATTGAAAAAAAAAAATTAAAAAAAAAAAAAAGATTCGTTTGTTCATTCAAATATGAATAAAAGAAACAAAAACAGAAAGGGAACTTCCTCAACCTGATAAGGTACTATGATCATTAGAAAACTCAATATTAATAAGAATATCAATTCTTCTCAAACTTTTCATAGATTGAAAGCAATGTGACTCAAAATCCCAGAAGGATTTTGTTGTTTACAGATAATGGCAAGCTGATTGTAAAATTTATATGGAAAAGCAAAGAACCTTATTTTTAGGTAGAGTGTTCTTAGATAGAACTACAAAAGCATGATCTATAAGTTGTACTTCATAAAATTAAGAAATTCTGCTTTCTGAAAGATACGTTAGGAGAATGAAAAGATAAGCCACAAACTGGGAGAAAATATTTGCAAGTTAAATATCTCATAAAGTACTTGTATCCAGAAATGCAAAGAACCCTCAAGACTTGATAATAATAAAACAAACAAATCAATTTTAAATGACAAAATATGAACACTTGGTTCACCAAAGATACAAGGAGAGTCAACAGGCATATGAAAAGAACCTCAAAATTATTAGTCATCAGGGAAATGCAAATTAAAACCACAATGCATGGGTGCCTGGGTGGCTCGGTCGGTTAAGTATCTGACATTGGCTCAGATCATGATCTCACGGTTCATGAGTTCGAGCCCCGCATCAGGCTCTGTGCTGACAACTCAGAGCCTGGAGCCTGCTTCAGATTCTGTGTCTCCCTCTCTCTCTGCCCCACTCCCACTTGTGCATTTGAATAAATGTTAAAAGAAAAATCTGTTTTAAACCACAATGCTATGCCCTCCCCACACTTATTACAATTGCTAAAAAGACAAAAAGCAAAAGAACAACAACCTGAAAATATCAAAAGTTAATATTGGGGAACAGCTGTAACTTTTATACATTGCCAATGGGATCTGAAATGGTATAGCCACATTGGAAACCAGTGTAGCAGTTTCTTCTAGGTTAAACGTGCATTTACCACATGACCCAGCAATCCTACTCCTAGATATTTACCCAAGTGAAGTTGAGTGAAAACATATTTTCAGGGGCTCCTGGGTGGCTCAGTTGGTTAAGTGTCCAACTCTTGGTTTCTGCTCAGGTTATGATCTCACAGTCGTGGAATCAAGCCCCAAGTGAGGCTCCACACTCAGTGCTTGGGATTCTCTCTCTCTCTGTCCCTACCTCTCCCTCTGCCCCTCTCCCCCACTCATTCTCTCTCAAAATAAAGAAACAAACATTAAAAAAACCCCACATATTTTCACACCAAAACCTGCAGGTGAATCTTTAGAGCTATTATTCATAATAGCCCCAGACTGGAAATAATCCAAATGTTCTTCAGTGGATGAATGGATAAATAAAAGTGGTATGTCCGTATAATGGCACAGTACTTAATAGTAAAAAAGGAAACCAACTACTGATACATTCTGGAGATGGAAAATCTGTAGGGACAGAAAACAGATCCAGTGATTGCCAGTAACTGGGGTTGGGCACAATGGCTGACTACACAGAGGCACAAAGGAACTGTGAGTGGTGATGGGACTGCTCTACATCTTGGTCGTGGCAGTGCTTACAGCACTGTACGGATTTCTCAAAGCTCACAGAACTGACACTACAGTGGGCCAATTCAGTGTAAATCAATTATCCTTAAAAGAAAGAAATGTCTGTGGGGGCTCACCTTGGGCCCAGGTGAGTGCCCCTAGGTAGTTCTACCTAATAGCATCACTATCAATAGGCTGAGAAGGGCACAAAACAGCTGGACAACTGGCTAAAATGTCACTCTTAGAGTCATATGGAAGCATGGAGACTTATGTGAGGCTAGGACCTTGGGAGGAGCTAAGGGTCTCCAGAACCTGTAAGCCAACTTACCAGCGATGAGTTTGCTGGCAAGGCTCTCTGCCAGCTGGCTTCCTTGGGCCAGCTGCTCACAGAATCTCTGTCCCTGGTAGTAGGGAATGTCAGCATTCCTGAGGAGGCCCTCAAAAGACTTGACTATGCTCTTCGTATGCTGAATGAAAAGATAACAGACACCTTTCCCTTCTCGTATCTTCTGTCGTAAGTGGGTCAGTTCTCGGGCATGAGCCTGAATTAGGGTATCATGTTTCCTAAGGTAGGAAAGAAAAGTAAAATATAACAGTGCATGTAGTGAATGATAGGTTGTGGGAGTTTCAACAGAGACATCTCTTAGAATGCCCCTAAGGAATTCCCCAACTTGAATTCTTATACAAGTCATGTGACTTGGCCTGCCTGTGGCAGAGGGAATGAGGAAACAGCATTGGGTTTGTTTATTGTTTTATTAGCTTTGCTTTGAAAAGATGCCCCTTTAGTTCCTCAATTCAGACCACATCCATTTCCATGGAATATATACTACCTAGCATTATACAGAAAGTTGCACGCACACACGCACAAACCAGATACGGAAGTGTTGGATGGGTACGTGTGGTGTTAATTCAAAGGATGAAAAGGAAAATCAATGTAAAGGTCAAGAAGGATAACATTCTTTTGAGTGACATGAAAAGGAGTAATAATCAGTAAGGAGGCACTTAAGAGTAAATAAAGTTCTGAGTAACAATTATATCACTCTAAGTGGGTTTTCACCATTTTCTAATTATTATACAAATATTATGCACAGATTCCAATCTAAAAGTGTGAGCTCTGCGAGGCTAGAGACAGTGCCATGTAGTACCCAACTTACAGTACCCAACAGAGTGTACACACACAAGTAGGCATTCGGTTAATACTTAGAACCACATAATCCTAAAGCTGGACTAGATATTTAGGTCTACCTCATCTGATGCCTGAATCTCCTCCCTGCTGTCTACTAAATTATATTCTACAGATTGTCTTTCAAATTCTATTCCATAGAGCTCTTAAAAAGTGTCAGAGTTGGTGAAGGCATAGACTAGGGAGCAACAGAGGCTCCAGACCTATGCCTTCTTCAATCAAGTATCTCTGCTTTAGGAAGTTTTATACATTTGAGCTTCTCAGATTCCCTTTCAACAAAGGGTTAAAAGACATCTGGAATCCCACAATCTCCCCTATATTTGAAACAATCTGAGGATGGACAAGGCTAGTCCTCAGCACATTAATAATCCATTTTCCCAGACTGCTTGATTATCTATCTGCCCAACAGCCCTACCAGTTAGTGCTCCACATAGTATGGTACTTAGAAAAAAAATCAAAGTTGAGAAGGAGAAACATTTTTATCATGAAAAAGGCACTTTGGAAAACTTGGGAAAATCTCTCTCATGGTAGAAAATGTTAGTCCATTAATGACAACTACCACTCCCGTAAAAAATAAAAGCAAGTATAATGATTACAGAAAATATTTGTTGAGAGCTTCATATGCATAGGAGATGGTTTTAACCTGTAATCATGTGTCTCATCTTCATAACCCTCTGAGGTAGATACCGTTGGTATTTTTATTTTGCAGGTGAGGTAGCTGAGGTAACTGAAATGCAGGAAAGCTGAGTGAATTTGCACAAGGCCACCCAGCTGGAAGCCACATTGCTAGTATTCCATCCCTGGCATCTGTCTCCATTTTATTCTTATGCTATTTAAGAGAAAACCCCAGAGACCAGACTGTTCTCCCACCCATTCTCACAACCCCGACGGTTGTCTTTGTCTGGTTCTGTGCCTGCCAGATACTCTCCTGCCCTTCTCCTTGCACATGCGCTCTCTATACTAGCAGCCCGCAAGGCCCACTTAAGACCGTAATTCACACCCTCCCGCACAGGCACCTCCTTACCCCAGCCTTGCAGCTGGGCTCCTCTTCTCTGCCAGCTCTCCCTCAAACCGCGCTCCCTCCTCTAGCACGGATTCAATGAGGGCTTTGTGCTCTTCACTCTCTGAAAAAAAACAGACACACCTGCCTCAGTGGAAAGCTGGACACGCTGCTCTGGTCACTGCCTTCACACGAGGAGGCAGGGTCCACCCCAAGGACAAATGTAACCCCATTACCAGGCTCTCTGCTGGGATTTCCACATTTCATTCCTCAATCTCCCAGGCTACATGGCATTTGATTGCTCCCCATCTTAGATATGGGGAAAGAGAAGCTCATGGGCAGGTAACTTGCTCAACTGGATTCAACTGGAATGAGACAATCCCTGAGGAATTCACATCCCCTGAGGTCTGACTCCAAATCTTGGGCCATTTTACCAAGCTTGGTAGCCTCTGAAATAAACCATTAACCTGGGGCATGAAGTAGTGATTTCCTGTGTTTAGGATGTCTCCGAAGATTGTCAGACTGATGGTTCTCCCACGTTGAGAGTTTCAATAATTCCCTCAATAGTTCAAAAATTTAAAAGTTTATCTGGATACAAGGGTGTAAAATGTATATGGAGGGGAAAAAATCTGAAAGACGTATGTTCAAATGCAAACAGGTGTTGTGTTAGGTTAGAGGGAGAGAATACCCGGTGCTTGCCATTGCACTGTCCTAGGTTTTTGAGAATTATCATGTAATCATCACAACTAACTGCAAAGGCAAATATTCTTACTACCATCACAGGTGAGAAAACTGAGGCACAAAAAGGATAACTTGGATTTGGACCCAGAAGTCTGGCCCCAGGGTACATGCTCATAATTACTGTACTGTATTATCTTTACACCAAGATCTAGGGCAAGATCTCTTTACTAGCTCCAAAATATTTGTCCTACAATTGTGATTTTATAATAAGTGATGTAGAAAAAAAGCCCTTTATTCTTCCACACCCCAAAGCTCATCTTTTTCTTCTTTAATAAGTAGGCTTTTTTAAAATTTTTTTCTCCATGTAAGTTGGATAAGCAAATTTCATCCTCTACTGATTTACTGAAAAATTGTAGGAATTTGAAAGCAAACTCAACTTCAATGTCAGCAAGCATCCTCCTCTACTGTTCCTGTCTCTCATGTGTCCTCACTTCCATCATGTTTCCTTCAGTCACTACAGCTTCCCACTGCTACCCCCCCAACCCCATGACAAACACGTGTGAGACTGTCCAAGGATCTCCAAATGTGAAAGCTGAGCATGGAGAGGGAAGGGCCAGCTCCTACACAGACCTGGTCTGCTGGACTGGAGGCCTCACCCACTTAGCCTCATTCTCATTTTGGCCCTGCATCTCAAAGCCCAGATCCTGGACCAGCTTGTTGTCTGCAAAGTTCATATTCAAGGGAGAGATCAAAAAGGTGTTACAGAGTCTCTGATTTTCCTGGAAATACGTTCAATCTCACAGAGTGTAAGGGGCGGCTTCCTGGAACTTATGTGGGAAAAGAATCTGGCTCCAGGCATCAGGACTTCCCTCGGTGTTTGCTATTGATGTTCTCATCTCCAGGTATCTGGTTGAGTGGGAAACAGCTTTAAGCTCCCATAAGACAGGGAGGGTATGCTATTACACTATTATGCCAGTATGGCTAGCACAGTGCTTTGCAAACGGGTACTTAGAAAAAGCTGGAACTGAATCCTGAGATATTTAAGCCAACAGTGTTACTATATGTTTATAGAGTCTGATACATGTTCCTGAGAGAGAAAAGACAGTTTAATGCCTGAACCCACAGTTTAGCCTCTATGCCTTCCTACCCTCTCACTATAAACTTCATTCCTTTGTGCCTCAGTGTTTCCATCTTCTGCAAATTGAGAGTAACATATCCACTTCTACTTTTCCAGGAGTATAGTCAGGATGAGATTTATTTTGATGGAGAGAGAAGAATAAAGTTTGGGGAGTGTTTAGTTTCTCAGAGGGAAGATGGGCAGTCACTCTGGTGACTGTGACCACACTGGGCTTACTGTATTTCTGCAGCTGATTGGCCAGGGAGTAAGCAGTAGCTTTGGATGTGAGGAATTTCTCTGTGAGGTCTCGGAAGCTCTGTTTGGTTTTTGCCAGCTGGGAGCGCAAGTACTGGTTGGTTTCTAGGCTGCTCATTTCTGTCCTCGGATCAGAGAAAGTGGTGAGAGATTCTGCCATGCTGCAGCTGTGGCAGAAGTAGAGCCAGAACCTAGGAAGCAGAAGCCCAAACAAATAATCATAAACAAGTGAATAGGTTATGGTGACAGTTGCACTGCTGGTAAATTACTACACGCGGACCTGGGTGGCTCAGCTGGTTAAACATCCAACTCTTGGTTTTAGCTCCGGTCATGATCTCACAGTTTGTTGAGTTCAAGCCCTGCAGTGCAGAGCCTGCTTGGGATTCTCTCTCTCCTTCTCTCTCTGCCCCTTCTTCTCAAAATAAATAAACTTCAAAAATTTTCTTAGAAATAATTGTACTGTACAACTCTAATAGGTGAGTTTTATAGTATGTAAATTATACCTCAAAGTTTCATTAAGGGGAAAAAATGGACTTAAACACGCTAAAGTATGCAGATGTAATTCATACTTACTTTGGGGCTAAACTCTGTCAGCATTCCACAACTCTAAGAATTCTCAACCACAAAAATAAGGCATAAGATAGCAGAGCTCAGAGCCAAGGCTACCATGCGCAGCTTAGGCTCTGATAAGAGTGCCAGAGGAAGCATCCAGCCTGCCGGGCAACTGTCTGGAGTCACAATAACAGAACTGGAAAGTAGGGAGTGTCATGGAATCTTAGGAGCCCCAGTCTTCCAATTGCTGAGGCCATACTGATATATAAGATCACCTGGTCTGTTCTGAAGGTCACCACCAGTGGGGACCACCCCATCCCCCAGCAGCCATGGCCATGTACTGATACCACAGACTTAGCTCTTTCTAAAATTTAAGGATATTTTTCATTGTTTATTCTCGTAAGTGCACAGAAAATATGAAGGAATCAATATTTTCCCAAAATCTTTCATTATCTTAAGGACTGTCCTGAAGTCACTTCACTTTTCCTTCATGAAAAATTTAAAACTTTTAGATAGTCTTGGTGTTCTTTTTGCTTCTCTAGTTTTATTCCATACCGGTTTAATATTATAGGAAAAATTTCTGAGTATAACTCAATGTGTGAATAATTAATTTATAAGGATTTCTATCCTGTATCTCAATTTTCTTCTTGCCACAGGCTTATGTTTGCTTCTTTTCCCTCACTGAGGAAGCTTATTGGCTTTGCATTAAACTTGAAGTCAAGTTTGACATCCTTCTTCCTAGCTCCACCCTCTTCCTGTATGTATGGATTGCTTTGTGTCATAATCTTTATATACCTATTTTGTTGGGTTTTTAAAAATTATTTATTTTTGAAAGAGAGAGAAATAGGGAGCAAGCAGGGGAGGGGCAGAAAAACAGGGAGACAGAATCCCAAGCAGGCTCCGTGCTGTCAGCACAGAGCCCCTTGAGGGGCTTGAACTCACAAACCATAAGATCATGACCTGAGCCAAAACCAAGAGTCAGACAACTGAGCCACCCAGGAACCACTCTATATACATATTCTGGGATTGTCACTTATGAATTTCATTCTAGCTCCACAGGGTATCTTTCCCACTTGTCAAAGTCACTGAAAAAGTTTTTGTATATGTCTTTGAATGCATGTTGTGGCCACCTTGGGCTGACTTATAAACTGATGTTATTCTTCATGTCCAGAGCCGTTTTTGTAGAACACTGACTGATAGTTTGTGTTGACCCATATCTGTTGACTTGCGGTTGTATTCTCAGAGCATGGTAAAAATCAAGGTGATAGGTCAATGGTGGTTACTGGTGGTCCACATCATTCCTGTACAATGAGATTTAGTGACACAGAGGCTAAGGTTTTATTTTTATTTATTTATTTATTTATTTATTTATTTATTAACATTTATTTATTTTTGAGACAGAGAGAGAGCATGAATGGGGAAGGGTCAGAGAGAGAGGGAGACACAAAATCCAAAACAGACTCCAGGCTCTGAGCTGTCAGCACAGAGCCCGACACGGGGCTCGAACTCACAGACTGAGAGATCATGACCTGAGCCAAAGTCCTATGCTCAACCTACTGAGCCACCCAGGCGCCCTGAGGCTAAGGTTTTTTTTTTTATTTTTTATTTAAAAAAAAAAATTTTTTTTTCAACGTTTATTTATTTTTGGGACAGAGAGAGACAGAGCATGAACAGGGGAGGGGCAGAGAAAGAGGGAGACACAGAATCGGAAACAGGCTCCAGGCTCTGAGCCATCAGCCCAGAGCCTGACGCGGGGCTCGAACCCACGGACCGTGAGATCGTGACTTGGCTGAAGTCGGACGCTTAACCGACTGCGCCACCCAGGCGCCCCGAGGCTAAGGTTTTAAAGAGCCACACAGGTAAGAGAGAAAGTGATCCCTTGACACCTCCTTATTTCCTACAGATCATTTTCTTCCTGGTTTTGTGAGCCTGACACTAGAGAAACTTCTCTGGAGTATCTGTCTCTTCCCTTTAGCTACTTTGCTTTTCCAGGCTAGTGGCCCACACATACGTGACCATGGCCACCTCCATCTGTGTCACTGAACACTCATGACCAAGTGAAAGAAGACCAGACAGACTACCCATCCCACTTGCCCACTTGCAACCAGGCTATGTGATAGTATTGGTTTGTGAGATGTCTCAAATTAAGTGACTTCAGTCCTTTTAAATGTATTGAGGCTTCTCTTATGACTTAGTGCATGTCGATCCTGGAGACTGTTCAAAGTGCAGTTGAGAGAAATTGTATTATTCTGTGCTTATTGGGTAGAGTGTTGTATAGATGGTGGTTAGGTCATGTTATTTAAATCTTCTATTTCAGGGGCGCCTGGGTGGCACAGTCGGTTAAGCGTCCGACTTCAGCCAGGTCACGATCTCGCGGTCCGGGAGTTCGAGCCCCGCGTCAGGCTCTGGGCTGATGGCTCAGAGCCTGGAGCGTGTTTCCGATTCTGTGTCTCCCTCTCTCTCTGCCCCTCCCCCGTTCATGCTCTGTCTCTCTCTGTCCCAAAAATAAATAAACGTTGAAAAAAAAATTAAAAACAAAAAAATAAATCTTCTATTTCCTTGTTGGTCTTCTGCCTGGATCTTCTACCCATTATTGAAAGTGTGGTATTGAGGTCTCCAACTACTACTGTTCAATTGCCTATTTCTCCCTTGATTCTGTCAGTTTTTGCTTCCTGTACTTTGGGACTCTGTTAGATGCAAATGTTTTTATTAGTAGTATAACTTCCTGATGGATTAGGCTCTATATCATTATAAAACGTCACTCTTTATCTCTCCTAGCATTTTTTGTTTTAAAGTCTCTTGTCTTTTTTGTCTGGTACTAGTTTAGTCATTCCAACTTTCTTATGATTGCTATTTGCATAATTATGCTGTTATATGGCAAAAGAGATTTTGCAGATGTAATTAAGTTGTCCTTAATTGGGGGTTCTTATCCAGGTGGACTGACATAATTACATGAACTCTTTAAATTTGTGTCTAGAGGTCAGAGAGATTCAAAGCTTGTCAGGGATTCAACGAGGGAGAAACTCTTCATTGCTGCCTTTGAAGATGGAAGGGGCCACAGGCACAGAAACCAAATCCTCAGTCCTACAGCTTCATAATTAATGCCACCTACAAACATAAGCTGATGATTTAAAAAAAATTGTTTTTAATGCTTATTTATTTTTGAGAGAGAGAGAGAGAGACAGAGTGCAAGCAGAGGAGGGGCAGAGAGAGAGAGACACACAGAATCTGAAGCAGGCTCCAGGCTCTGAGCTGTGAGCACAGAGCCCGATGCGGGGCTGGAACCCATGAACTGCCAGGTCATGACCCGAGCCAAAGTCGGATGCTCAGCCGACTAAGCCACCCAGGCGCCCCACCCCCCCCACACCAAGTTGATAATTTTTTAAAATACATTTATAGTATGTGCTATACAGAGTCAGACAGACTCTCACTGTCTCCGTGCATCCTTCTTTTCTGCTTTGTACTTGCACATTACTATATCTGTCTAGATTTAGGAATAACTGCCAGTGCTTCATTCAGCCTTTTCTCCTTTTTTGCATGTGCTATGGCTCTCTGGAGCCAAATGGCACCACTGAGGGGGCTGAGCACAGGGCAGCTGGCTTTATTGGAAGCCACAGGCTCCTGATTTAGACTGAATTTCACCTGCCTACAAGGCCCAAGCACACTCCTGACAGCTTCCTGTCAGCAATATATGGATTACTGCCTAAAAGCCTTGCCCTTCCCTGGACCTGTAATGTCTTTAGTATTATTGGGGTATCTGGCCCACCTCAGAGCTACTCTCCTTCCTGGAGGTTCAGTTACTGCATCCCTACTGCATAGTGAGAAGCTACCAGGTGGCCAGCCGGAGGCCCAGCATGCAAATCAAAGTTAAATGATGATACTTTCTCTAGATCACTTGAAGTTGTAGGCAAATGTGGCAAGGATATTATTTCTAAATGTTTTACACTACAGAAACACACCAGAACTTAACCTCCCATCTTGGAAGATACAACCTGGAGGAGTGGTTGTTATACTTCAGGCCAAGCTCTAATCCTTCCAGAATCACAGTTTGGCCCCCAAAGCTGTCAACCTATGGTTTAGACAAACTCTTGAATATCTTTTATTCCAAAATAATTGCCAGGTTCCCTTTTTGTTGTTGTTTGACAGCTTCTAGATGCTAGATCTCTGCGTAGACTAGATTTACAAATCTAGTAAACAGTCCTGTTTAGTAAAATAAACAGTCCAGCAGAGGTAGGAAAAAGGATTACTGTTCTAATCTTGCATGCACAAGAGAGTCCCACAGATGCTCTGCAAGGGCAGCAAATGAACTGTGTTAGGGTCAACAGCAAACTCACACATTGGCCAGGAATCAAACCTGGGTACATGAAGCCACAACTACTGCCACTGGACTATCAATGGTCTGAATTCAAGGTTGCTTGCATAGTTCATAACATTCCCAATAGTTCGGGTTCAAGATTCAGTGACCCCAGAGCTCCCAACTACACTGAGAGCCCTTCTGTTTTTGGAGGTTGGTCTGGAAAGAACCAATTGGAAGAGAACTACACTGAAAGAGGCTAGAAATTCCCAGCTGACGTCTGCGATCCAAAATTGCCCCTGAACAAAGGTCTCCATACTCCAATGGCACCTTGGAGACATGACTACTAAGAATTCCTCTAAGACCAAGTTCTAGGACATTTCCTCCAGGAACTTCCTCAGAGGAATCTTTAGTGGTCTTTATTTCAGCTGCTACAGAACAGATTTGAATTAATTCAGAAGCCAGAAGGTCAGGCACACCAGAGTTGTTACTTCCTAATTTCTGAGCACAGGCAGAGGCTGCTTGGTTCTTTCATTATGAATCCATGTTTCAAAGCTAACACAAGTATAGTGCCCACTGCCTCAACTGAACCCTGTCCCTGGAGGTTGGGCCCTGCAAATCTTCTCCCATCACCTCTCAGGGTCAGTATGGTCCTAATGGCCAAGGGAGAGTGGACTGCTCTTGGTTGATTAACTTCTTTGATCAGTGTGGTCCAGATGCCTTCAGGACCTTGATGATTGGGAACCAACATGTTAGGGTGGTGCAAACTTTTGGGAATTTATCTTCAAGGAGTAAGACTCAGACAAAGCACAAACTTGGTCTTCAGCCATCATATGTGTTGCTGTATATTTTTCTATACTTGGGAAGTAAACTAGTGTCACCATTTGGAACACATGTAAGTGTTCTCCAGCCATCCTACCCTTGTGTGTATACCATAGAGAAAGTGTTGCCTGATTCCATGATGAGACATGGATAGGAAAGATCTTTTTAGCTGGTAGTGTCCAGGAGGTGGGAACAAACTAGATGTCTGTAAATGTGGGAATAGATAATAAACATGGTAGAGACATGCCACAGTATTCTATGTGGCAGATGGATATGATGAACTAAATATTGAAAACAGTGCTAATAGGAAGAATTAGGAAATAGAAAAAATATTTATGGAATAATCTTATTGAATCAGTTAGAGCTCAGTTTAGGAAATACGTTATCAGAAAACTATTGATTTCACCTTGGAAGGGCTGGCAAAGTAGAACACAGGTGGAAGCACTGGTACATGAAATTCAATGCCTTTCCTACCTGCTGCCTAGGAGTCAGGAAGTTTTGACTGCTGCCAATACCACT
Source organism: Leopardus geoffroyi (assembly GCF_018350155.1). Lineage (NCBI taxonomy): Eukaryota > Metazoa > Chordata > Mammalia > Carnivora > Felidae > Leopardus > Leopardus geoffroyi. Next base: position 104,609,236 of record NC_059328.1, read on the forward strand.
GCCTCACACACACTCTAAATTGGTGACTAGCCATGAGAATAAGGCTGCCAGCCACGAGTATCTCTAAAGAGTCATGGTTCCATAACCTTGCAACAACAGCAATAGGAAGATTGCCTCTCCTCACTTTTGCCAAAAACACATGAGTGCATCTAATCGGTAGAACATAATTTCTACCCAGAACCCAACCTGCAAATAAGTCTGAGAAGTATGATTCTTAGTTTTCTAAACTCTTCAACTAGAAGGAAGGTGAAATGGATTTTGAATGAGCCAATCCACATTTAAAGTGGTTCTAAGCGAATCCCCCCTAAAGAGAGGACCACATATTTTTTTAAAGACACACACATTTAAGGGGGCGCCTGGGTGGCGCAGTCGGCTGAGCGTCCGACTTCAGCCAGGTCACGATCTCGCCGTCTGTGAGTTTGAGCCCCGCGTCAGGCTCTGGGCTGGTGGCTCGGAGCCTGGAGCCTGTTTCCGATTCTGTGTCTCCCTCTCTCTCTGCCCCTCCCCCGTTCATGCTCTGTCTCTCTCTGTCCCAAAAATAAATAAACGTTGAAAAAAAAAAAAAAAAAAAGACACACACATTTAAATATACAAAGAGAAGTTAGAATTAAAGGACATATACTAGGGGCGCCTGGGTGGCGCAGTCGGTTAAGCGTCCGACTTCAGCCAGGTCACGATCTCGCGGTCCGTGAGTTCGAGCCCCGCGTCGGGCTCTGGGCGATGGCTCAGAGCCTGGAGCCTGTTTCCGATTCTGTGTCTCCCTCTCTCTCTGCCCCTCCCCCGTTCATGCTCTCTCTCTGTCCCAAAAATAAATAAACGTTGGAAAAAAAAAAAAAAAAAAAGGACAATACTAAACTCCTTAGAGTATGTGCTCCCAGGGGTCGGGGCGGGGGGGGGGGGGGGGGTGGATGGGAGTGGGATGAACCAAGAAAATAATGAAAGACAACAAGGAGGAAAGGGCATTCATTGCTCAGGGCACCCACCATCAAGTGTCCTGAATTAAGGAACAAAGCTTTATCCTCTGTACCTGGGATCTATGAAATCCATGAACTAATCAGTGACATGAAATTTCAAAAAATGCAATAGGAAAACAAAATTCTTTCGAAACAGACCAGTTAAAATAGGCAAGGAGAAATTATTAAGGACAGAAATCACACAGAGGTAGTGGAAGTGAAAACAACTCTCAGCAATCTCCAACCAACACTAAATACAACCAATTATAATGGATCCAAATCCCCTCAAAGTGGGCGTAAAAGTAAATTTCAGCTACAGCAGTGTGTTAGACAGAAAAAGACTACATATTAAGAACAGTACAATCTGTACCAGGCTAATTGTAAGCAAAAAAGTGAAAATATGACTCTTAAAGACAGAGGGGAGGGGAAAGTTTTTAAACTGGTTGAAGAAACAATATTTTAGCATCTACAGGAAACATCAAATTGTTTTTCCCTGGCCACCTTCTCTGGCCAAGATGGTGTCATGAAGGAAAGAAATCTTGGAATTTTCACTTTTATGCATCCTGTATAGGTCTCTGCAAAACTTCACAGCTTAAAAGCAGGGCTATTTGATCCTTGGTCTTCTCTAGACACTCAAAAGAAGCTTCAGAGGTGAGGAACTCAGTTACCACCCAGATTTTCCTCAGTAACTCAGCACATACCCAAAGATCCAGCCTCCTGAACCTTCACTGGGTGAAGAACTGGTGAAAAAATGGGAGGAAAGGGTTTGGGAGGCACTCAGCAATGAGAAGGCAAAGAGATAGCTTTAGCCAGGGAGGGAATTAACTTTCCCTAGGTCTACACTAGCTTAAGGACCAGACACAAGAGCTGATTTTTTTTTTAAGATTTTATTTTTAAGTAATCTCTACACCCAACATGGAGCTCAAACTCACAATCCCAAGACCAAGAATCACATGCTCCACCAAGTGAGCCAACCAGGTGACCTATTTTCTGATGCTTTTCTAGAAGTCTATTAATCTACTTGGAAAGAGATTTCCTCCCCACCCCCAGAATTAGGCTCTTTCAAATCAGATATTTTGATTTGAGTGCCATTACTTTACTTTACAGTGCTGCCTTACAGGAATCCCCCAGGACAGCCTTTGCTACAGGTATTTTCTATATGCTACCTCTGTTTTCCAGAGAGAACTGATGTGTAAAGCTATTTTAGAATTGCTTTTTCAAAGTCCTTCCAGACACTCTTTCTGATTAGACCTACTCCAGCAATTGTGAAACAAGCATCAGTGGTTCACTAGTAGAATTCTGGCCTTCTATGTGGGAGGTCTGGGTTCCATTCCCAGTCAAAGGAGGGTTTTCCTTGCACTTTTATGTGTCCAGTGTTCTGTTGGATTATCTATTGCACTAGCAGCACAAGTTATTACAGGGTTGAGGGTCTCAGGAGGCAATGCTAAAAAGAAAAAAGGGCAACTATACCCCCTTAGGTTAATTCCAGAGCAAAACACACTGAGGTCTAAACAAGGGATTTTTTAGAGCTCTGTCTTTGAAAGGACAGGTTAGTATGGTGGGTCCTTTTGAATACTTGAAACCAAAGCCATTGTTACTTTTTTTTCTGCTGGCAAATATCTGGAATATAGTGTCATCCGGTCACTGATTAGCATGCTGGATCTTGGGCTGGGCTGACCACTGAGCAGTGTCTCCCTATAGAGTGACTATCAAGAAATGGGAAGTCCAGGAAGGAGAGAGGCTGTGGGGCCCAGCAGACACCCTCATGGCTGGGGAGACATTAGCAGCCCAAGGAAAGGTTGTGTGGAGGAATTGGCATGGACATGAGGGAAGCTACAGAGAGGGGCCTCAGACTTTTCTGTGCGGGTAGGACCTAGATTTCGGTGGTCCTGGCAAAATTAAGGACAAGAATGAGCCCCAAGTAGAGAGCAGCCTGTACAAGAAAATCATGTTTATTTTACACTCCCCCAAGCAAGACCTTTTTTTCCGATGTTTATTTACTATTTTAAAGAAAGCGCGCACAAATGCAAGGGACGAACAGAGAAAGAGAAAGAGAATCCCAAGCAGGCTCGGCACGGCCAGCACAGAGACCACCAGGGGAACTCGCTCCGGTGAACCCTGAGATTAGGACCCAAGTCACAATCAAGACTCCCACGCTGAACCGGCTGAGCCACCCAGGTGCCCATCTAAGTAAGACTTTTGGTACGTGGCTCATTTTTAATGCTTACGTATTAGCAGCACTTGGGGGAAGGCCATGACTATCACTGGCTCTGGAGCTTTGGAGGAGACTCTGGAAAAGGAAGGCTCTTGGAGTCACCTGGTTTGTTTAAGCCAGTTTTCATCGACTCTCTTCCTCAGCAAAGAGTGGACGAGGTTGCCTAGGGGAGGCGCCCGGCCTTAGACCCTGGGGTCCCTAACATCCCCCAAATGATTCCGAAAGACAAGGGACGCAGCAACGGAAGTGGCGCGGACTGAGACGGCTTTCGAGGCAGGCTCCGTGCCCCTAGACTGGACTCGGGTCCCTCCCAGCCCGTCGCCCCTGCACTTTCCACCTACCTCGGCTGCTGCTCTGCACGCTCAGGGCCCACACAGAGTGCTCTTCGACGCCGGCCTTCCCCTCACGCCACACGCCCGCTTTGTCCGAAAATCCTGCTGCTGCTTTTGTTAATTGCCGTCTCGGAGCCACACAACCGGCTTGCTGATTCGGGCAAACGACTCTCCCGACACAGGCGGGGAGAATGACGCCATTCGCGACCCCCCGCTCCACTAGGACTTCGGGGTTTGGGGCCTTTACCCTCGGGACCCGGGGCTGGGCCGCCGTTGAGGCTTTCTGGGCTCTGCCCGTCAAACTAGCCTCTTCCGGGCCCGGCCTCCAGGGTCAGGGGCAAGGCCGGGGCCCCTCGCCGCGCCGCGCCCTCTCCCTCCGTCTGCCGCGCTCAGCACCCTTGCGTGCGGCCTGCGGATGAGCCCCCTCGACGGCGGCGTCGATTCAGTGTGTCCGGCGCGGGCGACGCGCAGCTGCGCGGTGCAAGCGGATGCACGCGGCGAGCTTGCGACCCCGCCCCCGCTGCCCTCGCGGCCCCGCGGGCCGTAACGTCCCGGCCCCACTGAGCTGCCCCGACGCCCGGAGGGAGGGACGCGAAGGAGAAGGGCAGCCTCCCCTTTCAGCCTTGTCCAGTGTTAGGCTCCCGAACCGAACCGTCGTGGAGGAGACAGAAACGGAGAGGTGGAAACAGAGCCCAGGGGAGGGAGGAACTCCACGCGACTTTCCTCCTCTGCAAACAGCCCGAAGATGAAATCGGCGTCCCGTAGCTGGTGAAGGTGAGTTCCGTCTGGGGGGGAGCCAAAGTCTTGGCCCAGCTTCCAAGTGAGTTCCTTTTGGCCCTTGAACGTCTGTCCCTGGGTTTCTTGTGGATTCCAAGGATGCACCTGGCAGGTTTATTTTTAAAGCACGTACTTTAAGATTACTTTAAAATCTTTTGGCGAAGGAAGCAGTGTCTGATGAGTTTTGGATGAGGACTTTCAGGTGTGGGGAAAACTAGCAAAAGCAATTGTTAGAGGCCGCTTTTAGACAACAGGCGTGAGCAGTGGAATGTAGAAAGGGCCCACAGGGACTCTCTGGCTGAATACAGTCAGGCCCACCAGGCAACCCATCTCAAAATACCCATAGGCCCTAACTAACCAATAGGCTACTTAAAACCAGGCACAGTTCCCAAAAAAGGGAAAATGCCATACGTTCGCAAACTCCTCACCTTCCCCCTTTAAATACAGCTCCCACCCACTGCCTCATTGCAGACAGTCTGCTTTGCTGATCTATCTGTAGCTCCCTTGCGGTGTATTCAATAAACTTCTGTTTTGTTTTGCCGCATGTGAATGCTTTCACTGCCAACAACACTGACCCCCTCCCCCCCTACGTTGGGTCGCCCCACGTTTAAGGGCCTCCATCCCATTAGGAGAGGCCACAGCAACTACAGTTGAGAATGTCACACACCTAGAGGCACTTCAGCCAGGTAGGTTTGACTCCTACTTGGGCCTATCTTACTTTCAATGAATTGAGGAACTTATTTAAATATGCATGCGAAAAATATCTGTGCGTCTGGGTGGCTCAGTTGGTTAAGTGTTAAGACCTTTGGTTTCCATGCAGGTCATGATCTCATGGTTCTGGGGGTCTGAGCCCCGCATCAGTGCAGACCTGCTTGGGCTTCTCTCTCCATCTCTCTCTCAAAATAAACATTCAAAGATCTAGAGATATGTATAGATCTAGTACATTGAGTACACCTTTTGCTATTTTTACACAGATGGCAAAGAAGAATCAATGATAAAGCATCAAAGCCTTTAAATTCTGATGTTTCTCTATTAAAGTTTTTCCTGTCTTATTCATAACCTCTTTTTATCCCAAATCTGACATCCACGGCCAAACCCTAAAATCAGTTTACTGGTTCCAGCCTATCCTTCCCCATATTGTATCTCCCATACAGTATCTAAGCCTCTCCCCTATCTTCTTTCATATGCCAAAAAGAAAAAAAAAAAAGCTATCCTGGAGTTGCCAATTTGCTCATGTTTGACAGTCGGCCTAGCAAATGGGACTCCCCCATAAGATTCTTTCTCCTCAAGCACACCTGGGTGGCTCACTTGGGGGGCGGACTGGGCTGATGAGTGTTAGATGCTTGGTTTGGACTCAGGTCCTAATCCCAGGGGTTGTGGGATCAGCTTCTGCACTAAGGATGGAGCCTGCTTGAGTTTCTCTCTCCCACTGCCCCTGTCCCCAGGTCACAGGAGTGTGCTCTCTCAAATAAGAAAATAAAAACAGACTGTCCCTAGAATGAAGCAGAAAACTTACACATTATTTTTCATGATCAGAAATGATATAAGTTTTTATTTACTGTGAGAGACAGTGCGCACGAGAGAGAGCAGGAGCAGGGCAGGGGCAAAGAAAGAGGGAAAGAGAATTCCAAGCAGACTCTGCACGGTCCCCACAGAACCCAACTTGGAGCTCAAACTCACAAACCATGAGATTGTGACCTGAGCCGAAACCAAGAGCCAGACACTCAATGACTTAGTCACCCAGGCCCCCATGATCAGAAGTAATTTAAAGGCCTTGAAAATGAACTTCTATTTCAAGAAACAATCTAGAGGAAATGCTAAATTTTGTAGACATTGGGTCTCTCCATTATCTTTGCAGACGACTGAAGATTTATTCTCTTCAGAGAATACAAAAGAGTATCTTTAGCCATATGATCAACCAGTACATGTAAGGACACAGATACAATATTGAAGTGAGAGGAGCAGAGTAAAGCATTCTTTGATCTGTGTGATGATTTTATATATATATATATATATATATATTTATATATATATATATATATACACACACACACATATGTACATATATAAATAAAATTTGAAATATGCATATATGTACATATAGATGTGTGTATATATATGCATATTTCAAATTTTATTGAGCTGTGTAAAAAAAAAAGTACAAAACTGGCAAACTTACACTACCTGACTTTAAGACTTACCATAAACTCTTCTAAGCAAACTTTTTTTTCTTCAAATTTTTAACGTTTATTTATTTTTGAGAGACAGAAAAAGAGCAGGGGAGGGGCAGACAGGGAAGGAGACAGAATCAAAGCAGGCTCCAGGCTCTGAACTGTCAGCACAGAGCCCGATGCAAGGCCTGAACTCCCAAACCATGAGATCATCACCTGAGCCAAAGTCAGACACTTAACTGACTGAGCCACCCAGGTGCCCCTAAACTAAGAAAATGGAAATTAAAACCACATTGAAATTTTATTACACTCAGTAGAATAAACAAAATAAAAAATCATACATGACTTGTGTTAAAGAACAGTAGGGCAGGCTTTATTAAGGAGGACTACTAAAATGGGGTTTTGTAGTAGGAGAGACCAAGCTCAGCTCTGAATACAACAAGGGAGAGTGGGAACGTATAGTCCAGAGCAGGACCAGAGAGAGGGTTAATGAGTGAAAATTTACTAAGAGGAAACCTCAGGGGTAAGGGGGGGAGATTCTGGCTAAACCAGCCCAAGGGGCTCTTGCTGAAGGCCTGCCAAAGTCATCAGGCATCACCCCGGGACGGAGGACAAGGAACCTGACCAGATGTCATGGAGGGGGTTCTGGTTAAAATGACTTAGCAGGATTCTTGCTAAAATTGGACAATGCAAAGACAAACTCCGAAGGCTGAAGGTCAGGGCCCGCTTGAGAAGAGAGTTTAGAGGACCCTGACAGTTCTGTCAAGGAATTTTTGTCAACAACCAGAACTCTCATACATTGTTGGCATGACTATAATGGTGCAACCACTTTGGGAAACATTTTGTCAGTTTCTTATGAAATTAAACATACACCTCTCCCTCTTTCGTTCCATCAAATCCTCCCTTAGGTATTTATCCAAAAGAAATGGGGTGGAAAAGTGTCTACAAAAACACTTGGGGGTGCCTGGGTGGCTCAGTTGGTTAAGCGACCAACTTTGGCTCAGGTCATGATCTCACTGTTTGTGAGTTTGAGCCCTGAGTTGGGCTCTGTGCTGACCCCTCAGAGCCTGGAGCCTGCTTCGGATTATGTGGCTCCCTCTCTCTCTGTCCTTCCCCTGCTCATACTGTCTCTCTCTCTCTCTCAAAAAGTGAATAAATTAAAAAAAAAAGAAAAAAACCCACTTGTAATGAGAATGTTAATAGCAGCTTTATTCGTAACAGCTCAAATTGGAAACAACCCAAATATCCATCATCAGGAGAATGGTAAAGAAATTGTGAAATATTTATGCAATTATGCTGAGAATCCTTCTCAGCAATAAAAAGGAATGAAAAGCTGATCTACTCAATGAAATGGATAAAATTCAAAGACATTACATAGAGAGAAGCAAGTAGACATAAGCATACATACCCTGTGATCCCATTTACAGTAATTTCTAGGAGCAAAACATATTTGTGAAATAAATAAGGATAGTGGCTGTCAAAAGATTAGGAGGATAATGACAGTAATATTCATGATTCTGCTTTTAACATGACTGATCCAATAGTAACTAAGTCAAAACACATCTGATAATAGAATGAAGTAAAATGCTCTTAATTAGTCCCATTTTATAGAACAAAGAAGGGAGACACTTGAAGTGTGTTTAGCCAAAGCCACACAAGGGCAGAACCATTGTTTCTTTTTTTTTAATTGAAATATATATTAATTAGTCTTATATTAGTTTCACGTGTACAGTATAATGATTCAACATTTCTATATGTTACTCAGTGCTCATCATGACAGGAGCGTTCTTAATCCCTTTTATCTATGTCACCCACCCCCCACCCTCCAGGGCAAACCATCTTTACAACATAGAGCTTGCCCTCTTGAGCATACATTAGTTGGGTCTTCTTAAATTTCCCTACATCAGGATTCCTCAGCTGTTGGGATGGGAAGAAAAGGGAGAAGGAGAGGGCAAGTGAGGGAGGGATGTAAGTATAAATTCTTTCATCCCCTCCCCATCTCTTCCTCCCTCTGGGTCTCTCTCCCCCACCCCCTCCTCCCTCCTTTCTCTCCCACACCAGCTCAGACCCTCCTTCCCTATTCTGTTATATAACAAAAACAATTCCCACCTCTCTGGATCCGGCTTCTGTCCACAAGACCTCCTAGGAGGTCTCACTGCCCTTTTCCAAACACCCCCTTCCCCCCTCCCCACCCCCCACTGATTTGCCCCACCCTCCGGGTCCACACCACCTACCACAATGCGGACACAACTCTCCTAAAGGGGGCAGGGGCCTCCTGGGCAGAGGGTCCACTGTAGGCCTTTCCTGTTGCCTGCTGCTGGGGAGGCTGAGGAGTTAACCTGGATAAAAGCTTTTTACAAAGAACTTTGGGCTTTGAAAAACTTTTCATTTCCATTCTCGGGGTTCTTCATGGGGCTAAAAGCTACAGACAACAATGTATTCAACAAGTCTTAACAGAACTTCCTGGTATCAGACTCTGGTGAGTGTCAGACTCTGTTCTCAGGGAGGGGCAACAAGACGGACCTTCAGAACGACCCCTGCCCCTGGAGCTCCCGTGCTACACATAGGAACCAAAGCAACACATCTACACAGAGGCCTCTTGGAAGGGTGGGCAAACTCTCTCACTGGGTGAGGGCAGAGTGACAGAAAGAGCCATCATGGGAGCCCACCAGGCCTTGAGCTTCCTAAGGACCCTATGTGGCTCAGGTCCAGGGTATCAGAGCCCGCGATCTCTCTGAAGGCACTGGCAATGAACAGGTAAGGGGCAATTTGTGGCAAAGCCGTTCTGTGCTTTTAGTTTCATAATCACCCGACATACCAGTTTCAAATGGGATAAACAACACCATTTATCTCTCTAATCTATTTTTTGAAGCTTTGAAATTTGCAGTTTTCCTACAGGACTGGCAACCGTACATCCTGGGTGGAAGTGCCAACACAATGAAATCAAAAAAGCCACCCAGTAAAGTCTCAGTGGTGCAATTGGTTAGTGTGTTCAGCAGTTAACTGAAAGGTTGGTGGTTTGAGCCCACCCAGGGACAGGCTGCTTCACGTTTACCTCAATTCCCCTGTTACCTGCGGTTTTGCACCTGCACATTTCCTCACATAAAGTACACAACATTACTGGATTCTGGGTCCTAGCCACTTCACAGCACCTAACCGTTCAGAGCGACCCCACCTCCCCAACCTCATTCTCTGACGGTATCTGCTGGCCTATGAGCTTTATACCTCTACAACGCCAACTTCTCAAACAGATAGAAGAACCCGGGTTCTACCTAGTGTGGTAAAAGTCTGTAGTCCGCCCTGAAAGACTGGATGAGTAAGTGAAACTTTTTGTGACTCCCATCTTTTTTCTTTTTTTAATTTCTAAACATGATTGCCTTCATTGTTCAAGCTGCTTGCTTTGGGAAAATTGGTCTAGGGAGCTGACGTTTTTTTGAAAAAAATGCTAATTGTTCATTTTTTAAAGCATTTTAGGTTCACAGCAAAGCTGAGGGGAAGGGACAGAGATTGCCCACACCCTTCCTGCCCTCACCCCCCCCACAAATAGCCTGCCTGGTTGTCAACACCCCCCACTGCAGTGCCTTTGTGCCTTTGTGACAACTCAGGAATCTATCCAAAGTCCATAGTTTACATTAGGGTTCACTCTTGCAGGGTGGGTTTGGACAAAAGTATCCGGAAATGTGTCCACCGTTATAAGTATCACACAAAGTAGTTTCACTAGCCCAAATATCCTCTGCGCCCCTTTCTGGCAACCACAAATTCTTTTCCTATTTCCATAGTTTTGCCCTTTCCAGAAGGGTGTGTAGTTGGAATCACACAGTATGTAGCCTTTTCAGATCGGCTTGTTTCACTTACTAATAGGCACTTAAGATTCCTCGATGTCCTTTGGTGGATTGGCAGCTCATTTCCTTTTAGTGCTGAAATACTACTTCATTGTGTGTGTGTGTGTGTGTGTGTGTGTGTGTGTGTCTCACAGTTCCTTTATCCCTCCACCTGTAAGGGACATCTTGGTTGCTTCTAAGTTTTGGCAATTGTGAGTACAGCTGCCTTGGCATCCGTGTGCGGGTTTCTGTGTGGGCATAACTTTTCAACTTGTCTGGCTAACAGGGAGCCCGGACGCTGGCTGCTATATTAAGAACATTTTTAGTTTTGTGAGAAATTGCCAGACTGCCTTCCACGGTGGCTGTACCATTTTGCGTTCTCACCAAGCAGTAAGTGAGAGCTCCTGTTGTTCCCCCATCTTTGCCAGCCTTTGGTGTTGATGTGCCTCAGTTCTTTTTCATGGGGAGTAGGAGGCCAACCGTGGTGTCCCGTCCCCAGGGAGTGCCTGGATTTGGGCATTGCTCTATCAATAATGTTGTGATCAGTGGATCCTCATCATCATTGTCCTCTGCATTTGTTTGACAGAGGCATTTCTTCCACAGTATGTGTGATACTTATTTAACCTCTTCCATATTGCTTTTGAAATTGAGTTGGTTTTATGGTTTTATGATTACGAATTCCTGTACACATATTTTTGGCCACTTGTGCAGGTATTTCTACAGCGTACAGAACTGGAAGTGCAATGACTGTAGTATAGTGTTCATATGCTGCTAATTTGGGGAAGTCCTGCAAACTTGCCTTCCACGGGAGCAGTACCAAATCACAGTCCCAGTTTATTTCCCAACCTATCAATGTGCCCTTCTTCATTACCTTGCCCACACTGCAATCTTCCTGAACCCCTTACACATAAGACTTTTCTCTTTCAAGGCCCTGAAATCTCGCTCAGCATTAGATTCATTTTAGTCCACCTCGTCCGTCCCTAGCACCAGCAGCTCCTGTGTGTGTGTACTGATGTCTCCGCTTCCCCTGAGCTGTGATCATCGAGAGGAGGACTGTCGGGTTTTCCCTTGGCTGGTAATGAAGAACCATTCCACGTCCTGGTTGGCCAGGGTTTTCATGCACTGATCACCCAGCCCCAGCGTGGCTCTGGGCTCCTCTGAAGGCTGCCTGCGCCCATGCCTCAAGGGAAGGCTTATGGAGGGAGGCTCCTGGGCTCCGCTCATTACCTCCCTCATTGACTGTCACAACACTACTATCTCCTTTTGTGTTCTGGTTACATCCTGCCTGTGGCTATTCCTAGTGGTGTTTCCATTATGACACTGATATACAATTGAGTCTAAAAAGAAATTTACTAAGTAGAAGCTGTAAATCAAAGTATGGAAACTCTTCGGTAATCGGTGATAAAGGTACATGGCTGTGGCCAACTATGAAAGTGCTGTGTTCCTTAATGAGCTTTGAGAAGCATGATTTTTGTCCCATTTTTATGCGATCTCCTCTGTCCCCCTTGTCACTGCAGGTGCACTCCCTCTTGCCCTGAGGCATTAAGTAGGTGGGAGGGCCTCAGCTGTCTGCTCCACACTTTGAACATGAAAGGCACACTTGACGGGATTTGTTTTCTTTTGTTTTTGTTTTTGTTTTTGTTTGTTTGGGGGAGCCTCTCTAGGGAACTTCCTTGTTCAGACCATTAACAAGAGTCAAGATTTAGTAAATACTTCGGTTGGGAGATGTGATTGCATCATCCCGGGAGCCATGGAGTCTGTTTCTGGGGAGGACTAAATCGTTTTGTTCTTTCTCTTCTTCATTCCGTCCATTAGTTGCCAGTGTTAAGTAGGCCTTACTTTTAACCTTCTCTTTCTTTTCAACATCAGGGAGGCTGAGCCAGGAGGGGATGGCAAATCTTGGTGAAGGCTTCTCAGTGTGTGCTGGCAGGCTGGCCAAACATGAGGGCTCTGGAGGCAAACTGCCTGGCCCTGAGTGCTGGCCCTCCCCGTCACAGGGCTGGGCCCCTTGGAAAGTCAGACCAGCCTTTCAGTGCCTGAGTGTCCTCACCTGCAAGCAGGGGTGCTGATAACCTACACCGTCTCGGGGTTGTTATGGGGACTAGATAGGTTATGCTCGGTACAGCACCCAGGAACTGCGTGCTGCTCACACGGTGACGCTTGCTTGGAGAAAACTGCCAGTATCATTGTAACTAAGACTTCTGTTTTCACTTCTGACTGCACCACTGCTGACTTTCAGCATTCCCCAGAATGAATGAGGAGTGTTAAATGGTTCCCATGGGCTCTCCGCCTCTATCAGTGACCAGCACCTGGAAAACTGGTCGCTTGATAATTTCCATGGTGAGTTAACTGACAGTACAGTGCAGCAGGGAACTGGATCCAACTTGATCAAATTCTCGGACCTTGGACAGGCGTGATGAGTGTTCAGCTCCAGGTAGACAATCTTTTGCCCGTGCTTCTAGCAAGAGCTTTTGATATCCAGTCAGACTTACCCCGGAGTATTATAAGAAAACTTCAGCTATGCACCAGTGACCCCCCCCCCCACCTTATTTTAAGAAAAAAAGGAGGAAGAAAATGTGATTTATCTGGAAATTGTAGATTTCACCTTTCAGTGATGATGGAGTATTTGTAGCAGAACAGCATTCGCCCTGAAAAGAAATGAATGAAGTTTGAATGGAAGGAATTCTGCTTGAAGATTTGGAGAACTATCAATGCAGATAGGACCCACCAGTCTTTCAGCTCAAGGGGAGAGATGAGAGAGAAGAGAAACTCAATGGAATGAGAATAATTTTCTGCGTTATCCCCTCAGGGCATTTGCCAGTTCTTGGCAGGAACAGGAGACTGAGAAACTGGAGAGAGGGAAGCTACTAAGAGTCAGAGAAAACAACATGTTAAGTGATCTCATAGGTCTGGACAGAGAAGTTGGGGGGCCAGGGGGTGGGGGGGGGGGAAGAGGAAGGACATATGGAACTGTCCAAGGATTCAGACTTGAGCAGCCAAGATCCTGGAATGGGTTAAGTGAGCTGGGTGCTTGGTACAGAAGTTCCCCACAATACATTTGCAAATTAAGCTATGTGCATCCAAGGGGCTTGGAAGGCCAGCAGAGTGTGGCTGAAAGAGAGTGGAATTTGCAGCACTACCGTGGTGCTTAGGGGATAAAAACTGAAGCTCAGGATTCATGGAAGAGGAGGGGCCCAAGGAAACATACCAAGGTCGCAGGTGGGAGCCCTGGACGTCTGCAGCACAGCAGTGTGAGCAAACTAGCTGTAGATTGAGGCTTTCCCTGAGGGCGAACCAGCTGCAAATCAGCTTCGTCAAGGATTAGAGGTGATGCGCCCCTCTGCTGCCTGCTGGGGGAGAAGGTGAAAGATCTTCAGAGAAACAACATCTCCAACCTGGCTGTCCTTCACACCACGGGTTCATCATTCAATCACAATATTCTAGGATTGTAAAGGAAGAGAAGCAAGAGAAAGAAGGCAAACCGTAGAAATTGCCTCTTGAGATCTTGAGTTCTCAGATAAGAACTCAAAGCAGTAGGTTTTAGGGGAGCCTGGCTGGCTCAGTGGGTAGAGCACGTGACTCTTGATCTCTGGGTTGTGAGTTTGAGCCCCACGTTGGGTGTACAGGTCACTTGAATAAATTTCTTTAAATTACTTAAAAATCAGGGGCACTTGGGTAGCTCGATCGGTTAAGCATCTGCCTTCATTTTGGCTCAGGCTCAGGCCATGATCTTAAGGTTGGTGAGATCTATGGGGCAGAACCTGCTTGGGATTCTCTCCCTCTTCCTCTTCCTCTGCCCCAAGCTTGTTCTGTCTCACCCTCTCTCCCTCAAAATAAATAAATTGAAACTTGAAAAAATATATTACTTAAAAGTTAAAAAAAAAGAAGATAAAGGGTATGATTCAGCTGTTCAGAAAACAGATGACAATGGGGCGCCTGGGTGGCGTAGTCGGTTAAGCGTCCGACTTCAGCCAGGTCACGATCTCGCGGTCCGTGAGTTCGAGCCCCGCATTGGGCTCTGGGCTGATGGCTCAGAGCCTGGAGCCTGTTTCCGATTCTGTGCCTCCCTCTCTCTCTGCCCCTCCCCCGTTCATGCTCTGTCTCTCTCTGTCCCAAAAATAAATAAACGTCGAAAAAAAAAAATTAAAAAAAAAAAAAGAAAACAGATGACAAGATAAAATATTTCATCAGAGAAATAGAACCTAGTTTTAAAATCACATGAAAATTAAACATATGTAATAGTTGGCATTTTAAAAAAGTCAGCAGGTCAGTTTAACTGCAGCTTGGACTCAATGGTAGAGAGAGTGTGAACCTCGAAATTTGTAAGTAGAAAGAAACTCTGCAGACTGAAGCATACAGAGCCAAAAGGAAGAAATATTAAGAGCGTAACAAAGATAATGAGCCAGGTCATGAAGTCCTAACACGTGTGTAATTAAAGTCTCAGGGGTTGGAGGACCAGAAAGTGGGGCAGAAACTATATCATGGAGAATCAAAGAAAAATCATGATGGTCTCTCCAACCACATGTGCAAGAAGTTTGGTGCCCTGCAAGCCAGGTAAGGACAAGAAGGTCACACCCCTAAACTGCTGAACAACCAAGGGCAGCTGAAAACAATCACAGCAGCACCCAGATTGGGGTGTGGGGAGGAGGGGACACTCCTATGACATCGTCCAAAGATTGGGAGCTGAAATCTCAGCAAAAACATGAAAAAGAAGACCTCAATGAAGGTCTCAGTATGAGAGGACCCTCAGTACGAAGGACCTCAGTATGATTTCCAGCCACCACGTGCTGCCCCCGACCCAGTATCTTTCAAGGGTGAGTGAAGTGAAGACCTTTCCACATAAGCTAACGAAAAAGAACTGCAAAGTGCAAAAGGTAACTCTTCAGGCAGAAGTAACTGCACAGGTCACAGGGGAACTGTGCAGAAGGAAGGAAGGAAGGAAGGAAGGAAGGAAGGGAGGGAGGAAGGGCAATGAATAGGTAAAATATGTGGCTATGTCAAATAAATATGACTCTCTGAGCAATGGTAATAATGCCTATGTTTTTAAAATGTATGTTGAGGGGCCCCTGGGTGGCTCAGTTGGTCAAGTGTCCCACTTTGTCTCTGGTCATGATGCCATAGTTCACGAGTTTGAGCCCCGCGTTGGGCTCTGTGCTGACACCTCAGAGCCTGGAGCCTGCCTCGGATTCTGTGTTTCCATGTCTCTGCCCCTCCCCTGCTCACGCACTGTCACTGTCTCTGTCAAAAATAAATAAAATAGATAAAATGTATTTTGAAATAAAATTAATGCCAATAACTCAAAAATGAGGAGGGTAAGTGGAGTTAAGATATTCCAAGTATACAGTGCAATAATGTGATAAACGTGTAAATGCTTGTACTAACAGCCAGACTAATATATGCAACATATCCATCAACCCGGGAAGTTTCCCGGCAAATTATTTCAAAGAGGGAACCACTTCTCTCTGCTAATACTTCCTGGAAATGGAATCACCCAGGAGTATCAGATAGGTACATATAACTATGCGAGGGGCTTATCCGTGTTACCGCCTAAACCATAGTTTGGATGTTTTTACTACAGAGTACTTAATCCATTCTAAACATATACAAGGGTTTGTGTATCACCTCTGTTGACGGGCATTTGGGTTGTATCCGGTTTTGCCTAGTATGAATGATGTTGCACGAACGTTGGTGTAGAAGGCTCTTTGGATGTTGGCATTCATTTTTCTGGGGGAGTGAATAGCAATATTCCTAGGTAACGGGGCAGGTCAGGTTTTTCACTGTATGAGAAACTGCCAAATATTAGGAAAGTCGTTGTGCTAAATTACAGTGCAATCAAGGTCACGCAGTAATACCGTACACACTCCAATGCGGGAGGGAGAGAGGAAACCGCTTTAAAAATACCTCTTTTTCTAGGCTTTTCGTCTTCACTTTGTTCCCAATGCTGAAGGCCCCCCTGAAAGTGGCTGTGGTCACACCGAGTCTCACCACCAGCCCATTCGGGAGACTCCAAGGCAGCCCACCCAAGAATCACTCAAAACGCCAGGTAGGAAGAGACCTTCCCTCCCCAGTCGTGGCTCTGCCACTCTTCCGCTCGGTGCCACTCAACTCGGTTTCTGGCTCTTCCTTTTCATCCCTCTGGTCCGTGACCTAGATTTCACTGGAGCGTGTTGGCCGCGGACCTCCTGTCAGTGGCTTTAAAGCAGCGCAGGCAGGAGCCCGAGGGACCCCCTTCGCCCAGAGGACACCAAAGAGACTCCGCTCTGCCGGGAGGGCCGCGGGGCGGCGCAGAGCCAACGGGCTGGCGGAGGAAGAGCGCGAACCCGACGTCTGCCCGGGGCCCCTCGTCCTAGAGGCGGACACCCTGCGTTCGGTGCCATTCCCGAGGCCAGGCTGCTGAGGGCGCTAGGGTCCCGTCCTCGGGGGCGGGGGGCGGGGCGGCGCGGGGTCCTTTGCCGGGGCCGCTTGGGGGGCGCGGGCTCCTCGCTCGCAGGGGCGCGGCTGTTTCCAGGGCCTTGGGCGGTTCGAGCGAAGTCGGCGGGCCCGATAGTTGTGGCCGAAATGCTGCTTTTGGGGGTTAGAGCCGGAGACCCGGCCGCCTGGCTCGTTTCCGTAGTGTAGTGGTTATCACGTTCGCCTCACACGCGAAAGGTCCCCGGTTCGAAACCGGGCGGAAACAGCTTCCTTTTACCACTACCCGCCCCCCCCCCCAACCCCCCCATCTATTGTCCTTTAAAACGCAAAAAGAACCAGGGCCGGAGTCCCACCGCCACCTGAAAGCCTTCTCAGCACTCGACCACCAGGCCTGGCCGCTGTGTGTCTGCTCCCAGTCACCTTGGAGAGCGGGCCACACCCACTTAGTCACTCCCACAAGGGCACGCAGGACGAGGCCCACTTCAGGTTACCTCTACTTCCACGCATCCGCTGACCTGCTCATCTGGCGCCTCCGTCTGCCCGACGGGCTCACAGCTACGGTGGCTCTGAAAAGCAGCACGTTCTTCCCTGGGCGGCACACTTGCGCCACAGGTGTATTTATTTGCCTGACAGAACGCAAAGAACACAAACCAGCTGCACCTGGGACCCGAGCCAAAGACGCGTAGGCGAGGAGTTTCAGGCTCCACCTAATGAGCCCATGGGGACACCAAAGGAGCCCGTCCCCGTGCCGTCATCAGGACAGCTCTGGAGCTACTTCGGAAGTCGCCAAGTAGAGGGACTCCGCCCCTCCCCCCCGCTGAGAGCCGAGTCCGCACCTTACCCATCAGCAAACGAGGCTCAGAAAGAGAGCACGGCCTTGGCTCTGCAACACACACGGCTCCAGCTGGACTAGAGTGTGGCACAGGCCAGTCGCCTTGTGGTCAGGGCCCAAGGGGTCGCTGAGGCTGGAAGAGGTGGTGAGCAGCAGGGCAAGGGCTGGGAGCCTTGTGCGGCTGCATTCAGCCCTGCGCCGTCGGGAATCGCCTCAGCTTGTGCTCTGTCCGCCTGGGAAATGTCACCTTGACTTTCAGGGTTTTCATCTGCAGGGGCCGAAACAGGGATCCTGTGTGGGTGGATTCCCCGGGATCGGATCGGTGGGATGGGATTTGGATTTTTCACCGCTACTGCTCAGGTTCGATTCCAATCCAGGAGACTTTGTGGCGCTGTCTCCATACTTGGGATTTGCCTTTTCTTCCCCCAAAGTCTGGTGTGCACCCAGGGACGCTTGCAGAAGTGGCTGTGCAGTGAGCCCCTAAAATACGGGAGGTCAGGATTCAGTGTCCTTGTAATGGCCAGGCTGGGAGAGGAGAGCTGGGATGAGAAGCCAGGCCAGCGGCTCCCTTCCATTCACCTCAGAAACCCAAGGTCTCACTTCAAGCATTTTCCTTTAAAGAGAACCTGGCACTTGACTTCGTCCCGCCTTTCAACCAAACAGACTGGGGCTTAACAGCAGTGGCAGGACCGACAGTTTTCAGGGTTAGAGCAGGAAGCCAGGCTGACTGTCTGGTTTCCATAGTGAAGTGGTTATCACGTTCGCCTCACACGCGAAAATTCCGTGGTTCGAAACAAGGTGGAAACAGCTTCCTTTTCTTCAATGTTAATCCTCCTAACAGAAGGAAAAAAGGCAAGGGATTGGGAAATTGGGAAGGACTAGCTGTACCTGTGATTCTCAGGAACCATGAGAAAAAGTACAATTACTACTCACCACTATCTATGAGCCAGTACTCATTTGTCTTCTCAAAAGCAGGTTGAAGAGGACGCCAGGGTGTTACCACGTTCCCCCCACCCCCAGAAACACAGCAATACCCAATTCAGGTTGGACTTTATATCAGGAAATGCCTTAAAATTCCCTTTGTTTATCTTCTAGCGCCTGAATCTTCTCCATAGGCTCACACTGGATAAAAAGATTGTGTATCTGAAGTATTGTCTAAGGGTATGGCTCACTTTCCCTTGACTCCATAGCAAAATCGCAGAAGTTTATTTCCTTGACAAAGCCAAGGTAAAGATATCTAAATCTGTACCTGGATCTCAAGCCAAGGATTTCCAGAGTCATTATTTCCATATGCATACCAATTAAAAGTATATATTTTTGTATGTTACCGAACTAAAGAACCCAACACTCACTCAAGGATACTATATGTGTTTTTCAACAACACAATCTTATTTACATATGCAAAGAGAAAGTGTGATGAAAAGACTTTCAGTAAATCCCTGAGAGTGTAAGCCACCAGAGGTGGACAAGGGAAAGGGTGTG
Source organism: Leopardus geoffroyi (assembly GCF_018350155.1). Classification (NCBI taxonomy): domain Eukaryota; kingdom Metazoa; phylum Chordata; class Mammalia; order Carnivora; family Felidae; genus Leopardus; species Leopardus geoffroyi. The sequence continues at coordinate 104,628,230 of NC_059328.1, forward strand.
GGGAAGCAGAAACTAACTGAAAGACAAGTATGAAAGAACCTTGCTTAGAGCGCCCATGTTAATTTTTTCCTGAACTGAGGCACAGAATGCCTGGTCTTATGTACCCAGGACCCAGAAATATATTGGGAAATATATCAGGAAAATGGAGTTTTCTTAAATGCTATAGGAAAACAGAAAATTGTATCTATGTAAACCAGTCTAGTGAAAAACATAAGGAAAAAAAATTTTTGATACATTTTATAGAAATGAAACCAACTGGGTCAGGAATCCCCAACACAAGACTACACACTGCTAATTATAATGGCTTCAAGTCTTCTCAGGTTGTTATAAAAGTAAATTTCAGTTACAATAGGATATTAGAAAAGGGCTAAATATTAAAAGCAGCACAAACCTGTACCAAGCTGAGCACGAAAGAACTAAATATGATTCTTAGACAAAGGCAGAGGGCAAAAAAGTATTACATTGAGTAGAGTTGTGTTAAAAAACAAAATTTGAAGGTCTAATTGGCTTTAAGTAATTCATGAATCGGGCAATATCCCAGCTAACAAGTAGAGGGGAGCTTTGCAAGGTTTTTATAGGAAAGAGAATGGGACAACACGGTATTAAGCAAAAGAAAAGAAAGGATGTTTCAGACTGGGTCATCTTTCCTTAGGGGGAGTAGCTAGGATTCTAATTAGGTGGATTACTTCATCTTCCTTTAGGGAAAGGAGAGGGCCCAGGTGACAGATTAACTCATTGGTGCTGACCAGAAAGTTCCAGATTTATTGGCCTAAAATTCTAAAGTTTTTTTTTTAATGTTTATTTACTCGAGAGAGAGGAAGGGAGAATGAGTGGGGGTGGGGGCAGAGAGAGAGAGAGGGAGACACAGAATCCAAAGCAGGCTCCAGGCTCTGAGCCCTCAGCAGGGCTCAGACTCACAGACCAACTCACAAACCATAAGATCATGACCAGCTGAGCCACTCAGGTGCCCCTATTGGCTTCAAATTCTACTCTTGGAGAGGCAGAAACTGCAATTAAGTCTTGGTTGTTGTCCTGGGGACAAGTGACACTATCTTGGGCCTGTGTTTTTCTTTTTAACAGGTGTAATTGTTTTAGGTCTATCCATAATGTCGTCAGACTGCTTTGCACTGAACTGGCTTCCCTTCATGGCCAAAGGTATGATAAAGGAAATCTCGAAGTGAAGTTTCACTATTTGCTCTTTGTCTCTAAAACAAAGGAGATTAAAAGAGGAATCATTCAATATTTGGTCTTTTCCAGAGACTCACAAGATACATCGAAATAGAAAGTACAAGTATTGCTACAGGCAGCTGGTTAGGTTCCAAGAGGATGTCTGGAGGCAAACAATGAGGAGATCAGAGCCAGACCAGAGGTCAGGAGAGTCATAGGCCCTTCCTGGCAGCACTCTAAAACAAAGCCACAAAAAGCTATATCCAACCAGACAGGCCCAAGATAGCTGATGAAGTAGGTTGGAAACCCCTGGCAAAATAAAGAAAAAAAGATGAGAACTCCTGCTTCCAAGCTATCCCCACCCCAAGTAATGAACATTCTACCCCCTCGTTCACAACTGTCAATAAAAGATAGAAACCTAAACCCCAACTTTTCTGAACTTCTCTCTCCCCACCTCCCTCTCTCTCCTGCTTCCCTGCTCTCTATCCCAAGAGTAATAAACTTTACTACTTGTGTCCCTACTCTGCTGTGTTGCACGTCTATCTCATGACAAGACCAAGAACCTTTGCCAACCTGTTTGGGACGGGCCAGGTCGGAGCCTCAGGGTCTCCCCGGGTCACCTGGCAAGAGTATCACGCAGATTTTCTTTAGCAACTTGGGCACATTCCTGAATGTTCAGCCTCCTGAATTGTCGCTGGGTCCTGAACACCTTTTTGGAAGAACTGGTGACCATAAGTCTACGCTAGCGGATATCCTAGAGGATCAATAGCTGGGTTTGCAATCCAGTCCCTGGGCCAGGCTTCCAGTATAGGATAGAAGGCCCCAATTGATAGAATTTTTATGTTCAGGCTCCTTGACTTCCAGAAGCTGTTGGAAGCAGACTTCAATCCTATTGTGAAACTTGTGATGGATAAAAGGGCTGAATTTTGGTTGCACATCCCCATGGCTCTTAGCCTAGTAAGTAGTGATTCACTTCTACCTAGGGATTATTCCCTGCAGTCATTCATTCAACCTGTTTTCATCCTATTCTTCTAACCTTCCCTTGAGTGGGCATTACTCTCAAGTAATTTATTCCTAGTGTCCCTTTGTTTCCACATAGAGATCTTATGATTTCTTTGATTTCTCCACCTCTGCATGTTCATAAGTCTGGCTAAAGTTAGAAACCCACACCAAAGACAAGTCACACAGCTGGACACAACCCCATCTACTTTCACAGGATCCCAGGATCCAATTTTGAGGTCTACAGCTGGTGGTTACCTTGGTGTGGGAGCTCTTGTGGGGCAGGCAGGTTTAGAGGTGGAACAGAAGGATTGAATAAACACAACTATCATTCCTTTCCAGGGAAGCAATTCCCTAAAGAATTTTTTGTCTTATTTTTAATTTTTTTAAAATGTTTTAAAATTTATTTTTGAGAGAGAGTGAACAGGGGAGGGGAAGAGAGAGACACAGAATCTGAAGCAGCCTCCAGGCTCTGAGCTGTCAGCACAGGGCCAGCACAGGGCTCAAACTTGTAAACTGTGAGATCATACCTGAGCTGAAGTAAGCTGCTTAACAGTCTGAGCCACCCAGGCACCCCAGAAGCTTTTGTCTTTTGCCAAGTCTAAGTGACCTAGGCATGATTTCATGTTGCAACCCTTGTTGGGTAAGAATTCCCAGATGTATGTTGGAATATCTAAGCTGGTTCCTTTACTTACTTTCTGATTCTTGTCCCACTGAGATTTGAACTTTGCTTCTGAATTTCCAGTCCAGAGCTTTGATCCCTGGACCTTAAGATAATGTTGGGAGGAGATGGCTTATAAGACTTTTGGAGAAACAAAAATTAGCTATCATAGAAAAACATGCAGTATGGATTTACTCTGTGAGCCAGGTATGGTTATAATGTCCAGTGAATTTTCTTAATCTTAGAGTACCAAAAATTCTTCCCCTTACATCTGTTTCTAAAGTTCAGAGTCTTACCAATGTATCATATGCTTCTTGACTTCTCCTCCAATTGACGGAATCACAGGGAGAGCTAAACTATGCCTTTGGAGTAGAAATCCAGTATAAAATGATGTAACTTCCAACTAGGTCCCTTTGATTATTGGGTTTGACAAAGAATTTCCACTGGCTCTCATGTTCAGTATGTGAACCATGCCTAATGGTTTCAACAGGGGTTGGATGGGGGATAAAGAAGAGGCTGATAACTATGGAATGATACTTTAGGGGAGCATAGATGAAATTTTATTTCTACTCTTTCCCTCTCTTGTCTGTATATTTCCCACCTATTATCTCTTATTCTTAGCTCTAAAGAGCCATTCAGGACTGTTTTTATCTTATTTCCAAGCAAAATTTTATTTATGCTGATTTTATTCTCTATCCTTCCTAACTGTTCTGCTAGGATCTCTCTACTTTGTAGACTGCTTCTCCTGTCTGTCCTACTAAATTCCTTTTCCTGTGTGTCTCAGAGAAAGAGACAGAGAATTATTCTCTTATTCATTTATCCATTCTTTAAAGCTAGGTCTTGAGGATATATTAGGTACTTACACACACACTTGGCTTTCTAGGAACTTCCAATATTTTGGAAAATAAGGACAAGTAGACAGTTATTTCATTAGGGAATTCTTAATGTCAAAATGTAAATAAATACATCAGAGGGCATCTAAGTCAGTTTAGAGGGTCAGAAAAATCTTTCAAAGGAAATGACTTCTGGAATGAGATTTGAAAAATGAGAATGAATCAGAACAATGAAGAGGAGGCAGGGAGAGACGGTTCCCCATAGAGGGAAGCACGTGCCTAGAAGTGTGAGAGTGACCAACACGTGGAGATCTGAGAACTGGCAAGAGACTAAGATGATGAGCATGTCGGGATATAGATCATAAGGTATCAGCCATTTTATTTTATTTTATTTTTTTCAACGTTTATTTATTTTTGGGACAGAGAGAGACAGAGCATGAACGGGGGAGGGGCAGAGAGAGAGGGAGACACAGAATCGGAAACAGGCTCCAGGCTCCGAGCCACCAGCCCAGAGCCTGACGCGGGGCTCAAACTCACAGACCGCAAGATCGTGACCTGGCTGAAGTCGGACGCTTAACCGACTGCGCCACCCAGGCGCCCCGGTATCAGCCATTTTAGAGAAGGAATACAGGGACACTAAATGGAGTTGGGCTGCAGGTATGTAGATTTAGGGTGTAGAAGGGTCACTCAGAATGCAATGTGGCAAAATATTGGAGTCAACTAGACTGGCTGGAGGGAGGCCAACTTTATACTGGTTGTATCAAGGGAGGTTAAAGTGCAGGATACCAGGTGTTGGCCAAACATACAGGTACTTTCCTAACCACCAGGTAGAATGTCTGATGTGAGCGAATGAGCTCTCCTCACAAGACATTTGAGCAGAAACTACATGATGTGTCAATAGTCGAAAAGACTCTTGCAGGGGCCCTGGGCGGCTCAGTCGGTTAAGTGTCTAACTTCTGCTCAGGTCATGATCTTGCGGTTTATGAGTTCAAGCCCCGTGTCTAGCTCTGTGCTGACAGCCTGCTTGGGATTCTGTGTCTCCCTCTATTTGCCCCTCCCACACTCACACTGTGTCTCTGTCTCTCTCAAAATAAATAATCATTAAAAAAATATATATATGTATATATAAAGATTCTTGCACCAGTTGCCTCTTTCAATCGTTCCAACTCTAAGATCCTTTTTTCCTGTGCTTGACAATTTCTTCACCAAATAGGTTTGTTAGTTTAAGAGGATTTTACACTCACCTTAACCTGAATTATCATAAGATCTTATCAAGTGTCCTGAATTACTGAGGAAAAATGATTAGTTAACTGTGCCTTGAGGAAATCTGGAGGGCACACCAGGCCAAGACATGTGCTTGTGTAGAGGGTACCTGGTCCAGGATTGGGGTCAGGAAGGGGCCAGCCTGACTCTAGGGAAGGATTTGTATAAGAGAGTTCTGGGAATTAATATTGGATAAGAAAGAGAAGTCACAAGTTAGAAGAACTACAGAGGCAGGGCGAGGAGTTTCGAGTTTGTATAGCAGATGGTGGAGAGTAAGTTTTCATAAACAGAGTGGGGACATGATGAAAATAGAACTTTTGGGTAATAAGATAAGACATTTGATAGTGTGGAGATACTAGAATCAGAGAAAGTAATTAGGAGAGTGCAGACATGAATGATGAGACTGATATAAGGGACTATCTGGATGACTAAGTGTAAAAGATGCATGAAAGACATTTTATTTTATTTTTATTTCTTTATTTAAAAAAATTTTTTTTTCAACGTTTATTTATTTTTGGGACAGAGAGAGACAGAGCATGAACGGGGGAGGGGCAGAGAGAGAGGGAGACACAGAATCGGAAACAGGCTCCAGGCTCTGAGCCGTCAGCCCAGAGCCTGAGCGGGGCTCGAACTCACGGACCGCGAGATCGTGACCCGGCTGAAGTCGGACGCTTAACCGACTGCGCCACCCAGGTGCCCCTATTTTTTTAATTTACATCCAAGTTAGCTAGCATATAGAGCAACAATGATTTCTTTTTTAAAATTTTTTTTAATGTTTTATTTATTTTTTGAGAGAGACAGAGTGTGAGTGGGGGAGGGGCAGAGAGAGAGAGAGAGAGAGAGAGAGGGAGACACAGAATCTGAAGCAGGCTCCAGGCTCTGAGCTGTCAGCACAGAGCCTGAGGTGGGGCTCGAACCCACAAGCTGTGAGATCATGACCTGAGCTGAAGTCAGATGCTTAACTGACTGAGCCACCAAGGCGCTCCAACAATGATTTCAAGAGTAGATTCCTTAGTACCTCTTACCCATTTAGCCCATCCCCCCTCCCACAACCCCTCCAGCAACCCTGTTTGTTTTCCATATTTAAGAATCTCTTATGTTCCCCTCCCTGTTTTTATATTATTTTTGTTTCCCTTCCCTTACGTTCATCTGTTTTGTCTCTTAAAGTCCTCATATAAGTGAAGTCATATGATTTTTGCCTTTCTCTGACTGACTAATTTCATTTAACATCATACCCTCTAGTTCCATCCTTGTAGTTGCACATGGCAAGATTTCATTCTTTTTGATTGCCAAGTAATACTCCACTGTATATGTATATACCACATCTTCTTTATCCATTCATCCATCGATGGACATTTGGGCTCTTTCCGTACTTTGGCTGCTATAAACATGGGGGTGCGTGTGTCCCTTTGAAACAGCACACCTGTATCCCTTGGATAAATGCCTAGTAGTGCAATTGCTGGGTTGTAGGGTAGTTCTATTTTTAGTTTTTTGAGGAACCTCCATACTGTTTTCCAGAGTGGGTGCACCAGCTTGCAGTCCCAGGATGAAAGACATTTTGAAGAAAAACTTAAACATTGGTGAGAATGAGGATGCATAGAGGGGAGGAGAGAGAGGAGCCCCATGTTTACCTCCTGAGCTGACGAGGCTATTTGAAGACTTCAGTTGGCCACTGTGTGAGAATATACATTCATTTCACAGTAAGAATATAAATATATTTGATTATGGGGTACTGCCCCAGACCCCACTGGAGGGGTATATGATGTAAGGACTATGTGCTGTATTACTCCTTAAAGAACCACAGAATTCTGGTTCTGAACACTTCTGACCCCTACTTTGCTGATAAAGGAATTGGACCTCTACTACATTACTTAGTGCTATTAGTATCCACGGTATGGAAATCGATGTATGTTTATGTCGGTGAATGTGTGAAGGGTGGCCAAAAATTACACACAACAAGAAGTTTGAAAGGTTTCAGAACTCTGACAAATTCACACAATTAGGTGTTTGGTCTACAGTTGTCCAACCCCCTAGCTCATGGTATCTAGAGCCTTGAGGCCCTGCTTCTTCCTCCCCTTTCATTTTATTCCTATGGGGAAAGATCAACAACTCTCTCTCCCAACCCCTCCTATCTTTGTAGAACCTTCTCTTTAGGTTAGAGTACTAGAGATAATAGTAGCTGAATAATAGGTGTAATTTTGTCAGTCAATCTAAAGTGCTCTAGATTCAAGTGGGTGATTTTCATCACAGGAAAACTATGTTTTACCAATTCACCGCTAATGGAGTGCTTTGTAGAGATTTTAAAGAAATCTCATACTTAAACTGAATTTTTTTGTTGGCAATTAAATTGTGGACCAATTCTGAAACTCTTTTGAATTTACTATAAGACAACAATTGGGCAAATATGCTGATACTGTGGGAATCAGTGTTCTCACTGTGAGAGAAGCAAAAATATGTCATGGGAAAGGAAGAAAGAACTGTGTGGTAATGGTTTGGAACCAGAGATATCTGTAGGGTCTCTTGTCTTTATTGCTGAGAGGCATTGACACCACAGTATCAGTGAGAACAGCTGCCATTCAGATCTTGGGTTCTAAAAATCATTGGGGCGCCTGGGTGCCTCAATCTGTTGAACGTCTGACTTTGGCCCAGGTCATGATCCTGCGCTTTGTGGGTTCATGCCCCACGTCAGGCTCTGTGCTGACAGCTGGGAGCCTGGAGCCTGCTTCGGAGTCTGTGTCTCCCTCTCTCTCTGTCCCTCCCCTGCTTGCCCTCTGTCTCTCTGTCTCCCAAAAATAAATAAACGTTTAGGGGCGCCTGGGTGGCGCAGTCGGTTGGGCGTCCGACTTCAGCCAGGTCACGATCTCGCGGTCCGGGAGTTCGAGCCCCGCGTCGGGCTCTGGGCTGATGGCTCAGAGCCTGGAGCCTGTTTCCGATTCTGTGTCTCCCTCTCTCTCTGCCCCTCCCCCGTTCATGCTCTGTCTCTCTCTGTCCCAAAAATAAATAAACGTTGAAAAAAAAAATTAAAAAAAAAAATAAATAAACGTTTAAAAAAAATTAAAAATAAATAAATAAAATAAAAAATAAAAATCATTACCCCCTGTCATGACCCAGGGATTTTGAGAAATGGCTGATTTTAGGTCTGGCTGCAGGAAGAATGAAATCCTAGAAAATATAGTTGTGTTATAAATCAGTAAAATACCCAAGACTAATGTGGACATGTCAATGGCACATAGATAGGTACTGCCTTGGGGGAAGTCATATTGGCCACATTTGTCATCTGTCACCTAGCAGAGATGGATCTCTGTCAAGTAACAAACACGTTTATCATAAGAAGTTCATTTCACGATATGAAAACCCAAACCATGGGCACCTGGCTGGCTCAGTTTGTAAAGCAAGTGACTCTTAATCTCAGGGTTGTGAGTTCAAGCCCCACACTGGGCATGGAGCCTACTTAAAACAAAAAACAAAAAACAAAAAACAAAAAAACAAAAAAACAAAATAAAAAACCCAAACCATCCACACTGATGTTACTGATGGAAGGGAACATCAACAATGTACAAATAAGATAGTTAGGTAGACAGATAAATAGACATTAAATCCAAGGACCTGACTGAGTGTGTAAAAGCCAAAGCTTTCATTTTTACTCATGAGATTCAACAGAAGGACCAATGGAATATGGGCTGAAAGATCCTTGTATACACAGATGCATTGTCAGGTACCAAATTCTATTGGCTCTGATGAGTTGTATAAATGGGATAATTTTTGCAGAAACAACCAAACACTGGCAAGGAAAAATGTGGAGTTAGTCGCCCACATGCTAATTCACCCTTCTACAGGAGGGGAAACAGTTATTAGATTGTTTGCATCCAAATAAAGGCAAAAATACAATTTATAAAGAAAGGGGAGGAGGATCATATATCTGGGAACAGTCAGTTTTTTGTCCTACTGGATACACTGCTTGGCAGGAAATTATCAGAGAGATTACTCTAGTCACTCTTCTCTGCATGCAGTTTATTGGAAGACTTTCTAAATATCTTGGAAGTTTAGCTGCTGAACATATGCAACAGTGTATCTCTGGATAATGTCCACATGTCTTTCTGTTGTACCTCTCTTAGTTAAGTCAGGAAGGCACCACTCCCCTTCTATACAATCAGATGTATAGAAAGTTTGTTGTGCAGGCAAAAGTATGAAGAAAAAGGCCCTCTCACTGAGTTTGAAAAATATATCGGAACATAAATCGGTGCAACTCTTACTAAAGTCAAACTAAGAAAATATAGAGAAGCCTTTGGCTTCTAGCAGAGGGGAAGTAACAGAAACCAGATTTAGCCTCATTTGAAAATAAAACAAACGCAAGAACAGATAATATACATGAAATTATGGTTTTCAAGATCCTGGAAATCAGGCAACAAAGGATAGCAACCCCCAAGAGATGGGAAAGAAAGAGGTGAGACCTATGGTTGTCCCAGCTTACACTGTCAGGTGCAAAATCGTTTCCAGATGTGGTACAGGAAGGGATCGGAGGCAGTCAAAGAGACTGTATTGAGGAGATGAAGCTGAGGTCTGAGGAGAAACAGCCAGAGTTCATAGGACACAATACCAGTGAGGAGACAGCTGGGCAGAGAGGGAAGTCAGGAATTCCATCTCCAGGACTCTGTGGATCATGAGCTCAGTCCCTGATCAGTGAGCTCATGCTTGTGAAGAAACTATCTGAGGTCACGGGAAGAAACATATGAAAAGATTATGGAACAGGGCCTGGCATTCCCATAGGGCAGGAAAGAGTGCCTGTTCCCACTAGGTAGACTGGAACTGTGCATAATTTGTTCTGCTTCAGTAGTAAGAAATAATCAGTCCTAGAATGAACACTGTTCCTGAACCACCTAAAAAATCCTAAAAGCAAGATCCAACAGGATCAGTTTATAAGTCACTTAACTATACCCCAGAATAACAATCAAGAATATGTATAGAAATACCAAAATAGCCAGTACCCAAGAAGCTAAACTTTGACAATGTCTGCGATCCAATCAAACAATGCCAGGCATGTAAAAACGTGACCCATAAGGAGAATAATCAGTCAATTGAAACTGAACCAGAATTTACACAATGTTAAAATGATCAGAGACGACTTTAGGACAGTTATTATCACTTATATATGTCCAAAGAGTTAAGTAGAACTGTGGAACATATACAAATGGCCAGAATGAAACCTTAGAGATAGAAACTAAATAAATCTACACCTGAAATAATAAATTCACCAAATGGAATTATCAGACTAGACACTGCAGAAAAAAAGATTAGGAACATAAAGATATGAACATTTGAAGATATGCAAAATGAAACTCAGAGTAAAAACAATTTTTTTTTAAATGAACATAGCATCAGTGAATAGTAGGGCAACTTTAAAAGTCCTAAAACATGAATAATGGGAGTTCCTGAAAAGATCCAGGGAGTCAAATGAACCCTGAGCACAAGAAACATGAAGAAAACCACATAAAACCATATCATAATTAAATTGCTCAAATCCACTGAAAAAGATTAAATCTCCAAAGCAGCCAGAGGAAAAAGACATGGTCCATACGGAAACAAAAATAAAGGTCAGAGCTCTTATCAGAACCAGCGTGAGTGAGAATATAGAAAACATCTTTAAGGTTTATATTTTTGAGTCAGAGAACGAGTGGAGAGGGGGCAGAGAGAGGGCGACACAGAATCCAAAGCAGGCTCCAGGCTCCGAGCTGTCAGCACAGAGCTCTTGGGGCTCAAATCCAAGAGCAGTGAGATCATAACCTGAGCCCAAGTCAGATGCTTAATGGACTGAGCCACCCAGGTGCCCCTAGAAAACATCTTTAAAGGACTAGGGTTTCCCCCTAATGGAATGTGGAATTCTATGCCTGCCCGCCATCAAGTTCTTTCAAAAATGAAGGTGAATAATGACATTTATAGACATAAAAATGCTAAAAGACTACATCACCAGGAGGACTCCTCCAGGAAGAAGGACATTGATACCACATGGAAATCTGGAGTACCGTAGGGATGAAGGACAACAGAAATTATATCTGTATGGGAAATTTTATAAGATTTGTTATTATTTAAATCTGTTTAAAAACATGACAATTTAAGGGACCTCTGGGTGGCTCAGTCAGTTAAGGTTTTGACTTCAGCTCAGGACATGATCTCACTGCTTGTGAATTTGAGACCTGCCTCTGACAGCTCAGAGCCTGGTGCCTGCTTCAGATTCTTTGTCTCCCTCTCTCTCTGCCCCTCCCCTGCTCACACTCTCTTTCTCTCTCTCTCAAAAATAAGCATTAAAAGAATTAAAAAAAAAAACATGATAGTTTCGGCAAAAGTATAACAATGGATTGTGGATTTTATAACATATGTAAAGTAAAAAGCATGGCAACAATAGCATAAAGGTGGGCAGGGGAGAAATGGGAAGAGGCATGGGATCAACTGGAGGGAGACTGGTAAGTTACACATGTATATGCTATGAAGCCCAAAGCAGTCGCTGAAATAACAAAAAAAAGATTTATAACAGGACCACAAAGGAGAGAAAATGGAATCATGTAAAAACTGTGGTAGAGTAATTGCTTTTCCAGGACTCTATGGAAATACCTGTACAAGCGGTCAAAGATATGTCGACAGGAATGAAGACTACAGCATTATTTGTAATGTTAAAAATATAGAACCAAATTAATTTCAAAAGCACACAGAGTGTTAAACACTAGTACAAACGATAGAAGAAACTTCTATGGAAAGTGAGGTCGAGGACAGCTCTGCTTGTTCTTGCTTTTTCATACATATGCTTTAAATAGCTCTTCCCAGGATCTGGGATGACCTTGGCATAAAGGATCCCGAGGTGCACAGGACCCCGAAGTGCTCCAGACGTAGAATGGTAATATAAGTGAGGCCTTCTCCTTCTTAAAGGGAAGGAGATCACAGGACAAAGGCTTTTCAAGCCCAAACATTACGTCCCTGGGTGGGCTCGAACCACCAACCTTTCGGTTAACAGCCGAACGCGCTAACCGATTGCGCCACAGAGACCCGCTCAAGCCTGGCTTTTCATCCCAGTAAAGAATGAGCATGCACTCCACGCGGGGAGAGCCACCCACCTCGGCAGGACCACTGTGCAGGTTCTAAAGCCTCGAAAACCCGGGAGGACGAGTCGACGGGGCTAGTTCCTCGCGTTTGAAATCCTTGCCTTGGGCGATTCCGAAGGCAGAAGGGCAGCCAGCCGGACTGTTCGTTGCTGTGGCGGGAACCAGAAAATTTAAGGGAAGGTTATGGGGGGCGGGACCAGGAGGAGGTGGGAAGGAGATCAGGGGAAAACACGAAACGTGGAAAGGAGAAGTATGGACGAGACGGAGAGACCTGCCCGGACGGGAGATGGGGAAATTGTTTTGTGGAACGGAATGGGGAGGGAGAAACGGAGAAGAGCGTGAGAGGACAGCACGAACATCTGTAGGTGTCCAAGAATAAAAGGGCAAAGGAAGTGTGAATATGTTTACGTAAGAACAAACTGTAGGTATCTGGCAGTGGCGGCCCGCAGGCCTGTGGTGGTGCATGGTTACTGTGCAGTGGTTAGGGCGTTTGTGGCTGCAAGTTCAAACCCGGTAACGGCAGAGTAGTGTCTGTCTGACCCATCTTTTTGGGTTGCTCGTCATCCCAGCGCCAGAGTTAGCAGCAGTTGGAGCACAGCATACTTGGGTGCAGAGTACACGGCTGACCCCACAGAGCCACGCGGCCACAAGAGGAGTAAATGCTACGGTGCGCGAACTGGCAGGCCGCCAGCCAAAGCGAAACTTTGGGAGTTTCCTCGTCTCGCTACCCAGCAGAAAACATCCCAAAGGTGAAATATCGCCTTCAGGGAGGCTTGCCTGTAGCCTCCACTAACGAAATAGTGCGGTCATAGCCTTTTTTTCTGGTAAAGATATTTCAAATATCTCTGTGTGTGTGGCGGAGGGGGTGGGGAGGGGCTTACACTAAAGGAGAACGAGTTTTCGAGTTTAATAAAATGCCAACAAGCGGTCCTGGTCTACCTCAGCTTGTCTTCATCTGCCATTCATTACTAGTTTTTATGGGAATAGTAAATTACTGAACTATAGTTCACATAGAGTAAAAATCACAAATCTTTAGTGTACACTTTGTTGAATGTGGGCAAATGAAATCATCACCCAAATCAAGTTACAAAAAATTGCCATGATCCCAAAAGTGTACACTGATCCCCTTTCCAGGCAATTCAGACCCTATCTCACTTAATTATCACTTGGAGGTCTATTTCCTATAGGTTACAATTGCTTGTTCTTGAAATTCAAACAAATAAATGCGTATTTTTTTGCATTTGTCTTTTTTTCATGCAACATTATGTTCATTAAATATGTCCATACCGTTATGTACATCACTTCTTGATTTGGGTATTATTGGAGTAACTTTGGTGTTATTTAGTATTAATTAGTGCTATTGATGAATATTCTTAGTGTTTTGATGCATAGTCTGTGCCGGACTTTCTGTGTACTTGTACATTCATAGAAGTACTGCAGTTGCTGGGTCATGGAGTTTAACTTTATTAGAAATCACTGGGGCTCCTGGGTGGCTCAGTCAGTTAAGCCTCTGATTTTGGCTCAGGTCATGATCTCATGGTTTGCAAGTTCCAGCCTTAGGTCAGGCTCTGTGCTGAGAGAGCTCAGCCTGCCTCAGATTCTGTGTCTCTCTCTGCTCCTGCCCCACTCATACTCTGTATCTCTCTCTCTCTCTCCAAAATAAAAAATTAAAAAAAAAAAAAGAGATTGCCAATAGTCCTCTAGAATGATTTTGAACCAGCAACTACAGTTGCAATTGCTCTACATTCTTATCAGCATTTGGTGTATTAATTATTTTAAATACAGCCATGCTGGAGGGTGTAGAATGTTATATCTCCTTATATTTTAATTGTATTTCCCAAAGGAGTAAAAATATCTGGAATATTTCTGATAACTTTTGGTCATTAAGATATCTTTCTGAGGAAAGACTATTCAAATATTTTACCTATTTTTATTTGGTTTAGTTTTTTACCACTGATTTATAAAAATAATTGAGACATTTTATTTATTTATTTATTTATTTATTTATTTATTTATTCATTCATTCATTCATTTATTTATAGGGACAGAAGGGGAGGGGCAGAGAGGGAAAGAATCCCAAGCAGGCTCTGAGCTGAGAGTCCTATGTGGGATTTGATCTCATGAAGCATGAGATCGCCACCCAAGCTGAAATCTAGAATTTGAAAGGCTTAACAGACTGAGCTACCCAGGCACCCCTGAGACATTTTAAAGTAATAATGTGACTAATATATTTTCTCAATTTGTGACTTGACTTTCATATGGTGATTTCTCATGAGTATAAGTGTTTAATTTGGGTGAAATTTTTTTAGCTTTATTTTTTTGTTTATATTTATGCCTTTTTATGTTCTATAAGAAATCTTTGTACCAAATATTGTGAATATATTCTCCCAAATTCTCTATGAGCTCTAGAATTTTAGTCACAATTTAAAAATCTGTGATATGTTCTTCTCAAAATCAAAATAGTCTTAGGAGCTATCAATGACAAGGAATAGAAAATACTTCTAAAATGCTCTTAAGAGAATCTATTAGGGACTTGGGATGATGGTGTTAGCAATACTCCATGTTCACAGGAAGATTCAGAAATTATCCTTCAAACCTGTCAAGTGCTGAGTGAAAATGACTCTTTTGGAAATCTCTACAACGCAGTTTGCCCCTGGTTGCAAGGGCTGTTTACCGGATCTAGTGAAAGTCTGCATAGATAACCTGCACAAGTATTTTCTGAATTACAGTCTTCCCAAGGCTATCTCCAGTGAGTGATTCTCCCATAATATTTGGCTTCCTTTAGATGGCATTCTATTTTTTTATTAATTTTTTTTTTTTTTTTTTGAGAGAGAGGGTGCCAGCAGGGGAGAGGCAGAGAGAGTGGGAATTCCAAGCAGGTTCCAGGCTCTGAGCTGTCAGCGCAGAGCCCTACCCTGGGTTCGAACTCCGGAACTGTGAGATCATTACCTGAGCAGAAGTTAGATGCCCAACCGATTGAGCCACCCAAGCACCCTGATTTTATATTTTTTAGATGGCATTTAAAAAAGCCCTGAGAGCCTATCATGCGCGCGCACACACGCACACACACACACACTTACACTTGTCATATTTGAACACTTATCTCCTTCACACATTCCCCTTCCTCACTCCTCCTGGGCAGGGACCTGACCCACAATCTATCCAGCACGAATTCCAGAAGGTCCCGGGGTGGATCCAACATCCCCCAGGATTGACAACTCTACCAATTCCGTATCTCTCCTACTCCAGACCTTAACGACAAGCATTTGCAGCTACCGCACGCCCACGTCATAAGGTGCCTTTGCGCGCCAGGTTTACGGCTCTAAGCCCCAGGAGCCCAAGGCCTCTTTAATGCTGGTGTCTGTGCGGGAACACCGAGGCTGGGTGGGTCAGGCGCGATTCTCCCTCCTGGAGTCGCTTTCAGCCCTGCTTGGGAAATCGGGTCTGCACCTTCGTCTTCCTGGATCTCCTCTTTCGCGATGGAAGTGCATGCTTGTAACTGCTTCTTGCACCACACCCCCTGTCTGTCCAAAAGGTGCCAGAGCTACACCTGCTCTTTCCCTGCAGCCCGCCCTGTCTGCGGGAGCTCCGGCGCCAGGATCTGGCCCAGCGAGCTCAGCACCAGGCTGGGAGCTCCTCGCAGGCCAGCAGGACAAAGGCCACACGGCGTCCGCTGGTGGGAAAGCACGCGGGACGTCACCGGAGGGCCTCCGCTCCAGCGCCACATTCCCTTTGGAACCAAGTCGGAAGGAGGCACCCCTTCCAGGAGCAAGGAGGCCAGAAACCTGTCTTCGCACGGAGGCTCCCGGGGCCAGCGCGCCCTTTTTCTTCCTGCCCCGGCTGGCCATGGTTCCTCGTCTCTCACCCGGCTTCTCCTTCCCGCTGCTTCTCTCCCACTCCCTCTGTGTCCTTGGGGACAGGAAGCCGCCCTCTCCGTCCTCCCCGTCCTCTCCCCGCCGTCTCCCGCCGCACCCCCCCATCCCCACCCCTACCCACACCCCCCGCGGAAAGGACCCGTCGCCTCTCCCATGCTTGCGGAGCAACCTTTTGTAACAACGGGAGGAGAGAGGAACTGCGGTCGGAGGCAACCGGTTCCCGCGCTGGTTCTCACGGCCCAGCCCGTCGAGGGGCCCGGCTCGAGCCCGGAATCCTTGCTTCTCCTTGAGCTGCCAGAGCCTGCGGCGCCCGGAGCTGGCCAAGTCAGCGTCTCTCCCACCGCACCCCAGGGAAGAGCTGGAATATCCTGTGGGGGTGGCTCTTACCCAGAAGAGACACCTGGCAAGCGGTCCAACAGAAGCCCGGACTCTGCGCCCCGGGCCACTTCTCGGCGTCGCTTCCGTCGGCGCGTGCAGCCCTCGCGGGGCCTTGGAGAGCGGAGGAATGATGGAGAAGGACGCACTCTCCAGTGGCAATAAAAAATCCCACTTTCCCCCAATTTGCCTCACCGTCCGCCCCACTCCTCCATTCTAGCACCTCCAGGAAAGAAGAATGGTGGTCTTGTTTCTCTTGCAGATTTGTTTTTGTCCATGACTCCCTTTCCTTTAACGGACATGTATTCACATATCCACAAATTACTAGTAGAATGACATTTTTACCAGCCTTTCCCCAAGTACGGTATATTGAAATTACTTAAGTATCTGTCATTGGTCTTTAGTTTTACGCTGGTATACTTACCATTACACCATTATCATTAACACCAGAATGAAAGTGTGACAAATGCAATAACACATATAAAAAACACGATGTTGCTTGATAATGGTTAGTTAGAAAAAGTGTATATTCATTCATGTGAATTTGAAGAAAGGACAAGCCTAATCTGTGGGGGTAGACATCCCTAAAATAGCAAGGATGGATAGGCATTACCTGGAAAGTGTATCAAAGGGCCATGCTTGGATGAGAGAAAATTTGTCTCGATCCTGGATCCTGGTGTGATTAAACATTTCAATATTTAAATAGCTGTCCATTAATGATTTGGGCATTTTGTTCCGTGAATACACATTACTAATTTCCTTTTTAAGATAAAATTGACTATCCAACGTTAGAGACTACAACGTAGACCACGACCAGTTTGGAGTGTATTGCAAACTCTTTAAAATCTGTTCTTTTTGTGTACAGCAGTCTCACTAATGTTTGAAATAGTTCCACCAAAAACAAAACAAACCAAAAAAAAAAAAAAAAAAAAAGAAAGAAAGAAAGAAAAGAAAAGAAAAAAGAAAAAACAACTCTCCATAAGACTAGACCATTTCCTTAGTGGAAGCTACATACAGGGATCATTGAGAGCTTCCACTTCATCTTTAGATATTTTCTGTTAAATTGGGAGATGTGGAGCGCGTCCAGGGTTTCTCTGGGACAGCGCTGCATAGAGCTTAGTGCACTATTGTTTGTTTTTTCCTTCCTCCTGACCGTATTGCACTTGGTGGTGGCCTGCGAAAAGTGTGGCTCTTTGCGTGCAGGTAAGTGGTTTCAAACACAAAGTAAAATGGAAAGCCTTGCCGTGACTCGGATTCGAACCGAGGTTGCTGCGGCCACAACGCAGAGTACTAACCACTATACGATCACGGCGCGCCACACTGCCGGCGGTGAACTCAGTTCTTGCTCTGACAAATGGGATGAAATTCATTCCAGTTACTGTGCTGCTTTGTTGTTGGATAACTGCAGGTACTCGTGCTGTTCCCTCGTGTCTTGCCTTCGTTTTCCCCCTCCCCATTCGAATTCATTTATCATCTCCCCTGCATCCAGCCCAGCCTGTGCGTCTGCACAGGCCTCTGCGGGGTATCTTTGCGGTGTCCATGCCTCCCCGCTTCTTTCCCTCCTCCATACGTTTCTCCTTTTGATGCCCCCACCTCTCACTCCGGCTCCCACCCCACCGACAGCGGCTGAGCCGAGCATCATCAGCACAGATGGGCGGGTGAAGACGGCACAACCCGAGGAGCCATCACGAGAACCCACCAGGCGTTCAGCTTCTCTTGGGCACCTCTTGCATCAGGCTCGGGGAGTCACAGCCCTGGGCGTCTCTGGGGGGCTCTGGTATCTGACGCGAGCGTGGGACAAGGTGTGGGGGAGGCTGTTCAGCTGGCTGCCCTTCTGCCTTTGGAATCGCCCAACGCACGGGTTTCCAACGGGACGAACACTGCATCGCAACTCTTCTCTGATTTTCCGAGGATTTGGAGCCTGCAGTGCTGTCCGGAAAAGGCGGTTGGCTCCCCCTAGCGTTGCGTGAGTGCTTGCTCTCTGTTCTATGAAAACGTGTGCTTCCACGGGTCTCTGTGGCGCAATCGGTTAGCGCGTTCGGCTGTTAACCGAAAGGTTGGTGGTTCGAGCCCACCCAGGGACGCACCCATCGTTTTTGTTTTTTGTTTTTGTTTTTAGATCGTGAAAGTCGTTTCTTTCTATCTTGTCCATCCCCTCCCCTAAAGGCAGAGAAAATCCTCTATTACCCTCCTGTCCTTACTCGTCTTGTGCACAACAGAAGGACCTAAGTCAAGATCGTCACGGATCCTCAAAGACCTCGGGAGGAGGTCACCAGGAATCCTCAAGAGTAAACATCGTTACCCTGAGTTCGTTTCAACAACGAGGCTTCTTTGCTTGTACTAATATTTATTTAAGCCTTTCCATATAGTTACCAAATTTTAATTTCCATATAGTTACCAAAATTAATTTGGTTTTATGCTTTTACTATTATAAACAATACTGCTGTCATATCCAGTCAATACTTGTATACACATCTACATGGTAGAATGCAATTGTTCTATCATAGTCTTTAGTTTACATGGTTTCTATAGGATTCCACTTTTTCTCCTTTGATGGTTTATTAGCTATAACTCTCTCTTTTGTTATTTCAGCTACTGCTTTGGGCTTCATAGCATATACATCTGTAGCTTACCACAGTTGCCTTTAAGTGATCTCATATCTCTTCACATTTCTCCTCTGCCAGCCTTTATGCTAGTTTTGTCATGCATTTTACTTTGTGTATGTTATAAACCTCACAATCCATTGTCATTACCTTTGTTTAATCTGTCTCTTGGTATTAGGGATTTAAGTAATAAGAAAAAAATCCTATATTTTCCCATGGAAATATCCTTTCTGTTGTTCTTTATCTCCTTGGGTACATACAGATTCCCATCTAGTATCAGTGTCCTTCCCAGAGGACTTTTTAAACATTTCTTGCAATGTGAATCTGTTGGTGATGAAGTCTTTCAGCATTTGTATGTCTGTAAATGTCATTATTCACTTTCATTTTTGAAAGACTTTGGGAGGGGGGGAGGCAAAGAATTCCACTGTTGAATTCCTCCCCCATCCTTTAAAGATGTTGCTCAACTGTCTTTTTTTTTTTTTTTTTTTTCTAAAGGGACATTTATTCCTTTGCCAAATGTTACAGTAAAACCAGGTGGAAGAGAATGTTTTTAACAGAAAAAAAAAAGTACAAATCTAGGGTTTGGCCATTAAAAGTTATTTACAACAATGGGAGGGGAAAAAAGACAACAAGAGGTTGTTTTACATTACAGACCTCCCCCTCCCCCCAAAGCCTAATACTTGCTTACCAAGTCAAAAAAGAGACACAGTCGATTCACAAGCTGGAGGTTTGAATTTGAGTAAGACATTTATAAAAACCTAGACAGGGGCAGTGTTCTCCCCAGCCCAGGTGCCACTAGGCACAGAACAATAGACTAAAAACTCAACAGAGGTGGGGGGGGGGAGGCTAGACACTCAGGGTTTGAGAGTGTAGGCACCCCACATCTGGCTCAGGGATTTGGGGAATAGGGAAAATGTCTTTTCTACTTGGAAAAGAATTGGGGAAGAAAACCAGCAATTGCCTTCTGCAGGGGTGGGGACAGGACAGGTAAGGCCAGGAGCAGGAGCATTTCACATCACTAACCTAACTTGGGAAACTGCAAGGGACCACCTTCAACTGGCCTTAAGAGGAAGGCCAAATGGATGATGGGAGAATCCACGGGAGGGAAAAGGAGAGGGAATGTGGCTGGGAGGGAGCAACAGCCCCTTCCTTTCTGGGCACAGGAAGGCAGTCAGGGGACCTGGTCCAGGCAGTGACCTTACAAGGACAGCATAATTTTTGCAGCTTAGAGATCACCCACCTGCCCCCACCCAGCTACTCATTCTGCTCGCTGGAGGGTGTAGGGTCACTCTCCCGCCCAGAGGGAGTGGATGGCCCTGCAGCCTGGGCCCCTGCCTCTTCTTTGGTGTCTCCTCCCTTGGAGGCAGCACTAGCCTCTGCCCCCTTGGCCTGGGGCTCCTGGCCCTCCGGGGCGGCAACAGCCTTCCCTTCCTGGACTGTGCCTTCCTCGCCGCAGGCACCGATCTCCCCCTGCTCCTGCTCTTCCTCTGTGGGTGAGGAGGCAGAAGAATCACCCCTACCCTCCTTCCGATTTCTCTTGAAGGACAGACCACTCAATTTGAAAGCCTTCTTGAAAGAAAATTTCTTCTTCTTCTCGGGGGTCTCCTTGGCGGGGACATCCGCCTTGACCTCACCGCCCTGGCTAGGGGATGCTGGCTCGATGGCATTGCCAGTGTCCCCGGCTGCCTCCTCTGTTCCGTTCATGGGGGGCGATTCCCCTTCACCCTTGGGGAGAAGTCTCCATTGCTTTTCACGTGGTCATTCTCCATCTGTTGGCCTTAGCAGGGGAAGCGCCTGCTGCCTCCTAGGCGGTCACGTCGCCCCGGGGAGCCTTGGAGCTCTGGCTGCCCATGATGGGGGGGAGGTCTGCTGGGCGGCTCCCGGAGCGGCCCCGGGCTCGCGCTGCAGGGGATAGTTCAGCCAGGTCGGCCTGGCAGGCGGAGGGGTGGGGCTCGCTCCTGAGGGGGAGGGGGAGGGATGGGGGGTGGGGAACCGAGCTGCACCCCCCTCTCCGCGCCCGACCCGCTAGCTGTGCCCAACGCCGCCCAACTCCGCGCCAGAATGCCCTCAACTGTCTTATCATTTGTGCTGGTTCTGATGAGAAGTCTGACATCATCTTTATTTTTTTCTGTATGTACCTTAACCTTAAAACAAAATTGCCAGTTGTTTTACCAGCAAAAGATCAGTTTGTTCAGGAATAGCAGAGAATTACAATCCCAGACAAGCAAGCTAAAGCAAACCCATAGACAAGTGCACAGAACAAAAGAGAGGTATGCTGTTTTATACAGGAAAGCGGGAAGTTGGGAAGACTATTATAAATAACTACTTTGGCTCAAACTACGAGTTTTAAGTATAGGGGCTTCCCATTGGCTGAGTTGTGACTGTTTCATTGGCTGGGCTGTTGCCCGGAGAAAAGCCTCTCATCTTTCTGCAGGGTAGCAAAAGTAGTGTCCTCCTGCAAGGTCCACCTTTTACAGTTGGATTTGGAACTGAGAGCAAATGGTAAGGCATGAAAGCCCCCCCCCCCCCCCCCCCCCCCCCGTTGAACCTCCCCACTACATTTCAGTGAGGTTTCCCCTAACGAATTTTCATAGTACCATGTCTTTTTTTCCTCTGGCTGCTTTAAAGGTACCCACCCCCCCATGGATTTGAGCAATTTAGTTATGATGTAACTTGGTGTGAGTTTTTAAATAGTCCTTGTGTTCTTTCATTGTATCCATTTGGCTCCTTGGGTGGGTGAGCTTATAATTTTCATTATGACCGAGGGGCGCCTACATGGCTCAGTTAAGCCTCTGACTTGGGCTCCGGTCATAATCTCGCCGTCCGTGGGTTCCAGCCCCGCATCAGGCTCTGTGCTGACAGCTCAGAGCCTGGAACCTGCTTCGGATTCTGTGTCTCCCTCTCTCTCTGCCGCTCCCCCACTCACACTCTTTCTCTCTCTCTCTCTCTCAAAAAGAAATAAAACATAAAGAATATTAAATTAAAAAAATAATTTTCATTATGATTGGAAATTTTTCTCATTGCTTCTTCAAACATTTTTACTTCAGAAAATTTTCTCCTGCAGTCTTTTCAGGGATTCCAATCACTCATATATTTTAAAGTTGCCCTACTATTCACTGATGCTATGTTAAGTTAAAAGCTTTCTGGGAGCGCCTGGGTGGCTCAGTCGGTTGAGCGTCCGACTTGGGCTCTAAGTCATGATCTCGCGGTTTGTGAGGTCCAGCCCCGCGTCTGGCTCTGTGCTGACAGCTGAGACTGGAGCCTGCTTCGGATCCTGTGTCTCTCCTCTCTCTGCCCCTCCCATGCTCATGCTCTGTCTCTGTCTCTCAATAATAAACGTTAAGGAAAAAAAAAAAAAAAAAACTTAAAAAAAAAGGTTTTTTTTTTTTTAAATTTGCGTTTCACTTTGGATATTTCCATTGTTCATGGCTTTATGTTCCCTAATATTTTTTTACACAATGTCTAATCTGCTCTTAATTCCATCTGGTGAATTTATTAACTCAGATGTTATAGTTTCCTCCTTTAACTTTGATCCTGGTCATTTGTGTATGTTCCACATTTCCAATTTAACTCTTTGGGCATATGTAACACACAGTATCTATTTTAAAGTCTTCTCTGCTAGTTTTAACATCTTGTCAGCTCTCGTTCAGTTTCAATTGCTTATCCTCCTCCTTTGGGTTTTGTTTTTCTGCCTCTTGCATGCCTGGCAGACATTGTCACAGTGTACCTTCTTGGATACTGGCTACTTTGGTATTCCTATAAAATTTTTTGAGTTTTGTCCTGGGGCACAGTCAAGGGTGTGGCCTGCTCTCCAAGGTGACTGGGAGCAGACACACAGCGACCAGGCCTGGTTGTCAGTCGAGTGCTGAGAAGGCTTTCAGGTGGCGGTGGGACTCCGGCCTTGTGTTGTTTTTTTGTGTGTTAGTTTTCTAAATGGAAACGCAACAGCGCCCGCCGAGGCCGCCTTGGCTCAAGCCATCGTTCTTTCTGCGTTTTAAAGGACAATAGATATATGTGTGGGGGGCGGGGCGGGGGGGAGTGTGGAGGAGGAGGTCGTAAAAGGAAGTTGTTTCCGCCCGGTTTCGAACCGGGGACCTTTCGCGTGTGAGGCGAACGTGATAACCACTACACTACGGAAACGAGGCAGGCGGCTGGGTTTCCGGCTCTAACCCCCAAAAGCGGCATTTCGACCACACCCGTTGGGCCCGCCGACTTCTCTTGAACTGCCCAAGGGCCTGAAAGCAGCCGCGCCCCTGCGGGCGAGAAGCCCGCGCCCCCGGAGCGGTCCCGGCAAAGGACCCCGCGCCTCCCCTGAGGACGGGACCCTGGCGCCCTCAGCAGCCTAGCCTCGGGAACCGCACCGAACGCAGGGTGTCCGCCTCCAGGACGAGGGGCCCCAGGGCAGACGTCAGGTGCACGCTCTTCCTCCGCCAGCCCTTTGGCTCTGCGCTGCCCCGCGGCCCGCCTGGCAGAGGGGTCCTTCCGATTCCTGCCGCCATCGCTTATTCTACTCGGCTCCTTTAGTCCAATATTTTAATCATGCCTGTGTGTTTTAGTACCGTAGCAAAGGCCACATCTTAGGACATTTGGCTGTTTTAAAATATCGAACACGAATACAGGCCAATCCACGATTCCCGGCCTGGAATGAATTCGTTCGAAGACCACATAGAGTAAGTATAAATCTATTCAGGAGCCAGGGACAGTGCACGCAGATTTCATGATTATTCGATTTCCTCCTCATCCCTCTTGAGATTCGTTTTGAAGAACAGTTTTCTTTTACCTTTCACAATACCCGACACTTCTTTTATTTGCCTTTTATAATTTTCCCGTTCAACAGGTCAAGGAATGCGATTTTTAACCTAGGACAGGTCAAGAGGTAAAGGCGGTTTTCACAGAAAGCATGTGCCTGGAGGGGTTTTCAAGCTCACCTCACAGCAAAATGCTAGCCAACCAATGCTGGGAAAGACTAATGTTCTTTCTTTCTTTGCTTTTCTTTCTTGTCCCTCTCCCCTTTTCTCTTTTTCCTTTAGAAGTACAGCTTAAAAAGTTTGGCGAAGAATATGCCATTTTCTCCAGCGGTTGATTTTAGTGCAATGGTTACCGCGTGGCCTTCTCGCTCAAAGTTCAAGTGCTCCAACCCGAAGGAGGTGCGGGCAGCATACTCACTGGACACCAGCCCACAGTGCTCTGCTTTGTTCTGCTTTGGCTCAAAATGCAGTTGGGGATGCACCATCGTCACCAGCAACCGGAGGACCTGCTTCCAAAAGATGTGGCCTTCAAAGTAGCTTTCCATCATTGAATTTCTTTAGGTCACCCTCCCCCCTTTCCTTCCCTCCAAATTCTATTTTTCTCCTACCACCCCCAGCCAGGGGAGAGGATTCACTGTCTTTCTGTCGTGTCCGGACCCTCTGTGGTTGTACGTGGACAGGAGGAAGGAGTATTTGAACCTTCCCCTCCAGGAGCAAGACGTGCAGTCGGGGCTGGAGAACCACAAACTAATACACTTGGATCAGCTGGGTTCCCGCAAACCCAGTCGAGCGGTCCTTGGAGCCTCTCTGTTGGCTGAAACGGAAGGCACGTGGGATTCCACACCCCGCAAGAGGAGCTACGCTGAGGGGCCCCGGCCCTAACCCCTTGCCCTCGAGGACAGGCCTGGAAGAGGGACAGAGCCGCCCCCTCACTCCCCCCCGCAACACCACTCCCCCCGAGAAAGAACAACGGCGGCTCAAACCCACGATCCCTAGACTTAGGGATGAGGGAGCCAAGGTGCCAGCGTTAAACTGATCTCCCGCCTGTGTCGGGAGAGTCGTTTGCCCGAATCAGCAAGCCGGTTGTGTGGCTCCGAGACGGCAATTAACAAAAGCAGCAGCAGGATTTTCGGACAAAGCAGGCGTGTGGCGTGTGGCTGGGGGGCGGGGGGGGGGGGGGGGTGTGGCGGGACCCGAGTCCAGTCCAGGGCTGCCGAGCCTGCCTCGAAAGCCGTCTGGGTCCGCGCCGCCTCTGTCGCTGCGTCCCAAACTTTGGGGGGATGTCTGCGGGGTCTCACTCCGGGCGCCTCCCCTCCCCGCCTCTTCGCGGCGACCTTGTGTCCACACGCAGCCACGGGTGCGGCCTGGACGGGGCGACTTGTGGACCTGGCGGGGCCCCGGGGCGCAACCGCTGTCCCGCACAGTGTAAGGTCTTTGTTGTGGGGCATTTTTTATAGAGGGAACGGCCTTAGGGGACAATTACTGAGAGGGGTGCGCGTCACCCAGAGCAAACAGACGGGAAATAGCCACCGCTTAACGCGGAGAGTACTCATGCTTCTTAAAAAGAAGCAGCTGGCAGCTCCCTGGTGGTCTAGTGGCTAGGATTCGGCGCTTTCACCGCCGCGGCCCGGGTTCGATTCCCGGTCAGGGAAAACTTTTTTTTTTAATGGTTCTACATGCACGAATCTGGATCTTCATCCCCACGTGGGGGGCGGGCAGGGGCAGGCCTCCGGGTCCAGGCTGTCTCCAGGCTCTGCTGGCAGTTCAGAGCCTGGAGCCTGCTTCGGATTCTGTGTTTCCCTCTCTTTGCTCCTCCCCCGCTTACACGCTGCCTCGCTCTCTCTCTCTCAAAAATAAATAAACATTGAAAGATTTGGTCAAATAGAATTTTAAAAAATGACAGAAAGCAAAGGGCCCTCTATTTCTGAAAGAAAGGCAAGAGAGGAGCCTTGCAGCTTGAGAGGAATGAAAGGGAAAGACAAGGGGGAGGTGGGGAGTCCCACTGCTCTTGGCTTGCAAGGAGCTCATGCCTCACAGCTGTGCAAGTCCCCCAGTTTCTGCAGCTTCCAGAAGCTCCAAGGTCCAAGGGATAAAAACTTTCAATTTGTGCTTTGGTCAAAATCAGGAGTCCCGCCTGAGATGTGGGATTCTGAATCCAGGATGTGAAAATCCTGGGCCCTTACTTCCAGGGGAGAGGCAATAAAGCCCCGAAGCAGGGGCCTCTGGAGAGCTGAGCTCTCATTTGTCTGAAGCTGTCTCAGTTCTTTCTGAAGACTTTGCTCCTGGTATATTATGCATATGAATTTTGTGTATCACATGCCCTAAATTTGACACAGCAGAAAGCTCTGTATTCAGGAAGGGGTGAGGAGCCACTACAGTGGAGAAGTTGCCTTACATGTGAAAAATGAAACTAATAATAACACTGTTAGTTATATTTGAATGGAAAAAAAATATCCTTTCAGAAACTGAGTAAAAACTATTTTCTTTGAAAAACTTTAGTCTATTCTTTTCTGAAGGACCTTGCTTGGAAATGCAAGAAATATAAGAGACCTCATTTGCATCCTTGGACTCCAAAGAACCCTGGAAATAGATTCAAGCTGGCTGAAGGGGGCAAGAAGAGTTGAAAACCGGGTTTGAGCATACCAAGCCTGCCTTCTAAGAAAGCATACACAGTTACAAAGAGCCAAATTCTGGCAATCCAAGAAAACAACTTTGCAGACAAATTCTATCTTTATTTCTAGAGCTCCACATGAAAATATTTCAGTTAAGTCCACCAATACGCCACTCATTAGAGCTTTTTGTTATCTGATTTAAATGATAAAAGCAAGGAGAATGAGATCACTGATCAAATGATAGCAAAACCCAACAGTGTAAGGAATCTACCTGAAAAAACTCAAAAGGAAGCCTTTGATTCTCTTTTTTTTTTTTTTTGCAACGTTTATTTATTTTTGGGACAGAGAGAGACAGAGCATGAACGGGGGAGGGGCAGAGAGAGAGGGAGACACAGAATCGGAAACAGGTTCCAGGCTCTGAGCCATCAGCCCAGAGCCTGATGCGGGGCTCAAACTCACGGACCGCGAGATCGTGACCCGTCTGAAGCCAGACGCTTAACCGACTGCACCACCCAGGCACCCCGGAAGCCTTTGCTTCTAAGTGGGTTTATGCCACCAAGCACTGAGTTTATAGTCCAAGGGACAGGTGACCCTGAAGTCTTTGTGCCATACTCTGGAACATAGAACTAGCTATGGTTGGTGTTTCTTGCTACAACTAGCTGTTGGTGTTTCATCCTATGCCCGTCCAGGGTCCTCTAACTCTGTAAGTCTGGGGAGGCTTTGGACCTTGGAGACGTGACTAGGGAAGTCGTATCATGGAACACATTTGGGGGCCTGTGAGAATCCCTGTTAAGTGATTTCAGGGCTAGCCTGGCAGGCCAACTGTCCTCCCCTAACTTGTTCCTTACCTCCCTCAGAATGAAAGATTCTGCAAATCCCATCTGCAAACTGAGAAGACACCAGAACCCAGTTAAATTTTACTTCCCCTTGCTTGAAGTGAGGTGTCTTGTGGATGCAGATGCTTCCTTCCAACCAATTTTTACTGCTGTTTCTCCTTAGCCCCAGGGTGAATGCAAGAGCTTCAGTTTTTAGCATACTTCCCACAGCTAACTTCACAGCTAACTTCACAGACATCAGCAGTGTCACTTCAGGTTTTTTCTTTGGAGGAAAAGCAAATATTCAAGCATTACTTTTCTAAGCATTTTTTTTCTACAAAAAAGCCCTGGGATTGACAATGAATGCTATCCTTTGAGTTGATTTCTAGCCAGGGAATAAATGTAAACAATATCCCACAAGCTTAAGGGCCACAAGCTTGAAGGACATACTCCAGGGGCAGGAATAACCGAGAATCTGATGAGAGGAAAGTAGAAGGATGGTGAGGCAAGTAAGACAGGACACTGAGGCCTACCAGGTGGTTCAAATCTTGTCTTATTTTGTTGAATAACTTATCAGTGTAAATGCCTGATCCAACAAATGGTCAGGAGGGAGTAAGTTGTGTGTGTGTATGTGCGTGTGTGTATGTGTGCAGGCGTGAGAAAGTCACATGGTAGCAGAGATGCAATTTGCTGAAGTTCCCAGTCTTATTTCTTTGTGAGGTGCCATTGTTCTTTTGTGTTTAACATTGTTGTAGTGACATCCTCGCTTAGAACTGAGTTACAATAAGTGAAGTGGTCCTGGAAGAATATGAGCTTAGGTATGGGTTCTGAGAATGTGTTCTGGATTATCTGCTATGGGGTCTTAGACCTGTTTAGATTTGAAGGTATTAAGGACCCTGATGTCAGGGAATACTGTCAGTTCATGGCATGCAGTAGCAAAGCATTTACTCAAGAGGCTTTCACTGTTCACTTGCTTGGTTGACTGAAAACTTGCACCAAAAGTGGCCTATTGTAAATGAAGTTTAAACGCCAGAACTTCTTTGGTATATTACAGAGGAAAGTATCCAAAAGCTTAGGGAGATCAGGATACTAGAGAGGATTTATCATGTACGACAAGCTCACTCACCCCTATCTATATTCTCTGGAAAGGTCGAGAAGAACACACTACTTTCAACAAGGTTGTGAGAAATATATTCAAGAGGGCTGCCTCTGCATCTTCAAAGGACTCTGTAGTGGCTATTTCTTGAAGGACAGTGGGAGCTGCTGCCATTGAACTGTGATTCCTGAAATTAGTGGGGATAATGGAAAGATGGCGTTGAGAGGGTCACATGACAATGATAAATCTCTAAAGAAAAAGTGGTCACAGCTAATACAACGGGTAGCAGGCCTGAAGCACTAATCAGAATGGCTTACCACTCTTTATCATGAACTCATCAGTGTCCCCAGATCTGAAATAGATGGGTAACCTATTAGAATTTTACTTGATCTGTATAAACAGAAATATTTTAGGTCTAGTGAACATAGGTCTGACTTGAGTCACAATAACCACAAATCCTTAACAAATTCACAATCATAGAGCCCTTTGAATGAAGGAAAGATAGGTTCCCTCAAGGAAAGATGCTATTTATACAGCTAAAAATTAACACTCTCAGACCTTTAGCCATATAGCATGATCATGCCAGAGTCATCTGAGTAGAATGCTCTAATAGTAAAAGATGAGTTTATAAGAGAATATTTGAAAATTGTGCCATAATAAATATTACTTTACGGTAGCTATTATTGGTTATGTTTAATTGCCAAAAAAATTATATAAAGATTATCATTATGGTTGATTATCATTATCATTAAGGATTATCATTATCATTATCATTATGGTTGATCAGTGAAAATCAGAATGAAGCAAGTTTAGAGTTTGAACATCTGACTGTCATGAGATTTACCTTTACTAGGAAGCACAGAGTAGCTAACTACATATTTAAGGAGCATTTAACAATTTTATAGGAGCATATAATGAAATTCTTTATAGCAGTATTTGGTATTTTTAACTTTAGCCATTTCAGATACGTGGAATGATATCTCATTGCAGTTTTAATTTGCATTTGCCTAATGGCTAGTGATGTAATGGCTTGTCACGTGCTTATTTGCAGTCTTTATATCCTTTCAGGGGAAATATCAGTTTATATCTTTGTTAATTTTCTAATTGGGTTGTTACTTTACTGTTGAGTTTTTTTTTTTTTTTATGTTTATTTATTTCTGAGACCGAAGAGACAGAGCATGAGTGGGGGAGGGGCAGAGAGAGAGACACAATCAGAAGCAGGCTCCAGGCTCTGAGCTGTCAGCACAGAGCCTGATGTGGGGCTCAAACTCATGATCTGTGAGATCATGACCACCTGAGCCGGAGTTGGATGCTTAACCGACTGAGCCATCCAGGCGCCCCAAAATTCTTTTTATATTCTAGATACTAGTCTTTCGTGGATATATGGTTTGCAAATATTTTCTCCTTGTCTTTTCATTCTCTTAACAAAGTCTTGTAGAGCAACGGTTTTTAATTTTGATGTGGTCCAATCTATCTTTCCTTTAATGGATCATGCTTTTGGTGCCAATATTTGGTGCCGTAACTCTTTGCCTAGTCCTAAATCCCGAACGGTTTTAAGTTGAAGCTCTTTTTTTTTTTTTTTTTTTTTTTGCCTATCAATGTCCAATTGCTCCAGTATCACTTGCTGAAGAAGGCTATCCTTCCTCCATGGGATTGCTTTTGCACCTTTATAAAAAAAATCTGTTGAACATACGCGTGTGGGTCTATTTTGTGGGTTCTCTATTCTGTTCCATTGATATATCTATGCTTTCACCAACACCACACTGTATTGCTTACTATATATAATAACCCTTAATTTCAGGTAGAGTGATTCCTCTCACTTTATTCTTCTTTTTCAAGATTATATTAGCTGTTTGAGAGTCTGTTACTTCCTTATAAGTTTTATAACAAGCTTATCTATGTCTCCAAAAATTTTTGCTGGGATTTTGATAGGAATTGCACTAAACCTATAGGTCAGTTTGGGGAGAGTTGACATCTTTAATATCTTGAGATGTCCAAACATGGACAGAGTATATCTCTTCATTTATTTAGGTCTTTTTTATTTCTTTCATCAGTATCTTGTCATTTTAAGCACACAAATCCTTTATTTGCTTTGTTAGATTTATACCTTAGTAATTCATTTTCTTTGGAGCAATTGTAAATTATATTGTTTTTAAACTTCAATTAAATTCAATTAAATAATTCCCAAGTACTCATTGTTAGTGTATAGAAATTCAGTTGATTTTTGTATGTTGATCTTGTATCCTGCAATCTTGCTGAACTCATTTATTAGTTCTGGGTTTCTTTTTTTTCCTTGGAATTGTCTACGTAGACAGTAATGTCATCTGCAAATAGGGTTAGTTTTATTTCTTCCTTACTAATCTGTATGCCTTTTATTTCTTTATTCTTGCCTTACTGCAGTGGCTAGAACTTGCAGTATGATATTGATTAAAGTCATGAGAATAGACATCATTTTCTTGTTCCTAATCTTTGGGGAAAAGCATTCAGTCTTTTACCACCAAGTATAATGTTAGCTGTAGGTTTTTTGTAAATAGTTTTTATTAAATTGAGGAACTGCCTCTCTTGTCCTATTTATCTGAGAGTTTTATTCATGAATGGGTATTGGATTTTGTTGCACTCTTTCTGCATCAGTTGGTGTAATAGTATGTTGTGTCTTCTTTAGCCTGTTGATATAGTGAAATATGTAGAGGCCGCTTTTAGACAACAGGTGTGCGTGAGCAATGGAATGTAGAAAGAGCCCTCAGTGACTCTCTGGCTGAATACAGACAGGCCCACCACCGGACAACTCATCTCAACATATCCATAGGCCCTGACTAACCAATGGGCTACTTACAACCAGGCACAGTTCAAAAAAAAAAAAGAGGAAATGCCTTACTTACTCATACTCCTCACCTTCCACATTTAAACACAGCCCCCACCCACTGCCTCATTGCAGACACTCTGCTCTGCTGACCTGTCTGTAGCCCCCTTATGGTGTATTCAATAAACTTCTCTCCTTTGCTCTGCCCTGGGTGAATCTTTTCACCGCTCAAGCCACCAGCTTCCACTGTAGCAGGATTTTCACACAGAGATGGGACATGGAGGCTCTTCTTTCCAGGAAGCAGTTTTATTCATGCCACCACAGGCTCAGTGGGCTAAGACCCGAAAAAAGCAGAGCCTCAAGTGCAGTGGGGCTTTTATGCAATTTCGACTTCTTTGTCTCCTGTATATGGTGACACATAGAGTCTGATTGGACACAGTCCAAGTTGCAGAGTCTGTTAGAGTTATGCATATGTGTATAGGAGTTCATTGGGCCAAGTTGCATGTTGCCTTCCTTTGTTTTGAGAAGGCCTCCACCACATTCCTTAGGGAGGGGCTCTACCACACCACCTGATGGTCACCCCACACTTGGGGGCCCCCATCCGATTGAAAGACAGACACCATAAACTATATCAATTAATTTTTTAGTGTTAAGCCAACCTTGCACACTTGGAATAAATCCCACTTTGTCATGGTGTATACTTTTTTTTATACATTGCCGGATTCAATCTGCTAATATTTTGCTGATAATTTTTGCATTTAAGTTCATGAGGGCTATTGGTTTATAGTATTCTTTTGTACTATCTTTGCCTGGTTTAGGTATCAGGGTAATGGTAGACTCATAAAATGAGTTGGAAAGTGTTCCTTCCTCTTGTATATTTCAGATTAGATTGTGTAAAATTGATGAAGTTTTGGGGTGATGGGGGGTTCGTGGGATTCAGAGCTGACGGCCAAGAAATAATTCTTGAAGACACCTTTGGTGCAAAAAGGTGATTTATTAAAGCATGGGGACAGCACCCTTGGGCAGGCAGAGCTGTGCTATAAGTATGGGGGCGACCCTTTTATGGAGTGTGGGGAGATGAAGTCAAGAGGGGGTTTCAAGAGATACTTTCACATGCTAAAGACTTATTGGAGGCCTTGCTGTTGTCAAGCTAAGGTTGTTTTTCCCTCTAGCAAAGCATTAATATTAAGACTGTAGGGAGTTCCTGGACTTTAGGCTATTGATGGGATTGCCTTTTTCTGGTAAACTGGTGGAGACTCTTACCAGTTTTTTGTCATTTCCTGTTTTTGGATAGCCAGGAGAGTCCAAGGAATATCATACCTGTCCCACCTAGTGTGTGGCGGGGGGAGGGGGAGTGTGCGTGGGGGGTGTTAGCTTCTGCTTTGTCCTCGGTTTGCTTCACGCCCCCTCATCAAAATTCATGTTACTTCTTCTTTAAATGTTTCATAGACTTTTCTGGTGAAACCATCTGGGCTGGGAGACTTGCTTATGGGGAGTTATTTAATTACAAATTCAATTCTTCAGGGATGCCTGGGTGGCTCATTTGGTTAAGCATCCAGTTCTTGATTTTGGCTCTGGCCTTGATCTCAGCATCATGTCATGAGTTCAAGCCTCATGTTGGGCTCTGTGCTGGGTGTGGAGCCTACTTAAAAAAAGAAAACAAACAAACAAATTCAATTCTTCAATCTTTATAGGATTTTCAGATTGTCTATTTCATCTTGGTTCAGTTTTGCTAGCTTGTGTTTTTTGAAGAATTAGCCCAATACTTCTAAGTTTTCCAAGGTGTTTTTTGTTATTCACAACAAGCCTCTTTCAACCACACCTGAATTTATGTTAATGGAGGGACTTATGGAAAGCCCCTAAGGATGAGGACTGGTTGCCAGTGGAACTGTGATTAGAAGGTTGGAACTTTCAGCCCTACCCTCCTACCCTTAGGGAGGGGAGAGGGCCTGGAAATTGCCTCAATCACCAACCCATAATTTACTCAATCATGCCTATGTAATGAAGCCTCCATCAAAAATCCCAGAACCATAGGGCTCTAAGAGCTTCCAGGCTGGCGAACACAGGGAGGTGTTAGGAGAGTGGCAACCCCAGAGAGCGTGTGGAAGCTCTGCGCCCCTTTTCATATACCTTGCCCCATGCATCTCTTCCATCTGGTTGTTCCTGAGTTATATTTTGAAATAATAAACAAGTAATCTAGTAAGTAAACTGTTTTCCTAAGTTCTGTTAGACACTCTAGCAAACTAACTTAACCCAAGGAAGGGATTCTGGGAACCTCTGGGTTGTAGCTGGTGGGTCAGAGGCGTGGTTAATAACCTGGACTGGCGATTGGTATCTGAAATGGGAAAGAGACAATCTGAAGGGACTGAACTCTTGTAGGATCGGACACTAACTCCATTAGTGTCCGAATTGAGTTAAATTGTAAGACACCCAACTGGTGTTGCAGAATTACTGACGTGTGGAAAACTCACATATCTGGTGTCAGAAATAAATTAGTGTTGTAACACTGAGGCTAGAGGAGACACACCAGGGATGTTTTTCCTTTACAACAAGTTCACTTTGGGCAAGTTACTCTCCTAGTTCTCACTGCTTCACTTAGGATGTTCTTTGAGGAGTCCGATGATGCTACAGGCATTCCTTAGGGTTCCCTGATTTTTTGAACCCAGCCTGAAGACCATCTTTATTCTTGTCATGTTGGCTACCACATGCTCTGCTATTATCTTGGCTTTCTTCAGATACTTTTCATCCTCCAAATTTGCTGACTTTCTTCCATTTTCTCTCTCAGCTCTGGACTCTCAGGGCATTGGCTCGGCTCAGGCTATTAGAGGAAACACACACCGTAGGGCCCAGGTCAGGTCCCAGCAGCAGTTCCCAGGGCATGTTTAATACACATTACAGTTCCCCACGGACTCAGAGAAAACTGAGTGGGAGAAGACCTCAAAGAGCTAGAACAATAAACTTATTTTACTGACAAGGAAACAGGCCCGGAGACTAAGAGATCTTCCCCAACTCCCCACCACTAAATGGCATCAGAATCACCACACAAACCTTGGCCTCAAGCTTCTCTGTCCAAACGATATAGCACACCCCCAGGAACCCACATCTAAATTTCAGGAGACCTTGGAACAAACATAGGTATTTCCACTGTTAAAACAAAGAGACTTTCCTGGGACATATTTTAAAACGTTTATTTTTGAGAGAGACAGAGACACAGTGTGAATGGGGAAGGGGCGGAGAGAAAGGGAGACAGAATCCAGAGCAGGCTCCAGGCTCTGAGCTGTCAGCACAGAGCCTGACACAGGGCTCGAACTCACACACCACAAGATCACGACCTGAGCCAAAGTTGGACACTTAACCAACTGAGCCACCCAGGGGCCCCTCCTGGGGCATTTTTAAAATCACACTTCTATAGTCCTATTATGTATACTCAGTCAATTTTCAGTTGTGGCTGACACAATGGGATGAAGGAACACAAGTATTAAGTAAAACTTATCACAGTCATAATTAAAATATATTCATGTGATTATCTATAAAATACTGGGCTCCTGTGCCAGGAAACCATCTTCCTGAGAGCAGGCACGCTGTCTGCCTTGTTCATCCAATCTCTCCAGAAGAAACTACCAGATAAAACATTGTTGTAAATAGTTGTTGAATGTATAAGTAACAGTTACCAGGAATAACTAACTCTTACGGATATTGTCCACAAATCCCATCCTGGGTCTGTGCTGAAGAAATAAAAGCACAGCCTTGGGAAAAGCAGTCTAAGATGTGAATACCAGCTTCATCACATATCGCATATGCTTTTGTAAGGGTTAAATTGTAGTGTAAGGCTAATGCTTAGCTTGAAAAATAACAACTTTGTTCTGACACTGAAGGCCAAAAGATAACAGCCTTGCTTTTACTCTTGTAAATCATACTTCATACTCTTGTGAATCAGGCTTTACCAATGAAGGAAACAAAAGCTCAAAAAAAGAGCATCAGAGACAAGGTCAAGGAGATCCACTGGTTACAACTTAGCGGCAGAAAGTCTAAAATAATCACCTCGTTCAATAACTGTTTCTGACTCATCTGGCAACTGTTTCTAACTCATCTGGGAACTGTTTCTCTGTTCTGTTCCCAGGTAATGATAAAACGATGTGATCGGCTTTAAAAACTCTGTACCCCAGCTGTTCGGAGCCACACTCTTATCAAGAGTGTTGGTCCCGATCAGTCGGCCTTGCCTCTCGTTGTGATAAACTTTGTTGTGACTGTCACTGGTGCCCGTAGCATTCTGTTTCAGGAGTTGTGTGGATGCAACACTTTAGTGGATGATTTCACTATCCTCTTTTTTTAAAATGGTTTTATTTTTGAGAGAGAAAGAGAGAGAGAAACAGAGTGTGAGCAGGGGAAGGGAAGAGAGAGAGACACACAGAATCCGAGGCAGGCTCCAGGCTCTGAGCTGTCTGCACAGAGTCCGACGCAGGGCTCAAACTCACGAACCTAAGCTGAGCTGAGACCATGACCTGAGCTGATTAAACCGACTGAGCCATTAAACATTAAACCGACTGAGCCACCCAGGTGCCCCTTCACTATCCTCTTTGAGCTTATTCTGCTTACATAGAGCAGGAAGGAATAGAGAAAGAATAGAGAAGGAAAAATAAATAAATAAATAAATAAATAAATAAATAAATAAATTTAATTAAATAAAAATAAAATAGAAGGAAGCATTAACCAGGAGAGTTTCTGGATGTTCAAATTAACATCAGTAGAGAAAGCTCCCAATCCCAGCATCATAGTCATTGGTGTGCTTATTAAAAATATCTGGGGGAATATGTGAAAAACTCACAGCTAATATTATACTCATTGGTGAAAACTGAGAGCTTTTCCTCTAAGATCAGGAACAAGACAAGGATGTCCAGTCTTATCACCTTTTTTTTTTTTTTTTTTTTTTTGAGAGAGAGAGAGAATCTTAAGCAGGCCCCACACTCAGCATGCAGCCCAATGTGGGGCTTGATCCTATGACCCTGGGATCACGACCTGAGCTGAAATCAAGAGTCAGATGTTCAATCGAGTGAGCCACCCAGGCGCCCCTATTACCGCTTTTACTTGACACAGTCCTGGAAGTCATAGCCACAGCAATCAGACAAGAAAAAGACATAAAACCCATCCAAATTGGTCAGGAAGGAGTAAAATTTTCACTATTTGCAGATTACATGATACTATATATAGAAATCCCTGAAGATTCCACCAAAAAACCATCAGAATTCATAAATGAATTCAGTAAAGTTATAGGATACAAAATTAATATACAGCAATCTGTTGCATTTCTATACACTAATAGTGAAGCAGCAGAAAGAGATATTAAGAAAACAATTCCTCTTACACTGTTGGTGGGAATACAACTTGGGCAACGACACTGGAAAATAGTGTGGAAGCTTCCTCAGAAAGTTAAAGATAGAGCTAACCTATGACCCAGCAACTGCACTACTAGGTATTTATCCAAAGGAAACAAAAATACTGATTCTAAGGGGCACATGTACTCTAGTGTTTATAGCAGCACTATCAACAATAGCCAAATTATGGAAAGAGCCCAAATTTCCATCAACTGATGAATGTATAAAGAAGATGTGGTGTATATATATATATATATATATATATATATATACGTATATATATATATATATACACACACACACATACATTCAGTCATCAAAAAGAATGAAATCTTGACATTTGCAATGATGTGGATGAAACTAGAGTGTATGCTAAGCGAAATAAGTCAATCAGCCATAATTCCACATATGACTTCACTCATATATGGCATTTAAGAAACAAAACAGGATGAACATAGGGGAAGGGAAGGAAAAATAAAATAAGATAAAAACAGAGAGGGAGGCAAACCCAAAGAGACTCTTCACTACAGAGAACAAATGGGGGGTTGCTGGAGGGGCGATGGGTGATGGGATGGGCTAATTCGGTGACAGGCATTAAGGAGGGCACTTGTTGGGATGAGCACTGGATGTGATGTGTAAGTGATGAATCACTAGATGCTACTCCTGAAACCAATACTACGCTATATGTTAACTAACTTGAATTTAAATAAAATCTTGGAAGAAAAAAAATTCCATTTACAGTTGCACCAAAAAGAATAAAAATACCTAGGAATAAACTTAACCAAGGAGGTAAAAGACCTGTACTCCAAAAACTATAAAATGTTGATGGAAGAAGTTGAAGATGACACAAATAAATGGGAAAAAATTCCATGCTCATGGATTGGAAGAACAAATATTGTTAAAATGTCTCTAGTACTCAGAGAAATCTACAGATTTAATGTAATCCTTATCAAAACACCAACAACATTTTTCACAGAACTAGAACAAATAATCCTAAAATTTGTATGGAACCCAAAAGACCCCAAATACCCAAAGCAATTTTGAAAAAGAATAAAATTGGAGGTATTGTAATCCCAGATTTCAAGATATACTACAAAGCTATAGTAACCAAAATAGTATGGTACTGGAATAAAAATAGACACATAGAGCAATATAACAGGATAGAGAGTCTAGAAATAAACTTGTGCTTTACTTATGGTCAAGTAATCTACAACAAAGAAGGCAAGAATATACAAGGGAAAAAAACAGTCTCTTCAATAAATGGTGTTGGGAAAATTGGACAGTTACATGCAAAAGAATGAAACTGGACCACTTTCTTATACCATGTACAAAAATAAACTCAAAATGGATTAAAGGCCTAAGTGTGAGACTTGAAACCATAAAATTCCTAGAAGAAAACATAGGCAGTGACCCCTTTGACATCAGATGTAGAAATATTTTTCTAGATATGTCTCCTTTAGCAAGGGAAAAAAAGCAAAATTAAACTATTGGGACTACACCAAAATAAAAAGCTTTTATGCAGTGAAGGAAATCATCAACAAAACAAAATGACAATCTACAGAATAGGAGAAAATATTTTGCAAATTATGTATCCAATAAGGAGCTTAATATTGATAATATATAAAGAACTTATACAACTCAACACCGAAAAGCCAAATAATCAAATTAAAAAAGGCAGAGGATATTAATAGTCATTTTTCCAAAGATGGCCAACAGACACATGAAAAGATACTCAACATCATTTACTATCAGGGAAATGCAAATCAAAACCAAAATGAGATATCACCTCACACTCGTCAGAATGGCTAAAATGAAAAACACAAGAACTAACAAGGTTTGGCGAGGGAGGATGTGGAGAAAAAGGAACCCTAGTGTGTGGTTGATGGAAATGTAAGCTGGTACAGCTACTGTGGAAAACAGCATGGAAATTCCTCAAAATTTAAAAACAGAACTACCAATATGATCTAATAATTCCACTACTGGGTATTTACTCAAAGAAAACAAAAGCACTGATTTGAAAAGATACGCACCCCTATGTTTATTGCAGTACTATTTATAATAGCCAAATTATGGAAGCAGCCCAAGTGTCCATCCACAGAGGAATGGAGAAAGAAGATGTGGTACAGGGGTGCCTGGGTGGTTCATCGGTTGAACATTTGACTCTTGCTTTCAGCTCAGGTCATAATCTCAGGGTCATGGGATTGAGCCCTGTGTGTGGCTCTGTGCTGAGCACTGAATGTGGAGCCTGCTTAGGATTCTCTGCCTCTACCCCTCTCCCTGACTCTTGCGCTTTCTCTCTCTCTCTCTCTCTCTCTCTCTGTCTCTCAAAAAAAAAAAAAGATATGGTATATATATACAATGGAATATTACTCAGCCTTAAAAAGAACAAAATCTTGCCATTTGCAAAAACATGGGATGGAGCTACAGGATACAATGCTAAGTGCAATAAATCAGAGG
The DNA here is from genome assembly GCF_018350155.1 of Leopardus geoffroyi. Classification (NCBI taxonomy): domain Eukaryota; kingdom Metazoa; phylum Chordata; class Mammalia; order Carnivora; family Felidae; genus Leopardus; species Leopardus geoffroyi. The sequence continues at coordinate 104,666,997 of NC_059328.1, forward strand.
AAGACAAATACCATATGATTTCACTCATATGTGGAATTTAGGAAACAAAACAAACAGAAAAAGGAAGACTCTTTTTTTCAAAAAATTCTTTAATTTTTTATTTATTTTTTAGAGAGATAGATCACAAGCATGGAGGGGCAGAGAGAGCGGGAGACATAGAATCTGAAGCAGCCTCCAGGCTCTGAGCTGTTAGCACAGAGCCCGACGCAGGGCTTGAACTCACAGACTGTGAGATCATGACCTGAGCTAAAGTCAGATGCTTAACTGACTGAACCACCCAGGCGCCCCCCAAAAACCCAGATTCTTAACTATAGAGAACAAACTGGCAATTGCTAGAGGGATGGTGGGTGGGGGGAATGGGTCAAGTAGGTAAAGGGGATTGAGAGTACACTTATTGTGATGAGCACTGAGAAATGTATAGAATTGTTGAATCATTATTTCGTACACCTAAAATTAACATAATACTGTACTTTAAATTATACTTGAATTAAAAAAAATAGCTGGGTATAGAGCCTGAGAAACCACATTTGAGACAAATTCCCCAGATTTTCATGCAAAGGAAAAACCCCACCATTAAGCAAACAACTTGAGGTGATGACCCCCAAAGCCCTAACTGCAGTAAGAGTGACTCAGCTGAAACAGGCAAGTCCTTTGTTCATGGTGGTCTTTCAATGGTAGTGTCCCTGTTTGTAGGAAAGAGCGTTCCACCTGATTTGGGAAACAAAGGAAAACACTGCTTCCCTAGTATGGGTCTTTGGCTCCTTCCGTTCCATTTTTTTTTCCTTCTGCTCTGTTAGGTGATCTCAGCTCTCATATGGATCATTTCTTCATGAAGTCTTCTGTTATTGTCTTCTCTTGGTGAAAGAGAGAACAGAGATTAGTCTGGATCTCCATAGTTCTAGGCTTTTTGCTAAGCCACCTCGGTGGGCTGAAAGAAATCATGATTGATAAAAGTCAGGTCAAAAAAGAGGATCCCAGAGGAACATGAGATCGTTATAGCAACCCCTCATGGGAGATAGAAAAATGGCATGGTTAATGTCATATCTATTCAGATGGGGAGGACTTATCAACTAACTATGCAGAGGATGCTGTGAGAGGAGGATGAGGACCATCCAGAGGAGTGTGAGACCAAAGAAAAAATGGATTAAATGAAGATAGAAACAAATGGGTTTTTAATTGGGTGGGGAGGAGGATATTTACTGTTGAGATAGAGTCTCTGGAGAATCCTATCTGTAGTCAGAAGCTTCATTAGCACCCAGGACAATTAAGAGGGCTTGATTACAGAGCAGGAGCCTCAACAGCCAGAGCTTAGAGCCTGAGGCACTGCTTGCAGTCCAAGCTCCAACAAAATTGCCAGTTAATTGGCGTTACAAGCATAGAAGTAGAATATAAGGAGAGCTTCCTATCCAGGGAGGTTCTTTCCTTTGGCTGTCTAGCCAAGCCAACACCCAATGCAACGGCTCTAAAAGTGTACACTCTGGGCTTTGCTTATTTTAATAGCCATCTGCAGTCTTCTGGTACCTTTCTGCCCAAACTGCCAACCAACCACCTTAAAAAATCTACAATACTACTGTTTGTTCAATCCTCTATATACAAGTACAATATCTTTCACCTCCTCCCCTCCATTTTCGAGGACTGATATAAAGTCATCCCTCATTCTCTCTTAACCAAAACAGATTTTATGGCTTTTTCCTCCGATAAAAAATTAGAGATTTTTAGATATTTCTTCTTCTTCTTTGAGTCCTCTCCAGTTTTTAAATTTTCACACTCTTCAAAAAAATACTAAAACATAAATGTAATATTCTACTTAATGATGACTAATTAATCCAGTAAAAGGTTTTATCCCCCTGACTTTTGATATTCTTCTTGATATACTCCAATACCATTGTCCTTTTCCTCACAGTGGGCTATATTGATGTTTCATTTAAATTGAGGTCAGTTTTGACCTTCTAATGTCTCACTTCCCACTACCACTTCTGCCTGTGGGATGCTTTTGTGTTTGCTTTGTTTTTTTGTTTGCATGGATGTTATTCTTATACTTGTTGGTTTTACATTTCATTTTGGCTGTCTAAGGTCACTTTACAATTAATCTCCTTTAAGATAGTGGCGGTCACCTATTTTGATGACGACCTGCACATCTGATGACATTCTTTTATTCTTTTATTCAGGTCACCAATACACCGAACGTGACAGGGCTCAGGAGGAATCTTGACTGATTTGCTGGAGGGAGGTTGCCACAAAGCCCCTGGATGTGGTCCAAGAATGTGACCTTTCTATAGAGCATGGTAAAATCTGGCCCTTGGGTATTTGGGGCGTAACCCATGATCTGCATGTGAGTGGTGTTTAGTGATGTTGCCACTGAGCTTGTCAAGGGATGCTCAAGTGTGGCAGGGGAAGGACTTATCTGACCCACCTTGTCTCTCCGTTCTAACTGAGGTTGAAGCCTGAGACTGAGGAGGATGTCCTGGAGTAACCATCTGTCTCTGTGGCTCTGCTGCTAGACTGTTGGTACCGCATGTTTGATCCTGAGTGCCTCCACACGTGCAGCAAAATGATTTTTAAAAACCGAAGGCAGAAAGACGAGGGAAAATCACTTTTGAAAGTTGTGCCTTACTCTACCCTGCTCCACATCTAGCTATGCCGTGCTATTGCATTGTGAAATGTCTCAAACACATTTCTGAACTCTCTTCTCCAGTAAAAATGGGACCTGCCATTGTGTTGGAAAAAGACATTTTTTTTAAAAATGTTTATTCATTTTTGAGAGAGAGAGTATGAGCAGGGGAGGGGCAGAGAGAGAGAGGGATAGAGGATCTGAAATATAGAGGATCTGAGCTGATAGTAGCAAGCCTGGTGGGGGGCTTGAACTTGTGAACAATGAGATCATGACCCGAGCCAAAGTCAGATGCTCAACCGACTGAGCCACCCAGGTGCCCCTAAACATTAACTCATTTAAACCTCCTACTAACTTTGAGGAAGTGTTATTATTGCATCTAGTTTATCAGAAAAGAAGCTGAAGATTACGGAGGCCAAATAATGTATTTGCTCAGGTGCTCAGGTTTTGAGGGTGCCACAGGAAATTGCACCCAGACTACTTACCTCTAAATACTAAGGAACATCCCCTGCCCAGAAGATAATGTCTTCCTTTAATGATGACTGCCAATTTTTTAAGTACTCTTTGTATACATGCTATTGAATTCTATCAACTGAAAGTAGATTCGGATTTTTAAAATATTCTTTATATTTAATCTGATAGAATATTAATACCGGAATTACACCAAAACCATCTTCACAAACTCTCCCATTTTAAGATGAAAGAATATAGGTCTGATTTTTTTTTTTCCAGTGGCAAATAATGGGGTTTTTTTGGATAATATATTAGAAATTCTTGATTATAAAAGTAGCATAGTAGATGATCAGCAATCACATACGGTCGTTTAACATTTGTATTTAATGTTCGATTACAAATAGTATTGCCAGCTCTAAGCTCAGCTGATCCCCCTGATGATGAGGTGACTTTATGAGTCAGTTTGCTTAAGGCTCAGAGCCAGTGGGTGGTGGTCGCATTACGAGGGTATTTAGACAGAGAGACTCAGAGCCCGGCTCCCTGATACTTTGTCTCTTCGTCACTTATGCTGGAGTTACTCCTATCCTAGCAACAACAGCCATTAGTGACCAGGCCACATCCCAAATGGCTGTGTTTTAGAATCGGCATCTGTTCATGCTTTGAGTCCCTCTCTCACTCAAGATTGTCACTGAAACCAGAGGAAAAGGAACAGAGAGACCTATTCACAAGGGCAGAAGTAGGCCTAGTTAGGGTAACAAACTTCAGTCAGGAGGACTTAAAACAAAGCTTTTCAAACATAAGAAGTGATGTTCATGCAGGAATTTAGGGGAGGACCAGATGCTAGCTATGGATCTTGAGAAGAGAAAAGACTTCTGGTAAGAAAGGAGAGAGCCTGTGTTGAGGATGTGAGATGTGTTGGTTTTGAAGCTACTGTCTGTTGGGGCGCCTGGGTGGCTGTTGGCTCATCTGACTTCAGCTCAGGTCATGATCTCAGGATTCATAAGTTTGAGCCCCGTGTCAGGCTCTGTGCTGACAACTCGGAGACCGGAGCCTGCTTCAGATTCTGTGTCTCCCTCTCTCTGCCCCTCCCCTGCTCACATACTCACTCTCTCTCTCTCTCTCTCTCAAAAGTAAATAAACATACAATGAATTTGAACCTACTGTATGTCAGCTTCAAACACTGATTTCCTGAGTACGTACAAACCAGATCTCTCCCATTTGAGTCTGCTAATGGGAGCACTAGAAGGCAGGAAAATGAGAAGGATTTGCTTCTTCCTGTTTGCTCACTGTTCCTTTTCTACATCACTTCAGCAATAGTGTTCATCTTGGCAGTTGTTTCCAGTAGTTACAGTTGGCCCCAGATTCTAGTGTTTTCCTCCTATTCCCAGAAGGATTTTCAGTGTGCCCCTTCAGAGATATCCGCGTCAGCAGCCCTGTGCCTCCTGTTCTGAGTCCTGGCGGCAAACGGGTGCCTCTTCAGAGCTCTTGCAGCAGTGTGGCGATGTCCCCTCTGGATCTCAGCGCTGCAAGGGTCTTGTTTAGACTCTGGAGGTTCTACCAAAGGTGGGATTCCCCTTCTCCTCAGCTGCGAGCTTTGCAGGGTCCCTCCTTAGAATTCCTGAGGAGCCAGCATCAGCCAGGTACTGAGCCTCCTCCCAAAGGTTTGGGTCCTGATTCTGGGGGCTTTGTCCCCTCTGATTGCCTGAGGTAACAGCAATGGCTAGACGGCAGCTTCACCTCACAGCTCCAGGTTCCAGCTTCACGGGGCCTCTCTTCCAAGCGTCCAGACTTTACAATCCCCTTATATATATTCTTTCTGGTTTTCCAGCCCTAGGTATGGGAGCTATTTCCTGCTCTTTCTAGCTATGTTAATTTGGTGCTGGCTTTTTGAATGTTGAGCCTCCAATATCTGTTGAATTCATTCCACGTGGTTTCTGTTTCCCAGAGAGCTGCTCATCTCAGTAGTCAATGCCTGGGCCAAAGCTGTGCGACTTGAAGAAGAAGCTGAGCTCCTCCCATCGGATCGTTTAGCTATCTCCTACTTTCTTACGTAGGAAAAGGAGCATCCTCAGGAAACCTCATCCACCACATGGTTTTCCAAGATAGCTATCACTGGGGGAGGACAAAACCACGCTATTTCTGCAGGAGAACAGACAATGACAATCCATGTTCTATTTTTGACAGTCCAGAGTGCTACATGTGTGGTCAGTCTCGAAGTGACTATTATACAGCACTGGGCGAGTGGGGATGCCTGTGTGCCCTCCCTGGGTCTGGATGCTTCTGTGAGTGCTCCAGGATCTCTGTCCTTGACTTGAGCTCTCAGGGCTGGGGCATTGACCCTAAGCTGGAAAGGTAAGCCAGCAGGCCCTCTTTGGTGATGGGTGAGAGCGTGTCCATCTAGGCTGCCAAATTCTGAGATTCGACAAGAGCTTGCTCTTAATGTTACATCTGCTGGCCCATAAATACTCACACCCCAGCTTTGGGGCAGTGGTTGGTCAGACTCCCACTCCCTCCCAGCCCCCATCCTTTAACATAGGAACTTCTGCGGAGAAATAGCTCTCTTGTGATGGCACTCAGGTCCCCTTGGAGTTCCACTTCCCGACCAACCCATCAAGGATTCTGAGGATTCCATCTTTCTTTTGGCATTTCATTGAAGAGACAAGGAGAAAAAAAGAAAAAAAAAAGGGAGAGAGAGAGAGACAAGGAGAACTAGCCATTTTCATGTCCAGTGTGCAAATGCTCCTAAAACTGTAGCTGCAAAGGGTAAAAAAGGGAAAAGGTGGGCAGAAGAGAGCAAAGAACAGGAGTGTGAGGGCAGAAGATGAGTTAGAGAAGGAAACAGAGGAAAGGAGTTGGAGCAGGGGTTGGGATGCTTTTAAATACAGTGCGCCTCTTTTCAGATCCAAATGGCATTTTCTGCTGTCAAGGTCCATATGAGACCATCAGAAGAGCAGTATGGCTTCCCCATCCGGGAGGCCCAGGACCTGGGTCTGGCGCTTTCTTGCTCGTGTCTGTTGTGTGCAGCCTCCTGCGAACTACTGTGGTTTGGCTCTGTTCTGCCATCCTCTGTCTTTGCCTGCAACTGCGTCTAGAAGCTGAGTGCAGAGGAGCAAAGTGACTCCCTTCAGGATGGTTTCCAGGCAGCTTCTAAACATACATCTCTTTTGCTGTCCAACTCTACTTTCTTCCTTTCCCCACTTGTGCTCCCCCAGGCTACAGGGACAACAGGGAAGACAGAGCCTCCCTGGTTTGCCTACACGGTCTCACTGTCCTGCAGCCCGATTCCAGGACTGGCCTTCTCGCTGTACCCATGGAGCTGCCTGTTGGGGACTGTGAGCTGTCACCCCTCTCAGCTGGGTTCAGAAGGGCTCAATTTATTCTCAGCCCTGCCACCATTTTCTTTGTAGTCTCAACTTCCTCTGCTGTTAAGTGGGTCCATACGTGACTCCTTTATTTCCCACCACCAAGTGCTCAAATTGTCCCTGACTTCATCTTGGATTTCCAAGAACAAACTAAAGGAACTATTTTATGACCAGCCCTGCCCCCTTTACCACGTCCACTGTTGGGACCCAGGCCTGCCATGGACCAATGATCTCTCTCTAGCACTCCTCCTCTGGGAAGTCCCTGTGCTCCAGGTGTCGTCAGGACTCAGGTAGAGCAGCCCAAGGTTTTCCTTGTTTCCTCCTCTGACCTGTCCTCCTTCATCTTCAAGGTTGGTTGTAGTCATTCAAAGGCATAACCTTCAGCACTCTGCTCCAGATGACAAGCGTGGTTCATCCATTCGTCATTGCTCTATAGGACCCACTGCTGGAATATGCCATGATTTATTTCTCCTTTGTCCTATTGATGGGCCCTCATGTAGCTTCTAATTTTTGACCTTAACCCACTGTGCCACTATGACTATTCTACTAAATGTCATCCGATGAAATAGTATGATTTTCCATTGGAGGCCCCTTCTAGGTCTTCTGTGGTATTTTTTTTAATGTTTATTTATTTTTGAGAGAGAGAGAGAGAGAGAGAGAGAGAGAGAGAGCATGAGTGGGGGAGGGGCACAGAGAGAGGGAGACAGAATCTGAAGCAGGCTCCAGGCTCTGCGCTGTCAGCACAGAGCCTGACGTGGGGCTCGAACCCACAGACCACGAGATCATGACCTGAGCTGAAGTCGGACGCTCACCCGACTGAGCCACCCAGGCGCCCCTTCTGTGGTATTTTGATATGTCTCTTACATTCTTTGAAGTCTTCCTTGGCTACGATGGTCTAGACAAAGCCCATCTTGACAATGATCTAAATGAGCGGCCCCAGGGTCAGGTGAAGGCTAAAAGCAGTGTTCACTGACCCTGTGCCAGTTTTCCCACCATCTAGCCAGCATTCCAACACCACACAATAGTGTTCTCATACTAGTACTAGAGGGGATCCAGAAAGCAATGCAGTGGGCCCATTTAGGGGCTGCCTGATTTGTCATAGGGGCAGGGTTTTCTTTACTTTGAGTTGATTATTTGAGCACAGGAGCTCAAGTAAAAAGCTTGTGCTACAGCCAGTGCCAGTTTACCTAAGCCTCATTAAAAAGCAGGATCACAAATTATGTATGTAGACTAAGTGCATTTTGCTTAGCATTGGCTAATGATAATCCAGAAGTGGAAATGGCTTCCTAACTTTTCACAGACCCCAACAGGACATAACTGACTTTTTCTGGGCTGCCCTGTAGGTTTGTAGAGACAGGGCCCAGATTCTGCTCATGAGACAGGTAGCCCTCAGAGTTGAGAGACTAACCAGGCTGCTACTTCCTGAAGCTTTCGAGGGTAAGATTGTGTTTGTTGCCTGGCTTCCAGAAGTCTCAGTTCACAGGACTAGAGTATCTGGCAGTATCCACTGAGGTTTGATCTGCAGACTGAAAATGGAAGAAACCTCAATGAGAGTCTTTTAGTCTTTATCCTACTGATGGCTGGAGTGAGAGCCATGCAGTCCTAAAGACCAAGACCAAGAACACAGTGAGAGGCTGTAGAAGACAGGCTGAGTGGTGAGCAGCAGCCTGGAAGGGGAAAGCATTACCGGTGAATTCGAGGATAAGTTCCCTCCTGTGATGCAGGACTCCATGTTCACTGCCAGGAGTTGGTGATATCCTGCTCACAGCTTCTGCAGACTGGGTAGCCAAATCCCTACCATTCTTTCCTCAGCTGCCAGTTTGCTCTCCAGACCCTTTTTTTATTTTATATTTTTTAACTTTAGAGAGTGGGGGAGGAGTAGAGGGGCAGAAGGAGACGGAGAATCCTAGCAGGCTCCACATTCAGCACCGAACCCAATGTGGGGCTCGATCCCACGACCCTGAGATCATGATCTGAGCCGAAATCAAGAGTCAGACGCTTAACCGACTGAGCCACCCAGGTTCCCCCCCAGATCCTTCTTTTCTAAAGAAAGTGATGGCCTTCTCCCTTTTGCAGGAGGAAGAGAGGTGCTTAATCTTGAATATGCACATTTACAAACAGCCTGTTACATTTTACAGAGAACACACCTCTTCATTAGATTTTCCTTTCTATTTAAAGAGAAGGGAAAGGGGTCAAAAAAGAGCCCAAGAATGTAAACGCTTAGTTGGCCTTTAGAGATCAAATAAGTCCAGTTCCATCATCCACAGATTAGGGCACAGTGGTTGGAGGAGGCTGAGGGAGTAGCTAAGGACACACAACCATTTGGTGAGAAACGAGAGTCTGGTAGAAGAGACATGAAAGGCTCCAGTCCGGAAGGAGCCAACAGTCATGAGAGGCACTGGGTCACCTTTGTGGGGACAAGGAGTAAGCCTTCACAGAAGTCTTGTGTTCTTTTGGAGAGGTTCAGGAGAGAAAGGAATCATCAGAGAAAGCAAAAAAGAATTGGCAAAAGGATTAGCCTAAACCATGTCTACCAAATTTTTACCCAGAGATCAATATTCTCCAATGGGACTTTATATCTTATTACACTATAGGAACATTCTAAGAATAGCATGAAAAACTTCAGCTGTTGCATTTTAAGCCATCTCTCTCTCCTGTCATCCTCTGGATTATTCATCAGACAGTGGTTTCTTCTTAAGTTTCTTATGGCATGATAAAGGACAGCATAGAGATAAAAATGCTTTCATATGTTTCAATTCCTATTTAGAGAATTGTTGAGGCAAGTAAGTCCTCATAGTTCTCTTTTAAAATATGCCTAAAGAAAACTTTTCTTTCTTTCTTTCTTTCTTTCTTTTAAGAAAACATTTTAAATCCATGTTTTTCAAGCTATGTTCTCAATTCATGGGTGGATTAGGAAATCAACTTAGTACAAAATTATGAAAGTTCATTGCACATGGTAAGGGTAAGTATAATTTTGCAAAATTTTAACTATTTACATGTATGAACTGAATCACAGTGTAATATGTGTTTCTTATTGTGAGTTGTGGTCAAGCAAATGTAAGGAGCATGCTTCTAGAAGAAGGATATCTGTACAGGAAACACTATTGACATGGTTCATCTATTGCTTTTCCACTGATCCTTGTTCCAGGCTCTCTCACCATCACCCCTGAGAGGCGAATGCAAACTGCATAAAGGGCCTGATTTTCAGTCTCTGCTGTGAATGAGATGCACACTGCGGGGCGGTTTGTAGCTGGCTTATCTGCAATGCTAGGCAAGTCTTATTACTGGCTGTTTGTTAAAAGCATCTGTGGAGAATTTAGAACTCTATGCCAAGCCCCATCCCAGATCAAATAAATCTGAATTTCTAATGATAAGTTTTGATATCCATTTTTAAAACCCCTCAGGTGAATATAAGTTGCAGCCAAGATTGAGAACATAAATTTCTTAACCTCACCCTTTCCTTGGCTTCGCCTTCTGTCTTTCCCGCGATAGCACGAAGATAATGCTCTGCTTCTGACAACAAATTATTCTCTCCCTTAGGGCCATGGCTGTCTTAACAATTCTTGTTTCACCTTCCTGCATCTCTGTGCATGTTTATAAAACTGGCCCATGGACTTCCTTTATCCAAAGCTAAATCGTACCTAAGTCCTCTTTCACGCCTTCAAGATTCAAGTGAGTTGCATTTTGCTGTATTGAAAACTTGACATAACAAAGGCAAAGTACAAGAGAATGACAGTAGGAGGGTACACAGAGCAAGCAGTAAGGAGACAAAGAGGGGGACAGGTGGGGGTAGAGATGGACAGTGGAAGGACACAAACCGGAGTATGAGCAAATTGTGGGATGTTCATATAATAGAACAGTACTCAACCATAAAAAAGGAACTACTAACTGATAGTTCAACAACATGGATGGATTTCAAAAGTGTTATGACAAGCTAAAGAAGCAGGTTGCAAAGCAATAAATACTTTATGGTTCCCTGGATATGTAGCGGGTGGGGAGTAGGCTGATGTGATGATGGTGGACTGGTCTCAATCCTTGACTTCTTCAAAATAGCATGTGACCTGGTCATTGTAATAGTACAACTAAGCAGAATTGCAGTTTGGTCCCAAATTTGATATGGAATGTGTTTTCCAAAGCAATTCTCATTCATTCATTCTTCTGTTGTTTCTTGTTTCCTCCATTGCTCTCCTCTCCCTGAACCCACAATTACCCATCTTAACAGGCGGTTCAGGCACACCTGAGATAGTTTTCTCCCTGTCATTGCCCCCTCTGACCTCAAAAGTTGCTGAACCTATAGGAGCCCAGGTGGAGTGTTGGAAGCCCACCTCTTCCCTTTTCCATTTTCTTGGCACTGGGTGGTTGAGAATGAACCTCTTGAGGCTCTCCTCTTGAATATTGGTCTTCAGTTGCCCATCGTTCTTGGAGGGAACTCTCCTGTGTGTATAATTCTCCCTGAAGCCCCAGAGTTAAAGCCCTCATTGGCTCTCCCTGGGAAAGAGGGACAGACTATCAGAGGTAAGGACACTTAAGACATCTGGTGCTCCAGGTCTTGAAACCCTGCCCTCTCCATCTATTTCTGGACTGACTTCCCTCCAGTACACACTCTCAAGTCCTCCAGGTGACAACAGCTTCCAATGAGGCCATCAGATGCAGCTATGGAGCATGTGGAAGACCTACGACAGCACAGGTCTAGAACCTAATGCTAAGGAGAAACCTAACTCCAGGTCAGGATTGCCATGAACTCTGACCAACAGTTCCTCTTTAGGCCTAGATATGGGGGCTCTTACTTTCAGTTAGAGCACTTGTGAATCAGATGAACATGTCAGGAATTGGGGGTGTCTGAGGGCAGGTTTAGTAAAAGCAGACCCTGAGGTGAGGATTTACATGCACGTGATTTATTAAGACAGTCCTCCCTGAGCATCTGGAATAGAGTGAGGGAAGCAGGAAAGCAAAGGGAGGAAATCAAGAAAGATTTCAGGCAGAGTCTCATTGACAGTAGGTTGGTGTGATACTCAGGAGAACTCTGGAATTTGTTGTGCCTCAGAGTTCTCCCAGTCCCAGGCGACTGTCTCACTTCTTCCCACCCTGCACCTTTAAGCTTTCCATTGCACAGAGTTCTCAAGTGCAAAGTCCTTATAGTTTGCAATGGCTCCCCCTTTGCCCATCAACACACTGCACCTCATGCTTCAACCATGCCGAATAAACTGTGGCGCCAATATGGAACGCGTCAAGAGAACCCTGCAGCTTTCAAACTTAGCCCCTTTCTGAAATATTTCCTATTTTCCTAAGAAATGACCCCATCTGCCTTTGTGACCTCACTGTACCCTAGACAATTTTTGTCACTATGCTTACAGTGCTTCCTTGGTTTTTGAAGTCATGTTACCACTGGTGTGAGGACTTCCTGAAGGCAGAGGCTCTCCTTTACTCATCCATGACACTTCAGTGGCTCTCCCCCTCCAGCATCCAGAGCCTGATTTCACTCAATCACTAAGATTGATCAGAGCAGTGGCGACTGCTAGCCTTATCCCCACTCAGTCTGGAAACCAAATGGCTGCCAAACCTGTAAACCTTCCCATTTGTGTGACTCATAAGGATGGAAATACCTTCACTTTGTTCTGATTTACTGGTTTTGTTCTCTCTGAATGTCCTGTGCTCACGGGTGTATGCCTGGTGACTATAAGCTAATAAAGGGTGATCAACACAGCATCTTATGTGTTTATGGGCGTAATAAATGTGCTACTAATAACAGACTCTCCTGTGGCTCTGAGGCAGGGTGAGGAGAGAGAAGTAACAGTACAGTTACATCTGAAACAAAACAGAGCTCAAAGTGCACACAGCACACAGAGACGGAAGAGGCTGACAGGATGCCAGCTCTGCCTATTCTAGATTCTCCAGGAAGCAAATGCTGACTAGGATTAAATGTGCAAGGGCTTTATTAGGGAAAACACCTGTGTGAAAGAAAATAGGAACATAGGGAGGATGGCAAGGCTTTCAGGCCACAAAGCAAATCTGAATACAAGAGAAAAGGAGAGAAGGCTAGGGGGAGGGGCCCAAGACTCAGCCACGATTTATAAATTCATCACGGAGTCAATGAGCCAAAGTCAGCCAACAAAGAGTCCTGTGTTGCCCAAGGAATGGGGCTGTCTTAGCATCCCCACTGCGCCCAGCTATTGGCAGGGAGCAGTGCATGGGAGGTGTGGCCTCAGAGACCATTTTAAAGCCTAGCAACGGGGGCCCTTGGTCAATTAAGCTCCATGTATTAAGAAGGTCTGCAAGGCAAATTCTCATGGCCAAACCCTGAAGTAAGACCTCACAAAAGCATTAGTGATTGACAAATATGTGGGATAGAAAAAAGAATAATGGTAAAACTGTTGTGTCTCCTTCCAACCGGAAGGTTTCATTAATATGAAAGCTACTGTCACTCCAATTTCTTTTGCTCAACCTCCACTTTGAGCTCCATGTGGCAATAAGGAAGAAGTGGACCCAAGAGCCACAGATGTGATCACCTCTGTGCCCTGGGCTGACCTCGTGAGAAAAGCCATCTTGTCAACAGCATCTTGATTAAAATGATCCTTTTTCTGATAAGTATGGCTTGGTTTCTTGCTCACGCCTTGATGGTAGGTGAGTGTGCCCAACAGTAACTAAGACAAAGGGCTGGCTCACACTGCAGTAGAGAAAGAGAGAAGACTGGAGAGGGGAAGACCTAACCAAACATCCCTCCATTAAAACAAAACAGAAGCTAACCACATAAGGAGATTGGGTTGCTGAGGGCAATGTCCACATCCTTGTGAAGACAGGGGAGATTGGATTGAGAAGGAACGCGGAGAGGATAAGGTCTGAGAAATCCCTCCCGAGAAAGTAAAGATTTAGTCCACAGTGATTGGAGAAGGCAAAAAACTGATGCATATCAAGTGGAACAGTAATGCATGTAAAAGCATTTTGCAATTTTAAAACACTGCCAAACACAAGAGATCTCAAGTATGAGATGCATTGCCATTATTAATTTGGTGATTTTTCTGTAGACTATCACAATGCTTTCAACCACCAGATGAGACAGATTTTATTATTAGGGTGTTAGGAGATGAAGAATTTGAGACTGGCTTAAATACCTGAGAGCCCACATTGTTTGCCTCAAGCAAAACACAAAATAATAGTGGCAATCCAGACCCTACCACAGATGGTGGAGACAATCAGCTATAAGTAATACAGTGAAGATCCATGAAATCTGATTTGAATCTTTGGGGCCAGATGTTTTTAAGATGTCAGGATTTGTTATTTTTTTAAGGAAAGTAATACAGAGTACAGTCTTTATATTCTATAACCCCTCCAGTGAGGACTGGGATTGTATCCTATGATCAGGTATACTGGAGTCTCTAAAGGTAGGTACCATTTGTCTTGCCCTAGTCACTTGCAGCTCATGAAATGAGGGCCACTTTATTTGGAGGCTTTATCTGAAAGGACAATCTTCCTGGAAATGCAAGCTCTTCTGTTGCTTCTCTTTCCGGTTCTATGAAAACTACTGTCACTCCTTTTGTTCTACCTTCAGTCTGAGTTTTTGAAGCTGGGATTGAGAGGATCTGAGAGCCTTCTCAGAATTCCTCGGAGTGCTCTGATGAGCCCAGATTGGGAAGGGGATAAAGAAGAGGAGAATTTGGCTTCTTAGCACTTGGGAGCTGTCAGCAAGAAGGTGAGCCCAGTCACCGCCCACACTGACATTAAGATCTAAGGCAAAGCTGGGGGCACCTGGGTGGCTATTTATTAAGTGTTGGACCCATCTGCTTAGGGCATGGTCTCGTGGTTCGTGGGTTCAAGCTCTGTGTGGGGCTTTGCACTGACAGAATGGAGCCTGCTTGGGATTCTTTCTCTCCCTCTCTCTTTGCCCCTCCCCTACTCGCTCTTGCTCTCTCAAAATAAACAAACTTAAAAAAAAAAAAGATCTAAGGAAAAGGTGGAGGGAGGATCACTATTGGTATCTGAGGTGGAGCTGCTCACTAGGGACATATAATGGCCCCTAGTCACCCTGCACTTATCTGGGTTCAGTGAAATAAGAGTGAAAGCTGAGTTCCAGGAAACTGAATTTAGTATGCAGGCATCAGGGGATGTGCCAGGTACGTTTGTAGGAGATTGGTGAGGGTTGCAGGGAGCTGCTGAAGTAGTGCGGGTGCCCTTGTGATAAACTCCTGATAAAGGTAGTATCCTTGGGGTGCCTGGCTGGCTCAGTTGGTTAGCCTCTGACTCTTGATTTTGGCTCAGGTCATGTGAATAATCAAATGTTAAATTTAGTTCATGAGATCGAGCCCCATATCAGGCTCTGCACTGACAGTGCGGAGCCTGCTTGGGATCCTCTCTCTTCCTCTCTCTGCACCCCATCCTATGCTCTCCCTCTCAAAAATAAACAAGCATTAAAAAATAATAAAATCAAGTTAGGCCATGACCATTGTAGAGCACATGGGCCTAATTTTTCTCCCTGGCTCAGCTCTTTGAGGCCAATTCTTCTGACTTGCTAATTTAGTCACGTGGCTTACCTTGGTGAACCCATTTGTGTTATCAGTGACCATCTTTTCTATGTGCTCACATACCATCGAGTTAATATCAATTTGTTCCTGGTTTGCAAAAGATCAAAACAAAACTCACTCTTCTATAGATATTAAAATATATTATTTCCATCATTCTGAAAATTTGACAATTGCTATTCTCCAGGCTTGAGGCAACTCTTGTGATCTTCATGACTTTGAATGACTCCATCGTTCTCTTGGAGTTCACCTGGGTCTGGCAAATGGTCTCCATTAACACTTTCAAATTTTATCCTACTACCTTTTGATGTGTGATAGTTTTTCTGTTCTTTCTAAGCACGTGATGGGGTCAAGGAGTCCCACAGTCCCACTCTCAATAGCTCTAACACTCCCTGAGCCTTTGCAGTCAAGTTGTCTGAAACAGAAATAGCTAAGAGAGGTCACGGCAGACACAGTGGGAAAAGAGGTGTGGAAGGGCCCGCACTACCTTGCTCACCGCCCCCCGCTGGGGTCCCATCCGGGGCCTGCAGCTGTGCCAGCACCACACTGGCCCCCAGCTCCCACCTGCAGCGCTCAAGGTCTCAGCCCGCCTGTGTGGAAGTGGGGCAGGATCTCTGGCCATCACCAAACAGGGTGCTGCGGTACTTGGGGCAGACGGAGCACATCCTGCACTGTGGGCTCCAGAAGGATGACCACACAGGTACCAGCATGCTGCTGGTGCTGGGTATGCAGGTGCACTGCAGGCCATGGGATGAATTTCCTCTGCTGACAACCAAACCTGTATCCTAGAAGGGTGTTTTGGAGGAGTTGCTGTGGTTTATCAAGGGATCCACAAACGCTTGGGAACTGTCTTCCAAGGGAGTGAAAATCTGGGACTCAAATGGGTCCTGAGACCTCTTGGACAGCCGGTATTCTGCAACACAGAAGAAGGGGACTTAGGCCTAGTTTATAACTTTCAGTGGAAAATACAAAGATAAGAATTCAGATTATTCTGGTCAAGGAGTAGACCAACTGCAACAGGTGATTGACACAATCAAAACCAACTATGATGACAGAAGAATCATCCTGTGTGGGTGGAATCCAAAAGATCTTCCTTTAATGGCTCCTCTCTGCCATTCCCTTTGCCAGTTCTACCTGGAAAATGGTGAGCTGTCCTGTCAGCTGTACCGGAGCTCAGGAGACATGGGCCTGGTTGTGCCCTCCAGTGTCACCAGCTATGCCCTGCTCACCTACAGGATGGTACACATCACAGGCCTGAAGCCCAATGACTTCATACATACTTTGGGAGATGCACATATTTACCTGAGTCATGTTGAGCTGCTGAAAATGCAGCTTCAGTGAGAACCAAGGCCTTTCCCGAAGCTTAAGATCCTTTGAAAAGTTGAGACAATTGATGACTTCAAGGTTAAAGACTTTCAGATTGAGGGGTACAATCCTCACCTTACTATAAAAATTGAAATGGCTATAGCACAAAAACAGACACTCAGATCAATGGAACAAAATAGAGAACCCAGAAATGGACCCACAAACAGCCAATTAATCTTTGACAAAGCAGGAAAGAATATCCAATGGAATAAAGACAGTCTCTTCAGCAAGTGGTGCTGGGAAAACTGGACAGCGACATGCAGAAGAATGAACCTGGACCCCTTTTTTATACCATACACAAAAATAAACTCAAGATGGATGAAAGACCTAAACATAAGACAGGAAGTCATCAAAATCCTAGAGGAGAAAGCAGGCAAACACCTCTTTGACCTTGGCTGCAGCAACTTCTTACTCAACACACCTCCAGAGGCAAGGGAAACAAAAGCAAAAATGAACTAGTGGGACCTCATCAAAATAAAAATCTTCTGCACAGCAATGTAAACAATCAGCAAAACTAAAAGGCAACTGACAGAATGGGAGAAGATATCTGCAAATGACATACCAGATAAAGGGTTTACTATCCAAAGAACTATCAGATGCAACACCCAAAAACCAAATAATCCAGTGAAGAAACGGGCAAAAGACATGAATAGACACATCTCCAAAGAAGACATCCAGATGGCCAACAACACATGAAAAAATGCTCAACATCACTCATCATCAGGGAAATACAAATCAAAACCATAATGAGACACCACCTCACACCTATCAGCATGACTAACATTAACAACTCAGGCAACAACAGATGTTGGCGAGGATGCAGAGAAAGAGGATCTCTTTTGCACTGCTGGTGGGAATGCAAACTGGTGCAGCCACTCTGGAAAACAGTATGGAGGTTCCTCAAGAAGCTAAAAATAGAACTACCCTACAACCCAGCAATTGCACTACTAGGCATTTATCCAAGGGATACAGGTGTTGTTTCAGAGGGGCACATGCACATGCACATGCACATGCACCCCAATGTTCATAGCAGCACTATTGACAATAGCCAAAGTATGGAAAGAGCCCAAATGTCCATCGATGGATGAATGGACAAAAAAGATGTGGTACATATACACAATGGAGTATTACTACTTGGCAATCAAAAAGAATGAAATTTTGCCATTTGCAACTATGTGGATGGAGCTAGAGGGTATTATGCTAAGTGAAATTAGTCAGAGAAAGACAAATATGACTTCACTCATATGAGGACTTTAAGAGACAAAACAGATGAACATAAGGGAAGGGAAGCAAAAATAATATAAAAACAGGGAGGGAGACAAAACATAAGAGACTCTTAAATATAGAGAACAAACAGAGGGTTACTGGAAGGGTTGTGGGAGGGGGGAGAGGCTAAATGGGTAAGGGGCACTAAGGAATCTACTCCTGAAATCATTGTTGCACTATATGCTAACTTGGATGTAAATTTAAAAAATAAAGTAAAAAAAAAAAAAAAAAAAAAAAAAAAAAAAAAAAAAAAGGAAATGGCTAAAGTGCTTTAATTTTTTTTTTTAAATTTTTTAAAATGTTTATTTTTGAGAGAGAGAATGTAAGCATGGGAGAGGCGGTGGGGGGGGGGGTGGCGGACAGAGGATCCGAAGTGATGTGGGGCTTGAACTCACCAACCCATGAGATCATGACCTGAGCTGAAGTCAGACGCTCAACCAACTGAGCCACCCACGTGCCCCTACAGTGCTTTTCAGGGAGGTGTTTGAAGGATATTCAGTCTTTGAGGGTTGGACTGAATGCCCAGGTAAAAGCTCGTTTGCCCTAAAGAAAGAAGGAACGAGGTAAAAAATCTACTGGTGATCAGTGATTATTATTAACTTTTAAGGATGTTGCCATTGGCAAACATAACCTTGCCAGTTCTCTTAGGAACAAAAGGCCTTGAGTTTGGTTAATTCCCCAAAGATGTATGAAAATGCTGAGACTGGGAATAAAGTCAGGAGAGTGAAATTTATATACATGAAAAATGTATACATGCATTTCAATCCCATATTTCTATGAAGGTCAGTGAATTTCAAGAATTACATATAAGCTATTCCCCTAAATTTGAGCAAGCTGAACAATACTAGCAGTCCTAGTAATGTACAGTTGTAGTTATAAACATTTAAAGTTATATTTGTTTTATATATTGTCATAATAAAGAAGTGCTCTGCAAAAAAATTAAGTAACTAATAGTGAAATCTCATTTTTTCTTTAACCTTTTCTATGAACTTCTGGCCATTATGGGTTTTATTCTTTCCTCACAAATTTTACTCTTCATAGGAATTCAATAAATATGTGTAAACAATAATTTTTAAATAAGAATTTATTAATTTGATCCATTCATTTAAAGGTGATGTTGATGCCTCCAAGTTCACACCCAAGAATGCTGTTGATAGGGCTGGGAAAGTTCTGGAGAACGTTCTTCTGGACCCTCCAGACATCATGTCACAAGGTGTCCTGAGCAGAGCAGCAAGAGTGACTCTGAGCGCATGTGTGAGGGGTGGCCGGGGAGACCTCTGGAGCTGACTGGGCACTGCCTATGGAAGGAGAGACAGAGCTGCAATGACATCAGGAAGGCCTCAAGGAACTCTCTACACTGACTGCTCCAAACAGAAACTGACATCCCTTTCCTTCCTTATTCACACTCAGCTGGAAGTGGAAAGGGAGGGAGGGAGACACCAAGCTGGTATCCAGTTCGCAGCCAGTGACTCCCTGGTTATTGCACAGAGCAAGGGACAAATACATGAAATGTGAATTTCCCAGAGCTAGTGACTCGTAGAGTTTAGAGTCCAGGAATGTGTAGACAGGCCCTTATGAGAAGCAGCCTTATCCAAATTGAAAATAACTTACAATTTTGGCCCGTGTGGGGCTGGGCAATTTTTTTACTCTCCAGCCTCTTCTGCTTGCTTCTGCAACTGGGTCCTGCTGTGGAAAGGTGGAACATGAAAGTGACCAAGTTTGGGGTTTGCCCTCTGTCAGCCTGAAGCCTCCAGTTTGCTTTCCCAAAGGCCCTTTTCTAGTTGCAGAGCTGAGGCACAGACTCTGGGCTCTACCCATGGAAGCCAGAGGTGGATACTGTCACAGGGAGTAAAAAAACAAAAAAACAACAAAAAAGTCATACATCTGGGAAACAGATGCTCTCAAAGATGTACTTTCCTGTATACACCAAAGTTTCAGGCTCAGCCATGCAGAAAACCTGGGGGCTGCCTGAACTGGGAAACGGTTGTGATGTGGCTGACTCACACCACGCTGGACCACTCATGCACAGTGGCTGCAGTTGCGGGACGGACTTGCCCGCCACTCAGCTGCCGCTGTGAGGTTGTAGGGACCCTGGTCGCTATTCTTCTGAGCTTGGCAAGGGAGAAGGGATGTGGAAGTACCAGTCTCCAAGTGAGAGCATCATGTGGAAAGCACAGGAACATGGGCCATTTGCATATGGGAAGTGGCAGGTGGTACCCAGAGCCTGTGGTGGTGGCGTGAAGGTGGGATGTGGTCCACCCTCGGCTGACGTGGGCATCATGGCAAGTATTGGTTCCACCACTTGCCAGTCAGGCCAGAAGCCAGGTGTGGCACCAGGATGTACAGGGAGTCACAAGAATGGGCATCATGTCAGACAGTGCTGGGCGTGAGACACAGCCCTGCCTTGGGCAAGACAGTGTCTTCATTTATAGAGTAGGGACAATGGCGCCTGCCCTGCTTCCCTCTCTGGTGGACTGTGAGGAAGATTAGGGTACAGCACACTGATGTGCTTTTTAACTGCAAACCTAAATGCCCTTGTGAGACTCTAGATGTGGACGAAACCAGTTTTGGCCTTTCCTACTTTTTCCTCGGTCGGCACTGCTGAGCACGTGTCCCAGCCTCTCCTGCAGGCGGTCGTTGATGTAGACGGACTCCTCCAGGCGCTGGCACAGGTTCTGGATCTCAACAAGGTTCTTTTCCAGTAGGTCAGCCCCTGTTGCATCCCACCAAGACATGGGAGAGGTAGGAGGTGAGGAAGGCCACTTGCTCACAGGCAGCTATGGAGCCTGCCCAAGACTTCTCTGCAAGATCCCTGCCCGTCCCTGTACTCCTGTCAACTTCCTTCTCTCACCTGGGCACCAGGAAGCACCAGGCAGCTTTGTTTAAAGAGCTCCTGGGCTTTCAAACACAAGATGGCCCTCTGGAAGGAAACTCCACAGGGCCTCCTCCCAGATGAAGGCTGAGTACATCTGAGAGAGATGGATCCTGGGCTGGAAAACAAGGGTGGAAACTGCTACAGGTCTCCAGGCAGGACTGGCCAGTTGGTCTACCTCCTTTGGTCACAGTCCAGAGGCCTCCTCTCTACCTCATACCTATCCTACCTGATGATCCCTGACTGAAAACCTTTACCACCCATCCACTAATAGAAAGGCTAGAGTAAATGCATATGAAATTAAATCAGGCAGTGAATAATAAGGGATGCTGGGTATTTTCCTTTAACCACTTTTGGTGAAGAGTGACAAGGAAGGGCCTGGGGAGGTATCAGGACCTGAAGGAGGAATAGGAGAGAAAGGAGCACCTCTGAAGAAGTCAGAGGATGCACAAAGGGAAGGGGAAAGAGGCCAAGAATAGGCTTCATCCACTAGGACATCTTGCTTAGGGTCAGGTTTTTCTGAGAATTTCAAATGTCTTATTGTTACACTGTCTCAGTCCCAGGAACTGAGCTCCTTCAAGCCATTCTTCTCCATGGGTGCACCCTGGGTCACTGGTGCCAGGATGCCTGGCTCTAAACTACTAGCAAAATTTGAGAGGCAAGACTGACTCAGTAATTGCACACAAAGGGCATGTGTGTATAACTGTAGAAATAGTCTCCCATCCTACAATAAATAGCTCTTGACCAAAGGAAGATCTTCCCCAGGGTAGCTTGAGCTGGGAACTCCAAGAACAGTCTACATGTAGGCCGCAGAAGATTGTAGCACAGGGCAAAGGGAGCATATGAATACAAGGCAACTCATCCTGTCTGTAGAGCACCTCAAAATGCCCCTGACTTCCTGGATTCTCCTGCTCAGCGTGAATCTCTGGGTAAGGGGAATGGGAGACGCACTTAGAAAGGACCAGCACTGGGCTGGAATCTTGTTCTCCGGCTGAGCCACAGGATACTGTCCCTTCATCTCACCCACTTCTGTGAGCCAGGATCTAACAGGGGAATAAGAATCCTTGGGCCCAGGAAGAATGTGTTCGCCCCCATCCATAGGCTCCATTGTCACCATCTACTCTTTTGTGTTTACCAGAAGGCTTGGAGTTGGGCCGGTACAACGAGGAGAAGGAGGAGAGGCACCCAGACGCGTTCATTTTCTGAGGCCTCGTCTCATCCCATGGGCCACTGCTGCCATGGTACCCAGGTTCTGGTGTCCCACTCAGTTGTGTGGTGCCACTCAGAGGATAGGAGGGCTGGGTGGATCTGGCATCTGAATGGTCGCTGAGCAATGATGCTGAATCAGCAGGAGTGGCTGCGCTGACGTCTGTCCAGAAAGGAATGAGAGGAAGAAATGGATGGGAAGTCAGAAATAAAGCGTTTTAAAAATAATTATACTGGGTTGAATAGTGTCCTCCAAAGTCATGTCCATACCTGGAACCACAGAATGTGACTGTATCTGAAAATGGGGTTGTCGCAGATGAAATGATTTAGGACAAGATGATATTGGATTAGCGTGGACCTACATTCAATATGACTGATGTCCTTACAAGGACAGGAGAGGAGACACGGATAGAGTCACACGGGGGGAGAAAACCACATGACAAGGGAGTCAGGAGGCAGACACCAGAGAGATGTT
This sequence comes from Leopardus geoffroyi, assembly GCF_018350155.1. Lineage (NCBI taxonomy): Eukaryota > Metazoa > Chordata > Mammalia > Carnivora > Felidae > Leopardus > Leopardus geoffroyi. The sequence goes on from NC_059328.1 coordinate 104,689,120, forward strand.
TCTACAAGCCAAGGGAAGCTCCCAGCAACCACCAGAAACTAGGAAGAAGCAAGGAAAATGGAGCATGGCCCTGCTGACACCTTGATTTCAGACTTCTAGCCTTTAGAAAGTGGGCAAAACAAATGTCTGTTGTTTTAAAACACGCAGTTTGTGATACTTTGTTATAGCAGCCTTAGAAAACTAATACAGTAATCCATGGAATTCAGACCAGAGCAGATGTGAGAGACACCCCAAGCACAGGCAGTCATTTCTCTAATATCAGCCATAGCAACATTTTTCATGATAAGGAAGGGAAACAAAAGCAAGATTAAACTATTGGGACTACCCCAAAATTTAAAGCTTTTGTGTAGTGAAGGAAACCATCAACAAAACAAAAAGACAACATACTGAATGAGAATGTTTTGCAAGTGATGTATCCAATAAGAGGTTAATATCCAAAATATATAAAAAACTTATATAACTCAATCCCCAAACCCCCCAAGCAATCCAATAAAAAATGGACAGACAACATGAATAGACATTTTTCCAAAGACATACAGATGGCCAATAGACCCACGAAAAGATGCTCAACATCATTCATTATCAGGGAAATGCAAATCAAAACCACAATGAGGTACCACCTCACACTCATCAGAATGGTTAAAACAAAAAACATAAGAAATAAGTGTTGGCGAGTGAGGATGTGGAGAAAAAGGAACTCTTGTGCACTGTTCATGGGAATGCAAACTGGTGTAACCACTGTGGAAAACAGTATGGAGGTTCCTCAAAAAATTAAAAGTAGAACTACCAATATGATCCCATAATTTCACTACCTGGTATTTACACTAAGAAAACAAAAACACTAACTTGAAAAGATACATGCACCCCTATGTTTACTGCTGCATTATTTACAACAGCCAAATTATGGAAGCAGCCCAAGTGTCCACCCATGAGCGGGGGAAGGGGTAGAGAGAGAAAGAGAGACACAGAATCTGAAGCAGGCTCCAGGCTCTGAGCTGTTAGCACAGAGCCTGATGCAGGGCTCAAACCCACGAACCCTGAGATCTTGACCTGAGCTGAAGTCAGACAGTTAACCAACTGAGCTACCCAGGTGCCTTGAAGATGTGGTATTTATATATAATGGGATATTACTCAGCCTTTTGTTGCAAAGTCTTGCCATTTGCAACAACATGGATGGAGTTACAGGATATAATGCTAAGTGAAAGAAGTCAGTCAGAGCAGACAAATATCATATAATTTCACTCATATGTGAAATTTAAGAAACAAAACAAATGAACAAAAAAAGAGAAATAAACAAAAAGCAGACTCTTAAATATAGAGAGGAGGTGGGTGAAGGATGGTGGCATAGATGAGATTAAGAGTACATTACCATGATTGGCACTGAGAAATGTGTTGAATTCTTGAATCACTATATTGTACACCTGAAACTCATATAACGCTGTATGCTAACTATACTTGAATTTAAAAAAAGGAAAAACAAAGAAGTGGTGGTTAGATGTACTATCTGAGGGTCACAATATATGCACAGGAAAAGTACAGGGGCCACTCTCCTGCCTCTCTCTATGGAGGCACTTCAGAAATGTCTCCTTCTGTAGCAGAAATCACTGCAGATCTTACAAATCACAAGGTTCAGGAGATGAGCATTTTGCTAGTCTGTGAACAGGTAATATATTCACTGGACAGTCTATGCCCTTGCCAGTGACACAGTGGCTAATCCTTCCTGAGACTGTTCTCGATTGGGGGTTGTTGGAGGAGGAAGAGAAAGGGAAAATGGCCTCCGGTTATGGCCGTTGTGCAGAGAACTGAGACAGGGTGACGCTCCTGGTGGCTCCCACTCCTCCTGCCTCCTACTCTGGATGCCTACTGAGGCTGAGGGAGTCTCTGAGGAAGGCAAGTGGTGATTTGGATCTCACCCAGAATGGCTCACAAGACTGTAAAAATAATTCTTAAATATAGCTTAAATTGTCTGGCAAGTTTCTCCTCTAAGCAGATAGGAGTGAAGTCCTTGTTTTCCAACCGAGTCAAGTTCCTCTAAGGAACTATGCACTTGAATCAATATCCAGTAGGTCTTCTCCTTCCATTATGTATGGTCTTACATAAAACCAGTTATAATTAGCATCGCTGTGAAAAAAAAGCGTAAGGTAGCCTACCATTAAGTCTTTAACACAATGCCCAACAATGTAGGAACTCAATCAAAAGGTGATTCCCAACCCCTTTCTTCTCTTTGTTTAATGTAAACTAAATTTATTGTTTCTTTTTTCTTTTCCTTTTCCCACCCCCTTTCAAACCTCCTTTATCCCCTCCCTAGAAAAGCAGCTGACACTCAACCACGGCCACAGGAGTCCCAGGTCCATCGGTGACAGTGATCAGCATTTCACGTCCCAGTCTCCCCTCGCCACATGCACAGAAAACATGCCCTGTGCTGTACGCAGAAAGCAACAGGGAGCAGCCTCTCGTGAGAAGGGTTTCACCTCACCGGGAAGCTGCCCCACCAGTCACACTGCTTGTTAACTGTTCTACAAAGTTTGGTCCAAAAAACAGAGGAGGAGCAGTGATAAGCCAATGCCCCTCTGAGAGGATAATGACTTCAGATGGAACAAAGAAGGGTTTCAATCTCCCTCAGAGAAGAAGAAGGTGGCATAAAATAGGGGTGATGCAATGCGATGAGGCCACTTGAGATGTGGCCTTCCCTACCAGTTGTGGCGGGAATTGTCGGTGAGGGGGAAGGTGTGTTTGCCCTTCTGCTGTCTCCCAGGGTGGCCCTGAGTTCGGGTCAAGTGACTCTGGGCAACTGAATTCAAGGATGTAGGTAAAACTCCCCTGGGCCCCTTGGAAGATGTCACATACACATCAAGGACAGCTCATTCATTCATAAATCCGTGGACGAAAGTGCAATGTCCATAGGGACTTGTCTCATCTGCAGAGGCTACACCATTGTCAGAAAGAGTGGAGTGGGGAAAACACCGGCTCCAGAAACCCAGCAAAAGATATGTGCGAAGAGGTGACGCCCTCCCTGCTTGGTCCCTGACTGCTCAGGCTGCTGTGCGGTGGACGGTCTGAGCTGTTGAGTCAGGCTCACAGTGAATGCCATCCCAAGCTGGCCACTCTTCAGTAAGTGTCCTGACTTCACCGAGCCTCAGTGTCCTCAGCCTTGTAAAACTGGGACACCACCAACTACTTGAGGGGATGGTTATGCTGATTAAATTAAAGGCAAGATGCGTAGTTAGTAATGTGAGCATACCAGATGTTCAATAAATGTGAATTTCCTTTCTTTCCTTGGTTGCTATAATCCCGGGGGAAACATTATGCTGCTCTGATCCTCAGGGTAAAATGAGAAACAGGAATAGTATCAGGTCAAATCCCAATATGGCTCATTCATTGCTTAAAACAGTCAATTCAGGAAAAAAAAATCAGACTAAGGTTGGTTTCTCAGTATTATTTACACCAGAATTTGATTGATACAGTTCCCTAAAAACAGAAATGCTTTTCTCAGGAGGAAAATTAAAGAGAAAGCTGAGCAGGAGAAAATGAAGGTTTGATTTTAAATGTATACTGCTCCTCCTCCGCACCGAGGCTACCCAAGTGCCCTCCTTGGGGAATTCTGGGGAGAGGCAAGTTGGCGATGGGTTCAGCCTGAACCTGAGACACGTCCCAGATACTGAGGGTTCAGAGGACATTACAGCTGAATTATTAGAATGATGGATGGGATCTATAAATCCACAAATGATAAAGAATGTTTAGTAATAAACAGAAAATAAGAACTGTGACTGTTTACCCCAGAGATTCCAAGATCAGAGACCCAATACTAGTGATGTTCATGCCCATGGCCTGAAACATGATATGATGGGATTGCAGTGATAAGGGAGCATTTGCCCCTTTCCCTTCCCAACTCATGACCCTCCCCTCAAGTCCAAGACCGTGTATGTGTCAGAGGAGGTCTAGTGGCTGATGACGTGTGGGGTTAGGAATGGAGAAGAGCTGCCTGACACCCTTGGGGCCTGTGCTTGGCACCGAGTCCCAGACCTGTGCCCCACCAGGTACATCACAGGGGATCTGTAGGGCCTGGCTGCAAAGATACCTACTCTTGGTGTAGACAAAGGAGCAAGCACCTAGCAACAGGATGCTGTCTGGGTACTCACTGGCCACAGCCACTGCAGGGTGTACTTCTTGCTCTTCATGAAGCAGGGAGGTGCTGCTGGAGGAGTGATGGGCAGCAGACTGGGCATGGCTGCTGGACTGGATCTGGGGCAGAGTCTGGGGCTGGGCCTGCTGTTTGGTCTTTAGAGCTTCTGGCACTTTACCCTTTGTATGCATCTCCCTTAAGATACTGGCGGGGTAAGAAAGACAGAGGGAAAATAAAGGTCACCCGAATGACATAGCTGTAGCAATCTGGCAGCCCATGGGAGAAGCCCCAGAAGTCAAGGAGACTGTTCCTTCAGAGGAGAAGGCAAACCATTTGTTTGGGGGTGGAGAGTGGGGGACAGGGGAGGACAACAGTTGCCCAGTGCCTTGGCCACAAACATCCTGAGGAAGAGAGAAGACCCATTAGGCCCCTTAAATAATACTCATGGTTCCTTCATAAGACAACCAGAGGTTCGCACTCTGTGAACACGATGTGCTCAGTAGTATTTGCAGTGGCCTGTTTAAAACTGCTTCCCAAGGCAATGCGGCTTTCTAGGTGTCTTGTACTTTCTAGACTTCCTTCCGTAAGTATGGTCATGGAGTATAAACCTCTTTTTTTTGCAAGAAAAATTTGTAGTTATTTATCATGTGCCAGTACCTCTTGGGTCACCCTTAAAGAAACCAGATATAATCTCACTCTGGTCTTTACTTTTTTTTTTTTTTTTTTAATATCTTTTTTTAAAATTAATTAATTATTTTTTTTTCTCTTAACGTTTATTTATTTTTGAGACAGGGAGAGTCAGAGCATGAACGGGGGAGGGTCAGAGAGAGAGGGAAACACAGAATCTGAAACAGGCTCCAGGTTCTGAGCTGTCAGCACAGAGCCAGACTCGGGGCTTGAACTCATGGACCGCGAGATCATGACCTGAGCCGAAGTCAGATGCTCAACCGACTGAGCCACCCAGGCGCCCCTCACTCTGGTCTTTAAAGATCTGAGAGAAATCAGAGCTGATCCCCAGGGGTACAGGAGACTCCTAAGGTTAGAGCAGCTCTGTATTGCTAAATTGGTGATTGAATATGAGAATGGGACCAAAATAACAATAAATTAAAAAAAAAAGAAACGAGACCACTTCATCACCAAGGAGACATAATGATAATCAGCCATCTGTTTTTTTATGGGATGTGAGAGCTCCTGCTTATAAATCCTTCACCAGATTATGTTTCACAGCCCCTGAGAATCTAGAGTTACCTGAGGGTCCGCAGCATGTGTCCTGTTTGATTCTTCTCACTTATGCAGTCATCTGAAAACCAGATTCAAAACGGACCAGTCATAATAAGCAGGTCTTATTTCCCAGATTACAGACAAACTCTGAATTTTCTCTGGGATGAGACGTGATTATTTGATGCTCCAGTCCAAGATACTCTGAATCTTCTCAGGAGACATTGGCTCGAGACTTTGGAGAACTTGTCTGGTGGGCTTTCCTGAGCCCACCACAAAGGCCATTATCTTTACTTGCTCTGCCCTGGATCAGAGTCAAAAGCTAAATGTCTCTTTTCCTACAGGTCTTGAGCTACTTGTCTGGTGGCTCTGGACCACTCCAACCAGAGTCTCCCAGTTCTGCCACAGAGTTGGTTCCCAGTCCTGCCTCTGTGTGCTCGGCCACAGTTTTCACGCAGAACCTACTCCTATCTCTGTAGAGGTGACAGACATCCCCGTCCCACCTCTGCATCTGCCACCAGGAGCCCACACAGTGGCCTCAAGCCTATACGTCCTTGGTGCTCCAGGGACTATTCTATGAAAAAGGCACCTGAACTAATGTTCCCACAACCAGGTACCAGTCTATACAGTGTCTAAACTATGCCCAAATCAGCATGGTTGTTTGATCATGTTTTTGAAGTGCACTGATTAATATTGCTGATCTGATCCCTGGGACAATCATGCTGGTATTATTTGACCTAACTTTTTTTGTGAGGAAACAGAAATCAAGAGAAATATGAACGTGTCCGGAGCTGGCAATGAACACATACAGGCTAGAGCCAGGGTCTTCAGATCCTGGTTTGGGGCTCTGTTCACAGCACCCAGCTGCCCCTGTTCTACCTCCTTTTCTGCCAGTTAGTTTCAGATAAATGCTATCACCTGCCAGAGATGCCTTTTGCCCGAGTGGCCATATCCCATGAGAGATGGCAGGGCTGTGGCCCTCATCTGGGCATCCTCAATCCGGTGTGCTTCTCCTCAGTGCTCCTCACCAGTCCTGACTCCACCATGCTTCCAAGGTGGTGACTACAGAGCGGGACATCAGATTGAAAAGTCACTTGTCGATGGATATGGGCTGGTCTGAGCCTTGGTCCTTGGGAGGGACTGAAAGTCTTCCTGAGCCCTGGGGCCGGCTTACCTGTGCTGAATTTGCTGGCAAGGCTCTCTGCCAGCTGGCTCCCCTTGGCCAGCTGCTCACGGAAGCACTGCTCCATGCAGTGGTCAATTTTATTGCTGCTGAGGAGCTCCTCAAAGGTTTTCACTGTGTTCCTGACATGTTGAATGAGAAGGGAAGAGAAAGTTCTCCCCACTCTCATCTTCTGCCGCAGGTGGGTCAACTCTCGAGCCTGATCCTGGATCAAGGAATGGCATTTCCTAAAGAGGGGAAGAAACAGTAAGTGAGGAAAGAGGTGACTGACAGGTTGTGGTACTTCAGCAGAAGACACTTAGAGAATTTCACCCCCAAAACCCCTACACTGAATTAGCACGTGTTTAGGGACCTGAATGTGGCAAAGGGAATGAAGAAAGGAAAACAAAGCCTTCTTCTGTTTGAAAGCCTCCTTCTAAAAGTGTCTTTCCCCAGGCCTGTACTTCTGAAAATGGAATCAGCTTTTCTTCCCTAGTTCTGCTTTAAAATCTGTTCCCAATCCATCTCTTCAGTTTAATAAACCATTTCAGTACAGTAAAAAAAAGTCAGGCTTTAATTGGAAAGTCAAAAGGAAAACCATCATGTGAGAAGAGACCACTTGTTCTCTCACCAGGATGGACCTATCTATGTTTTTCCTATAAATAGCTAAGGCTCCATTGCTAGGACATCTTCAAGCTCCTTTAGTCTACCCACTGTATTCTACCATGTCTGTATGCTCTGGTGTAACTAATTAGTGCAGTGTTTTGCTTGTAGGGTTCAAAAGAGTGATCTGAAAAATGATCTCCAAGAAATGATCTGAACCAATTTAGTATCCCATAATATCCTGCCCAACACGACTACTATTTGTCATAGAGGAGAGAAGAGGAGGTTTTAGTTCATCTTGTTCCTGAGGGAGGCAACACAGCTGGACGGATGAAGCAGGAAGCAGCAGGCCTAGACTGTAGCCCCAGTATGCTCTATGCTCCCACTGCAAACTTGGAAAGTCACTTTACTACTTTGTGCCTCAGTTTCATCATCTGCAAATGAGGGCAAAAGGACTATTTCGCCTTTTTAGAAATATGGTCAGGATTGACTTTAAGTTAATTTTTATTTATTTTGAGAGAGATAGCAAGCAGGGAAGGACAGAGAGAAAGGGAGACAGAATCCCAAGCAGGCTCCACACCATCAGCGCAGAGCCCACTGTGAGGCTCAAACTAACAAACAGTGAGATCATGTTCCGAGCTGAAATCAAGAGTCGGATGTTTAACTGACTGAGTCACCAAGGCGCCCCAAACTTTATTTTAAATGTTGGGATGAGGACAGCAATCCCAGTAAAGCATTTAACTTATCAAAGACATATTATCATTACTTTGGTAATGGTGAGTTTATCAGACCAACCTGACGTCCCCTCGGTTTCCGCAGGTGTGCCAGAGCAGAATCAATGGCTTCTGATTTCACCAGTTTCTCTTGGAGACCTTGGCAGTGTAATCTGTATTGTGCTAACAGGGAGCATGGGTGCTAGTTATTTCCTGAGGAGGTGAAATTTTCCTGAAGCCCAGAGTCACTGGTTTAGAACATTAATCCAGGCATTGGAAAGAGCCAGGATGGCGATCAGGACAGGTCACCCCCAGGAAGCATCAAACTCTATTTGAACCTTTTAAATGATGCTATACTTTATTCATATTTCTGACCAACATTTCTCACATCATTAGGCAGATGCTGGTTCCTAGACTAAGAGCTCTTTCAGAGCCTGGAGTATTTTGGTCATCTTATGGACACAGCCAAACACAAAGGAGGCTCTCAGTAAACATTTTTCCAATTCTGGAAAAGAGAAGTTCTTACAAACCTCCACTCATCTCTCACTGTGTTCCTGTCCTAAATGTCCTCTCAGGGATCGTATGCATTTTCCACTGATGCAAAAAACCCTTGCCCCTAAGAAAGATCCTGTCCTCACTTGGGGAGCTCTGTGAAATATAAATGCCCTCAGACTTGCAGAATATTGTCAGTCCTGGGTCCCTAACCTTTCCTAGTTAGCTTCTCTACTCTATGAACTAAGATTAATGCTCGAGAACCTCTTCCTTGGAAAACAAACGTGAGGAAGCCTTTACTGAAATTAAATGGGCATTACCGAATCTTCCTTCATTGGGACTTCCTCACTATACTAAACCTTTTACGTTGTTTGTTCAAGAATGTAACAATCAGTTTTGGGAGCCCTTACTCAAGAAATGAAGGAAAAAATAGACCTATAGCCTATTATAGTTTACAATTGCATCCAAAGGCCAGGGCATACCCAAATTGTTTAAAGGGCATAGCTGCATCTGCTAAAATTATGGAATTCTCCTTGAAACTTGTTCAGGAAATGAAATAAATCTATAGGTTCCTCATGCTGTAGAAAGTTTGCCAAACACTGAGCATACATACCATTTCTCAGCTAGTAGACAACATCTTGGGAGATCCTCCTCCTGTCTCCTGAGTGTTCTTTCCTGCGTCTCCTCAAATCTTGCTACCTTCCTACCCTTATCAAACAAAGGAGAGACTCATAACTGTTGAATTGGTCTCCTCAAATCAAACTCCTAGATTAGATTTACAAGAAACCCTATTGGCCTGTCTGGATTTAGTACTCTATGCCAAAAACTCTGAAGGAAAATATCAAGACAAATATGCTGTCACTACGCAACATGAATTACTAGAAAGAGGAGCCCTTCCTTTATTTAATTCAGCCCTACCTGCAGAATTGTTTGGCTCTCACTGGAGCCTGTGAATTGACAAAAGAAAAAACTGCAAATATTTACACAAATAGCAGGTATATCTTCAGAGTAGTTCATTACTGTGGTATGCTCTGGAAACAAAAACTTTTTTTTTCCTCCCAAGTAGTCTCTACACCCAGTGTGGGGCTCACACTCACAACCCTGAGATCAAGAGTCACGTGTTCCACCGACTGAGCCAGACAGGTGCCCCCCAAAACAAATGGCTGACTTTCATGCTAAGGTTCCTACTCAAGAGATTCCTAAGGTACCAGAACTTTAAATAAACGCCATAAAATGGCCAAGGGACAGATACTAAACCTTTTGGTAAAGCCATTCTCCTGAATTTCCATAACCTATACTCCACTGTAGATCCATATCAGATTACTTAAGACAACTGTGTAATAGACAAAAAATGGTATCTGATGCTGAAAACCAAAAGTGGCACCAAGAAGGATACAGATTTATCATAAAAAGAGGATTTGGGGAGGGTACACATGACTGGCTGGTGCCTCCTGAATCCCTCCATCACCACTCTTGCAAGTGCTTCATGTGACTACCCACCATGGAATTGACCAAATGTCTTGAATTCTGAAAAAATATTAGTGGGGTGATTGTTCTAAATTCGCACGATGGGTTTATATTCAATGATTAACCTGTCAATCATATAACCTGGGAGAAACCATTTAACCTAATTCCAGGGGCTGCTCCCCCACTGTCTGGACCATTTGAACATTTTCATTTGATACTTTTTCAAAATTCTCCTTCTGTGGGCTATCACTATGTACTTGTAATGGTATATCTATTTTCTAGATGGGTAGAAGGATTCCCATGTTGGCAAGCTGATGATCACCACAGTCGCAAGGAAATTATTAGAAAATCCTTTTCCACTGTGGGGAATCTCAGATGAAATTTCAAGTGATAAAGGACTCAGTTTACCTGGATAGGTTATAAAACAACTAAACAAGGTTATTCAAACGTTATGACACTATCATTGTCTCTATCACCCTCAGTCTTTAGGGAAGGTTCAATGTACCAATGATATCCTAAGAGTAAAACTGGCAAAATTGACTGAAACCACAGGAACACCTTAGCCTAAAGTGTTACCCTTAGGCCTTATGACAGTGAGATCAACACCTTTTGGGAAACATAAATTAACACCTTATGAATCCATGCCTTTAATGATAAAGCCCCATGCACATCCTGCCCTTGTAAATTCTAATATGACTTTAAAGTACTGATACAATATTCAAAAACTTAAATTCAACAGGTCAAGGATGTTTTTAGAGACCTTCTGTGCCTGGTGAAAACTTTATACTTCATACACTGGAACCTGGAGACTGGGTATTCTGAAACAGATATAAATGAAAAACAACACTTGAACCTCTATGAAAAGGGCTCTACCAGGTTCTGTTTTTTCATACACTAGTTAAATTACTGGGTATTAAACCTTGGGTCCATGTCTCTCAATCCAAGAGAAACCCCCTCCCCCTCAACTCTTGGACTTGTCAACCTACGGCTAACTTAACATTAAGGATTTCCAGGAAAAAAAAATTTCCCTTGAAGCAGACAAGGCAAAGAACACAGAACAAGATTCTGTTAGATCCCCTATCTTTTTCCAGGACTCATTTTTATAACAATTACTGTGATATTACTGCTTTACAAATTAATACAGAACATTCACACCCATGTTCCTTTTTCTGTTAGGGATTTTCTCTACCCACTAAGGCCTACCATTCAATGCATACCTTCCTTTACTAATCAAAATGATTGTCGGTTATGTAGACACTTAAATGCTCAGGAAGACTCTCAGTGTTAGAACCAGCTCCTATACATACTTGGATGACCGGAAAATGGCTTTACAAAAAGGTTTGGTATCCATGCCTTGGCCATTCAATTAATACTTACAGCCAGTTAATCTGGTACTGGGAGGAACTTTGGAAGCCAAAGGATGGCCCATAATCATTGCAAACTTCATTGTTGGCAATCTGTCTATGCACAGCAAGCCTTCATGGTACTGGACGTAATTTAGGGCATGTTCTAGACTCACTCTATAATCACACACTTTGGTTTGACTCAGACAATGGAGATTAGACTTCCATATACAACAGTACAGATTTTAAAATAGATAATGACTGTGATATTTTTGTCATGCTATTAGGAAAATTACTGAATCCAAACCTAGCTTATTCTGCAAAACAAGCGAAAATTACCTTGGGCCACTTCTTGCACATGCCTCTGAAAATCACAGATGAAATTCAAGCTGTTCCCCCAAATTGGCATGAGGTGGTCACTTTTAACCAATCCTCAATCATTAGGAAAACTCTAATGATGTAACCAATCATTGGAAATAATAAATAACCTATGCATTCTCACTATATAAGGTGTCTTATAACAATATACCTTTGAGCCTCATTCCACTGTTGGTTTGAGAGCTCCCAGTGGCAAACTACTTTTATGTGCACAATAAACTCTAACTAATATTTTAGTGATCTAGTGGTTTCAATCTTGCTATTTCTAGATTTTTGACATTCAACTCCCTCTAACTTTCTCATTTATACCAACTTTGGCTACCCAGGTTCCCTCATCACCTCTCATTACTCTCTTTTTCTAACCAAGAAGATGCTCCTCCCATCTGTTCTTTCATCTCTGAGACCTCAGGATATAATATTGACATAGTGTTCTCTTGCAAAAAACACACACGTGGGGAGGCCTGGGTGGCTCAGTTGGTTAAGCATCTGACTCTTGGTTTTGGCTCAGGTCATCATCTCACAGTTCATGAGTTCAAGCCCGCATCAGGCTCTGCGCTGACAGCACGGAGCTTGCTTGGGATTCTCTCTCTCCCTCTCTTTATGCCCCTCCTCTCTCTCTCTCTTTCTCAAAATAAATAAATAAGCTTAAAAAAAAAAACCACACACACACACATGTGCACACACACATACACAGATACAGACGTGCACAAGGGGCTAAGACTTGGTCCTGATTGCAATTACTAAGTTAATAAACCCTTTAACATCCCAGTTCAAGATGTGGACAATACTAGTGCAGGAAAAGGCCTCATCTTATTTTATAGATGAAGACATTGAGACTCACAGAGTGTAAGAAGTGTATCTGATATATGCTGATAATATCTCAGTAAAGTTGGAGTGGGGAGAAATACACCTGAGCTTCCATCATTAGTTGGTGGAAGGATCATTATTACAAATTTTGGTTCCAAACTCTCACTCTAGTGTTCTTTATCAGTACCATGCATCCCCTTGCTCTGAGTTTTAGGGGTCTCTGAGATAAACAAGGCTATTCCACTTTTAAGGCAAGGCCTTTTTTCTGGAATACACTTATTATTCTGGATTCTATAGGTTTATTATTTATTCCCATCCAGTTTCTCAATAATAAATAATACTTATTACAATGACAAAATTTATTTAGGTAATTTTTAAAAAATATGGTTATTCGAAAAGATCAGTAAACTCAATGAGCCTCTAGGCAGGCTAGAGAAAAGGAAAAAGAGAGAGAAGATCACAAATTACTAATACCAGAAATAAAAGAGAGGATCACTCTAGAGCTGATGCACACTGAAAGGATAATTAAGAAATGCTATGAACAACTCTATGGCCACAAATTTGATAACCTAGATGAAATGGTCCAATTCCTTGAAAAGCACAATCTGCCAAAGTTCACACAAGAATAAATAAACAATATGAATAGACCTATGTATATTAGACACATTGAATCAATAATTAATAACCTTCCAAAACAGAAAGCACTGGGCCCAGATGAGCTCACAGTGAATTCTACCAAACATGTAAGGAAACAATTATACCAATTCTCTACAGGCTTTCTATAGGAGATAGAACCAGAGGAGATATTTTCTAACTCATTGTATGAGGTTAACATTACCCTATTATCAAAACCAGACAATGACATTATAAGGAAAAAAAAAAAAAAAAAACACCTTACAGAACAATATCTCTCATGAACACTGGTACAAAAATCTCCAGCAAAACATTAGTAAATTGAATACAACAATGTATTTGATGAATTATGTAACACACCAAGTGAGATGTATTCCAGATGGAGAGCTGACTTCAACATCTGAAAATCAATTGCTGTAATTCAGGCTAATGAAGAAAAATCATATGATCATATTAATAGATGCAGAAAAAACATTTGACAAAATACAACACCCATTCATGATGAAATGAGAAAAAAAAAATTTGGCAAACTAAGAATAGAAGGAACAATTTCCTCAGCTTGATAAAGAATATTTACAAAAAACAAACAGCCAGCATCATACTTAGTGGTAAGAAAGTAGAAGCTTTTCCACTTGGATCAGAAATAAGGTTAGGGGTCCCCTCTCACCACTCCTTTTAAACATCATATTGGAAGTCCTAGATAATGCAATGAAACAAACAAAAGCAAATAAAAGGTTTACAGATTGGAAAGGAAGAAATAAAACTGTCTTTGTTTGCAAGTGACACAATTGTCGATGTAGAAAATCTGAAAGGATTGACAAAAAAAAACCTCTTGGAACTAGAAAGTGATTAAAATCAGGTTGCAGAATACAAGGTTAATATACAAAAATCAGTTGCTTTCCTATATACCAGCAATTAACAAGTGGAGTTTGAAATTGAAAACAATACCATTTACCTTAGCACCCCCAAATGACATACTTTTGTAAAACTCTAACAGAATATGTACAAGATCTATATAAGGAAAATAACAAAGCTCTGATAAAAGGAAATCAAACAAGCACTAAATGAATGGAAAGATATTCCATGTTTATGGATAGGAAGACTCAACATTGTCAAGATGTCAGTTCTTCCCAACTTCATCCAAAGATTCAAATCAAAATCCCAGCAAGTTATTCTGTGGCTATTGACAAACCAATTCTAAGATTTACATGGAAAGGCAAAAGAAGCAGAACAGCCAACATAATATTGAAGAACAAAGTCAGAGGACTGACACCACGACTGCAAGACTTATGATCAAGGTACAAGTAATCCAGAAAGTGTGACATTGGTGAAAGAATAAACAAATCAGTGGAACAAAACAGCCCGGAAACAGACCGACAAAAATACAGTTGACTGATCTTTGACAAAGGAACAAAGGCAGAACAATGAAGAAAAGATAATCCTTCAACAAATGGTGCTAGACAATTGGACACCTACATGCAAAAAATTGAACCTAGACAGGACTTTACATTCTTTACAAAAATTAGCTCAAAATACATATAGGTCTAAATGTAAAACACAAAATATAAACCTCCTAGAAGATAACAAAGCAGAAAGTCTAACTGATCTTGAGTTTGGTGATGACTCTTTAAACACAAATATCAAAAGGCACAATCCATAAAATAAATAATTAATAATCTGGACTTGATTATAATTTAAAACTTTCACTCTGCAAAATGCATGGTCAAGAGAATAAGAAGACAAATCACAGACATGGATAAAATATTTGCAAACGACCTATCTGATAAAGGACTGTTGTCAAAATTATACAAAGAACTCCCCAAACTCAACAACAAGAAAATGAACAGTCCAATCAAATAATGGGCAAAAGACCCTAACAGACATCAAAGAAGATATGCAGATGGCAAATAAGTAAAAGAAAAATCCTCAGCATGTTATGTCATTATGGAATTGCAAATTAAAATAACAATGAGACACTACTACATGTTAGAATGGTAAAAATCTCGAGCATTGGTAACACCAAATACTAGTGAGGATGTGGAGCAGCAGATCCTCTCACTCACTGGTGACTGAGTATGCTACAGCCACTCTGGAAGATGGTTTTGTGGTTTCTTACAAAACTAAACATACCATTACCATATGATCCAGAAACTGTATCCTCACTATTTACTCAAATGAGTTGAAAACTTATGTCCACATAAAAATCTGCACACAATGCTTATAGCAGCTTTATTCATAATTGCCAAAACTTGGAAGCAACCAAGATATTTATCTTTTAGTAGGTGAATTTATAAATAAACTGGCACATCCAGAAAAAAATGTAGTATTATTAACACTAATGAGAAAGGAGCAATCAAACTATGAAAAGGCATGAAGGAACCAAAATTTGTATATTATTAAATGAAAGAAGCCAATTTGAAAAAGCTACATAGTGTATGCTTGCAACTCTATGACATTCTGGAAAAGGCAAAACTATGGAAACAGTAAAAAGATCAGTGGCTGCCAGGGATTAGGAAGGAGGAAGGAATGAATAGGCAGAGCACAGAGTATTTTTAGGGCAATGAACAGTCATTCTATATGTTTCTATAATGGTGAGTACACATCATTATACTTTTGTCAAAACCCGAAGAATGTACACCACCAAGAATGAACCCTAATGTAAACTACTACGACTCTCAGTGATAATGATGTGTCAATGTAGGTTCATGGATTGTAACAAATATACTACTTTGGTGCAGGATGTTGATAGTGGGGGTGGAGGTTATGCATGTGCAGGGACGGGGTATATATGGAAATTCTTTGTACTTTCCACTCAGTTTTGCTCTGAACTTAAAACTGCTCTAAAAATAAAGACTTTATGAAAATAATCATGAGAATATGATTTTTTAAATGTATTTCACAAAGTAGGTATAGGCTTTGTGAATTAAGAGTCCAAGATTTTAATATTATTTCTGCAAAAAAGGCTATTGTGCAACTTTGATCAAGCAACCATATCTTTGGGCCTGAATGTTCTCAGGTCTGAAATGAGGAAATGAGACTAAGTGACTCTAAGGTTATTTTAGCTCTAACATTCTTCTCTGGGTCAGGGAAATTTAAGTGGTACATATTGACAGTACCCAATGGAGCATGAAGCTGAATTTTATCACCTTTAAATCTGTGCTCCAACCACTAAGCAAGTTAGTTATGATGTAGTATGTCAGTAACTGGTGTTCACAGGTAAATGTATAATGCATTAACTCCGTATCATTTTAATGCCTTTGAAAAGCTATAAACATACAGCCATTAAAAACGCTGACAAGTCAAGCCAACCAGCCATTATTTGACAATTTTGTAAGCTTATTTTAAGAATTGAACTTATCGGGGCGCCTGGGTGGCTTAGTCGGTTAAGTGGCCGACTTCGGCTCAGGTCATGATCTCATGGTCAGTGAATTCAAGCCCCGCGTCGGGCTCTGTGCTGACAGCTCGGAGCCTGGAGCCTGTTTCAGATTCTGTGTCTCCCTCTCGCTGAACCTCCCCTGTTCATGCTCTGTCTCTCTCTGTCTCAAAAATAAATAAAACGTTAAAAAAAATTAAAAAAAAAAAAAAAGAATTGAACTTATCAAAATTGCCAGACCAGAAACCAGGGACAATCTGATTGTCCTGAAATCTCCTGACAGAACAGGAGATTCTTAGGTGTCCCTGTCAATGCAGAAAAGAGACGCTACTCACATGACTGGAAGAATTCCATGAAATCCCAAACATCCTTGAAGGTGATATATTTGGTGAATACATGCATTGTTATTTAGAATAAAACCAAATTTCTCTGAATAATATAAAGTAATTGATACTTAAAGCCATATAGGTTTTTCTGTAAAGACTTTTCAGGAAGGTCTTAAGAGACAGCCCTATAATTAAGCTACAGAGTCTGGATGCAGACCTGAAAGCTGCCGTGAGGGCAATGATTTAATTCTGACGGTGGAGTGTCTAAACAAAGAGTCTCTTACCTGCTGTGGGACACAGCGGAGGACCCTGTCTCCTCTGGCTGAGTCTGCTGCTCACCCACTCTCCTCTCAGCAGGTCCCTTCTCTAGGGGCTGCTGCATTCCAGCTTTCAGTTGCAGCATTTTCTCATGAAGAATCCTCTTACTGCCTCCTTTAAAAGGAAAGATGGAAGAGAAATGTGTCTGGGTCTCCACAATGGCCAGGCTTTCTTCCAAAGTTGCCTAGAGTAATCAAAACAAAATGATAGTTTATAGAGCTGGATCATTAAAGAGGATCCCATATAAGCACAGAGAAAGGGAGTGGGGAACCTGCCAGGAGGTAAATAATGAAACCTATGATGTGCTCCTGTGAAGAGTTCCCCCTCAGCCATGAGGACCTTGGTGACCATGGGTTGGAGGAAAGATACAGCAAGTAGGGGGAGACGGTGCCATGAGGGAGAAGAGCAGGACCCAGAGGTATTTTAGAAAAGCAAACAAACCTGGGGCACCTGGGTGGCTCAGTTGTTTGAGCATCTGACTTCAGCTCAGGTCATGATCTCATAGCTCCTGAGTTCGAGCCCCATGTCAGGCTCTGTGCTGGCACCTCGGAGCCTGGAGCTGCTTCAGATTCTGTGTCTCTCTCTCTCTCTCTGCCCCTGACCCACTTGCATTCTGTCTCTGTCTCTCTCCAAAATAAATAAACATTAAAAAAAATTTTTTTTTTAAAAGCAAACCAACCAACCAACAAGCAAATAATGAAATAAACAAATGAAATCAAATGGTCTTTTTAAAAAAAAAATTTTTTTTTTTTTTTACATTTTATTTATTTTTGAGAAACAGAGTGAGACAAAGCGTGAGCAGGGGAGGGGCAGAGAGGGAAGGAGACACAGAATCTGAAGCAGGCTCCAGGCTCTGAGCAAGCAGTCAGCACAGAGCCCGACGCGGGGCTTGAACCCACAAACTGTGAGATCATGACCTAAGCCGAAGTCGCATGCTCAACCAACTGAGCCACCCAGGAGCCCGAAAAGGGCTTTAAACGGGAGTAAGAGTTGAGTATTTTTGATTCTTACAGTTGAGATAAAGTTTCCTGGGAGTGTTCCTTTAGAAATCAGAAGGCCTTTTTGTCACCCACAAGTTTTGAGAGTTATGAAGGCAGAAACAAAGTTTGAAATGCCAGAGCTCAAATCCGGTCACTGAGATATCAACAATAGTGCCATGGGAAGGACTCTCGGTTCCAGTCTCAAATTGTAATCAGAGAATCAGAATGTGTTGGTAGTCACAGAACCTGAGAAAGCCCTGTCTTCTAAAGGCCTGCCATACTCAACACAAAACTGCTTGTTTCTCCCTGGATGTCTCTATCAATGGAGACCACCTCTCTCACCAACCAGTTTTAATATCTGGGTACTCTTTTACTGATACTACCAATTTTTTTTAAAGTAATCTCTACACCCAACATGGAGCTCAAACTCACAACCCCAAGATCAAGGGTAGCACGCTCCACCAACTGAGCCAGTCAGGCATCCCAGCCAGTCAATTTATAAAGAAAAATCTAAGCATGTTCTCTTTGTTCAATCTTGCTTTTGCACAGAAAACCTCAAACAACAATCTTTTTTTCAACACCCTTATTTTCTTTAAAAAAAAAAAAAAAATTTAATGTTTATTTATTTTTGAGACAGAGAGAGACACAGCATGAATGGGGGAGGGTCAGAGAGAGAGGGAGACACAGAATCGGAAGCAGGCTCCAGGCTCTGAGGTGTCAGCACAGAGCCCGACGTGGGGCTCGAACTCACGGACCGTGAGATCATGACCTGAGCCGAAGTCGGACGCTCAATCGACTGAGCCACCCAGGCGCCCCAACACCCTTATTTTCTTGAAGATAGTTTCAATAAAAACAATTCTGTGGCTCTTCATGCATGAATTTTTAAGAGCCTCTAGTGATTTTTACTGTTCCTCTTTGGGAACTGTCGAAATTTTACCCCCTAGATCCTTTCAAGGGAATAGTGACCAAAAACTAAGTATAACTAATAAATTTAGAATAATGATGTCTTACTTTTTAACCCCATAAAAATTAATATATCTTAGTGCAATGTTAAATTTCTTTCACTTGCAGTAGGAGAACATGTGGGGGTTTTATTTAACAGGAAGTAATTAAAAAAGATTTTTTTTAATGTTTATTTATTTTTGAGACAGAGAGAGACAGAGTGTAAGTAGGGGAGAGACAGAGAAAGGGAGACACAGAATCTGAAGCAGACTCTAGGCCCTGAGCTGTCAGCATGGAGCCGGATGTGGGGCTCAAACTTAGGAACTGTGAGATCATGACCTGAGCCAAAGTTGGACGCTTAACCAACTGAGCCACCCAGGCACACCTAACAGGAAGTAATTTTAAACTTCCAAACTCCCAACTTCACTTAACTTATAGATGACTGTTTTTGCATTGCTTTAAAAAAATCTCTATTAACATTATACTCTGCTATGTCTGTTTTTCATTCTGGCTCTATAAGTTACTTTCTACTTCGTCAAAGTCCTCAAAACACTTTATCTCCTTGAATATGGACACTTAATGTGGTGTTCATTTATAAATCTAATAGATTTATTTATTCTTTCACTCATCTTTGACAGTTGCCTGGGATGCCAAAAAGCCATTGAAAATGGTCTGTGGCAGAGCCCAGTAAAATCTAGCTGATGGAATGGAGGGAATGGGTGGCAAGTGCAAGCAACAGTTTGGTCACCGCAGCTGAGACTGTCAAGAGAATCACAAATATAAAAGGTCACCTGACCTTGTTTTCCACTTCCTTCTAAGGCCTCCATTATTCTCTTTCTTTTCTTTTCTTTACTTTTCTTTTCTTTTTTTCCTTTTTTTCTTTCTTTCTTTCTTTCTTTCTTTCTTTCTTTCTTTCTTTCTTTCCTTCCTTCCTTCTTCCTTTCTTTCTTTCCTTCTTTCTTTTCTTTTCTTTCTTTCCCTTTCTTTCTTTCCCTTTCTTTCTTTCTTTCTTTCTTTCTTTCTTTCTTTCTTTCTTTCTTTCTCTAGGCCTCTGTTTCAATGGTGTGCTGGTAAGTGTTTAATGACAAGTACTCCAAGCGATAAAATCCTGATTTGTAGCATTTGGCTATGTCTGTGGAGTAAATACTATCACCATGGCCAATTTTAAGCTACCAATAAGACATCACTGAATATAGAGTTGGGATATGATATAGTATTTATATATGATATAATCTTTCCACCATATAAATATGATAGATATACCACTTCATATCATAACTATTAGGATAGTTACTATTTTTAAAAAACCCAGAATAACAAAATAACAAGTGTTGTCAAGAAAGTGGAGAAATTAGAACACTTGTGCACTTTGGGGAATGTAAAAAGGTGCAGCCCCTCTGGAAAACTGTATGGCAGTTCCTCAAAAAATTAAAAATAAAATTACCATATAATCCAGAAATTCTACTTCTGGATGTATACCCAAAAGAACTGAAAGGAGATATTTGTATGCCCATGTTCATAGCAACATTATTTACTGAAACCAAAAGGTGGAAACAACCCAAGTGTCTATCAACAGAGGACTGGATAAACAAAATGTGGTATATACATACAATGGAATATCATTCAGCCTTAAAAAGGAAGAAAATTCTAACACATGTTACAACATGGAGGAACCCTGAAGACAATATGCTGAGTGATATAAGCCAGTCATGAAAGGATAAATGCCATATGATCCCACTTACATGGGAACGTAGAATATTCAAATTCATAGAGAAAGAATTTATTTTTATTTTTTGAAATTAAAATTTTTTATTTATTGAAATTAAAAATAGAACTACCCAGCAATACAACTATGACCCAGCAATTGCACTACTAGGTATTTATCCAAGGGATACAAGTGTGATGTTTCTAAGGGACACATGCACCCCCATGTTTACAGCAGCACTATCAACAATAGCCAAAGTATGGAAAGAGCCCAAATGTCCCTCGATGGATGAGTGGATAAAGATGTGGTATATATATACAATGGAATATTACTCGGCAATCAAAAAGAATGAAATCTGTCCATTGGCAACTATGTGGATGGAACTAGAGGGGATTAAGCGAAATTAGTCAGAGAAATACAAATATATGACTTCACTTGTATGAGGACTTTAAGAGACAAAACAGATGAACATAAGGGAAGGAAAGCAAAAATAATATAGACACAGGGAGGGGGACAAAACATAAGAGACTCTTAAATATGGAGAACAAACAGAGGGTTACTGGAGGGGGTATGGGAGGGGGGATGGGCTAAATGGGTAAGGGGCATTAAGGAATCTACTCTTGAAATCATTGTCGCACTATATTCTAACTAACTTGGATGTAAATTTAAAAATTAAATTAAATTAAAAAAAAGAATGTTGTTTATTCGGCTGGGCAGGGGGAAATGGGGAGTCATTGTTTACTAGCGACAGAATTTAGGTTTGCTAAAAGAGGAAAAAAGTTCTATGGATGGATGGTGGTGATGGTAGCATAATAATGTGAACACACCTAATGCCACTGAACTGTACACTTTAAAATGATGAAGATGGTAAGTTTTTTTTTTTTTTTTTTTTTTAATTTTTTTTTTTTTCAACGTTTATTTATTTTGGGACAGAGAGAGACAGAGCATGAACGGGGGAGGGGCAGAGAGAGAGGGAGACACAGAATCGGAAACAGGCTCCAGGCTCTGAGCCATCAGCCCAGAGCCCGACGCGGGGCTCGAACTCACCACGGACCGCGAGATCGTGACCTGGCTGAAGTCGGACGCTTAACCGACTGCGCCACCCAGGCGCCCCGATGGTAAGTTTTTTTAAGATGGCAAATTTTATGTTAAATTAAAAAAATTAATTTAATTAATTTAATTAAAAAATATAATACACATAAAGAACGCCAAGAGCATAGATAATAGTAAAATGTTGTGAAATAATTAGGAAGTGATGTGTTCTGGATATTTATTACTTTGTTTTTGTTATAATTTATTTAATTGTAAGTTAAAACACTTCATTATTATTTTTTTTTAATTTTTTTTTAATGTTTATTTATTTTTGAGACAGAGAGAGACAGAGCATGAATGGGGGAGGGTCAGAGAGAGAGGGAGACACAGAATCAGAAGCAGGCTCCAGGCTCTGAGCCATCAGCCCAGAGCCCCACGCGGGGCTCGAACTCACGAACGTGAGATCGTGACCTGAGCTGAAGTCGGACGCTCAACCGACTGAGCCACCCAGGCGCCCCTATTTTTTTTAATGTTTATTTATATTTGAGAGAGAGACAGAGTGCAAGCGGGGGAGGGGCAGAGAGAGGGAGACACAGAATCTGAAGCAAGCTCCAGGCTCTGAGCTGTCAGCACAGAGCCTGATGTGGGGCTCAAAACTACAAACTGCAAGATCATGACCTGAGCTGAAGTTGGACACTTAACCAACTGAGCCACCCAGGTGTCCCTATACTTTAATTTTTAATGATGACAAAATCCTGTGAATGTAACAGCTACCTTGAGAGCTGGTGCTTGTTGGCTGCACCATACTACTGACAGATTCCCATCGAGGGTTTAAGAGCCTAATACTTGGGTTGCCTTGGTTACTGTTTCTATGGCTCTGCTGTCAGGCTTAGATAGGCTGGTAGCAAAACCTGTTGGTGTGACCATGGCCATCTCTACACATCCTTCAAAGGATTTGGAAGAATATGAAGAAAGGTCGTCTGGAAAGACTAATTTTGAAAGTTGTTATTGTTGCCCAATCCTCCCCCAACTCCTTGTAGGCTGTGTAATGATACTGCTGTATGGTGTTAGTTGGACTGTAAACTAGCACAACCACGTTGGAAAGCTTTTGGGGAGTTCATAAAGTTAAACATACACTTAACCCTATGATCCAGCAATAATAGTACTCCTATTTATTTCCCAAGAGAAATGAATGTATGCATCAAAAAAGATTCCAGAAAATGATTATTGCAGTATTATTCATACTAGGCAAAAACTAAAAACAACCCAAATGTCTACCAACAGGGGAACTGATAAACTTAAAAAAAATTTTTTTAGTGTTTTATTCATTTTTTTGAGAGTGAGAGAGACAGCACTAGCAGGGAAGGGGCAGAGACAGTGGGAGACACAGAACCCAAAGCAGGCCCCAGGTTCTGAGCTGTCAGCACAGAGCCCAAAGTAGGGCTTGAACTCACAAAGTATGAGATCATGACCTGAGCTTAACCGACTGAGTCACCCAGGCACCCCAGAACTGATAAACTTTTATATTCTCTGGATCACTACTCAGCAATACAAATGACCAAATGACAAATGCTCACAATAACATGGATAACATGGAAACAGTATGTTCAGCAAAAGATGCCTCTGCAAAAGGATGTTTTTAAATATCTAAAACATAGCTATTTTAGTGTTCCTGTGTGTTACTCATGTATGATTCCAGTTACAAGAAGTCCCAGAAAAGGCAGAACAGACAAAACTAAGTTGTAGTCATAGGAATCAGAAGAGTTGTAGCTTCTCTGGGGTATTTTGATTGGAAGCTTACATGAGGGAAACTTCTTGAGCTAATGTTCTATAAAGTTTGGTCTGGCTAATGGTTACAAGGGTGTATACATTTGTCGAGATTCATTAAACTGTACACTTTATATATGTGCGTTGTTTGTAAATTGTTTCACAATAACATATTGTTAGCATAAAAACAAGATTATGTATATTTTTTAAACTGTTGGAATTACATAAAAATAATTGTTCAGCGTTTAGTTTCATTCTGATACACATTATTTTACTTTTATGTGTTCTGTAAAATCTAAATGAAAGACTCTAATATAAATTAGAACTTCTGTACTTTCTAAACTATGCTAGTGTTAGAGCAGGCAGTTAAGTTAGGCTCTGACCTGGAAGCCAGCAAAGAGGAAGTCATGGTCAGCTAGGCCTGTCGCGCCTGGCGCCACTCCACGAGAAGCCAGATCAAACCAGACAGGCCCCAGATGGTGGGTGCCAGGATGGGAAACCTCTGACCAAATAAGGAAGAAAAGGTGAGAAACTCTGCTTCTAAGAAATCCCTGCCCCAACAATAGTCCATCCCCTAGTTAACAACTGTCAATAAAAAATAGAAACCCAACCCCTCTCCCTCCCTCCTTCTTTAGCTCACCTGCTCTCATATCTCATATCTTGAGAGTGCATTTTTCGCTTTAATAATCATTACCACTTGTGTTGCACATCTGCTGTGTTGCATGTCTGTTCTTAAATTCTTTCTCGAGACAAGACCAAGAACCTTCAGCGACACCTTTGGGACTGGCTGGGACAGGGCCCCAGGGCCCTGGGTCTCCCCAGTTCAGTGGGCAACACTAGGGCTTTACTAATACTAATTCCATTTACTCTCCTGCCTTTTGAGATTTTATCATTCATTATATTTCAAAATATGTTCAAATCACACAGTCATTATTTTTGCTTGGGACAGTTCTATTTATTTGATTTAATCACATATTTTACATATCCATTGTTTTTCATTCCTTCTTTCATTTTCCATGTTCCCTTGGGATCATTTCTGCCTGAAGAATGATCTTCTGAATTTCCTTTACTGAAGGTATTCTGCTTATCTGGAAAAGCCTTTATTTCACCTTCACTTTGCAAGATATTTTGCCAGGGATTAAATGCAGATTAAAAATTATAGTATTTTAGCCCTTTAATAATGAATATAACATGAGTTGTTTTCTTCCAGGTGTTTCTAGATTTTGTTTGCCTTTGATTTTCAGTAGTTTTACAATCACATGCCTGGATACAGTTCTCTTGTCTTTAATTTTGTTTGGAGTTGACAGAATTTCTTGTACATTTGGCTTGATAGTTCATCAGTTATTTTTTAATTGGCCATTACATTTTACAAAATTGATTTCAACCCAATTTCAATCTCCTTTAATGTGAAACTTCAAATACAGATACGTTAGCCCTTTAAAAACATGACTTACACTTTTTAAAAACTCTCCCCTCTGAAGCTCTGAAGTTCCTTTCCTTTTAGCTCTTTATACTTCAACTAGGTATTTTATACTTATTATTTCAATTACTAATATATTTCAACTGGGTCCAAACTGCTGTTAAAACTATGTTACTTTTTTTTTAAGTTTTTATTTATTTATTTTGAGAGAGAGAGAGAGAGAGACAGCAGATAAAGGGCAGAGACAGAAGGTGAGAGAGAATCCCAGGCAGGCTCCATATTCTTAGTGAGAAGCCCCATGCAGGGCCTGCTGTGGGGCTCAACTCCACAAACTGGGAGATCATGACCTGAGCCAAAATCAAGAGTTGGACACTTAACCAACTGAGCCACCCAGCTGCCCCAACCATATGTTGCTTTTTAAAATTAGTTATCACATATTTTTGTTCTAGGATTTCCATTTGAGTTTTCAATAGATTCCTAATCTCTAACGTAAGTTTCCATTTTGTCATCTACGTCCTTGAATGCCTAAAACATATATATTTGAGTGTTCCTATCTGGTAAGTCCAATAGCTCAATCATGTTGTGAATCAGTCTCTATTGTTTGCTTTCCTGCCATCCCCCTCTTGTTCATCTCTTTGTATGCCTGAAAAATGTGATTGAGTGATGGTCCTGATGTATGAAGAACCATGGAGTCTTTGGATAATGTTACTTTTTGGGAGAGATTATAGAGAGGCAGATCACCTCAATCCATTCCATAATTAAGCTATTTGACAGTTTGCACTGCTTGGAAGTCTCAGCCTATATCTGGTTTTGTCTACATTCCTAGGTGGTAGATCTTTAGGGCTGCCATCTGAGCAGTACCTTCTCTTTGGGGAGACCTGAACTTCAATTCATATCTATCTCCTTTGCACCATGTACCACTGAAAACTGCTCTTCTTTCAGCGGTACTCGGCTTGCCTTCATAGCTTCTTGACTGTCTATAGCAGAATTTGCAAATGCCTTGAGGGTGTGAAAATTAGTAACTTGAAACCTGGCTAAGGTGAAGATGGGAGATTTGGTAGGGGGAGCTGTCACAAATTGCCGTACCAAAAGGATGAGACAGACCTTGCAAGTGGATATTACTTTACTATTCCAGCAGGAGGAAGAAAGGCTTTCCTCCTCCCCCAGCAGTAGCCCAGCTAATGAGAAACAGTCACAACTCAGCCAATGAAAAGCCACTATACTTTGAACCCCCAGTTTACTCCAATAGATTTTTTGTTTGTAACACCTACCTAACTTCCCCTTTCACTTTATAAAAGACCCTTCTCCTTTGTTGAGTGGACTTGCCTATGGTTTTGCTATAGCTTACCTATTGCAATTCTCTACTGTTCTTGAAAAAACACGTTTTTTGCTGGTAAAATAACTGGCAGTTTTATTAAAAAAAAATTTTTTTTTTCCAACGTTTATTTATTTTTGGGACAGAGAGAGACAGAGCATGAACAGGGGAGGGGCAGAGAGAGAGGGAGACACAGAATCGGAAACAGGCTCCAGGCTCTGAGCCATCAGCCCAGAGCCTGACGCGGGGCTCAAACTCCTGGACCGCGAGATCGTGACCTGGCTGAAGTCAGATGCTTAACCGACTGCGCCACCCAGGCGCCCCCTGGCAGTTTTATTTTTAAGGTTAACAAGGGCAAACCCTTTCCGATTATCTGGTTCACATCCCAATGCACTCCAGGATCTTGACTCCTCAAGTCTGAATACCTGGATAGCCCCACAAATCTCTCCAGCCCCTTCTATGGCTCCCTTTTCCCCTTCTCATGGATTATTTAAAGTGCTGCTATTTTTTCTGATTCTTAGTAGCTGCCTTCTCCCCAGCTTCTCAGTCTCTGGGTCCTATGCCAAGAACTGGCCAATGCCTGAGGGGAAAAGGCAGAAAATTAGTTTCATTCCAATGAGCTTCTCTCTCTCTCCCTTTCTCTCTCTTGAGCTGGCTCTGTGTGTCCTAGTTGCATTGGTAGCCTTCCAAAGACTTCAAACAATTCCTTTAAACTAGATTTGATCTACTGTTTTCAGTGTCTGTGCTGGTTTACTGCAGATATGCCATCATAACTGAAAGAGGAAATCTACGAATTCCAGGTAAATTAAATTTTCCTACTTTGATTTCTTAAAAGCAACAACAACAAAAGGAATAGGTTACCGGTACATAATTGGGACTTTTCTTATTATATTTGGGATAAGTCTGACTGGCTATTAAAAGCTCTTGCTAGAAGCACGGGCAAAAGATTGTCTACCATGAGCTGAACACTCATCACGCCTGTCCAAGGTCCGAGAATTTGATCAAGTTGGATCCAGTTCCCTGCTGCACTGTACTGTCAGTTAACTCACCATGGAAATTATCAAGCGACCAGTTTTCCAGGTGCTGGTCACTGATAGAGGCGGAGAGCCCATGGGAACCATTTAACACTCCTCATTCATTCTGGGGAATGCTGAAAGTCAGCAGTGGTGCAGTCAGAAGTGAAAACGGAAGTCTTAGTTACAATGATACTGGCAGTTTTCTCCGAGCGAGCGTCACCGTGTGAGCAGCACGCAGTTCCTGGGTGCTGTACCGAGCATAACCTATCTAGTCCCCATAACAACCCCGAGACGGTGTAGGTTATCAGCACCCCTGCTTGCAGGTGAGGACACTCAGGCACTGAAAGGCTGGTCTGACTTTCCAAGGGGCCCAGCCCTGTGACGGGGAGAGGCCAGCACTCAGGGCCAGGCAGTTTGCCTCCAGAGCCCTCATGTTTGGCCAGCCTGCCAGCACGCACTGAGAAGCCTTCACCAAGATTTGCCGTCCCCTCCTGGCTCAGCCTCCCTGATGTTGAAAAGAAAGAGAAGGTTAAAAGTAAGGCCTACTTTTAACACTGGCAACTAATGGACGAAATGAAGAAGAGAAAGAACAAAACGATTTAGTCCTCCCCAGAAACAGACTCCATGGCTCTAGGGATGAAGGAATCACATCTCCCAACTGGAAGTATTTAGGGACCTTGATATTTCCTAATGGTCTGAACAGAGAGTTCCCTTGAGGGGCACAAAGGAAAAAGTGACTGTATGGAGGAGACAACTGAGCCAACTCCCACCTTCCTGACTTAGGGCAAGAAGGAGTGCGCCTGGAGTGACAAGAGGGAGGGAGGATATCCCATAAAAATGAGCCCAAATGATGTTTTTCAAACTTCATGGAATAACACTTTAATATTTGGCCATATCCATGTTCCTTTACCACTGATAACCTAATGTCTTCTTTATATTGAGTCACCTTTTTTTTTTTAAGGAAAGATTCTTTTTAAAATTAATTTTGTCACTACCATAGCTGAAATACCAGAATGAATCAATTGTCTTAAGCAGGATGTAACTGAAAAAATAAAGACAAAGGAAACAGAACAGTGTGATTATAGTAAAATAATATTAAAATAGTTAAAAATGCAAGTTAAATAGTAAAAGTAAATTGGCATAAAGTATAATAGGCAATTTAATTCTCGTAGCAGCAATTCAACGTAAATGTTATCTCTGTTGTTACAGAGGAGGAAGCTGGAATGTAAAAACTCAAAATTTGACTGACAGGCCAGAGCTAGTAGAAGTGGCAAGATCAAACCAAACCATCAGATGCCAAAGCCCCCAAATTCATGTCCTCTGAGATTTAAAATGGATGTTGAATTACAGTGTATGACAACATTGAAATGAGTGTTCACAGTTAGAGAGGAAGAAGAGAGAACATTTTCCATCAGTCTCTGGTCAGGACCCGAAAGGGGTCTTTTCTGGGGAGGCAGAGGGGTTAGCATTGAAGCAGAGCCCAGGAGCCTCCACAAGCACTCCCTCGAGGAGTGTGCAGAGACAGCCATCAGAGGAGCCTAGAGCCACGCTGGGGTGATCAAATTACTGAATTTTGCAAAGCTAATTTCTCTATTGCACAGATGAGATTGCAGTATAAGAATGGAAGTCACAGAAACAATGTCCTTAGAGGACACAGAAGGATGAAGTTTTGTGGTAGGACCTGAATGGTGATAGAGAGGCCTCAACCTTTAACGGGAGCCAAATGGCTAAGCCCAGAAAAGCTCTGGCTTTGACTCTACATGCTATCTCCCCCCTTCATGCCCCAAGTTACGTCCTGAGAGCAAAAGGGTATCCCGGAGCAAAACAAAAGCAAAATGGATCTCCAAGACCTCTCAGAAGTGGGAGGTGAAGCACAAGGAGGAGAATGCAGAAGCAGAGGTTTAGACACAGAATTAAAACAGGTTTATTAACCATACACTGACTGGGAACTGACTTTAAAGACTAAATTGTACCTGTCTTCCAGTGGCTCAGGGGCTGAATTTTCCAGGGAAGTGTGTCAATCTTAGAATATGATGTACAGAGATTAACATAAAAATATTTAAATATTAGTAGTAAATAAGGGACTGTGAATCTCACATTTCCTCAAAAAAGGGAGACCATCATCAAAATGTTGTCAAATAAGTAGAAAGCCAAAAGTATGAGAGCACCCAAAATGTCACAGGGAATACTTTGAACCTACTTTGTGTTCTGGGAGGTTATTAATTGTTGATTCAATTTCCTTAATAGATATATGTCTGTTCAGATTATCTATTTCTCCTTGTGTGAGTTTGGTAGGTTGTGTCTTTCAAGGAATTGGTCCAGTTCACCTAAGTGATCACATTTGTAGGCACAGAGTTTTTTATAATATTCCTTTATTACCCTTTTAACATCCATGGGATCAGTACTGATGGCCTCTTTCATTTCATTTTTTAATTTTTACATGTTTATTTTTTAATTTTTGAGTGAGAGAGAAAAAAACAACACACAAGTGGGGGAGGGACAGAGAGAGGAGACAAAAGAATCTGAAGCAGGCTCCAGGCTATGAGCTGTCAGCGCAGAGTCCAATGTGGGGGTCCAAACCACTAACCTCAAGATCATGACCTGACCCAGGCTTAGTTGACTGAGCCACCCAGACTCCCCATATCTTTCATTTCTTATAGTAATAATTTGTACCTTTTTTCTCTCTTTTTTGTTTTTATCAGTTAGTAGCTTGGTTGGAGGTTTATCAATTTTATTGATCTTTTCAAAGAGCCAGCTTTTAGCTTTGTTGCTTTTCTCTGTCTTCCTGTTTTCAATTTCATTGACTTCTGCTCTGATGTTTATTATTTTTCTTTTGCCTACCTACAATTTAATTTGTTCTTTTTCTAGTTTCCTAAGGTGAACCTAATTTGCATCCTAGCCAAGGCTTACCTAGGAGAATAAATTTCAGTATCAGTTTGGCAAACCTTAGTTAATCAAGCAGCCTTTTAATTATTTTTACTCAGAACAAATGTAAAGTACACTAAGTGTGCAGTTAAAAGTTACTTTATTAATTAAAGTAAACCCACCTGAGTAAACCACTACCCAGACTAAGGTACATTATATTTTCAGACTGTGGAAAGCTTCCTCGTGCCTCTTCTCAGGCAACATTCCACAGGGTTAGCCTTCCTTAAATGTCTATCACCATAGTTTTCCTTATTCTTTGCTTTCATGTAAATGCAATCAGAAAGCAAATACTCCAGGGCCTTTTTCATGGGGCGGGGATAATCTGACTTGTTCACTGTAAACTATGGTATAGATACATCCATTTTTTAAAAATTTAAATTCTAGTTAACATACATCCATGTTTTTTCATAAGTTTTTACTGCTGTGTGTGTTCCATCATATAACTACATCACAATATATTTAGTCTGCCGTTGTTGGACATTTGAGTTGTTTCCAGGTTAGAGTCATTTAGAATAAAGCAATTATAAACATTATTTACGGGGCGCCTGGGTGGCGCAGTTGGTTAAGCGTCCGACTTCAGCCAGGTCACCGTCTCGCGGTCCGTGAGTTCGAGCCCCGAGTCAGGCTCTGGGCTGATGGCTCAGAGCCTGGAGCCTGTTTCCGATTCTGTGTCTCCCTCTCTCTCTGCCCCTCCCCCGTTCGTGCTCTGTCTCTCTCTGTCCCAAAAATAAATAAACGTTGAAAAAAAAATTTTAAACATTATTTACATGTCTTTTGGTGAACATATGCACACCTCTCTCTAAAGCAGTGTTGTCCCATAGAAATTTAATGCTACCATTTGCAACTACGTGGATGGAACTAGAGGGTATTATGCTAAGTGAAATTAGTCAGAGAAAGACAAAAATCATATGACTTCACTCATATATGGACTTTAAGACACAGAACAGATGAACACAAGAAAAGGGAAGCAAAAATAACATAAAAACAGGGAGGGGGACAAAACATAAGAGATTCTTAAACATGGAGAACAAACAGGGTTACTGGAGGGGCTGTGGGAGGGGGGATGGGCTAAATGGGTAAGGGGCACTAAGGAATCTACCCCTGAAGTCACTGTTGCATTATATGCTAACTTGGATGTAAATTTAAAAATATACATATAAAAGAAGTTTAATGCTAGCCACAAATGTAATTTTACATTTTCTAGTAGCCACATTAAAAAAGTAAAAAGAGGGGCGCCTGGGTGGCGCAGTCAGTTAAGCATCCGACTTCAGCCAGGTCACGATCTCGCGGTCCATGAGTTCGAGCCCCGCGTCGGGCTCTGGGCTGATGGCTCAGAGCCTGGAGCCTGTTTCCGATTCTGTGTCTCCCTCTCTCTCTCTGCCCCTCCCCCGTTCATGCTCTGTCTCTCTCTGTCCCAAAAATAAATAAACGTTGAAAAAAAAAATTAAAAAAAAAAAAAGTAAAAAGAAATAGGTGAAATGATTTTAACAATATAATTTAGCTTGATATAATCCAAAATATTACCATGTCAACACATGGCACTAGCCATAGTGGTCAACAGCTCTATGCAGCTAGTGTTTACCAGGTTAGCAGCATGGTTCTAGGCTATTTAGCTAAAATTGGCATTGTTGGTTCACAGAATATATACATATATGCCTATTTTCCTATCTATATTTATATCCATTTCTATGCTTATATCTGTAGTCGCCTTTAGTAGACACTGCCAAATAATTTTCCAAAGCTGTTGTGCCAAATTACACTCCCACCTGAAGTGAACAAGACAATTATCAGTACATAATTCACCCTTACATATGAGAGGGAACTGTTGATCTTTAAGTAAAGCCTCCCTCCAGAAAACTATATTAAAACAAAATAGGTATGAGGAGAGAAAAGAAACACAATCAGGGAATAATGGATCTCTCTCTTTTTACTTTTTTTCTTTCTTTTGCTTTTCATAAGCTGATATTCTGGAATCTCTAAAAGGGCAGGTTAAGCAATCTGCCCTGGGAGCAATTTCACTGGGTTATGAAGGAAACCGATTTCAGTGATGTGGAGGTTTTCTGGATAGCATTGAAAGTTTAGCTAAAAACTGTACATGACAAGTTATCTCTGCCAGTGTCCATCTGTTGGAACCTCTGTATTTGAAACCAGATTTGAATCTTTTCCTTTTCAGAATTTTTGAGCTACCATTTGGTCAAAATTCTGTTTCAAATGGAGCCAATTTGACCATGAGAGCCTCAGGCTCTTTTTGATACACCAATTGGATATTACCACAGGATAATGGTTCTGTACCAACATTTAAACACATGAATATTAGTGGAAGAAGACCAGAAAAAGTATGAGATCATAAGAAGTATGGAATCCACTTCATACCCAATTTTATAGTCAGCCTTGGCCTAAATAGGATAATAAGGCTCAAGAATCACTTTGGTCAACCTTAGCTAACAGGTGAACTTTTTAAAAATCCTCACTTCAAAATCTTAAATCAGCTTTTGTATGGCTGGCCAGTAAACACTAACTACTTAACTACTCTGATCTACTCTAGGTAGCACATTTTTGCTAATCTGTGGAGTATCTAAAACTTGAGCTGTTTTGTTATTTGAACGAAAGTCGGTGGTAAGTTATACGCCACATGTTTCTAGTTTAAGAACAACAAGCCAGAATAGAAATTCTCATACATTACAAACTGGTGAAATTCAGAATCTTGGATCAGATCCTTAGCATGTTAGGTTCTTAATAAAATATGAGAGACTGCCTTTTTTTTTTAAAAAAAGTTTTGTAGTAGTAGTAATAATAGTAAGAATGGCCACATGACCATGGTCCAGGTAGCATTTCGATGTGGTGAGCAGGGGAAAGTCATTTGATTACTTAAAAAGAATAATGTCAGGGAATCACATAGAAAAAGCACAAAACAGTTGCCTGTGAAAATTGAAAGGAGCCCAGTACTCTCTGAAAATTTAAGAACCGTAAAATTTTTTTTGGTTGAAATACTTAATTTCTCTTTTTTTTTTTTTAATTTTTTTTTCAACGTTTATTTATTTTTGGGACAGAGAGAAACAGAGCATGAACGGGGGAGGGGCAGAGAGAGAGGGAGACCCAGAATCGGAAACAGGCTCCAGGCTCTGAGCCATCAGCCCAGAGCCTGACGCGGGGCTCGAACTCACGGACCGCGAGATCGTGACCTGGCTGAAGTCGGACGCTTAACCGACTGCGCCACCCAGGCGCCCCAATTTCTCTTATTTTCAATTCATATAAGTTATTATTTCAATTCATATAAGTTATATAAACCATTCTGGGCAGTCCTTCAAATTGCTAGAGACCTAATTTGTCTATATCCTCCAGAAGAAAACAAATTATACCAATTTGCTTTCTTAGAAAGCAGTTTATATTTGTATAATGGAAAAAATTCCTACAACTACTGGGTATTCTAAAAGAACTAATTACAGAAAGCAATAACACTATTTAAAGAAAAAGGGGCAATGATATTTATTAAAAATGCTTATCAGTGAGGAAAATAAAAGGAAATAATTGTTTGCAAGGAAAATAAAAGGAAATAATTGTGTTTGGAGAAGACTCATTGCTGAAAATCTTAGTAATTTTGTGATACCCTTTTCAGTTCAGCAGGACCCTCTCAGAATCTTTTGCATTGTGGTCACTGAATTTTATCCATTTTTTAAAAATCCATTGTAAAAGGATTTTCTCTCTCTCTCTTAATAAAAGAATGAACTAGTTAACAGTTCTAGAAATTATTAAATCTTGCTTTATATAATTGTCAGAAGCTCTATTTGTTCATTTAATTGTCTAATTGTAATGACATAAATGTCTTTTCCCTCCTTTTTCTAGCCTGATTTAAATAGTTGTGAAATTATTCTACCATTTAGTAAGTTCAGTATATACTAAGAAAACAAGCTAACAGATACCAGAAATTCAGTTAACTTTCTTTTCTAAGATCTCCATTATGTAGAGCAATTTATTAAAGTTAAGAGTTCTTAGGGGAGAATTACTGTGTATGGAGATAATTCTTGTTATGTATAGTATTGACTTTGGGGTCCAAAGAATTTTATCTAGTGTTAGATAAGGTGTGAACAAATTCTCAGCACTGCAGACTCACACACCAGGAAATACCAAAACCCTCAGGACAAATAGCCAATCAAAAAAGACTTGCAGGTTAGATTATCTGTCATTTACTGTCTAACAGAGAGTGGATCCTTGTGAACCACCACCCAAGAGAGATCATCTCTGGATGTTTATTTTATAAAAGCAAAACCAGAATTCCACTTTGATACCACTGGTGGGAGAAAATGATTGAAAATGTACAAATGCTAGAGAAAAAGACTTGTCCAAGAATTACATGTAGTAGTATATAAAAGTCATAGAGCTCAATTTCTGCTCCTGAGATTCGACAGAAAAATCAACCTCTAACACAAGGTGCCCCGGTCAGGTGCAGGATTCTCCTGGCTACAATGATGTGCCTCAGGTGTGTGAATTTTTGTGGAAATAGGTGCCAAAAACTATTAAGGAAAAATATAGCAGAGGTGATGGTTAATTTTTTATGTCAATTTAGCTAGGTCTAAGCACCTAGATATTTGGCCAAACAATACTCTTGATGTTCCTGTAAAGGTGTTTTCAGATGAGATTAACAGGTAAATCAGTACACTTTGACTAAAGCAGATTGCCCTCCATAATGTGAGTGGGCTTCATCCAATCAGTTCAAGGCCTTAGTAGAAAAAGACTAATCTTTCTGAAAGAAGAGAAAATTTTGTCTGCAGAAAGCCTTTGGAGCCAAACTGTAGCCTTTTGTGGGTCTCCAGCCTGCCATCCTACTTTGCAAGGGTAAAGCCTCCATAGTCCTGTGATCCAGTTCCTTAAAATGAGTCTCACTTACCTGTCTATCTATCTGAAGGGCCAAGGATGAAATAGTATGTTGTCTATATTAGTTCTATATTGATTCATTTTATCTGGAGAATCCTGACTAATATAGACAACCTACTCTTTCACCCTTGCCATTTCTAGAGAAAGGGGAAGAGGAACAAATATTTGGGACCAGTGAGTTTTTTCTCCACCTTGGCCAGTCTTCTCTGGCTCTGGTTGACGAGGTCACCACAGAAATCAATTACAGTTTTACAAAAATGTCTTGGCAGTGTAGTCGAGGAGCAGGTGCAGATATCCTACTGCTTAATGCCCATCATGTCATCTTTGTACCTCTGCCTTAGTTAAGTCAGAGGACAACACTCCCCTTATTAGATTATCATGGATACATTTATGGAAATTTGTTGTGCTAGCAAGAGTATGAGGAAAAGAATTCTCCTAGTTAGAAAAATAAAATGAACGATAAATTGGTACCACTCCAGTGGAAGGCAAATTTACAGGATTTATGATTTACATTAAGAAACATATATATTGTAACCACTATGATAGAGCAATTGCATTTACAGGACTCTATCCTATAGAAATACTTGTACAAGTGGCAAAAAATATGAGTACAAGGATGATGACTGCAGAATTATTAGATTATCACGAGACCAATTTACTTGAAAAAACAGCATGTAAAAGGCTAAGTAACTGGTACAAAGGAAGAAATGCCTTCATTAAAAATAATGCAGGAAATAATAATGATCATGACTCTAGCACTTTTTTAACTTGTTTTATTTTTTATGTTTTAAAATTTACATCCAAATTAGTTAGAATATAGTGCAACAATGATTTCAGGAGTAGATTCCTTAGTGCCCCTTACCCATTCAGCCCATCCCCCCTCCCACAACTCCTCCAGCAACCCTCAGTTTGTTCTCCATATTTATGAATCTCTTCTGTTTTGTCCCCCTCCCTGTTTTTATATTATTTTTGCTTCTCTTCCCTTATGTTCAGCTGTTTTGTTTCTTAAAGTCCTCATACGAGTGAAGTCATATGAGTTTTGTCTTTCTCTAATTTCACTTAGCATAATACCCTCTAGTTCCATCCATGTAGTCGTAAATGGCAAGATTTCATTCTTTTTGATTGCTGAGTAATACTCCATTGTATATATATATACCACATCTTCTTTATCCATTCATCCATCGATGGACATTTGGGCTCTTTCCATACTTTGGCTATTGTTGATAGTGCTGCTATAAACATGGGGGTGCATGTGTCCCTTCGAAACAGCACACCTGTATCCCTTGGATAAATGCCTAGTAGGGCAATTGCTGAGTCGTAGGGTAGTTCTTAGTTTTTTGAGGAACCTCCATACTGTTTTCCAGAGTGGCTGCACCAGTTTGCATTCCCACCAACAATGCAGAAGAGATCTTCTTTCTCTGCATCCTCGCCAACATCTGTTGTTGCCTGAATTGTTAATGTTAGCCATGCTGACAGGTGTGAGGTGGTATCTCATTGTGGTTTTGATTTGTATTTCCCTGATGATGAGTGATGTTGAGCATTTTTTCATGTGTTGGTTGGCCATCTGGATGTCTTCTTTGGAGAAGTGTCTATTTATGTCTTTTGCCCATTTCTTCACTGGATTATTTGGTTTTTGGGTGTTGAGTTTGATAAGTTCTTTGTAGATTTCAGATACAAACCCTTTATCTGATATGTCATTTGCAAATATCTTCTCCTATTCTGTCGGTTGCCTTTTAGTTTTGCTGATTGTTTCCTTTGCTGTGCAGAAGCTTTTTATTTTGATGAGGTCCCAATAGTTCATTTTTGCTTTTGTTTCCCTTGCCTCTGGAGGTGTGTTGAGTAAGAAGTTGCTGCGGCCAAGATCAAAGAGGTTTTTTGCTTGCTTTCTCGAGGATATTGATGGCTTCCTGTCTTACATTTAGGTCTTTCATCCATTTTGAGTTTGTTTTTGTGTATGGTGTAAGAAAGTGGTCCAGGTTCATTCTTCTGCATGTCGCTGTCCAGTTTTCCCAGCATCACTAGAAGAGACTGTCTTTATTCCATTGGATATTCTTTCCTGCTTTGTCAAAGATTAGTTGGCCATATGTTTGTGGGTCCATTTCTGGGTTCTCTATTCTGTTCCATTGATCTGAGTGTCTGTGCTTGTGCCAATGACTCTAGCATTATTAATTGAGCAATTATTAAACCCACACATATCCTGCAAGACACTAGTACACATTTGAAAAATTGAAGTATGTAAAATTTGCTACTAGCCCAAAGAAACATGACTTCATCCCAGAACACACCCTCTTGAGGAGAGATTGCATCAGGCCTCTCTTGTTCCCTGTTTTTAGAAATGCAGTGTCTCTTCCAGGCAGATTTTCTGGGAGGTCATGGAAGCGCGGGAAGGGGCCATTATGTCACTTGAAAGGAAGGGAAAGCAAGTATCTTGTCCTTTGCCAGAGTGAATCTGAGAGAACCAAATTGCTGCTGTAAAAATACCCATTACGTCCCTGGGTGGGCTTGAACCACCAACCTCCCGGTTAACAGCCCAAAGCGCTAACCGATTGCACCACAGAGACACTACACTTTGGTTTCATTAAAATAGAGTGATCTCTTACTCAAGAGATTGGGCAGGCTCCAAAGCCTCGAAAAACTGAAGATTAGAGTGAAAAATCGAGTCGTTCGTCATGTTTGAAACCGGTACATTGAGTGATTCTGAAACTAGCACACCCAAATGGCTTAGCCCCGCCCTGTCCCCTCACCAATCACAGAATCCAGAACCTTCAGAGACCCCCGGGACTGCGACCCCTCCTCTATTCTTCTACCCCCAGCCTGAGTCGAGCGAATCCCAAGGGAAGCTGAATGCCCAGGACACTCAATTAGGACTTGTTGAATTAATAATGCATTGGAGAGTCTGAATATCCAGTTATTCAGGATGTTCAGCTTCTAGTTAACCGCCTAGTTTTCTACGTCAACAGTTTCCAAAGATGGCACACCTTGTCTCCCCCGTTCTACTATAAACCTTTCCCACTGCTCCCACTGCCTTCGTTTCTTTTAAAACGCAAGTGACCATGGCTGACGCCCTTGCAAGGCATATAAATAGCCTTTTGCTTTTCTCATTTGGTCATCGTTTATTCCCATACATTGTCGCCTTTAAGCTTTTTGTCCTTTGAGGAACTCTGAGAGCAGAAATAGAAGTGTTTTTAAAAAGGGGAAATTCTTTTCAAAAGGTTTTAGTTTGGTCAATTGATTTCGAAGCCTGCAACATCCCATGGGCTGGGCAATGGAGGGGCCTACAGTGCACCATCTGTGCTGCTGGAGCTCCAAGCGCTCAAATCAACTGTGTTCCAACTTTAGTGGGGCCGATGGGGTCAGGGGGAGGGAGCAGGAAACGGGTCGGGGCCAAAAAGGAAATTTTAGAAGGGAAAGAAGCAGGCGAGGCGTTGTGGAACACAAGGAGACCTGTGGAGATGCACTGGCCAGATCCTGAGACATGAGAATTTTTTATTTCACTTCAGAAGGCACAGGTTTATGGCGCGCCGTGATCGTATAGTGGTTAGTACTCTGCGTTGTGGCCGCAGCAACCTCGGTTCGAATCCGAGTCACGGCAATATGTGGTGTCCCTTTTTTTTCCTTGACAAAATTTGGTACATCTTCCAGCCTCTCTTTTAATTCCCTCACCACTATTTGTGGCCTAAGATCGGGGTTTGCTGTGGCTCTCCAGCACTTTGCAGGCAGGAGAAAGGGCGGTCGGGTATTCGGTTTTCCAGAACCCTGCCCCATATCTGAGCTTGCGCAAAACTATCCCAAAAGGTAAAGCGCGGTCGGTAGCTTCCGCTTATGTAACGGTGTAGTCATAACCGTTTTTCTGGTTAAAATATTTCAAATGTTGATGGGGCCTTTTTAGACACTGGGACAAATGAGCTTTTTATCAGTTTGTATTCGATAAGGTATTTTACAATAAAATCTAATAAACAAAACCTAGATTCAATGCCATTCTCGGCATTCCCCACCCAATTTTTATGCTAATAGTACATATTGAAGTACAATTCACAAAGAATAAAACGCACAAATCTTAAACGCACAGCCTAATGAATTTTGACAAACGCCTGACACTACCGTGACTGGGACTGCAGCCCAGGTTGCTGCGGCCACAAGGCAGAGCACTAGCCGTTATGCGATCACTGCGCAGCGCAAACCTGCTGGCAATTGGTGTGTGTGTCCTTTAGTATTTTTGATGTAAACACATCCACACCTAGATAAGAGCTATACAAAATTTCCCTCAGCCCAGAAACATCAGCACAGCCCTTTCCAAAAGATTCCCACCTACTTTCCCTTCACTTAAGCAAATCTTTCTGATTTTTGTTTTGAAAGGACTTTATTTACATCTTAGCCACAAGTTAGATAAGCAACTTTGTTAAATGGCAATCAAGATTTTGAGTCCCAGCGAGAAGAACTACAAGGCCCAAAACAGGCATAATCATTGTTATTTTTAAAGGTTTTATCTCTATACCCAATGTGGAGCTTGAACTTACCACCCCCAGATCAGAGTCAGATGCTCCACCAATTGAAACAGCCAGGTGCCCCAAATCACGATTATTTTTAAATGAACATTTTCTATATGTAAAATATATACATTCAGTTACAATTTACTTTAGAACTGAATTGATTTAAAAGCAAATCACCCACAGTTCCATGGTTATTAACAGTGTCCAGGTTTTTATCTTTAATACCATTCCCTACAAAAATGAATCAAAATTTCTTTTTTTTTTTTTTTTACCGTTTATTTATCCTTGAGACAGAGAGAGACAGAGCATGAACAGGGGAGGGGCAGAGAGAGAGGGAGACACAGAATCTGAAACAGGCTCCAGGCTCTGAGCGGTCAGCACAGAGCCCTATGCGGGACTCGAACTCACAGACCGCGAGATCATGACCTGAGCCGAAGTCGGACGCTTAACCGACCGAGCCACCCAGGCGCCCCTATATGAATCAAAATTTCTTAAAGAAATTACCTCTTTTAGGAATGGTGCTGGGGAATTACAGGGTAAGCATGGGAAAGCTTGGATCAGAAACCAGTGATTCACTAACAATCTATTATGATCTTAAAAAAAACACAACAAAAGACATAGCCAGCTTGAAGGAATTCCCACTGGCATGAGCTGTGATACTCTGAGCATGAAAAACAACTGTGATCTTTGTTCAGGGGTCATTAAACTATGGCCTGCTGGCCAAATCCCACTCAGAACTTGTTTAGTAAACAAAGTTTTATTGGAATACGACCATACTTACTCATTTATGTATTATCTGTGGCTGCTTTTGTGTTACAACGGTAGAGTTGAGCAATTGCAAAAGAGACCATATGGTCAGCAAAGCCTAAAATATTTACTATCAGGCACTTTACAAAAAAGTTTGCTGACCCCACTTAAGTGGACTGAAAGACTGGATTAAGAAATATTGGAGTCAATGAAGTAATTTGCATACTGAAATATTTAGGTTCAATGATCATGATATAACTTAACTTTAAAATGGTTCAGCAAAATGGGGCACCTGGGTGGCTCAGTTGGTTAAGTGTCCAACTTCGGCTCAGGTCATGATCTCATGGTTTGTGAGTTTGAGCCCCGTGTTGGGCTCTGTGCTGACAGCTCAGAGCCTGGAGCCTGCTTCAGATTCTGCGTATCTCTCTTTCTGCCCCTCCCCTGCTCATGCTCTGTCTCTCAACAATAAATAAACGTTAAAAAAATTTTTTTAATGGTTCAACAAAAACAAAATTAAGTAGATATAAACGGTTCTGGTTCTGATTTCTGTAGTTTTGTGTTGACTATTTTTAAAATTCACACAATATACTTTTTTTGTGTCTATTTTTTTTGTTTTCATGCAGGATAATAACATTTTTTGAGATCCATTCATGCTATTGAATATATTATTATGGTGTTCTTGATGAGTGTTATTCCTGTGTGACCATACTGCCATTGATGGATACTCGGATAATTTCTAGTTTTGGCTATTGTGAACAAAGCTGTTATACATATACTTGTGCATTCATTTTCTGAGTATATATTTCATAGTGATATTGCTGGGTCATGGGATAGATGTAAATTCAACTTTATTAAAAACTGCCAGTTTTCCGGAATGACTGTGAGATTTTACCTTTTCAACAGCAACAAGATATAGTTACTGTACATTGTCAGCGGTTGATGTTCTCCCATTTTAAAAGTTTACTAATTCTTGTGAGTGCATGCTCTTGTGAGGATCTCACTGTGGTTTTTATTTGTGCTTCCCTAGTACATAATGATATTGGCTTCTTTTTTAAACGTTTTTATTATTTATTTATTTTGAGAGAGAGAGCGCACTGGGGAGGGGCAGAGAGACAGGGAGAGAGAGGATCCCAAGCAGGCTCCCCAACTGTCAGTGCAGAGCCTGAGGCAGGGCTCAATCCCATGAACTGTGAGACTGTGACCCGAGCTGAAACCAAGAGTCAGATGCTTAACTGACTGAGCCACCCAGGCGCCACAAGATTCTTATCTCTTTTGCCTATTTAGAAATTATGGTCCATATTGTGAAGAAAGACTATTCTGGTGTTTTGCTAATTTTTAAATGTTTTGGCTTTTATTATTGATTTCTAGAAGTTCTCTACCCATTCTATATCTGAGTCGTGTTCAGAGAAGAATATTGCAAACATCTTCTCCCACTCTGTTGATTGCCTCTTTACTTTCTTTTTTTCTTTCTTTCTTTTTCTTTCTTTCTTTCTTTCTTTATTTCTTTCTTTCTTTCTTTCTTTCTTTCTTTCTTTCTTTCTTTCTTTCTTTCTTTCCTTTCTTTCATTTTTTATTTTTTACAAATCTACACCTTTATTTATTTACTTTTCAGTTAGTTTAAATCCTTGAGGGGTACAGCATCACATGGATTCTGTGGCCAATGGCTTTAGCAGGAAGTTTGCTTCGGAATTTGGCACGAACCATGCCATTGTTTCCATGAGCACAAGTTACTTTTCCCCAGATTACTCTGGTTTTATTCAGTTTGCCACCAGGAGTCACTGTGTTGTTCTTTGCTTTGTACATATAAGCATATCTCTTGCCTAGATAGAATTCAGTTTCATTCTGAGCATAAACACCTTCAGTTTTAAGAAGAGCTGTATGCTCCCTCTGGTTCTGGAGACCCTGCTTATAGCCAGCAAAAATGGCTTTGGACCACAGTCTTCCCGGCATATTTGTCATTTCAGGAGTCCTGTTCCCAGCAGGCCTCCAAAGGTTCCAAGATGGTGGAAAGAGAAAGGCCTTGCCTTTTTACTTTCTAATGGTGATTTTTGATGAGCAGAAGCTTTTAATTTTGATGAAATTTAATTTATTTTTCTTTTACTGTTAAGGTATCTTACTCTAAGACATCTCTCCTACCCAAGACTGTGAATATATTTTCCTACATTTTCTCCTAGATGCTTTAATATTTTAGTTTTCAGCCCTAGAATCTATGATTCATTTCCTGACCTCAGCCCAACATTTAATCACTTTGGCTTAAGAATCTTTGGCTTGTTTGCAGATCACCAGCCTCCCAGAAATTTTTATAACCTTTGATGTAAAAATATTCATAATAGTTTCCTGCTCTGCTCTTCACTGACTACATATCTTTGTGTTTCTATCCCTTATTCCTTCTTTTGCCTCTCTTTCCTTCTCTCCTCTTCTCCTCCCTACATCTGAGAAAACCAGAAATACCTAAAGCCGAGAAGAAAGATCTGATCAATCTGTGCTTAAGAGCACAGGCACTGGTTTGTAAATCTGATTCAGCCCTTGTGTGGCCTTGGAAAAGCTTAAGTAAAGTAACTTAAACTTTATGTGCCTGAATTCTTTCTGCTGTAAAATGGGGCTAATAAGAGTAATCTACTTCATTCTGTCATTGTTGGCTGTGACTGGATTTAGCAGCTACTCAATCAATGTCATTATCTAGTAGAATCATCATCCTCATTGTCATTATCCTCTGCACTATTTTCAAAAATCATCATTCTGATATTTTGCACCTTAATTAAATCATTGAGTACTCATGCTTCTGTGTTCTGCATGATGTCTGTGAAATTTTTTTTTTTAATGTTTATTCTTGAGAGAGACAGAGCATGATCGGGGGAGGGGCAGAGCAAGAGAGGGACACAGAATCTGCAGCAGGCTCCAGGCTCTGAGTTGTCAGCACAGGGCCTGATACAGGGCTCAAACCTATGAGCCCTGAGATCATGACCTGAGCTGAAGTCAGACACTTAACGAACTGAGCCACCCAAGCGCCTCTGTCTGTTTTTTATATCAAAAGTTCATGCCTTTTTATTGCTGAATAGTATTCCACTATATGAGTATACTATGATTTGTTTAC
This sequence comes from Leopardus geoffroyi, assembly GCF_018350155.1. Taxonomy (NCBI): domain Eukaryota; kingdom Metazoa; phylum Chordata; class Mammalia; order Carnivora; family Felidae; genus Leopardus; species Leopardus geoffroyi. Next base: position 104,732,381 of record NC_059328.1, read on the forward strand.
CAGTTCCTGATAATGGACATTTGAGTGGTTTCTAGTTTGGATTCTTGTGAACAAAAAACACTATGAACATTCTTGATACATTTTTTTTTTTTTTTGGTATGGACATATGTTTTCAATTCCCTTGGAAGAATATCTAGGTGAAGAATTTACATGAATAAAGGGATATTTATGTAAATTTATGTTGAAATGTATAAGAAACTGTCAAACCAAAATGGTTATGACATATTCCCACTAAAAATCTTCACCAAGATTGGATGTTTTCAGACTTTATAATTTTAGCCATGCTACTGGGTGAAGTATCTCAATGAAGTTTTAATATATATTTCCCTGGCAATTAATGATATTGAGTACTCTTTAATATGCTCCTCGCCATTAGTATATCTTCCTCTCTGAAGTGTCTATTTAAGCTTTTGCCCATTTTTAAAAATGGGTGCTTCAGCTTTTAATATTGATTATAGGAGGTCATTTTATATTCTGGAACAGGTCTTTGTCAGATATGTTTTGTGAATACTTTTTCCTAGTCTGCGATTTATTTTCACTTAATGGTTATCTTTTAATGAGAAGACATTCTTATTTTAATTATTTTATAATTTAATATTCAATATTTTAATATTAATGTTAAAGCCTGATTTAATATTTAATTAGACTAATGTTAGTTTATTTTTAAAGTTTATCTATTTTTAGAGAAGGAGAGAGTGGGTGGGGGGTAGAGAGAGAGAGAATACCAAGCAGGCTCTACTCTGTCAGCACAGAACCAGATGCAGGGCTTGATCTTATGAACTGTGAGATCATGACCTGAGCCAACATCAAGAGTAGGTCACTTAATCGACTGAGCCACCTAGGAGCCTCTAGTCTAATATTACTTTAATATTTTAAAAGTCTAATTTATCATTTTAATACTTAATACTATTAAAGTCTAATTTGTCATTTTTCTTTTTTACTTATCTTTTCGTGTAATATTTAGGAAATCTTTGCTTACCACCAGGTCATAAGGAGATTCTCATGTACTTTCTTCTAAAACTTTACAGTTTAGTGTGTATGTTTTGGTCTATGATCCCATTTAAATTAGCTTTTGTGCATACTGGGAGGTAGGGAATGCAGGGTTTTTCACTATGTAGATCTCTAGTTGTTTCAGTACTATTTGTCGGAATGATCCTCCTTTCCCCACTGAATTGCTTTAGTATCTGTTCTTGGAAAATAATTTGGCCAGAGAGGGTTGGTCTATTTTAGGGTGGGTCTATTTTAGGTGTTTCAATTCAGTTCCATTTCTATATATAATGTGTCCTTCTGCCACTCCCATACTATCTTGTTTATAGTAATAAACAGCTTAATAGTAAGTCTTAAAGTCTTCCAGGTTTGACTTCACACAGCTCAATAAATTTTGAAATGTATACATACCAAAGTAGCCACCACGCAAATCAAGATCTGTGGCTGCTTAAGTTGTCTCCTTTCATTGTAGGACATATGCCCTTACAGATTGTGGCTGATCCCTTAGCCAAAGATCCTCTATTACAGCCCCCAGGAAAAAGAAATCTCCAGTTACCTTTAGAGCTGATGAAAAAAAAAAAAAAATGTCTGTAACACTTAACCATGAATATAGATTTTTCTTGGGGGGAAAAAAAAGTTCATTTTCCAGGCCAATGACTATTATTTATGACCACGAATACAATGGTTTGCAATTTTCTGTTCTTTGTAGGTAAAGTCCCAGGGAGGGCCTCTAACTTACTGGACTGATAGTTGAGTGTTAAAGTTGGTTAAACTTTAAAGTTGGTTAAAGTTGAAGGCTGACTTTGGAATTGACTTTTATTGTGTTAGAAAAGATGAGGGGGATGCTGAGGAAAGGTGTAGGGAAGAGTAGGTTGGAACTAGAAAGGTGAATTTTGGGTCTTGCAGTGATTGTCAGATTTTGTAGAAAGAGGAATTTGGGGTATGGTAGTAATTGTCAGATTTGAGGAAAGAGGAACTTTCCACTAAAACAAACAACAAAAAAAACTTTAGTGGAAACAACCAATACTTAAAGGCCTCATTTCTCTGAGGCTTTCTCATTTATATACATCGTCTTTCTTTCTCATTTTTGTAAAAATGGCGGGCTTCATGGGTTTTTTATGTAACTTTATTTTATTTATTTTTTTTTTATTTCAAAGTTGGCTTTCTTTTTTTTTTTTTTTTTATTATTATATGAAATTTATTGTCAAATTGGTTTCCATACAACACCCAGTGCTCATCCCAAAAGGTGCCCTCCTCAATACCCATCACCCCCCCTCCCCCCCCACCCCCCATCAACCCTCCGTTTGTTCTCAGTTTTTAACAGTCTCTTAAGCTTTGGCTCTCTCCCACTCTAACCTCTTTTTTTCTTTTTTCCTCCCCCTCCCCCATGGGTTCCTGCCAAGTTTCTCAGGATCCACATAAGAGTGAAACCATATGGTATCTGTCTTTCTCTGTACGGCTTATTTCACTTAGCATCACACTCTCCAGTTCCATCCACGTTGCTACAAAAGGCCATATTTCATTTTTTCTCATTGCCACGTAGTATTCCATTGTGTATATAAACCACAATTTCTTTATCCATTCATCAGTTGATGGACATTTAGGCTCTTTCCATAATTTGGCTATTGTTGAGAGTGCTGCTATGAACATTGGGGTACAAGTGCCCCTATGCATCAGTACTCCTGTATCCCTTGGATAAATTCCTAGCAGTGCTATTGCTGGGTCATAGGGTAGGTCTATTTTTAATTTTCTGAGGAACCTCCACACTGCTTTCCAGAGCGGCTGCACCAATTTGCATTCCCACCAACAGTGCAAGAGGGTTCCCGTTTCTCCACATCCTCTCCAGCATCTATAGTCTCCTGATTTGTTCATTTTGGCCACTCTGACTGGCGTGAGGTGATACCTGAGTGTGGTTTTGATTTGTATTTCCCTGATAAGGAGCGACGCTGAACATCTTTTCATGTGCCTGTTGGCCATCCGGATGTCTTCTTTAGAGAAGTGTCTATTCATGTTTTCTGCCCATTTCTTCACTGGGTTATTTGTTTTTCGGGTGTGGAGTTTGGTGAGCTCTTTATAGATTCTGGATACTAGCCCTTTGTCCGATATGTCATTTGCAAATATCTTTTCCCATTCCGTTGGTTGCCTTTTAGTTTTGTTGGTTGTTTCCTTTGCTGTGCAGAAGCTTTTTATCTTCATAAGGTCCCAGTAATTCACTTTTGCTTTTAATTCCCTTGCCTTTGGGGATGTGTCGAGTAAGAGATTGCTACGGCTGAGGTCAGAGAGGTCTTTTCCTGCTTTCTCCTCTAAGGTTTTGATGGTTTCCTGTCTCACATTCAGGTCCTTTATCCATTTTGAGTTTATTTTTGTGAATGGTGTGAGAAAGTGGTCTAGTTTCAACCTTCTGCATGTTGCTGTCCAGTTCTCCCAGCACCATTTGTTAAAGAGACTGTCTTTTTTCCATTGGATGTTCTTTCCTGCTTTGTCAAAGATGAGTTGGCCATACGTTTGTGGGTCTAGTTCTGGGGTTTCTATTCTATTCCATTGGTCTATGTGTCTGTTTTTGTGCCATTTTATGTAACTTTAAAAATGTGTATTTAAATTAAAAACTACTAACATTAAAATATTTATCATGAAAGTCCTAAATTCATCTGAAATTCGACCAACAGTGCATTTAAAATAAAATGGGCAGAACCTAAGAAACACACTTATCTGGCTGAAGTGCCGTTCCTGGGTGTGTGAGATTCTCAACCACAGTTGCTTTCGCTAGTTTTCCCCACACCTGAAAGTCCTCATCCAAAACTCATCAGACACTGCTTCCTTCGCCAAAAGATTTTAAAGTAATCTTAAGGTACGTGCTTTAAAAATAAACCTGCCAGGTGCATCCTTGGAATCCACAAGAAACCCAGGGACAGACGTTCAAGGGCCAAAAGGAACTCACTGGGAGCCGGGCCAAGGCTTTGGCTCCTCCCCCCCCCCCCCCCCCGACGGAACTCACCTTCACCAGCTACGGGACGCCGATTTCATCTTCGGGCTGTTTGCAGAGGAGGAAAGTCGCGTGGAGTTCCTCCCTCCCCTGGGCTCTGTTTCCACCTCTCCGTTTCTGTCTCCTCCACGACGGTTCGGGAGCCTAACACTGGACAGGGCTGAAAGGGGAGGCTGCCCTTCTCCGCGTCCCTCCCTCCGGGGCGTCGGGGCAGCTCAGTCGGGCCGGGACGTTACGGCCCGCGGGTGACGCCCGCGGGGCCGCGAGGGCAGCGGGGGCGGGGTCGCAAGTTCGCCGTGTGCATCCGCGTGCACCGCGCAGCTGCGCGTCGCCCGCGCCGGACACACTGAATCGACGCCGCCGTCGGGTGGCTCATCCGCAGGCCGCACGCAAGGGTGCGGGGCGCGGCAGACGGAGGAAGAGGGCGCGGCGCGGCAAGGGGCCCCGGCCTTGCCCCTGACCCTGGAGGCCGGGCCCGGAAGAGGCTAGTTTGACGGGCAGAGCCCAGAAAGTCTCAACGGCGGCCCAGCCCCGGGTCCCGAGGGTAAAGGCCCGAAACCCCGAAGTCCTAGTGGAGCGGGGGTCGCGAGTGGCGTCAATCTCCCCGCCTGTGTCGGGAGAGTCGTTTGCCCGAATCAGCAAGCCGGTTGTGTGGCTCCGAGACGGCAATTAACAAAAGCAGCAGCAGGATTTTCGGACAAAGCGGGCGTGTGGCGTGAGGGGAAGGCCGGCGTCGAAGAGCACTCTGTGTGGGCCCTGAGCGTGCAGAGCAGCAGCCGAAGTAGGTGGAAAGTGCAGGCGCGGCGGGCTGGGGGGGGGGGGGGGGGGGCAAGTCCAGTCCAGGGCCGCCGAGCCTGCCTCGAAAGCCGTCTCGGTCCGCGCCGCCTCTGTCGCTGCGTCCCAAACTTTGGGGGGATGTTGGGGACTGCGGGGTCTCAGTCCGGGCGCCCCCCCTCCCGCCTCTTCGCGGCGACCTTGTGTCCACACGCGGCCACGGGTGCGGCCGGGACGGGGCGACTTCTGGACCTGGCGGGGCCCCGGGGCGCGACCGCTGTCCCGCACAGTGTAAGGTCTTCGTTGTGGGGCACCTTTTATAGAGGGAACGGCCTTAGGGGATAATTGCTGAGAGGGCGCGAGTCACCCAGAGCGAGCAGACAGGAAATAGCCACCGCTTAACGCGGAGAGTACTTGTGTTTCTTAAAAATAAGCAGCTGGTAGCTCCCTGGTGGTCTAGTGGCTAGGATTCGGCGCTTTCACCGCCGCGGCCCGGGTTCGATTCCCGGTCAGGGAATGGGATTCTTCTTATTGGGCTTCCCCCCCTCACCGGGAGCGGTGTGCTTTGCTGTGATTTTCCCCCAAATTGGCGGGAAAATGGAGTTAACTATTCATTGAGGATACATGCAAGAAAGCAGAACTACTAGGTGAAATGGAGTGTGAATTTCAAACTATCAATGACACTACCCACGAACCTATAAGCACCAATTATAAGCCCCCACCTGTATGACGCTTCATTTCCCCCCCTCACCCCCACGTTTAAAATTAACAGTAGAAATTATCAATCTCTTAGACATAATTTCAAACTTTACTTACCATCAAGCAACCTCTTCATAGTCAATTTCCCCATGGGCTTTAAGTCCACAAGAGACAAACTGGAAGTATTTCAGAAATCTTGAATTGGGAGTATTTCAGATATCTTGAATTGAATCTCAAATTGATCTGTTCTGGTATTTACCTTTTCTTCCAGGTAAGATTAGTCGCAGTAAAAATGTAAGTCTGCCTTTTTGCTTACCGTGGTCTCACCAGTTCTAAATTCTGTGGCTTGGATAGTTTCATGGGCACATTTCACCTTTAGGAACTTTGGAAAAGTTGTGCACAGGAGGGTCCCTAAATCCATCTTTGGAAGTGTTGGCAGAAATAAATGAGCACTTCAACTTGTGAAGACCTAAAAGTGGTTGGAAGCAGAACAGATTTTTAAAAATCAGAGAGTTGTTTCAATAATTTAATTTTCATTTTGATGGCCACTTTATTTTTTTGAAGGAAGATAAGACTTATTTTATCTTTATTTACTTATTTTTTAAAGTCTATTTTGTTATTTTTAGTAATTTGTACACCCAAATGTGGGCTCAAACTGATGATCTTGAGATCAAGAGTCTCTTGCTCCTCCAACTGAGCCAACCAGGCACCCCCATTTTATCTGTTTTATGAGGACATTAGTGGAGGGAAATTGCTTTATTGGATCAGTAATTTTTCTATATTTTTATTTCTCTAAAGGAAATTTAATGATAATAATAAGTTAATATAAATTATAATAAAAAGATTAATAAGATTTAATAATAAAATTACACATCTTACATTATTCACATTGATATAGTTGGCCTATGCTGGTCATGTATTGCGCACTGTATAACATTACCTGATGAGTTATGTTCAACTAGGTGGTAATACATACCATAATGCAGCTATTTATAATTCAAAAAAGGAGGTAAAATGGGAAGGTGTTGTGATCTCTTAGCGTAGTCCTGAGATCAACTGAATTTATACCATGCTCTCACATACTTTAGAAGACTATGCTATAGTAAAATGACATACCTTAGAGCCAGTGGTTGCCCGTTTCCTGACCCAGCATGATATACAGGAGTGACCATAGGGGGAAAATGGCCTTTTGAAGGACTTACCTAATATATCTCTTATTGGAATGACATCAGAAAAGTAAAGGGAAGGTTCATATGGAAAAGGAAAATTGTCTGCTTTTCCCTCTTTCCCAACCCTTAATACCCAATGGGGGAGCAAATACTCTGATTCTTCACGTATTAGGATAGATACTGGGCTTCCTTTTCTTTTTTTTTTTTTCTTTTTTTCTTTTTCTTTTTTTTTTTTTTTTTAACTTTTTTAACGTTTATTTATTTTTGAGAGACAGAGACAGCATGAGCAGGGGAGGGGAGAGAAAGAGGGAGATACAGAATCCAAAGCAGGCTCCAGGCTCTGAGCTGTCAGCACAGAGCCTGACGTGGGGCTTGAACCCACAAACTGCTAGATCATGAACCACGAGATCATGACCTGGCCGAAGCCAGACACTCAACCGGCTGAGCCACCCAGGCACCCCTGAACTTCCTTGTCTGATGGTTGAGGACACACTATATTAAAATATTATACAAAGGGGTGTGGCTACTGCTGCCCCTTTTCTATCTGAGCATCAAAACCTGCCACCTGGCTGGTGTCAAGGAGAGCCTCCAACCCTGCATCTATTTGTCTTTTTTCTGGCTCTCTCTTCTCAGAGGACTTGTAGCATCAGATTCATTTGGGGAAGTTTGGTTAAGGTTGTTTTGTGCTTAGCAGGAAAATCTTCTAAGACCTTGAATTGACCAGTTTACTGGGATTCCCTCTACTGGGGCATAAACCCTACCAATAACAAATTGTGATTATATACATGTTGCCGCTTTTCATTGTATACATATCTCCCTCAGGAACCCCCACACCCACCAGGGAACCTAGGTCATTGGCAGAATGAGATTTGGGAATTCTTTGGTCCTCTGGCCAAACACTACTAGTAAGTGCTCTAATTCCATCACTTTTGAAATTATACTCACCATAAATTAAATACTGTTTATTTTGGAGAGTTTAGTTTGGGGGCAATGGAAATTATTGCTTTAATGTTCTTTCTGTACTTTTCAAATTTTATCCATAATGCAGATTTTTCATCAAAAGTATGGAGGACAGAAGACAGTGGAAGAACAATTTTTACCATAAAACAAACAGGCCAAACTTTGTTAGGACTTACAAGTTTAGCTTTACAGTGGTGGCTTCTGTATAGAAAGAGTTCCTTACTTTGTGCGAAAAAGCAGTTTTTTTGTTTTGCTGTTTTTCCTTTTGGCTGCCAGAGGGATTAAGTATTGTCAGAAGGACTTATCTCTATAGTCCCAAGAAACCTCACTTGGCAAGCAAGCTACTGAAAATTGGTGGGGTATATCAGTCACTCTTCCTGGCAGAGATCTGATAACACTGCAGTCAGAGCCATTGAGAGTAAAATTCTTGACTTGCCAGTCAGTATGACATTATTTATACAGTGAAACTTTGGACATCAGCGGGTTTAGCTACTCATGCTAAATTTTGAGCCATCCTCTGGTGCCAAATGTCACCATTTGCTACATTTGCTACAATGGGAGTTTGTCCCATTAGCACTTTATTTAATACATGACAGTGCCCTGGACAGAAGAATCCCCATTAATACTTTAAGAGCATTCATAGTATAATCATGCAACTCATTGATTTCCATTAAACATTTGCACAACTGTACATTGATTTGGTATGGAAGCCATATTCTTAACTTTAATTTCTTTTTCTTTTTCTTAGAAGTTTTACCCAAACTCTGTCAGTTGAATTCACACTCTGTCTTATAGGAACACAGACCAAGGAGTTGAATACTTGCACTTGACCGGTTACACAGCAGCCTGGAGACCATTTTATCTCCTTGACAAAGAGCTCAAGGAGAGCGAGGAGGTGTGACTAGTCTGTGAGGCCCATTGGAGCAGTGAGGAGGCTTCTTATTGCCTGAGGTCAAGGGTGAGGGGTAGAGAGGGATGGAGTGGGGGCCATGGGGGAGCAGTCCCACTAAAGTAAGCACAGCCTGTTTACTTGCTTTTGGTTTTAAGAGGTTATCCACTCAGTCTCAACAAACTTAGTAATAGCTAAAGCACCATTTAGGTGGCTGCTTTCAATCCTTCCTTGTCACTGCTCAACCTCCAATTGTCTATCAACATATGGGGACTATCAAAAGGTCCTTACTCTCCTTTTCATAATGACCACTTAGGGGTGATCATCCTGGGGAGCCTTCTCATATCCCCATGCACCCCCTTCTGTCTTTTCGCCGAGAAAGTACAGGGACTTTACTGCCTCTGCACTGAGCACCAAATTTATCATGCAGTCTAGCAGTCCCTAGGCAGTAGTAGATTGTGTTTGTCACACTTCTGTAGAATTGACCAGTAAGGAGACAACAATCTTAAATGAACTGAGGTAGTTACTACTTAGACACACAGCATAAGCAAGTGTAGTATGTTGTCAGCTCCCCACATCTATAATCCCATAGCAGGACACCATACTGGAGGGATCAAATGACAAGAAAACACAAGTGGTGGCTCACTCTGTCATGAAGGAGCTAATTCCATATTGCTGTCAAGCAGTTTGATAGCTTGTAGTTGCATCCTACAGGGGTGGAGGCAAGGTGGAAATTTCCGGGTCTCACCAGAACCAGGGAGACAGGTGAAACTGCCTGCTTATAGTTTGCCCCAGGACAGGCAACCTACTACAAGAGATCAGTGAGAAATAGCCATACAGTAGCACCTCACAAGACTGCCTATCTTTCCATGTTCCAAGGGGATATTCAGCCAAGATTTGGGTCAAACAACATTGAACCTTGCCTATGTGGCCCATGTGGAGAAGTACAGGGTCACCAGAGTGCCATAAAAGAGCCATTCTCCTATACCTCAAGCACTGAAAAGGAGGTTGGCTGGATAGGATATCTGTGATTTGCCCTTCTTTACCGAAGTTTCTTGAAAATGCTGCTCCACTGTTGCCTTGCTTTCTATGTTAGTGCTTATCTAATTCTGTTGCTTTTGTAACTTATTTCATAGTTTTGCCTAGAGCACCTGAGGATGTTTTCTTTATTTTTAAAGTCTAATAGTTTTACCGTGGTGTTGTTTTGAAGTTGATCATCCATGGTCAATCCCTGGTACCTGATGAGCCCTTTCTGTGTGCCTTGTCACATAAGCAATGCATCATTTTCCTTTTTATAATAAAATCAAGTCTCCTAGGCCTGATTCCTGTTTAGAGAAAAATCTTAAAAACAAGAAATTATGTATCACATTACAATGTTTATTGGACAAGGACAAAGATTCTCAGACAAGTTAAAACAAAATAGTAAAACCATCCTGATGATTTCAACACAATATTGCCAAGAAAGGACTTTAAAATATCACCATCAGTTTACAACAAACGTACAAAGACATAATGTAAGGGTTAAATTGTAGTGTAGGGCTAACTCGTAGCTTGAAAAGTAACAGCTGTTCTGACACTGAAGGTCAAGAGATAACAGCCTTGCTTTACACTTGTAAATCATGCTTCATACTCTTGTAAATCAGGCTTTACCAATGAAGGAAAACAAAAGCTCAAAGAAAAGAGCATCAGAGGCAAGGTCAAGGAGATCCATTGGTTGCAATTTAGGCAGAAAGTCTAAAATAATCACCTCATTCAGCAACTGTTTCTAACTCATCTGGCAACTGTTCCTAACTCATCTGGGAACTGTTTCTCTGTTCTGTTCCCAGGTAATGATAAAACGATGTGATCGTCTTTAAAAACTCTGTACCCCGGCTGTTCGAGGCCGCACTCTTATCAAGAGTGTTGGTCCCAAACGGTTGGCTTTGCCTCTTATTGTAGTAAACTTTGTTGTGATTGTCACTGGTGCCCATAGCATTCTGTTTCAGGAGTCGTGTGGATGCAACAATAATATCAGAATAAGGAAACCCTTGAACATGAATAAATTTATTTTTAAAGAGTGAAATGTTGCTGGTTTGAAAATAGATTTTAAAAACTTAAATTTTAAGCTATTCTTAGATGAAAATTAATCACCCGCAGTCTCCAACGCAGTCACGCACTTAGTGCCCTCAAATGGGAATCCTTTGAAGGAGCGTCCAAGAGGTAGAAAACAAACCTGGATCAACCGTTCCCAGAGTCTTCAGTTCTTTTCCCCTTATTAAAAGTCTACTTTTCGGGCTAACACCTGTTGGGGCGCACTGCCAGGCACGCGGCATCCTCGCCGGTACAGCCACGCGCCTGCGGGAGGCGCGCAGGCGGCGGCGGCTGATGACGTGAACCTACGCGTTTACAGCAGCTCCCCTCGGGTCCACGCGAGTTCCTCCTCACCAGCCTCCACCTTTATTCATGCTCAGGGGTGTCTGCGGGGCCCCTTGGCTATTGTCCTGGGACTTTGGTGTCTCGATCCTCGCTCTGCGCTGACACGTGGCCAAGCGGCCAACCCAAGGCCCAGCACGGGCATCGGTGACCTGGTAGCTTTTTGGGTTCTGCGGGGCCTCCCAAGGGAAAGGCTGAAAGTAACTATGGTCTTAGGTCCAAATCGCAAACCCTTCCCCCCCCCCCCCGCCCAGACACTCCCACTTTCAAAGTCAGACTCACTAAATGATTGCTGAATGCCAAGCACTGGAGCAGTAACAACCCAGAACTCTAAAAGACCGTATTTGCCTGTGCGGTGTAATTTTGTGGGATAAACTATAAAGGAAATTACTGCATTGGCCGGGAATCGAACCCGGGTCTCCCGCGTGGGAGGCGAGAATTCTACCATTGAACCACCAATGCTTTTCTGCACTGTGTAGGTGAAGTTTAGGTGGCGTGTCCAGAAAGACTTAGCAATAGTTGTAAGAGGTTTTTTTCAAGTGCTGGCTAATAGCTTACTAGCTATTAGCTATGGGTTTTTACAGGCAACTTATACTAGACAAAACTATCAAAATATCTGATTTGTCTGTGCAAATTCTTAACTCTGAAAAAGGCTCTTTCAAACTGCATAACAGACTCCAATAGAAAAACATAAATTCATCCAGGTTCCTTGTTTCTGTTCCTAAATCTTCAGTTATTAACCTCAAACTGTTGTCTTAGTGGTTCCTGAAGGTAACCTGGTTAGTAGGTGAGGTAAGTAAAATTCCAATCCAGGAAAGAAATAAGAATCAGAACTAGAATTAGTAACCAAAAAGAGAGAAAAGGACAGAATCAAGATAGATATAATGAAGAAATAAATTTTAGTCCATGTAGTTAATTCTTTGTAGCTTTTTTTTTTTGTAAAAGAGTAATGATCAGTCTTATAATCATTATAATGTGTCTGCTTTTTAAGGTGTATAAAACCTTAGCATGGATATATGATATGAAAAGATTAGTAGTATTAAGTTTGCATTTAATGTTGGGAGAATTCGCTTTCTCAAGTTAATAGGCTTTGATTTACTAGCTGTATGAGGAGTAGACTATTTTATTTTATTTTTTTAAACTGAGTTGAATCCTCAGCAGCTTTTTTTTTTTTTAAGTTTATTTTTGAGACAGAGACAGAGCATGAACGGGGGAGGGGCAGAGAGAGAGGCACAGAACCGGAAGCAGGCTCCAGGCTGTGAGCCATCAGCCTAGAGCCTGGTTGCGGGGCTCGAACTCACGGAGGGCGAGATCGTGACCTGAGCTGAAGTTGGACGCTTAACCGACTGAGCCACCCAGGCGCCCCAGGAGTAGACTATTTTAAAGAAATACTTTATGTTGAAATATTAATATAGTGGTCTTTTGTTGAAGTTCAAATAATGGAGAGATTTCTTTCTTCAAATTTCCCTGGGTAAATTAAACTGAAGCGAGGAACCTGGAGAGCTCCTCCACACGTTGGGACTAGGAATCATTATGACTTTTTGAAGGACAGGAGCACAGAGGTGCAATGATGCCTCTCTTGCTAGAAGAAGGCAAGCTAGGTGGAGGCCGAGTCATAAACTTGAGCTCAACAAGGAAAACAACCATCACCTCGACCTTGAAGAGCTTTGGCTCCCTCTGCCCTCTGCCCAACGCTCAGGACACACACTGGCTCTGGCCAACATGCTTTCAACTACCACCTGCATCAACCAGGGGTACATTTATCCCCACATCTCTTTTGAAACTACAGATCTGCACCTCCAACTCACAACTCCTGATTTACAAGTCACTGCCTCATATGCATCTCAGAGTCACAAATGATAAAACTCAAGGCACCAGGGAGTTCCCTGTCAGCATCACACACCACCCTCTGTACCTCTAAGATCAGACCCAGGCATAGTGTGTCCCAAAATGTAGTAGTGCATTATCTCGAATGTTTTAGTCAATCATCAAAACAACAGCCAAATCTGTTCCTGCCCCTGCATAGTACATTTACCCTCACCCCAACCATCCTATTGCCCAAATCAGATCTTGCTATTCTTTTTGGATAAACTCTTCATCCTTCCAACACAGAAATTTGTTCCTAGTATAATTAATAAATAGTGCTTAAATTTATTTGGCTTTCTGTAGGCTCACTGCCACTTCATTACTAAACTCTTCCATCTATCACCTCTTCCTTCCTTCATATAAGTAGGTTAAAAATAATTGGCCCTCCTACAGCCAGTCTACTCTACTCCAATCCATTTGCCACATTGCATTCTGATCACTCCATGATGTAAAGCTGGACATACCTGTAGCCTAAATCCACATCACCCACCACAGTAGCTAACCAACAGCAATCCTCCCTCTCTTGGTCATTGGAGCCCTGGAGACCAGAGGAAGCGTTGGTAAAGAACTGTAGTGGTCAGCCCCTGGAGTTGGTGGGTTCTGGACTTGTAATGGCTTTGAAACACATGTACATGTTGCAGAAGCACAAATCTCTGGCAGAGATTGGAAATAAGGAAGCAAGAACAAAATGCATCACTGTGCTGGTAAACCTGGCTTTCTGACTTTGCAATTTCACCAAGTCAGTTTCCAGACAGCTGGGTTAAAGGCCACCAAAAGGCCCCTGTAGGAAGTTCCCTGCAGGAAACATTCTGAAACTTGGTCTTCTGGAAATTCTTAGCAGTCAAGCTTCAGAGGTGTCCGAGGAGCACAGGGGTCTCCACACAGGGACAATTTTGTATTCTTCAGCTGAGAATTTGTATCCTTTAGAAGGAGCAGGTCCCACCTGAGGTTCTCATCCATCCCAGATCAAACTCCAGAATGGGCTGCTTAGTGTAACCGGGACCGTGTGTTCACCGAGTCCAGGTATGGACAGGTAGCTCCATTTCTGTAAAGCCCAGGAGATGAAGTCTAAGGACCCACCATGGGTTGTGAGAGAAGAAACCTCATCCAGTGTTGGACGCATGTTGGATGTGTTACAAGCTGAAGAATGTGGGTGCTTCAACAGTCAGCCTCTCATCTTCCACCTGAGTGTGCCAACTTTGGTTGCAGGCCAATACATATAACTGTTTTTCTTTTCTTTTTTCCTCCACCACAGTAATTCATTCACCTCTACTTGAATCTTTACTTCAAAGGCAAGTCTGGTCTATGCAAGGATCCAACAGACAGGGATCCAACTCACTGCAGTCATTTGAGGAAAGGGAGAAAAAGAATAAAATGGGCAGCGTTTGGGGAACAAAAAACTATTAAAAAGTGTGTCTACACAGTGACATGCCACCTTGGGACTGAGACAGGACTGTGATCATGGAAGGATCAGTGCTTAGCATGAGGTGCACAACTGTTCCTCTAGGGTATGGAGTAAGTTCTGGTGTGTTGCTGGGACATGCATCATTGGGAACTAATATCCTTGCCACAATTGTGTGCAGAACTTCTGATATCATGGCATCACCTCCTAGAATATGAAGAATAACTTCGGTGTGTTTCTCTCTTTGGAAATTGGTTTTGGAACAAAGCCAGAAGATTTCCCTTCCTTGTCGTGCCTGTATTCTTCTGATTTTCTGTTGTTGTGATACATGTAAATGTATCCGTAGGAGGAGACTTGAGGAACATAAAGAATGTCTTACTCTCTCCTGTAGATTGCCATTCCATAAACTTTTCTTGAACTTCCTATATATTACATTGGACCAGAAAGTTGAGAAATTGGGCAATAAAGAAATTTCTCTCTAAAAGTCACTACATCATGAATGGTCAAAATCATACATTAAGTTAACTTCAGGAACCTAGTATCTGAGAAGTCAGTTGTTCCTTTTGAATGCTAATTATTTGTCTTTTCTAACTGCTTATCAGACATCTACAGTTACTTTACACATAGATGAGTATTCACTTTCTGCCTTAGGTGGGCACAGCAAATGCAGAATAAAAACTGTTCAGAACGAGAGAGAAACTGAAGATTGGGCGAAGTGCTAGGAAGTGCTAGAGCCAATCCAACTTTAACAGCTGACCACTCAGTTAACAGCTGAACACCCTGATTGACCACTCTTCACAAATGAAATCACATCAAGTGATAATGTGGATAATTGCCAAAGCAGAAGCATATCCAGCTTATCTCTACTCTGTCCAAAATGGCAGCTCCAGAAGGCTGAAAGTGCAGGACCGTATCAAACCTCTGTTTCTTTGCTACATTCATAGGAAACACAGTAATTTCGGGGATACCAAAACAAGTAGGACAGAAATGGCCATCCCCAGTTTTGGTGTTCTGAAAAGACAAAACTAAGGGGGTGGAGGTTGGAGGACAATGTTGGAAGTTTGATGGGGTGGTGGAAGACTGTTCCAGACCAAATACCTCCTGCTGTTGGCCCAGTGATGAGGGAAGCAGTTGGCATCAGAGGAGCCACATAGATGAGCATTTGATACACTGTGGGAGGCAGAGACAAAAGAGCAGCAGAAAACTGGGCAAGGTGGGCAAGGAATTTGGCACCACCATCTATCCATTCCCACTCCAGAGGCAGTGTCTTCCTGGGTTCTTTCTTGCGGTCTCCCTTGACGCCAGGCAGTTAGTAACCGAGGATTCACCTATGAAGCAGTTCTGACTTCAGTGCCAGGGCGTTTTCCTAAATTAAAACATGACAGTAATCACACACAAATTGAAAGATAAGGTATTTTTAAAGGTTTATTAGTTTATTGTACCTTTACAGTTGGAGGGTGAAGAAGAAAATATCAAAGCTCTTTGTCTAACAAAATGACTCTTGGAGATTAATCTACATATCGTTACCCATGATAACCAAATAGCGTAAAAAGCAGTTAAAAATGGATAGTTATATCCACTAGAGATATTTACTGAAGTCATGCTTTTTGCCTTTAAGTCTATTAATGTAGCTATCTTTTGGTTAATGTATTTAGTAACGCTCCTTTTCTCTTCTTTTATTTTCAACCTATCACATTATGGTTTTGGCATGTCTCTTGAATACAGCATATTTATAGTTTTTTTTTTTTTAATTAAGTCTAGCAATATTTATTTGTTACTGAATAATTTGGTCTACTTACCTTTAATATAATTGCTGATATAATTAATTTTAAACCTATCTTTATTTGTTCTATTTGTCCTCCTTGTTCATGTTTTTCTTTCTCTCTCTCTCTCTCTTTGGATTAGTTATCTTTTAAACTATTATAACTTTTTTATTGTTTTATATACTTTGCTTCCATTTTTCCTTCTGTTTTTCATTGTATTTCACTTTGCTTCTATTCTTTCAGTGATTAATTTAGAAATTACAATCTTAATCTTTTTTTTTTTTTTTAATTTTTTTTTCCAACGTTTATTTATTTTTGGGACAGAGAGAGACAGAGCATGAACGGGGGAGGGGCAGAGAGAGAGGGAGACACAGAATCGGAAACAGGCTCCAGGCTCTGAGCCATCAGCCCAGAGCCCGACGCGGGGCTTGAACTCACGGACCGCGAGATCGTGACCTGGCTGAAGTCGGACGCTTAACCGACTGCGCCACCCAGGCGCCCCACAATCTTAATCTTTAATTCTTTTTCTTTTTTTGGTTAATTTTAGTCCTTAATTTATCAAGCATAATAATAATTATTCCATTTCCCTCATCCTGAACAGTATATAGACATTTGAATACTTTTATTCTATTTAGTCTCATCTACATATATGCTGTTATCCTTTATTATAGTTCTGAGTATTAAGTCCCGAAGACAATTTACACATTTTTATACGATTAGTGTTAGATTTATCCATGTATTTATGGCTACCCTTTCTCTTTGTTTCTTTCTGTGTGTGTCTTTCCATGTGGAATAATTTTTCTTCTGCCTGAGAAACATCATTTAGAAATTTCTTTTGTGTTAGTCTGCTTGTGAAGAACTATTTCAGGTTTTTTTTTTCTTCTGTGTTTATTTTACTTTAATTACCGAAGACTATTTTTATTAAGTATGTAAGTCTAGAAGGCAGTTAACTGTCTTTCAGAACATAAAGGATATTTGCATTTGATTTTTGTTTTTCAGAAGTCAGTCAACGGTCTGATTGCTGCTGTTTTGAATGTAATGTGTGTGTGTGTGTATGTGTGTGTGTGTATCTCTATATATTTATATATATATATATAGATATATATATATAAAACAATTTTTGTCTTTTTTTTAATTTTCTGCAGTTTTACTTTGATTTCTCTAGTACTGGTGTCCCTTTACTCACCTTGCATGGGATTGGTTGGCCTTCTGGAATCTGCTGATTTGTGTCTTTCACATTGTCTGGAAAACTCTCAAACATTGCTTCTTCAAATATTGCCTTTGCCTTGTTTTCTGTCTCTTCTCCTTCCAAGGCTCTAACCAAAATTCAAGGTATACTTTCTCACTCTATTTTTCCTATTTTTTGTTTGTGTGTTTAATGTTACATTTTTTTTCTTGCCCTACATTTTGAATTTTTCTCCTTCCCCGTATTCTGCCTTACTAATTTTCTCCTCAGCTGTGATTTCTCTCTTCAGCTGTGAACTCTTCCACTGAGTTCTTAATTTTAGCTATTTTTATTTCATTTCAGAATTTCTTTTTTTCCCTCGCCAAGGGAAGAAAATGTTTCCAGGAAGAGGAAAGGATCAACTGTAAAATGTTGATAGATTAGATTAAATGAGGGTCAGAGTTGACCATTGGGTTTAGCAAAATTAATTTTTGGCAGCCTTGACAAGAGCAGTTTCAGGAAAGTGATGGGAAGAAAGGTATGATTATAGTAAATGCTAGATGAGAGACTGAATATGTAAGTGGGACAATGGCCAGACCATATATAAAAATAGAATTCTGAGCCACAATCTGCAGCAGCCAGCCCTGGAGACCAATCTGTTATTTATACTAACTAGCCCAGGAAGTCAACCTACAAGTCATAGTCAGTCTACAAGTCATAGTTGTAGAAAGTCAAAATGTTGTCTCCAGCAAACAGTTCAAGAAGTCAAACAATAACCCCGGTAACAATTGGCCCCAATTGTGAGATTTGATTAATAAGACAGCTTCCCTAGTTTTTGTTCATGCTTCCAATGAGACCAACCAGAGAAAGCCAAATATGCCCTCCTAACCAACTATATAGGACCCCCTTTCCCACCTACCTACAGCTTCCCCATGTCATAGCACTTGTTCCATCAAGTGCCTACAAGTGACAGGAGTAAAGATTTAAATAAACAGAAGCTGAATCAGTACAAGAAAGTGGTTTTGCTGTCAAATGACTATAAAAGTATAGGATCGACTTAGGATTTCAGGCAAGCAACAGAAAAATTCTCCACTGGTTTTTATCCTAGAGATGCTTTTGGTGATGACCCTACAGCAGGATAATCCTGGGATCCTTTCCAACTGTAAGAATATATTAGACTGAGAGGACCCAAGAAACCTAATTTCTGGCACTCCTGACCATGACAAAGCCCATATAACAGGTCTGTCCATGATTTAATGTTGAATCTGGGAATGGTCATTACCATTCTTTCCTATTTGAATGGTCATCTCATTTCCTGCTTCAAAAATGATATCCCCCAAATATATATCTATATCTGTATAGATATCTATCTATATATTTGTCTATAGATATATATCTATGTATCTATATCTATATATATCTATATCTATAGATATCTACCTATCTATATAGATAGATAGATCTATATATAGGTATCTATATCTATATCTAGCTGGCTTTAGGATTGTAGTCTCAATATTTAGGTGGAAAGTAGTCTCCAGAGACATCAGACACAATTAAGTATATGGATTGGGAATCAGGAAAGGAGGATTGTTCTCTTAGGAGATAGAGAGATTGATAGAACAACTGAAATTATGCCATTCACCCCTCATGTCCTGTGTAGGAGGGAAATTCTTGCCTTACTTGACCCATAGACCACAGAGAGCCTCCAGCAATAGAGCTACCAAAATGAAACATAAATTTGCTCTGGCTCAAAGCATAACTGAAGTAGTATTGCATCATAAAATGATCTTCAGACATCAATTTCACTTGTAATTCCTTACCACTACTCCAGTCTGTCTCCTCTCATAGGTTACTGCAAGGAAAATATCACCGTCATTCATCACTAATTCCTCAGAATATTAAGGAATCACCACCACCAATAGTATCACCAATAGTAAAGTTCTGAGAAATTCTGGATTCTGTTGTCATTAAGGAGGTCATTTCTTTTGCATAGAATGTTGAAAGTTTTGATAGTATGCAGATAACATCTTAGATTTGCATTAAGTTGAAATAGTCTGAGGGAAAAAGTGACACAATAAAGCTCCTATAGGAAGCTCCTATAGGAAGCTTCTATAGGAAACGTTCTATACATTAGAATTCCATAACAATGAGTTTTGGTAATATGTTTTTGCTACTGCCTAGAGCATGAAGTTGGTGAAAGGATTTTTCTTTAAGTTTTCATCCTGGTGATGATCTTTATAATTTCTTATATAAAATATGCATGATATACTTTTAGGATCAGTAAAGATCAGTAAAGAATAGAAATAGCATGTAAAAATTCTAAACCATGAGAAGAGGGAAATGGAAAAAGAAAAACGGCATATAGAAGAAAAAACTCCATATAAAAAGTCAAGGAAATTTTAAAATTTATCAGTAATTGGTAATGAAAATATCATGAGTCCAAACTTATGAAATGCAGCAAAAATAGGTAATTACAATAAAAAGAAACTCTTACACTTTTATATTAAGTGTGAGGCTAGCAATCCCTATCAAACTAACTCCAGCATTCTTCACAGAGCTAGAACAAACAACCCTAAAATTTTCGTGGAACCAGAAAAGACCCTGAATAGCCAAAGCAATCTTAAAAAGAAAACCAAAGCTGGAGGCATCACAATCCCGGACTTCAAGCTGTATTACAAAGTTGTAATCATCAAGACAGTATGGTACTGGCACAAAAACAGACACTCAGATCAATGGAACAGAGTAGAGAACCCACAAATGGACCCAAAAATGTATGGCCAACTAATCTTTGACAAAGCAGGAAAGAATATCCAATGAAATAAAGATAGTCTCTTCAGCAAATGGTGTTGGGAAACTGGACAGAGACGTGCAGAAAAATGAACCTGGACCACTTTCTTATACCATACACAAAAACAAACTCAAAATGGATGAAAGACCTAAATGTAAGACAGGAAGCCATCAAAATCCTAGAGGAGAAAGCAGGCAAAAATCTCTTTGACCTCAGCTGCAACAGCTTCTTACTCAACATGTCTCCAGAGGCAAGGGAAACGAAAGCAAAAATGAACTATTGGGACCTCATCAAAATAAAAGCTTCTGCACAGCAAAGGAAACAATCAGCAAAACTAAAAGGCAACCGACAGAATGGGAGAAGATATTTGCAAATGACATATCAGATAAAGGGTTAGCATCCAACATCTATAAAGAACTTATCAAACTCAACACCCAGAAAACAAATAATCCAGTGAAGAAATGGGCAAAAGACATGAATAGACATTTCTCCAAAGAAGACATCTAGATGGCCAACTGACCCATGAAAAAATTCTCCACATCACTCATCATCAGGGAAATACAAATTAAAACCACACTGAGGGGCGCCTGGGTGGCGCAGTCGGTTGGGCGTCCGACTTCAGCCAGGTCACGATCTCGCGGTCCGTGAGTTCGAGCCCCGCATCGGACTCTGGGCTGATGGCTCAGAGCCTGGAGCCTGTTTCCGATTCTATGTCTCCCTCTCTCTCTGCCCCTCCCCCGTTCATGCTCTGTCTCTCTCTGTCCCAAAAATGAATAAACGTTGAAAAAAATAAAAAATAAAAAATAAAAAAATAAAAAAAATAAAACCACACTGAGATACCACCTCACACCTGTCAGAATGGCTAAAATGAATAGTTCATGCAACAACAGATGTTGGCGAGGATGTAGAGAAATAGGATCTCTTTTGCACTGCTGGTGGGAATGCAAACTGGTGCAGCCACTCTGGAAAACAGTATGGAGGTTCCTCAAAAAGTTAAAAACAGAACTACCCTACAACCCAGCAATTGCACTACTAGGTATTTATCCAAGGGATGCAGGTATACTGTTTCAAAGGGACGCATCCACCCCAATGTTTGTAGCAGCACTATCAACAACAGCCAAAGTATGGAAAGAGCCCAAATGTCCATCGATGGATGAATGGATAAAGAAGATGTGGTATATATATACAATGTGGTATATATATTTTGGCAGTCAAAAAGAATGAAATCTTGTCTTTTGCAACTACATGGATGGAACTAGAGGGTATTATGCTAAGCAAAATTAGAGAAAGACAAATATCATATGGCTTCACTCATATAAGGACTTTAAGAAACAAAACAGATGAACATAAGGTAAGGGAAACAAAAATAATATAAACACAGGGAGGGGGACTAAAACATAAGAGACTCTTAAATATAAAGAACAAACAGAGGGTTACTGGAGGGGTTGTGGGAAGGGGGGATGGGCTAAATGGGTAAGGGGCATTAAGGAATCTGCTCCTAAAATCATTGTTGCACTATATGCTAACTAACTTGGATGTAAAATTAAAAAATAAATTATAAAAAAAGTGAAGGCTGAAATTAATAGCTTTAGCATGAGACTTAAAATTAGTAAAAGGACAAAATAAACCCAAAGAAAGGAGGAGAAAGAGGATAAAGATAAGAGCAGGGGTGCCTGGGTGGCTCAGTCAGTTAAGCCTGCCTCTTGGTTTCAGCTCAGGTCATGATCTCACAGCCTTGAGACTGAGCCAAGCCCTGTGTTGGCTCCATACTGGGCATGGGGCCTGCTTGAGATTCTCTCTCTCTGTTACTCCCCTGCTCCCACTTGCGCACACATGCACATGCGCGCTCTCTCTCTCTCTCTCTCTCAAAAATAAATAAATAAATAAATAAACAAATGAAAAATAATTAAAATAGAAAAATCAAGATACAATAAGTAAATTTACAAAATCTCAAGTTGGTTCTTTGAAAAGACTAATAGTGTTGACAAACTTCTGGTGCAATTTATGATGAATGTAAATGCAGAAATCTCAAGTACAAATCACTGGCAACCAAATTCATTAATATCTAAAAATATAGAATAAATCATGCTGAAATTAGATTTACTCAGGAATGTAAGAGTATTTTTTTAACGTTTATTTATTTTTGAGAGACAGAGACAGAGTGCAAGTGGGTGGTGGGGCAGAGAGAGAGGGAGACACAGAATTCAAGGCAGGCTCCAGGCTCCAAGCTGTCGGCACAGAGCCTGACAGGGGGCTCAAACCCACCAGCCATGAGATTATGACCTGAGCCAAAGTCAGAAGCTCAACCAACTGAGCCACCCAGGCATTCCAGGAATATAAGAGTATTTTTTAACAATAGTAAATCTAGGGGCGCCTGGGTGGCGCAGTCGGTTAAGCGTCCGACTTCAGCCAGGTCACGATCTCGCGGTCCGGGAGTTCGAGCCCCGCGTCAGGCTCTGGGCTGATGGCTCAGAGCCTGGAGCCTGTTTCCGATTCTGTGTCTCCCTCTCTCTCTGCCCCTACCCCGTTCATGCTCTGTCTCTCTCTGTCCCAAAAATAAATAAACATTGAAAAAAAAAATTAAAAAAAAAAACAATAGTAAATCTATAAATATAATTAGCCACATTAGCAAATTTAAGGAGAAAAAGCACATTATCTCAATTTATAGAGTAAAAGCATTCAATAAAATTTAACATCCATTTGTGATTTAGCAAACTAAGAAATAAAGCATTATTTCCTGAAAAATATATATATACTCAAATCCTATGGAAACATAACCATATAAGGATCAGAAAGGAAGAAATAAACATTAGAAGATCATATGAATATCTATAAAAAAGACACAAAAGAATTTGATTAGTTTCCTCATTAAAAAAATGTTTATTTATTTTGAGATATATTTTGATAAAGAGACCGTGTGAGTAGAGGAGGAACAGAAAGAGAGACACAGAATCTGAAGCCGGCTCCAGGCTCTGAGTTGTCAGCACAGAGCCCAACATGGGACTTTGGCTCATGAGCTGTGAGATCAGGACCTGAGCCAGAGTCAGAGGCTTAACTGACAGAGCCACCCAGGTACCCCTAGTTTCCTCACTTGCAAAATGGAGACGAGAGTGTCTACTCATAGTTTATTGTGAGGGCTAAATAAGAAAAGATATAGCAAGCATATTTGGCTGGCACATAATAAACAGTCTATAAATATATGCAATGATGATGATAATGATAGCAGATAATCAGACAACATCTATCTGAAGAAAAAAATGTACTTTTCTTTGGACTGAGCAATGTTGGTTCTAGGAATGTGTCCTCTGAAAATAATAAAAGATAGGTACTAGACTATTCATTGCAGTGCTGGTGATAACAGTAAAACATTGGAAAAAACCTCCATGCCCATTAAGAGAGGTGGTGAAATTATGAAACATCTACACAGTGGAAAACTGGAGATAAAATAGTGTAATAATTATGAATATAGGCTTTGGATGTAAGTTTCAGTGAACTGGGACCCCCTGAGTCCTTCCTAGACCTTTCTTCCTTGCTTTTAATTGTGTCAGTCAGCTATTGCTCTATAATAATCTCAAAAAATCAGTGGCAAATAATAGTATGCCTTTATTTTTCAAAGTTTGCAGGCCAGTTTGGGCAACTTTACTTCAGGCTATGATGGCCAGGACAGCTCTGCCTCACAACATAGCTGGCTAGTCAGAATGTGTTCTCGTTGTGACAATCACAGAAGCACGGGGTTTCAGAATGAGCACAATGCTGTTTCTATCCACATTTCATTAGGCACCGAAAGTCATGTGGATGAGCCAAAGTCAAAGGTCAAAGAAATATCCTTAGCCTCTCATGGGGCTGTGGAGGCAGTGCTGATTGAGGAAGGGGGAGAAATTGGGGCCAGTAATTGAATCTACAGCATTATTTGTCATCATTTTAATTCTCTGTTGGTGAGATTGCTACCCA
Source organism: Leopardus geoffroyi (assembly GCF_018350155.1). Lineage (NCBI taxonomy): Eukaryota > Metazoa > Chordata > Mammalia > Carnivora > Felidae > Leopardus > Leopardus geoffroyi. Next base: position 104,756,192 of record NC_059328.1, read on the forward strand.
AGTCCGTGTTTGCACTCATTGGACGCATTCTAGTTTCTGTTTAGTTTTCTTTCTTTCTGAATAGAATACCTAAAAATCCCTCTATATCTAAACAACTCTGCCTTAGGAACCAACTCATTTTGATAGCATAGAGCTTCTCCCCATACTCTGAAGCTCCCCTGTTAGGGACATTTGCATTCATGTATGTGAGTTATTTTTCTTCTCTACAGCATTTACATTAAACAGTTAATTTTCTTTGATGTAGCCAAGATAAACACTCCAAATTCATAATGTCTCTCAGGGAGTGGCTTTAAAAAAATAAAAATGGGACATTGATCCTGCACGTATTCCCAGAGGAATAGAGGCTGGATTGTAGTAGGGGAGCTCTTATAAATGAGTTACTCATCACGGGTCACATACAGGTCGATATAGAATAATCTGGATTCAAATGATAAAGTTTTAGAGGCACTGGCCAGTCTTTGGAGCAATTTTAGAAATGAGGGTTTGCTGGGGTGCCTGGATGGCTCAGTCGGTTGAGCATCTGACTTTGGCTCAGGTCATGATCTCATGGTTCTTGAGTTTGGGCCCCGCATTGGGCTCTGTGCTGACAGCTCAGAGCCTGGAGCCTGCTTGGGATTCTGTGTCTCCCTCTCTCTCTGACCCTCCCCTGCTCGCACTCTGTCTCTCTCTCTCTCTCTCTCAAAAATAAATAAAGATTTATAAAAATAGAAATGAGGATTTGCCATATTTTAGACTCAAATAATTAGTAAAGGGAGAATACAGTCAGAATAGAATATCAATAAATAAAATATCAAAATAGAATATCAATAAATAAAAACTTTAGTCTTTCCCTTGAATTCCGAGAGTTTCATAAACCCCAAACCCAGAGTTTCAAACTAAGGGAGATAGGCTAAGAAGTTTGAGAACAAGGAGAGAATGACTCAAGAATTAAGGATGTATTTCCCAGAAAAGGAGTGTGACGAAAGTGGTCAGAAGAAGCAGTTTCCTTCCTCTTTTCTAATCTTGGCTTTAGAGCCTCCAGCAGAAACTCTTCAATGTCTTGCATGTTACAGACTTCACTGTTCCCATCAGCTTGGAAATAACATGTGGCTCTTGACAGCTCTGCTTCTTTGGGGTAAGTTGGGCTTACAGGGGATAGCTAGAAGGGTACTGGCTCTGGCTTTGGGGACTCAAGACTTTTTGTCTTCCTTTGGTATCATAGGCTAGAACTCATAAGTATGGGGACAACCGTATTTGTGCTTCCATGGTTTATTCATGCTTATTATATCAAAAGGAAGGGAAGAGAGACTTTGAGGTAACATTAGGCCTGGAAGCATCATGTCAAAATAAAGCCTCATTAATAACCATCTATAGGCTGTTCAACGCCACTAGCACCTGATTTGGGGAAAGGGAATAGAGAAAGACTCAAGAGACTTAACCTGGCCCCTCAGAGTCTACGTTAGTTTTGTCTCCTTGATTCTCCCTTCCTTGTCATCTCCCGCTGACCAATTTATGTCCCTGTTCTTTGGTCTCTTACAGTTCCAGCTGGTGCGCAAGCGGGTGAGTAATCTTAAACTCAGTTTCTCTTCCTCTGCCACATCCCTGCACATGGGTTTTGTTATCCTGAAGAAGAGAGTATCAGGAGAGGATAGAAAGAAGAGGGAATTACAAATTATGTAAAATCCCCTATATTTAGGGTATGATTTTGATAAAATGCTGGGTTTTAAGGTTTCTACGATTTTCTGCAAAAGCTTTGACCTCTGAACTGAATTGCCTACGTGTGTACATAATAACAGGAAAAGGCCAGAATTGCAAAAACATAGAAGTAGCTCTGCTGGGTTTTTCCCAAACCAGTCCCTTTTAGGAAAAAGCTGAGTGCTTGGTTTCTTCTCAGAGAGAACCAAACAGGTACCAATGGCTTTGAAATGAGGAGTTTGAGCCTTGGTTTCTGATGCAGATGCTAATTAAGGCCTGAGATTAACCCTCAGAGACAGTATAGCCCAGAGTATAAGAGAACCAGCCCCAATCAGCTTGCCTTAGTTTACTAGTAAATTAGTCATTTATTTCTCAGGAACCCCAAATCTCCAACAGCCAGATGCAGATTTAATAACATGAACAGAGCTCTCTGCATGGGGTCTGGACACTTGCAATGGCTGGCTTTTATAGGATCCCACTTGCTTATTTTTCCATCTCATCTAAATACATATTTTGTCCTTGTGCTATCCATAAAACCTTACCAATTGTTCAGACTTTCCTTTTGTTCCACTTGTTTGTTGTTGTTGTTTATCCCCAAGCAGACCTTACAAAGGCAGTGATCACCTTGCAGCCTCCATGGGTCAGTGTATTTCAAGAGGAAAACATAACCTTATGGTGTGAGGGACCCCATTTGCCTGGGAACAGCTCTACACGGTGGTTTCTCAATGGCACAGCCTTTCAGACCTTGACCCCCAGATATAGAATCGCTGCTGCCAGTGTCAGTGACACTGGTGAATACAGGTGCCAGACAGGTCTCTCAGTGCCAAGTGACCCAGTACGGCTGGAAATCCACAGAGGTAAGTATGGCATGGAGCAGGAGAGCTGGAAATCACAAGGTCTTCCTTTGTGTTTTCTTCTTTCTGGATGCCACATGTATGTGTTTGATTTATTGGAGTATGTATGAGTCTCAGGTCTATGCGCCTACCAGGTGAAATTAAGTCAAGACACTCAGAAAATCACATTAGGGTCCTTAAACTGTGCCCCAACAGCACACCAACTGGGACAGCTGTGAGCAGGGTGTCTCCAGTAAAACCTAGACTGTAAGGTTTTATTATTTAAAATTATGTAACTTTGTTGAAAAAGTTATGCCTGCACATAGTAAATAAGAATTCAGAGAAATGAACAAGGATGAACAGTGAAGTCTCTTTCCCATCCCAAACTCCTATTCCCACAGTCACCTTCTGTAGAAACAAAACTGTTAATATATATAAACTTAAAAAAAAAAAAGTGGTTGGTAGACTACTCTATATACTGTCCTATCACTTGCTTTCATCACTTAAAATACCTTGGAGGTCTGTTTAAATCAACAGAAATCTGCCACGAACTTTCAAATGTCTGCCAGTATGGCTGTGCTGTAACTGATTTAGCCATTCTCCCTTTTACTAAACTTCTGTGTTTCCAGTTTTTTGTTTTTACAAGCAATGTTGCAATACACATCTCTATACATATAGTCTGGGACACATTTCATAGAATATCTGTAAGATAATATTCTGGGCATGAAATTACTGTGAGACTTGAAGCATTTTAAACAACGATGGATAGAAGAAGGGGGAAAAAAACCCCACTACCCACTTAAATCTGTAAAAGGTTTCTATTTGTTAAGAAATGGAAACCGCAATACTCTCTAGGGCAAAATGTTTCATTGTCAATACAGATCATTCAAATGTGTTTTTTCGTTAATCAAAACCATTAAGGTAAAACTTCAGTGTAATTGATAATGTAAAACTTTATGCTGGGGGCAGAATTAGATTAATGTGGACTAGGTTGCCTTTGGAGGAAATGTGTTTTAAAATACTGGGAATGTGAGAGGAAATGCTAGGTGTTCCTCATGAGTCTCTTTGGACTCTGGGAATCAGATCCCAGGCTACAGGTGTGAGGCAAGCCGACAGAACTGTTTTAGCAAGAGACTTTGTGTGTAGTTCAAGCAGAAGCAGTGGTGTTTTGTGATTCAAGTGACAAAAAATGAAGCAGGGCTGGGAAGAGGCCATTTTTCTTTACCTCTGCACAGACTCCAGAAACCCCAGCATTGGTGACTTCTTGAGAATAATAGCTTTTACATTTTTAACATTGTATTATATATTATTATATTATGGATCTCTTACATTTTAATGTAAATTTTATTGAAGTGTAACACACATACAACAAACCTTAAGTGTATGCCTCAGTGACTTTTCACCAAATAAACAGCACACAGAACAATAGAACATTTCCAAAATCATAGAAACTCCCTCTTGCCCATTTCTTTAAAATTTTTTTAAATGTTTATTTATTTTTGAGACAGAGACAGCGCATGAACGGGGGAGGGTCAGAGAGAGGGAGACACAGAATCTGAAGCAGGCTCCAGGCTCTGAGCTGTCAGCACAGAGCCCGATGCGGAGCTCAAACTCAGGAGCTGTGAGATCATGACCTGAGCTGAAGTTGGTCGCCTAACCTACTGAGCCACCCAGGTGCCCCAAGACCCCCCTCTTGCCCATTTCTAGTCACTACCCCCAATGATGACTTCTAACACCATAGGTTTTCGCCTGTCCTTTAACTTCTTCGTATAAATGAAAACGATATGGTAGGGTATGTACTCTTGTGTTTGGCTGCTTTTTCTCATGTTCATTGTGAGATTCATACATGTTGTAAAGTTGCAGTTCATTTGTTCTCATTACTATTCAATATTCCATATTAATTCATGCTATTGATGCATTCTTGGGTTGTTTCCAGTTTGGGCTTCTTATAAATAGCACCACTGTGGGCATTTTTGGAGTAAAGAATTTATTTATTTTTTTAAGTAATCTCTACATCAACATGAGGCTCAAACGTACAACCCTGAGGTCAAGAGTTGCACGCTCCACTGACTGAACCAGCCAGATGCCTTCACTGTGAACATTTTTATGCATGTTTTTTGGTGCACATATGTACACATATGTGGAATTGCTAGGTCACAAAATGTGCATATATTCATTCAGCTTTAGTATTCAAAAGTGGTTATAGCATATTACACCCCCACCAGTGCATGAGAGTTCTGGTTGCTCCTCCTCCTCATCAACATTCAGTGTATTTTAGCCATTCTGTTGCATGTGCAGCAGTTACCACATAGTTTTAATTTGCGTTAAAACTAATGACTCATGATACTGAGCATTCTTCATGTTTATTGCCTGTTTGGATGTCCTCTTTTGTAAAGTACCTGTCAAGGTTTTTTGCCAGTTTTTCCTTATTGTTGTCTTTCCTTATGGACTTGTAGGAGCTCTGTATTTTGGATATGAATCCTTTTTCAAGTGTTGCAAATATCTTCCACTCTATGGCTTGTCCTTTCACTATCTATGTTGTTTTCTTTTTTCAGTGAAAAAAGTTCTTACATTTCCTGTAGTACAATACATCAGGGTTTTGGGTTGGTGCTCACTACACCCTATTTAAAAATGTTTTGCCACAGGGGCACCTGGGTGGCTCAGTCGGTTAAGCATCCGGCTCTTAATTTCGGCTCAGGTCTGGACCTTATGGTTTGTGGGTTCCAGCTGGCAGTGTGGAGCCTGCTTGGGATTCTCTGTCTCCCTCTCTCTGCCCCTCCCCCACTCGTGCCCTCTCTGTCCCTCTTTCTCAAAAATAAATAAACATTAAAAAAATGTTTTGCCACAGTTAATCAGCAGTGGAGGATTCAACTGCAGTCACCCTAGCTCGCAGTCACTTCATTTAAATCTGTGTGTGAGATCACAAAAATACAGCTGGCCGAGGACCTACATCCTAATTATATGGCTTAGAATGAGTGTCCCCAACCTGCTCCAAGGCGATGAGGATGGAGAGAATGTCTTCTGAGTAGGAAATTGGTAATGTCTGCCAAAAGCTGCATCCTACAAATTTTGATATATAATATTCCCATGATCATTTAAGGCTAAATATTTTCAATTTTCATTAGTATGCGTGTATTCTTTTTTCTTTTTCTTTACGAATTATTTACAAGTGTTTTAGGAGGGTGGCTTCTGTTATCGTTTTCTAACTTTATGGCATTTTGGTTAGAATTTATGTTAAATATGATGTCAGGTCTTTAGTATTTGTTGAAAGTTGCTTGTGGCCTAATATGTGGTCCATGCTTGCACCTGTTGCATGTGTGTTTGGAAAGTACACGAATTTTCTCTAAGCTATAGCATTCTATATAAATCCACAAAGTCAACTCTATTAATTGTGTCATTCGGATATTTTATATCATTACTAGTATTTTTGACAGTTTCTGATGGAGGTATATGAAAATCTGTGGATGTATAAAGCAAAAGGGTCGGTGTGTTTGGGCAGTATAGTCTTTGAGCACCATTTTGCCGGGAACGGGAATAAGGGAGGGAAGAGTATTGATTATATTTAGAAACCCTGTGGCAGCATCCAAAACTATAAAAACATGCTACATATAGCACTGGAGTGTCTGCCTTTCATTCCTAGGTAAGTTCTGGAGGGGGAAAAAGCACTACTGTCTCTTCTCTTTTGTCCTCTAAGAACCTCATCCTCATTTAGCCACACCACCTACCCCAGGGAAAGAAAAAGGAAGCATCTTTAGTTGTGTGTAGAGGTGTGCATCACAAGGGAAGGCTCCTTGGATGTGGGGCTTGTTTTTATCAGCTCCATCACTGATCTGCACAGATGTATGTGTCCTCTATCAATTTAGAAGCATATATTCATCTGGATATGTTTGCTGTTCTGTGTGTTTGTCTTAGCACCTGGGATCCCATTAATAACTTGCTCAGGACTTGGAGTGTATTAGTTTTTCATTGCTATGTAACAAATTACCGCAAACACAGCAGCTTAAAACAGCATACATTTATTATCTTTCCATGGGTCAGGGCTCCCAGCACAGCTTGGTTGGGTGGTCTGCAGAGGCTGCAGTCAGGGTATTGACTGGGGTGTGTTCCTTCCTGCAACTCTTCCAAGCTCACATGGTCATTGGCAGAATTCAGTTCCTTATGTGGTAGACATGATGTCCCCATCTTTTTGCTGGCTGTCAGGTGGAGGCCGATCTCAGCTCTGGAGGCAGGCCCCTGCCCTTATGGCCCTCTCCCAACATGGCAGCTCACTTCTTTAAGGCCAGTGGGAGACCTTCTCGGTCCAGTCAGCTAAGACAGAGTCATAAAATGCAACGTCATCGTGGAAGAGACTCCCCACAACCTTTGTTATGTTCTGTTGAAAGTCACAGGTTCTATCCACACTCAAGGGAGTTACACAAGAGTGTGACTCATCCTAAGACTCATCTTAGAATTCTGCTTACCACATAGAGTAAGTTATTTTTGTCCCAACCAACTTATGAAATCTGGAAAGGGAATATAAAAGGGGCTGTGTGCACAACTGCTGGAAAAGACTTTTCTTCCCAGCAAAGCTAAAGATAGTTGAGGAATGGGCAACAGGCCTCAAATTCAACAGAGTTACAAGGTTGGAATGTTATAAAGAGAAAAAGATAACAAAGCCTCCTTGTACCTCTGCCACTGTATACATACATTTTGGGTCTACACTTTCCAGATTGGCTACTACTCCAGGTCCAAAGCAGAGTCTTCACAGAAGGGGAACCTCTGACCTTAAGGTGTCATGGATGGAAGAATAAGCTGGTATACAATGTGGTTTTCTACCAAAATGACAAGGCCTTTAAGTTTTCTCCTCAGAATTCTGAATTCACCATTCTGAAAACCAGCCTGAGTCACAATGGCATCTATCACTGCTCAGGCATGGGAAGGCATCGCTACACATCACCAGGAGTCTCTATCACTGTGAAAGGTATGTGTCTGAATAGTCATAGAGCTGTAGTTTTAAGGGCCATCATAAATCATCACTTCAGTTTGTGAGTGAAGAGACTAAGTTCCAGAGAGGCAACTGCCTCGCTGAAGGCCATGCAATGACCAGTGGCTGGGCCGGGACCAGAACCGAAGTCTCCTAGGTCTGTGTGTTGCTCTTTCCAGTAAACCACAGCGCCCCATCCGTAATCCCAGGAGCTAAAGTGAAGGCCAGGGCATAGTAAGGATCTATTTCATCAATTTTGTTTCAGGTGCAAGGAATAGAGACTCACTCCAGGTGGGTGGGAGAGTTATTAGAAAATAACTCAAAGCAATCTCATAAAATCTCCATAGAAATGGAAGCCATGAATGGGGCGCCTGGGTGGCTCAGTCGGGTGAGCGTCCGACTTCAGCTCAGGTCATGATCTCACGGTCTGTGAGTTCGAGCCCCACGTCCGGCTCTGTGCTGACAGCTTAGAGCCTGGAGCCTCCTTCGGATTCTGTGTCCCCCTGTCTCTCTGCCCCTCCCCTGCTCATGCTCTGTCTCTCTGTCAAAAACAAATGAACATTAAAAAAAAAAAAAAAAGAAATGGAAGCCATGAAGACATTAGGACTTGATTACATTTTCTATCTGGCAGGGGCATTGAAGCCTCTCTGGTTTTACTTCTCTCTGAACATCTATCTGCTAACTAAGCAGTTTCCTCTGTTCCAGCTTGCACATGGCCTTCATGGTAACTCTTTCATGTTAGTACACTTAACTACTAGCAACTGTTTTCTGTCTGAAAAATAATTCATTCCTATGGGAAAGAGAGGATTTTCCCAGATTATCTTTTGAGGCAGTAACACAAGCAACGAGTCACTGAACTGGCTAGTGTGGGGGTCAGTGTCCACTCCTGGGCAACCATTACCAAAAGGGCACGGTCATATAATCAGTAACATGGCTATTCAGGGAAGCATGGACCGTGTGAAGGTATTCTCCCCAGTAGGAAATGAGGAAGCTGGTAACTGTAAGTATATCTATGAGGAAGCCCCAAGAATGCCTTTCTGCTGGAAGTGAGACAAATTGTCCATGGATGCATTCTCCAGGAGCAGGGTTCCCGAGAAGGAAGGGGGTATATCTTCTGTAAAAAGAACCTTGACACTGAAGCAGGCAACCCTGTCCTCATCAACTTTTTCTTTAGAGCTATTTCTGGCCCCAGTGCTAAAAGCATCCTTGTCATTACCACTCCTGGAGGGGCATCTGGTCAACCTGAGCTGTGAAACAAAGTTGCTCCTACAGAGACCTGGTTTGCAACTTTACTTCTCCTTCTACACGGGCAGCAAGACCCTGATGAGCAGGAACACATCCTCTGGATACCAGATACTAACTGCTAAAAGAGAAGATTCAGGGCTATACTGGTGTGAGGCTACCACAGAAGATGGCAGTATTGTCAAGCGCAGCCCTGAGTTGGAACTTCAAGTGCTTGGTGAGTGAGAATAAGGGGAATTTCCAGGCACAGAGGAAGATGTGCCCTTTTCTCCTTTGGGGCTGAGGTCTGTTTAAGGGGATTTCATGGCCCACTCAAGAAAAATCCATGAACAGGCCTTTCCACTCTCTCTCTCTCTCTTTTTAATGTTTGTTTATTTTTGAGAGACAGAGTTTGAGCAGGGGACAGGCAGAGAGAGAGGAAGACACAGAATCCGAAGCAGACTCCAGGCTCTGAGCTGTCAGCACAGAGCCTGAGGTGGGGCTCGAACTCACAGACTGTGAGATCATGCCCTGAGCCAAAGTTGGACACTTAACTGATTGAGCCACCCAGGCACCCCTCCACTCTTGATTCATAACTTCCCTATTCTCATAAACTTCATTTCCTTTCCTTTCCTTTCTTCACTTATTTCCTTCTTTCCTTCTTTATTTTCTATTTTCTCTCCTCTCTCCTTCCTTCCCCCTCATTCCTGCCCTCAACCCCAAAAGTCTGATCAGCAATATATTGAGTTCTTCCCATCTATTGTCATGGTATGGGGATATGAAGACACTGGGGTGCAATTCTTATTTCCAGGAACTCACACAGTAAATCGGAGAGATGGGGATTTTGTGGATTGCACATAATACTTGCCCAAGTGTCTCTATCTGGCTGGGGTGCAGAAACTGTGAGCTCCAAAACAAAGACTCTGGGGAAAAAAGTTTATCTTCAACCCAAATTTATTTCAAGCATTAAATGGCATAGAAATAGCATTTATGTCAGAAACTAGGAAGTCCACTGACAGGGCCCTAGCAGTTAAGCTGTAATGAGGAGGCTGCCCACGGTCTGTTACACCACATAACCCAGGTAGAGCACCTCTCTGCCCCCTGAAATGACCAGTCCTCCACTGGGGACAGGCATATCAGGTGTCAGCTAGCTTTCTCCCCCAAGCAGAACTCTCAGCCAGATTCCTCTGGGTTCTAAGTAGCATTTCTTCTCTTTGTCATTTTCTTTTTCAGGCCTCCAGACACCAACTCCTGTTTGGTTTCACGTCCTTTTCTATCTGGCAGTGGGAATGGTATTTTTGGTGGACACCATTCTCTGTATGATTATACATAAGGAACTGCAAAAACAGAAACAGTGGAATTTAGAAATCTCTTTGGGCTCTGGTCCTAAGAAAAATGTAACTTCCTACCTTCAAGAAGATAGATACTTAGAAGACATTTAGAGCTGAAATGTCAGGAACCAGAACAGCCGCAAGAAAGGATACACCACAAGTCCCTAGAGGGAGGGCAGCAGTAGCGGCCCAGTGGGTGCCCACGGGTTTAGACAGCCCCTCCCTCTTCTTATCCGGGCAAGCACTGGGGCACAAACAGCCGGAACTTTAGACACTGAACTGTGAGTCCCATGATAATCTGACTCACTCAAATAAAGCAAACAAATGAATGGACTTCAGTGGAGATTAACTTGGAATCTGGGTAATCAGGGATGATTGAGGTGAAGCCTACTCTAAAGAAATCTTGAAAAACTTGCAAATGCAGTCTAACCTGCTTATCCTACTAGCTGGTTTGAGCAATAATATATTTCTAGGGACAGGGTGAAAAGGTGTGTACATGTATACAAGAGATTAAGACAGAGAAAGACAGAATGAGAGGGAGAAGGAGGCAGAAAAAAAGAGAATGGATCTCAGGAAGAGAAAAGGGCATAGATCTCAAAGAAGGGAATATAACTCACAGATGGCTCCTGAGAGACTATGGCAGGAGCGCTCACACCTCCCTGGAGTCAGCATAGTTGTTTGGTGGCTTTTCTCTTCAGCACACTAGCAGGGGATGCACCCACACAGCTGGCAGAGCCACAGGGCCGTTCCTCCCCAGGAGAGATGGGTACATTATTTTTGTCCTTTCCTATGAGGCTTTCTCATAACCTCTCTGCCCAGAGACACCGGGGCCCTGCCTGCCTGTCCCAGTCCCCACCCCACAGGAAGACAGAAGAACTGTTAACAGAGGCTTTCCTTAATAAATTCAACCCAGACCTCCCAGCTAGGCACTGCAAGGAGGGGCTGCAGGTGGGGAGGGGCGCTGACATTGGAAAGGCCCAGCTCTCTCTGCCAGAGTTGTACTCTCCCCTTCTGATTTTCTGGCTGATTACTACCTAGCTTCAAGATATGCTACTCTCCCACTCGGGCTCTCGTTTGGAGGCAAAATATTTTCCCGCTACTCTGAAATAAAGCTAGAACATGTGAAAAGACTTTACTAAAGGTTTGAAAAAAACAAAAGGGCTATAAACAAACCTAGCAACAAATCCTAGATTTTTTTGTTTTTGTTTTTAATGTAGTTTATCTGCCAGACAAGGACACACCCCTGCCTAGCCTCTGTCCTGGCTCAACAAGGCAGGGCTCACCTTTACCAGCCACAACCTCAGAAGTACTCTTCTGCAATTCAGCACGTGAAGTAGACTAGACGGAAGAGCACCTTAGCCCACTGCTTCCCTAGTCTGTGGACAATGAGAAGGTTCTCCCTTTCAGAACAAGGTATGATAATGATCATCTCAATAGATGTGCAACAACTCCCAACATTTGTATTAAAAGAAATGGTCATAGGGGCGCCTGGGTGGCGCAGTCAGTTAAGCGTCCGACTTCAGCCAGGTCACGATCTCGCGGTCCGTGAGTTCGAGCCCCGCGTCGGGCTCTGGGCTGATGGCTCAGAGCCTGGAGCCTGTTTCCGATTCTGTGTCTCCCTCTCTCTCTGCCCCTCCCCCGTTCATGCTCTGTCTCTCTCTGTCCCAAAAATAAATAAACGTTAAAAGAAATGGTCATATATAACAGTAGGAGTTTGCACATATCATTTGGTGTCTTGGACTGAGAAAACAGAAACAAGGATGGCAGGAAATGATCCCATAGGGAAGAGACCCAAAGACCCTCTGGGACCACCTGTAGGACACTCTAGCCTCAGGAATTGGGAAGTGAAGTAGAAGTGACATTCACAGAGAGAGCTCTCTGCCAGTCCTCACAGGGTGGATAGAACTTCAGGGAAAGAGCACCCTAGGGGAAGAAGATGGCAGAAAGACGCTAAGGCCTGGGGTGAAGTTGGAATGGGGATAGTCATTAGTAAAGCATCACGAAGAGCCTTGTCCTTCCCCACTCTCCTCTTTTGTGCTTCCTCTCCAGATTTTTCCATGCTTGTGTCTTTGTCACAATTTTTAATCACTTGTACTGCTTAAATAATTGGTTTGATTAAGTCAATTTCTTGTGTTGCTGGGTGAGCTGGGGAGAACCCTGGATCCTGAGGCCTTGACCCAGCCTCTCCCAAAGATGTCACCAAAGGTTGTCTCAAGAAAGAATTCGAGGACACATCACAGTGAATGAGCGATACAAGCAGGAAAGTTTATTAAAGTAAAAGTGATGTAGAGAACAAGGCAAAAGAAAAAAAAATTAAATTTTCTTGCAACTTACAGCCCATTGACAAGTACTTGAGACAGGCAGAGTGACCTTCCTCAAGGAACTTAGCTGCCTTGATGTTAATACTCTGCTAGAGACAAAGGGCAACCTTAGCCTGATGTTAGTCCAACCTCCAGGGTCCTGTAAAAATTCCTTTGGAAATTTCCTTTCTCTCTGCCCCCCGCCCCCCAAGACATATGTTAGCAATCATCCTCCAAGCATATGGCTCCCTGATACACATCTGAAGGGTCTCATGACTGAGTTTTTACTAGACAGTAATAAATGACCTTTTCCTAATAGCAGCTAGCCCCTCAAGGTCCTGGAAACCTTGCTTCCAAATTCCTCAGAGATTTATGCTATCCCTAACCCTCTCCCAACTTGAAAGCAACTCCTCACGACCCCAGTGCAGCTCTTTCTGCCATGGGCCCTGTCCCTGTACCATAATAAAACCACCTTTTTGCACCAAAGATGTCTCAAGGATTCTTTGACCATTCACTCCTAAACCTGAACAAAAGTAGACTCTTGAGGTGAAAGTGGGAGGGAGAGAGAGAACTTCCCACGTTCAGGTTTCTATTTTTATCAACAGCTATTAACAAGGGTGTGGTTTATTCATTATTTGGAGTGGAATTGGTAGGTTTTCTCTCTTCTTCCTTATTTGGCCAGGGGTTTCCTGTCTTGGCACCTGCCTTGTTGGGCCTGTCTGGTTTAATCTGGCTTCTTAAGGAGTGCTCTGAGGACAGGCCTCTGGCCTTCCCAAACGCTGACCATGACTTCCTCTTTGCTGGCCTCCAGGTATCCTGTTAGAACCTGCCTAGTCTAACATTTGAACAATTTGCACTTCAGTCTATCCTTATTTCTGGTCAATAGCTATGACAGGAATAGTTCTTGGGGTGCTCCAAATTGACACCTACCTGTCTGTTCCCCAAGCCATAGTGCTGGGTCTGGTCAAGGCCTGATACCACCCAATACTTTCTCCAGGTGGGTGCCCAGGTCTCCAATTTCCCCATGGGGGTTGGGTGCCCTGACCCTAGCACTTGCCCCTATCTAAGGGCTCACTCTATTTTTATTCCATCCAGTGCTGGAAACACACAGAAAATACTGGATCCAACTGGGGAGAGGGGCCCAAAGGCAGAGAAGGGAAATGAATGTAAAACCCAGCAGAAGGCAAATTGTCCCCTGCTGAGACCCCCCCAAAGTCCTACCCTTCCTGGAACATCCAGCATCTCCTGCCTGAACAAAACAGGCCATTTCAGCCCAAAGCAGGACAGGCTTGTGAGCAGTACTTATTCCAGAGCTCCTCAGTGGGTTGGTCTAGGCTCTATCAAGCTTTCATTGCAGTCTGATTTCTTCCTCTGCCCAGTCCTGCCTCTTCATTCTTCCTTTCACAGGAGCTCATCCTTAATAAACATCTTGCACCCCAAACTCTGTCCAGCATCTGTTCCCAGAGTCCAGTCTGAGTATTTTGTATGCCATTGCAAAATTTATAGTCTTTGGAGTCTTATAAGACCCATTTGTCCCAATAACACTTCTAAGGACTATGTATGTATGTATGTATGTATGTATGTATTTACTTATTTATTTATGAGTACAAGCAGGGGAGGGGCAGAGAGACAGGGAGAGAGAGAATCTCAAGCAGGCTTCTCGCTGTCAGCGTGGAGCCTGATGTGGGACTCGAACTCATGAACCGTGAGATCATGACCTGAGCAGAAATCAAGAGCTGGACACTTAACCAACTAAGCTACCCAGGCACCCTTGGGACATAGTTAATGGAGAACAAAACAAGTTGGTAACAGTAAAAAATATGCACACGTCTCCATTTTGACAAGAGAACGAGCTTGATATTCCTGCGAATGTCCTTTAACACCGTATCAAACTGAGCTGTTTATGATGCAAAATGTTCTCTCTCCCTCTACCTGTAAAGGAGAGGGAACATCTTCAGTGATTCTAGATGTACTTTTATGAATAATGAAGACTTCCATTTTAAGGTCAGGCTTTGGAATTTCACTAGTTCACATTAGAAGCAAAACACAAGCCTGATAAAAATTGTAGTTGCAGAAATCAAGAAATGGATCCATAGAGGGGCATCTGGGTGACTCAGTCAGTTGAGTGTCCGACTTCCGCTCAGGTCATGATCTCGCAGCTCCTGAGTTGGAGCCCCGCATCAGGCTCTGTGCTGACAGCTCAGAGCCTGGTGCGTGCTTCAGATTCTGTGTCTCCCTGTCTTTCTGCCCCTCCCCTGCTCAGGCTGTCTCTCAAAAAATAAATAAATGTAAATAAATAAATAAATAAATAGGTCAATAGAATTTTACTCAATAATGATGAAACAAGAAACATGCAGCACTTTGTTCTAGAGTCTCCACCACCCCCTACTGTCCTACATATGGATTGCTTTACTCACTGACCAGCGCCTTTCTGGAGTGTGTGCACCCACGGGGATAGCCGGTGCTCTCGCAGGTACGTTGGCGATGACAGCTTTAAGGGAATCAAGCTCCCAACTGTCAACTTCTACGCAGGGGCTTCCATTGTATTGTGCTGCCTAAGGACATGCCCTCTGTAAGTGTGTGAAGCTACTTCTGCTTTTCCACATACTCTTTCCCACACACCCTTCACTCAGTTTGCAAAAGAAAGGTATCTTTCACACCCATCCCAAATCACGATTCATTGCCTTGGGGATAAAAAAAAAAAAAAAAAATCTCTTTACCAGAGACAGAGGCACTATAGACCAGTGGTAGGTTTTTGTGTCTCTCTTATACTTATGAGTATTAAGAACAAAGCTAGGTATTAGAGATAAATATGTTGGCCCATGTTGAGATGTTCTGAATCTTGGTGTATCATAAGAGGTAAAGCAGAATTGATGACACTTTTCACGCAAAGACCTTGCCTCTTCTTTATTATTAAAAAAAAAACAAAAAAAAAAAAAACAGAAGAATGAAACTAGACCACTTTCTTACACCACTCACAAAAATAAAATGGATAAAGGACCTGAATGTGAGACAGGAAACCATCAAAACACTAGAGAAGAAAGCAGGAAAAGACCTCTCTGACCTCAGCCACAGCAATTTCTTACTTGACACATCCCCAAAGGCAAGGGAATTAAAAGCAAAAATGAATTACTGGGACCTTATGAAGATAAAAAGCTTCTGCACAGCAAAGGAAACAACCAACAAAACTAAAAGGCAACCAACGGAATGGGAAAAGATATTTGCAAATGACATATCGGACAAAGGGCTAGTACCCAAAATCTATAAAGAGCTCACCAAACTCCACACCCAAAAAAACAAATAATCCAGTGAAGAAATGGGCAGAAAACATGAATAGACACTTCTCTAAAGAAGACATCCAGATGGCCAACAGGCACATGAAAAGATGCTCAACGTCGCTCCTCATCAGGGAAATACAAATCAAAACCACACTCAGATTCACCTCACGCCAGTCAGAGTGGCCAAAATGAACAAATCAGGAGACTATAGATGCTGGAGAGGATGTGGAGAAATGGGAACCCTGTTGCACTGTTGGTGGGAATGCAAACTGGTACAGCCACTCTGGAAAACAGTGTGGAGATTCCTCAAAAAATTAAAAATAGACCTACCCTATGACTCAGCAGTAGCACTACTAGGAATTTACCCAAGGGATACAGGAGTACTGATGCATAGGGGCACTTGTACCCCAATGTTTATAGCAGCACTCTCAACAATAGCCAAATTGTGGAAAGAGCCTAAATGTCCATCAACTGATGAATGGATAAAGAAATTGTGGTTTATATACACAATGGAGTACTACATGGCAATGAGAAAGAACGAAATATGGCCCTTTGTAGCAACGTGGATGGAACTGGAGAGTGTGATGCTAAGTGAAATAAGCCATACAGAGAAAGACAGATACCATATGTTTTCACTCTTATGTGGATCCTGAGAAACTTAACAGAAACCCATGGGGGAGGGGAAGGAAAAAAAAAAAGAGGTTAGAGTGGGAGAGAGCCAAAGCATAAGAGACTCTTAAAAACTGAGAACTGAGGGTTGATGGGGGGTGGGAGGGAGGGAAGGGTAGGTGATGGGCATTGAAGAGGGCATCTTTTGGGATGAGCACTGGGTGTTGTATGGAAACCAATTTGACAATAAATTTCATATATTAACAAAAAAAAAAAAAAAGGTTTAGCTCTGGAGGGAGAGTCCTGAGATCAAGGCAAAGAGTGTAAGAAATAGTGCACCTTATGTCATCTAGGCAACAAACTCATGCGCAGCCCTATACCTGATTTACTCATCTGTGCATCAGGCTGTGTAATAGGCTGGCAGACGTTCAGGTAACAATTCCTTAATCTGAGCACCTGAAGCCAACAGGGTTTGGTCATTTATTCATGCCACACCAAGGTCAAACCAGGAGGCTGATGGGGGGGGGGGGGGGCTTGCAGGAACACTGTCAGCAGTTGTGTGGAAGCTGAGAGCATGGAGCATCCCAAACCAGGAATGCAATGCTCCAGCCCAGAAGTGACTCACGACACTTCCACCTCACTCGTCAGCACTAGTTACTCAGCTCCATTCAACCACAAAGAGGATGTAAAATTCTACAGAAGCTGGAAATACTGTGCAAACAGCACAGACGCTAGCGCATAGAGTTAAGGTACATAAAAACACTCTGGGAATTGTCAACCAGCTTTAAAGAGCAGTCCCCCTGCATTTTCAGTATTCTAAGTAAAGGGAGAGGGGGAATAGTTCATTCACCCAATTTAGTGTTTCTGTTTCATATTCTGCCTGATTTCAAAAGAGCTGAAACCTTTTACCTCTAACCCATCACATTACAGCTCCTAGAAAGTTGGTTTTACATTTTCTTGAACAATTTAGAATTTTTTTTCGTTAATTTTTACAAAAAAAAAAAAAAGTACTGCACACTGTATATCTGTGTTCACATTTTCACTCGGTTGCAAACCTGCTTCTGTCACTCATCAGTCATTTCCTGTTCCTAACTGGCATGTGTTAGTAGATTCTACTGTAAAGCAGCATCTTAAAGGTCCCGAATACACTTTTTTTTTTTTTTTTTAAAGAGTTTACTTTTGATGGAGAGAGACACACAGAGCATGAGCAGGGGAGGGGCAGAGAGAGAAGACGACACAGAATCTGAAGCAGGCTCCATGCTGAGCTGTCAGCACAAAGCCTCACGGGGTGGGGGTGGGGGGGGGGGGAAAGGGAGGGGGATCGAATTCACAAACTGTGAGATCATGACCTGAGCCGAAGTGGGAGGCTTAACCAGCTGAGCCACTCAGGCGCCCCACGAATATACTACTTAAAGCTCTACATTCAGTTAATGGCTAGAACAGGACAGACCAAGGCAGTAGTCGCGGTATGGGCCGCTCGCTCCACCCTGTGGCCGCCTGTGCACATTGCTACTTTGGCTCGTCGTTCGCTTTCCACAACCTGCCAGACCTGGTAAGAGACCTCAAGGCTTCCCCAGAGCCGACAGGGGCAAGAAATGAGCTCTCGAGTGGGTCGGCGGCAGCGGCGGCGAACAGGTGGCGGAGAGCACGGAGTCGCGCGTGTCCGATTCGTCCCGGTACCCAGAAGAGCACCCAACTCGTGGGCGGTCCCCCAAAGGCCAAGTACTTGTTTGCTCTGGGCTGGTACCTGCAAGAACCGGATTCCCGCCTGGGCCCGGTCGTCAGCGGCAGGAAGTAGTGCGGCACACCAGACGGCGGGGGTTGCGGCGCGGCTTCCTGGAACTGCGTAGCTGAAAAATTCCTCCGGGGCCGCGGACCCGCCCGCTCACGGACTTGGCGTGGCGCCACCCCGCGGAGAGGAGGACTTGGGAGACCGCGGGAAGGGGCGGGCGTTGACCTGCCCGGAGACCCGAGAATCCAGGTGGCTGGAGCAGATGGCTACCGGGAAGGAGCAGGTGGGGAGCGAATGAATGACCGCCCTTCAGTCAAACACAGATGACTTTCCCAGCAGAGCCAGGAAGGGAGCCTGGGCTTGCAGAACCCGCTGGGCGGTGGGCTGTGAGCCCCCAGGTTCTTCAAGGGCTCCTCTGAAATGCATTCGGCAACCACGGGGCTTCACCCAAAGGCCTTTTCTGTCCTGGATCACTAGAGCTTCCAGGACGGAGAACACTGGAGGAGATTGATGCAGCCGGCAGGGAGGAGGGTGGCAGGTGTTGGGGAAGGAAGGGAGGGTGTTCTTTCATCCATCTCAGACTCAGCAGGGACAATACCCAAGGGTCTGCTGGACCTTCCAAGTCTTCCATCCAAGAAGCTCTGGGGCACATCCTATGATCCCCAGGGTTTACAGAGCTAAGTAGGACACCCCAGAGGAGACAGTTATGGAGCAGAGCAGGCAACTAACTGGTTGTGAGGAGGGTGGGTCAGTTGGAGGTCGTTTTTCATCTTCCAGGTTCCATAAGGAAAGCCCTAAACTTATTTGAGCTTCTACAGGAGTTCAGGCCCATTCCAGAACACTCAGAGTGTTCCTAGCTTGAGAGGAATCCCTAAAGTGGACGACTGGTTTGAGGTAAAACGGGAACAGTTGGGCCCATTCTATGTCTTTCCTGGCTGATGTGAGAAACAGAGGCAAAAGAAGAAAATTTCCTTATAACTTACAGTCCATTGGCAAGTCCTTGAGACAGGCAGAGTGACCTTCCTCTAGGAACTCAACTGCCTCTATGTTAATACTTTGCTAAGGGCAAAAGGCAATCTTGGCCTAACATTATCCCACCCTCCAGGATCCTGCAGGTCTACCTTAACATATAAAAATTCCTTCAGAAACTCCCTGTATCTCTACCCCCGCCCCACCCCCCACCCAGATATATGTTAGCAATCATCCTCAAAGCATATGGCCCCCTGATCTACATCTGAAGGGGCTCATGACTAAGATTTTATTGAAAGTAATAAATGGCCTTTTTCTAACCATAGGTCCTGGAATCCTTGCTTCCAAAATTCCTTAAGACTTATGCTATCCCTAGCCCTCTCCCAACTTGAGAGTGTATAATCAGTCACTCCTCACAACCCCAAGCACGGCTTTTTATGCACATGAGTCCTGTCCCTGTGCTTTAATAAAACTATCTTTTGGCACTGAAGATGTCTCAAGAATTCTTTCTTGACCTTTTGCTCTGAACCCCAACACTTCCACATCACTTGCTACCACACTGGGGAGAAACCCTAGAGCCTTCTGGATTTAGGAATCTCCCCAACCTTCATTCCAGAAGTCCAAGGTAGCCAGACCTGCCCGAAAACCAGATGGAATGGAGTCACAGCTGGCAATTGGCTGGAAAGTGTTCAATAGTCCTGAATGCCACCAGGCCAGTTAGACACAGACCCCAGGGACAGTAAGGACGGCACAATAGTGGAAGCAAGAAAACCAGTTAGGAATTTAGGTGGGAGATAATGGTAGTTTGCATTTACAGGGAGCAGTGGAGGTGTTGAGAAGTGGTCACATTTGGAATATATTTTGTAGGAAGTGTCCTCCTCCCCCCCTCCCCCCAACAGCTTTATGATTGATTAAATGTGGGGAATGTGGGGAAAAAGAGGAGTCAGAAAAACTAGATTTGGGCCTGAGCAATAAACTGATTCCATTAACTGGGAAACAGCAAGTTGTAATAGAGGAGAGAGGAGTAGCAAGAAGCAAAAGTTTTGTATTGGACATATTAATCTTCCTGTTTGACATTTAAGTGTAACTTGAAAAACCAATGGAATATGAATGGTGCTCAGAGAACAATCCTGGGATAGAGCTAAAAATTTGAGAATCATCATATATATGTTGTATTTGGAGTCATGGGATTAGAAAAGACAATGTAAGTAGAAAGTACAGATAGAAAAGAATCTAAGGCTGAACCCTGGGATGTACCAAATCTTAAACATGTAGAAGGCTTGGCAGCAGAGGATATTGACAAGGAATAGCTAATGAGATAAGAGGAAAACAGAGAAGAAAGTGTCTCAAGAAAGAAAGAGTGTTAAACTATGTCAAATTCTCCTAAGACTATTATCGGATTTGGAGTGGGATTGCAATAAATATGTAGATTTGGGGAGTGAGAGTGAGGGAGAGATACTGACATCATTACAATACTGACTTTACCAGGGTGCCTGGGTGGCTCAGCTGGTTAAGCTTCTGACTTGGTTTTGGCTCAGGTCATGATCTCACAGTTCTTGAGTTCAAGCCCCAAGTCGGGCTCTGTGTTGACAGCTTGGAGCCTGGAGCCTGCTTCGGATTCTGTGTCTCCCTCTCTCTCTTCCCCTCCCCCAATCAGAGAGAGAGTCTCTCTCTCTCTCTCTCTCTCTCTCTCTGTCAAAAATAAATAAACATTAAAAAATTAAAAAAAAAAAAAAAAAAAAAGAAGAATAAATTGTGGACAGGGAGCATGTGTTAAAGGGAGAGTTTCCCAAACCTAAGGAGTTAATGGAGACAGAAAATCTCTAAGGAAGACCAATCGGTCTATACATTCCAGAGAAATAAGCTCCCCAAATGTGGTTCTGAGAATATCCTCTTGAGGAAGCTGTGGCATAATCTCCAGTGAAACAGCTCTGGGGTCTGGCTGTGACTGAAGACCATTTCTTCTGAAAGGGCAAGAAATGGCTCTATTGGCAATGGGTTTATAGGTTCCGTATTTATTTTAGAAAATAATCATTTCCTAACTTGAATTCAATCACATCTTGACATTTCACAGGCTTTGGGCCTGATAAACTAGAATTCAAATCTTAACCCTGCAAGGTTAGCTCCTTGAACTGCAATTTCTTTTTTTTTTTTTTTTTTTTTTTAATTTTTTTTTTTCAACGTTTATTTATTTTTGGGACAGAGAGAGACAGAGCACGAACGGGGGAGGGGCAGAGAGAGAGGGAGACACAGAACCGGAAACAGGCTCCAGGCTCTGAGCCATCAGCCCAGAGCCTGACGCGGGGCTCGAACTCACGGACCGCGAGATCGTGACCTGGCTGAAGTCGGACGCTTAACCGACTGCGCCACCCAGGCACCCCGAACTGCAATTTCTTATCCCAATTACGTTTCATTCCACTGTGAAATCTATATTGTGGCCTCATAGTATCTAACTTTTATGGGTTAACTTTATTTACCAAATACTCTTTTTTTTTTAAATTTGCTTTGTACAGGTTATTTCACTTAATCTTAATAGTATCTGTTTCCGTCACTGCCTCATAATATTAGCAGCTGGCTTTTCATTTTTTTCCATTATCTTGATCAATTTGCATAAATATTGTCTCTTCCCTCAGGGTCTGGTAAAACTCTCTGGACCTGGAGTTGTTTTTAAGAGTACATCGTTGCCCCTCTTTTCCATTTCTCCTACAGCTATTTTTATTCAGTCATTCTACCTTTCTTAGGGCAACTTTGATCACTTGTATTAAAAATCTAATATTTTGTCTGCATCTGCAAATATATGTATCAAAATACACTTACCACTTAGAATATCTTCTGCATCTAATGTTGCTGACATATTGGTGTACTTTTTCTCTTTCAATGTTGAATTATCAAAGGGTTAACCCTTTAATTTTCCTTCAAAGAACCAGATTTTGGTTTTATTGATGAATCCTATTTTGGGGAGTGAGGAAGTATGGTTGATTCGATTCATTTCTGCTACTTAAAAAAATTTTTTTTAATGTTTTTTTCTGTTTTTGAGAGAGAGAGAAAAACAGAGCATGAGTGGGAGAGGGGCAGACTCAGAATCTGAAACAGGCTCCAGGTTCTGAGCTGTCATCACACAGCCTGACACAGGGCTCAAACTCAGGAACAACAAGACCACACCAGGCTGAAGTCAGATGCTCAACCAACTGAGCCACCCAGGTGCCCCTGCTCATTTCTGCTTTGAGCCTAACTTATTCCCCTACTCAACTTTTGTTGTCCCTTTATTAGCTTTTAAGGTAAAATCTTGCTTTGTTATTTCTAATAGTGCTCCTTTTCTCATAAATGCATTTTAAAGCTCCGAATTTTCCTCTGTCCTCTTCTTATAAGTTTTAATATAGCGTGCTCTCTTTGTTATTATAATTGGATGCTAAAAATTATATCATTTTTATTTTTATATCCTCCTTAGCCCATGTCCTTTTCCCAAAAGTATAGATCAAGGAGAATATTTTTAGTTATATCTTTGCAAAAGATTAGTGTATGTGTCCCCTATGGTTTCAACTTCTTCAACACTCATTAAGGTTATGTCTTCTCACATGTGGTCAGTTTTTATCAGTATTTATGTGGCTTCAAAATGTACATTTTCTACTTTGGGTACAAGATGGGGTGGGTGTAAGTATAGCTCTGACTAATTGTGTTAACCATGTTCTTCAAATCCTCTATATCCTCAACAAGTTTTAGCCCACTTGATATGCCAATTCTGGAGACTGCTTTTTCCCACTATAAATGATTTGCATATATTAGTCCAAAGATTTATCTGTTATGCCCCTTTCCCACCTAAATACACCCCCCGGTCATGATACCATGAAAGACATTTATTTTCCTCAGAAAATAAAAAGTTTTCTTACCTTTTTTTCTCTAGGCCAAGAATTGAAATTCAAATGTTACCTTGGTTAACTTTCCTGCTAATCCCACAACTGTGTTCTCTACACATACTTGCTGTTTCTGAAAAAAAAGATATTCATTTAGGAATAATTTCTATTGCCCAACCCCTTGATAGTAATGTGAAGAAAATTATGAACAAGATAATTCAAACACTTAAAAAGATATCAGAGGAGGGGTGCCTGGGTGGCTTAGTCGGTTCAGTGTCCAACTTCAGCTCAGGTCATGATCTCGCAGCCCGTGGGTTCTAGCCCCACGTTGGGCTCTGTGCTGACAGCTCGGAGCCTGGAGCCTGCTTCAGATTCTGTGTCTCCCTCTCTGTCTCTCTGCACCTCCTCTGCTCACGCTCTGTCTCTGTCTCAAAAATAAATAAACATTTAAAAAAATTAGAATTCCACCAGCTAGAAACTAAGACTTACACAATGCTCAAACATCATTGCCTTCAACAAAACAAGAATGAAGCGGATGTCTTTAGGTATATTCTGTTCTCCTGAATGTTAAAAACCTGGATGTCAAAAGAGCGATATGGATTTCTCCCGTAATCACCTTCTGGTAGTTTATGATTACTGCACTTGATCATGTGAAGTAACAGAGATAATTTGCTCCTTATTTTACTTCATTTCACTAATTTGCATTCTCCATTTTTTGCCACAAGATTCCTTCTTCTGGAGGCCTGGGACTGTTCAAGTCCCAAGATAATCTCCAACTCTCTCCATCTCTCTCTCAAAATACTCAACCAATCCCAAGCCACTACCTCTTTACTACCTTGAGACAGTGGGCCAGCATCTAAGTTTGGTCCCCAAATTCAAGTACTGGAGAACTGCTTCAGCCCTATTAGTTCCCTCCTCTGCTCTCTGTTTCTGGCTTTGGCCATCTAAGCAAAGTTCCTTGGATTGGTTGATAGTGAGATTCTCTCTAGATTCTTGTACCTCATTTTAGTACAATCATCTGAAATAAACCACCTATTACATAATGTGTTGTTGGCCAAAGAAAAGAAACCTTGAGATCTCAGAACTATCATCTGCCTTGTTCACTATTTCTTGGACTGTAGTTAAATAGGACAGTCTTCCGTGGCACCTGGGTAGCTCTGTAGGTTGAGTGTCTGACTCTTGATTTCAGTTCAGGTCATGATCCCAGGGTCATCGGATCCCAGGAACCCCCGTGGCCGGCTTCTCACTGAGCATGGAGCCTGCTTAAGATTCTCTCTCTCCCTCTGTCCCTCCCCACTCATGCTCTCTCTCTAAAATAAAAATAAGAGGGGCGCCTGGGTGGCGCAGTCGGTTAAGCGTCCGACTTCAGCCAGGTCACGATCTCGTGGTCCGTGGGTTTGAGCCCCGCGTCGGGCTCTGGGCTGATGGCTCAGAGCCTGGAGCCTGTTTCCAATTCTGTGTCTCCCTCTCTCTCTGCCCCTCCCCCGTTCATGCTCTGTCTCTCTCTGTCCCAAAAATAAATAAACGTTGAAAAAAAAATTTTTTTAAAATAAAATAAAAATAAGAAAGTCTTCCTTATATTCTTGGGAAAACTTTGGTTCCTGAATAGGTGGCAAAAACAAGAGTTTCATCTTGAAAATACTGAGAGGAAAAATGTGAAATACTTTAAACAAGCAGAAATGATCAACTCCTAAGTCATCAACCTGGTTCCACAAGCTCATTTTAAAATTTCTAACTTAAACTTTTCCTGGGGCGCCTGGGTGACTCAGTTGGTTGAGCGCCCAGCTTTGGCTCAGGTCATGATCTTGTGGTTCGGGAGTTCAAGCCCCGCATTGGTCTCTGTGCTGACAGCCCGGAGCCTGGAGCCTGCTTCAGATTCTGTGTCTCCCTCTCTCTGCCCCTCATCCCCTCAAAACTAAATAAAAACATTAAAAAAAATTCCCAAATATTTGCAATTCTCCTTTCTGTTATAAGGTGTGTCCTTCTCTGTGCTACCTAATAGTGTACCCTACATCATTTTTATTCACTTGGCTTACTCCTGTGTTAAATTCTCAAAATCCAGAGGTTTCAACTCAGAAATCAGAAATAGCAAGGGAGTATTTAATGAAAGTATTCCATTTTTCCTGAGAGCATTGATGGGAGGTATTGTAAACATCATCTGATAAAAAAAAAAAAAAAAGATATTTGCTAGATAATTTAGGTCTTTATAGAGCACTAGTAACAGACACTATAAATAAGGTCTTTTGTTTTCTAATGCATGCTTTTTTTTTTCCTATCAGGACACAGCAGACACTTGAAGGTTCTACAGAATGAAAGGCCCAACAAGTAAATTGTTGAATTGCCTTCTTGGGTAATGGTTTAGAACTCCTAGAAAAAGGAGTTCTTGGGGCTCCTGGGTGGCTCAGTTGGTTAAGTATCCAACTCTTGGTTTTGGCTAAGGTCATGATCTCACTGCTTGGGATTCTCTCCCTCTCTCTCTCAAAATAAAGAAGTAAACTTAAAAAAAAAAAAAAAAGAAAGAAAGAAAAAGAAGTTCTTATTGCTCCAATGCAAGATCCTTAGGGAAGGGACTCTCAAATCCCTAGGAATCTCTTAAAGCGGTGCTTGTTAGGAAGGGAAATGTGCTTTGGGGGTACAATGGTACTTATGCAGGAAGTGCCTTCCTACCCATACTCACAGTGAGGGAAACACTGATCAAATATTCACCATGTTCCAGCCCCCCTATTAAGTGCATACAATACATAATCTCATTCAGTCTTCATGACAAGCCTAGAAGGTAGGTTCCATTATTTTTCTCATTTCCCAGAGGAAGAAGTTGAGGTTCAGAGGAGGAAAGAAACTTTCCCAAGGTCATATAGTTCTTGGGGGGAGGGGGGGGACTGGGACTCACTGCTAATGCTCATCACTACAGGAAGCTGCCTTTTCAGCTAGTATCTTTGACTTTATTATAACCAGTTTGCTGTAAGGGGTCCATGGCTAGAGACAAGAGAGTGGACTGTGACAGGATTCCTGATACAGAGCTCCTAAAACTCTTGTAATTTTCTGGGTAATAAGGGTGTCAAGAACATCTTTTCTTGTATTTGGTCTTTGACCCGGGTTCTTGACACAGAGCTCCTAAATCTCTTGGAATTTCCTAGGTAATGGGGAGTGTCTTTTGTCTCATGAGATGGTTTTTGGCGGGCTCCTAGGTAGCTTCAGGATGGAGGCTGGTCACCAGAAAGGCTAAACTTTGATTAGAAGCTTGGAACGTTTAGCCTCCCCCACCCCCCATCCTCCAGGGGAGGAAGGTGTGGAGATTGAGCTGATGATCCCATCGTGTCTACTTGATAAAGCCTCCGTAAAAATCCCTAAACTGTAGGGTTCAGAAACCACATTTCAAGAGAGTGGACACCACAACTCCACAGGGACAGACACTCTAGCACTCGGGACCCTTCTAGATCTTGCCCTGTCTTCATCTGGCTGATCATCTGTATCCTTTCCTAGATCCCTTACAATAAACTGGTAAATATGTTTCCCCGAGTTCTGAGAGTCATTGCAACAATTTATCAAATGTGATGAGGGGGTGGTGGGAACGCCTGATTTGTAACCAAAACTGACAAAAGTGTGAGTAACCTGGGAACCCACTACTGTGATTGGTGTCTGAAGTGGGGGGCAGCCTTATGGGACTGAGCCCATAATCTGTGGTATCTGTGCTAAATCCAGGTAGAATTGCTTGGTGTGGAAAACCCACACATTTGGGGGCCAGAAGTATTGAGAGTAGAGGAAATGGAAGTTTTCTTCCACCCTCTTACTGCTTCTGAACTAGTATAGGTTAGTATAAATATCCAACAATTTACACTGGGAAACTTCTAAACTGCTTTGTGGACCATGGTTGTTAACAACCTCCCCTAGACCTTCACTCTGTGTTGTGCTGTTCCCGATTCAGAGAGCAAAAGATTTCAAACTCAGTCATTTTTTGTTACATCCAAGGCTGGGAGCTCTGCCATCCCTTTCAACCCTTCTCTCTCATCAATCCACTCATCCCATAAATATTTACTGAGCATCCACTATATTCCAGATACAGTTCTAAGTGATGGGGATAGGAAAAGAAAGAAAAAGACCTGCCTTCGTAGGACTTACTCTAGGAAGGTAAGAGGAGAGTCAGACAATGGGTCAGAGCACAGCCTAAATTACTGTAACAAATCTTTAAAAAACAAAAACAGTGGCTTAAAGAAGATACAAGTTCATCTCTCACGTCATAGTCCAGAGCTAGTAGCGTAGTTCAGTCATCCTTATCACAAGATTTCTGTTTCAGGGTCCAAGGTGGTTGTCACAGTGACTGCCGTCCTCTTTGCAACCAAGCCAGAGGAGAGGGAAAAAAGGTAAGGGTGGCACATACCTATTCCTTCTTAGGGCACAAACTTGAAATAATATAGAACAGGAGTGCCCGTTCACCCCTCACTGGCCCAGAACTTTGTCTTATGGACAAACCTAGATACAAGAGAAGCTGGTAAATTAACCTTTAACTGAGAAGCCATGCACTCAGATAGCACGGAGTTACAGTAATCAGGTAAGAATAGTTTTTATGAAGGGAGCACCTGGGTGGCTCAGTTGGTTGAGCATCTGACTTTGGCTCAGGTCATGGCCTTGCAGTCTGTGAGTTTGAGCCACATGTTGGGCTTACTGCTGTCAGCCTGTCAGCACAGAGCCTGTTTTAGATCCTCTGTCCTCCTCTCTCTTACCCCCCTCCCCTGCTTGTGCTTTCCCAAAATATAAATATTTTAAAAAGCAAAGAACAGTTCTTATGAGTAGTAGACTCTGATTCAGTAATAAACAAACACATTATTCAGATGATACATGGAGGAAAATTAAGCAAGGTAGGGGAATGAAGAGTATTATGAAGTCGGAGGAGGAGGTGGGCTTATCTTACATAAGCTGGTCAAGGAAGTCCTCACTGGTAAGACGGTAAGGGACCCTTTGAGAAGAAACCCAAAAGACATGAGGAAGCCAGTCGCCTAAGTATCTGGGGTGGGGGACAGCCTTCCCAGAAGAGGAAATGGCAAGTGAAGGGCCCGGAGATAGGCGGCCTGGGTGTATTCAAGTAAGAACAGAGAGACCAGGGAGTGCAGTGGAGCAAACAAAAGGGAGAGCAGGAAGACATGGTAGGTGGGCCATCATAAGGATGCCACCTTCACTCCGAAGCCATGGTTGGTGCAGGGGGTGGCGGGGAGGGTGGTAGGGGGTGGTGTTCAGATGGGGAGGAGAGTGTGGGAGTAACAGGATCTGACTCACATTTCAAGAAGTTTACACCGGCTGTTTTGTGGAAAACAGAGAGGGTAGATGGCAAAAGCAAGGAGACTAGGCAGAAGGCTGTTGCAACCACCCTGGGCACCTGGGGAGGTGGTGGTGGCTTAGGGCATGGGGCAGTGGCACAAGTGTCAAGGTGTGGTTGGAGACTTGACACATTTTGAGTTAACGATATTTTCTGATAAATCATGGGTGATTGAGAAAAGGTTTGTTATTCACTCACCCTATTATCATCACCCCCAGAAAGAGAAAATTAATCTCACAGGGAACAAGAAAGTCAAATTTCTCTCAAGCCACACTGTGGTGAACAAAGCTTCAGCAGGTTTGAAGGGTTAGGAGCCAAGAACAATGTGACTTGAAAGGTTTTGTAAGCAGGAGGAGAAGCCAGAACTTTTCAATATAAGGACATAAAATAGTCTGTGAAAAAAAAATTTTTTTAAGAGATACATTAAAGGTGAAAGAAAAATGTTACAACCTGGATGAGAGGTGTACAATTAATGACCTCTAGTCACAGAATATAGAATGATGGAGAATTTCATCTACCAAAATCAGACGATTAATTGAAAGAGGTTGCAGTGAAAATTGAATAAAGCTGACACTTAAAAAATCCCAGAGGATAGTTAATATATTGGTTGCAAACAATATTCCAGCTGAACCTCATGTACTTGGGAAGGAGGGCACCTATAGAGCCCCATCACCTACACAGGTGATGGAAATGATCCTCATGGAGCTTTCCTGAGCCCTCCAGCCAGATGCAACCTGTCATTCTCCTTAATTGAGAACATTTCCTTCTTCCCCCTCTTTTGGGAAAAACACATTTTGCCTTGAATTATAATTATCTGTATACTGATAAGAACAGATACCACACTTGATCTTAGCCAAAAGGCCGAGAAGCGATATATAATTATCTGTATACTAGTGTAATTCCCTCTAGCAGATGTATTTACATCTTGTTACCCATCTCACTGCTTTGCTGATATGTTCGATATGGAGATTTGATCACACACGAAAAGAAAACACGACCCTGCTTTTACTTTTCAGAAGTTTGTTGATGTTGACAGTACGGGCTCTAGGATATTTTACCAAGTTTTCTATTTTTGCCAAATCATATAGTGGCTCAACAAGTTACGAAATGTGGAAACAATCTTCAATAATATCTAGTAATTCCCCAGTCTTGTTCCTTCCTTGCTAAAGATTCACATTCTTTGGAGATGTCTGGCTGGCTCAGAAGAGCATGAGACTCTTGATCTCGTGAGTTTGAGCCCCACATGGGGTGTAAAGGTTAAAAAAAAAAAAAAAAGATTGACATCCTTTGATAACTCCCACTTTATGCCCCTCAAATAGATCTTAATTCCCATCTGTTGCCCTGTGCTTATAGTCATCCAAATTTAAATATGTTGACTCTTAGATCACTTTTAGGAAATGCATCGTTTTAAAATGAGATATTTGTCTAAAAATGATGGCAAGGTTAAATTGTCATCTTTTAAGTTTATATAGATACCACAATCCATTCACCAATCCTTAAAATGATGACTAACCAATCTCTTTTTTTTTTTTTTATTTTTTTTAACATTTATTTTTGAGAGAGAGACAGAGTGGAGTTGGGGCAGAGAAAGAGGGAGACACAGAATCTGAAGCAGGCTCCAGGCTCTGAGCTGTCAGCACAGAGCCTGATGGGGCTCGACCTCATGAACCGTGAGATCATGACCTGAGCTGAAGTCAGACACTGAACCTGAGCCATCCAGATGCCCCATGACGAGCCAAGCTTAATGACATTTGACTCGACCCAGACCGAGACTATGTCTACATTTGCAATGGTCACTGGATCTGATATGTAAAGCTCCTTATCTTTAAAAAAAAAAATTTTTTTTTTTACATTTATTCATTTTTGAGAAACAGAGTGAGACAACGCATGAGCGGGGGAGGGGCAGAGAGAAGGAGACACAGAATCCGAAGCAGGCTCCAGGCTCTGAGCAAGCGGTCAGCACAGAGCCTGATGTGGGGCTCAAACCCACAAACTGCGAGATCATGACCTGAGCCGAAGTAGGACGCTCAACCAACTGAGCCACCCAGGCACCCCAAAGCTCCTTATCTTAAGACCACAAACTTTTTTCATCTTCTGGAATGCATCTCCCTCCTCACCCTTGTTTACAAGACTGGAAACGCAACATCTAAACTAGGCTGAAAAAGCTCCAGTCTAATCCTGTCCTTTTGGCTACATAGATACATTGGATGAAGGGGAGCTATCAAGCGCAGTACTCGATCTGCCCCTCTTAGGAGTTTTTAATCTCCAATTGTTGTTTTAACTGGGTAATTATTATAAAAGTGTTTCAGGCTATAGGAGCAAGAAACATTAGGAAAAAGTAGAAGAAAAAACCTTATTGGAGTACATGAACTTACCACCTTCAGGTCCATTTTCTGGTGTTCTGTGGTCTGAGCAATCAGTCAACAAATGTTCATCAAGATGCTATTTTATAATGGACACTGGAACAGCTTTTGTCAGAGATCCCAAGAAGGATTTTTTAAAGAAAGTAGACCCTGTCTTCTAATAGAAGACAAACGCAAGAAAATGTAAAAACAACGAAAAAGAAAGTAAGGAACAGGGCTCCACAGTTCACAAAGTTACAGTTAATTGCAAATTCATTGTGCAAGGAATAAAGCCTTAAGCACTGAAAGGAGAAAGACTTCCTGTGAGCTATAATGGGATGGAAAAGCTTCAAGGAGTGAGATTTGAGGAAGATTTTAAAGAACTGTGGAAAACCTGGGTGGTTCAGTTAGTTAAGTGTCTGACTTCAGCTCAGGCCATGATCTTGCGTTCCGTGGGTTCGAGCCCCACGTCGGGTTCTGTGCTGACAGCTCAGAGCCTAGAACTTGCTTCCGATTCTGTGTCTCCCTGTGTATGAGCGGGGACTCACACACACACTCTCTCAAAGATATTTTTAAAAATTAAAAGGTTTAAAGAACTGCCAGGTTGACAAGCTTTGAGTAGTCGAGAGGGCAGCGGAGTACCACAGTTTAGAAGGACCACATAACAAAAGCACAAAGAGGACCTTAAGAGGCACTATAGGACAGTGCGTACAGCATTTGGGCTATGCTAGAAAGCTGAGGAAAATGAACAGCTGAAGAAGGGAAGTTTGGGCCAGATTGCAGAAAGCCTTTAGTTTCAGGATAAGGAGTTGGGGCTTAATCCTTTAGTCCTGAGTGACTCATGATAGCTTCTGATCAGGTGAGCCAACTGATAATGCTTTAACAACTTCAAAAGACCATGAAAAACATGGTCACTAGTCCTCTGGGACTTCAGGATCCTAGGGGAGGAGACCAGATAGGGTCTCTGATGGTTTGAGTAGAAGGCACACCACCCTGGCCTTTTCATTTAACTTTTCCTACCATAAAATGTGCTGCATAATGATTTCCTTTCTTTCACTGGGAAATTATAATTCTCAGTGAGTCATTCCTCTCGCCAGGGAAAATGACTCAGAAAATCTTCATTTCCCAGTGAAAGAAAGAAATCCTATATAGCCCATTTTATGTAACTTTAATTGGATGTAAATTTGAACTCTTACATTATAAAATTCATTTTAAGTGCAAACTTGTCAATTCCTTAAAGTTTATCAATAATGGCCTAATTTCAAATCTTGACAAATGAATCTGAAACTAAGATTTTTCCCTTTAACTTAGGGTAGGTTTTACTGGGCAAACATTCACCAGCCTGGCAAGATTGGCCAGGTTATGCAAGTTTTGAACTAAGGGATCTTTATAAAGCCATTTTATATGCTAACTGTGGCCATTTGCACATCATGCATTTTTTTTTTTTTAAATAAATGCACCTGAGAACACCAAAAACCACTTCCCCAAGTTCCCACCTCCAACCTATCAGGAAATTCAAGGAGAGGCACCTGGGAGGGCTTAGCAAGCAGCAAAAGTGGCTTTTATAGCTAGGAAATTGTTACAGAAGACAAGGTCCTTGCCCTGGAGAAGATCGTTTTCCTGTGGGGGAGTGTAAGCAACCACAGCAAATCTGTGTTCTTCTCAGCTTTCACTAAGAGCAAGAACATGTGCTAGGTGGTGGGGCTGAGGGAAGGTTTGACCCAAGTGAGAATTAAATCCTGATGGAAGGGAAGTCTGGGCGCTTGGTCTACCAAATACCACAGGAGGACTGAGGTTACAGGCCAGGCGAAGTCTTGGCTGTAGGCACAGTCCTGTACATTAGGTTTCCCGGCATCCCTGGCCCTTACCCACTAAATGCGTTAGTATTCTTCCCAAGAGAGGATTTGTCTGTAGGTATTACAAAGTACCCCATATCCCACAGGATGGGGGCAAAAATCTGTACCTGATTGAGGTATGGGGCTAGAAGGAAACGAGGGAAGGATTGCTAGATCAGAACTACAAAGGGCAACAGACTAAAGCAGACTTTATTGGAAACCATTTGTGACAAACGCCTAGAAGCGTTTGTTACAGATTGGAACATTAAACAGTGGGGAACAGAGAGCTATCTGTATACTAAGGAAAACAAACGTCAGCTGCCTTAAGTTTCGTGTTGACATACAGCGTTAATAAAGTAGAACAGCACCCCACCACCAG
The DNA here is from genome assembly GCF_018350155.1 of Leopardus geoffroyi. Classification (NCBI taxonomy): domain Eukaryota; kingdom Metazoa; phylum Chordata; class Mammalia; order Carnivora; family Felidae; genus Leopardus; species Leopardus geoffroyi. The sequence continues at coordinate 104,788,820 of NC_059328.1, forward strand.
AAATCAAAAAACCCAGAACTGCATCAACTTTGCTTACTGTTAACCTGTACCTGTTTCCTCTAGAAGTAGGCAGAGACCATTTTGAGGACGAGTTTTGTTACCAGGAAGAGTCGTGCCGCTAGGGGGACACCACCGCACTATAGGAGATTCCAGGTCTTAACCAGGGCAAGCTTGATCAGTCGTAACCTAACCCCATGCCTAAATATTTGAGACCACAAGCCCACCCAACCTAAAAGCCACCCAAGCGTTTAACAAGTGTGGACAGCCGCTTCCTGTGACAAGTTAAGTGGCTCTGAAAAGAGCCGTTGGGGTAAAAGTAGCTGTTCTATTGCGTCCTTTGCACGCCCTTACTTCGAGCTGGTGTATTTGGTGACAGCCTTGGTGCCCTCGGACACGGCGTGCTTGGCCAGCTCGCCGGGCAGCAGCAGACGCACGGCCGTCTGGATCTCCCGGGACGTGATGGTCGAGCGCTTGTTGTAATGCGCTAGGCGAGAGGCTTCACCGGCGATGCGCTCGAAGATGTCGTTGACGAACGAGTTCATGATACCCATGGCCTTGGACGAGATGCCGGTGTCCGGGTGAACCTGTTTCAACACCTTATACACATAAACGGAATAGCTCTCTTTACGGCTACGCTTGCGCTTCTTGCCGTCCTTCTTCTGCACTTTCGTAACAGCTTTCTTAGAGCCCTTCTTGGGAGCGGGAGCCGACTTCGCTGGATCAGGCATTTTTGCTAGAAGAAACGCCACACAGCCGAAACGATCCGGACTACATTCAAGCGGCTTCGTTACGCGCTACTTATAGAGCCCGTATGCAAATGAAGGCTCGCATAGGACTGCATTTTTATTGGTTAATTTCCAACAAGGTCGTCATACAGGGGTGGAGTCTATGCAAATAATAGCTTCTGCTAGCGCTTCCTTAATGGCTATCAGAGCAAACGTCTTCTTAGCCAATTGAAATGTTCCGTTTCAGACCAACCAATAAGTTACGTAAAAGTATAGTTCACCTGTTTAGGGTGTTTGGGGATGGTTATTACTTTCAGTTGTACTTGCATACGGAAAAGATCTGAAGTGCCCATTTCTATTTTTGCATCACTTTACTTCCTACACTTTGTGGAAGTTTGTTTTGCTTTTGGGTTTCGGAGCAGTAACAAACATCTCAAAAAAAAAAAAAAAAAACACCCCAACCCATCAGGAATTTCCCTCAAATTCCTATTCGTGTTTGCGCTGCCTGTCTTATGCAATAGGGTATTAGATATTAGATCCATACAACTCTTAAGACACATAAACCAGGAAAATGGCTCCCATTTGCAAACCAGGACTTACATTCAGCTTAGTCTTAACCGTAAAATCTAGTTGAAAACCCAAATCCCCAACCCGGCAGTTATCACAAACCCACACGACCGCCTTCCCGCTTCGTTTCTATATCCAGATTCGTGATAACGCTTTGTACGAGTAGCGTGTTAACGTTACAAACGACTAGTAGAGCAGAGTCCACCCCCTTGCAAGTTTTTTCTCAAACTAGTAAGGCTGACGCTGTAGACTGTAACTCAACATATGTAAAAGCTTAGGCAAAAGCGATCTAAGCCCAGCTTCAACTGTTCCCTCTAGTGCCTGTCTGCCGACCAAAGTTCAGACATTGTGATCTTCCTCCCCACCGTGTGCGAGTTTCCTCTCATCCCTCTACCCAGAGCACCAGTGCACAACAGTACACCCACGCCAGGTGAGATAGGCGACACAGCTACTCCTCGTGAAAACATGGGTGGCTCTGAAAAGAGCCGTTAGGTGGTCCACTTAAAAGCACAGGCCTTAAGCCCGCTCCCCGCGGATACGGCGAGCCAGCTGGATGTCCTTGGGCATGATGGTGACGCGCTTGGCGTGGATGGCGCACAGGTTCGTGTCCTCGAACAGCCCCACCAGGTAGGCCTCACTCGCCTCCTGCAGCGCCATCACGGCCGAGCTCTGGAAGCGCAGATCCGTCTTGAAGTCCTGCGCGATCTCGCGCACCAGCCGCTGGAACGGCAGCTTGCGGATCAGCAGCTCGGTGGACTTCTGGTAGCGCCGGATCTCCCGCAGAGCCACGGTGCCCGGCCGGTAGCGGTGCGGTTTCTTCACGCCGCCCGTGGCGGGCGCGCTCTTGCGGGCCGCCTTGGTGGCCAGCTGCTTCCGCGGGGCCTTGCCGCCGGTCGACTTACGGGCGGTCTGCTTTGTACGAGCCATGATGCCTTACTGGCTTTATTCAAGAAGTACTAGGCAGTCATATTTATAGACGTAGCCTCCTCTTGATTGGACCAGAACGGTTAAGAACTTCCAAACTTGTGATCTCATTGGCTAGATTTCAATCCTTTTTTTTACTCGGGTAGAAGATTATAATGCTAATCTCTTTCCCTTATTACTTCATCTTTCCGTACCTTTCTGTAATTTTATCGGTCACAGATTTTTTTTTTTTTTAGGCCTTTCCTTTAAATTGATGTCACTTTTGTAAGAGCAGTTTTGAAAGTGTTTTTGCAAGCTTGGGATTCAGGTTCCTTCGAAATAAAAGCGTGCCTTCCCATGAACTAGGTTTCAGTCTACATTTCTAGTTGAGTTACTGTAACTCCAATACCACAGCTAACATTTTGCGCCTCACCCTCTGCTAAGCGCGTTAGTTGCATTACAGTATGACTGGGACTCAACAAAACAATATGCAGTTGAAAGAACCAAACACTGAATTTACCTTTACCCAACTTCGGAACTACGCCGAAGCCCTGTGCTGATCACCACCGACTTGCAGTGTAGAGCCTTGAGCCTTCCCCCTTTCTTGAACCTTTTCACCTTGGAACGCGCCTCCCTCCCCTCAATGGCCAATTAGGTCCAAGAGACGAAATGCGTCTAAATCAGGGAATATAAGAGGAGAAACGTCATTTTCTCCTTAATAATGGTGAATAGTTTCTAAATAGTCAATTTGCTGGTCGATCAGATTAAAAGCTAAAATAAAGTTTCAAAGTAAACAAATTACTTGTTGATTACGGAGTTACTAACATATTTTCTTCAATTAAGTAGTTTCATCTAAAAGTTTCACCTGAAAGTTTCATTTTTTTTATTCTCTATAGAGAAATCGAAGATCTTCTGCTTTTCAGTTGTTTCATATGCTTTGTAGCATTGCTTGGAAAATTGCATGTCATGAAACAAGTGATGTAAGGTTACCAATGCTTAAATTGGTGAATACTTAACATAAAAATTTTAATCGTATGTTTATTCTATTGAAAAAGCCTTGCATCCAAACCTTTAGTAACTCACACCTGTGAACAAAATCAAGCCCAAGAAGCTTAAAACTTACTTTATGGTGTCAATATGAATTACCACCTTCCTGCTAGGGGCAAGTGATTTTGAGGCGATTTCCTGAACACTAAATAACTTAGAAACTTTGTATCTACAAGAGTTCCCATCAGCAGCACAATCTGCTCTAGGGAGACCTAAGATGTCTTGCAAAAGTGTTAACTGATGTGAACAACTGTTACCCCTTCCTGTGGCCAGTTTGTGATAATGACTAACACAGAGAGAGCACTACTTGGTATTTAAAAATTCTTCTGCATACACTACTTCATTTAATCCCAACTCTGTGGAGTAGATGTTACTTTCCTCATTTTACAGATAAGGAAACTGAGTCTCAGAGAAATTATGGCTTGTCCTGGACAGGTAACAAGGCCTGCATAATATTCTAAAGGAAAAGAATGGAATTATAGTGGATTTCCAGTTTCATCAGCCTTGGGGTACATTTTAAAATGTTTTTTTTTCAACGTTTATTTATTTTTGGGACAGAGAGAGACAGAGCATGAACGGGGGAGGGGCAGAGAGAGAGGGAGACACAGAATCAGAAACAGGCTCCAGGCTCTGAGCCATCAGCCCAGAGCCTGATGCGGGGCTCGAACTCACGGACCCGAGATCGTGACCTGGCTGAAGTCGGACACTTAACCGACTGCGCCACCCAGGCGCCCCTGGGGTACATTTTAAAGCAATGAAGAATTTTCCCATCATGCAATCAAATGACTCAATGTTTCTCAAACTTCTCCACTGAACTATTCCCATCAGAAGAGGAAACTACCAAGGAGGGGGGCGGGGGGGGGGGGGAGTCTTGGATGACAGCCCAAAGCAGCCTACACAAGTGTCAACATTTCTTTGCAGTGTTCTTTTTCAATCTATGTACTCTTGGCCCCGGTGTTCATTTAAATAAGAAAAAGATTCTCAAGCTATTGTTAGGGAGGAAAAACTTTGCCCTACCCCTCAAGGTTTTTTGGCTGGTCTAAGAATTAAATTGACATGAGACAGATTAACAGGAGAAAACTATAAAAGAATATGAGGCCCCCCAGGCAGTTCAGGCTTATGTGCCATCCATAGCTAACAAAGGGGTTGAGGTCTGGGACTGCAAACGGAAGGAAGACAATTACAAGAAGATGAACGTGAGTAAACGTTTGGTAAACAAATGTTTGCTGGGCCAGATAGAAACAATGGAGCATAGAAAGGGATTTTAGCAACTAGACTTTGCTAAGTTCCTCCCTGTCTGTCACACGTAGTTCGTATTATACAGTAGTTCTCTATGGTGATAGCTCCCCTCCTAGAGCAGGTCCTCTATCTAAATTCTCTAATGCAGTTAGGAGGGAGGCAAAAAGAAAAACTTCTTGAGTCTTCTGCTTCTTAAAAATAATCGGCCTAAAATAATCCACATACCAAAGAAATATTTGGAGGTAGCAAAATTTTGCTCCCCTACAATGTATATTCATATAGAATCCAATAGTCATGGAGTGTATTTTCTCTTTATAATACAGAGAATCAGAAAATTCCAAACCTCTTCCTCTGGCGTTTCTCAGAATAGAACAATCTGTTATTTACAGATGCCAAAGGCAGACCACTCCAAGATGGGCCACTTTGGCATGAAGATTATTTCAAGTTAAAAAGTGATCAAAACCCAGCAGATTCAGGAAAAACTGTTTACCTGAAAAGAATTTCTTTAAAACAATTTTTTTTTTTAATTTAAAAAATGCTTAGTTTTGAGAGGGAGAAGGAGAGGTGGCAGAGGGTGGGGGTGGGGCAGGGCAGAGAGAGAGAAAGAGAGAGAACTCCAAGCAGGCTCTCCCTGACGCGGGGCTCAAACTCACAAACCCTGAGATCATTACCTGAGCTGAAGTCTGGAGGCTTAACTGCCTGAGCCACGCAGATGCCCCTGAGAATTTAGATGGAAGGCCTGCTTCAGAATGAGAGCTACCATCATAGATGGTCTGCGTGACTTCCCTGTACATACCAAATTAAATTTTATTTTCTCTGTTAATCTGTCTCATGTCAGAGTAGAAGGTAGGTCTGGGTAGAAGGACCTTGCAGGGGTGATTGCTGTGAGTGTTCTCAACACACTACTCTATCAGAAGTAAATTGACGAGCCAGAAGAACCCGTGCTTTGCTGCAGCTGTGGGGAAATGGGGATTCTTTTTCTCCTACTGATATCTCTGAAGTTTCTTTCACTAGAAATAATAAGAATCTGCAGTTTCCAGATTGAGCCCTGAAGTTTCATTATGTAGTACTGAGAGAGGGGAAATAGCATAAGAAGCCTAAAATTTGCCACAGGAAATAAACATGTAAAAGAAAAATGTAACATTTTGTGTGTGTGTGTGTGTGTGTTTGTTTTTAGTACAAAAGTAATGGACTAAATTAAAATACACGTTCCTGGGGCGTCTGGGTGGCTCAGTCAGTTAAGTGTCCAACTTCGGCTCAGGTCATGATCTCACTGTTCTGAGTTCCAGACTCGCATCGGGCTCTGTGCTCACAGCTCAGAGCCTGGAACCTGCTTCTGATTCTGTGTCTCCCTGTCTCTCTGCCCCTCCCCTGCTTGAGCTCTGTTTCTCTCTCAAAAATAAAGAAACATTTAAAAAAAATTTTAACTACATGTTCTGGGAAGACAGTTTGTGTTTAGTCTTTGACTACAAGTACCCCCATGGGTTCAAATACCCCCAAGATGAGACTGAATCTTTGGTTTGTGGGTTGGGTAGGCCATGTGCCTGATTTCCTTTCATCTTTTTAACAATTTTTTATTTTATTTTATTTATTTAATTTGAAAGCAAGCACAAGTGGGGGAGGGGCAGAGAGAGAGGGGGACAGAGGATCCAAAGCAGGCTCTGTGCTGACAGGCTGACAGCAGAGAGCTCAAACCCACAAACCGCCAGATCACCACCTGAGCAGAAGTTAGACGCTCAACTGACTGAGCCACCCAGGCGCCCCTGATTTTTAGTTTTTAATTTTAAGTCCAGTGTACTTAACATACAATGTTATATTAGCTTCAGGTACACAATATAGTGATTCAACAATTCCATATATTACTCAGTGCTTATCAAGACAAATGTACTCAATCCCTCTCACCTATCACCCACCCCTCACCCACCTCCTCTCTGGAAACCAACAGTATGTTCTGATTTCCAGGAAATAGGTAGGGGTCTGTTTTTAGTTTGTCTCTTTTTTTTCTCTTTGTACATCTTTTTTTAAAGTTTATTCTGCGAGTGAGTGGTGTGTGTGTGCTCGCGTGCGCATGAGAGCAGGCAAGGGGCAGAGAGAGAGAGGGAGAGGGAGAATCACAAGCAGGCCCCACACCAGCAGCATGGAGCCTGGTTTGAGGCTCAAACCCATGAACAGTGAAATCATGACCTGAGCTGAAACCAAGAGTCGGCGCTTACCCGACTGAGCCACCCAGGTGCCCCTCTTTGTATGTTTGCTTGCTTTTTAAATTCCACATATGAGTGAAATGATTTTCTTTCATCTTAAGAGGTCAGTAGCCCTGGACCAAATTCAGAAGCCACGGGATTTTGAGCTTCTTTCCTTATCCCATTCTGAGATAAACTCATTCCTTCAACATCTTGCTCATTGGATAAAAACTCCCCCCACCCTTTTTTGGGGCGCCTGGGTGGCTCAGTCGGTTGAGCATCTGACTTTTTGGCTCAGGTCATGATCTCATTGTCCATGAGTTGAGCCCCTTGTCGGGCACTGTGCTGACAGCTTGGAGCCTGGAGCCTGGAGACTGGAGCCTGCTTTTGATTCTGTGTCTCCCTCTCTCTCTGCCCCTCCCCGCTCATACTCTGTCTCTATCTCAAAAATATATAAACATTTTTTAAAAATTAAAAAAATAATAAACATGAAAAAAAATCACTTCCCCTTTTTACCTTAATACTACTGCTTATACTATACAGTGAAGGGTAGCATAGGGGAGGAAAAAGTTTTCCTTAGTCCTCTTAGGGTCCCTGGCTGAGTCTGAAAGTCAAGCCAACAAATACAGAATAACAGGAGAAGAGCACACACAGTTTTATTTAACGTAGGTTTTATGTGACACAGGAAACTACATAAGGAAATGAAGACCCAAAGAAACAGACCTGAATATTTTTATGCTAGGTGTGATGAACTGTGGGCACTCATGTAGAAATACAGTAGGTTACAGAGTGTGAGATAAGTTTAATACACCAGGGGAAGCAGCAAGGCCTGTTTGTTAAGATTCTTCTGTATGTCCCTTTGTCTTTAGAGATAAAGATGCTCCTTTCTTCCTTATCTATCCCTCTAATCATATAGAGAAGACACAAGAGGCTTTTATGACCTGTTTTAGGGAAGAAGGCTTTGGGGAAGGGTCAGAGTGACCTTCCTGCTTATATCCTTTTCTCAAAATTTCTCTGACTTAAAATATTCAATATTAATGTGCCATGTTTTGGGGCAGCATGTCCCGAACCCCATCAGCGACAGAATATGCCACCCCTAAATTATGTCACTTTGGCATAAGGATTATTTTGAGCTGAAGGCACTTGAAAAACAGCAGGTGTGAGAAGTCCTCTGACCTCCATTTCCTTCCTGAAAACAGGAGATTCCCACCCCCCCGGCCCCCATGGACGAGGTCTTCCATACACCAGGAGGAAAACAACATTGTTTTCACCAAGGACAGGGAATTGAAGCCAAGAGAAATCTGCACAAACAAACCTTGTTAAACTAACCCTGATCTTCCTGGTTCTTTTTCCTCCATGAACTGCCCTAGCCAAAGCGCTTTCACCTTGTGACATTTTCATGATTTACTACTCTCTGTCCAATTCAATATACAAGCAGTCAACTCTAACTGCTTCTTTGGATCTTCATTTCCTCATGAGAGCTCCCATGTCAAGTAAAACTTACAGTAAATATGTTTGTATGCTTTTCTCCTGTTAATCTGTCTTCCGTCAATCATCAGGCCCAGCCAAAAACTCTAAGAGGGAAGAGGTAAATTTTGCCTCCTCTACAGCAGATTTCAGTTTGAAGCGGTTCAGAAGATACCATTAGTTTCTGCCATATATTTCCCAGTCACTGTCCCACAACTTACTGTCTGTAGCCCAAGCCCCTCTGTCTGGTCATATTCCCAGATTTTATTGTTCCTTGTTTTTAGAAGCATGTATAACCTTCTGGGCCTCACAGCCTTTTTGGGTCTTCATTTTCCTTCTGAAGACTCCTGTGTACACATAAAAATATTAAAATCCGTATGCTTTTTTTTCCTTTTTGGTCAGTCTTACATGAGCTTAATTCCTAGTCCAGCCACAGACTCTAAGAGGGAGAAGGAAGTTTATACCATGTCTGGTTTTTCCAATGCAACACATCCCAATGGAATGCAGTAGATTCAAGGAATGTTCACAGTATTCTAAAGCTATACAGATGAAAAGTATTTTTATTCCATTAACCGGTCTCATGAGATTTAAGCTACATAGTGCAAGAATTTTAAAGGTTATATTTATTTATTTTCAACAGAAATGACTTGTTTTGTTTTTATTAAAAAAAAACTTTTTTAATGTTTTATTTTATGTTTGAGAGAAAGAGCACGAGCAAGGGAGGGGCAGAGAGAGGTAGATACAGAATCCGAAGCAGGCTCCAGGCTCTGAGATGTCAGCACAGAGCCTGATGTCGGGCTCAAACTCACGAACTATGCACGGGATCATGACCTGAGCCGAAGTCGGACGGTTAACCCACTGAGCCACCCAAGCGCCCCTGTTTTGTTTCTTTTTAATGTTCAGGCTGCAGATGTTAGCATGACGCTATCCTTGATTTATGGGGAAAATTAGAATTGAATGCTCACAACTCAACTAATATACAGCCTGTCTGTAAAAAAATAAAGAAAAAAGGCTATTTTAAAAATGTATCTTCTTGGGGCGCCTGGGTGGCGCAGTCGGCTAAGCGTCCGACTTCAGCCAGGTCACGATCTCGCGGTCCGTGAGTTCGAGCCCCGCGTCGGGCTCTGGGCTGATGGCTCAGAGCCTGGAGCCTGTTTCTGATTCTGTGTCTCCCTGTGTCTCTGCCCCTCCCCCGTTCATGCTCTGTCTCTCTCTGTCCCCAAAAAAAATAAATAAACGTTGAAAAAAAATGTTTAAAAATGTATCTTCTTTCTCAACATTCCTTTCATTTTTGTAACCAACATCTATTGTGAATCCCAGGGTGTTGGTTTAGACAAGCGATGCCTGGTGAACCCATTCAATGAGCAGAGAACAAAGTGTATGGCTGGGGAAGGAGGAGAATGAATTCCCTCAGTCCCCATTAGAGTCACACCTTTGAGCTTTGAAGTTTAATCATTTTGAGATTTCTGAGTTTAAAATGACTAAAGAACAACCAGGAGGATCTATATGCCTTGGGCCTAGAAGTCTGATAAAGATACAGTACCGGGATTCATTAGCATATAGAAGGTAGTTGGAGCCAGAAGAGAGATAAAAAGGGGCATATATATAAGATTTCCTAAGATAGGGGCGCCTGGGTGGCTCAGTCATCTTGGCTCAGGTCATGATCTCCAGATTGATGAGATGGAATACCCCTTCCAGCTCTGCGCTGACAATGCTAAACCCGTTTGGGATTCTCCCTCTCCCCCTCTCTGCCCGTGCACCGCTGGCGCTTGCGCACTCCCTCTCTCAAAATAAACTGAAAAAAATAAACACTTCTTAAGATAATAAACATCCTTTAGAAAAAAAAAGACAATTCTTTCTGATGCAGAAACCACATCTTCTGATAGATTCTCCAAAAGAAGGCCCTGGTAACGTAACGAACATGCCTTCAGTAAAGGACCCCTGTCAATTTCATAGGGCAGTTTCTGGTAAGGACTTTCAAAAAGGAGATTTCCCCTTGAGAAAACCAATCAGCCAACTTTGCTGGCTCCTCAAGGGGGACACAGTTCGGTCACTGATTTCTGGCTGAAAGCAAGGGTTGATTTCAGACGATCTGTGGAAACGGAGTCTTCTTTCTGTATATATTGCTTCTTTCGCCAGAGCTTTGAATGACAGTGCGTTGCACTCACTGACTTCTTGAGAAGGCTTGCAAGTATTCTAAGACCAATTCTCCTAGGATCTGACCTGGGTGAGGTGAAATTCCATGCCCCATATCAACAAAACAGACTAGACTCCGAAATTACGGCGATCTCCCTCTTCCCCCCTCCACCTACAGCCCAGGAGCGGCTGCTCTTGACATCACCTTCCAGGTGCGCCAAATGATCGGAACTGCTTTTGTTGCTGTTTTATGTAACCATGCCTCACAAGCCTGTGACCCTCTAGTCGGGATTAGACCAGGCGCTGGCGCCGTCTTCTCCTTCCCGTCTCTGGACTCCATTTGGTCTTTCTCTGGTCTTCTCACGCCAGAAAGACCTTTCCCCTTAGCCTAAATTTTACGCCCTGGGGGAATCCACAAACGGAGGGGGAGCGAGAACGGCTGCGGCATCCGGACGCCTCACGTTGGATGGATCTGTATTCTCCCAAGGACTATGGCCGGGAGATTTTTTTTTTAAACTAAGAGTCCACTTGCCATTAGAGGGAGCCGTGCAGCGGGCAGGACGGATAGGAAATTAGCAGAGAAGAAATGACGCAATGCGGAGGGGGCGGGGACAATTTAGGGCGGGCTTCCCGCCTCTCGCCTTCTGTTCTCAATCTGGTCCGGTGCTCTGTTATATTAGGGGGTAAAGCCGCCCTACTCTCACCGAAGGTTGTGTCTCCAGCTTGATTTTCGCCATGTCAGGGAGAGGAAAGGGCGGCAAAGGCTTGGGCAAGGGGGGTGCCAAGCGCCACCGCAAAGTTTTGAGAGACAACATCCAAGGCATCACCAAGCCGGCAATTCGGCGCCTTGCCCGGCGTGGAGGAGTCAAGCGGATCTCCGGCCTCATCTACGAGGAGACCCGGGGCGTGCTGAAGGTTTTCCTGGAAAACGTCATTCGGGATGCAGTCACCTACACTGAGCACGCCAAGCGCAAGACGGTCACGGCTATGGACGTAGTGTATGCCCTGAAGCGACAGGGACGCACCCTGTATGGTTTCGGAGGCTAAGCTGCCGCTTCATTTCTGCATCCATCCTGCCAACGGCCCTTTTTAGGGCCAACCATCTGGTCTTCGGAAGAGCTGGGCACTCGGGTAGAACTTTGGTAACTTTGTTTTTGGGAGTTGGGCTAGAGTCGGGTTTTGGGAAGTTCGAGAGGTAGGCATTCCTAAAGTTAACAGCCCTGAAAACCCAAGTCATGGGGTGCCTGGGTGGCTCAGTCGGTTGGGCGGCCGACTTCGGCTCAGATCATGATCTCGCAGTCTGTGAGTTCGAGCCCCGCATCCAGCCCTGTGCTGACAGCTCGGAGCCTGGACCCTGTTTCAGATTCTGTGTCTCTTTCTCTGCCCCTCCCTCGTTCATGCTCTGTCTCTCTCTGTCTCAAAAATGAATAAACGTTAAAAAAAATTTAAAAACCCAAGTCGTTCACTAAAAACTGCCTTTCGTGTGCTTGCTCCGTTTTTCGATTCATTTTAAAAGGTCTTGTACTCCAGATCTAAGCAATGTTTGTTTGCTTTTGGGTGCGCTGTATTGTGATCGGTGGGCTGGGCTGCGGAAGGTAAGAACTAGCGATCTAGCTCACGACATTTGCTTCGGAGAAGTGGGAGAGCGGGCAGCCCAATGGTTTGCAATCTAGAGGTGTCCGTTGGTGGTGTTGTCTCAGTTCTCTATTTTGGGTTTCACTTCCTACCTCTACAAGAGGGTGTGGGCTAGATGGCTGAAGGGCCCTCTTCGCAATGGACGATGTTTTGTAGTCTGAATTCTCACTTCAAAAGGTGCAAGAGCACTTAAAATCAAGAGAAATCCAGGTTAGTAGAACAGATGAGATCACTACTGCAGTTTCTAAAAGCAAGTTTGGCGTATTATCTGCTGAGTGTGCTTTTTTTTTTTTCAATGCTATATTCAAGGGACAGTTTGAGTCAAGGATGTGGGAAGACAACTGTCTTTCAGTGAAAACATTGCAAAAATACAGATGTCAGCTTCTACAAAAGCTGATCAAACTATAACATCATGGAAGCAAGTCTTCAAGAAACAGTTCATTCAGGTGTGTCTTTTTCTTGTTAGAAATGCAAAATCTTGGATCCACCCCAGATCTATTCAGTGAAAAATTCTAGGGGGTAAGATATAGCAATTTGTGTTTTAACAAATCCTTCAGGTAATTATGATACCCAGTTTGAGAACCATTGGTCTACATAACATAGTTTCTTTAAATGAAACTAAAGTATTTAAATCTGAGTAGATATGGCCCTAATTAAATTGTTTCCCAAAATGTTACATTTTGCTTTCTTTGAAGGGGAAAAGAAAAACACTAGGTGAATGAGCCTAGCAAATTTTCTGTAGTACAAAATATTACAGGAGGAAAAAAGTAAAACAGCTTATTTCTTCAAAGCATTTGAGGCAAACATAGAAGATATATGAATGAAAACTAGTCAGCTTGTTTTCCTAAATATTATTGGTTTGCATTTTTAATATTGAATTTTGTAACCAATGGATGTTTTTTTCTTAAGTTTCTCTAATATATCATCCTTTACCTGTTAATTACGCACCTTCTTTACAGTGATTTTAATAGTGATCCTTGTTCCCATTTTATCTTTCACTAAATACATAACTTAAGTAGAGCATGTGTGGTAAACATAGGTATAGGAACGAGTAGAAGGACCTAATACACACCATGTTGAATATTCATGAGGTACATGAGGTACCCAGTATTCAAAGCTTAAATCAGCCATCTGTTGGTAATTCCTGATATGGCCCAATGTGTCCTCTGCATGCATACACACAGAGAAATCCATAGCTATTCTGCAGGTTATTGGTGAATCACAACTATGGCCAGGCATACTTGCCCCTTATCTCACTGATCTTGGGAGCATAAATTAGCTGCAGGCACCTTCCATCCAGTAAGCCTCCTTGCCCGTCCTCAGCTGTCAACCTTTTAAGTGTAGCCCCAGTACAGAAGGCTGGTGCTGCAGACAGAGGCACGACAGAAGATTGTGTAAGTCCGGGGTTGGACGCCAAGTGGTGTTTCCGCCATCACTGCACCCTCTTCTAAGCGTGTTAACCTCCTCCATCACTTTCCCCCTCCTTCTTGTTTTATCTGTTAAATAGTTTCAACTGTCTGTGTGGTTTGATATATTTGTCTTCATTTGGCCTATGAGGCTTTCTGTTCAGTGACCTCTGGGATTGCTTGTCTGGTAGTAGAGTAGGAAGCCATGATTATGGCAAAGTAATTTCTTACCACAACTATATTACGAAAGAGGGCTGATTGGAGGCAGATTGGAAACAAGGGGGGTGGGAGGAGACACAACCGTGGGGTTGGGACCATCCAGGTCCCCTCCAGGGCAGGTGGTAACCTGACTCTAGTGAGCATATCCAGTTCCTGCAACAAGGCAGCCTTTACAGTGAGACAGTATCCTGACTAATGGCAGCCACTGAGCTCATCTGTCTCCACACTCTTCCCCAACTTCTTGGCCGTAGTTTGGCTTTTGGTATAGGTTTGCCTGCAGGGAGCTAAGGAAAGAATCATGTTTCTTGTTGGAGATTAAGAGCATGATTTCCAGAACCAGACAATTCAGGGTAGGATCTGAACTTCACCATTTACTAACAGTGAAACCGTGGGAAATCCCTTAATCTCTGAAGCTCATTTTCTTTCTCGGTAGCATTTAAGAGGAAAAGAACACCTACTGTGTGAGGGTTTTATGTGGATAACATGTATTCATATTTATAAAGCAGCACTTTGGCTCAATAAATGCTACTACCTATTAATAATAATTATTATTAGGGTTTATGCATTTGTCCCTTGAGAGTCTTGTCAGTGGGATCTAGGTCCTCAGAGCCCACCTACCCAGGCTAACAAGAAAATGAAATTTCTGAGCCTACAGAGCCAAGGACCCACCTGGAATGGGGTGAGAAAGGGCCGAGGAGGACATCCTGTTGACATCCTTCATTTTCCACTGCTTCACAATGCATTAAGACCAAATATAGTAATAACGTCTCAAACATTAGACACAAAAACAAAGTAGCAAAGAAAGAGCAGAAAGGAAAAAGATTCTCAACAAAAGAAACAGAAACCCAAAATCAAAACCTGGCGGAGGAAAACTTACTCATAAGCTCACAGTTTAGCCCTGGTGGGCTGGAGAGGACCTGCTACTTTAAGAAAGAAAGTTTGCAAGATCAGGAAGCATCTAACTTTGTTCTCATCCTGATGTTCGAGAGGGACTATGAGACTCAGACCCAAATAACAACCTGGCCAAATTTAAGTTTGCTGATGTCCGAAGCCAGTTGTACCAAAACTTTTGGAAGACAATTTAGCAATAGCCATCAAAATTACTGAAAAATGTACCCCCAAGTTATATGCATAAGGATAATAAATTGCAGTTGTGTTTCTAGTGGTAAAAATCTGGAAAACACCTAAATATCCATTAACATGAGTCTGAGTAAATAAATTAAAAAGCATCCATTAAATGGGGGCACCTGGGTGGCTCAGTCGGTTAAGTGACTCTTGATTTCCACTCAGGTCATGATCTCATGGTTTATGGGATCGAGCCCCTCATCAGTGCGGAGCCTACTTGGGATACTCTTGCTCTCTTTCTGCCCCTCTCCCCTGCTGGTGCTCTCTCTAAAAAAAAATACACTTAAAGAAACATCCATTAAATGAAAAACTGTTCATCCTTTAATAAAAATGAGGCAGATTGATACAGAAGTATATATAGAAAGAAAGAGAGAGATTAATTGGGACAAAGACCAAATATATATTTTTTATTATACATCACAATACCACAGCTAAGCATACCCTAAAGAGCTGACTCTTGGAGAACCTTGAGACCAGGCAGAGATTAGACCCAATGGAATAAAGCTTGCAGATCTGTGTTGATTCTGAGCAAGTTGAGGGTGAACTCTTGGGTGCAAGCTGGATTGCAGGGAACAGAGAATGAGAAACTGAAACCAGTTAGGAGGCTGTTGTAAGCTATGGAGACACTGGCCAAGAATGGTGGCAGCAGGACTGGGGAAGATCGGAAAAAGAGATGGTGAGGACAAGAGGCACAGAAGCCCCTGGTTCCCTTAAATTTGAAGTGGGCATTTGGGTTAAATTGAGATACTTCTGTTTGATTTGAATTAAAAAAACTTTTTTTTAATGTTTATTTATTTTCGAAGGAGAGAAAGACAGAGTGTGAGTGGGGGAAGGGCAGAGAGTGGGAGACACACAATCCGAAACAGGCTCCAAGCTCCGAGCTGTCCACACAGAGCCCGACGTGGGGCTCGAACTCATGAGTCTTGAGATCATGACCTGAGATGAAGTCAGACGCTTAACCGACTGAGCCACCCAGGCGCCCCTGACTTGAATTTTTAAATAAAAGAATGCATAATAGTTCCCATCTATTGAATACCTACTATGTACCATTTCAAATCTTCAGAACAACCCCACAAAGTCAATAATACCTTTATTTTTCAAAGCAAGAAACTGATGTTTAAGCTGCTTGAATAATTTGGCATTCTCTGATACATCCTGGTGCTCCTGAATCTTACTAAAATATTTGTTTAAAATTTTCAAATCGCAAATAATAGGATCTTTGAATACATTTGTCATATTCATTTAATGAAACCAGTCCATGTGGATGATGGAAAGGACCTCATCTGGTCTAATTTTCTCATTATGTTTTTCCTCTGGTTTCGAGACAAAACTTTATGCCAGCTTCCATTTCCTACCAGATCCCTCATTGGTATAGATGTTCCTAAGAGGCCTGTCCTTCGGGCCATCTCTTTGGAAGCTCTTCCCAGGAACTCCCAAGTGTTTCTCTAGCTCCTAAGGGCAGATGAGAGAATCCAGCTGGGTCTCTAGACCTACCTCCAGATCTACATTCCCAGCTGCCTGAAGGACACAGCCACTTGCCACTGCCTGGTGACAGCTCTGACCCAGCATGGCCTGACGTGAACCCCTCAGCAGCACCCCCCCACCCCTGCCCCCGGCTGCCTGTTCCTGTGAAGATGGCAGGATCCTCCAATAGTCACTCAGGCAGGACGGTCTCGAGATATCTTTGATTACTTTTTGCCACAACAACCTCCTTCTGTCCGTTCCCCCATCCAGGCCCAGGCAATCTTCTACATTCAAAAATATCAAAACTTTCCCTCCCTTGTTCTCTTTTATCCTCATTTCCTGAACATCCCTTCACTCCACAGAGAAAACTACTGTTTAAAGTTTCTTTTTGTTTCTATGTATGACTGCAAAATATATTAATGTATTTTTTTAAGTTTATTTATTAATTTGGGAGGTGGGAGGGGCAGAGAAAGAGGGAGAGAGAATTCCAAGCAGGCGTCTGCATTGTCAACGCAGAGCTCGAATTCACAAATCATGAGATCCTGACCTGAGAGGAAATCAAGAGTCAGCTGCTTAACCAACGGAGCCACCCAGGTGCCCCTAATGTATTTTTAATTTACATAAATAGTACTGTTTTAAGTCAAATTCCATTTATTTTTATTATTTTTTTTCATGTTTTATTTATTTTTGAAAGACACAGCATGCATGGGGGAGGGGCAGAGAGAGAGGGAGACACAGAATCCAAAGCAGGCTCCAGGCTCTGAGCTGTCAGCACGGAGCCCAACACAGGGCTCGAACCATTGAACCATGAGATGATGACCTGAGCCAAAGTCGGATGCTTAACCGACTGAGCCACTCAGGCACCCCATAAATCAAATTCCGTGTATTATCTTATTTCCCTTAGAACTATGTTTTTAAGATCTGTCCCTTTTCCTTTTTTAATTAGAGAAAGAGAGAGTGTGTGAGCAGGGGAGAGGAGCAGAGGGAGAGAGAGAGAATCTAAAGCAGACTCTACACTGAGTATGGAGCCCGATGCAAGACTGTCTCACAACGCAGGGATCATGATCTGAGCCGAAATCAAGAGTTGGACACTCAACCAACTGAGCCCCAAAGATCTGTCCTTCCTATGTGTTTCCTCCTGCTGCAGTCCTCCATGGAGCGAATCCACCGCACTTTCTCCATCCACTCTCCCAGTACGAATGCCCATATTGTTTCTAACGTCCCATCATCCTTATCATGTGCCCTCATCGACCTGTGTGAGATTTTTCAAATAAATATCCAGAAACAGAATTGTTGGTTTCTAGCATGTGTGTCCTTAATTGGCCCAAGAAACACCAGGCTGCTTTTCAGAATGGCTGCCCTCATCTGTCCGTACCCCACCGGCAGGGCACCGACCATCTAGGCCCTCCATCCTTGCTAAGCCTTGGCGTTATCCAACTTTCCAATATTTCCCAGAGTATCCAGAGTGACATCTTCTATTGCTTTAATTTGCTTTTCTCTTATCACTAATATTTCTGAGCATCTCTACATATGTATGTTAAATATTTTGCTTCCTCTTTTGTAAGCCTTTCTCCTACACTGTTTACAGAATAAAATCTGCACCTCCCCCCCACTTTGGCAGGCTGACTCCCCAAAAAGACTCCCATTAAGCTGGCCTCAAAGTCCCCACCACTGAAAAGTCATTTCCCATTCCTGGCCTTGGCCCCACCCCGTGGACCAGCCACCATGCACAGTTCTCCCTATTTCTGCTTCCCCTGCCTGGGTTAGACTCCCTACCTCAGCCTGAGTTCTCCTACAGGAAGTGTTCCCTGATACCCGCGGTTAGAAGTGACCTTTCCTTCTGAACTTCCGGAGAACTCCTCTGCACCTTTTCTGCCACCTACCAGAGCATGCCTTCCATTCTAGTGCATGTACTCTTATGCGGTCTGAAGAAAGGATTCCCATTTCTATAAACGCATACACATGCTTCCAGGTCTGAGAGATGCTGGGACTCCTGCTCAACAAAAGAACAATTTTTTCATCTGAGTGGGGATTTTACTTTGTTCTTCGTAATTTTCTCTATCGCAAGTGGTTTTCAGTTGCAGGTTATAACCCATTAGCAGGTGGTAAAGTCAATTTAGAAAATGGGAACCAGTGGGGCACCTGGGTGGCTCAGTCGGTTAAGTGTCTGACTTCAGCTCCAGTCATGATCTCATGGTTTGTGAGTTTGAGCCCCACATTGGGCTCTGTGCTGACAGCCCAGAGCCTGGAACTTGCTTTAGATTCTGTGTCTCCCTCTCTCTCTGCCCCTTCCCTGCTCACACTCCATCTCTCTCTGTCTCTCAACAATAAATAAATGTTAAAAAAAAATTAAAAAAGAAAATGGGAGCCAGTATCTTTTATTAATGAAGCAAAATAAGATTGAAAATATCAGGGTGCATCCCGTGGTGGGGGGAAATCCTTTTGTACAACTGGTTTTGATTTTTAGATGAGTGTGAATATGCAGTAGGTAGTATTGTAAAATTGTATCTTACTGTGGCTTGAAGTCAGCAGAAATCAGAGCTACTGATACAGTGATATTGTATCTCTCTGTATGTAATTATCGCAGGTATTGCTTTTTTCTTCTGAAGAATTGAATCTACTACAAAAAGAAAAGCAAAATACAAGACTCAGGTTCAAGGCTATTTTCTGGCTGGGTGACCCACATTCCCAGGTGTGTTTCCTTCACCAGGTTATGTTTCATCAACTATTCAACAGGAATTAAAAAAAAAAAAAAAAAATCCCTTCCTGCCTCCCAGGGTTATTGTGAAATGGAATGAGAGGAGAGGTGAGTGAAACATGAGCTATCAGCCATCTAGGAACCTGGATATTATTACTGCCTGGGCCACACAGTCTAGAAGCTCGTCATGTATTTAAAATTATTCATCAATTTTATGTTTTATGACACGGTTGTAACTTGGACTTACATTAATTCACATTAATGTCACTAATATTTACATTGTCAATGTTAATGATATCATTAATACTGATTAATGACCACATGTAAGGCTCTGTTCCAAGCATTTTGTATGAACTGTACGGTCTCTTTTCATCCTTGTAACATTCCTGAAGTGGGTACAATTATGATCCTGCTTTACACATGAGGAAATGGAGATCCCAGTCTTTTCTCTCTGGAGACTTTCCCTGGTTAGGGGTAGGAGTCCTGGTCCTACCACAAAGGCCTCAGGCCTCTGCCCCAGTTGGTAGCAGCAAGGACCATGGACTTCATTTTCTATCCCTTCTCTGCCATCCTTCCTCCTCTGCCCACTTCTGCTATGTACACTTTACTCTCTCTGCACTGATCACCCCCATTCTCCTATCACATCTCAAACAAATCCTATCAGCAGGGCTGAATCTGATGTCTTGGGGAAATAAAGACAGACATTCTGCTCCAGATCATCTGCTTTGAGGAACAGATTATGGGAGTATCTCAGTGAACTCTTCTCAGTTACTATCATAGGAGCAGTTTTTCCAGACACCCTGCCCGTGGGCAGTTTCCTGCTCCCATTTTCCAGGACACCCCCCGCAAGGACCCTGGAGGTTCTTTGCGGAGGTCCAGTTCAGACCTGCTCTTGATCTGTGACTGCAAGGACCTTAAAAGCTAGAGCCTCTTGTTCCCAATTCTCTCATATAAGGCAAGAGTCAAAGGGCAGATGAAGCAGGCCCCTCGCCAAGCGTTGCCTGACCACGTGTGGCACGCCAGGCACTGCGTGGGTGCTAATGCCACAGGGACCAAAGAGAGAGAAAACAAGATGATCTTCCCCCTGAGGAATGCTGCTGGCCTCATGTTGAGGGCACAGTATAGGAAGGGGTGTAAGGAAGGGGTGTAAGAGGGAGAGGCAAAGACAAGGGCCCAAAGAGGTGAGGACGAAGAAGAGAAGGGGGAGGGGAGGCTACATAAGGCTGGGTCTTGAAGAACGAGTGGGGGTTCTTTGGGGCTACAAAAAGGGGGAGAACAGACAAATTCTAGACAGAAGAAATGGAATGTGTGAAGACATCGTATACTTGGGGACTGCAGATGTTCTATGGGGCTAGAACCCACTTGTTTGGCTGGCGGAGCACCAGAAAGCCAGGGAGGCTCTGAGAAACACCACCAACTAGAGGTCTATTACTTCTTCCTGGGATCTTTTCCATTTAATCACGGTTAACAGCGTAGCTACAATTAACTGAATGTTTGTTCTGGACCAGACATGGTGCTGGGTCCTTTATAGGAAATACACTTTTAATATTTCCCAAAACACTATTAGCAAGATGCTATTGTCCCTTTTACAAATGGGACATGTGGGGCCTATGGAGATTTACTTGCTAAAGTCACATACCTGTTATAGGGGCAAGCCCATCAAATTGGGGTTTGTCTAACTGCAGAGTCCCTACTAGTTATTAACCTCCATTGCTCTGAACTACTATGCAGAAGAAGGTGGATTTTAACCTGAAGGGAACAGGAAGGAGGTGGAAAAAATTAAAGCATGAGAGTGACAGGCTCAAAAAAAAAAAGTTCTTTAAAAGAGACAGCTCTCACACAGACAGGAAGCCTAGTGGCAGGGCAGAGAGTCTAGCCTGGACACTTAATCTTCCAGATCAGGGTGGGTGGGGGCCTCAGTTAATGAAGGGACCATGGATGGATACAGAAAGAGTGATGGAACTGAAAGTCAGAAAGTAGATGTCATAACATTTGGTGACTCATGAAATTTGGACAGAGGGGAAGAAGAAGGAACTTCTTCCCTAAACAGACTGGGGGATGAAGGTATCTTTCAGTAAGATGGGGAACATGGAAGGAGAAAAATAGCTTTGGGAAGCAAGATGATGCTCTTTTGGAAATATGCTGAGTTAGAAGCACCTATCCAGAAGGACCTGGCCACCAGGCAGTTAGAGATGTTGGTGTGGAGCTCAGGATGGTGGGCTCAGCAGGAGATACCAACTCGGGAGCACTTGAGAGAGGCAGAGATATGGCAGGCAGGGAATCCATGATCTCACTTGAGTTGCAGGGGAAAACAAAGCCAAGGCCAGGAATATTGATGGGCCTGGCAGAGATAGAGGAGGACATGAGGTGGAGGTGGATAAGGATGTGGAGACGTGGAGACGTGTGCAGACGTGGAGAAGGATAAGGAGGACCAGGAGAGGGTGTGAACCCAGAGGCCAACTCCTCTTCCAAGGAAGCAAAGGGTAATGTCTACAGGTCCATACCTCATCGTTTACCTCTACCCATACACACATACCCGTCCCCCACTACCCTAAGGCAGATTTAAATCTGAACAGACACTGTTTTTCACTTCTTAAAAATCCCAGGTTCAGGGTAGACATTTCCTGCAACCGAGCTATCCACATAGAAGGTAATTATTACGGGAAGAGCATTTATTTACCTTGTCCTTAACTATCGTTTAACTCTCATCGGAGTTAAACTCTCATCTGAGGGTAGAAAACGATTTAAGTACAGAAAATATTAAATGTGAAAACTTACATTTTAAATTGTTCTCTTCGGGGCACCTGGGTGGCTCAGTCTGTTAAGCGTCGGACTTTGGCTCAGGTCATGATCTCGCAATTCATGAGTTCGAGCTCCGCATCAGGCTCTGTGCTGACAGCTCAGAGCCTGGAGCCTGCTTCACATTCTGTCTCCCTCTCCTCTCTCCCCCTGCCCCGCTTGCAATCTCTCTCTCTCTCTCTCATATAAATAAACGTTTAAAAAAACTTAAAAAAAATAAAAATAAATTGTTCTCTTCTATTGATGTCCCCAGGTTGCGCTGTTCTCCTAACAAAAAGATTGGAAAGATTGCTGGGAGGGTAGGCTTTTACAGTCACAGGAACATGGATTTTATTCTATTCCTGACTGGGTATAAACAATGCCACTAAAGTTCCCTTTGGGGTTCAGACAGGGAGACTTGTTGAGGCTAGAGTTGCTTTGGCTGCTAAAGTAAAGCAGTGTGATATTGAGGCTAACACAGGACAGAAAGGCCTGACATCTGTAAGCAACATCACAGGTTTCCGGGTCTGTGCAGCCACTCCTGGGCCCGAATGCTGCCCAAGCTACCCGAGAGCCTCAGATTGTACCCCAGAAAGCCCTTTCAGTATGTCAGGCTGTCAGTCGGTCAGGCTGAGTGGAGCACTCTTTGACTGTCAAGACCCACCTGCTGTTGTGTAGAAGCGCTGAAAGGCAGATTAGTGATGCAGAGGAGGTCCATCCTCTGAAGGGCTCACCTTTGACAGGAAACCAGTTAAGACCACCCAGGGAAGGCCACCACTGTCCCGCACCAGTGAGGGGCCAGGTCCTAACTCCCCCGTGCTCTTCCTCCTCTGCTTTCCTATTTTCCTTCCACACCCTGCAATCGTGGATTTGGGGAGCGAGCGCTCCACTTGTTGTGGTGGGAGGAGCACACGTGGGTAGAAACGCGAGGAGAGGGGTGAAGGCAGATCATAGCCATTCCCACTAAGCCAGGAATCCCTGAACTGCCTTAGCCACGGCAGATGCCCGCAGGCTGTTCTCAAATCTCAGGGCCACGGGCAGGTCTTGAGCATCTTTGGTATTTTAGGTTGGTTGAAGCTGATGTAGTATCAGTTTGAGGCATGGGATCCTGAGGAGGAAGGGCTCCGGCATGGAAATCAGGGGTCTGCTGAGCCACTAAGGGCTCTGCCACTCTGGAACGTAGTTCTCCCTTTGAAGACTTCCAAAAGGCTGCACTTTTGGAAACAAATTTCAACGGACAAGAGATGCGGGCTGCAAAGGGGTCATCCCTGCAGAGCTCCGAGTCACTGCTACTTCTGCTTATAACTAAGTCACAGGGGATCCCATCCCGTACTGTTGGTCTGAGCAGGGAATGAGGCCCCGGGCAGAGACCATGGGGCCTGTATTGATTTCCTAGGGCTGCCCTCACAAGATACCAGACTGCCTGGCTTAAACAACAGAAATTTACCGACTCCCAGCTCTAGAGGCTAGAAGTCCAAGATCAAGGGGCACCTGGGTGGCTCAGTTGGTTAAGTGCCAGACTTTGGCTCGGGTCATAATCTCACCGTTTGTGGGTTGGAGACCCGCGTTGGACTCTGCGCTGTATGGAGCCTGCTAGGGATTCTCTCTCTGTACCCCCGCCCCTGGTGCTCTCTCTCTCTCTCTCAAAATAAATAAATAAAAACTTACAAAAAAACCTTTTTTTTTTGTTAAGAAGTCCAAGATCAAGATGTCATCAGGTTTGGTTTCCTCTGAGGCCTCTCCTTAGCCTGCAGGTGGCTGCCTTCTCACTGTGTCCTCTTATGGTCGTCCCTCTGCTGACTGTGTCCTGATCTCCTCTTATAAAAAAGACACTACTCATATAGGATGAGAGCACATCCTAATGACATTTTAACTTAAATGCCTCTTCAAAGGCCCTATCTCCAAATACAGTCACCTTCTGAGGTACTAGGAGTTAGAGCTTCAACACAGGAATTGCTGGGGGGGGGGGGGGGGCGGGGAGGAGAGACACAATTCAGCCGGTGTCAGGGCCTATTCTGAAAATCTCTGAGTCTGGGGCTGAAAACTGGGGACCCTCTGGCAGGAGCAGAAAAAGTTTTCTTCCCTCCTTCCTCTCTCTCTTTCTTTCCTCCCCACACTCCTTGCAAAGGGCAAAAGTTTTCAAAAGTTATCTCTGCCTGTTTCTGTTCCCCTCAGTGAATTTTCACCAATCTCTGTGTGAACCAAACCACCAACTCTGGTCTCTTCCGGGTGTACATAAACGATGATCGAGGATAAGAGGTGTCATCTGAGACGCACACAGCTGCTGCTGTTTGAGTTCTTGCTCGTGTAATGCCAGCTTCCCGAGGTCCTGCCCCACTCTTCTAGGTAAACAGACTCATTTCTAAGACCCCGAGAGGCGTGAAGACTTCCATTTCATCTGGTGTAATAAGAGTGGCCCCTCGGAGAGAAACTCAAGCCTCCGCCCGCACAGATGCTGGGGCAGACAGACGTGGGCAAGGAGGGGAAGGGAGCAGGGCGTGCTCTGCCTTCCCTTGGTTCCAGCCGCCCGAGAGCTTGAACTACTGAGCGCCCCCGCGCTGGATAACTCAAGTACCTGCACAAAACTCCTCAAATGTCTCCGCATGTGGGGTTGTCCTCCTGGAAGAATCGCGAGTCTCCTGCTGTGGACGTGAGCAGGGAAGGATACCGACCAGGCGGAGCTCCCGGGGAGTGGTGTCGTGTTGAGGAGGCCTTTGAATCCCGGTCCATCTTCCCACCGCCGCTGTTTTAGCGAAACCCATAGGACTGTCAGAGCTGAATGCTGGGCCACACAAGCCAGACCCTCCTTGTCCTGTGTGTTCCTGCCCGGAGCTGCCCAATCCTACCTTCTTCCTTAAGGTTCCTTGGCATTCAAAACGAAGGGCGGGGCGGGGCGGGGCGGGGGGAGAAAGGCGGGGTGAGAAAGTGCAGAGCGCGAGACCTCTGGCAACGTCGCTGCGGCGAGCAAGGGAGTTTTGACAAAGTGGGTGAAGGGGATGAATGGCACCCGCTAAGTGTCCCGCTGCCCGGGGCAACCTGGGCGTTGCCGACACCCGACGTGCAGGCAGGGTTTGGGAATCCCGACAACGACCTAGCAGAAACCTGGCGGTACCAAGGTGGCGGGTGGCGGATTTGCCCCCTCCCACCAGCCAGAGCGCCGCGCCCCTGGGGGCCACTTCCGGCGGGGGTGTGGAGGCCGCGGGAGCACGGCTCCCGCTGGGGAAGAAGCCGGGCCAGCCGAGTCCGGACCGCTCCCTAGGGACTCTTCGTCGTCTCGGCCCGTCCTGGAGCCCAAGGCCCCTCGTCTCCTGTCCCGACAGCTTACAACCCGGGGTCACCGTGGGGCACGTAAGGACACCCCAGGAAGAGAGCACGCATGCCCACCCCACAGAAGCCGAAGTGGGGGTCCTGGCCGCACCCGGAAAGGGAGCCAACAAACGGGACGGGACGCCCCTGGACTCGGCGCGTGGCCCCGCGAGCTACCTCTACCTGCCGGGAGACCCTCAGCTTTACCCGGTTCTGGTGCCTCATCCGCGCGGTGGGGGGGGGGGGGGGGGGTCTGCTTTGTACAGGGGAGGTGGTAGAGTATGAGAGCGTCGGCCGGGAGACAGCGAAGACGAGTGGCACAGCTTCTTTCAGGTGCCGTCGTGGGTGGCTCTGAAAAGAGCCTTTGGATGGGATGGAACCTCGAGCCGAGCGCGCACTTTAAGCCCGCTCCCCGCGGATGCGGCGGGCCAGCTGGATGTCCTTGGGCATGATAGTGACGCGCTTGGCGTGGATAGCGCACAGGTTCGTGTCCTCGAACAGGCCCACCAGGTAGGCCTCGCTCGCCTCCTGCAGCGCCATCACGGCCGAGCTCTGGAAGCGCAGGTCCGTCTTGAAGTCCTGCGCGATCTCGCGCACCAGCCGCTGGAACGGCAACTTGCGGATCAGCAGCTCGGTGGACTTCTGGTAGCGCCGGATCTCCCGCAGGGCCACGGTGCCCGGCCGGTAGCGGTGCGGCTTCTTCACGCCGCCCGTGGCGGGCGCGCTCTTGCGGGCCGCCTTGGTGGCCAGCTGCTTCCGCGGGGCCTTGCCGCCGGTCGACTTGCGGGCGGTCTGCTTTGTACGGGCCATAGCGAACCAAAACACCAACTCACCAGCGCAGCGGCAGCGAGAGTAACGGGGCCTCGGCCAGCCGCCGCACTCTTTATAGGCACCGTCTTCTTCCGATCGGGCGGGGCGATAATTGAAAGTCCCGCGCTGGCTGTCCATTGGCTGTGACGTCACCCGTCCCGGCATCACTCATTGGCCTGGGCAGAATCCTCCCTACCCCGCCCACCCGCCTCGCTTTCTACTTTCCAGTTCGCCAAGTCTTTCTCCTACCTTGTTTTTCCTTTCTTTTCGGCGGGCGGGGAGGGAGAAGGGGGGAGGGAGAAGAGGGGGGGGGGCTCATTTTTGAGCTCAACTCTGTCCGAATTTTCCTCCCTGACCCTTTTACCCCTTTGCCGCGCAGTACCCTCTTCCTTCCCTCGCGGGCTCCCCAACTCCACCTCACTCTTCCGTTTGCTCCCCGCCCCGCAAAGAGCCTTGTCCCCTTCTAAGAGCCCCCTCGTTGGTGTGATGGATCTTCTTTTCCCGCCTTGTCGGTACTTTTCGGATGGGAAAGTTGTCGGTCTCACCCCACCCCCTCGCCTCCCGAGCGCAAGATCCCGCCTCCGGGAACCCAAGCGGGGACCTGTCCCTCCGCTGCGAAGGCGGCCCCCTCACTTTTACTTGAGACAGCCGGCTCAGCTAAGCCAAGGTCAGGGCCGCCACATTCCCGCAAACTGCCAGCTCCCCCGCCGACTGGGGGGTGCACGTGTGTGTTGGGCAAAGGCCTCGCGAGCCCCGGAGTCGCGTACTTGGCACCCACTCCCGAGGGAGGAGCCCGGGGGCCACCCAACAGTACTACTCCTAGCGCAGTCGACCGTGGCTGCGCCCAACGGGCTCTGGCTCCTCTCCCAGCCTTCAAGTCCTAAGTAAGATCTACGAGATGGTTGAGGCGCAAGATTTGAGAGGCCGGGAGCGGCTCGGCGACTACTGGCCAATAGTGGAACGGAGAGGAGTCGCTACTGTGAACAACTCTTTATTTGAAAGGGTGGGTGGCTCTTAAAAGAGCCTTTGATTTCACAGGTACCCCTTTGCCACCAGGGCTGGCTGAGCTTCCGGACGCCGGCCTCACTTGCCCTTTGCCTTGTGGTGGCTCTCCGTCTTCTTGGGGAGCAACACGGCCTGGATGTTGGGCAGCACGCCGCCCTGGGCGATGGTGACTTTGCCCAACAGCTTGTTCAGTTCCTCGTCGTTGCGGATAGCCAGCTGCAGGTGGCGGGGGATGATGCGCGTCTTCTTGTTGTCGCGGGCCGCGTTCCCCGCCAGCTCCAGGATTTCCGCCGTCAGGTACTCCAGCACCGCCGCCATGTAGACCGGCGCGCCGGCCCCCACCCGCTCGGCGTAGTTGCCCTTGCGCAGCAGGCGGTGCACTCGGCCCACCGGGAACTGCAGGCCGGCGCGGGACGAGCGCGACTTGGCCTTGGCGCGGGCCTTGCCTCCTTGTTTGCCACGGCCAGACATGACGGCAAAGCTCACCGCGACCACCTCCCGCTCGACGACCGAGAATAGTCGCCGCAAACGCCGCCGCTTCAGCCTTTTATAGGCAGAACCCGGATTGTCTACGGGGCACTTTGATTGGCTAAGGCAGATCTTTGTTCTGACGACCAATAGGCCGGCTCGGCCAGAATCCGCTCATTTACATAATCTCGTCCCCCTCGCAGGAGCGCGGCCGAAAACTCGCGAATCACGACGCAGCGTAACCAGAACCTTAATTTGCGTGGGGCCTCTTTAAGTACCGAGTCGCTTCCGGTAGCCTCGGCCCTACGGTGGGGTTTGCGTTCCCGGTGGTCGGCGTCCGTGCCTTGTGCTCGCCGCTATGCCCGAGCCGGCAAAGTCCGCCCCCGCGGCCAAGAAGGGCTCGAAGAAGGCGGTCACCAAAGCCCAGAAGAAGGACGGCAAGAAGCGCAAGCGCAGCCGCAAGGAGAGTTACTCCATCTACGTGTACAAGGTGCTCAAGCAGGTGCACCCCGACACCGGCATCTCGTCCAAGGCCATGGGCATCATGAACTCGTTCGTCAACGACATCTTCGAGCGCATCGCCGGCGAGGCCTCCCGCCTGGCGCATTACAACAAGCGCTCGACCATCACCTCCCGGGAGATCCAGACGGCCGTGCGCCTGCTGCTGCCCGGCGAGCTGGCCAAGCACGCCGTGTCCGAGGGCACCAAGGCCGTCACCAAGTACACCAGCTCCAAGTGAGTCCCTGCCGGGACTCGGCGCTCGCACGGGTCGCCGGCCGCTTGACTCCAAAGGCTCTTTTCAGAGCCACCCACCTTCTCGGGGAAAGAAGCGGTTTTTCCCTATTTCAAAATGTTATTTTTCCATGCTATTTATTCTTTTCAATATCAGCCTTTTCCTTTGGGTGACAAGAAAGGACTCTAAGATTGGACCTGATTCTTCTAACATTGTGGAGAGCTAGAGTACGTGTATTTGTTCTCAAAAGTAACTCAGCTTTAACAGTGAAGCGGTCAGCAATGCATGGCAGTCAACGTGTAAATAATACTCATGATTATAGAAATTAGTGCTAAGCAGTGTTTGCTGTAAGGTAATTAGCTTGAATCTGTTTATTGTAATTGCATTTTTCTTTGGAAAATTAATGTGTTTGTAAACATGGAAAGCAGTACTTCTGAAACCACGCCCAGCACCCATAAATAAATTTTTCTCGGTACCTCGATATCTTGATTCTGTGGTTGAAGTAATTTCTAGTTTACACACTTTTTGCCCCAATTCGGTGTTTCTTTCAGGTACACTGAATCGGTACGTATTCACCGCTCAAATTGGAGACGTTAAACTGTCAGAATAAGATAATGCAAAAGCCACTCATCTATAATAAACCCTTCTTGCTCAGGTTGATAACCTACATTCTCCATAGTTGTAGTTTTGCTGTTTTCCAACCTGGATGAGGGAGGAGGAAAGAGGGTTTATAAATCCAGAATCTGGGCCTGTTAATCATAAAATGTCCAGAAACATTGTTAAAACTACTTAGGTCTTAAAAATATCGTGTGCTTAGGGGCACCTGGGTGGCTCAGTCGGTTAAGCGTCTGACTGCGGCTCAGGTCATGATCTCCTGATGTGTGAGCCGGGGTTCAGCCTTGGGCTCTGTTCTGACCACTCAGCCTGGAGCCTGCTTCAGATTCTGTGTCTCCCCCTCTCTCTGCTCCTCCCATGCTCATGCTCTGTCTCTCAATAATAAATAAATGTTAAAAAATAAAAAATACCGTTTACTTAGAGCTAGAGCAGTTCATTTTCTTTTTCTCTGAAAACAGGGGCACTAAATATTAGAGAATAAAAAAGGTCTTCTCCATTTCTGAGTTAGATGTTTAAAAGCAGTGTTTCCTAAAACAGTTCAAAGGCCATTAGAGCCTGAATCAATCAGTGGGTTTATCCCTTAACCCCCACATACTTCCACTGAACCCAAATCACTGGGGCACTGTGATTGGTGGGGTGAGAACCTCTGGGACACACCAGGTGATTCATGTTTCATAACGGACATATTGGCTATGCAGTTGCCATGTTATTTGGTAACCATCTGTTTGCAGTTTTCAGTTACCATCCAGACATGTCCTTTTTCCTAAATTGTCTTTTCCCATAATTATTCATAATTATTTTCCCATAATTATTCCCATAATTATTCATTATTCCCATAATTATTACATACAAAACTAGCTTCATTTTTTCTCTCATTAATCCAGGGCACCAAATATAGCATAAGACTTTGCCTTTCTACTTTTATTAAGGTTTGGAAACACATTTTAAAGAGGTCAAATGAGAACAAAAAATAAAGTACTAAAAGGCACAAAAATGAAACTTTCTGAAAAAAAATTAAGCACACTGCAAGTGTCCTAGCTCATCCCCTTGCTTATATACTTTTTTTATGTACCTACATAAAATCTCAGATATTATTGGCAGACCGTCCTATCTGCCCTGCCCAATTAAAAAACAGTAACTTATTTCCTAGTATTGTGCTAAAGCCATCCCTTCTTTCCAATGCTTAGGTCTCAGGAAACATTTCCCTACTTTTGCACATGTCTTGCTTGGATCTACCAAGAGATTAGAAAGAAGGCCAAAGCTTGAAAAGTTCAGGTAAATTATGGAGATGGGGAAGGGAAAAGAAAATAGGAGAAGGTTTGCATTTACAGGGTAGGAATATAATGAAAACATATTAAGAGGCACACAGGATGTTGGGCAAATACTGTAATTACATGTGGGGGAGGGAGTGGTCACCTTTGGTTCTGAAGATTCTCCAGATATGGGTAGGAAAGCAGAAAACAGCAAATTCTTAAAAGTGGAGGTGACTCATTATAACTGTATTACCTATCAATAGTTCCCTTTAGCACCAAAATTTACACTTACAAGTGTGAAAGCAAAACAAATATCCTGTTCAGGCTCCACTAGGAGTATTTTTGCACACAGTTTCCTGCAATAAGGGAGAGGGGGAAAAAAACACATTTTGCACCCTCAGATAAATAAAACATGCTGGGGGTGCAGCAGTAAACAGAGAAGGAAAAGTCGCTATCCACATAAAGCTATATTTTAGTTAATGGATGCTGAAAACAAAAAAATGAAAGAAATGCATAATAATATAATATTCAGGGGAATGTATGTGTTATGAAGTACCACAGAATATGGAAAGGAGTGTGGACAATAGGTCTGATCTGTTAATAGTTGAGCAGAGGCCTGAAGAAAGTAAGATAGCCATAGGCTATCTTAGAGAAGAGTATTCTAAGAACTGTGTATTCTAAAATCCAGTGCAAAGCCCCTGAGGCAGATACAAGTTTAGAGAGTTTAAGGAATAAGCAATAAGCAATAGTGTGGCTGAAGCACAGTCCACAAAGGAAATATCTGCAAGGAGAAAAGATCACAGAGGTAGTTGACAGATCATGGGGGCTTCATAGGCCATGGCAAAGATTTTGTCATAAAGGAGTTGGAGTGCCTTTGGAGAGTTTGATCAGAGTAATGACATTATTTGATGTTTTTTTTTTTTTAAAGCTCATCCACGATGCTATGTTAAAAAATAGACTATAAGAGAACAAGAGTAGAAGCAGGGAGAATTTCAAAGAGGCTACAGTAGTAGTTCAGGAGAGAGAGAGGTGGTACCAGTTGAGATCTGAGAAGTAGTTAAGATACATTTTGGTACATTTTGAATATATTTGATAATATATTCAAATGTATTTGATAATCTTGGACATATTTTTAAATTGATGACCTGAATGTTATGACAGGAGAAGAATAAAAGATTAATTGCAGGTTTTTGGCGAGAGCACTTGGAAAGAGCTGCTATTTACTGACACGAGAGATGAGAGATTTGGAGAAATCCAAGAGTACTGTTTTGGACAAAAATTGTGAGACTCCCGGTAGCTATCCAAGTGGAAATATCGAAAAGGAAATACTAAATTCCCAAACAGGAATATGATATATGAGAATCTGGAGTTCAGGGAAGAGAAAGGGGTTAGGTGTATAAAGTCTGGCTCTTGCTCTGTTGTAGATGATCTACCCTTTCTTTTTGAAAGCACTTAGAATCCCTATAACACATCAAGATACATTTTCTCCCTGAAAGTTACTTAGCTGTGGTCTCAGGATGTGACTAAATTCCCCTATTCAACTCCACTTTCAACCTCAGATTTTAGAAGACAGAATAACCAAATGTCTAAGCCCATGTCATTTGAGCATCCTTGTGGTGCTATCACTTAAGTCACCGTTACCACTAATGACTATAGCAAGTATGATAAACAGGTAACATTCAAAGTTCTGGTTAGTATATGATCACTGTCAAACATTCATAAGCCTTTTGATGAGGTGAAAAATCTTACACATTCATGATGAAATTGTATCAGGGTGCTCCTGGGTGGCTCAGTCGGTTAAGTGTCCGACTTCAGCTCAGGTCATGATCTTGCGGACTGTGGGTTCGAGCCCCGTGCCAGGCTCTGTGCAGACAGCTCAGAGCCTGGAGCCTGCTTTGGATTATGTGTCTCCCTCTCTCTGCCTCTCCCCTGCTCACACCTCTCTCTCTCTTTCAAAAGTAAATAAACATTAAAAAAATTTTTTTTAAAGAAATTGTATCAGTTAACAGATTTACTGCACAAACAAAATGGGATGTCTATGAAAGCTGTTTCTGTAGTATTTAAAGTCTTTAATTGTAACTTTTAAAAAATTTCTGAAGGAGGGGGGAATTCAAACCTATAGAAAAGTTTGTGGATGTTCAACCATTTCTTCATCTAGATTCACCAATTGTTACTATTTGCTGCATTTGCTTTATCACCTTTTTTTAAAGATTTTATTTTTAATTAATCTCTACACCCAACATGGGTCTCAAACTTACAACCCTGAGATCAAGAGTCGCATGTTCTATGGACTGAGCCAGCCAGGTGCCCTGTTTCATCACTTTTCATGCACACATGTTTTCTAAACAATTTGAAAGTAAATTGTAAGCATCTTGACACTTCTCCTTAAACACGTCAGCATGTCTCCCTTAAAAATAAAGACATTCTCCTATATAATTACATACCATTATTACATACAACACATTTAATAATGACTTAATATTAAATAATACACAATCCATATTCAAATTTCTCCAATTGTCAAAAAATATCCTATAATATAGTTGTTGTATTAACTTCCTATGGCTTAATTAGAAAGTCTTTGCAGATGTAACAACTTGCAATTGACCCTTGAACAACAAGGATCTTGGGACACTGACCCCTGAGCAGTCAAAAATCTGCATATGAATTTTGATTTCCCCCAAGCCTACTGTTGGCTGGAAGGAATCCTCTCCAATAACATTAGTCATTAACACATATTTTGTATGCTATATGTATTCTATACTATTGTCTTATAATAAAGTAGGCTAGAGAAAAAATGTTAAGAAAATCATAAGGAAGAGAAAATATATTTTGAGCCCTGTGCTGTATTTATCGAAAAATATGTGTACAAATGGAACCGTACAGTTCAAGTGTGTTGTTTAAGGTCACCTAAGTGTATTAAAAACTTTGTGGCTTAAAACACACACATGTATGCTCTTACATTTCTGGAGGTCAGAAGTACAAAATCAGTTTCACCAAGTGGAAACCAAGACTGCTGTCTCCAAAAGCTCTAGGGAGAGAATCCATTTCCAAACATTTTTGAAAAGCTTCTAGAGGGGGCTTTTTTTGTTCCTGGTCCCTTCTTTCCTCTTCAAAGCCAGCATCACATCATCTTCAAATCTCTCTCTGCTTTTATCACCTTCTTTCCCTTCTTGGCTTTCTGCTTTACTCTGATAAGGACCCTGGTGATTACATTTGGGGTTCCCGCAAATAATTGAGGATATTTTCCTATTTCCAAATCATATCAGTAAAATCCCCTTTGCCATGTAATATTCACAGATTCTAGGGATTTAGATGTGCACATATTTGGGGGCCATATTCAGCTTACCACAGCTATTGACTGCTGTTATGGGTTGAATTGTGTCCCCTGAAAAGATGTTGAAATATGACTCCACAGTGCCTTAGAAAGTGACTTTATTTGGAAATAGAGTCTTTGCAGAGATGTACAGGCATGTCTCTGAGATCCTGTGGGTTTGGTTCCAGACTACCGCAAGCGAGTCCAATGACATTTTTGGTTTCCCAGTGCATATAAAATTATGTTAACACTATACTGTATTTTATTAAGTGTGCAATAGCATTATGTCAAAAAAAAAAAACCCTGATATACATACACCTTAATTACAACATTTTATTGCCAAAAAATGCTATCACATGAGCTTTCACCAAGTTGTAATCACTGATCGCAATCACCATAACAAATAGAATAATGAAAGTCTGAAATATTGTGAAATTACCAAAACGTGACAGAGACACTAAGTGAATAAATGGTGTTGGAAAATGGCACAGACTTTCTCCATATAGTGTTGCTGCAAGCCTTCAGTTTGTAAAAAATGCAGTATCTACAAAGCACAATAAAATGACATATGCCTGTAATCAATTTAAAATGAGGTCATCGGGGTGGACCCTAATCCAATGTGACTAGTGTCCCTATGAAGATGTAGAAACACAGGAAGAAAACTGAGCCAGAAGTCAGAGTTATGCTGTCACGTGTCAAAAAATAGCTGAGGCTACCCAAGGTGAAAAATAAGCAAGGATTCTCCTTGAGAGCCTTCAGAGGGACAGGACCCTAGCAGCACCTTCAGATTTCTAGCCTCCAGAGCTATGGCAGGATAAATCTCTGTTGTTTTAAGTCGCTCAGTTCATGGTACTTTGTTATGTCAGCCCTAAAAAACTAATACAAATACTACAATTTTAAATAATAGAATTATATTAAGTTTTTATTTTTTTTATTTTTATTAAAAAAAAAATTTTTTTTTTAACGTTCATTTACTTTTGAGACAAAGAGAGACAGAGCATGAACGGGGGAGGGTCAGAGAGAGAGAGGGAGACACAGAATCTGAAACAGGCTCCAGGCTCTGAGCTGTCAGCACAGAGCCCGTCTCGGGGCTCGAACTCACAAGCCGTGAGATCATGACCTGAGCGGAAGTCGGACGCTCAACCGACTGAGCCACCTAGGCGCCCCTTGTTTAAGTTTTTAAATCACATCTGTGATTTGTTTAAATCTCAGACATTCCTTCTTGATGGTAATATTAACCTCTGGCCCTGGTCACATACTGATTTTAACACTTGGAGACTTACTCCAAACATGTAGTTGGAGCCCCTCTATTTTTTTCTTATCTACCCTATTTATCCTCTGAGACCTTTCAGGACAAAAGGCCTATCATCTTTTATGCTGGGAAATTATGTGCTATTATTTCACAAATATTTCAAGAGTCAAAGTAGTTGAAATAAAATACGTCAGACAAACAGGCTTAACCGGATATCCGAAGGTACAGCAGGGCTCCAAGGTTGGCTGAATTCCAGGAGTGGCTCAGAACACTGATTCTCCCCTGAAGATGTTCCTTCTTCTAGTGTTGTCTACAATTCTTCTTTGCCTTCACACCCCAGAGCACTCCATCCTCCTTTGCCCTTCAAAGAAACTTCTTTCCCAAAAGATAAAAGCAATCTACATTGCCTTACTCAGTTACTTCAATTTCTGAAATGTTTGTGCTAATCAGATTGGTCTAGATTTCTGAACTAATCAATGTGCAAAGGGGGCTGGGATTACACTCCAACCAATCAGGCCAACCCTGTAGGATTTGTTGTCTGGGAAACACATGTGGCAGTGGTTCTCAAATTTCCCTGCCCCTTAAAGTCACTTGGAGAGCTTTTTAAAAATCACCCAAGTGCAGACTGTTAGATCCCAAACCACTTAGATAAGAATTTCTGGGGATGTCATCCAAGCATCAGTATTTTTTAAAGTTCTCCAGGTGATTATAATAGACAGTCCAATCTGAGAAACACATAAGGGATTAGGTGGATTGCTTAATGAAAATCAGGACGCTATTAGAAAAACAGAATAAGAAAAATAAATGCTACAGTAATATTATAGGACTATCAACTACTAAGCTGTATTTCATGACAAACACATAAGAAGAAATAACATTTTCAAGAATACATTAAAGCTGGGCACCTTGGTGGCTCAGTTGGTTGGGCGGCCAACTTCAGCTCAGGTTATGATCTCACAGCTGGTGAGTTTGAGCCCCCCATGCGGCTCTGTGCTGACAGCTCATAGCCTGGAGCCTGCTTCAGATTCTGTGTCTCCCTTTCTCTCTGTCCCTCCCCTGCTCACATTCTGTCTCTCTCAAAAATAATTTTTTTTTTTTTAAAGAATACATTAAGGAGTCAAGGAGAAATAGTCTGGAAGAATACTTTAAGGTGATAGTCCTTCATCCCCATTCCTCTGTGTTTGTGTTCTTTTCCCTGAGTACTAGATGCACTCTCAAATTGCCAATGCCATATATCCACCTGAATATTAAAAGC
This sequence comes from Leopardus geoffroyi, assembly GCF_018350155.1. Classification (NCBI taxonomy): domain Eukaryota; kingdom Metazoa; phylum Chordata; class Mammalia; order Carnivora; family Felidae; genus Leopardus; species Leopardus geoffroyi. The sequence goes on from NC_059328.1 coordinate 104,824,422, forward strand.
TTCTCAAATTTGACTCAGAACTCTAGATCACTTTTCAGTGCCCCAAAAGCCATACCTCCTCCCAATATTCATCCTCATTAATAGCACCAGATGTTCAAATAAAAAACTTAGGGGTTTTGCTTTTAACTACATCTTATTCCTCACCAAAACCTATCACTTTTACCTCCAAAATCTAATCCTAATTCCAACATATTTAACCATCACATTATCATTATACTCCAACAGGTCTAGACTACCAGTGGTTCTCACACTTTAGCAACCATCAGAATCAGCCAGAGGACCTGTTAACACTGATTACTGGGGCCTGAAATTTTCATTTTTGATTGATTCTCAGGTAATACTGACGCTGCTCATCTGAGACCAGACTTTAGTAATCACTGCTCTACTTCACAACACTGCTATATAGTCTAGTAGTTGGTTTTCTTGCTTCTACTATGGACAACCTAGAATCTAGATCCACTAAGCAACCAGAGTAATTTTTTTTTTTTTTTTTTTTTTTTTTTGGTAAGGAGCAGCAGGCAGAAGTTTATTACAGATCGGAAAGTATGAATAGTATGAAGTCTCTCTTTACAGAGAGGGGGCATTTACAATGCGCCCAGAGTAATCGTTAACGATTACTAATGAGGTCATGTGTGCAGATCCTTGCCTAAAACAATCCAAGAGTTCCCAAAACACCGAGAACAAACCCTCAAGCCAATCTAACTCCTTTTCACTTTCCCAGCCATATTGGGGCTTTCTACTCGGCTAGCATTTTACACTCTCCTGCTTCAGAAATTACGCATATGTTGTACCCATTCTGTGGAAATAGCCTTCAAATTGGACAAGCTTTTCTAATAATTCTCATCACGACCATATATTAGGCAATTTTGAGGATTTGCACCAGCATTAACGGTTACCAGGTATCAAAATCCGCTTAAATCTTTCCATGAATGAAAAAAAAAAGAGCAGGTGCTCGTGAATCAGGGATACCGAGTCAATGAATTTGTCAGAACCAAAACTAAAAGTTATCCTTTTTAGTTCACAACTCTAAAGCACATGATGGAAAGACTGAAGTACCACCACCGTTTTACCAATTGGGAACACCAACCAGATAGTTGGTTGTACCTTTGTTAACCTGACAACTTCCTTATCCGGCATAAATAAGTTAATGAAACAAACACAGCATTTCTCAACGTTAACGACTTAGCAACGCACACGTTCAACTCTACGCAGCAAAGCCAAAGCCAGTTTCAAGGGAGGTCCTCTACAAGCCAAATAACACCATTTCCCATTACGTTCTTCTACCCAACTATACAGGAACTACTCTATCATCTAACAAAAAAGGAAAAGGAACGGTCACTTGTGCTTCACAAAAGAATTCAGTGTACTAAAAGAAAAACCCCAAAGGCAAACTAGGAACCATAACAGAGAAAGCGAACAGCGTCTTTCCCCGAGAAGGTGGGTGGCTCTGAAAAGAGCCTTTGGAGTCAAGCGGCCGGCGACCCGTGCGAGCGCCGAGTCCCGGCAGGGACTCACTTGGAGCTGGTGTACTTGGTGACGGCCTTGGTGCCCTCGGACACGGCGTGCTTGGCCAGCTCGCCGGGCAGCAGCAGGCGCACGGCCGTCTGGATCTCCCGGGAGGTGATGGTCGAGCGCTTGTTGTAATGCGCCAGGCGGGAGGCCTCGCCGGCGATGCGCTCGAAGATGTCGTTGACGAACGAGTTCATGATGCCCATGGCCTTGGACGAGATGCCGGTGTCGGGGTGCACCTGCTTGAGCACCTTGTACACGTAGATGGAGTAACTCTCCTTGCGGCTGCGCTTGCGCTTCTTGCCGTCCTTCTTCTGGGCTTTGGTGACCGCCTTCTTCGAGCCCTTCTTGGCCGCGGGGGCGGACTTTGCCGGCTCGGGCATAGCGGCGAGCACAAGGCACGGACGCCGACCACCGGGAACGCAAACCCCACCGTAAGGCCGAGGCTACCGGAAGCGACTCGGTACTTAAAGAGGCCCCACGCAAATTAAGGTTCTGGTTACGCTGCGTCGTGATTCGCGAGTTTTCGGCCGCGCTCCTGCGAGGGGGACGAGATTATGTAAATGAGCGGATTCTGGCCGAGCCGGCCTATTGGTCGTCAGAACAAAGATCTGCCTTAGCCAATCAAAGTGCCCCGTAGACAATCCGGGTTCTGCCTATAAAAGGCTGAAGCGGCGGCGTTTGCGGCGACTATTCTCGGTCGTCGAGCGGGAGGTGGTCGCGGTGAGCTTTGCCGTCATGTCTGGCCGTGGCAAACAAGGAGGCAAGGCCCGCGCCAAGGCCAAGTCGCGCTCGTCCCGCGCCGGCCTGCAGTTCCCGGTGGGCCGAGTGCACCGCCTGCTGCGCAAGGGCAACTACGCCGAGCGGGTGGGGGCCGGCGCGCCGGTCTACATGGCGGCGGTGCTGGAGTACCTGACGGCGGAAATCCTGGAGCTGGCGGGGAACGCGGCCCGCGACAACAAGAAGACGCGCATCATCCCCCGCCACCTGCAGCTGGCTATCCGCAACGACGAGGAACTGAACAAGCTGTTGGGCAAAGTCACCATCGCCCAGGGCGGCGTGCTGCCCAACATCCAGGCCGTGTTGCTCCCCAAGAAGACGGAGAGCCACCACAAGGCAAAGGGCAAGTGAGGCCGGCGTCCGGAAGCTCAGCCAGCCCTGGTGGCAAAGGGGTACCTGTGAAATCAAAGGCTCTTTTAAGAGCCACCCACCCTTTCAAATAAAGAGTTGTTCACAGTAGCGACTCCTCTCCGTTCCACTATTGGCCAGTAGTCGCCGAGCCGCTCCCGGCCTCTCAAATCTTGCGCCTCAACCATCTCGTAGATCTTACTTAGGACTTGAAGGCTGGGAGAGGAGCCAGAGCCCGTTGGGCGCAGCCACGGTCGACTGCGCTAGGAGTAGTACTGTTGGGTGGCCCCCGGGCTCCTCCCTCGGGAGTGGGTGCCAAGTACGCGACTCCGGGGCTCGCGAGGCCTTTGCCCAACACACACGTGCACCCCCCAGTCGGCGGGGGAGCTGGCAGTTTGCGGGAATGTGGCGGCCCTGACCTTGGCTTAGCTGAGCCGGCTGTCTCAAGTAAAAGTGAGGGGGCCGCCTTCGCAGCGGAGGGACAGGTCCCCGCTTGGGTTCCCGGAGGCGGGATCTTGCGCTCGGGAGGCGAGGGGGTGGGGTGAGACCGACAACTTTCCCATCCGAAAAGTACCGACAAGGCGGGAAAAGAAGATCCATCACACCAACGAGGGGGCTCTTAGAAGGGGACAAGGCTCTTTGCGGGGCGGGGAGCAAACGGAAGAGTGAGGTGGAGTTGGGGAGCCCGCGAGGGAAGGAAGAGGGTACTGCGCGGCAAAGGGGTAAAAGGGTCAGGGAGGAAAATTCGGACAGAGTTGAGCTCAAAAATGAGCCCCCCCCCCTCTTCTCCCTCCCCCCTTCTCCCTCCCCGCCCGCCGAAAAGAAAGGAAAAACAAGGTAGGAGAAAGACTTGGCGAACTGGAAAGTAGAAAGCGAGGCGGGTGGGCGGGGTAGGGAGGATTCTGCCCAGGCCAATGAGTGATGCCGGGACGGGTGACGTCACAGCCAATGGACAGCCAGCGCGGGACTTTCAATTATCGCCCCGCCCGATCGGAAGAAGACGGTGCCTATAAAGAGTGCGGCGGCTGGCCGAGGCCCCGTTACTCTCGCTGCCGCTGCGCTGGTGAGTTGGTGTTTTGGTTCGCTATGGCCCGTACAAAGCAGACCGCCCGCAAGTCGACCGGCGGCAAGGCCCCGCGGAAGCAGCTGGCCACCAAGGCGGCCCGCAAGAGCGCGCCCGCCACGGGCGGCGTGAAGAAGCCGCACCGCTACCGGCCGGGCACCGTGGCCCTGCGGGAGATCCGGCGCTACCAGAAGTCCACCGAGCTGCTGATCCGCAAGTTGCCGTTCCAGCGGCTGGTGCGCGAGATCGCGCAGGACTTCAAGACGGACCTGCGCTTCCAGAGCTCGGCCGTGATGGCGCTGCAGGAGGCGAGCGAGGCCTACCTGGTGGGGCTGTTCGAGGACACGAACCTGTGCGCTATCCACGCCAAGCGCGTCACTATCATGCCCAAGGACATCCAGTTGGCTCGCCGCATCCGCGGGGAGCGGGCTTAAAGTGCGCGCTCGGCTCGAGGTTCCATCCCATCCAAAGGCTCTTTTCAGAGCCACCCACGACGGCACCTGAAAGAAGCTGTGCCACTCGTCTTCGCTCTCTCCCGGCCGACGCTCTCAATACGCTACCACCTCCCCTGTACAAAGCAGACCCCCCCCCCCCCCCACCGCGCGGATGAGGCACCAGAACCGGGTAAAGCTGAGGGTCTCCCGGCAGGTAGCTCGCGGGGCTACGCGCCGAGTCCAGGGGCGTCCCGTCCCGTTTGTTGGCTCCCTTTTCGGGTGCGGCCAGGACCCCCACTTCGGCTTCTGTGGGGCGGGCATGCGTGCTCTCTTCCTGGGGTGTCCTTACGTGCCCCACGGTGACCCCGGGTTGTAAGCTGTCGGGACAGGAGACGAGGGGCCTTGGGCTCCAGGACGGGCCGAGACGACGAAGAGTCCCTAGGGAGCGGTCCGGACTCGGCTGGCCCGGCTTCTTCCCCAGCGGGAGCCGTGCTCCCGCGGCCTCCACACCCCCGCCGGAAGTGGCCCCCAGGGGCGCGGCGCTCTGGCTGGTGGGAGGGGGCAAATCCGCCACCCGCCACCTTGGTACCGCCAGGTTTCTGCTAGGTCGTTGTCGGGATTCCCAAACCCTGCCTGCACGTCGGGTGTCGGCAACGCCCAGGTTGCCCCGGGCAGCGGGACACAGCGGGTGCCATTCATCCCCTTCACCCACTTTGTCAAAACTCCCTTGCTCGCCGCAGCGACGTTGCCAGAGGTCTCGCGCTCTGCACTTTCTCACCCCGCCTTTCTCCCCCCGCCCCGCCCCGCCCCGCCCTTCGTTTTGAATGCCAAGGAACCTTAAGGAAGAAGGTAGGATTGGGCAGCTCCGGGCAGGAACACACAGGACAAGGAGGGTCTGGCTTGTGTGGCCCAGCATTCAGCTCTGACAGTCCTATGGGTTTCGCTAAAACAGCGGCGGTGGGAAGATGGACCGGGATTCAAAGGCCTCCTCAACACGACACCACTCCCCGGGAGCTCCGCCTGGTCGGTATCCTTCCCTGCTCACGTCCACAGCAGGAGACTCGCGATTCTTCCAGGAGGACAACCCCACATGCGGAGACATTTGAGGAGTTTTGTGCAGGTACTTGAGTTATCCAGCGCGGGGGCGCTCAGTAGTTCAAGCTCTCGGGCGGCTGGAACCAAGGGAAGGCAGAGCACGCCCTGCTCCCTTCCCCTCCTTGCCCACGTCTGTCTGCCCCAGCATCTGTGCGGGCGGAGGCTTGAGTTTCTCTCCGAGGGGCCACTCTTATTACACCAGATGAAATGGAAGTCTTCACGCCTCTCGGGGTCTTAGAAATGAGTCTGTTTACCTAGAAGAGTGGGGCAGGACCTCGGGAAGCTGGCATTACACGAGCAAGAACTCAAACAGCAGCAGCTGTGTGCGTCTCAGATGACACCTCTTATCCTCGATCGTCGTTTATGTACACCCGGAAGAGACCAGAGTTGGTGGTTTGGTTCACACAGAGATTGGTGAAAATTCACTGAGGGGAACAGAAACAGGCAGAGATAACTTTTGAAAACTTTTGCCCTTTGCAAGGAGTGTGGGGAGGAAAGAAAGAGAGAGAGGAAGGAGGGAAGAAAACTTTTTCTGCTCCTGCCAGAGGGTCCCCAGTTTTCAGCCCCAGACTCAGAGATTTTCAGAATAGGCCCTGTGACCGGCTGAATTGTGTCTCTCCTCCCCCCCCCACCCCCCCCACCCCCCACCCCCAGCAATTTCTGTGTTGAAGCTCTAACTCCTAGTACCTCAGAAGGTGACTGTATTTGGAGATAGGGCCTTTGAAGAGGCATTTAAGTTAAAATGTCATTAGGATGTGCTCTCATCCTATATGAGTAGTGTCTTTTTTATAAGAGGAGATCAGGACACAGTCAGCACAGAGGGACGACCATAAGAGGACACAGTGAGAAGGCAGCCACCTGCAGGCTAAGGAGAGGCCTCAGAGGAAACCAAACCTGATGACATCTTGATCTTGGACTTCTTAACAACAACAAAAAAGGTTTTTTTGTAAGTTTTTATTTATTTATTTTGAGAGAGAGAGAGAGCACCAGGGGCGGGGGTACAGAGAGAGAATCCCTAGCAGGCTCCATACAGCGCAGAGTCCAACGCGGGTCTCCAACCCACAAACGGTGAGATTATGACCCGAGCCAAAGTCTGGCACTTAACCAACTGAGCCACCCAGGTGCCCCTTGATCTTGGACTTCTAGCCTCTAGAGCTGGGAGTCGGTAAATTTCTGTTGTTTAAGCCAGGCAGTCTGGTATCTTGTGAGGGCAGCCCTAGGAAATCAATACAGGCCCCATGGTCTCTGCCGGGGGCCTCATTCCCTGCTCAGACCAACAGTACGGGATGGGATCCCCTGTGACTTAGTTATAAGCAGAAGTAGCAGTGACTCGGAGCTCTGCAGGGATGACCCCTTTGCAGCCCGCATCTCTTGTCCGTTGAAATTTGTTTCCAAAAGTGCAGCCTTTTGGAAGTCTTCAAAGGGAGAACTACGTTCTAGAGTGGCAGAGCCCTTAGTGGCTCAGCAGACCCCTGATTTCCATGCCGGAGCCCTTCCTCCTCAGGATCCCATGCCTCAAACTGATACTACATCAGCTTCGACCAACCTAAAATACCAAAGATGCCCAAGACCTGCCCGTGGCCCTGAGATTTGAGAACAGCCTGCGGGCATCTGCCGTGGCTAAGGCAGTTCAGGGATTCCTGGCTTAGTGGGAATGGCTATGATCTGCCGTCACCCCTCTCCTCGCGTTTCTACCCACGTGTGCTCCTCCCACCACAGCAAGTGGAGCGCTCGCTCCTCAAATCCACGATTGCAGGGTGTGGAAGTAAAATAGGAAAGCAGAGGAGGAAGAGCACGGGGGAGTTAGGACCTGGCCCCTCACTGGTGCGGGACAGTGGTGGCCTTCCCTGGGTGGTCTTAATTGGTTTCCTGTCAAAGGTGAGCCCCTCAGAGGATGGACCTCCTCTGCATCACTAATCTGCCTTTCAGAGATATGGCCTTGCTGCCTAGTTGGCGGCCCCTAACTGGGCTTCCTGCTCTGATAGGCTATAGAGCCATGGAGGGCCCTTTGCTCTGGGGTCATTCTGCGATGCTGGAGGAAAAATTAGCTTGATTTTTAGTGCAGTGCTTGTGCGTTACTGTGTACACACGTTTAGCTAGTAAAACCGATATTTCAGGATCTCTGCTCATTTTCTGAGGGTTCCATAAAAGGCTTTTTGCAATGGAATTACCTTTGTAGGTGGTTTTGCAGTTTTCTTAAGACTTTTCCCTCGCCACCCCACCCCTTTTATCATCCTTAGCTGAACAACTCTTTCCCGGCTACTGGCTGCCAGAAACTCATTGAAGTGGACGACGAACGTGAACTTCGTACCTTTTATGAGAAGCGAACAGTCACAGAAGTTGCTGCTGATGTTCTAGGTGAAGAGTGTAAGGGTTACGTGTTCCAAATCAGTGGTGGCAATGACAAACAAGGCTTCCCCATGAAGCAGGGTGTCTTGACCCATGACTGTGTCTGCCTGCTGCTGAGTACAGGGCCTTCCTGCCACCAACCCAGAAGGACTCTGGGGGAAGAAAGCGCAGATCTGTTCAGGCTTGCATTGCGGATGTCAATCTCAGTGTTCTCAACTTGGTCATTGTAAAAAACGGGGAGAAGGATACTCCTGGACTCACTGATCCTACTGTGCCTTGTAGCCTGGGGGCCCCAAAGACCTAGCAGAATCCGCAAAGTTTTCAATCTCTCTAAGGAAGATGATGTCCGCCAGGATGTTGTGAGAAAGTCCCTAAACAAACAAAGTAGAAAACCTCATACCTGAGCGGCCAAGATTGGGCGTCTTCTCACTCCATGTGTCCTCCAACACAGACGTCGGGGTACTGCTTTGAACAAGCAGTGCATGAAGACAAATAAGGAAGAGCCTGCAGAAAATGCTAACCTTTTAGCAAGAGAATGAAGGAGGCCATAGGAACAGACTGCTAAGAGACAGAGGCTGTCTTCTCTAAAAGGTTCTACCTCGTCTGAGTCCAGTCAAAAATGAGATTTTGTAAGAGTGGCAAATAAATATTCATTTCTTTGTTGAATAAAACAAATGAATTTTTATTTATTGAGCGTCTCAGGGAAGCTCAGGAGCAGGAACTAGCCTGGTTGAGAATGGGGAACAAAATTCTAGGCCTAGGGGTAAGGGAAGAGACACCCAGAAGGAGGCGGGGTCTCTTCTGATTACCCCAAATAGTCCGCTGGGGCAAATGTGAGGGTACTTGGAGGACGCTCCTTGTACAGGGAAAAAGGGCACTTTTTCATAAGGGCACTTTTCATGCATTGTGTATAGATCATTAAAACTATATTCCTCAGAGTGTACAAAAGATTTTTTAAAAAATCTGTCTTTCAGCTCTCCTATACAACAGCAGGTCTGGGTCTTGACAATGGAAGTGTTCTCTATTCAGCCTGACTGAGCCCCCTGTCTTCACATAGGGCCAGGAAACCACAGGCAGTGGAAGCAGGTGTATGCACACTCACTTTCTGAGGATTTGGAGCCTATTGACCGAGTCTTTCTCACCCAGCAGAGGGTCAGGCCTTGGCAGGACACTGCTGCCTTACCTATTAGCTGCCATATTGGTGATTTGCCTCAAGGGGCTAGGGCAACAGAATCTGATTCTCACCGTGAACATATTCTGGGAGGACTATGAGGAATTTCCCAGTGCCTTCAAGGGCTTCGCAAATTGCCACAGGCATTCTAGTGACAACTTGGACACCTGTTTGGCAATAGGACAAAGTTGACATCCCTGCCACTATCCTGTGAAATCCAAACTTCCTAGGCCTAATAGGAAACTTTTGGAATGTCTTTGTGGGTTTGAGAAACTAGGGTGAAAATTAGTACCAAAAACTAGTACCAAAAATTTTTAAGTCAGCATCAAAATCTAATTGTTTTAGGTACTTAAGTAATTTCCCACTTTCAGATCAGTCAGAAAGAAAAAAAAAAAAGTCAGGCAAAAAGCAATTCATGTTCTCTTCAAAAGTCTTCTCATGTCCAACCTGGTTGGAAAATCTGTCAGCCAAGGAGCTGGTATTGTTCATTGGACTTTGGGTCCTTTAATCAGAGCTGATGGTGGCCTCAGCTATAGCAGCAACTAGGAGTGGACAGAGATGAAGTGATGGATTTGAGGGAATTGTAGGGGGAAAAGTTGGTAAGATGTGGTGATTTAGGCATTTGGAGAATGCAAGAGAAAAAGGAGATTCTCCTTGACCCAAGGAACTAGGAGATGATAGAAGATTTCACTAAGGTGAAGAATTCAGGGAGAGCAAACTGCTTTTGGAACCAAGAAGATGCTTAAAGGCCCTTCTGACATTGATGTTGAGAATCCTGTTAACCATCTAGAAGGACGCATTCACCAGGAATTCTGAATATTAATCTATTCAGTAAATGGGCTCACCTGGAAATACTTTGGGGGGAAGCCCTTAGCAGAAGGATAAGGGAATAAGGGCTAACAGAAGGCAGGGAATTGGATGAGATGTAGCCAGAAGTCCAGGAGAAGAGAAGAGGGCTGAGGCAGCACCCTGGCTGCAAGAAGGAGCAGTGAGGGGGCTGGTAGAAGAAGGGAACGTCAGGAGACAGAGGATAGCTGGAGACAGATGAGGACCACCAGGACAGCATATGTCCCAAGGAGGCATAGGTGGTAGCAACAGCACTGTATTATGCACATCATTCAGAAATGATGATAACCACTCATGTTCATCAAGCTCAGTCACTTTTTTTTTATGTTTATTTTATTTTTGAGAGAGAGAGCCTAAGCGGGGAAAGAGAGACACAGAATCCCCTCTTGTGAGAGAGAGAAATGAAGACACAGAATATGAAACAGGCTTCTGGTTCTGAGCTGTCAGCACAGAGCCTGACACGGGGTCCGAACCCAGGAACCACGATATCATGACCTGAGCTGAAGTCAGACACTTAACCGACTGAACCACCCAGGTGCCCTGTGGCTCAGTCACTTCTAACTATGCTTTCTACTGCATCTCTCTTTTAATCATCGACAACCCTGCAAGGCAGGTAGGTGTTTTCTCATCATTTTACAGGCTAGGAAGCTTAAAGTATCTTGCCTAAGCTCCCACAGCTAGTGAGTGCCATGATCCAGGATTCTGCCTGAAATGCTAGGACTCCAAAGTTCAAATTCCTAAGCAGAAAACATCAAGTGAAGAGGACATCCTGGCAGCTGAGCAGGGACGTGATGGGAGGTTCATGATGTACAGGGTTGAGGGCCTTGCTGCTTCAACGGGCCCTTTGATACCTGCTTACCCACAGTCCACCTGTCACCACCACTATCAAGTGGAGAAAAACGTCTACCCTGTGCCAGAGTTGAGCTTTACAGTCTCCATCTCCTCCACCCTGTTACCTTCAGCAATGAAACACGTGCCCATGTGTCATGATCAGTACAGAGAAGCAGAGGCTAAGTGCAAGGCCACAGACTTGAGTTGGAGTCCTGGCTCTGCCTCTTATTACCTATGAGGCTTTGGCAAGATGCTTCATCTCACCAGGCCTCAGTTCCTCATCTGTAAAATGGGGATAACAGTACCTGCCCAGTGGTGGTGTCTGGAGACGTTTAAAGAAAACAATTCCGGGGCGCCTGGGTGGCGCAGTCGGTTAAGCGTCCGACTTCAGCCAGGTCATGATCTCGCGGTCCGTGAGTTCGAGCCCCGCGTCGGGCTCTGGGCTGATGGCTCGGAGCCTGGAGCCTGTTTCCGATTCTGTGTCTCCCTCTCTGTCTGCCCCTCCCCCGTTCATGCTCTGTCTCTCTCTGTCCCAAAAATAAATAAACGTTGAAAAAAAAAAATTAAAAAAAAAAAAAAAAAGAAAAAGAAAACAATTCCCATGAAGTGACAAGCCCACGTCTGATCCAAAATAAACAATAGGGAAAATATGTAAGACTATCATTAGCTATTTAGAAAAGTTGAAACAAAATTATGAAGGTAAATACCCTTACAATTCCCAAATTGCAAACCTTCCCTGGCTTTTAATTAGATGCTCATTAGCCATTCCCCTGTTTACACAAGTTTGTTCTCGCCCTACCCAATGTCTGCAATTCACAGCTACTCCCATGACTGGGCATAACCCTTCCTTCCGTCCACGTATGTCCCCCACTTTGCAGGCTTACTGTTTAGTCTGTAAAATTCAGCCCTGTGATGCTCTCCTCATGTGCCCCCCACCCCACCACCCCTGCTCCTCCTCCTCAGACCAACAGCACTTTCCTCAGGTTCTAACAAGCATATGCTCCCCTCTGTTTTAGCGGTTCCTCCGGTATTGTTTATCCTTCCAGTTTCCCCATCAGATTCTGAGTTCCTTCGGGATGGGCATTTTGTCTTACTCATTTCTGTAAGTCAGCATCCTGACTGCCTAGACGGTCAGGGAATGCCTCATGAAGGACCTAAAAACCTTGGCCTCTGAATCTTTACTCGAAAGGACACACCACCCAGTACCCACACTCTCATCCCACCCACAACCCACCCGTCTCTCAGGGAACTCTTAGGAATTTGCGGGTCAGGAGCAGGCCTAGCCTGTACCCTGGAAGGAACTTCCTATAGGTTGTAACCCTTGTCCACAAATGGCTAAAGCCACCACTAGCCTGTTTCTGTGACCTTAGCTGAAGGCAGAGTTCACCACCACCGATCCCTTCAATGGAATCAGTGCTTCAAGGGTGATTCTTTAGGGAGGGGGGCACATTTGTGGTAAATTGGACAGCCCCTCCCCCAAGATGTCCACATCATGATCCCTGCAACCTGTGAATATGTTACTTTATATAGCAAAGGGACTTTGCAGCTGTGATTAAATTCAGGACCCTGAGGCAAAATTTATCCTGGATTATCTGGGTGGGCCCTAAATATCATCACAACTGGCCTTATTAGAAAGAGGCAAGAGGTCTAATGGGGAGAAGGCAAAGTAATGACAGTGCTGAGGCCAGGGGCCAAGAGAGGCTAGCAGCCTCTAGAAGCTGAAAGAGACAGGAATGGATTCCCTCTCTAGAGCCTCCAGAAGGAATCAGTCCTTCTGACACTGATTTTCGCCCCTTAAGACTCATTTTGGGATTTTGACCTGGAGACCATAAGAGAATAAATTTGGGGTCGTTTGTTAAAGCAGGAAAAGGATACACACGGTCCTTTTCATTCATCAAAGATGCCAGGTTCTTTTAACTTGGTGAAGGGGGGGATGGGGATCTGAGTGTCATCAGGAGCAGAGTAGGAAGTGTACTTGCAGAAAGGAGTGGGGGTGGGGTGGAGGAAGATGTGGCTGAGGAGGAAAAAGGGGTCTGGGAGACCTGGTGTTCCACAGCGAACAGGTTGGCTCCTCCACGAGCCTGACCAGCCTCCCTGACCTGCTTGGCCCGGAGTTCCTCAAGGCTTCCATCTTCATGAGCGGCGCTGAGCGCTCCCAGACACTGCTTGGCCTCTCCCAGACCTGGGCCTCTGTAGGGCTCCCCAAGGCCATGCGGGGCAGGAAGAACCCAGACTCGCTTCACCTTCACCGTGGGCTTGTAGCAGTGGCCAAGCTCTTCTTGCTCTTGAGGAAAGCTCACACCCAAACTGCTGCTAGAACCTGTTAGGGTCCTAGGGCTGCCAAGATTCCCACAAACTTGGTAGCTTGAAGCAACAGGAATTCATATTCTCACATTTCTGGAGACGAGTGGTCCATCCAAAGTACCGAAGTATCAGCAGGGCCAGGATTTCTCCAAAGCTTCCCCGGCGGAGGGGAGGGTGGGGGGGAAGAGGGCGGGGCTTCCTCACCTTTTTCAACTTCAAGTGGCTCCTGGCTTTCCTTGGCTTGCGGCAGCAAAATCTCCAATCTCTGCCTGTGTCTTCATATGGCCTTCTCCCCTGTGTCTTTCCCGCTCCTTTCTCTCTCTCTCTCTCTGTCTTTTTTTTCCTGAGTCCCATGTCTGTTTCTTTTTATTTACTTATTTATTTATTTTTAATTTTATTTATTTATTTTTTAAATTTACATCTACGTCAGTTAGCATAGAGTGCAATAATGATTTCAGGAGTAGATTCCAGTGATTCATCCCCTATGTGTAACACCCATAGTGCTCATCCCAACAAGTATCCTCCTTAATGCCCCTTACCCATTTAGCCCGTCCCCCTACCCACAACCCCTCCAGAAACCCTCAGTTTGTTCTTTGCATTTAAGAGTCTCTTATGTTTTGTCCCCCTCCCTGTTTTTATGTTATTTTTGCTTCCCTTCCCTTCCCTTATGTTCATCTGTTTTGTATCTTAAAGCCCTCATATGAGTGAAGTCATATGATATTTGTCTTTCTCTGACTAATTTCTCTTAGCATAATACCCTCCAGTTTCATCCATGTAGTTGCACAGGCAAGATTTCATTCTTTTTGATTGCCGAGTAATACTCCATTGTGTGTGTGTGTGTGTGTGTGTGTGTGTGTGTGTGTGTGTACATCTCTATCCATTCATCCATCGATGGACATTTGGGCTCTTTCCATACTTTGGCTATTGTTGATAGTGCTGCTATAAACATGGGGGCGCATGTGTCCCTTCGAAACAGCACACCTGTATCCCATGGATAAATACCAAGCAGTGCAATTGCTGGGTCATAGGGTCATTCTATTTTTAACTTTTTGAGGAAGCTCCATACTGTTTTCCAGAGTGGCTGCACCAGTTTGCATTCCCACCAGCAGTGCAAAAGAGATCCTCCTTCTCTGCATCCTCACCAACATCTGGTTTTAATTTGTATTTCCCTGATGATGAGGGATGTTGAACAGTTTTTCATTTTTCATTTCATTTTTTCATTTGTCTGTTGGCCATCTGGATGTCTTCTTTTCCTACTCCTTTCTCTTATTCCATCCTACATCCAGGAGAATTTCATCTAAACATCCTTAATTACATCTGCAAAGACCTTATTTCTAAATAGGGTCACATTTTGAGCTTCCAGGTGGACATGACTTTTGGGAGGACACTATTCAACCCACTGCAGATTCTGAGCTCAGAGCCTCTTAGAGGGCCTTCTCAAAGCAGAACCAGACTTCCCCTAATTTTCTCTTTTTAGGTGCCCCTGCACTTTCCATCTCCAAAAGGCCCTTCTGTCTGTCAGTTACACCTGAGTATAAACCACGAGGAACAGATTTGCATTTTTACTCACACCCCCTGTGTCCGACAGTGTGGGGGCCAGAGGGGAGGCTGTGTCTCCACTTAGAAAACTCCAGCCTTCAGAGCAATACACAGAGACGTCTGTGACCCTTGGCTAGATACCTCTGGTGACCTGGGGAAGGCCCAAACTGGACAACTAGGAAACTGTTCCCCAGATTCACTTGTCTGGGAAAAACTGGAAGAGAAAAGACAGAGCTATTACAACCGGGGCTTGATGTTGCAGTTTGAATATCTGTAAAATAGTGACAAGAAAGGTACATACCTCATAGGATTACCATAGGGATGAAATGAGATAAACACAGTCCATGCAAAGTACTTAGGGCAGAATCTCAACATGGCAATAAATAATTATTAGTCATTTCATTAACATTCTGATAAACACTAACCAGTACAAGTCCTAGATCTTTACCTTGGGAACCTCACAATCAGGATGTGGAAAGACTCACAGGAAACAATGGGTACATTATATAATCTAGAGGAGTAGCATCTAGAGATTCTTCTAGACTGTGACCCAGACAATAAGAATATTTGGGTTCCTGGATGTTTTGTGACTCACAAAAGCCTTCCCCTTATGTCTTCTCGTTTGATTCTACAATAACCCTGGAAAGGAAGTAGGTCTTTTTATTCCTGTTTTACAGATAGGGAAATTTCTGGTGAAGATGAGCCCCCTGGGGATACGGGTCACCCAGCTAAAAAGTGACCAGGAAAGGGGCGCCTGGGTGGCGCAGTCGGTTAAGCGTCCGACTTCAGCCAGGTCACGATCTCGCAGTCCGGGAGTTCGAGACCCACATCAGGCTCTGGGCTGATGGCTCAGAGCCTGGAGCCTGTTTCCGATTCTGTGTCTCCCTCTCTCTCTGCCCCTCCCCCGTTCATGCTCTGTCTCTCTCTGTCCCAAAAATAAATAAACGTTGAAAAAAAAAAATTAAAAAAAAAAAAAAAAAAAAAAAAAAAAAAAGTGACCAGGATGGAATTTGAGCCTACGCTTTGTGTTTTACTTTTCTTTTGTATTAGGTTCAAGGTTTCCAGGGAAAGTGATTACACATAGATACAAATAATATCAATATTTGCACTGTAGTGGGGGTAACTGGGTGGCTCAGTCGGTTAAGCATGCAACTTCAGCTGAGGTCATGATCTTGCAGTTCGTGGGTTCAAGCCCCGCACCAGGCTCTGTGCTGACAGGTTGGAGCCTGGAGCCTGCTTCCGATTCTGTCTCCCTCTCTCTCTGCCCCTCCCCCACTCACACTCTGCCTCTCTCTCAAAAATAAATAAACATTAAATATATATATATTTGTACTATAGAGAAGAGAAAATAATTTTCCCTCTGTCCTTCTGCATTCCTAGCTGAGACTCCCATAATAAAAGACAAATTAACAAGAGAAAATCAAACAGAAGTTTATGTACTTATTTATTTTAATATATTTTTTTAATGTTTATTTTATTTCTGAGAGAGAGAGACAGAATGCGAGCAGGGAAGGGGCAGAGAGAGAGGGAGATACAGAATCCAAAGCAGGCTCCAGACTCTGAGCTGTCAGCACAGAGCCTGGCGCGGGGCTGAAACTCACAGACAGTGAGAAAGTGACCTGAGCCAAAGTTGGACACTCAACCAACAGAGCCACCCAGGTACCTGTAAACAGAAGTTTATTAACATGCATACCTCATGTATACATGGGAGACACCCAAGGAAAAATAATTAACTCCCCAAGATGGCTTAGAATTCAGACATAAATACCATCTTAATAGTGAAAGAGGAGGGGAACTGGAGGCCTCTTAGGAGACAGTAAATGCCTTTTTAAAAGATGAATGGGCCCTTAGAAGAATACACGGGAGATATGAGAGTTTGTGACAAAGTTTGTCTGGCTGTGGAGTCGAGTTCTCCTGTGATAAGGGGTAATATTCCCTGCTTGATGAAACTCCCAGGAAAGGGACTTATGACAACTGAGTTCCTTCTGGAGGCTGTATCTTGAGGCAGGTAAGTGAGGGGAGGGTCAGAGAAAATCTGTCCTTACATTGTTGTTTGAGCCTACAGCTCAAAATATCAATATGCCAAAGTAGCATATATTGGGGGAATATGTTATATGACCCTTCCGCACAGTAGAACAAACCTCTCGACCTCAACTCACAGTAAGAAATTCATTTTACATTGCCTCTACACAAGAATATAAATTGAAGGGGCACCTGGGTGGCTTAGTCAGTTAAGCGTTCAACTTCAGCTCAGGTCATGATCTCATGCTTCATGGGTTCGAGCCCCGCTTCAGGCTCTGTGCTGATAGGTCAGAGCGTGGAGCCTGCTTCAGATTCTGTGTCTCCCTCTCTCTCTGACCCTCCCCTGCTCGCACTCTGTCTCTCTCTCTCTCTCTCAAAAATAAAATAAACATTAAAAATATATATATAAATTGCAACAAGTTTCACAAAATGATACTATTTGTGATATACTCTATCTTCTTCTTAAAAAAAGGGAAAAGTAAAAAGATGACCTCTATCAAGTAAATCAATTTTCATAACCCACTAATGGTTTACAATCTATAGTTAGGAAAAAACCACTGGCTACAGGAAACTACAAAGAACAAAGTAAAAATCATCTTACTCATGTTTAATAAATCTTAATATTTCTCTGAATATGCCTTCTGAATCTCTCTATGCTTGCACAAACCTATGCCTGTCTTTGTAGGGAGGTAATACCCACCTCAGTAGCTAGAGTGGAAGGCTTATTGTGGTAGATGACTAAAGGAAATGTAGGTTGAGCTCTGTGGGAGCTGAGAGGAAAAGGTCCATTCCAGCTGAGCAAATTTGGTGGTGATATTTTGAGCTGGGTTCTAAAGAGTATTTAGGTTTTGAGGCATGTTTAGATTGGGGGCTAGGAGAAGGTGGTGTAATCCAGGCAGAACAGACAATGAAAACAAAGAACTTTTATGGGGCCACATGTAGCATGGGCAAAGGGCAGTGACGAGAAGTGAGCTTTAGGGGTGCCTCTGGCTCAGTCAATAGAGCATGCAACTCTTGATCTCAGGGTTGTGAGTTTGAGCCCCATGTAGGTGTAAAGATTACTTAAAAAAAAAAAATCTTAAAAAAAAAAAGTGAGCTTTTAGTACCAGGGACTCCATGCCAAACTAGGGAGAGGCTAGGTTTTATTCTAGAAACAATGTTGGAGCAAAGGATATGAACAGGCAATATACAAGAGAACAAACACAAAAGCTATCGAACTCATGTAGAGATGCTTGAACTGATTAATAATCAAAGAAACAAAAATGAAAAGAATAATGAGATATCACTTTACACCAGCGAGTGTAGAAAAACTCATAAAGTTGGATGACCCAAGGGTTGGTTGGAAGTAGGCTCAGAGGAGCACTGATACCATGGTGTTGGAAGTCTGGGGCAACCATTCTGGAGGGGAGCTTGGTACTCTTTGTTCAGTTAAGAATAAACAGATTCTGGGCTTGCCTGGTGGCTCAGTCAGTTAAGCTAGGCTTTGGCTGGGGTCATGATCTCACAGTTCATAAGTTCGAACCCTGCATCCGGCTCTGTGCTGACAGTGCAGAACCTGGAGCCTGCTTGCAGTTCTGTGTCTCCCTCTCTTCCTGCCCCTCCGCCGCCCCTGCTCACACTGTCTCTATCTCTGTCTCTCTCAAAAATACACATTAAAAAAAAAAAAAAAAAAAGAATAAACGGATCCCAATAAGCAGTTCTGTTCCTGGGTCTTTATCTAATTTTTTTTTTCAACGTTTATTTATTTTTGGGACAGAGAGAGACAGAGCATGAACGGGGGAGGGGCAGAGAGAGAGGGAGACACAGAATCGGAAACAGGCTCCAGGCTCTGAGCCATCAGCCCAGAGCCTACGCGGGGCTCGAACTCACGGACCACGAGATCGTGACCTGGCTGAAGTCGGACGCTTAACCGACTGCGCCACCCAGGCGCCCCAGCCTGGGTTTTTATCTAAAAGATATTCTTACCTAGGTCCATAAGGGAAATGTACAACAATGTTCATTGTAGCACTTTTTGTGATGGGGAGTTAGAGCAAACCTGAAAGTTTGTCACTGAGAGTGAGGAGATGAAATGTGGTTTTGCCCATCATGCAGTTTAATGCAGCAGTTCAATCAACAGATTGAATGTTCACATCACAACAGGGATAGCACAGACACAGGTTGCGTTCTGTGGGAGATGAATGAGCAGGAAAGGCCAATTTTTAAAATAGGATTAGAGAAGGGAAAAAGTAAAACATAGAATAAGATATAAAACACGATCCCACTTACATACATTCTCAGAGAGTAGAAATTAACTAGAACTGAGAAAGTAAAAATGTGTTCTGCTATTCATCAGGCTGGGATAATAGATACAGCTAGCCAAAGAAATAGCAGGAAACATAGGTCTCAAGGACATGCTGCAGCTATATTGTCACGATCCCCTTCTTTGAATGACTACTGCTTTCTTATTCACTGAGAAATCTGTTCTAAAAGTCACAGACTACCAGAACCTTTTCAGTTTGAAATCACATCAACTAGAATGAAACATCCCCCTCCCGCCAAGAGGACCTAAATCACTTTGACACAGACCTTGGTTTTCAACCCAAGTACAAAACTTCAATAAGAGGTTTCTAAACACAACATTCATCTTTATCTTAACTTTGTGGTTTCCAAGGAAACAGGAACCTGAATACACTTCAAAGCCTAATTCTGATGTCCATCCTTTCACACAGCCCTGCTTTGCTTTAAGCCCATCAAAACTCTACAGTCCATGCTTCCCCACAACCTATTAACTCTAGTTTTTCCTTGTTTGGTGAGACACTTCACTGTTTCTCTGGTATATGTTCTTCCTCTTTGAAAACTAGTCAGTAAATATGGCTTGATATTAATAAATAGCTAAGTGCTGGTTGCAGGTTGATTGAGATAGGATGATTTTTTTTTTCCTATATTTATTTCAGCATTCCTACATTTTTGGTTATTTACAATATTGTTAACTGCTGTAAATGCTGCCTCAATATCTTGCCTCTTTGACATTAGTAGTACAGCATAATGACTGAAAAGAGACTCTGACTTTTAATCTTGGCTTGGCCACTTACTGACATGTGACTTAACCCCTCAGTGGTTCTGTCTCCACATCTGTACAATGGAAATAATGATGCTACCTGCTGATAGTGTTATTAGGTTATTAGATAGATTATTAGGGGAATAAAATGAGGTAATCCAGGAGCGCCTGGGTGGCTCAGTTGTTTAAGCATCCGACTTCAGCTCAGGTCATGATCTTGTGTTTCATGGGTTCAAGCCCTGCACTGGGCTCTGTGCTGACAGCGCAGAGCCTGGAGCCTGCTTCGGATTCTGTGTCTCCCCCTCTCTCTGCCTGTCCTCTGCTTGTGCTCTCTCTCTGTCTCTCAAAAAATGAATAAATGTTAAAAAAAATTTTTTTTAATGAGGTAATCCGTGTAAAGTGTTTAAAACATTGTCTGGCACCAAAGAAGAATTTTTCTATTGAAAACAATATATATGACATTCTATTTTACCTTTGCATCTATTTAATTACTAGTAAAGTATGTTCTGTAGCTTTTTAGTGTTTATTTTGAAATGGTAATAGACTCACAGGAAGTTGCAAAAACAGTACAAAGAGTTCCATGTGCCCCTCACTAAGCCTTTCCCCATGGTGATGTGTTAAATACCTGCAATGCAATAGCAAAAACCAGAAAATTGACATTGGTACATTACTGTTAACTAATATGCAGACCTTAATGACTTCTCACATGTTTTTTTAACCTGAGTTCATGTGCGTGTGTGCATGTAATTCTATGCAATTTTATTCCATGTGTAAATTCGTGTAACCACCACCACAATCAAGATACCGTCCCATTCAGTCATCTCAAAAGAACTTCCCAGTGTCTTCCCAACCACCTCCCATCTCACCCCCATTCCCTGGAAACCATTAATCTATTCATCTCTGTAATTTATTATTTCAAAAATACCATATAAATGCAATATATAGTATGCAAGGATAATTTTTTTAAATTTTTTAGTGTTTATTTTTGAGAGAGAGAGAGAGAGAGACAGAGAGAGAGAGAGCACGCTAGCGGGGAGGGGCAGAGAGAGAAGGAGATACAACATCCGAAGCAGGCTTCAGGCTCCAAGCTGTCAGCACACAGCTTGACACGGGGCTCGAACTCACGGAGTGCGAGATCGTGACCTGAGCTGAATTTGGATGCCTAACCCACTGAGCCACTCAAGCACCCCAAGAATAATTATTTTTAATGCATAGAAAGCAATACACCTTTTGCACAAACACATAGAAGCAAAATTAGAATGATTGTCTGCAAGGGAGTAAAAAATAAACATACAAAGGAATAATAAATAAGAAAAAAGGGCAGTGGTTCTGCTAAATATATACAGCAAATACAGTAAAAGATCCTCAGATTATGTGTGATTTGCAAATTTCAGAAAAATAAGTAACATTTAGGAGCACCAATTTATCCTGCATGGCTCTGTCAGAGTAAAGATTAAGAGGGTCAGAATAACCTTCCCCAAATACTGCTCTTGACTTGCTCAGTAACCCATGCCAACTGTCCAGGGCCAACCCTCTGTACTCTCATCACCTGATTTCACACCCCTCCATGACCCAGTCAGTCCTCCTTAAAGAGCCTGACTGGCTCTCCTGAACTGGCTGAGGACTTAATCTATGACAGAGGCCTCAGCAGCAAAATTGACTAGTCAGGAAAATCACTTCAGAGCATAACTCTTTTAAAGTTGATGTTCACGATTTTTTAAGTGATTGTACTAGCAGAGTCCCAATCCCAGACCTGTAGGTCCATACACAAGTCCCAGGAACACTTGGAGTCCATTGTTGCTGTCTAGATTGAGTGCTGGTTATATTGTTGAAGATGTTTTATTTATTTTTTTTATTTAAAATTTTTAACGTTTATTTATTTTTGAGACAGAGAGAGAGACAGATCGCAAGCAGAGGAGGGGCAGAGAGAGAAGGAGATGCAGAATCTGAAGCAGCTCCAGGCTCTGAGCTGTCAGCACAGAGCCCAACACAGGGCTCGAACCCACAAACAGATCTTGACCTGAGCTTAAGTCAGGTGCTTAACCGACTAGCCACCCAGGCACCCCTCTTGAAGATTTTTTAAACTGTTTTTCAGAATTAATGAAGATGAATTGAGGGTCTACTAGATGCCAAGCATTAGGATAGGTATTTGAAGCATTATTTTCACCAAAAATATTCTCACAGCACCGGGTTTTTGTTTTTGTTTTTGTTTTTCCTTAAGGCCAATAACCCCACTGTCCAAATAACCTCTGCTGACAATGATTTCAAGCATACATTCATCAAAAATTCAAATAATGTTGAAAGATATAAAGAAAAAGTAAAATCCTCCTTCTGGGCTACCCAAACTCTTCTCCTTATGACTAGCCACTATTATGAGTTTTATCATATGAAATTCCAGAAAAATGTTTCCTTCATATATGCATGTATACATACCAATACATACATACACTTTTTTATTTATATCAAAAGGGATCCTGTCACTCTCTTTTCACCTATTAGATAGTTAAGTACTTTCTGAGTGTTTAATATGAAAAATAATACTGCTTTCTCTTTATTGAAGCTTGCCAGCTAATAAAATTGAGGAGTGCTAGAATATCATTTTGCAGCCACTAATGAATTAAAGGATCCAAGCATTAAGCATCAACAGCTATTGTCACAAAAAGGGGAGCAACTACACATTGTGTGTCTCCTGATAGAGAAAAAAAAAAAAAAAAAATAGCACCACCTGTGCAGCAGTCTTGCCAGAAAGTACAAAAATGAATCTAAATCTAATCACCTTCTGCTCCATTTATTCTCTCTGTTTCTACAGGAAACGTAAAGGGACAAAGAATCACAACAAACTACATCACAGGGAAGCCATAGGCAAAATCCCAACTGGAAAACTCTACAGGAAAAACAACCATGTCTCTTTAACAAAGAAATTACACGAAAATAGGGATGGTGGCACCTGGGGAGGCTCAGTCAGTCAAGCGATTAAGCGTCTGACTCCAGTTCAGGGCATCATCTCTCAGTTCGTGGGTTCGAGCCCAGTGTCGGGCTCTGGGCTGACAGCTCGGAGCCTGGAGCCTGCTTCTGATTCTGTGTCTCCTTCTCTCTCTACCCCTCCCCTACTCACGCACTCTCTCTCACTCTCAAAAATAAACAAACATTTAAAAAAGAAAAAAAGGGGGCACCTGGGTGGCTCAGTTGGTTGAACGTCTGACTCTGGCTCAGGTTATGATCTCGCAGTTTGTGAGTTCAAGTCCGCGTCGGGTCTGTGCTGACAGCTGGGGGCCTGGAGCCTGCTTCAGATTCTGTGTCTCCCTCTCTCTCTGCCCCTTCCCTGCTCATGCTCTCTCTCTCTCTCAAAAATGAATAAACATTAAAAAAATTTTTTTAAATAATTAAAAAAAGAAAAAAGAAAAAAATAGAGATGGATGGGAAACATATATTAGAGTTGAAAGACGTGTCAACCAACCATTATGTTCAGAACTTATTTGGATTCAGATTTAAACCAAGCATTTTTTTAAAGCTGTGACATGTAGATTAACTTTAACACCAACTGGATATTTGATGAATTAAGGAACTATTGTTAATTTGTTTAGATGTGACTTGGTATTGTGGTCCTTATCTTTTAGAGATACATAAGGAAATATTTATGGATGAAATAATATGCTGTGATCTGCTTCAAAATGATACAGGACAGACAGTCTTAAGTTGGTAATTGATGAAGTTGGGTAATGGGTATCTTCCCCTCTGTGTATATGTTTTAATTTCTCAATTATCAAGAATTAAAAATATGCTTTTAATAAAAAGCTGCTGTTGGGACACCTGGGTGGCTCAGTCGGTTAAGCGGCCGTCTTTTGATTTAGGTTCAGGTCATGATCTCAATTTGTGACTTCCAAACTTTGCTCTGCGCTTGGAATTCTGTTCCTGTCTCTGCTCCTCCCTGGCTCCCGCACCCACACTCTCTCTCTCTCTCTTTCAAAAATAAATAAATAGAGGCGCCTGGGTGGCTCAGTCGGTTAAGCGGCCGACTTTGGCTCAGGTCATGATCTCACCGTCCGTGAGTTCGAGTGCTGACAGCTCAGAGCCTGGAGCTTGTTTCAGATTCTGTGTCTCCCTCTCTCTGACCCTCCCCTGTTCATACTCTGTCTCTTTCTGTCTCAAAAATAAATAAAACGTTAAAAAAAAATGTTAATAAAAATAAATAAATAAACTTTTTAAAAAGTAGAGGGGTGCCTGGGTGGCTCAGTCAATTAAGTGTCTGACTCCCATTTCGGCTCAGGCCATGACCTCGCGGTTGGTTGGTGAGTACGAGCTCCGAAACTGGCTGTGCGCTTCTGGCACAGAGCTTGCATGAGATTCTGTCTTTCCTCTCTGCCCCCTCCCCCGCTTGTGCGCATGCGCGCGCTCTCTCAAAATAAATTTTAAAAACAATTTTTTAATAATAAAAAAAGTAGGAAAAAATAGAAAATAGAAATAAAAAGCTGCTATTTACCCTCCCTGCATAAGTATCTTGGAGGATTTTGTTTAGACATTTTTGTTTTGTTTCGTATATGAAAAGGGAATTGTGATAGTTATTGTTACATTACCCACTAAAAAGTTTGCACCACATTCTTCTCCCACTAATAGTGTATAAGACTACCCCATTTCTCTAACCTTAACCAGCACTGGGCATTAGCAAACCTTTACATTTGACCTATTATGAATCTCACAGACCCCTCGGAATCTCATGGTTCCTCAGAGCGCCATGATGGCTGGTATCAGCCTGGATGGCCTGATGCAGCCATTTCTATGTTAAGGGATACCCCACTGCAGTGAATGGCTACCCATTTGAGGGCCAGGGTGCCATCTGCCCCAGAAGGTGCTTTAATGGACATAGACCCTGTGGCCTCTGAGACTGTGTTTTCACTGCCATTTGTGTTTTCACTGCCATTTGGCTCCTTCCTGTCTCCATAGTCACATTAGCCTAGAAGCTAATGGGGTTCTCTAAAGTCTGTTTCCATATGTCTGGTCTAATCTGGCAAGGCCTGGGCTCTACCTTCCGGTGTAAACTCGTTTTACTGTGCTCTCCTCCTTGCCCTCCAAATGCTACCTAAACTTGCCCTCTAAACTGCTTCTTGTAGTTCCTCCTACTTCTCTGAGCCGGCTGGCTTTTGCTCTCCCCCAGGCCTTTGCCCATGCCACCCATGGCCTGGAACACTCTTCCTTCCCATCCACCTCAGGCCTCATCCTAAAGTCCCCTCCTCCCAGAGGCCTTCCTCGCCCCCACCAATGTCAAGTTAGGCCTCCCTCCATTGCACTATCTGTGCCGGCACTTATCCCACTTAACACTCATCACACTTTATTATAGTCACTGGTTTAATATCCAACTTCTCTCCTAGGCACTGAAAGTCCAGGGAGGCAGAAGCCACTCTGTTCTGTTGAATCTTGA
Source organism: Leopardus geoffroyi (assembly GCF_018350155.1). Taxonomy (NCBI): domain Eukaryota; kingdom Metazoa; phylum Chordata; class Mammalia; order Carnivora; family Felidae; genus Leopardus; species Leopardus geoffroyi. The sequence goes on from NC_059328.1 coordinate 104,849,166, forward strand.
ATGCTCACTGCCCAGCAGATTGCCTGATATCTAACACACTCAACCAATTTTTGAATGAAAAAATGAATCAATGATATCATATCTAGCAATGCTTAGGAGTCAGAGAAGAGGAATGATCCTAGAGAGCCTTTCTTATAGAACTTAATATCAATAGATACTTAATAGATTTACAAAATTAGTAGACAAAGATTTTCCATTGCCCATATGAAATGAATGATGAAACGTAGTCTCCCTAGGCACAGGGACAGTCTTGCAGTTAAGGGTCACTTGCTGAAACCCAAACAGATCTGCCCTTTAGGCTTACTACTCTCTGTGTCAGAATTCCTGATTACCTGTATTGTGAGCTATGTTAACCTCCCTCTTAAAGAAAGGCCCCCTCCCCAGGCCACATTATGAAACCAAATATGGTAAGAATTACTGATAAAGTTTTACATTTTCTGTGTTATTTTTTTTCTCTTGAAGGCCAAACTGAGGCAGTGATACAGGCCACTGGAGGTTTATCAGCAGGTAGGTGATGAGGTCAGACCTGTGCTTGGAAGATTACTCTAGCAGGAGAACATGGAATATCCGAGAGGTTTGATCCTAGAAGAGGTGAGGTGCAACCCTAACACTTTCTCCCACTTGAATAGAACAGGTGCGTGCAAGTGGGTATGATAGAGAAATGAAGGAAGAGATGTCATTTGAGCTGGAAGGTATGACTTTGGCTTGAAAGAAAACTCTGGCCAAGCCAGAAGGAAGGAGCAATCCAATCCAGACCTGGGAAGGAGCAAATGGGTTTAGTGGAAGGTGAACAGACCATTTGAAGTAGAGCAGAAAACCCACCTAACCCTATAGGAGAGCAGTAGAAGACACAGCTATAAAAGGAGGAAGAGGCAGATTTTGGAAAGCTTTGAATATCAAGCTTTTTAAAAATGTGTGTTGGATTACAGCTCCACCACTTACTTCCTAAACAATCCTGGACAAGTTATTTAACTTCTCTGAGGCTGTTTCCTTTATCTAGAAAATAAGGATGATGATAATGGAATCTACTTCAGTGGTGCCAGTTATAGATCGAATGATGCAGTGCAGAGGACCATGAAGTAGTTAAGTGCTCAATAAGTAGAGGCAATTATTATAACAATCATTGTTAACCCCAACATAAGCAAATAGACAACAGATGTCTGAGCAGGAGAAAGAAGTGATGAAAAAGGTTCTTTAGGAAGATTAAACTCACTATCACTAATTAGCTCCCCTCTGGAGTTAAAATTTCAAATTCTATCACCTCTTCCCCTTCCCCACTCTGCAGTTTCCTTGCTAGTGAACACCATGCCCAGGAGGAGCCTGAAACCAGTAACCAAGACTCTCTCATATTAGTGAAGGGATTCCAACTGATAAGCAAGTTGAGATATGGCCTCTCCGATGGAGAACCAGAACCCCCTCAAGTCCCCTCCCCAAGGATTTCAGCCACCACCACCACCATAGATTTATATACAGGGCACATCCTGAAAAGAATAAAGCAGGTGATATTCCTTTTAATTGTAAAGCATAGATAATTTCCCCCCAAAATCCAAGGAGGGATCCAGGTTTTCAGAGATTGATCTTACTCTCTCAAATCCCTTAAATCCTGAACTAGCAGTTTATTCTCTGGAGAGTTTCTGAGCAGAAGTCTTTCTATGCCTCAGTTTCCTCAACTATAAAATGGGAGATAATAATGGTAACTATTTCATGAGGTTCTTGTGAGGATTAAATGAGTCAATATGTATAAAGGGCCTGGAGAACATTGTCTGGCACATAGTAAGTGCTCTATAGGTGTTAGCTAAACTTTCTTAAGGACTTTATTTCTTCTACCTTGTTTATAATGCTTCTTATTTGTGGTCATGTCTTTTTAAATGACTAAACATTAACAGTGTCCTCATAACAAGCTACTTCAACCCCAGTGCACCTCTTGGGTAGAAGTAATTTTGGCCAATGGTTTATAAATATTTATCCTTTTCCACAGACCCAGCAGTGGTTGTATCTGTTTACTTCATTTAATGAGAAAATATATTGCAGATAAAAAGAAAGCAGCCAAGCTTTTAAATTAATCGGTAATTTTATTAATACAATAGCATCTACACATACTTGAAAACACGCATGTGGGAAACAGAAGACTTATTCAGTTCATGATGTCTGGAGTCCGTCTGAATTCACAAAACTCTTAGGGATCAACCCCAGAACCCCTTAGCCAAAAGCAGAGTTGAATAACTGATCAGTGTCTTCATCAGCAAAATCAAGGCTTGGACAGAAAGACTGTGAACATTCTGTAATCACACAAAATAAAACTAAAATGCAATTGTCCACGCATTTGAGGATACAAAGGTGGAAAAGTTGGCTGCATGACCAGTGAACCAATCCCATTGCTTTTCTCAACCTCCTTTGCAAAAGGGTTGTTAACCTTGCCTGTCTTACAGGGTCTATCTTTTCAGGGCTTCCTGATAAATGAGAAGGTGAGTGTAAATTAAATGCTCATCTCCATGGGGAACAGAGGATCAGGGTGGAAGTGATGGGTTTCAGAAAAGGAGACTGGAAAAGGATTCAATGCTCTGAATTTAACGAAAATCCAAAAGAGGTTACGCTACACTAAGGAGCGTAAAGGGAGAACCAACCATTGTCACCTATTTGGCGCAAAAAGAATCTTAACACGGGCCTCCTCAGAGATCTTGCCCTGAGGTGACCACGGACGGACTTGGGCAAAGAGCTCCAAAAACATTTCCATTTTCATGTCTTCACATGTATCTAATGGAAATGAACGGCACCCATCCATCCATGGGAGCGATTAAGAAAAGGATGGGGTGGGAAAATTAATTCGACAGATCTTAATAATTCAGTAAGTATTTAAGTGTCCGCTTTGTGCCAGGCACTGATTGGCACGGACAATACAGAAAAACAGACCAGCAAAGTCTCTGTTAAGGGGTTGAGAACAAAGACCATACCTAAGAAACGAACCAATTTCTGACGCTGCGAGGAGGAAGAGAAAACCATGAGACCGGATGACAGGCAGGAACAAGAGGCGCAAATTCCTGAGTGGGACTTGGGAAGGCCTCCGAGAGGTGGCTTTTGAGTCCAGACCTCAATGACCAGCGCCGTGCAGTGACCTAAGGCCGGAGCGTTCCGAGAAGAATTAAATGCAAAAACGATCCACAAACCGAGAAATAACAGGGATTTCAAAGACCCAAAGTAAGCAGCGGAAACCAGAATCTACAAATTCCGGAGCGGGCGGGTGATTTTAAATATTCATGTCGTCCAATCAGGGAAAGGCTAGGACCCGGCAGCACAGGCTCCACCCTTAACGCCCAGACCGCTGGGATCCACAGGAGGCCACACCGCAGGGCAGAACTGGTGACTGGGCACCCAGGCAGCTGCCAAACGCTCGTAAGAATTCTTCAGCGCTCTGACGCAATATCCGCGGCCCCCGGGGCTTAGTTGTCCTGGGACTCTTTCTTAAGTGAGGATGACCGAAATCACTCATTTCGTTTTAGAACACCGATGAAACATACACCCAACAGAACGACCAGGACACAATAGTCTAGGGACGGAAGGTGAGGAGGAACAGATTCTCCAGTATCTTAATTTGAAAGGATTTGTAGGAAAACTAAGACAGTTAAAAGTTTTTAAGACGCGCTCTAGATTAAAAAGCAAAGCCAGTCACGCGCCAGGAGTCTCAAGTTTAAGAAAGGCTTAGATACTACGTGTGCCATCTTCCATGACCTTTCGCAAGTAAAACTTACTTTGTGAGAAGGAAGTGAGGGGAAAATAAGTGAACAAAGCTCTTTTCTGGTGATTAGGTGGGTGGCTCTGAAAAGAGCCTTTGGAGTCAAGCGGCCGGCGACCCGTGCGAGCGCCGTGTCCCGGCAGGGACTCACTTGGAGCTGGTGTACTTGGTGACGGCCTTGGTGCCCTCGGACACGGCGTGCTTGGCCAGCTCGCCGGGCAGCAGCAGGCGCACAGCCGTCTGGATCTCCCGGGACGTGATGGTTGAGCGCTTGTTGTAATGCGCCAGACGGGAGGCCTCGCCGGCGATGCGCTCAAAGATGTCATTGACGAACGAGTTCATGATGCCCATGGCCTTGGACGAGATGCCAGTGTCGGGGTGCACCTGCTTGAGCACCTTGTACACGTAGATGGAGTAACTCTCCTTGCGGCTGCGCTTGCGCTTCTTGCCATCCTTCTTCTGGGCTTTGGTGACCGCCTTTTTCGAGCCCTTCTTGGGCGCGGGAGCGGATTTTGCCGGCTCAGGCATTGTACAACACCACACGCGTTAGCAAAGAAAAGAAGTGCGAGAATGGGCGGGCCTGATCCTTTTATAACCACCGTATGCAAATTAGGGCTCCAAAAGTCCTTTATTTCCATTGGGCCTTGCAGGGACCTTGCGTTATCGGTAATAACTACGTAACAGCACCTACTCTTGGCCTTATTGGCCAGTTCTGGAGCCAATTTAGGACCAATGAAAAACTCGTTCCTGACCCCACCCCTAGCAAAGCTTATAAAGGCTTTTCAATCGCTGAGCTTTCAATCCTGTTTTGTTGTGAGGTTCAGAGCTTTAGGTGTTCTAACCTCACTTTCAGTCATGTCGGGTCGCGGAAAGCAGGGAGGCAAGGCCCGCGCTAAAGCGAAGTCGCGCTCGTCCCGCGCCGGCCTGCAGTTCCCGGTGGGCCGAGTGCACCGCCTGCTGCGCAAGGGCAACTACGCCGAGCGGGTGGGGGCCGGCGCGCCGGTCTACATGGCGGCGGTGCTGGAGTACCTGACGGCGGAAATCCTGGAGCTGGCGGGGAACGCGGCCCGCGACAACAAGAAGACGCGCATCATCCCCCGCCACCTGCAGCTGGCCATCCGCAACGACGAGGAACTGAACAAGCTGTTGGGCAAAGTCACCATCGCCCAGGGCGGCGTGCTGCCTAACATCCAGGCCGTTCTCTTACCAAAGAAAACCGAAAGCCACAAAGCCAAAAGCAAATAAACCATGACAAGCCAAAGACCAAAGGCTCTTTTTAGAGCCACCCAAATTTTCAAAAAAAGAGCTAATGCGCTATTCCGTGATCAGCCCCTCATTTGACACTTTGGTGGCTCTTAAAAGAGCCTTTGGGGTTAGTGGGGATGGTCTCAAGCTTCCTAATTACTTGTTCTTGCCAGGCTTGTGACTCTCCGTTTTCTTGGGCAACAAGACCGCCTGTATATTGGGCAAGACGCCGCCCTGGGCAATGGTGACACCCCCGAGTAACTTGTTGAGCTCTTCGTCATTTCTCACGGCTAGCTGCAAATGGCGAGGGATGATGCGCGTCTTCTTGTTGTCGCGGGCCGCGTTCCCCGCCAGCTCCAGGATTTCCGCCGTCAGGTACTCCAGCACCGCCGCCAGGTACACCGGCGCGCCGGCCCCCACCCGCTCGGCGTAGTTGCCCTTGCGCAGCAGGCGGTGCACTCGCCCCACCGGGAACTGCAGGCCGGCGCGGGACGAGCGCGACTTGGCCTTGGCGCGAGCTTTGCCTCCCTGCTTTCCGCGTCCAGACATTACGGCCAAAAATGCAGTTACAGCTTCTTATTCAAGGAGAAGGAAGTGGAAAGGATAACCAATTTGGTGTAATTTATAAGAGCTACCGGGAGGGGTGAAGGGAAGTAGCCCAATCAAACAGCCAATCGGAAGGCAGAAAGCGGACTCTTCGTTTGCATCCTGCACTACAAGGAAATGACGGATTTCGTACGTACCTACCAATCGCTGGGAGCCACATTAAAGCTCCTAATTTGCATGAGAGGATTTTTAAAGAAAGAAAGCTTTCGGACAAAACGCTGGTTTGGCGTTTTACTGAGTGGCAATTTTTGTTTTCAGTTTAGAGAAGGCGAGGCGGAGGTAGGCGGGGGGTGGGGAGAGGGGGGAGGGAATTGGTTCTTTTTTTTCCAGTTTAGAGCTAGAAGGGAAATCCTAAGAAGGACCCAAAAGGCCTGCAGAGGGGCCTCCAGCAGATGCAGAGTTGTTCCCACTCAAGGGTAGGGATTCTGAAGCCAGTTATCCCCTTGAGCCTTAAATTCTCTCCAAGTCCCGCCTTTTCTGTCTGTTCACAGCCGAACTCCCAGAAAAATTACCAAGGCCGTCTGCTTTCTCTGCAATTTAGTCGTGGCCTTCGGTGTGGCTTAGCCCCACCCCCAGCCATCCCCGCTCCTCGGAATACACTGTAACCAAGGACTGAAAAAGATCTTTCCTCCTCCGGACCTCCAGGAGGCATCCGATTACCGCCTTGAAACTTGCTCCTTTGGCTTTCAAAATGTCCCCCGACTTTCCCTATCCTGCTCATTTTCCTCTACCTGGCTCTAAATTCCCGTGTCTGTCTGGGCTCTGCCCCCTACACAAAACCCCCCTCCATTCTTCGCTCTTCCCGAGGAGTCTTCCCACTTCCATGCTTTCAGCTATCCCAGATTTGTTCTAGAAGCTCAGACCCTTACACCAAACTGCTTAGTGGGTACCTCAACTCATTTGTCCCAACAACTCGACCAATCCAGATGCGAATTTACCCAAACAACCGCCTACCTCCTCTGTTTGCTCTTTTTCACCAAATTACACTTAGAATCCACTCACCTGCATCTCAACAGCATATCTGGCTACTTACTTAGCATCTCTTCAGTTTTTAATCCATGTTCCTGTCTGCTTCCTCACTGCTCTCTTAGATTTCAGCAACAGCCCTGTAACACTTGTTTTCCTAATCTTCCAACTGCCTTCTAGAGAAACCTTCTGGAAAGTGGTTTCTTCCTCCTCAGTTCCCATCCTGGGTGGTTCTACATCCCTCACACCATTTGCACCCTCTCCTGAGTGTTCCATGAGGACTGGAGGACTTAAATCCTATTCATCGAGCCCATTTCTGATGTCCTCTCTTTTATCCTCACCTTTATTGAACTGACATTTATCAAGTACATGCTACCTACCAGGCAATGGGTATACAGATAAGTGAGACTAGTGCAAAGAACTGTCATAAGATGCTTCTAGAAAATAGAGGAAATCTCAAGTCTGCAAGTTAATATCAGCTATCTGTAGCTGGTAAGAATGTTGGTATAAACATGTGAAACACCCAGATCCAATCAAAGGTGATGGGAGAGTGCTTTTTCAATAGCAGAATGTACCTGAAGGTAATTCTAACTCAATCAATTATATCATTTCAGAAGATGCATGTGTTAATAGAAAGATGTAGTCCACACAGAGTCTACATGAGGCAATTACAATAGGAATGTGTTGTTTCTCCAGCACTGTGAATACACACACACACACACACACACGCACACAACCAAGGGTACTTGGTTGTGAAATCATCAGCCTTTCTTACAACCTGGATGAAATATTTCTGAAGACTGCCCAACTCTCTTAGCTCAGATACTGGGCTCGACAACTTTCTGATTATTCTACTTCAAGATAAAAATATGAGACTGAGAATGCATGAGCTAGTTATAAGATACATCACTAGAAGTTAATGAATTTGCACCCTAGACTATTCATAAATTTCTTGTCTGTTTTGTTAGTGTGAGTCTCTCCCCCATGAGCCAATCAACGCTGGAAGTTCTGACAGTGTCAACTTTTCAGACCTACAGGGTCTGAACCCAGACAGTCCAGATTGGGGTGGAGGGGCTACTATAACTCTGGTAGCTTGAGAGACCCTGCTTGAGGGGGCACTGACCTCCCCAACTCTTCCACTTTTTATCTCTTTTTTACCTCTATCACAATGACTCTGTGCTGTTAGGAAAGATGAAGGGCAAAGAGAATATATGGAACCTTATGTGATAAGCCCTATGCTGGGGGCTACCTATGAAGTAGATGTAATTGTTTCGCAGAAAAGGAAAGTAAGGCTCAGAGAAGTTAGGGCATGCTGAAGGTGACATGGCCATGTACTAAGACATGATTAGAACTCAGGTCTGCCTGACTCAAAAATTGTGCTCTTTACACTATTTCACTCACTAGATGTTGGGCTTCACAAGCCACTTAACTTACACAGCCTCCCCTTCTTCCTCTGGGAAAGAGAGAAAGAGAATGAGAGAAAATTAGATTTAATATTTTAGATTCCATCCAGCTATAAAACCTTATTAGATTAATTTAGATAGGCCAATCTCCCACAAATTATACCAGGCTCAATTACTATCTATTGCTCCCCAGAGCTCTTTTCCCAGCATTCTTACCAGAGCTATTAAAACGTGAAGTAGAGCAGGCCATCCGTACAAGTAGTACACCATCACAGACAAACAGACTGGATCTTACCTCCTTTAACAAAAAGACAACCGGGATTTTTAACCAAAGGCAACTGAGTTCCTTCCCAAGGAATCCAGTTAATCAAACCGTTATTTTGCCTCCTTGCCCCATTCCATAATCCTCTCTCTTCCCCTCTCCCTCCACCTCTGTCACCACAACCACCACCTCCAGCCTCCTCCATACTGAGCTGCACACCATTCAGTTAGGACCTTTCCATAGGTCCCTAACATTGCATGTACACTTGCCTTTGATTAGAAGGCTTCATCTTCCTCTTGACCTGGCAAAACCCTCCTCATCCTTTGAGTTTCAGCCCAGATATCACCTCCTCCTTCATGAGGCCTTCCCTACTCCCATACGCACACAGCCTCAGTGTACCCATCTCTGTGTTCAAATCCTGGTGATAGTGCTTACCCCTCTGCTTTGGCTTTGGTCTCACTTCCTTTCTGTAACCACCTCAAGGGAGAGACCATGTCTTCTTCATCTTTGAATCTGAGTCCTTAATTCCTTCTACCTGGCTCTTAAAAAGGTAATTAAATGTTTTCGGCATGAATACATGAAATAACACTCTTAGGGAATTAGTGTCTTCTTTTCAAAAATATTTCTCTTTACTCAAGAACCATTCTCCAAATGCCACCTATAAATAGTAGACTGTGATAGCCAGAGTGATGGAAGATATACTGGAAGCTCGTCAATTAAACAACTAAACAAAAATATATATATATACACATACATATATATCCAACCATAACAGACTTGTTAGAATAAATGATGATAAATGTAAAGAACCTAATACAGAGCCTGGAACCTGAGAGGTCCCAAAGCTGTATTAGGAGGCCAAATAGCTTAATGTTTAAGAGCCCAAATTCTACAGCCTGACTCTGCATTGTTTACCAGATTTGTGATCATGGGCAAGTTACCTAACCTCTAAGCATCTCTGCTTCCTCACGGGTAAATCAAAAGTAATAATAGTAGATGGGGCACCTGGGTGGCTCAGTTAGTTAAGTGTCATACTTCAGCTCAGGTCAGGATCTTGCAGTTCATGGGTTCGAGCCCCACATCAGGCTCTGCGCTGACAGCAGCAGAGTCTTCTTTGGATCCTCTGTCTCCCTCGCTCTCTGCCCCTCCCCCGCTCACTCTCTCTCAAAAATAACAAACCTCAAAAAAAAAAAAAAAAAACGTAATATTAGGTACTTCATGGGGCTGTTGTAAAAATTAAGAGAGTTCATAAATGTAAAACATTTAGAAAAGTACCTAGCACCAACAGAGCAGGGGCATCCCCAAAATTCTTTGAACCAATTGTTCTTTAAAAAAAATTTTTTTTTATGTTTATTTATGTTTGAGAGAGAGAGGGACAGAGTGCAAGTGGAGGAGGGACAGAGAGAGAAGGAGATACAGAATCCGAGGCAGGCTCTAGGCTCTGAGCTGTCCACACAGAGCTCAACGCAGGGCTTGAACTCACAAACCGTGAGATCATGACCTGAGCCGAAGTCGGATGCTCAACCTACTGAGCCACCCAGGTGCCCCTGAACCAATTTTTCATTTCAAAAATAAACATTAGGGGGACGCCTGAGTGACTCAGTCTGCTAGGTGTCTGACTCTTGATTTTGGCTGAGGTCATGATCTCGTGGTTGTGGGACTGAGCCCCGCACCAGGCTCTGTGCTGAGCACGGAGTCTGCTTGGGGTTCTCTTTCTCCCTCTCTTTCTACCCCCTCTCCCTGCTTGTGCTCTCTCTGTTTCTCTCAATAATAAATAAATAAGCTTAAATACATACATACATACATACATACATACATACATACATAAAAATAAACATTAGGTTTATCATATGACCTAGCAATTCCACTCCTGGATATGCAGCAAACAGAAATGCAATGCACTTGGATGAATCTCACAGACAATGTGGAACAAAAGAAGACAAACACAAATGAATTCATGCTATGTGATTCTTTTTATATGAAGTTTTAAAATGGGCAACACTAATCTATGGTGATAGAAGTTAGAATAACGATTACCTGTGGGGAGGTGGTATTGATTTTCCTGGAGCCTTCCAAGGTTCTGGAAATTTTCTGTATCTTGATACACGTGTATTCATATGTAGAATTAAACTGTACACTTAAGATTTGTAAATTCCTTATGTGTAAATTATACATCAATAAGCACAAATTAAGTTTTTCATGATCAAATATTGAAGTACTCATCATGGGGGGAAATGAGTATTTTGTAAGACACCCCATCCTCATGTCACAGATTAGTGTTTATTGGTTTTTTGTTTTGTTTTGTTTAATTACACCTGAGGTGGCCACCATAATCTTTTGATGTTCAAAGCCTCTAAAAGTCTCAATCTGGCCAAGACAAACCTTCACTAAACAGGAGATATTATTCTTACTATGTTTTTATTAAAAACAAAGACACTATAACTTGCCCCATGGAGTTTACAATTTACAAAGCTTCCATTTATTTTTGCAACAGAAATAACAATGACATCAGCCCTATTTGCACATTAGTTCACACATCCATCCAATACATTTAAGAACAACAAGTATGCCAACACTGAGCTTAACATAACACATCCAGAACATAATGAATACATTCCCTCTGCCCAGATCTCTCTTTCCTCATGGTTAGTTACCCCCTAATCATTCAGATCTCTGATTAAATCACCTCCCTAGCAAGGCTTTCTCCAACCACAGCCTCCCAACATTCCCTATCAGTTGCTGGATTAGCAAGTTGCAAAGCCCTGACCAAAAGCAAGTCCTACAGATTCTATCTTTTTTAGCAACATTCTGATCAATTTATTTCTCTGTAGCCCATCTCCTGCCTTCACTCAGATTATCTTTCACCATACTACTGTGAACGGCTTTTCTATTCTTCCTGTTCCTCTAATACCATCTTCACATGCTAGCCAAAGTGATTTAATAGAAAATTGGATTCTTTTTCACCATATGCTCTCTCACCCTTACCCACTTCCTCACCCACCCATCCATGATGATCTCATTCCATCTTCAATAACTCTTGCTTCAGATACACTTCTCAGATGCTAAAATTAGTAGACAAAAGCTTAATGAGAAACAAGATAGTACATAGACTCAAAATATCACCCACAATTACAAATGGAAAAAGAATTTTACAATGGAGAAACTGAAAGATATCCCTTTAACGAATGATCAGAATTATCATCAGCAATAAGACAAATCAAGCTAATGCCCACTGGTATGGTTCACTGAGAAGGACTCAATATCATTTGGCAGTATTCTTGCCAAAAATGCATATCCTAAATCTGCAGACAAATCCAAATTGAGGGACATTACAAAATAAATGTTCTGTACGCTCCAACAATGTCAAAGTCATGAAAGACAAAGACTAAGGAACTATTCCTGATTAATGGAGACCAAAGAGATCTAACAACTAAATACAACATGTGATCCCAGATTGGATCCTGAACCAGAACATTTTTTTTTTTCATTTTATACAAAAGACACTAGTGGAAAAATTAACAAATTTTGAATAAGATCTGTATATTAGATAATAGTACTATATCAATGTCAATTTCCCGAGTGTGACAATTACATTGTGGTTATGTGAGAAAATGTCTTTTTTTTTTTTAACTAAATACTCATTAGTAAATATCAGAGTTCTCCAGAGAAACAGACACATAGGAAATATACGGAGAGAGAGATAGAGAAGGATTTATTATAAGGAATTGGCTCACACGATTATGTAGGCTAACAAGTCCCAAGATCTGCCAGGTGAGTCAGCAAGCTGGAAACCGGGAGAGCTGACGGTGTAGTTCCAGTCCAAGTCAAAAGGCCTGAGAACAAAGAGAACCAATGCTGCAATTCCAGTCTGCAGGCCAGCAGGCTGAAGACCCAGGAAGAGTCAATGTTTCAGTTTGAGTCCAAAGGCAGGAAAAAAGCCAGTGTCCCAAATCAGAGGCACTCAGGCAGGAAAGAACTCTCTTTCTCAAAGATGGTCAGCCATTTTGTTCTATTCAGGCCTCTGACTGAGGAGGCCCACCCACATTAGGAAGGGCAATCTGATTTGCCAATTTAAATGTTAACCTCATCCCAAAACACCCTTACAAAAAGACCGAGAATAATGTTTGACCCCATATCTGGGCACCCAATAGCCCAGTCAATTTGACACATAAAATTAACCATCCCAAGTACTTAGAGGTAAATGGGGCTTTATCTCTGAAACTTACGTTCAAATGGTTCAGCAAAAAAATTATATGTGTGTAGATAGATACATAGATATAAAGCAAACCTGATGAAATGTTAACATTTGGATAATCTGTATATCAGAATGAGGGATCATATATTGGAAAAACTTAATTTTCCACTTGTGTCAGGGAAAACCTTACTTCAGTCTATCTCCTGTGTGTTTCTTCCCTGTGAATCTCCTTCACTAGTCACATAAAACACTTCACTTCCAAATGTGTGCTTTTTCCCCACACCAAGCAATTTTCTGCAACACCAGCTGGGTGGTCTGCAATTTTTTTTATGAGTTTATTTTTATTTATTTTTGAGAGAGACAGAGCGTGCATGTGAGGAAGGGCAGAGAGAGAGAGAGAGAGAGAGAGAGAATCCCACACAGGCTCTGCACTGTCAGCTCGAAGCCCCAAAGTCGGGCTGGACCTCACACCATGCGGGGCTTGAACTCACAAACCATGAGATCACGACCTGAGCTGAAATTGGGTGCTTAAATGACTTAGCCACCCAGGCGCCCCCACACCCCTGGCCTACAATTTAATTCAGTTCTGACACTCTCTACCCAGAGATAGCATCAGATCCCACAGGTTAAAGGGCTCGGTCCTATAACACTGTGCCCCACCCACCCCAACACACACACACACACACACACACACACACACACACACACACGCTTAAGATGCCAGCCACAAGCCCAGGTTGTCTGTCACCTGTGCTTCTGACCAACTGATTATAAATTGAGGTTCCACTGACCCCTCCTTTGGGGTCTATAAATTTGCTAGAGCAGCTCACAGAACTCAAGGTAATATTTTACTTACATTTACCAGTTTATTATAAAAGGATATGATAAAGGATACAGCTGAGCATCCACATAGAAGAGATAAAGCAAGGTATATGGGAAGGGGCTCTCCAGCATGCCACTCTCCCGGCACCTCCACATGTTCACCAACCCAGAAGCTCTCCAAACTCCATACTTTTGGGATTTGACGGAAACTTCATCATGTAGGCATGATCGATCATTAACTTCATTTTCAGCCCCTCTCCCTTCTCAAGAGAATGAGGGCATAACTGAAAATTCCAAGCTTCTTTTTTTTTTTTTTTTTAATTTTTTTTTTTCAACGTTTATTTATTTTTGGGACAGAGAGAGACAGAGCATGAACGGGGGAGGGGCAGAGAGAGAGGGAGACACAGAATCGGAAACAGGCTCCAGGCTCTGAGCCATCAGCCCAGAGCCCGACGCGGGGCTCGAACTCCCGGACCGCGAGATGGTGACCTGGCTGAAGTCAGACGCCTAACCGACTGCGCCACCCAGGCGCCCCCAAGCTTCTTTTTAAAAAAAAAAATTTAAGGTTTAATTTTGAAAGAGAGAGAGAGCACACACATGTGTGCCCACAGGGACATGAGCAGAGGCCAGGCAGAGAGGAGGGTGGGGGGGAGAGAGAATCCCAAGCAGGGTCTGCACTGTCAGCACGGGGCTCCACACAGGGCTCTAATTCACCAACCGTGAGATCACCAAACCAAAATCAAGAGTCAGATGCTTAACTGAGAGATGCAAACTGAGTCAGATGCAAACCATGAGATCATGACTTGAGTCGGACACTCAGCTGACTGAGCCACCAAGGTGCCCCCCCAGTAGTCCATATCTTATGGAACTAATGCCATCCATCCAGATGCACAAACCTGATACTCATCCTTGACACTTCCCCTCCCATAACTAACCTATCACCACATCCTGTGAATTCCCTCCTAATATATATCTTGTAAGCACAGTTTCTCTCCACCTCTGCCTCTACTGCTGCCACCTTGATCCAAGCCATCATCATCTCTCACCTAGACTGCTACAAGTAACCTCCCAGCTGCTCTCCCTGCTTGCTCTCTAACCTCTCTGACAATTCACACTGCAGCCCAGTGATCTTTGCAAAAACACAAATTTAAAGATGGTTTAATGCAATGCATGATCCTTGACTGGCTTTCCAAAAATAAAAAACTATAAAGATCACTAATGAGACAACTGGGGAAATCTGACTATCAACTATCAAGTATAGATAATAGTATTATATGAAGGTTAAATGTCTTGAGTGTAGTAATGGTATTGTGATTATGTAGGGAAATGTCCTTGTTCTCAGAAGATACATGCTGAAGTAGATAGTGGTGCAATGTAAACATTTTTGCAACTAAATTCCCAAATGATTCAGCAAAAATAATAATTATTTCATTATTGTTATTATATACATACAAATTCAAAGAGAGACAAAGCAAGTCAGGTAAAATGTCAGTGAATCTGGATGAAGGGTAAACAGGGTGCTCATTGTACTAATCTTGCAGCTTTTCTGAAAGTTTAAAAAAAAATTTTTAAGGCTAGGGAAAATATATGTCATTATGTTAAATTTCTTGAGTGTGACAAGTTTATTGTGGTTATATAGGGGAATATTCTTGTTTTTAGGAGATATATGTTGGAGTACTTAATGGTGAAATGTCTGCTATCTGCAACTTATTTTCAAGTGGTTCAACCAAAAAAAAGTATATAAATATATTTTTAAAGTATATAGATATATACAAAGTACTTAAATATATAAGTATATATGTATAAGTATATTATATATATAAATGTAAAAAATAGTGAAAGGTAGAAGACGTTGCTTTGGATTTTCTGAAGCTTTGACATTTTTCCCGAATTAGAAGTTGGGGAAAATACTTAGGAATATATGGAGATATAATCGATAAAATATTAAAGATACAAAATAAAATACAAATTGAAAGCTTATATATCATCTTGGAAAAAAAAAAATCTCATCCTGTTACAGCCCTGCTTAAAATCTTCATTAGCTTCCCATCGCTCCCAGGAAAAAGACTGGCCCACAAGGCCCAGTATGGTCTAGCCCCTGCCTTCTCCCAGGCAGGCCTTCCTACTTACTTCCCATCGCCATCATCTCTGCCCCGTGGGCTCCAACTACACCTAAGTACACCTAAAGTAACCACTCCCCCAAAGTTCCCTCTTCTGGCCTTTGCATGTGCAACTACCACAGCCTGACTGCGAGGAGCTGAGATAGGCTTTCGTGCTGTCTCTTCTAGACTGTTACCCTAAAATCTCCTCTGAAGTTTTCTCTGCACCCCCAAGTCTGGGAGACATGACTCCTTGGAATCCTGTTCTCCCAGTCCCATCATAGCACTTAGCACACGGTATTGTAATTGCCTGCTTACTTGCTCATCTTCAGGGTTCTGTACACTCCTTGAGACAGGGCCTGCGTTATTCAGGACTGGTCTGCGCTCAGTAATTATGTATTCAGTAAATGAAATGGGCTTCCATTTTCTCGTATATAAAATAAAGGAATTCAGCTAGATGACAATAAAATGCAACAAATAACAGCAGTCCCAACTGCGCAGGAATTCCCGGCGGTGGTTTTTTGTTTTGTTTTGTTTTGTTTGTTTGTTTTTTGCATCATTCTGCTTTAAAACCTAAAACCACGAGTTGGGGGGGGGGGGGGGGGGGGGGAATCACAGACTACAATTCCCGTGAGACCTCGGGGCATCACGTGGCGTCTGCCCAGGCTACTATCGCGTAGTCAGAACTCCATTTCCCAGCGTGCCTCAAGACGCGGGGTCCGCATTTCGCCGAGAACTTCAGGAGTCGGGTTTCTGAGCGACGACTGCGGTAGCCAAGGCTGAGTGGAAGGTAGAAAAGGCCCAGCCTGGGGTTCAAAGGGGACAGTGGCTCAACCACAACCCGGAGTTGCACATACCCTACCTTTGCAACCCCCAGCCCACTCCTGCTAAACGTGCCTCTCGGAGGCCCTTTCCAACCCCTGCCCCCCGTCGCTCCTCTGCTGTCCGCGGCTGGAGGCCAACCCTTCCCCCCCGCCCCCCCGCGTCACCCGGAGGAAAGGGGCGGTGTTTGGAGTCGAGGCGGGCACCCTTCGGGAGCCGGGTGTGGACGTGGGCGGCTGGAGGTGGGAGACGGGGCTCTCACCAGGTGGAAGGCCCAGACCCTCACTGCTCTGGGCCTTGTCTCTGCGTTAGCGGATGCTGAGTGTGCAGCTGGTCGGGCGCCTGTTCTCGATGGCCGGTCGTGTCTGTCTGTCCCGGAGCAGCCCCGGGTTGGGGACTGTCGGTCCCGTCGAGGCAGCCATTCGCACGAAGTTAGAGCAGGCCCTGAACCCCGAGGTGCTGGAGCTGCGCAACGAGAGCGGCGGCCATGCGGTCCCACCGGGCAGCGAGACACATTTCCGCGTGGCGGTGGTGAGCTCTCGCTTTGAGGGACTGAGCCCCTTGCAACGGCACCGGCTGGTCCACGCTGCGCTGTCTGAGGAGCTGGCTGGACCGGTCCACGCATTGGCCATACAGGCACGGACCCCCGCCCAGTGGAAGGAGAACCCTCAACTGGACGCAAGCCCCCCTTGCCTGGGTGGGAGCAAGAAAACTCGCGGAACCCCCTGAGCCCCCAGAGAGGGAAGACTAGGATCCTAATGGTTTGGGAATAAACTACGGGCTTTCTTCCCTTCAATACGTTCTGGTGTTTGTACGGGACAAGGATCCTTGGGCCCCATTCAGCCAGCACGTACATATATATCCTCTGGAGATAGCAACTCATTTCAGATCAAAGCTTATCCAAGGAAAGAGAATCACTCACCACTGCCCTTGCCCTGGACTATTTAGGAAAAGCTGCCTAGTCGTTTTATGTTAAATTGTGACTAAGGAATCACCAGACCTGATGAGTTGGAAATAATCCTGTACATTAAAAGATAAATTATCATAGGAGATACACTGCTTTGTGTTGATAATGGCCTGTTGAATGAGTGCTACAGATGTTCTTGGGAAAAGATACCTGTAGCCTAGAGTAGGCTAGAGGGGCTTCATTGTGGGGAGTGACCTAATTGGATCTTTAAAGGAAAGCACAGAATTAAACCAGAAAAGAGAGGAAGGATGTTATAAGGAGGGGGAAGAGCTCAAGCAAAAGCATAGAAACTGCAGCCACCGATTGGACGAGGCAGGAGTTATAAGTATATTTGAATTTCCTACTGGGAGAATGTTTGGTTTTCTATCAGCCTACCCATTTCCAAAAGGATTTGCATTTGTTTCTCAGAAATATCCTTTATGAGGCGTGCCTGGGTGCTCAGTTGGTTAAGCACCTGACTCTTGATCTTGGCTCAGGTCGTGGGTTTGTGGGTTCGAGCCCTGCGTAGGCCTCCGTGCTAATGGTGCAGAGCCTGTTTGGGATTCTGTCTCTCCTCTCTGCCCCTCACCTGCTTGTGCTCTATCTCAAAATAAATAAACTTTAAAAAAGAAAACAGAAAAATCCTTACAAGACAAGTGAAAACACACTAAGGCAGTGAAAAGATAACATGGAATATGAGTATAGAAGATGGAGAAAACTTTGTATAGCCCTTTTTCTTACAAGCCTTCTAAAGTCCTATTTCTGAGGGGAGCTCAAGTGATGTCTAGATAAGTACCTTGATGACCTTAATGTGGCAAGAGAATCTAGATACTGAAGAAAAAGATTAACATACATCATGACCATTTTGAGCTACAGTTTCGACTGCATCTGGTTGGACAATAGGAAGTCATTGAAGAGTTTTGAGGAAGGACATGCCAAAGAGCATTCTGGTGTAAATCCTGGCAGTGATGTGTAAGGAGGTTGGCATAGGAGATTGGAAGCATAGAGAGCAACCAAGAGTGAAAATGGGACCCTGACTTCAAGGTCAGCTGTAGGAATGGAAAGGAAGAAGTTTTGAGAGCTACCATAAAAAGTCAGAAAATGTCTTGATTAGAACAGAAATATGAGGGGCTCCTGGGTGGCTCAGTCAGTTGAGTGTCCAGCTTCAGCTAAGGTCATGATCTCGTGGTTAGTGAGTTTGAGCCCCACATAGGGCTCTGTGCTGACAGCTCAGAGCCTGGAGCCTGCTTCAGATTCTGTGTCTCCCTCTCTCTCTGCCCCTTGCCTGCTCATGTCTGTCTCTCAAAAATAAATAAACATTAAAGAAAAAAAAAAAGTGAGGGAGAGTCAAGGGTAACACCCAGGCAGTGATTTCCAGATAGCCTAACATAAGAATTCCCATGGGAGCTTGTTTCAAATGTGGATTCTAGGTCTCCTCTCTTTAAAAAAAGGGGAGGGGGAATTCTGATTCCGCAAGAATGGAATCTGGAATCTATCTTTAAAAGACACACAAGAGGATTTGGAGGAAAGCTGGCTCTATCCTCAAGAAACGCTCATAAATTTTTGTTTTGATTTAGGGTTTTTTTAATTTTATTTTTGTAAATTCTGTTTTATTATGGTGGTAACACAACATAAGGTCTATTCTCAACAGATTTTTAAGAATACAATTCATTATCATTGACTATAGGTACAGTCATACACATCTATAGGGCTTATTCATCTTGCTTAACTGAAACTTCATGCTCTTTGATTAGTAACTCCCCATTTCCTTCTCTTCCCTGCTCTTGGCAACCATCATTCTACTCTTTGATTCTATGAATTTGACTATTTTCAGTTAACTAATAGAATTATTTGGTATTTGACTTTCTGCGACTGGCTTATGTGACTTAATATCCTCATGATTGGTTCATATTATCACATATTGCAGAATTTCCTTTTTAAAAGCTGAATGGCTTTCCATTGTGTATATATACCACATTTTCATTATCAGTTCATCTGCCGATGAACATTTAGGTTATTTCCATGTCTTAGCTATTGTGAATACTGCTGCAGTGAACGTGGGAGTACTAATGTTGCCAAGATCCTGATTTCAGGTTTTTTTTTTTATGTTATTTTTGAGAGAGAGAGAACGCGAGCAGGAGAGGGGCAGAGAGAGAGGGAGACATAGAATCCAAAGCAGTCTCTGTGCTGATCGCTCAGAGCCTGACGCAGGGCTCAAACTCACAAACCGTGAGATCATGACCTGAGCCGAAGTCTGACGCTTAACCGACTGAGCCACCCAGGCACCCCTGATTTTAGTTCTTTTGATAAATACCCAGAAGTGGGATTGTTGGATCATATGGTAGTTCTATTTTTAATTTTTTGAGTAACCTCCATATTCTTTCGCATAGCAGCTGCATCATGTTGCGTTCCCCCTGTGTACTACTGTTCCAGTTTCTCCACATCTTCACTAACACCTTTAGTATTTTGTTGTGTTTGGGGTTTTTTTTGGGGGGGGGGGGATAGTTTTTGGTAATAGCCATCCTGACAGGTGTGAAGTGTCTCATTGTGGTTTTGATTTGCGTTTCCCTGATGGTTAGTGGTGTTGAGCATTTTTCCATATACCTGTTGGCTACTTGTGTTCTTCTTTGGAGAAATGTCTATTCAAGTCTTTAGCCCCCTTTTAAAATCAGGTTATTAGTTGTTTTTGCTATCGAGTTGCAGGACATTACTCCAAGTTTTCAAATCCCAGAGACTGAGAAGACCCTCCATCTGTAGAAGTGAAAAGGTCAGGATAAAGTGGCCAATTGAGGAAATAAATATGGTGCATCATATTATTCTGGCTTTCAGTTTGGGGAGAGAGGAATGGCATTTCCATCTCACCACCTTTCCTTCCAAGCAGGCAGAGGATGTAGGTGGAGTGGCAAAGAAGGAGATGTAGCCATTTTGGATCTTAAGGATTTATTTCCTTTTTATTTTTCATCAAGATTTTTCATTTCATTTTTCACATCAACAGAGTTGGGTTTAGGGTGTCCCAGGAGAGCAGGAGAGATGGATGGGTCCCTCCAGGGGGTAGAAGGGACAAGGCTGCGTCCAGCAAATGAAGGGTGAGGAAAGGGGGTACACACTCATACACTGGGCACTGGAGAAGGCAGTCCTTTGAGCACAGACACCAAAGAGTTAAACAGTCCCCACCTGGGTCAGTGTTACAAAATGTGGGGGAGTGACTATAGGGTGGGGGCACCAGACGCAGAATGAGGAAGATGAATTTGGATTTTTCGTTGTTGTTTTCACTTTTTTTCCTTTTCACTTTTTTTTTTTTTTTTTTTTTAACGTTTTACAAACAGCTAAAAACTACAACACATCACAGCTACAGTGGAGGGCAGGAGGGCACCAAAGAAAGCAGCCACACAGAGTGGGGTGGGGCAAGGGCAGCTTAACCTACAGGGGGTATCTTGTAGAAAGGGTGAGACAGGGAAACTGAGGCTTCTGGTCCCACATTAGGGGTCCCTGGCTTATTGTCTAACCTTCTTCCCCCTTCAGAGGAGTCCCTGGGAGGGCCCCTGCCTCCTGCCCCTGCCCCAGCTCCTTGTGCTTTTTGATCTGCTGGTTTGACCATATGCCTGGTTTCTTTCCCTCCCCTGCTACCCTGCGTGTGAGGGGACAGGTTGGGGGTGGGAGGGCAGCTGTGCTGTCCCTGTCTGTGCTATAGTGGGTGGAGCCTCTCACTCCAGAGGCCTGTGCTTCTTGAGGGAGGGGAGGATTTGGACCTTGTCAGGTGCCCTCAGGTCTCTCTAGACTGTGGGACTCTTATCCTAGCCTGGCCTGGGGCACCTCCCTCCCAGGCCTGGCACAAAAATAAGATTAGGGGAGGTACTGTGGGAGGCAGAGTAGTGTGTGTGTCCACTGAGATTATCCTTGGCTGTATCTTAGGACAGTATGGTGACACCCCGCCCCACGGCACATACACACACGTACATAAGTGTTACACATGCATTCACACACACAGTCCTGCTGAGCTGCCTCAGAACTCAATATATAAATAAATAAGAATCAGAAAGCTAATTTGATAAAATTCAGGCTTCTTACTTATAGCCCAAATTGAGGGGAAAGTGGAGGCCAGGGGGCTGAGGTTTATTGCTACTCCCCCAGCATCCAACAGGTGTGAGAGGGCACCTGCGGCCTTTCTGACTCTTAAGTTCTTTTGGTCCATGGACTACACCAAGCCCCAGCTCCCAGCATAACCACATGCCCATGGTTTCACCAGGGCCTAGGCAGAGGGAATGAGGGAGAGGGCAGGAAGCCTGTGCTGGAGCCCCTGGAGCCAGGAAGAGCTAGGGCCCCTCACTAACACTGGGGGAGAAGGGTGTGCACGTCAAGGGGTGGGGAGTAGAGCTGCATCCCAAAACTGGGATGAAGGAGCCTTCCCTGTATCCCTGCCCACGGGGTCACACACATGCATACGCACACACACATGGCTAAGACACTGAACACAGGGGCGTGGGGAGTGGGGGCTCTGGGGCCAGGATGGCAGGGCAGGGAGGGAAAAGGAGGAGCTGTTGGTCTCACAGTGTGCCTGCCACCCTCAAAGGCCCTGAGGCCCTCTCACTGCAGCACCTGCCCGCGGGTCTCAGGCAGCTTCAGGGCCAGAGAACTACCGAGGGCAAGGGCAGCTGAGGCAAACAGGATGGGGGCAGCCTTGGTGATTCCCACAAAGGATGTGAAGATGCTGATCCCCAGCACAGCTGCCAGCTTACAGAGGGCATTCAGGAAGCCGAAGGCTGTGGTCCTGCTCAGGAGACCCCCAGTGCAGTGCAAAGGGGAGACAAAGGAAGAGGCATAGGAGGGTTTGCAGGGGACAGGTGAGTAGGTGGGAAAGTGAAGGAGAGATGGCAGGCAGTGTGCAAAAGGGAGATGAAGGATGGAAAGATCAGAGAGGTGAGGCATGTACATCAGGGAATACAGATTGGGAGGCAAAGGGAAAAGAAGACCAAAAAATTAGGTTAATAGTTCAGGCTGCAAGGAGTGAATACAAAAGCTACCAGCTCTTAGAGCAGAAACTCAATGGGAAAGTATATCCTGTTAACCCTACGGATGATTTCCCATTCAGCCGCCTCCTCACCCCACTTTCCCGCCGCCGTGTAGACCCTAAACCGGCTGCCCTGCCCCCACGACACTCCAACTACCTCTTGTCCGAGGGGTAGAGTTCAACAGTCAACACGTCCAGCGCGTTCCAGGATGCAATGCTGACCCCCCCAAAAAGGCAGAGCAGAGCGATCATGGCTGACTCGCTGTTCCCAAAAGACAGGAAGAAGCAGGAGACACAGGACATCACGCTGGAGCCAGCTAGAGCCAGGAAATGAGGGAGTGGCATGAACCTGGCCAAGTGATGCTCATCCACAACCAACCCTGTGCCCTCAAACTAGGTTTGAGGGAAGCCCAAGATGAGATCTTTTTCCCAGAGTACTCAAAAGGAAGGCGCTTCACCCATCCCCATCCTTCCTTATAATTATATTTTTATTGATAATATCAGTAACAACCATCTCTTCAATGACAGCTATGGGTCAAGCAGCTTGATGCTTTATATGCATTGATCTAATACATCAACCCAATGGGGTAGGTACTATCATCACCCCCGTTTTGCAGATGTCACAGCTGGGCTCATAAAGTAACTTGGCCAAGGTTAAGTGGTGGAGCTGAGATTCAACACCCATAACCTCAAAGCCGGTGCACTTGCTAATCTGTCTACCTCCTTTTTCCCCAGAGGAACTTCCAGGTCAGGCCCCACCCCATCTTGTAGCCAAGACCTAAGCAGAAGACACGAGAGCAAGAACCTTCTCTAGCTAAGCTATTCCTTCAGAATAAGGTAAGAAGCCTGTTGACAGCCTCACCCTGCTCCCCAGCCCCCTTATCAGTTCTGACACACCCACCCCCTTACCAAGCATTCGGAGCCTGCCAATCTTGTCCATGAGCAGGGCAGACACGATATTCCCAGGAAGTACAGCCAGCGTCCCCAGGAAACTGACAAAGTACACCATGTAGGCGCCTTCACCAGTCCCTGTCACGTCTAGTGGGCAGCCCTCCTTGTTGTGCAGGAACGTGCTGTTCACCAGACGGCTGTTCACGAACTTGTACTCAAACAGGTCTGCGGGCAAAAACCAAGACAGGAAGGCAGTCACGGCAAATGTGAGAGGGAGGGGGAAGCTGCTACTGCTTATGGCTCAGGACTCTGCCTTTGTGGGGTTAGTTGTGGGGGCGGGGGGGGGGGGGATGGGGCTCTCAAAACTGCTCAGGGCCTTCATTGTAAAACATCAAATAATATCACCATAGGAACTAGAAATCTTTACAGCAGAAAATGACCATAGTCTATGAAATGAAACAGTGGGACTGGCTGTTTCCAAGTTTTCTCGTTAATAATCTTTGCTTCTTATTCATTCTTTTGGTCTGCCCTAGCTGACTATAAGCAGTAGCAGTGCCATGGGTTTAGGAAAAATTACCAAGCAAAATATTAAAAATCATTAAAAGCCCTTTCCATTATTTTTCCCTGCAAGTTGGGAAAAACTCACCCAGTGCTCCATTAGGGGTGGGAACCTCAGTCTAGCTGGCAAAGTAGCATTTCATGTGCATGTAGTTTGAGAATCACTGTTTTAAAAAACCGGACTTATGTAATGATTCGCAACCTTTTACCCAGAAAATATTCCTTTTTTTTGTTGTTGTTTTTCCCCTGAAGGCCCTGTTTGAATGAGTTTTGCCCACTTCAAAAGTACGCTGATAACAATGCAGATTTGCTTTAATTCCAGCTCAAAGGTAAAGAAACTTGATGTTTTTGCCAGATATTCTTAAAACTATTACAGAAAAATGTTCAGTGTCCGTTCAGTTTTTAGAATTATTGGTGGTAGATAATAGGCCCCCACACCACCTTCCTACAGGGCCCCAGAGAGCTCAGTTTGTGAACCCTGAACTAGGGAGTGAGGAACGTTCCTTCTCCCCTCTTCAAGGTCCACTCAACCCTTTGGTCCGACAAGCACCAGCCAAGGCATCTTACCAGTATTATAGAACACAGTGTTGATGAATGTGCAGTTGCGGAAAAATGTGTTGCTCGAAGTGACATCCTCAAAATAACACTCCTCAAATAGGGAATCCTCAAAGGACACTGACTTCAGACGTAGCCCAATGAACCTGTAAGGCCAGGATGATGAGAAACACTTCCCCCTTACCCTCATACCCTCCTCCAAGACTCACTCCCTTGGAATTGAGGAGAAACCACAAGTATTTACTCCCAAAGACCCTGTCTCCAAACTCCCAGACCCGTGCAAGAGACAAGGGGTAGAAGGAACAGGGAAGAAGTGAAATGTAAGCGTCCCCACATACTTGTCATTGAAGTACTGTCCCCCTCTGTGGATCTGATTCTCCAGAGTGAAGTTAAAGGTCACATGCTCTACATGCTCCCCAGAGAACAGTTTGGTGCGGGCTTCGTAGTCCACCGCCTGGAGGTGGCGGATCATGTCAGGAAACCAGACAGTCAGGCCATAGTAGCTGAAGAGTCAAGCGCGATGGAATCAGATGGGCTCACGATTAGAACCAGAGGGTCCAGAATGAGGGGGTGGAGAGTCAGGACCTTGCTTGCCTCTCCAGTCTCATCCCTCAGCACTCCTTCCTTCATTGCTGTTGGTCTCAGGGACTTCAGGTTCTTCTGCCCACCCACTGTACTCTCATCTCCCAGCCATTTGCTCCTCCATTGGCCTAACAGTCTCCCTGCCACCACCCCACCCCAGACTGTCTAACCTCCGTTCATCCCTCAGGACTTAGATCCCCACTGCCCCCACACACCTCCTCACCTGAATGACATGGTGAACCACACACCCATCATCATCAGAGTGATGCGTCGATATTCTGGACCAAAACAGGAGAGGAAATTCCCCCAAACCTAGGTGGAACAAAACAAAGTCAGATAGCAGCTGTACTGACTTCTAACACTCCCACCCCGGATCCCCCACTTTCTCCCGTCCCCCTTCCCTTCAGTTCACCCCACAAACAGGCCTTTGTCTCCGCCTCTCCCACTCCCTTCCCTCTCTTCACCACACCGTCCTTCATTACCTGCCCTCCCAGGCTCAGGGCCCGGACCCCCCAGCGCTGGTACCAGGTCCCTGTGTCTGACTGGATTTCAATCAACTCATCCTCCTGATGAATTGTCTTAATGTGAGTTACCTGGGGTCAAGAGAAGCGGTTAGCAGTCACATAGTCTATTTCCCAACCCCATCCAGGGGCTTCAGTTTCAAAACAGTAGCAAAATGGCAGCAGGGGGTGGACGCGATACTCTGAGAGAGGACATTGAGGGAGAATGTGGTGGGAAATGTCTAGGGAAGCATGGGGTGGTATCCAGAGAGGGGCTGGGTGGGGCTGGGGCTTGAGGGCCTTGGAGGTTGAGGGGAGGGGCTTTGGCTTACTGAGAAGACTCGCTCAGGATGTCCCTTGGCTCGCATGTTGGTGTCATGAACCTGCTTCAGCACCATCCAGGCCTCATCATGCTTCCCATTCTAGAGCCACAGACACAATTCCCACCTCCAGGTTAGCTCCTCCCTGACCCAGGGTAATAGACCCCCTTCCTCGAGTGTGGCTTCTGTAGTCACAGGACACAAAAAGTCTCCCACCCCTACCTCTGACCTGTGGGTGTGTACATCACCCACAATTAAAGAGCCCCAAGCAGGGGTATAGCAAAATGTAATAAGACTTGAGCAAGCATAGGGGGAGTCCAGGAGACAGCTACAACTACAGGTCCTAGGGATCCCCTGGAACAATGGAAAGAGAAAACTGAAGACAAGGGAATTGCTGGCAAGGGGCAGGGAGGTTGTCAGAGGAGGGACAGCATCCTAAGCTTCTGGACCAAGATCTACTTGGAGGGGGAAGAAGCACAGGGTGGGAACTTCTCTTGAGTGATAAAGTCAGGGGCAGAGCGCCCACCTGCAACATCTTAAACCACCCATGGTTGGGCAGGTACCCTGGTTTCTCCACCCACAGAGCCCCTCTGGAGATACAATGTAAGAAAAAGGAAGCAAGATAAAGTCCCCAGGAGTATGGGCCCTGTGAGGGTCCCACAAACCAAACCCACCGTGAGTGTTTGAGCACAGAGCCCCCTGCTGCCCCTCCCCCAGCCTAGCCCTGGCCCCGTTCACCTCCAGGAAGAAGCGGGGGCTCTCAGGCTGTGTGGTCAGAGCTCCGATGGCAAACACAGAAGGGAAGGCGCAGACGAGGACAAAAACCCTCCAGCTGTGGAACTGGTAAGCGGACCCCATCTGAAAGCTCCACCCTGGCAGGGACAGTCACAGCATCAGAAAGGCCAGAGGCTGGGGGCTCCCACCACAGGGCACACAGGAGAAGAGGGAGAGAGGCTGGGATGCATTCCCCAGGGACTGCCTACCGTAGTGGGGGATGATGGCCCAGGCCATAGCAGCTGCATACACTCCACCAATCATCCAAAACATGCAGAGCCAGCTCAAATGCTCCCCACGTTTCTCCTGGGCCAGAAACTCCGAGAAATAAGAGAAGACAATGGGGATGGACCCTCCAATCCTGGGGAGCATTGTGAGAATTCAGCATTAGAAAATGGCCCTATTTCCGATCCCCTGCCCCAGTGCTCTGGATCCCCAAGTGCCTTTCATCTTCCACACCTTGTTAAAGAGACTTCTCACACAGTGCCCTATACACTCCCTCACCACCAGCTGTTACGCACCCATCCTCAGGACCCTGGGGAACAGGCAGGGAGGTCTGAGGGGAAGGGAAGGAACAAACATTGAACCTTGAAGATGGCTACTGAGTTGCAAGAGACAGAAGATGATTACAGAAAAGAGGGAAAATCCCCACAGGAAAAAGCTAGGCAAAGAGGAGTCCGAGGGCAGGGATGCAGGAGCAGGCCGGAAAAGAGCTTGCAGACAGGGCAAAGAATGCACGCAGACGGCTCAGGGAGTATGGAAGTGTGGTGGGTCAACGCGTCACATTTCTGGCAGCTGTGGGTGTTAACAGAAAGGTCTGCTGTCAAATGCAGGAAAGATGGAGACTCGGAAGGGGATAACTCCGGGGTTCACAGGCACCCAGGGGTACAGCTGAGACCCACCAGGCCTCTCGTCATGGAGCCAGGCTCAGAATGGAACTGGAGGGTGGGGTGGAGGACTCAGGAGTGGACGAGACATGGAATGGTGCTCTGGGCAGGCGGTAGGTGGGTCCAGGACAGGGGGAAGCTGGCCTAAAGACGGTAGGAGAAAGGAGTTCATTCATTCAATTCATACATATTTGAGATGCATCTGGTGTGCCTGGCACTGTGCTGGGTTCTAGAAACATAACGGCGACAAAGGCACAGTCCTCCCTCAGGACTGCCTCCAGGGGCTTAGGAGGTGGCCACTCACCCAACCCCAGAAAGGAGGCGGCAGAAGAGGAAAGTGCCATAACCCTGGACGAAAGATGAGAAAAAGGCGAAGACGCTGTTGACTGAGAGCGAGATGAGCAGACATTGCCTCCGACCCAGCCGATCAGCCAGACCTCCCCAGAGAAAGGCTCCCACCATCATGCCCAGGTAGACTATAAGGCCTGCAGGGAGGGAAACAGAGACAGCAGAGGTATGAGCAGACGCACCTCAGTTTGCTCACTTTTTGAGCATTAAATGAGCTAGAGCTGCAGCAGAACGGATTGAGGAGCTGGAAGACTTCTAGGATAGGTAAGTCTACCCAGAGATGAGAGCAAGTGAGAGTTCTGTCTTTGCTCACGGAATGTCATCTCTGCAGACCAGAGATTCAAAGGCAGGAATGCAGACATGGGAGACCCCCAGAATTCTTTCTCTCCCTCCTGCTCTCTCTTGCTTGCTCTCATCTCTCATTGTCTGTCTGTCTCTCTGTCTCTGTCTCTCTCACACACACACAACACACCCCCATCTCTGGCTTGCCTAGAAGGAGTAATGGATCTACCCAAATTCCCAGACCTTCCCAGGGTCCCCTCTCCCTCCCTGCCTTGACGTCCTGAAAGCAGCAGGAGAGATCTCCTGTGTCCCTAGGAAAGCACCTCCATTTCTTCAGTCCCCCCTACAAAATCCCCCCCGCAGAACCCGTGCTTTACTCCCCCAGCTCCAATGCTTCTGGTCCTAAAACTCTCCTGTTCCTTATTTCCTTCCTACATTCAGAGTTGGAATAACTTTAAAAATCAATCTACTCCAAACTCTGCATTTTACCCATGCTTCAGCCAAGCCCCAAGGAATGGGGATCTCCCCAACATCTCATGGCAACTTGGGAGCAGTGCAAGACCAAGAGACCTTTTGTGGGTGAGTCCAGGCGGTTTCCTCCCCCAGGGTCTACATCAGGAAGAGCCATTAGAGACCACTCACTGGCCCTTGAACACTCCCAAGGCTTGCCAAGAGCAAGCATGGCCAATTTCTCTGGCTGAAGGCAGACCTGGGCTTCTTCCCCGATCCCCACCCTACTAAACTGACTCCTCATTTAAACTAGGGAGTTTGGACACTGACTTCTTGTTTCCCTGATCAGGGAAAAGGAACAAGATGACAGAAGGGAAGTCTCTGAAGAAACACCCAACAGGGGCCCATCCCACCATGGCCACCTCCTGCAGAACTAACTAAGCAGACCACCACCCAGCCACTGCCCCAAGCCCCAGCCCAGCTGCCCTTCCCCAAGCCTCTCTTGCACAAACAACCTCACTGTGACCCAACCCCAAGAGGAGGGTTTGTGAGGGATGAGCATGCAGAGGAACTCCATGCCCTCTGGGGACATCTTGGGATCGGGGTCCTAGGGAGCGGTAAGGACAGGGGTTCTCAGGAGCAGAGGTTTTTCTAGAGTTTGGGGCAGGACAGGGCTGGAGGGCCCCCAGTGTGTCTTACCTAGCATGCCTTTGTTGGAGTCCGACAGGCACATGTCTTTCTCGGCGCTAGGCAGCACAAAGCCCACCACAAAGACCTCGACACCATCAGCCATCAGTGCCAGACCAAGCACGAAATAGAGTGTCCACTGGAAGCGGCCATGGCCACACTCCCGTAGGATGGCTTCATACTGCTGAGCCAGTTCTTCCCGTTCTTTCCGCCGCTGTGCCTCCCCCCGGCCACCAGGGGGGCCCTCCCCATCGCCCAAGCCCCCCCTTACTCCAGCCAGGGGAGCCCCATCAGCCATCCGCTCGCCTTTGCCCCCAGACTCTGCCCTGGGGATGCCCTGATATTCCCCCTCGTAGATCTCGTCATCCTCGTCGTGGCCTTCAGTAGCATCACTAGATGCACCACCTTCTTCCTCATCCTGGGCCCCTTCCCCACGGTAATAGCCATCAGCAGGGGCAGGGTAGTCATCATCATCCTCCTCCTCCTCAAAGCGGGAGTAGGATCTGCGGGAATATTCGTCCTGGACTCTGTCCAGGCCCTTTACCACCTTCTTGGCCGCATGCTTCTTGACTTCCTTGGCAATGTCTTTGGCCCCACGGATGAAAGCTGCCCGGTC
Organism: Leopardus geoffroyi; assembly: GCF_018350155.1. Taxonomy (NCBI): domain Eukaryota; kingdom Metazoa; phylum Chordata; class Mammalia; order Carnivora; family Felidae; genus Leopardus; species Leopardus geoffroyi. Next base: position 104,878,720 of record NC_059328.1, read on the forward strand.
TCTGAAGCCTTCTTCCATGATGGGTCTTTGGGAATGCTTCACTAGACTCCTCCACTCCCTGCTCAAGGACTTGTGAAGTCAGAAAGATTCCTTCCCCCAGTTACTCAGATGAAGTGGATTCAAGTATCTCTGGGCACAGAATAGGAGCAAATAGGACCTGGCCAGTGAGTGTGTAGGAAGGGAAAGGAGGGAGAGGAGTTCTGGCCAGTTCAGTTGGATACATGGGGAAGGGAAAAGGGGAACAGCAGAATGGGAAGGGGAGGGGGAGCTAGGTTGTGCAAGCTAAATGGGGAGCCAGGATAACTCAGGAAAGGCCGCCTACTTCTCTTCAAGAAGCCTCTTGAGATCTAGAAAATATAAGGGGGGGGGGGGGGAAGGAGGTGGTGAGGCCTAAAATGGTAAAGAAAGCCAATACAGAGCCCCAACCAAGACCATGTGATACGGATGGTCTCCTTGCTTCAAGCCTGCACACAGTTAAAAAGGGATGCCTACCTGGGCCAGCTGTGGATCATTCAGTATAAATCCCCTCACTTTGACCTTGGAGATCAGGCCTATGAGATATGCTCCAGAGTCACGGTCACCTATCTAGAGCCCTCCTTCTGATCCCCTGCCCCACATCAAGATCAGACCCCTTGCTTTACCACCAAACTGCAAAGAACAAAACAGGAAATATGAGAAACCATAATTCTCTGTTTTAGTCTGGTCTGGCTTGCTTACTGGGGGAAGAGCTGGGGGGAGAATGTGTAAAAGGAGAATCAAGTCCTCCAGCCTGTGACTTCAATCCACTGATGGCATCTCAAATGGGGCTCTCGGGGTCCTCCCCTCAGGTTCCCACAAGGAACGGTTTTCTCAGTGGGTGAAAATTCCCTTCCAGGGTCCGACAGACTTGGGTTTGACTTCTTGCTTCAGCACTTACTAGCTAAGTGACCTCGGCCATCTCCCCATACAGCCAGGCCTCAGTTTCCTCTTATTTAAGAAGGGGAAAGTAAGGATTAAATGACATAATGTGTATAACTCCTTACCATAGTACCTAGCACATAAAAAGCGATTAAGAAATGTTGGTTATTGCTCTTTGTGATGATAATAATACAGTGCGATCCCCTCTACTCCCTCACAAGACCCCAGAACAAAAGCCACGTCTGGATGCTTATGAGGATAAGGAGCAGAAAGGGATACTGGCAAGAGAAAGCTGGTTCAGTGCAAAGCACATGACAGTTAGGTGATCTAAGTTAAAATCCCAGCTCTGTCACTTACTTGCTAACTGCTCTTGGGCAAATTATTTAATTTCCCTCAACCTCAGTGTCCTTATATTTAAACTGGGGGTAATAATCTTTAGTTTTCTGAGTCCACAAGAGAATCCAACCTCACAGTAGATATTCTATAAATTAGTTTCCTTCCTTCCTATTAGACTGAAAAAAATGTGGAAGAAACAGGAAGCAACAAGGGAAGAGTAGGGGTCATACTTGGATGCTGTTGTCCAGTATCCTCCCAAAACAGAGTCCCAAGACCTCTCTGTGTTCAAATTAGTTCCAGCAGATGGGCCCACATTGTCTCCCTCCAGACAAAGAAGGGAAGACTCAAAAAAAGGGAAACCTGGAACCTGAGGTCATGGAGAAGAAGTGATGTCTGGCTCCTGCCACCTTCCTTCAGGACATCATCCATGAGCCCCTTCCCTGGTGGGGGCAGGAACAGAAATGGCTGATCAAATACATACTTTTTCAGCATTGGGGGCTAAGGTCTATAGCTACACCTCCTTTCTCCAGGGCCTTCTTTCCTAATCCCCCTTAATCCTTTCTGCTCCTCCTCCAGGAGTCAAGGAAAAAGGAGTCCACAAATACCGCACTGCGTAGGAGGCCAGTATAGAATGAAGGGGGCCTTGGGCCTCCCCCCCAAAAAAGACATCCTCCAGAGGGAAACATAGGAGAACACCCCCCACCCCTTCATTCAGAGAAGCAGAAGAAGTAGGACTAGATTCTGATCAGAGATCATTCCCCTAAAAATATCCTGCCTCCTGTTCCCACCCATCCAGGGCCTTCATTAAATGTCACACGCACACACGGTAGCCCTGGTAGAAGGGGATAAGTAATGCTACGTGGCTCAGAGAGAAGCACTGGCAAGCATAGCCTTAGCCCCTCAGGCCAAATGTAAGCAGTAGACCACAATGACCAAAACCAGTGACCCCTGTGTCACCTTCTTTTCTTTATGGTTCAAGGCCCAAACCCACCCCCATGCAAGAGAGGAAAGTGGAATCCCCCCACTGAATGGCCATTTGCTTTCCTCTCCTTTCCTTCCCACCTAGGATCTCCCCCCCCCTCCCCCCGGCTCCCCAAACCCTGAAGGAGACAAATAGACCCATCAGGAACCACATCCTGTGTTTATCAACACTGTTTACCCCTGAGAGGTGCATGGAGGGTAGATAAGGCTCCCAGAGCCACAGCAGGATAGGATGTCTCAACAGCCAGCTCCCCCAGGGCCAATGAGCCAGGAGGTCAGAAGGGAGAGAAAGAAGACAAATTCTTTCAGTTGGTGAGGAAGTGGTGCTATTTTTAGCCCCCAAAGCAGCACAGGGTGGCTAAGCCTGTGGGAGAGAGATGGGGCTTGGAGAGGTGGAGGTTATGGGAGACAAGACTCCGGGTTACACGGCCCTTTAAGGTTGGCCGGCTCCACCTGACCGGAAAAATGTGCCCGGGAGATTTTCCTGCAGAAGGGGGGGAGGGGCTCCTGAGCAGATGCTTCCCTTCAGGAGGACTCACTCTGCCCTGGATTATAGGAGGGTCCAGAAGCCCCCACCCCCAATCAAAGTCCCTGACTTTGGGGGTCACCCGGATTCCCCAACCCTCCCTAGCCCAGGTGGCAAGGTCATTAAGAAGCAGTCACTTGTCAAAACAACCACGGAGAGGGGGGAGGGTACAAGGAAGCGGGGTGTGCTGGAGCACCGCTCCCTGTGACAGCTGGGTGACTGAGCCTCAGCCCCCCACCCAGGACGCCCAAGGCTGCACCTCCCCTCCCTACATCCTACCGCAAGGGTTAGGAAGATGGAGCATTCACAGTTCGGACGGGGAAAAAGGTGTCAGCTGAAAATGCACACAACAGAGGAACACAGGGGCAGGGAGACAGGGAGAGACCTCCACAAGCAAAGGCAAGAGACCGCCCCTACCAGCATTTGCCACGACAGCCCCCAGCATCCCCCACCCCGTCTCGCCTCTGCTCTGGCATAACAGAGGAGCCCCTAGAATTGACTGAATCCATTCTCGGAGTGTCTTCCCCCGCTTAGTCCTGCCTCTGGGCAGGTGCCCATCATCACTCAACACCCCTTCCCCCCACCCAGGAGCAACTGCCCAAGTCCCCCCCCACCCCCCCGCCCCGCTACGCGTGCCCCCGACCTTGGTCGTTTACCATCTCCCTACCCAGCATTTCCATTCTTCCTTTCCCTTCCCTCCCTCCTTCACCTGCCCTTCCTCCACTGCCCCCCACCCCCGCCCAAGTGCAGGGGAGCAGACTGAGGCAGCATCCATTCTCTGGCCCCAGCCAAGGTCACTTATGGCGGGGGTGGGGGGCGTGCAAGGTGAGGAGGGCATTGGACTTCGAGGGAACCCTACCTCACCTAAATCCTCCTCCCCCACAAACCTGTCAATATCTGAGAGCGTACTAGGGACTTGGCTAAGGTAGAGAAAAACACCCTTATTCCATATAGATAGATAGGTAGATAGATAGATAGATAGATAGATAGATAGATAGATAGATATTCTGATCAGCACAGCAACTTAATTAAATGTCCTTTCAAACCACCACCGGCCCCCTCACCCCTAAAGCAGAGACGGTCACCCTCCCCACAAGCAAAGCATCGGAGGATAAAATGGCTGCAAGGCAAGGCAAGGATGCTTCTGCCCCGGGCGGGGTGGAGGTAAGAGACTTGAGAGAGGGGTCTCACCTGGGCTGGGTGCCCCCGGGTAAGGCAGTCCCGGGTGAGGGCGGGGGTCCCGGCCGCGGGGCTGGCGGCAGCGTCGACTGCTCCGGGTACCAGGGGAAGCGGCAATGCAGACCTGCCTCCCCCCACACACTCCCCACGCTCCGGCCCCGCCTCCGCCCGCCTCCTCCCTCCCCCCAACCCCCCAGCGCCACCGAGCACCGGGAGAGACCATTGTTGGGGGGGTGGGGAGCGGCAGAAGAAAAGAGGATGGGGAGGGCCTCAGGGCACCGGGGAGCAACGATGAAGCAGCAGAGGGGACTGTCACAGGCACAGCTGGAGATAACACACACAGCCCTTCCCAGCCCGTTCCGAATAAAAGATGAAAGGAACTAAGGCAAGAATACTGTCGGGGAGACAAGTGGGAAGGCAGAAAGGGAGGTGGGGAACGAGGCAGACCCTTTCTCAGCGCCCCATCCCTAGTAGGGCAGGACTCACAAATTTGAGGGCTTCTCTGCCTCCAAAGCACCCTCCTTTTTTCCCTTTCTCCTCTACTCCCAGCCAAACCTCTTTCCCACAGCCCTCTTCCGGATCCAGAGTGCTCAGAATCCGAGTTTACCTGGCCATTTTAGAGAACGCCGGAATAACAAAGTTTTTAATCCTGAACTGTCAAGAGGTGAGACTCCTGGATCCCTGCCATCTTTTTCCAGAACCAGAAACAGTCCTGGTTATTTACTGCCAGTGCAGACCTCCCATCCTCCATTCAGTTGGTAGCAGCAGAGGTGAGTGGGGGACGAAGCTGAGCGGGATTTACAGGCCTTACCTTCTATTAATTTGCTCCAATGACTCAAAGAGGGACTCCCTCCCTCAATGCTCTATCCAATTTCTTTTACTACACACACACACACAAACACACACACACACACAAACACACACACCTGCTTCTGGGGCAGGAAGGATTGAACTAGTTTCAGTTCTTTGCTTTGCCCCTGTACCAACAACCTGGGCTCAGAGATCCAAGACATCCCGCTAGGTGATTGACCCTGCTTCAGAGGTGAGGGGAGCTGGGTGGTTTGGGGATATACATACTGAATGTGTCTCCCTATTCTAGGTAAGGGCTTAGGGTACTCTGGACAGTGCACTGACCTGGGTTCTCACTTCCATAAGCTGTGGGCTCAAGTTCTCTGCCTCTCTGAACCTCAGTTTTCTCATCTGGAAAGTGCCAGGCTTGCACTAGAGGCTGTATCAGCTCCCTTTCGGATTTAATAGTGTGTGATTCTACTTTGATAAAAATGGAGGCTTCAGAATGCTGGAATATGTTACATGAAGAGGGCTGGCGGGCCGCATCCCAAGAGAGCTCGCAGGTGGCGTTTGCAGTGTTGAATTTACCACTAACTTTTAGACTTGTTTCAGTCTAAAAACAAGAAACCAGTTCAAAAGGCGAAGTGTTGATTTCATATCACAGAATTGCAATTCAGGGCACATAGTTTAGGTTGAAACCCAAATAGTGTCCCAATTACAGGAAGTGGGCTCAGGGTTTTTATTGAGGAAAAAGAGGAAGATTAGGTAAGTTTTTTAAAAAGAGGTTCATCGGTGCTGATGAGCTGGGCTAGATTTGTACTTCCTTGACTGGTCAGGGGAAGTGGTGACCAGGCAAAAGTTCACTTTTTTCAGTTTTTTCAAAGAAGATTTTCTCATTCTCGTGGACATCTTGGAATATTGGCAATTCAGCCCAGGTTCAAATGTTTAGAAAACAAGATGTGCAAGGAATTTCCTCTGAAATGGCTGTTCTGACTTAATTATTAAAAAAAAAAAAAAAAAAAAAAAAGGCTATACTTACGTCATTTCTCATAGGGATGTGGGCCTGGGTTTCACAGACTTCAAAACTACATCTTGGAAATACCTGTTTGTGCCAACGAAGTTTACAATTTACTGAAACATAAAGCCATAATACATACGTATTCATTTACCATGAGAAATCTTCCGTTGCTCAGACTCACGTCCAGTGCACTCTCTTCTTTAAGCCAAATCAGAATCAGAATGTCAACATATAGATGCACAATGACATAACCGAACAGGAATATTTTTATCTTTAATGGCATCTGGCCATCCCCAGGAAGGAGCTGTGCCAATGGGTTCAGAAAACTCTTCTTGGCTACAGTTCTCCACTCCCCTCTCTATGTATGGGCAGCCTTGCCAATCCTCCTGGACTACTCTCATTCTGTTGGCTAAAGCACTCTTTCCAGGATGGTACTTGGAAAGGCTATGCCTGTGTGAGCCTCAGCGACTCTCCCTTCACTAGATTTCCATTGCTGACCCCTCTTCAGGTTGATACATTCTTTATTTAAATATGTTAATATTTTCAATTAGGTTACAGCCAAGCCTTGCTGGCAGGGAGCCGGTTTTTCTCTTTAAGGTGACTTTGCATACTCTCCACTTATCCCTTACTTGCTAAAATAGAAATCTTGTAATCTTAGAGAGAAAGGTTGTATATGTTTTTCCAATGCTGAGGAAAGACTTCATCATTTTTTCCAGGAACCACAGACCCATGCAGCTCACCAGCTGCTTCACTGTCCCCTTTGCTGGGTCCATTAACATAAGAATTCCTAGGGGATCAGTCCTGGCCCCTTTTCCCCTTCCGCCTACTCTATTCTCCCTTGTCACCTCAGGTAATCCCATGCCTTTCGTACTGTCTATGTGGTGACGATTCCCACATTTATGTCTGCAGTGCAGACCTTTCTACCAAGCCCAAACTCAAAATCTCCACCTGTCAACTCAGTATCACCACATGGATATCTCATCAGCGTCTCTAATATAACACCCAGAAATAAACTTCAGACTGAGGTCTTTCTCAACTCTTCATCAAGGTGTTCAGGCCAGAAACCTTGCAGTTGCCCTGTTTCCTTTCTTGCTCTTATCAAGCCTTGTCGGCCCTACTTCAAAACATGTTCTAAATCTACCACTTGTCTACCACTGTCCCCTAGTCTAAGCCACCATCATCTCTGTCCTTTGCCACAATAGCCTCTTAACTGATTTCCCTACTTCCAATCTTGCTCTGCCCATTATTCTCAGTCGTCAGGAGGATCCTCTAAATCAAACCTGATTTAGCAGATACTCTCTCCCTAGAGAAATTAGTGCATATGTCCCACAAAAAAAAAAAAAAGAAAGAAAAGAAAAGGTACAGGCAAAAAAAAAAAAAAAAGGTACAGGGGCGCCTCGGTGGCTCAGTTAGTTGAGCGTACAACTTTGGTTCAGGTCATGAATGTGCAGTTCATGAGTTCAAGCCCTGCATCAGGCTCACTGCTGTCAGCATAGAGCCCTATTGGGGTCCTCTGTCCCCACCTCTCTCTCTGCCCCTCCCCAGCTCCCACTCTCTCTCTCCCTCAAAAATAAATAAACATTTTTTTAAAAAAGACAGGTACAAGTATTTTCATAGCAGCTTCATTCATAAGATTCAAAAACTTCAAATGCCTATCAGCCAAAGAATGGTTACATTTAGATAAACAAATCGTGGTATATTCATATAAGGAATACTATTTGACAAATTTTTAAGAGACCGAACTACTGTATACAACAAGATAAAAAGATCTCACAAACAAAATATTGAGTATAAGAAGCTGGACCAAAAGGAGTACATACTCTATGAACCCATTTGTATACAGTGCAAAGGAAAAGCAAACTTATCTATAGTGATGAAGAAAAGAGAGGCTACCATCAAGAAGTGGAAATTGACTATGAAGGGGCACAAGGGAGCCCTCTGGGTGCTGGAAATGTGCCAACATCTTGATGATACAAGGTTAAAAGGGTGCATACATATATAAAAATTCACTCCCGACCTAGGTGTTTTTCTGAACATGTTAAACTGCAATTTTTAGGAAAAGTTTTAATGAGATTTTACCACTCCCCTTTCTTTAAATCCTCCAATGCCTTCCCATTGTACTAAGAATTAAATCCAAACTTCTAATCAAGGCCTAAAAGGCCTTGTGGGATCTGGCCCCTGCCTGCCTCCCCAGCCCTCTTCCTTGAATCTCTTCAGCCTCCCTGGTCTCCTGCTACAGCTCCAGCATGCCCACTGCAAATCCATCAGAGGACCCTAGCACTTGCAGTCCTGCTGCCTGGAAATCCCTTCTCCCATATCTTTGCCTTACCATTCAGGTCTCCACTCAAAAGTCACCCTTCAGAAGCAAAAATAATATAAAAACAGGGAGGGGGACGAAACATAAGAGACTCTTAAATATGGAGAACAAACAGAGGGTTCCTGGAGGGGTTGTGGGAGGGGGGATGGGCTGAATAGGTAAGGGGCATTAAGGAATCTACTCCTAAAATCATTGTGGCACTATATGCTAGCTAACTTGGATGTAAATTAAAAAATAATAAATAAATAAATAAATAAATAAATAAATATTAAATTTTTTAAAAAAGTCACCCTTCAGATGACTCTCCCTACTTCCCAGGCAGTATCCTATCACCCTGCCTTATTTTTTTTTTTTACAAGATATCTCTATCTAAAATTATTATTTTTGTTTACTTTTTTATTTTTTGCCTTCTCCTACTTAGATTGTCATTTCTAAAGGAATAAGGACCTCATCTGACATATTTACTGCTATATCCCCAATATATACTTAATTTCATTAAGTAAACACTTAATGAAATATTATTCCAAATAAGTTCAATTTTATTACCTTTAGTATATATGATAAATTTCTGCTTACTCCCATTAAATATAAGTGTTGAACTAATAGGTAAATAATTTGTTTCAAAGAATATAATTTAATTACCTACTAAGAGTTGCCCCATTTTTAGTCTAGAATTATTCCTATCCCTAGACTCAGCTCTTCTCCACAATGGCTTATATTAAGTGTGGAAATAAGACTATGGCCCAGGAGGTGATAAGTGGGTATGTGGTAATGATGGTTAGCCTCATTAGAGCATTTACCTGACTTGAGCACTTTTCTCACTACTTTACATTGATGAACTCACCCCACCTCCACATTAACCCTATGAGATGGTCACCATTTACAGATGATGAGACTGAGGTACTGGATGGTTAAGTAACTTGATATGATCACACAACTCAGAAGTGGCAAAACTGAAAATGGAACCCAGGCAATATAGATTCAGAGACCTAATGCTTTTTTAATGCATCCATTTAAAGTATGCAGTTGTGGAGTGCCTGGGTGGCTCAGTCGGTTAAGCCTCTGACTCTTGGTTTCAGCTCAGGTCATGATCTTGTGCTTTGTGAGATCGAGCCCCAAGTCAGGCTCTGTGCTGGCAGCACAGAACCTGCTTGGGATTCTCTCTCTCTCCTCTCTGTCTCTCTCTCTCTCTGCCCCTCCCCTGCTTGAGCTCTCTCTCTCTCTCTCAAAAATAAATAAATAGACATTTTTAAAAATTAAAAATAAAAAAATGAAATATACAGTTCTATGAGTTTTAACAAAAGTATATGCCCATGTAAGCACCTCCTTGATCAAGATAAAGAACATTTCCTTTGCCCCCCAAAATTCCCTTGCCCCTGCAGTCAATATCCCCATCCCTGGCAATTACTGATCTCCTTTTGGCCACCATACATTAGATTTGTCTTTTCTAGGGGTGCCTAGGTAGCTCAGTCAGTTAAGCATCCAACTTTGACTCAGGTCATGATCTTGCAGTTTGTGGGTTTGAGCCCCATGTCAGGCTCTGTGCTGACAGCTCAGAGCCTGGAGCTTGTTTCGGATTCTGTGTCTCCCTCTCTGTCTGCTCCTCCCCAGCTTGTGCTCTGTCTCTGTCTCTGTCTCTCTCTCAAAAATAAATAAACATTAGGGGCGCCTGGGTGGCGCAGTCGGTTAAGCGTCCGACTTCAGCCAGGTCACGATCTCGCGGTCCGTGAGTTCGAGCCCCGCGTCGGGCTCTGGGCTGATGGCTCGGAGCCTGGAGCCTGTTTCCGATTCTGTGTCTCCCTCTCTCTCTGCCCCTCCCCCGTTCATGCTCTGTCTCTCTCTGTCCCAAAAATAAATAAACGTTGAAAAAAAAATTAAAAAAAAATAAACATTAAAAAAATTTAAGATTTGTCTTAGACTAGAGCTTCATTTAAGTAGATTCATACAGTATATAGGTCTCTGGCTTTTAGAGCTTTCCAGGTGTTTTAACCACTGCCTTATAAAGCTTCCTAGTGTAGCTTCTTTGCCCAGTTACCCATCAGCCAACCCCCTGTATTCTATCACTGCTTCTACCCACCACACTCTAAGCACAGGAGATTGTCAGGATGGGGAAACTGAGGGACAAAATGGGGTCAATGATAGCACTTCTAAGATACCATAAAGTTCCAGTGAGAGATGCTAACAATTGAAGCAAAAAAAGCACAAAAAAAGCTCCTATCCTTTAGGAGTTTATAACCCAGTTAAAGAGGGATTATCTTATAAGAAAGCTGGTTAATAGCAAAGGAAAACATTCATTCATTCAACAAGTATCTATTCAGTAAATATAGTATAACATGACTATGCAACTGGCTCTAGAATTCATGCAGATCTTCGTTCAAGTATTCCATCTATCATTTTGTAGCATGTGACCTTGGTCAAATAACTTAATATCCATTTCCAGATCTTAAAATGGGGGTAATAACAAAACCTACCTCGGGGGGTTGTTACAAGGATTAACTGAGATAAACATTTAGTACAGTATTAAACACTTAGTACTGGCATATTAGCAAGAGTTCAGTAAACATTAGCTGTTACTATTTTTACAATTATTATATATGCCAGGCATCTCGGGTACTCTCGGGAGATAGATTAATAGAATGAGATTCCTTCAGGGTTCTTGAAGAGATTCAGTGTAATACAAGGATACTTAGATTGGGATCTATGAACCTTATGTAATTTTTGCTTCAGGATATTGGAAATACAGGCATGTATGTATTTTTCTTGGATAGGGTCCACAGTTTTTGTCATGTTCTCAAAGGGCTGTCTGGGGCCCACAAAACATTAAGGACCAATGGTCCCATGCATTCTCAATGGGAGTGGTATCCCCCCCCAAAGGGGACAAAAACTGGTTTGGGGAGCAGGAATCTTAGATATTACAATGGTTTGTGTCCCTCCAAAGGGCCCTAGTACATAAAAAGATATAGAGCACAGGGGCGCCTGGGTGGCTCAGCGGGTTAAGTGTCCGACTTCAGTTCAGGTCATGATCTCACCATTGGAGAGTTCGAGCCCCACATCGGGCTCGGTGCCGACAGCTCAGAGCCTGGAACCTCCCTCTCTCTGCCCTCCTCCACTTTTAAATAAAAATTTAGAGAAAAAGACATATATAGTATATCTGTGATTTAAAATTTCATGCGGGGGTAGGGGGCAATTTGAAAACAATGTCTCAGGGGCGCCTGGGTGGCTCAGTCAGTTAAGTGGCCTTCAGGTCAGGTCATGATCTCGCGGTTCGTGAGTTCGAGCCCCGCGTCGGGCTCTGTGCTGACAGCTCAGAGCCTAGAGCCTGTTTCGGATTCTGTGTCTCCCTCTCTCTCTCTGACCCTCCCCCGTTCATGCTCTGTCTCTCTCTGTCTCAAAAATAAATGTTAAAAAAAAATTAAAAAAAAAAAAAAAAAAAAGAAAACAATGTCTCCAACCGTGGTGGTAGAGGGGCAATGATTAAAAAAAAAAAAAAAAAGTGGAAAAACCCTGGTTTAGTGAATAACAAATAGATGTGTGAACTGAAGTACTAAAATGTACCAGCAATACTGGGCCTGCACAGAGAACCGCTGAGCACCAGTATCTGCAGGAGCCAGGGGCGGGAGAGCTGGAGGAGAGTCTGGGGGAGTCAACCTCATTGACTGGAGGAGGCACTCAAAAATTAGTGTTGAATGAGTGAAAGCTCCGAGATTCTGCGAATGAATGCCTGAGGAAATAGTGGTTCCAAAGAGAGACGTGGGGAATTCAGCAAAGGCACTAATTTACTCCTCGACGGTGTGAATTCATCAACATGCTATCAGATAAGAGCCAAAAATACCACACAGGAGCTTATATGAAAAAACACGCTAGAAATCTTCAGCATAAGGGTAACAGTCCTTGAAGTCCTCACCAAGGATCAGTTAGAAGTCAGTTCATTTGATAGATGCCATGGAGGCAGAAAGGACACAGGGACTGAGACAAAGCCTGCTACCACCTGGGGCTGCTGGAGTACTGGCTGCGGGCACCTGGGCTCGGAGCCAGCGGCCAACTATGCTAGGTCCCAAGTGCCTCGGCTTATGACCACATCAAAGTAACTGCACAACAGTGCTGTTTGAAATGAAGTCAATTAAGCCCATTACGATTTAGAAGCCTGGCATCCTTAGCCATTCATTGTGTGAAATGATCACATGGAATCTTCCCCAAGTTTTGACAAGTGCCCACTAGGTGACCCCACTTGCCTGTGCCACAATTCACCTGAAAGTCAACATATGCCAAACCTAATTTACCATTTCCATCCCAAATCCTGGGAAATTCTTCCTGCTGCATACTCTCATCCTGATTCCACTCTCCCTTTCCTCCACTATATCCAATCTAACACCTCACCCTATTCTTTTGCCTTCTAGAATACGTCCCCAGTGCATCCCCTCCTCTCCGTCGGGCTTGTATCACAGCCCTCGAGGACTGCATCTCTCCCTAAATTACTGCTGAATGCCCTGCTTGGCTCCTTGCCCGGTCTTCTCCCTCAGATCTTTTCCCCCCACTACCACAGTTCTAAAGCGCAAATCGGTCACTCCCTTGCTCAAATCCTCCCTGTGGCTTTCCCTCATGGATAGCAGCTTCCCAGCCAGTGTGCCCTGCCAGTGGTGCTCGGATGGCAATTCTCTCAGCACTCCGGGCCGCTAAGCAGATCCCAGGACGGCTAGAATTCCTGAGCCAATAGCTTCCAGCCCGAAGCAGCCTCCTCCCTTTGCCTCAGTGTGCTGTTTCGAATGGTTCTGGGCCATACAAGAAAGGGCAGAGAAGCCCTATCAACAGGAGCTCCCCAGCTAGCTCCAATGCCATGCAGCTCTAGTGGATCACTTGTAGTGCTGTTGACCAATCTCGGCTTCTGCTTGGGAGCATCCAGTCCACCAGGGGGGAGCTTCCCCTTCTTCGCCTGGGAAACATCTACCCTTCCTTTAACATTACATCTGAACTTACTCTTTTTTCTGGAAGTTTTCTCGGATTTTTCTTGCCGGGATACCCTTCCTCACGCTCCCAGAATATTTTGTGTCGTAATAATGGCACGTGTCAGCCCACTGCCTTGGTAACACCAGAACAGAAGCGCTCTGCATATCTCTGTATCATTCAGCTGCCACTGGCAGGTCTTATAGGTACAACATCACGTGAGTAAGAATGGTGCAAGAGACGGGTGCCTGGGTGGCTCAGTCGGTTAAACATCCGACTTCGGCTCAGGTCATGATCTCACAGTTCGTAGGTTTGAGCCCCACATCGGGCTCTGTGCTGATAGCTCAGAGCCTGGAGCCTGCTTCGGATTCTGTGTCTCCCTCTCTCTCTGCCCCTCCCCAGCTCACACTCTGTCATCTCTCCCTCTCTCAAAAATAAACATTAAAAAAAATTTTTTTTTAAGAATGGTGCAAGAGAACGAGAAGGCCGGGTGCACCGTTTCTTGCCTAGACATCAGCAAAGTCCATGGTCATATAGACCAGAAAGAGAACTTTAGGAAAGTGGTGACGTAAGAGGATTAAATACAGCAAAGAACAGAAAAGGGGCCATTGGATTTGGTCTAATTACTCAAAGTCTCTGAAGACAGATTTCCATGGGATGGAAGTCAGGTGTGGAAGGACTGAGGAGGAAAAAAATAGGAGTAAGATCCAAATTCCTCATTCATGATGTCTGAAGGGAAAGCATGGAAGAAAATGTAGGTTTACCGAGTTCCAACGGTCCCAATTTCAACAGTTTCGCAATTATGTAAGACATTTATGTACATAGTGTCGAAGTTAACCAAGTTTAACATAGTATGCTCAGAGAAATCTAGCTCCCCTCCCCATCCCAGTGTATGAATTTCCTTTTTGGTTTATCTGGTTTTTTTAATGTAAATAAATGCGTATGTTAGATGAGGGAGCATAGGACGTTCTGTTCTGCTTGTTACTTTCTTCCCTTAATGTATCCTGGAGGTCTCTCTAAAACAGTAGGTAGTCTTCTCTCTCCTTTTTACCGCTGCTGTGTAGATTTACCAAGTTATTCAACCAGTCCCTGACCAACAGAGGAGAGCGGTTTCCAACCTACTACCATTACAAGCAGGACTGCAGTGGATGGCTTTGTGCATGTTCCTTCCTGTTTTTGCCAGCATTATCTCCAGGAACTTCACCTCTGTTCTCGCTTCATATTCACAAAAACCCTATGTCACGGGTACTTAGGGTTTCCAGCTTATAAGCTAAATGTAAGCCTTAAAACATAGAATAAGCATGCTCCCTCCTACCTTACCATTCTTTTCCCAATATACTGATGTCTCTTCTTAGAGAAAACAGAGAAGTTATTTTGCCAAGGAAAAGAGCACAAAGAATAAACAAGGAGTTTAATTTTATTTTCCCTGTGCATTTGCAAAACACTTAGGACCAACATAAAAAAAAAAAAAAAAAAAAAAAAAAAAAAACAAACAACCTCCTGTGAAAAGAATTACACTTAAAAAAAAAAAAAAAAAGGCCTGAGAGGGATTAGTGCCTTAGCCCTAAGGAGCTACAGCAACTTGGATTGGTCCAAGGATTTGAAAAAATATTGGGAAGATAGAACAGGAGGCAAGAGAATGAGAAATTACTGAGGAAGAGGGCCTCGAAGTGGGCCACGAGGGGGAACTGGAGGCCGGGGGGTGGGTCTGGGTGGAGGCAGGGGGCCCCGCTGGTAGCCGTAGGGTGGGGGTCGTGGAGGCCCAGTGTACCCGTGAGGAGGCATCAGTGGAGGAGGCCCACGCATCCCATGTGGAGGCATAGGACCTGGGTGACCTGCACACAAAAAAAGAAAAGTTGACTGACTTCAGCAACAGTTGGGAAACAGGTACTAGTTGATGTTGGGAGAATGTACAGAGAAGACTGGCAGGGACACCACGAGCAGAAATGTAAATAAAAGAAAGGGCAGGGGACAGGAGTATGACAAAAGAAGCTGCAAGAGTATGACATTTGAGGATGGGGCGGGGGGTGGCTGGATCCTACTCACCCATGGGAGATCCAAACGGAGGCCCTCGAGGGGGCATGCCCATTGGAGGAGGTCCGGGATGAGGCATTCCAGGGGGTGGTCGGGGTGGCGGCTGCCCCCCAGAGCCTGGGGGCCCGGCATGGGGGTGTCCTAAGCCGTGAGGGCCATGGTGAGCCAGCTGCATCTGAGACATCCCTATGAGAAAAAAACAGACACAAAGAGAAAGGAGACAAAAGGCATACAAAAAGCAAAGAAAAAGAGAACAAAATAGAGAAAGACATGATGTCAGGAAAAGAAGAGTATGGAAAATAGGGCTGGTACAAAGTGCCCTTATCCTCAACCCCATTCCAAGGTTACAAACAAATCAACTACCAACCCACCCACCTTGCTCCTTCCACGACTTTCACAGTATCACGGTGCTGCAGAAGTATGTAACGAACAGAGTGACGACAGGATTTGGGAAGGTAGCAGAGACACTGTCTGAGCAAAGATCTAATTCTAAAGAGTAAGTAAGAATTTTTCAAGTGGACAACAAAGTAGACTAGAGCATCCCAGGCAGGACATCAGCATGCGCCAATCACAGAGCCATCAAACAGCACAGTATGTTTGGGGAAAACCAGTAACTCAGAGAAATGCAGAGCAGCAGCATGTAGTCATGGGAGTAATGAACAGGCACCAGATCACGAAAAGCCTAGAATGCCACGGTGATAAGTTTGAGTTTCACTCTGTAGATAAAAAGGAGCAACAGAAGAATTTTGAGCAAGGGTATGTGAGCATCTGTGTTTTAGAATTACTCTATGCAAGTGGATCAAAGATAGAGAAACTGGAGGCAAAGCATGAGAAAATTACTACAGTAAATCAGGTGTGAAATAATCAGTACAAGAGGGCCTGAACTAGGGCACTGGCAGTGGGGCCAATACCAGAGATATTAATAAGACTTGGTATCTAGAGTGGGGTGACAGGAAATGGTTTAAAATGGCCCTCAGATTTCTCAATTAAGCATTTGAAAACAAAGAATACTAGAGGAAGAACAGGTTTGAAGACAGGGGTAGAAAAGTGGAGAGGTCCATCACACAGCAAGATTAAGGGTCACAGACCAGAGACACTTATCTAGGAGGCATCAGTGTACAAGTAATGGAGCCATGTGGAGAAGAGAACCGAATATAAAAACCTAGCTACGTGGGGAGAAAAAGAAGCCTATTAAGGTGACTGAGACTGAGGAGTCAGAGACAGATGAAGAATCCAATAAAACCAAGAGACAAGATTTTCAAACAGGACAACATGCCCAATTTCAAGTATACCAAAGGGCAAACCAGATAAAGAATGGAAGCATCCCCTAGATTTGGCAATTAGGTCACTGCTTTAGGGTAGAAATCAGAGAAGAAAAATGAAGTAAGTTAAAGGGAAGGGCGCCTGGGTGGCTCAGTCAGTTAAGCATCCGACTTGCACCCAGGTCATGATCTCACTGTTTGTGAGTTTGAGCCCCACGTCGGGCTCTGTGCTGACAGCTTGGAGCCTGGAGCCTGCTTCAGATTCTGTGTCTCCCTCTCTCTCTCTCGGCCCCTCCCCGCTTGTACTCTGTCTCTCTCTCTCTCTCTCAAAAATAAATAAAACGTTAAAAAAAATTTTTTTTTAAGTGAAAGGAAAAAAAAATCAAGTACAGTTATACTCTCTGGAAAAACTTACATCAGAAAAAGGAAACAGGATGATAGTTGTTAAAGTAAACAGAGAACAGTATTTTGTGTTTTATATGAAAAACTGAAGAAAAGTTGAGCTCTGGGGCTATTATTATCACTGTTGAGGGACAAGGACAGGAGCATAAGTGGCAGTAAAGCTCCTCTGCCAAGGCCATCCCTCCCTTTCCCAGCAAAGAATACCCACCTGGATGGGGCATCCCACCTGGTGGGAATGGGTGAGGATGTGAGTGTCCATGTCCAGGATGTCCAGCCCCTGGGGTTCCCGCTGATGGTGGGCCATGTCCTCCAGCCCCAGGAGGCATAGGCGGCGGGGGCATGGCTGGGGGTATCCCGGGTGGAAGGGCTCCAGGAGGCGGCACTGGGGGTGGGAAGGACCCAGGAGGAGGCATGCCTATAGAGGAAATGGAAGAAAAGTTAATGACAGGGAGAAGAGAATGTCTGTAGAGCCTGTTCCATCTGGCCTCTTCAGGCAGGAAAAGCTGTTTCCCCTCCTCCCAGCTCTTCAAAGTCAGAAGCAATACTAGACAAGTATGAACAACAACTTCAACCTCCTGGAGAAACTCAACAGCCTTCTTCCCCACCATGACTATCACCCCTCAATCCCTCTTTCTTCACCTACTGACTCCACATCCCCCTTCATCAGGTCCTTTGTCCTTCCTCCTGCTCCACCACCACCATACCCCAAACACAAGACAAAAGTATTTTGAATAAAAGCATTACCTGGTGGAGGAAGCCCAGACCCCAGTGATGACACCACAGGATTGGGGGCAGAAGGAGGAGGAGGTGCATCTGCAAACAGCTGATGAGGGCGGTCGGCCTGGGAGAGGGGGTTCTGGGCTGCCAGAAGTCTTTCAGCTGCAGAGCCATGGCGCTCGCCCTTGGAGTCCTTCTTGAAGGCATAGGACACAGTGATAGGGCGGTTACAGAGATACTGCCCATTCATGGCCTCGATAGCTGCATCCGAAGCATCAAATGAAGCAAAATTAATAAAGGCATAACCTTTGGAGTTGCCTGTGTCAGGGTCCCGCATAATTTTGGGGGTTTGTAAGATGACCCCAAAGGCGCTGAAAGTATCATAAAGCAGCTTCTCATCAATCTCTGGGTCCAGGTTGCCAATGAAAATGTTGGCCCCCACATCCAGGTTCTTGTTGTGAGCTGAAGCTTTGTTCACCCGTATTGGTTTCCCATAGAGTTTGATCATGTTCATGATCTTAATGGCATAGTCAGCATCTTCCTCACTCAAGAATTCCACAAAGCCATAGCCTGGGAAGTAAAAGAGCGGAGATTAACAACTTAAGTGATTCAAAATGGGGTATAACTCATTCACCTTCCAAACCACAAGAAATAACGACTTTGTTTCCATTGGGAATGGTTCCAGAAACAAGCTGTGGGCTACGCTTAAAAGAATCTGCAGGGGCTCCTGGTGGCTCAGTCGGTTAAGCATCCAACTCTTGATTTTGGCTTAGGTCATGATCTCAGGTTCATGAGTTTAAGCCCCACACTGGGCTCTGTGCTGACAGTGTGGAGCCTGCTTAGGACTCTCCTTCTCTTTCTGCCCCTCCCCTGTTCATGCTGGCTCGCACTATCTCTCAAAATGGAAAAAAAAAAAAAAAAAGAATCTGCGGAGAATTCATTCCAAAACATCTATAAATAAATACTGCTGGAGCCCTCCACCAGCAGTTTGTCCCCTCAATACATAAACGCACCTCTTGTCATGTACTCACCTTGGTGCTGACCTGTGACTCTATCCTTCGGCATGTGGGTGTTGACTACTGGCCCTGCCTGGAGAAATAGCTCCCACAGCAGTGGTTCGCTAACCTTCTCGTCCAGACCTCCCACGTAGACAGTGGCATCTAGAGGATGGAAGCAGGTTAGGCCAAGGATGAAAGAATGACAGGAAGGAGATGACAGGCGGAGGAATTGGGAGTGGAGATGGAGTATAGGAGCAAAAAGAAAAAAAGAAAATTCGGTTAAACTCTTACACCTCCCTTTCCAGGAACTAAAAAGCCTTCCGAAAGCTAAAGGTTCTGCTACAAATTCTCTTGGTGAATTGTTTTGTTTTTGGTTTGGCTTTTATTTTTTGTGGGGTTTTTTTGTTTTTTGGGGGTTTTTTTGAATAGGAAGGGAGAAGGGATTGGGCACAGACAGCACCACCCCTACAGGCCTCAGCCTACACTCGGCCACCCTCCCTCCGGCAGGCACGGGGGCCGGTCTCGCGCCCTCCAGGGGGGGGTCCGATCTCCTGCCCAGGCGAAAACACTGCTGGCCCTAGTCGATGCCTGCCAGCCCCCGTGGGCCTATTCCGGGTTCATCCCCTCCAATCACCCTGGTTCCGCTCGGAGATCGGCCCGGCCGCCATGGCGAAAGAACTCCCGCCGTCTCCAGGCAGCGGTCCCGCCTTCTGAACTCTACTTCCACTTCCGGGGCGAACGCGGACGTGAGGGCAGTGGGCAGGGCCGCGGCGGGGGAGGAGCCGGAAGCGGTCGCGGCCATCTTAGGAACGGCGGAGACTTCCCGCGATTCGGTGGGCCGCTTCCCATCAATGGCCCTGCGAGGAAGTGCTTATGCGGGCGGTGAAAGCGAGGGAGGCGGGATGCAAGTGCTCAGACCCTCTTAAGGCAGTACTGGACGCTAAAGGATCACACTGCTCCCAAAAATGGAAATTCAGAAGCTGAAAGAACAAAACTTCACTTTTTTATATTTTGTTGCCAAACGATCCTTCTTTGTTCCCCAGAGGAGGGTGTCCTGAGGACCCCTACCCCCCCCCCCCCCCAGGGATTCTGCTGCCTTAAGACGCGGAGGCAGCTCCCACTCCGGCCCACAACCCTCGGACAGCGGACAGCGGTGGCCTCAGCCCCAGCCTGGACTTGAGGTGTTTGGTTTTCCTTCATGGGAAAGAAGCGGAACGTCTAGCTCACCTAGTCCTATTGCGTGTGGGTGGGGGTGAGGGCTCCTGACGGGAACCTGGGGCTCCGAAATGGAGAGTGGCCAAAGCTGAGGAGTAGTTGACATTGAAGCCCAGAGGCCTCAGTTTCTACCTTCAGAACACCCTGGGCCCGGCAACAACGTCTTGGTGTGCTTTTGGCCCGTCTGCTCCTTCGAAGGGAACCCTTCTCCCAATCGCATGTGGACTTCACCTGCCCTATCCCCTTACTTCCTTAAGGACAATATGATGGGTACCATCCTTTCCCGGTTCGCACCCACCCCTTTCCTACCTAGGGTCTTTTTAATGTTTATTTGTTTTTGAAAGAGAGGGAGACCGAGAATCCCAAGCAGGCTCTGTGCTGTCAGCCCAGAGCCAGCTGTGGACTTCACACTCAAGAGCCAGGAGCTCATGACTTTAGCACAACCAAGAGTCACATGCTTTATTGACTAGGGAGCCACACAGTCACCCCTTACCTAGGATCTTTTATTCAGACGCAAGAGATAATGTCAGCAATGTGTATAAATACTGTGCTTTAATGAACTCCTTAAATAGAAATGTCAGTGTATAAAATACACAATTGGAAGAGACAGTGCGTCTCCCATACCCACTGCGTGCCCATATAAAACCAAAGGGAAGAAACAAATTGGAGTTAAGGAAGCAGCAAGAGGAGGTGAGAATGAGGTCTGTAGGCCATCGTGTTAAGACTGATGGACAGCATCTCTCACAATTTAACAGCTGGATATCCAAAGGGATAAAATTGCCCTGGAAAAAAGGTAATCATGTTCTAGATTGCTTTTGTTTCTTAATTCCTCAAACCACAAGAAATCTTCTTGAACCAAACAGGACAGGGCAAGAGTTGGAGAAGTTTAGCACCACACACTTGCAACAGAAAGGTCAGTGAGCTTGTTGAGTGCTGGAGTGTCAAAAGCTGAGACAGCAAGACCAGATAAGAAGAATCAGAAGGTTAGAACCCTCCCTCACTCTGGACCACGCTCTGCCATGCCCATAAAACAGACAGTAATTAAGGGGCACCTGGGTCGCTCAGTCGGTTAAAAAAAAAGACAGTAATTTCAGCGGGATTGGGAGAGAATGGTATTTGGGTCTCTTTTCTTGGAATGATCCTCAGGAGATATTCTTGGTGTCCATTTCCTTAAAAGCTCCTGAAGATGGGATAGCTCATCCTGGAGGCCAGAGATTGTGGGAGCTGAGAGGCCTTTCTGGGGAGGGGGTAAAGAGAGGCAGAGAGGGATATTATTGTAGCTCTAGCTCCCTGTTTCTGAGATCTCTGTCCACTACTGGCATCATTTTTTTTTTTTTTTTAAGTATAATTAACTACAACATCCTATTAGTTTCAGGTGCATATTCTAGTGATTTGATATTTTTATACATTACCAAGTGATCCCCATGACAAGTCTAGTTACCATCACCGCTGGCATCTTTAATTCTCTCTTCTCCCTCCAGCTATGCCTTAGGTTCTACTTGATCTGAGCAACAACCATCTGCATCCCCACCACATACACACTCCCAAACCTATCCACTTGGAGTCCAATAGGAATGGTACTTCACTTCTCGATCTCCCCAGGCCCTTGCTTTTCCACTCCTAGAAACATTTACTTTCTCCTGAAACATCTGGTTTAGTAGTCAAGCCCATTCTCCCACTCCCAATCCCTGTCTTCCCTCCTCACCTGGACCTCAGGCCTTCCCCTCAAGTAGCAGCGTCTCCACAGCCTGATCTGGGGTCCCAGATATCCAGGCAGCAGCAACCCCGGGGGTAAAGGGCAAGCCCCCCAATGTGAGGGGAGCCCCCACTCCTGATCAGCCAGGCTTTCAGAGGAGATAGCTGCTCGAGGGAGCCAACGAGAAGAGACTGCCAGCAGGGAAGGATTGTCCCGCCAAGGACAGAGCTGATTGAGGGGAGTCAGGGCCCCTCTGGAGAAGAGCCACACAGAACTGGGGGGTCCAGGAACCATGAAGCTTGGCTAAAAGGAAAAGAGAAATCAACTGGCAACCTAGAAACTAGATGACCCCACTTTCCCCAAAATGGGTCAGGAAGGAATGTCTAACTGCCACCTACTCACACTGCATTAGTGATTGAACTACAGGCCTCCCCCTGAGAACTCTATCTTCTCTCCTCATTAGGCTTCAAACTTCAAACTAGGCCTCAGGTCTCATGAAAGTCAATTTTAGGGAAACTTGTAAAATGTGTGTAAGAGACAAAAACTAATAAAGATGAGGACAAGAAGGCTGCCCTCTGTGCTATTCTAGGACTTCTGCCTAATCAGGAATGTGAGGGTGTCAGGAACCCTGGCACTGTCATGAAGAGCAAAACATGTGACAGCTACAGAAGAAGTGTGGGGCAGCTTTCCCTGGGGAACTCAGACATGAGTTCATGGGAACTGTGTCTTTCTACTTCTTGTCTAATAGGATGAGCCTGTGAGAAAGGCAAAGGAATTTAGGAAGTGTAGACATCTCACCTGCTGTCTGGGAAGCCAGGAATCTGGGCAGTGTTCTGGGTCATAGCCAGGATTATGGAATTGTAGTATCTGTTCACTGTTGTAGCGTAAATCCCAGTCCCAGACAGATAGCTGCGAGTTAACAGAATTCCCAGCAGGGGGTTGGCAGTACCCTGGGTTATAGATTTGTGTATAGGAGTTGAACTGGACAGAGAAAACAAGAAAAAGGATGGTAAAACAAATAAAATAATCCTTTTCCCAAGTCTGTATAGAAATCATGAAACGCTCACCTCTTCCTCTGGGAATCAGATGTAGGGTGAAAGTCCAGTCGTGAGAATGGGCACCAACCTCCCCCTTTCCCATCCACAGACCTCACTTTCCATAAATTAAGACTAAACTTCAGAGGGTACTTCTCAAGGAAAAGAAAAGACAAATCAAAACTGGAACTCACTGACCTGTCCACCCTGTTTTCCACGCTCCCAGGGAGTATCTCTCAGGAATGTGAGGGTGTCAGGAACCCTGGCACTGTCATGAAGAGCAAGAAGGAAAAACTCTGAGAATTCAAACTCAGCTGGAAACTGCTGGAGGAGCTGCCAGACACAATCAAGGAAGAGGAGAAACACTGGAGCCTGAGAAGGAGGAAATTAAGAGGTTAGGAGGGATTGTGGGCACCTAAGAGAGGAGGATGACAATGACGAGGGACGAGAGACACAGACAACAGGGCCACTAAGATCAGGGAATGGAAATCCGATTGAGGGTAGTAGGGAGTTGTGGTGCTTCATTCATCTAGGTCTCCCTTCAAGCTTAGCCTAATCTCAGGAACCTTCTAACCTGATATCACCTCCAGTGGATTATACTATATACTTTTCTCATCCCCTTACATCTTTGGTAATACCTCCCCCCACTACTCTCCCAAAATGATCTCACCTCTTCACTGGCTCCAGTTACCCCAAGTCGGGTCAGGAAGGGGTGTCCAGCTGCCACCCACTCTCGCTGCACTAGTGATTGGAAGCCAAGCAGTGTTCGGGCTTCAGGGACTGAAAGCAGCTGGACGAGTGAAGAGAGGAGGCCATTGAAATCACGATCACCGCGCTCTGGGTGATAAAGAGGGAGAAGGGACAAAGAAGAGGGGCCACGAAACTAGGGCAGAAGAAAATGAGGAAAGGAAACGTGGCAAGAAGAAGAGAGAGGTACAGAGGGTTAAAGTTTTGGTAGGTAGGATTGAGAGGGCAAATAGAAGAGAAAATAAAGACCTTGAATGATTCAGTCCATAGACTCCACCTGGATTGAAATACCCAGCTTCACGTGCAGGAGGTAGAATCACAAATCTCAAACCAGCTTCTCCATTGTTCTTCCCACCCCAACCCCGGTCACCATCCACTGATGGAAGCACGAGAACAGAAGGTGAATAACCCTACTGTTAGGGACCACAAACTGTAGCAGCACTAGAGCTAGTAGTAGTACTACTACTGTGAGGCACAGGTAGCACTGAAGAATGATTTAGGTAGGGCCCATGGGTAGTTCCTAGTAACAGGATAAGGTCCTAGCACTAGAAGAGGACAAGGAAAACTTCTAGGTCTCCCTCCCAGTTGGGTGAGTAAAGGAAAAAGGAAGGAATGGAGTAGGTTAACCCAAGAAACTCACCTTGTAGTACTACAGAGCGAACCCTGGATGTCACTAGGACTGAGATGTCACTGGCCTTTCGAAGACAAGACCTAGTGGGGCAGAGGAGAAAAAGGAGAGAAGAATGATAAGCCTGGAGGAAGGGAGTGATGGGTCATGGGATGGAATAGACGCAGACTCCAAAATTCCGCCCCTTCCTCCTTCTAAGGAGCAGCAAAAAAAAAGAGTCTTCTTGAAACCAAAGAGAAGAGTTAATGGAAGGCCATTTAGGAGTTCAAGTTAACAGAAGGTTGGGGAGGGTTGAATTATAAAACATAGCTAGAACATGAGACAGTACCTGACATAATCCAACCATCGTGTTCCTTCCAGGGCTGAGAGCCATTTCTCCTCAGCTGCAGATGAATCTGAGAGAGAGTAGAGGGGTCAGAAGGACAAAGAGATTGGGAGAACTCAGGATTCATGATTCAGGATCTGCTCCTGAGGCTACTAAAATGAATCATACATAGTTGTACAACCTTGTAAATGTAATAAAATTAACCAAACACTTAAGATGGGCGAAGGGTGGGTTTTATGGTATGTAAATTATATGTCAGCCAATAAAGCTGTTACAAAAAAGAGAGAGGATACTTTGAGGTCAGGAAGACAGGAAATCTGAGTCTGTGGGAGATGAGAGTGGAATAGAAAACGAAGGATTGGGCTGCAGGGTTGGTTACTCTTCTGTAACAGGAAAAAGGGTAAAAACCAGGTTAGGATCAGCAGACCTGGGATGGAGGTAGGGCCCAGAGGTTATCTCACCAGGCAGGCAGAGGGCCCTCAGCCTCAAGTGGGCAAGTTGGACATCTGCAAGACTAGGCAGCTCATCCACGGTGTCCACCAGGACAACATCTGAATGCCCAGCCTGAAGCATCGACTCCACTGCTCTGGAAGGGAGGGAGTCACAACGTAAGGGAACGAATCTGCCCTGAACCTCCAACCCTTGATTCTACTCATCAAACTTTCCCTCACCTGATATCCTCCTTGTTAGGGTCGCTGGCTGTATAGAAGCCACCACAGCGGAGAAGATCACTGCCCCCAGGGTGATGCCAGGACAGACGCTTCAGATGGTGGGAGGTTAGGATCACCATGGGAGAAACTCCTAGCCCCACCCTGTCCTGCCCCCACACTGACCTCCCTCAACAATGATCCCCCCTGACCCCTCCCTCCCCCATAATCATCTAATCCCAAACCATCACCCTGGTGCTTATACTGACCGGTCCACGGCCCTGATGGAAGTGGCCAAAGGCTCTCCTGACTTCACTGTCCAGGGTTCGCTTAGGGACCCAGAAGTAACGGGGGAGGCTGTGAAATTGAGAGTGTGTCACAGCTTAGCTCAGTGACCTCGTTATAATGCAACCTGTCATTAGCAGGAAGTTGCTTAGGAGGGCATTATTCCCAGGAACCTCAAGTTTGGAGATCTAGGTGGTAAGGGGGAAAGCTTTGTGGATGTCCTTAGAGGCTGGAATTTGTGGGAAGTCCTAGCTTTAGAGGATCTAAGAATTGTGGGAAGATTGGGAGGGCAGCAGGGGTTGGGGTGGACTTGGGGATCACCTGGTGGCTATGTCGAACCTCTCATTGACGGTGCTGACCCTCCAGCCCCTGGCCCCCTGCTTTTTCCGCTCAGCCTCCCAGTCTTCTGATGTCTCCAAGAGGGGAACAGGTGGTTTTCTGGACCCTGAACTCTGGCCTAGGACAGGAGTGAGGCACAGAAAAAAAGGAAGAGGAACCAGAGAGAGCTTCTCAGCTCTTTTGTCTACAGCCAGCCTCTGCTCTCTCAGATTCTTTACCTTTTCCCTACCCTAAAGCACCCTCACTCACCAGCCTTGCTCAGGGGTATCCCTGCATACTGTTGAACTTGACTATTCTGAGCTCTGGCTTGGACAATGGCCATGGTCACCTGTGGAAGAAAGGACATCACAGCCTTCTGGCTCAGACTGAAGAAGTGTAGAGGATGAAGTGGGGCCCATGTGTTGTTCAACTGTCTTTGCCACCAGTAGAGACACAGGACAACAGCAAAGACAGTCGCTGAGGAAGGGAGCTTCCACAGGTCATGGGGCCTGGGTTCAGGAGAACACATCCAGAATCACGGAACCACAGAATGTGAATTCTGGGAAGAATCTCAGGAACAGTCTCATCCAGCCCTCCCTGTTTTTCAAAGGAAGAAACTTGCCCACTGTCACACTCCTGATAATTGGCAACCCCAGGGCTAGAATTCAGGCCCCTTACTCTTGTGCTTTTAGCCTCTCCTTGAGGAGAGAAGCAGACAGAATGATGAGAGGGGTTGTAAAAGATAGGGCAGTAGTGGGAATACCAGGGAAAGGATCCCCAAGGCTCTGAAGAGGAGTCTTTGGGTTGAAGGTCTCTTACCTGAAAGGCTTGAGGCTCTAGTCCTCCAGCCTCAAAAGCAACTCTGAGCAGCCGGAAGTCTCGGCCATGAATGAGAATCTCCTCAGGGATAAATTTAAGTGGGGACCCTGGACGGAGGAGCTGGACTCTGGACAGGCCACTCACTGAAGTCAAGAGTTAGAAAGCAGTGTAGCCATTGGTCAGAGTCCCTCTACAAGGAAGTCTTCTGGCCCATCCCACTCCATCCCTGTTGCCCTCGGAGAATTGAGAAAGGGTGAGCCCCCAGTGAGCCCCTTCACAAACACCCCACCACCCACTTACCAGCCTCTAATCGCCCAATGTTGACCAGGGCAAAATCATATTCGCTGCTCAGGGGAGTCTCCTAGAGGAAGCACACGACTGATGCCGAAGACACCTGAAATCTTGCTCATTGTCCTACCCTGGCAACCCCCAACCTCCCAAGAGATAATCCCAACTGACCATCCCTGATACATTCAAAAGACAGCCCTTAAGCATAATTCTCCCTGTCTCACTTGTCTAAATCCTTCTAGACCCCCCAGTCCATTTCTCACTAACTGTCCTTTCCATTGCCCTGTCCATCTCACCTGACTCCGCTGCCATCCACAGGGCTGGAAGGTGACCCTCAAGTTGGTGCAGATCAGAGTTCCAGGCAATTCAGGTTCCAGCCCCTTCCTCACCCCTGGGGCCCATGCTAGGATCTGCTCCCCTACAGGGGAAGAAGGAAAGCTAGGTTATGACTATTCCCAGTGTCGCCCACACTGGTATACACCGACTCTTCTGAAACAGGAGGATCCAAAGAGGGAAGATTAAGATCCTCCCCTAACCCCACTAGAAAGAAAGCTTAGGAGGGGATCATTTGTATTCTTTTATACATAGTAGGCACTCAAATACTTATTGGATAAGTAAATGAGAAAAAGAGTAACAGAGTCCAGAAAACAGGGACCATCAAGATCCATGTTCCCAGTCAGCGCTGGACAGGGAAGAGAGCCAGCCTGAGGCAGAAGCACTTTGAGTGGGTAGAAGAATACAGAGGTATCTTTGGTGAAGTTTGAAGCAAGATTTGAGCAGGATGGAATTTGGAAGAGTCTTTGCAGGTTGGAAGTATTGAAAGGGAAGCTACTACCTGGGAGGCATCCAGAGGCAACGTGACCGTCAAGCTGCTGACTCCTGGGCTCCAGCATCCCAGTCCTCTGGACACACTTTGGTCCAGAGTGCTGCAAAGGGTGTAGGGTTAATCCCCAGGCCTCTCCAATTCTGGGACCTGGGATTACCTCAGCAGCCACCATTGGAGGCCTACACTCAGGCTCTCGGGGGAAACTGAGATCAGTGGCTGCCGGGGAGTTTAGGACCCAGTTGGCAGACAGT
Organism: Leopardus geoffroyi; assembly: GCF_018350155.1. Classification (NCBI taxonomy): domain Eukaryota; kingdom Metazoa; phylum Chordata; class Mammalia; order Carnivora; family Felidae; genus Leopardus; species Leopardus geoffroyi. Next base: position 104,906,196 of record NC_059328.1, read on the forward strand.
AAAGGGAGGGGCTGGTTAATGGGTAATGAGACGATGAACTTGAGACTGTGAAAAAGACAGACCAAGTTCCATCAACCGAAGTTGATATGGGACCACACCATCCTCCTCTAGATCTTTTTCTTACCCCTCTTTTATCTCCCAATCCTCCTCATTCACCCCCTCCTGCCCACGGTCCCCTTCCCTCCCAAACCCAAATTTCCTCTCCTTACCCCCATCTCTGGCTCCTCCTTCTGGGGGGCGATGTTGAAACTCTGGCCCCGGCCCCCCCACCACATTTCTCTGGCTCCATCCGGGGACGGAGCCGTGAAGGGTGGGAAACCTTTAGGATGCTCAAGCCCTTTGGGGAGAGGCTGAATCTTGTAGTTGAGAAGAGGTAGGTGAGGGAGAGGGGCAGGGGGACAGCACTAGGGTAAGGAGCGGTTGTGGTGCTTGGAGCTCGATTAGGGGTCTCTTGAAAGGTGTGTCCAACCCAGCCAGAGGAGGCTCCTCGGAAACTTCAGTCGACTCTGGAGAGGGCGGGAGAGATGCCCAGCCCCTTAAAGGGGAATACACACAATTTTGGAAAAGTGGAGAGAAAGTGGAGGAGCCTGGAAAAGGTGAGGAAAAACTGGGTGACTGGGGAAAAAAATGCCCAGATTCATTACCCCAGTCCCAGATCTTATGCTTTCTGTTCACGAGCATTGGAAACTATTTGAGGGGAGCAGTAATGCTGAATATTAACCTGGGATAATTTGGGCTTAATTTTTTTGTCTTCTTAAAGGGCGTGGAGAGGTGGGAGGAATGCAAAAGCAGTTCGGGCCTCTTTACTGCCTCACACCTGGCAAAAGTAGTAGGAAATCAGACCTCAGGGGAGTTTTGCCTGGGGGGGTCCAAGAAATGAGGGAGTTGAGTTAAAGCATTTTGTATGTTCTTCTCCAGAGAGCATTAAACATACCTCATGTGGAGGGTGCAGTGAGAATATTGGGGAGAGAACTTGAAATCTCTCCAGGATGCAGACACAAGTACAGGTGTGTTTACGTGCAAGTTCTGGGGTTGGGGCAGGCCCAAGGAAAAGATCTTACCCCCCCCCCCCCCCCCCCCCCCGCACACACACACCAGTGGGAAACCAGAGCCCATTCTAGGTACATGACCCCTCCCTGCAACCCAGACACCAGATCTCCAAATTAATGATTCATGTTTAGAACCTTGAAAGTTGAGGGCTGAAAACCTCTATCAGTTCAACAGACCCACCCCCCCCCCCCCACCTTACCCCCTGTAACTAGAGAAGCAGAGATGGGTGGGGAGGACCCTAGGAGGGAAATAAAGGAACTGCAGCTGATGGTGCCTGGGTCGGAAGCAAAAATCTGCATTTAGATGTGAAAAAGACAGGAAATGAAATACAAAGTAGGGGTTAATGAGCTGCTATTTTATTGATTTTGAGTCTGTACAGAGGTAGCAGTCCTTAGGTGGGGGCCCCAGTTTTCCAAAGTGACACTCAATTCTCCTCCCCTCAGCACACACACCCTTCTGGCCTCGGCTTTAAAAGTTCCCTGTCTTGGCTGCTACTATGGAAATAGTGAGGATATTATAAGACAGGAAGTTAATTTGGAACAAAGAGGCATACACCTGCTAGGAAGGTGGCCCAGAAGCCTTATTCTAGAAGTCCTAAAAGCTACCAAGCACCCCCAACCCCACCTACTTTCCATGCGCCTCAATCTCTTGGGGGAAAAAATCCTTCCCAAGGTCTCTTGCAGTAGGAAGAGCTGTGTAACCACAATTTTTAAATCCCATTATCCACTTTCCTTCCCCCCACCACCCTGCATTCAAGAGCCTTATTCTATTCTTTAATATTTTGAGGTATAGCAGCAGCAGAGGAATCCAGTGGGAAAATATCAAGGGAATGGGAGGAGGTGGAAGGCAGAAAAAAGTGGGTGACTTGCATCAGCGCAAGGAATGCAAAGGGGCGGCAGCTGAGGGCGAAGTCCTAGGAGGACCATCTCTCGGTACCCCACACACTAGTGGAGGTTTTAGTGGATGGAAGGAAGGATGTAGAAGCAAGGGGCTGTATCAGATTTTTCCATTTTCAGAATCCTGGTCTAGCTGCAGGTTTGTGCCAAGAGAGAAGGCTGCTGGGAGGGGCAGCTGGAGGAGGGAGGTGGAGCTGAGTGACTCACAAGATGAGTCACAGATCCAGTTATAAGCACAGAAAGAGGCCAAGGTCCTCCCCACCCCCCACCGCTCTGCACGTTACCCTCGGCCAGCGTCAGCCGGCTTCCGTTCCCCTTTTCCACCGCCCCTTACCCACGTAGCCAGAGAAGGGCGGTGGCTTGGAGAAAGTCTACGTGAAGGACTACGTCATAAGAAGTATTTCATTACTCAACTTAAGTGCAGGGGCAAAACACCCTGCGATTTGCAGGCTGGGTATCCACAAAGTGAGAGGGACAAGAGTGCCTGGACAAGTCACCGAATCTGCAGTTGAAGGGCCTTGGGGGGAGAGGGGGAAGAAATTGGAAAAATCTGGGGTGCAGGTGATTCTGCAGGCCAGGAAGGGACTTCTAATTGTCTTCTCACGTGTGTCTGGGGCACTGACTGCTTGGAGAAAGAAGAGGACACAAAGTCCAGAGTAACTGGTGTCCAAGGAACGCAGGGACAATCATCTTAGAATCTCTAATGGGAAAGATGAAATGGGACGAACCTTAGATGTGTGGTTGTTTAGAAAGGAGCAAGAATGGCAAAAGCTAGGTTCTCAGAGATCATTCAGAACCAGCTCCATTTTTCCTGCCTAGGTGTCACCTCCCAAGTGCATAATACGAAGTCATGGCTGATTTTTGTTTTATTGGTCTGTGAGCTTTAGTTTCTCTTAAGAAACTGAGCCAACAGGAGAGGGCTCTGTACAGCACCGAGTTTAACACCATCCCCACTCCATGAAGAGATTGAATCTTTAAAAAAATGTTTTTATATAATGTTTTTATTTTGTTGATAGAATCCTGTATGAGGGAAAAACTTTTGATTAAATTTTTTAACTCTCAACAAAATGAGCACAGATTAAGGTAGGAATCTGGAGGCCTATCCTATAGTATACTTGCTGCATCAGGGCTGGGGTGGAGAATGTAGGGTGGAGGGGTAGCGCTGTCTTCAAAGGGGAAAAATAACCCTAAGTATTTCCCTTCTCCAATAAAAACCTCAGTAGACACCCCCCGTGCCCTGGATTAAAGGAACTAAGTGCACTTATTTAAGCCTGAGAGATACCATCCCTCAGCGAGGGTTACGGGATCTGCCTCCCCCTTCACCCACGTACCCTTCCTTAACCAAGGAATTCTTGCTCATTTTGGGCCAACGTCACGGACCCCTCTCCTCCCTTCTCCTGAGCACAGTAATTGCATGGGCCTACCTCTCCCCCACCCCCTCATCTTCCCAAAATACCACAAACCAACCAGAGTCTGTTTTCATTCCCCAGGCATTATTCCTTCACCCTCCATCCCACACAACCACCTCAAAGAATAAAGCAAAAACAGTCTACTCATCCCTATAGAAAAACATCCATGGACTCAGGGTCCCTCATCCTTAGAATGGAGAATTTTTTTTAATGCCTCAATAAATAGTTACCTTCCCAAATTAAACAAAAATAATTTATTTCTGAATAAAAAGCCATAGGGCCTAAATAAAGCCCTGTTTTACCATACTCACCCCTAGGCCACCCCCAGAATTTCCACGGTTTTTATTTGAAAAGAGGCCAAAAGGAATTGAGATTGGTTAGTTTATAAATCAAAACAAAAACAAACATGACACAAAGTTTCTGTTTTTGTTCATTTGTCCTCAGTTTTTAAAAACAAAAGTATTAACTAGAATCTAATAACAAATCAAACCCAAACACAGCAGTCCAGTGGAGAATCAAAACTTTCCTGGTTTTATTCTCTGGGAAAACCCCTGGTCTGTTTCCACTTTTATTGGTCCAGGCCAGAATCCTATGCAGTAGACGGCACCTATGGGAAAGCAGGGTGAGTGTGCAAGGTGTGAGCTGGAGCCACCTGTTGTTCGGGTGCCCTCAGGGGACAGTGTTTCACGAGGTGGTAGTCTCACCAGTGTTGTTCTAACCCCAGAGACGGAGTGAGGTGAGCAAGGCACTCACTTTGGGCACAGAATTTAAAGGGTGCCCCAAAACTCAATAAACCAACCTACTATCTTAGTGCAGTATTTTTTGAAAATCAAGACCAACGTAAAAAATCCACAGTATCAAATCCACTAAGTACCAAAATTTTAAAGATAGGATTCAACCTGCTCAATTCAGCTTATTTCCCTCACCCTAATCTCAGTCCCGTTGGATTCTGTCTTCAAGATTTTGGTATTTTATTCATTATGGATATTTTTGCATTATTTTTGAAACACTGTGTTAAAACAGTATTCGTCTTAATTACTGAGTTTTTCAATACCCCTTGCATTTTGTACCCAAGGGAAGCGCTCATCTCCTACTAGTCCCAGCCCTGCCCAGAAATATATACATCCCTTCCTTTGGAACCTATCTCCTTTGACCTCATTGCTTCTTTAAAACCATCCTATTTTCAAATAAAAGCCTAAGTATTAATAGCTATAGGAAATTATTAAATCAACAGACATCAGATTTAAAAAATAAGTGACCTTCAAGTTTGCTGAGGAGAGAGTAACCTTGCTAAATTGTGAGCAGTTCCAATGAAGAGGATGGTCTTGATGGGCTTTGTTACCAAGGGGTACAGTGGGATGACAACTTTCCTGATTGGGCAGAAGCAACATATGGCAATTACAGGTCTCCAACACACACATCCAGCCCTCGTCCGGTTTAGAGCAAATGTGGGGATTACAGTCCATGAGATGGGTTAGGAGTACATATCTCAAAAGAGAAATCCACGTACAGAAAAATAGCCCCAATTAACACTCTGGACACTTAAGTACACTTATTCCCCTTCTTCGTATGCACCCAGGAGTGTATACAATTGCATAGTTGATTTTTTTCCCCCAGAAAAAAAAAGAAAGAAAAAGGAAAATTGGCCCAGGATAGGTTCTCCAGTTTAAAGCTCTTAGAAATGGTGCTGGCCAGAGTGAAGGCTGGCGAGATTTGTGCTTTGTGCAAAACGCAAAGGGGCTTCCCCTTCTGTGTCCATAGGCCCACTCCACCCCCTGGGGAAAGGGGTTGAGTCAGGGGAAGGGGGAAAACCCAAAGAACATATCAGCTCATTGGGAGGAATCTGTGATCTGTGGTTACAGTTCACTAAAATATATTTCTCTAACTACCTTTTTTATAAATTGCCCCTAACCCCTACCCCCCACGTTTTAACATCAATCCTATTATCAAAAATATGTCTTCTTACAAAGTATTTTTTTTAATTATTTTAATAAACTAACCACAGATTAAGGTCAGCTATGGCTTAACAAAAGAAGCCGGGATGTTAAGTTCATTCTCCAAAAGTAGAGAGGAAGGAGAAAGAACCACTTAAATAGGAAAAAACAAAAACAAAAACAACCACTTTTTTAAAACGTTTTTGCTCACTGGGGTCTTTTTCTTTTCCTTAAAAACAAAAAAGTCAAAATAAGTTGCTTTCTACAGAAATGCAGCAGCAGAGGATGGTAGTGTTCTATTTAGGTTTTTGGTTTTGTTTAAAACAGTCCGGCCAGAGGTCTGTCCTGCTCCCACCCTTCCCGGGGTGCACTCAAACCTCACTGTGTGGTTATTGCTAAGTAGTTTACAAAAGGATCACCTGTGCACCCGCTGCCTGGCGAAGATTCAGCCCACACAGCTGCTCTTCTTGTCACTCCTCCCTTCCCCAGAGGGAACTTTTTTTATTTAAATAAAATTAAAGTCGTTTAAAAAAAAAAATCACAATCTTAACTTAGCTGAGGCTCAGCCCTCAAAAAGGATGAGGAAAAGATAGAGGGCGATCAGCAAGACTGTTTAGAAGGAAATAAAACTCGAGAGGAAAAGGATTCCCCTTTTAAGTTCTTCCCTTTCCCATCTCAACAAACCAATTTCAACTAACCCCCTCCTAATAAGCACCTGTGAGCACACATTACTGCCTAGTCTTTCCAGATCCTTCAGGAGGAAGAATTTATCCAACCCTAATTCCTACCTTAATTCAAACCAATAGCAAATTTATCTAATTTCCCAGTTTCCCTCCACACTCCCAACTCCACCGTCATGTGCTTTTTTCCAACCTACAAGGACTTTGGTCTGTTTTTTCTTTTATTGACTGAGAACCTCCTTTGCCTGCTCCCCCCCCCCCTTCTGCCCACCTCCCCACTCCCACACACTAAACCTTCCCCTCTTTCCCTTAGGTCCTGGGGTGTACCCAAGCAGTTATGAGACAGAATCAGCATCTCCCCGCCCCACCCCATACTTCCTCAGTCCCATCAAGATTGGCAAAGGACCAGTGGAGCCCTCCAGGCACCGTCTGGCCCTGCCCTGCTCTTGCCAGCCTGGCAGCTCTCGAGCGCGCACCCACTTCAAAGTTTCCAGCCAGGCTCCCACCAACGTTACTGCATTTGCCCCATTTGCATGGGGGCTGGGTCTTGATGAGCCAATTAGTGGAGCTTAACTCTCTTTGTTTAGCCCCCTTGCCCTCCAAGGTTCCCCCACTCAGAACCTGTGCACCAGCAGCTCCCCACCGGGTTCCCGCTCCCTCCTCCTCAGTTCTTCCCTGTAACAGCAGGAGCAGAAGTTGTTTGTCTCCGGGTGTCCATAGAAGCTGCAGTTCGGTTGTTTGCATTTGGTCTGGGCCGGAGGAAGCCCCCGGGGACCTCCAGCCCATCCATCTGGCTCCGGGGGCTCTCTGTAGCCGTTGCTATAGGAATCAGCCACGCGGAAGGGGAGTGGTAACAACGCACCCCTGTGACCGCCATCCTTGGAGTGACTGCCTGGCTCCAGAGAAGGGATGCAGTCCTGATGGGGGTAGGGTCGCCCTGGAGGGCACTGTCTGGGGAAGGTGGCATATGGTGGTAGGCCTCCCCCACAAGGACCCCCTGCCAGCTGCCGCCGGGGCTCCTGGCAGTGGACCCCAGCCCCTGTAGACCGAGGGACAGTAAAGCCCCCGGGGTAGCCAGCAGAGAATGCCATCGCCTTGGACTCTGCTGGAGGGGCAGTCAGCAACTCCTCCCCACCATCTGGCTCTGGCTTTTTGGCTGGAGGAGGCCCGCCGCCTAGCCCTCCATTCAGGAGCTTCCTCTCTGCTTCCTTCTGCTTCTGCTCTGCCAGGAATCGCTCTTCGGCATCAGAAAGGTAGCGCTGGATCATTTCCTCCTGATACTGATGACGGTGACCCATCTTCAGGGTTCCAACAAAAATAAACTTCCCCTCCCCTTGCATTGCAATCCTCATGATGCTCAGGCTTTGCATCACCTCCTGGCTATACTTGCTCCCTCCGTTACCGACAGACTCTGCCGTGGGCTTCTCAGACACAGGCCCGTCCCCAGCTGCCTCCTCCTTGCCCCCCTTCCAGCTCTTCAGGGAGTTCTTCTTCTTCTTCTCCAGTGTCTCAGTGCCGCTGCTTACCCCCGCCCCTGCTCCCATCCCTCCGGGTTTAGAACCCTTGCTGTGCATCAGGCCGCCCATGTTCTTCTTGAGCTTGCTGCCCAAGGTTTTGCCAAAGCTGCCCAGTTTGTTAGCCACGGAGTCTGCTCTCTTCTTGTCTTTCTCTCGACCTCGTTTTGCCTTCTCTTTCCGCTTGCTGCCCTCATTGCTCGTGGAACTGCTGCCGACGGACTCTTTGTCTGATTCCCCAGACTCAGGAGTGGACCGGGGCTCATCTCCAGCTGAGGCTGTGGGGGACTCAGGTTGGGCCAGAGGAGCCTGAGGGGAAATTAGAGCAGTGTTATGGTTGTCCCATTGGTCTGGTTGAGGGAAGTCCCCGGGGACCCCTAGCTCATACCTCTGGCTCATGGGGCTCGCTGCAGCGTTGCTACAGGCATTAGCCAGGTGGAAAAGGGCTGCTAACCCCCCTATAAACCCCATCCCTGGAGAGCCTGCCTACTTTCAGAGAAGGGCTGCTGTCATGGCAGGCGAGGGGTTACCTAGGAGGACACTGTCCTTTCTCAGCTCCAGTCAGCTCTCCCATGGACCAGGGAGCGATGTGTCTACTAGCTAACTTTCACCTCGCCCCCGCAATTTGACTCCCTCCTGTAATAAGGAGATGTCAAAGTGAAGCCTGAGGCTCTTCTGCAGCAATGAGCAACTAACACAATACACGGCCTCTGGGTAAGGAGGAAGAATATCCATAGACACTAGAGTGTGTCCTTTGTTATAAATTTCTCTATACCAGATTCTGCCCAGAGGTAATCTCAACAAAGTCTTGACTAACCATAGCCAGGTCTGACCATTCTGCATCCCCCAAACTTTTAGACAGTCAGCACTGGAGTCCGTCAGTTTTCCTTTGCTCCTGTGTTCCTGCTCTATGCATAATGATGACAGCCTCCGAACCTCCTGGATCGAGATCTCTTAAGCTATTCTGTCTCCTCTTGTACCCACCACCACAGAGGTCTATATATACAAGGCTTGGGACAAAGTAATGACCATCTCAAGTTCACCAAAGTATCTAGGAAACTTTTCTTGAAGAATGTGTTTTAGTATCACAAAGTAGAGCTTGGCTGGAGAGGAGCTATGGAAAACAGAGGGCACTAACAGAAAGGAAGGAAAAAGTGTCTTTTGGAACTTACCCAGTTATTCCTAACCTTGAATTACAAGCTACCATTCGGAAGGGATTCAGAAGGAGACCACCACCAGGTCTCCTTGGCTTCCCTTCATTGCAAATGAGGGCACAGAAGTCCTCACCTGTGCATCAGAGGACACTGGGATCCACTTCACATTCATGTAGCCATGCAGCAGGTGCAATTTGACCTCTAGGGACAGGATTACACTGTGAGGAGGAGAAAAAGAATTAAAAACATACTGTGACCTTTAAAAGGCAAAGCAGTATGAGCCAGCTGGGAGATAGGATGGGAGAGGGCTACATGGCTTGGGACTCTGATGAGGTTGGGTTTGAATTCTAGGTCCACCAATTAGTGTTTCTATGGCCCGGAGGCAAGCCACTTCACCCTCCCTAAAACTCAGTTGGGGTTGATAATGGGTGTAGATAACATCTACCCTGTAGGGTTGTTATGAAGATTAAAACAGTATTTGGAAAGGACCCAGGATAATGTCTGGAATACAGGAAATACTAAACAGTAGCCATTATTACTGCTGCTAGAATAAATATGAAGAGGGAGTTTTTGATAGGTAGGTGAGAACATACTTTAAAAGCCATAAACTCTGAATTTTTCAATCAAACCCTCTCAATTGGATCCCCAGGGTCAGGGAACCCAAAGAAGGAAACACTGTGTCAGAGGGAAGGGCAGAACTTTTTTTTTTTTTTTTTTTTTTTTTAATTTTTTTTTCTTTAAATTTTTTTTTTTTTTTTCAACGTTTATTTATTTTTGGGACAGAGAGAGACAGAGCATGAACGGGGGAGGGGCAGAGAGAGAGGGAGACACAGAATCGGAAACAGGCTCCAGGCTCTGAGCCATCAGCCCAGAGCCTGACGCGGGGCTCAAACTCACGGACCGCGAGATCGTGACCTGGCTGAAGTTGGACGCTTAACCGACTGCGCCACCCAGGCGCCCCTAAATTTTTTTTTTCAATGTTTATTTATTTTTGGGACAGAGAGAGACAGAGCATGAACGGGGGAGGGGCAGAGAGAGAGGGAGACACAGAATCGGAAGCAGGCTCCAGGCTCTGAGCCATCAGCCCAGAGCCCGACGCGGGGCTCGAACTCACGGACCGCGAGATCATGACCTGGCAGAAGTCGGACGCTTAACCGACTGCACCACCCAGGCGCCCCAGAACTTTTATATTCATACACTGTTCCCTGGAAGCTGTGGAGGGCTCAGGTAGAAGACTAAACCCACTGGGGGGCTTGGGGGAGGGTGACGAGCAGGGAGAACAAATCTTTCTGGCTATTTAAATTCCAGAAAGGCAACAATCCAGAGCAAACCACTTTGGCCAATTATTTAAAAACCCCTCTCATGGGGCACCTGGCTAGCTCAGTCAGTACAGCCTGCGACTCTTGTAAGTTTGAGCCCTATGTTAGGTGTAGAGATCACTTAAAGGGTAAAATCTTTAGGGGCGTCTGGGTGGCTGAGTCAGCTGAGTGTCCAACTCTTGATTTCAGCTCAGGTCATGATCTCATGGTTCATGGGTTTGGGCCCCGAGTTAGCCTCTGCACTGGCAGTGAGGAGACTGCTTGGGTTTCTCTCTCTACCTCTCTCTGCCCCTCTCCCATTCACTCACTCACTCTCATAAATAAATAAATAATCAATCTTTAAAAATTTTTTTTTAAAATAGGGGTGCCTGGGTGGCTAAGTCGGTTAAGCATCTGACTCTTGATTTCAGCTCAGGTCATGATCTCATGGTTCATGAGATCAAGCCCCGCATCCAGCTCTTCGTGGCATAGGGCCCGCTTGTAATTCTCTCTCCCTCTCTCTCTTGCCCCTCCCACACTCAGGCACAGGCACGCTCTCTCTCTCTCGCTCTCTCAAAATAAATAACCTAATTTTTTTTTTAAATAAATAAATAAACACCCTCTCACTTGGGCTAGGAAAAAAGTGTGATTTGATTTTTTTTTTTTTTTTAATGTTTATTTTTGAGAGAGAGAGTGCTGTCGGGGGAGGAGCAGAGAGAGGGAGACACAGAATCCGGAGCAGGCTCCAGGCTCTGAGCTGTCAGCACACACCCCGATGCGGTGCTGGAATTCAAAAACCGCGAGATCATGACCTGAACCGAAGTCAGACGCTTAACCGACTGAGCTGCCCAGGCGCCCCATGATTTGATAATCTTGATTTTCTGATCACTGTTTGGGAGACTGTGGGGTGTAACAGCAGAACACCCTTCATAGTATAAGGAAAGACCAAGTTGAGATCCCAGATTCCCATCTCTTTCGTGGGAAGACAAGGCAAGCTGCATGTTGCAAGACTCCTGGTGCCCAACACGTCCCCCACTTTTCCATCTTCCCCAAAACACTGGAGTCAAGATGTAACTGTCTTCCCTGTGGGCTGAGGAGAAATTCCCAGGGAAATGGACGCTTTTTGTGGAAGAGACTGCAGCCACCTAGGAGGTGGGCCTGCCTCACCTGGCCAATCGGACGTTGTCACTGTCATCTCTGCCCCACTCCCAGCCCTTTCCAGGGTCCACAGCAAAGTGCAAGGGCAGCAGCTTATGCTCCGAATCCGTGAGTGGGATCACAGCTGGGGAGGAAGAAACATGTCGTCAAGGAGTCTTCTTGAGGAGAGAGGAAGGCAACTGAACACAAACGAACTTCATTAAAAAGGAGGCTGAATTGTATCACAGGTCTCTAATGAGCTCGCTTCTCAGGTTTCACAAGTGAAATCCCCAGGCATTAAAAATGAACAGACTGGTTTCCCCTTACGAGCCAGCACACAATTTAGGCCACTAATCTCCATGACTCCCCAGCAGTCAGTCAAGGAACACTCACGATGTTCTTGCCAGTTAATGTGGGTTCGAGGAATAAGGCAAATACAGCAAAGCATCACTTGGAAGTTTCTGTGTCCTTAATACATTCACTCTTTACTCCAGAATGGGGAGCAGTAAATACAGGCAGGTTACTGTGTTCTCCCCAAAGCTGTTCTTAAAAACAGTATTTATTTTTAATTTAAAAACCCCGGTTTATCTTTAGCTTAGTAAAACCATATCAATGTGTGTGGTCTGGGTTTGTGTGTCACTTAATTCTTTCCTGCTACATTCTCTCCCATTTCAGTTTCTCCAAGTGAGAAGAAAGCACCAAAAGACACCACAGACACCAACACTGCATTCAGCACCTTGTTCCTTGGTGGTCTCCTTCTGCTCCATGGACACAAGTGCAGAAAAGTGGGCCTGATCATAGGCGAGCACCAGAGGGGAGCGGTGACACTGGCTGGCTGGGACCTCCAAAGGCAGATAGATTCCCCCAAAGGGAATAGGGGCAAATGCTGCAGCAAACCACAAAGATTGTTATTCAGGATGTGTTCCTGCCTACAGGGTAATCCCCACACCCACTCTACCAAGTGAGTTCCCCCCTTTCATTAATTCTAACCCCTTGTTCATCATTCTTTCCTAAGAAGCCTCATCAATTAATCCCAACCACTTTGCTCTTAATCTCTTGAGAGTTTTGCACTGTTCTCATGTATACCTTGCTTCTCCCCAGGGGTCTACGTAGCCCCTTCCTTCCCTCCTCCCACTGCTCAGCCAAGGCTCTGCAAACAGAAGGTGCTCAGGGCATGAGGACTGACTCACCTTCCCCACCAGAGTCCCTCAGCATGGTGTCGGCCACAACAACTATGGGCCTCCTAAGTACATGGGCAAGGACAAAGACGTGGAATTCTTCTAGGCTCTCATACACGGGCTCCTCTGAGCTCTCCACCCTAGAGTTACAGAAGAGGAGATTGTGGAGGGGAAGGGGAAGAAAACACAACAAGACGCCCTTGAAGATCAGTTGTGCAAAGACAAAAAAGAGCTGGTTTTCTCATCTTAAGGCTGCCACGGACATACCTGATTATGTTATGCTACCATGGCTATTTCTAATCCCATTTCACAGATGGGGAAATCCAAGAAAAGAGATCTGAAGGCCCTAAAGTTAAAGTTGTATTAGGAATCTGGAGGTAATCCCTCTGCTAAAACCAATCTTGTTCAACAGCCTTCCCCAATTCGCTTTACGCTATAGCTCAGTACACAGCTGTGTAGTTCCGCTTTACCCACTACAACCACCCACATACCATATGCATCATGTCCTACACAAACAAAAGAAACAAAAATTCCTCTTCCAAGGTCCATTCCGTGAAGAACAGTATCTCACTTCACCATCTACTAGTAGCCTAATCAGAAATCTGGGAAATATTTACCCTTTAATCTTCAGTTAATCACCTGTCTTGACCAATTCCATCTCTTCCGTGTCTCTTGTATCTACCTCCTCTGGCCTGTCTGCAGTCCACTGCTTAGTCACACCCATGGCCCTCTCTCCTGGATTCCCACAACTGTACCCAGTCTCACTGCCCTCCACTTCTCCACCCACTCTGCTGGCAGTATGTTCAAATACACGACTTTGGCTCCCGTCACTCGCATGCGCACAATACAGTGGCTTCCTGCCCCCTGAAGCAATGTTATTCAACACTGGGTGCTTGGGACAGATGCAGATTTCTGGGCCTGAGCTCAGTCCAACTCAACTGGACTTCCTTAGAGTGAAGGTCCCCAAATCTGCATTTAAAAAAATTCTTTAACGTTTATTTATTATTGAGAGACAGAGAGAGACACAGCATGAGCAGGGGAGGGGCAGAGGGAGGGGAAGACACAGAATCTGAAGCAGGTTCCAGGCTCTGAGCTGTCAGCACAGAGCCCGACGCAGGGCTCGAACCCACAAACCGTGAGATCATGACCTGAGCCAAAGTTGGATGTGAGTCACCCACCCAGGCGCCCCTCCCAAATCTACATTTTAACAAGTCTCCCAGATTATTCTTATGCACAATAAAGTTTGGCTAGGTTATCATTTTTAACTTTGTGTTTCAGAAAATTTCAAAATTTTAAACATTCACAACTAGAAAGAATATTACACCTAGACTTTCATGTGTCCATCACCCAGCTTCAACAATTATAAAACACACGGTCAAGGTTGTGTTCACCTAGACCTTGATCTATTTCCCTGTTAACTCCCACCCACACCCCCACCCCACCAGATTATTTTGAATCAAATCCTAGACATATCATTTCATCCATAAAATCTCCAGTTTCTATCTCTAAAAAATAAAAGACATTTAGGGGTGCCTGGGTGGCGCAGTCGGTTAAGCGTCCGACTTCAGCCAGGTCACGATCTCACGGTCCGTGAGTTCGAGCCCCGCGTCGGGCTCTGGGCTGATGGCTCAGAGCCTGGAGCCTGTTTCTGATTCTGTGTCTCCCTCTCTCTCTGCCCCTCCCCCGTTCATGTTCTGTCTCTCTCTGTCCCAAAAAAAATAAATAAAAACGTTGAAAAAAAAATTTTTTTTTAAAATAAAAGACATTTAAAAACAACCACACAACCATAAATACCACATTTCAAAATTTTAACAATAATCAAACATGTAGACATTGTTTACATTTCCCCAACTGTCATAAATGTCCATAGGTTCCCACTAGTTGATTTGTCTAAGTGTCTTTAAACTTAGGTTCCCTTTCCCTTTCTATTTTCCTTGCAATGTATTTATTGAGGAAAGAGAGTTGTCTGTCCTGAAGTTTCTCAACATCTGGATAGGATATGGTTTTAATTCCTTAACATGGCACAACAGAAACCTCAGCATAGCACACGAAACTGTGGTTACCCAGCCTAGTCTATCACTCTATACTACATACTCTGTATTCTGGTAACGCCAAACTGCTTGTAGTTCCTAGAACATACCATGCTGTTACACCCTTCTTTGCCCTTGCAATGGCCCCTCTCTTTCCTTCTAACAATCCTCTTAGCCTCAAGTTCTTTGGACACTGAGGACTCAGTAAAGATTATTTTCTACTCCCCCACTTAGCCATACTTACCCACCACAGTTGGCTCCGTTGGTACCTAGATGCATGCGGGGTTCACTCGAGGCAAGCTTGATCAGCTCATTCCATTCCTTCTGCCACTCATCCTCTGTGTAAACCAGCCCTGACTGTGTGAAAGACAGGCAGGAGAGATGAAGCAATTAGAGGCTAGGTTCTCAAGGCAGTAGCTGTTCAACTCAGTCACACTGTCCCACTGCCTATTCTCTTGGCCTTGGCTTATAATGTGTACTACAAAGTCACAACTCTTCTCCCTTTCCTAGTCAAGATCCACAGAAGTTTCGGCTCTCTCTCACACTTCTTCTTCTTCCACTCTTTTCCAGCCCATTGCGGTCTAGCTTCTGTTTCTTTCCTCAGCCTACACCCCTTACCCCATTTACATGACTTCACCTAACCAACTCTGGCAAAGGATAATGACCTTCTAATTCCCAAATTCAGTGGATTCTTTGGTTCTCATCTTTCTCAGCCTTCACACAGATTTCAACTCCTTGTTAAACTTCCTTTTCCTTTAGCTTCCACAATACTACTTTCTCCTATCTCTCTCAACTCTGTCCACCCTAGCAATATTGGTGTTGTGTCAACAATATCAGCAGCCTTGCTCCCTTCTGGGTGATTTCTTCTACTGCCATAATCTCATCTACTGCCATCTATATGCTCAGGACTCTAAAATGTCCCCTCCAGTCCAGACTTCGTCTTAATTTCTATATTCATATCCAGCTGCCTACTGAAGATGGCTACCTGCCCATGACTATCTCAAACTCTATGGAGTCAAAACTGAACTCCTACCTCTTCCAACACCACACTCTTCCTCCTGTATTCCTGCCTTAGTGAAGAGCACAGAGTAACAGCCAAACACCCAAGCTAGAAACCAGGGAGGGTACCAAAGACTCCCCTCCTTGTACCCACTCCACACCTGGATTCCTTAGTCAACAATTATAAAGCATGAACTACTGTGATAGACCCTTAAATGGTATCACTACTCTAGTCTGCATTCTTCTCATCCACCTCCTACAAGGCTAACAGAAAGATTTTTCCAAAATTAAAATCTGATGTTTGCATCCTGTCACAAATTCTTTTCAGAACTATCGTTACCTACTAGATATAGCTCAAACTCCATAAGCATAGCATACAAAGTCCACTTCCTGGCCCCTACCCACCTCTTGAAGGCATCATTTAATTATCTGTAATTCCTTGAATGCACTGTGTTACTTTGTGCTTGAGCCTTCGTCTAGCTTGTTCCTTCTGTCTGGAGCAGCCTACTCCCTGCCACCTGGTGAACAGTTTCTCCACTGTCAGGACAGAATTCAAGTATTTTCTTCTCTGTAGCCTTTCCTAAATCTTCTGGGTAGATCCACTCCTGCCTTTGTGGTCTCCCTCCTCAACTGCTATATAGACTTCATCACAGAAACCATAACCTGTTACCTTGGTGCAATTATGTATTTACATGTCGGTCTCCTACTACTACTCTTACGGGCCAGGAGCACATTTTAGGCAACATGCTAGTGCCTATGATGTGATCAGTAATCGAGAAATGCATGCTGAATGAAACTATAATTTTTAGCAAAGGAATGGGAGAAGTGATACAAATAATTTAAAAATATCATTTGGCTTTAGAGTATACATGATAATTTGGGAGATGAGTCTGTGTTGTTAATTGTATTTGGCTTACGCTAATATTTACATGAGTTTATACTGCTTAAACGCACATTGACAGAGTAGAAAGAATCACACTGGAAACATGAAGGGCATGAGGAACAAATTTTAGAATTAAAGAGCTGTTATAAGCACATTTAATCTTAATTAACAAAAAAGTGACAAAGCTATTTTCTGTTTGTAAAATTCTGTAACAAAGTTTTCTATTAAAAATAAAAAGAACAATGCACAGGCAATATATACTGGGTGCTCTGGTTACTCTCCATCTTCTTCTCACCTATTTCAGCTTCCTGTTTTTATACACACAGCCACTAGATGGTGTACCCTTCTAGCCTGAGAATGTACTTACTGGTTTGTTTGATTTTTTTCTTTTTTTAAGTCTATTTATTTAAACAATCTCTACACTCGACGTGGGGCTAAACTCACAGCCCTGAGATCAAGAGCCACATGTTCTACTGACTGAGCCAGTCAGGCACCCCATCCTCACTGAATTGGTTGACACCAATTTCAACACAAAACAAGAAGCCCTGAGAAATCAAAACCAATTTAGTTTGTGTGGTATTTGGTCCTGATTACCCCCCAGTCCCTCACACCTCCCTCCATTCCCACGTCCAAGATGCTGTATAATACTTTAAATGGTCTCAACTAAAACACTTTTCTAGGCCACATTTTCAGTATCGAACTTTTACTTAATAGCTAAATGCTCTAGTCTGGCCTTTTCTGGACTCTGGAGTAGGCAAATGTAAGGTTCGGGTATGGAGTGAAGCCAATGGTGAAGAAGGCCAACTCGAGACCGGTTCTGGCTCAGGCCAAAAGAGCTCTCCACGAGGTCCGTGTCAGCTAACCAGGGAGCGTGGGATTCGGTGGTAGTGAAGAGGGCCGTCCACTTGGCCTCGCCCCTGTGCATCTATTTCCCCTCAGGAATCCTCTGGGGAAGACTGGGTGATCAAAGACAGCACTCTGATCTTAATACTATCCTAATTTTAACGACGGTTCTTTGTTTTTAAGAAAGAAACATGACACGTTCTACCTACATATTTTCATCTTCAGGACATAAAATTCTAATAACTAAAAACAAAACAAAACAAAACCTCTTAGTTCTATACAATGGCCAGTTATGACACAGCAATAAAAGGTGACAAGAAAGAAGATGGAAAGAAAAAGGAAAGTTTCTGAAAAGACAATCCCATATTTAGGCCAGAGCACCCAGCCATAAAAATGGCAAAAAAAACAAAACAAAACAAAAAAGACACACAAAGAGCATGAGATAAACACAGAAGACAGAGAAAACCAGAGGAAAAGGAAAGAGGGAGACCTGTTATCTTTATGGAAATGTACAGAATCATTATTATATTAAAGTGAGGGGTTGGCAAACTCTTTCATTGTTCTGTCATAACTGCCAGTCAATCTTTTAGGCTTTGTGAGCCATATGCAACTACTCTATTCTGCTGCTGTTCTAGTCTACATGAGGAAAGCACTTAACATAAACAAACACACATAAATGAATGGGCAGGGCTGTGTTCCAATAAATTTTTCTTCTTCTTTTTTTTGTGTTATAAAACCGTGGGTGGGATTTGTCCCATAGGCCATAGTTTGCCCAACCCCTGTTATGGGGATGGAAAGTACACAGAAAATACAAACAGTCCATTGTTACTTTCTTATACAAAAGCAGTCTCAACATCTGCTGAACCCCTGAAAAGTACAATTAAAACTCAATTTAACAGGCATGTTTTTAAGATTTTCAAACAGAGTACATGAAAAGCAAATAGTACATACAGCCAACAACATTTTTAAGCATTTACATTTTTATAAGGATTGAAAACATAGAAGTCCTTAAAAATTGGTCTAGCCTTATTAGAGGCCAAAAAACCCAAAACAATACAAAAATCCTGTGGACTTGTCATTATCTTATTTTGCAAAAGACTGCTACTGAAGGCTTCCTGAGCACCTACCCGATGAGAAGCACAACATTAGCTACCTCCTCTATAGGTCTCGGCTCCCCACACTAGTTCTCGTGACTGTATCAGGCAGGCATCGGCCCTATGGCATCGTCTGCATTTTCTATAATTTCCAGGATTACAAGAGGAGCGCCAACTGATTAAACCCCAGAAGACACTGCCTACTGGGAAGCACAGAGCATTTTGTGTAGCTAACTCTGGGGAGTAAGATGCTCCCACCCAAAATCCTTCACCTCCTTATTCTGCTGTGTTTGCTGCCACCTCCAGCGCCGTTTTAATGCTTCCTTCTCAGCTCCTTTCTCCATCAGTGCGTACAAAGCTTTACGCAACATCAAGTCCCGATCATGGAAACCCCACATGCCTGTGGCAAGGAAACATATCAGTAGGACACTTTACCATGACTTCACACCACTTATTAATTATGATGCACATACCCTAGCATGAAGGAAATCAGGCTGAGGGCCAGGTTCAAAGAACCCACTGTGACATAGGGGAGAGCGACTTAATCATGAAAGAAAAGATGTTCCCACTCTGAAGGTTCAGGAACCTCGAGAACTTAACAGTGGGGGAATATACCACGTCCTACAAACTCCTGATAGAAAGCCCCTTATTCCCGACGTAAGTCCAACAAACTAAAATACAGGGTAGCAGCAGATAAGACGGGTCTGGCACATGGCCATCAGCATCAAAGCTGGAGGGATGGTTGGAAAATGAAGACTTTTTAAAGATCTAAGGCAAAAGACATTGAATTATAAATAAGTTGTACAATTAAAGTAAGCAAATATCCCAGAAACCGATGAAAACACATCTTTTTCATATACCAGAAGAGTAAGCATTAAGTAGAATGATATCCACACATAGCTCTATAGCGCTTGTATGCTTGCTGCTCACTACTTCTGGGGGGCAGCTCTTGGAGCGGGACCCATGCTAAGTCCTGGCTTCTCCATATGTCCTCTGAACAAGGCTGAAAATCCAGGGCAGAGCTCTCCTCCATCCCGTCCCGCATGCCCATGTGCATGTGCACACACACTAGCGCGTACACGAGCACGTACACACGCACTGTATCATTACTTCTGCCTAAGATCAAGGTTAGCCGGATCAAGTCCTGCACATGAGATTTAATTTTATTGCTTTCGGAGGGTATGGAACACCATCTTCAAGACTCACCTAGGGAGGCTGCATGGAGAAGGCAGTTTCCATCCCCAGTAGTTGCCAAAGGAAGCAGCCTCTGGCAGGTAGGGTCCACACTCACCCACCAGTTCAAACGCCCTACAGAAAAAGGAGGAAAAGGAGAGGAGCAGATTATCCTTCCCACCCCCTTGCCCTCAAACAACTCCCAACTTGCCTCCACCCAAACTTGGGTAGGAAGCCTACCCAGAATAAAATCATCTCTGTTTGTCTTTATACCTTCGTCACTTATACCTAGTCCATCAGAAGCTGGAGAGCATGATTGGTTACATCAGCAGTTGTTACACGGGGACCACTGATCTCATCAATACCCAAGGGACATTTGGCAGTATCTGGAAATATTTTTGGTTGTCACAATTGGTAGGGGGGATGCTACTGGCATCTAGTGGGTAGATGCCAGGGAGATTGGTAAACGTAATATAATGTACCAGGCAGCTCAAACAACAAAGAATTATCTGGTCCTAAATGTCAACAGTGCTAAGATTGAGCAACTCTGCGTTAGATGAGGAGGCCAAAGTCACAGGTTGAAATCTGTGTTGGCTACTTGGTCTGGCTCTGATTCCTTCACTCTGCTCCAGAGACCAGGGAATATTGTGCCAGTGAATCTCAGCACAAACCCAACATCAGTAAAAGAAAAACCAAAGCATGTAGTCCAAGTGTCATGTAAGTATCATCTGCATATGTGACAGTCAGCGTTGTCAGCTTGTCTGCGGTATGACTTCAAAAACATGAGCAACAAGCAAAGTACATGAAACACCTAAGAAAATGAGTCTCAGTCCTGTACAGTCATCCACAATTGCCAACCCATTATTCATATGAGGACAATATTTTATGAATCATGCTTAAACGTTTTCCTGAATTACCGAAAAGTCTACAGAAAGAAAAATTGGCCTATAATGTCACTAAGCCAGATAACGTGCTAACTTTTTAAAAAAGTATAAATAGATGCACACAGTTACCGAATGAAAAATGAAAGCTTCTTACCCATGCCCCTACTTCCTAGCCCCAGTTTTTCTTCCAAGGGAGTTAATACCTGACTAGCTTTTCCCAGAATTGCCAGCAGCCCCAACCTATCATATTAACTAATTTTAACAATAATTTAAGACAAACACAATTGTAAAGGCAAATAAATCTTTTGGGAAAGGTTCATGTAAACAAATGGAACTTCTAAATTAATCACCATCGTACATCATCTATAGTTTGGGTCTTTCTGGTCACAAGGAGTTCCAGAGCCAATTGTAATTCGTTTGTATTTTTCTCCCCATGTCTGGATTTTTAGGCATTGATTACTGGGCCTTTCATGTGTATATCTGGTTTCCCTTCCATCAAACAGGAAATTTCCAGAGGAAAGTGTCTAATATGTGTCCTGAGAAGAAGCACCTAGCTCGGTGCATGTTTATCTGACTGATTCCTGACTCTGACTGCAGTCAGATCCCACACTTAGACTGGAAGCTATTGGTCAAGGCCAGCCCCTCCACGTGGCTGCCTCCAGGTGGAAAGCAGAGGGAAGGGCCTGGGAAAAGAAGCACTCACTGACCTGCCTGTTCCAAGGCAACCAACATGGACTGTTCAATAAGGTCTCTCTCTATGAAGCTGCGGAAGTCTTCGTTGTACACAGTGAGATCTGGAAGCTGGAAGGCACAGATGGGCATTTCCAGGGGGTGCTCACTGCTCCCCCCACCCCCACCATTGGAGGAGACATGGGATCGGGCCAGGGAAACAATGCTGGAGCTGGCGTGGGAGATGCCCCTAGACAGGCGTTTTTCTGCAATGAGAAATGGAGTTACCTTAGAACATACACAGCCCAGAGAACTTTCCACTCACATGGTGATAGTTACCTCTTGACAAGGGTTACCTCTTCTAGCACACAGGGGCTAACTCTGAATCTAACTGGCTGCCACATTTCCCAACCCTTTTTCTCAAGCCAAATACAAATGGAGAAATATAGAAGGTAGTATTTTTGCAAGCACTTACATTAGCACCAAATATATATTCCTCTTTCTACCCTTTTTAAGAGAATTTGCCTGAACTTCTCCCCATGATTCTATCTTCTTTCAATTCCATTTCCCAACATAATAGGGACTCATTCAGTTGGCAACTTGGTCACTGTTTGGTAGGAAAAAGAGGAAATAAGGGAAGTGGGGCTTTGGTTTGGCTAGACCGAATCAAATAATCACTCTGATAATTCTCACTGTTTGGAGAACATAGGAAAGCGTTTCCATTATAGAAAATTAATGATAAATCACCCGGGAACTTTCTCATCTACCATCAATATCATTTACTTACATTATTTACTACAACTTTTCTCGATACTCATATTTATCAGAACTGTAGAGGTACAGTCATTCTCACTTAACATGCTACAGAGAAAGACAATAACATAGACAGTGCCCCCAATCATTTCATTTGTTTCAATTACATGGCACTTACAATTCCCCAGCAGATATTCTGTGATCACAATCTGCTCAGTGTCATGTTACAATTCCTTTGCATGGCTTGAGTTATATCAAGATTATTAAAATCGCTAAAAATTATGTTGGGAAGTAGTTCTTAATACAATACTTGCCAGAGATGACACACAAAGTCAATCAAGAGTTGTCTAAAGTTATTTCATAGTGATGTTCTTTTTTAAACCATTTTTTTCAAGTATTTAAAAAGTACCAAAAAATAAAAATAAAAATAAATAAAATAAAAAAATAAAAAGTACCATAAGCCCATGGTAAAACATCAAAATACCATCAATAGGTGCAAAGTATTACAAAGAAAACTCCCTCATATTCAAAATTTCTGATCCCTTCCCCCAAAGCAAACTTTTGGATCCTTTTAGAATTTTTTATGCACACAGAAGCACATACAGCTTTTAAAATCATTTTAAAAAACACTAACAAGAACACACCATATAACTCTACCACATCTTACCTCTCTCAGTAGATTTTAGAGATGCTTCAAAAACAGCACATCAAGTTCTACTTAATTCTTTCCAATGGCTGCCGAGTACTCCACAACATAGAAGATTTTAATTTATTTAATGGACATTAAAGGCTGTTTTCAAGCTTTAACTTGTCCTTTTTTTTTCAAGCTTTCATTTCCAAGCTTTATGCTACATACGTGTATGTGTCTATTTATGTATGCATGTATATATTTATTTAAAGGACATATATATACACCCACATGCACATACACATATATGATAAATTTCTAGAAATCAAATTGAGTCAGAGTACGCATGCATTTTTAAATTTTGATAGACACTGACAAATATTAACCAAAGAGGTAAATGGCCATAATCCTTTGAATTTTACCTTTATGTACCTTATCACAACAACTAGATTGTTCTCCTTCCTCTAGTTCTCTCCCAGTATCTGCAAAGGGCCTTACTACAGAGTAATATTCAAGATGCAGTGAGACAGTGCGGTACCTTCATACAGGGTAATCCCCGTAATGCACCGAGACACACTGAGGCCACCTCAGTTTGGCAGGGGAGGAATAGGGTCATTTCCAAAGGATGACTCCATTCAGCAGTCCCCTCTCTTCCTTTCTACTCCATCTACAGAAACACCCCCTCAGTTACCCCAGTACCTTGAACGATGTCATCCTGCCGCTGTAGGGTGGGCCGGGGAGGGTGGGCAGACTCTCTATCAGAAAACCCTCTTTCAGGGGTCCTGGAGCCACCACTCCCTTCACTAAAGGGTGGCGGCAGGTTCCCAGCACGAACTTGACGTAGCTGTTCAAAATCACTGAGGGCGGCACTCACGTCCCAATTCTTTCCTGGCAGGAGACAAAGCAAAAAGGGAACTGGGTGCTCAGAGTACAGGGAGATTGAGGAAAGACCTAGAACGATCACTCAAACCACCTTCTCAAAACTAGCAAGCATGTGCTCATGAGCGTGTCCATCATTCTCCCAATCCTTACCCTGCTTTAATTTTCTTCATTAACACTTCACTGTGCGGTATCACAATTTATTTATTTACTTGTTGTCTATTTGCTAAGTCAGCTCTGTGAGCACTGACACTTTGTCTCTGGACTAAAAGGGCCCACGCAGACCTAGTGACCTTGTTTGACAGCTAACACAGAGGAAGCCTAAAGAAAGAATGAGCTAGTCTGCACCAGGGACAAGTACAACGAAAGCCCAGGTCTCTTAGTTCTGAGATCCAGAGAGTTCTTAGCCTAGACATGCTCTAGGACGTCCTAGACCATCTGAAACTGTGTATGTGCATTCTTCTATAGAAGGAGCTGACAGCTGTCATCAGCTTACCAAAAGGAATTGTTAACTGCCCCTAAATTTAAGAATCACTACTCTACTGAAGAAAAGACCCTAAACGGTAGATTTGTCATAATAGATTTTTCTGCTGCTTTCTCCAGTTGTATTACTCAATAAATCACATTGAGACATAATCGTTCACACTTTTTTCTCTTCTATTCCATCTGCTACCCACTTAATTCAATTCCTATCACCCAGTGTCCCATCAATCCACTCTAAAGTATCCCATGAGATTAATCTTTTTAAAGCACAGTTCTTTTTTTGTTGTTGAGAGAGAGGGCACAAGTGAGCAAAGGGTGGGTGTGTGTGTGGGGGGGGGAGAGAGTGAGAGTGAGAGTGAGAGAGAGAGAGAGAGAGAGAGAGAGAATGAACCAGGGCACACCTGAAGTGGGGGCTCGTGGGTTTTTTTTACCCAAAGTGGGCTCATGTTCACCTGAAGCGGGGCTCGAGCTCACCCGATGTGGGGCACAAGCTCATCCAATGTGGGATTTGAACTCATGAACCATGAGATCATGACCTGAGCCAAAGTCAGATGCTTAACGACTGAGCCACCCAGGCGTCCTAAAGCACAATTCTGATCATTTCAGTTCCACAATCAAAATCGCGAATTTCTTGCCACTGCCTACAGAATAAATTCTAGACTCCTGTGTCGGACATTCAAGGCTTTCTATGACCTGGCCTCCTTTTTTTTTTTTTTTTTTTTTTTAACACTTATTTATTTTTGGGAGACAGAGCGAGACACAGTATGAGCAGGGGAGGGGCAGAGAGAGAAGGAGACAAAGAATCCGAAGCAGGCTCCAGGCTCTGAGCTGTCAGCACAGAGCCCAACGTGGGGCTCGAACCCACAAACCATTGAGATCATGACCTGAGCCGAAGTCGGACGCTCAGCCGACTGAGCCACGCAGGCGCCTCTATGACCTGGCCTACTTTTCCAGGTTTTTCTCTGTGCTTCAATTTCCCTGACTATGAAAATGGAGATGATTCCATGCAGGGCTGTTATGAAGATAAATGAATTAAAAGCCCTGGTACACAGAAAGCTTTATATATGTATTTATTGCTGTTGCTGTGATGTCTTGATATTATAATTCTCCAGTTAAGCTGCATGAATCATTAATGCCTAATGAATTTACTTCTGAACCATTACATTCACTATTTCTTCCAACTCCCTTTGCTCACACTGCGTCAGTCATACTGGCCTCTGTGCCGTTCCTACAAACAGCTAAGACTGCTCCCACCTTTAGACTTTCCACCAACTATCCCCACTGCCTAGAAGGCTCTTTCCTCAATTTTTTCTACACAGACAACTCCTTATCTCCTTCTGGTATTTGTTCAAATGTCACATTCTTAATTAGGCCTGCCTTGACTACCCAAGTAAAAATCACAACCTATCTCACCATTTCCCTTATCATTTTCCATAGCACTTCACACCTTATACTTTCCAATGACTTGGTTATCATGTTTATTATTTATTGACTGTGTTTCCTGCTATAATATAAGGCCAGTTTTGTTTTATTCAAGCACCTAGAACCTGGCACATAGTAGGTATTCAATATATATGTGTTGAAGAACGAGGACTTTTTTCCTGACTCAACAAACGAACGAATGAAGGTTTACCACACAGTTGGAAATACAGAACACTGTACTGAACACTGACTCTGCATTTCCAACTCTGTGGTAGACTCCTTAAAATCAGATCCTCCTAACAATCAGCTTGTCCAAAACTGAATGTTGATCCTCCTCCTTTTTTTTTTTTTAATTTATTTTTTAAGCATTTATTTATTTTTGAGACAGAGCATGAGCAGGGGAGGGGCAGAGAGAGAAGGAGATACAGAATCCTAAGCAAGCTCCAGGCTCTGAGCTGTCAGCCCAGAGCCCGAGGCAGGGCTCGAACTCATCAACCACGAGATCGTGACCTGAGCCAAAGTGAGATGCTCAACTGACTGAGCCACCAACCGAAGGCGCCCCCCTTCATCATCCTCCTTCCTAAGACTTGCTTCGTCTCCTTCTTCTATATTCCCCAAATCCGTAATGGCATCACAAGCCCTCCAGGCCAGAAACTGGCCTCGTCTTCAGCTCCTCACTACTCAAACCCGACTCCTCTTCCCTCACTACCTAGTCAATGTTTGCGCTCATGACACATCTCTCAAAATCTGTTCTTTCTTGCCCATCTCTATTGTCACTGTCCCATGCACGTCTCACGATCATCCCCTGGTCTTTGGGAGGGGCTCAGCTAGTCTCTCTTCTGCTAATATCTCCCCTCTCAAATCTGTTCTTTACACTACAACCAAAGCTAGCTTTTAAAGAAAAAGCAAGAGAGAAAGACAAAGGCAGGGGGAAAAATGAGGATCAGCCCTTTGATTTCCCTTCGAAATCCTATCTTAAATCCAACCACTTCTCTCTCTACTGCCACCACAGCACCACTATCATCTCCCACCTCAACTGTGGCAACAGACTTAACTGGGTCGACCACTTCTCTGGCCATCTTCCGATCCTTTCTATAGCCTTCACCCAAAGCTCAAATCCAATCATGTCACTCCCCTGACTACAACGCTTCACCAGCTTCCCACTGAACACAGAATGAAATGGAAACTTCTTACCACAGTCTACAAAGGCCCCCGTATTCTGCTTCCTGCCTCTCTACTCATTTCCTACCACTCTTGCTCCACTCCTCCTACCTCGTGCCAAACTCTCTTTCACCTTGGGGTCCTTGCGTAAGCTTCTGTATCGACACTCTCTCGTCCATCCCTTTGTCTTGCTACCCTCACGTGCTCTTCCGGGTTCAGCTCAAATGTCACTTTCTCAGAAAGGCCTTTCTGTATCCTACATCTAAATTAGGTTTCTCTCTTATACTTCCATACTACCCCCTCAACTTTTCCTTCATAACACAGAAGTGTGTGTGTGTGCGTGCAGCGGGGGGGGGGGGGGGGGGGGGGGGGGGGGGGGGGATTACATCAATATTAATTGTAACATAATTGTGAAGAGCCAGCCTCTGAAACCAGATTGTCTGAGTTCAGATCCTCCTTAACTTCTCTGAACCTCAGTTTTTAAAACTGTAAAGTGGGATAATAAAACCTATAATGCAGAGTGACTTTAAGAATAAAATAATCTTATCTCAAGTACCTCACACATATTGAATGCGTACAGCATTCAACACATGTTACAAAAGGAAGAGGAAGCCTTTGAGCTGAATCCTGGAGGATGAGGAGAATTTGGGGAGAACAAAGGAGGAAGAGACACTGCAGACTTCAAAAACAATGTGACCAGGGAAAGGTGACAAGTGGGGCCAGGCTGAAACATAAGAAGGTGGCAGGAGATAAAACTGAAAATGCCAGTCAAGGGCAGAGTCATCCTGAATTAGCATACTGGAGTTTAAACCCAGACCTTCCATCTCCTAATTAACAGGTAGAAGCAAATGTCAAATTGTCACACCTTGCTAAGGCTAACAACCTAACCTGCCCCTTCCTCCACAGGCTTACCCATTTGTATCATTATATACTTCCATCGTCAAAAAACATCTGTTAATTATGACTCTAAGCAAAGGATCCTACTGACATGATTCCAAGCCTTGAGGATCTTAAAGTCTAGAATGTTCACATTTATGGGTATATACAGATATAAGTAAACGAAGGCAGCAAAATGAAAACATTAACTTAATTCACTCTACAAAGAACCATCTATACAAATTAGGGAAGAAAAGAAACAAAACCACGGATGATTCCAAATACAAAAACCCAAAAGTCATTTTTATAAAGAGGAAACCTTACAGATCTAGAATTACGCTCTTAGTGGACTAATATAAAATTTCACTTGCATTACCATAGCACAAATTGACAGTGGAGAAAGCCACCCCCAAAATTCAAGGTAAAAAGGGGATTTTGCATTTTAAAATTATGGTGAGTCATACACAAAGTCATCAGAAGCAACTTAAATGTAAGGCCTGCCATACACAAAGTACCTTTCGGATCACTTTAAACTGTTCCAAGTCATCCTAACAATAGCATTTTATTCATTTATGTTTTATTTTTTTATGTTTATTTTTGAAAGAGAGAGAGAGAGTGTGAGCAGGGGAGGGCAGGCTCCAGGCTCCGAGCTGTCAGCACAGAGACTCAGGGCTCGAACTCACAAACCTCGAGATCATGACTTGAGCCAAAGTTGGACGCTTAACTGACTGAACCACCCAGGCGCCCCACTATAGTCTTTTACCTTCTTTTCATGCTCCCCTCATGACTCCTTACCTTCCAGGAGATCTCGGGCCAGCCCAGGCTCTGCGCCTGTGGAACGGACAAAATCCGACAGGACAGCATCCATGTCCAGGGTCATGTGATCATTAAGTACTTTCAGGCAGCTGAGATAGGGTGGACATAGATCAAAACTCAGCCCTCCACCTGAGGAGGAAATAAACACATAAGGCTCAAATTACACTGAGACAGGATGATCACAGCCCAATTTCCGCAGCTTCCTAACCAAAGGGGGAAACTATCCTGCCTCATTCATTTCAGTTGAATTTATTATGAAGAGCAACATTTACTTTCCTAATTCCCCATTAATTTCTTAACTACTAAATTAATCACAAAACTTAATGTCACTCTCAATGCTTTTCTTCTGTCTTTCTAGAGTATTCCATTTCCCTCCATCAGTTTGCTTACCCAAACTAATGGAAGGAAACAGCAGACTACCCACCCTGAAGAACTCCCCACCTTGTTTATTTCCTTCCTGGCATTTGCTATACCCTGAAATTATTTTAATTCATTGCTGTCTAGTCTCCTCCTCTAATATTTAAGTTTCTTAAAAGCTGAGTGCTTGTGTGTCTTGTTCACTAATGTATCCTCATCATGTATCACTTGGCATGGTGCCTGGCATACAGGCCTTCAGTAAATATTTGCTGAATGAATACTATACACTGAATAACTTTAGAGCTGACTAGTGTTCTGAGCCTGGCTGTGGACACGGAAGGGGCAAACTGACAGCTAAAACTACTCAAAATGAAACAATAAGCTATTACACAAAGCAGAGTAGAGATCCCAAAAGTACACAGAGTTCATTTTTGTCCATTGACTTCATGAACCCAGGAAACATGCCTTTCTCCACCCAGGACAAGTGAACCAAATAAGTTCACCTGAAAAAGATCTCCTCTTTCAGACTTGACTTTGGCAGAAATTCTGTCCCTGACCTGATAGCCTGGCACCAATCCACATTCCTCTGAAGTTGGCAGTCCCAGCTGAGGAAGCAATAACAAAGTGAAGAACAATCTCTAACCAAATTTGGCCACAGTAGACAGGTTTAGCTCTCTGGAGAAGACGGCTTGTTCCTACAGTAACCGTAACACACCTGTCCTACCACACCCACCAATCCCTTGCTTTTTTGGGGAAGGCCAAAAGTAGAATTCTCAAAGGTAAAACGTGACTCGGGTGACTCTCTTCAGAAACATCTTCTCCTAAACAACCTGAAGTCTAAGGGTGACTCAGATACTTTTTCTTCAAACGCCCCTTACCCCAGGACACAGCTTGTTCAGTGGTATGATCAGATCCTGATTTTCTGCATTCCTTAGAAATATTAAGGCAAATAAACAGCGATGATTTGTGGGTCATAAAGCCAGTAGGTCACTAACTTGGTGACACCGAATTTTTTGAGAGAGAGGGCAAAATACAAAGTATTCTCTCTTGTACAATTCCAGTAGTACAAGAGATCCATGAGTGCAGGGGCGTGTTTTATTCATATTTGTAGCCCCAACACTTAGCACAGCACCTACAATATTGTAGGCAGTCAGTAAATGCCTGATGAGTAAAGGATTAAATGACTGAGTGAACCTCCACACCAGCCACCACCAAACCAATCAATTTTCGGCTTAAGTTAGCAGATAAGAAATTCCAGGGTCCTTCATGCTTCATATAATCCCTCTATTTCTAGATGGTCCTAATCCATCTTCCCAAGTTTCAGAAACTCTCCTTTCTGTTACTACTTCCACCACCCTCGGATCGTATGATTTTGACCTACACCTGTGTATGTTAGCTGGGTGGCTTTGGTCAAATTACTTACAGGGTTTCAGTTGCCTCTTGTATATCCTAGACTTGCATTTGATGACCTCTAAGATCCTTTCCAGGGTTAAAAAAAATGAACTTCAGTTCACTACAGCCTGACATGATCCTGACATTCTCTTTCGGTCTACATATTATCAATGTCTAATTTCCTTCCACTTCAGTATCACAATTGTGAGAAAAGGCTGCCAATGCATAAGGAATTTTTGGCCCAACATACCTCAAATTCAAACTGTTAAGTTATAATTAGTTTCTTACAATTTATACTTAAGAGTTAAATCCCTTCAGAATTCATAAATGAATGAGTGGCTTCCCCCTCCCCTGATACAGAGAAGAATTTCTTCTCCAAGACCATTTTAGTCCTTGTCTCAGAGGTCACAGGAGATGGGTGCAGCCCAAATAACTTAAAAGCATGACTAATGCTAAACCAAGAGCAAAGCAGCAAAATGAATTTCAATTTTCTCTCTTAAAAAAAAAAATATGCAAAGGAACTTAGGAAAGCCACTCTAATAACTTTCTGAAAGAATGTGGGAGATGTACAATAAACACACAAACGGCAGTCAGCAATAAGAGACAAGAGTTGATTAAGCCACACACGTGTAGGCAATTTCCCACCCAGCCAGATACAGGCTCCTGTGACTAAGAAACCAGTGAAAACCATCAATGCCATGCCATGGCATTACAGATCTCATTTGCCAACATAGTAGGTCATTCTTTTCAAAAATTAGTTTTGGAAAGTAATGTAGAGATCCAAGTTTATCTAGAATTACTTGCTAAAAAATTCAAATCACTAAACCAAACTTCTTGGCAGCACATTGTTGTACTTGATGCCTCCAGGTGCAGCCACAGACTCCACCCTAACCCCACCCACCAGGTGAGGACAGTAGCTTTTGTTACATCACCAGCAACACGGGGCTTGTGCTTCTCAAATTCCAAATGGGAAATATCCACAACACAGACTAAGACACACAGTCCTGGGCTCTGTCTCAGCACACAGGAACGAAAAAAAGAAAACACTGGCTTCCAAACTTTCACGCAAAGCAGAGGAGGCACTCAAACATCTGTTGATTGAATCATGTATAGACAAATCTCAACTGGGGTCAAAACCCACCAATCCTCCAAGTGGACAAGACTAGTGATTACGTAATCCAGTGTCTGCCCCCATGCAGGAACCCTTCTATCACATCTCTGACAGAGAAATCAGCCCGCCTCCACATCGATACAAGCTTTGATGGAGAACTCATTCTTTTGCCACATGTCCATCTTATTGTTGGACAACTCTAATTGTGAGAAAACGCTTTTCTAAACTAAATCACCAGCCCACCTCCCTCTGTAACTTTCACATAATGGCCTTTGTTCTCTTCTCTGGAACAATAAAATCTATTCCCAAGAATGATGGCATTTTCATAGAAAAGGATTAGAGAAAGCATTTCTTCACAGAAAAATGGGTTGTTTACAAATAAACAAATATAAGGCTTAAAAAGTCAGGTGGTTGCCCAAAGTCTCAACCCAGATATTTTGGACACACGCTCTCTCTACTGCACTACACTGCCTCCCAAGGCACTGTGGCATTACTGAACCCCAAACGACCCTGATTCTTACCCACTGAATTCTAAGAAAGGGCTGAGCCTCTCGCTCATATTTATTAAAGACCTATACTCCTGCCTTATATTGCTCTCTTTAAATCCTACCATTTTCCTCAGCAATTTTGACACCCACCTGCACAATCCATCCAACGTTTCTGCCAGAGAGTTTCATAATCTCATCAAATGCAAAGACCTCCATCTCCAAACGCCCCAGTCCTGGACCCTGCCATCTCCTAAAATTACTGCACCTCTGTACTTTCAACTTCCAACACCTTACTTTGGCTACAACCTCATCTTGCTTCCAGCCTTCCCTCTCCACTACTAAACCTGCTCTCTTAATTCAAGATATCCTCACCTCAGACTAAGACATCCAATTCCTTATTCACCTTATTCACTAATTCAACAAAAATCATGGAGTGCCTACTATGTGTTAGGTACGCTATGGTCAGGATTAGAGACACAACAATGAACTAGATAGATACAATCTTTATCCTCACAAAGATTCTAGTCTGGAGGGGAAAAAAAAAAAACCCACAAAATTTCACAGAAGATTATAATAAAGAAATGCCCAGGAAATGGGTATTATCTCTTACAGGGAGTCAGAAAAAGCTTTCCCAAGGAAGTGCTATTACATCTAAGGACCAAAGAATGAGTAGAAATTGGAGACAAGCTGGGAAAGAAAGAATACCCCAAGCAGAGGAAACCTGGCTCAACGTTCTGTGGTAGGAAGAAACACAGAGGTGAGAATGGTACAAAATGAGAATTAGGAGAGGCCTAGTGGACCCTGTTAAAGATTGAGATCTCATCCTAAAAGTAACGAGAAGCCATTGAAGGGTTGGAAGTAGGGACTGGGCATGATCAGATTTGAAATATCAAAAGATCTCCCTGGTTGTAGTGAGAAGAAGAATGTGGAAGGAACACACGGATTTAAGGAAACTGGTTGGGAAATTATTGCAAAGACGTCATGGTGAGCTGGACTAGGATGACAGCAGTGGCGATGAAGAAAAATGGATAGATGCTACTTTGTCCCTTCTTGCCTAATTGAATATGAACCCAAAGACCAATCACTTATTTTCCTGTAAAAGCCTAGTTCTGCTGTCCGTCTAGTTCACTGGCCCGATATGGATGGCTCTCCCATTCAACTTCTCTGCTATCTGAGGTTCCTGAGCAAGACGAGATCACATAACC
This sequence comes from Leopardus geoffroyi, assembly GCF_018350155.1. NCBI lineage: Eukaryota > Metazoa > Chordata > Mammalia > Carnivora > Felidae > Leopardus > Leopardus geoffroyi. The sequence continues at coordinate 104,938,592 of NC_059328.1, forward strand.
ACGCAGGGCAACCCAACTACAAATTAATGGTATCCAGTCTCATTACTTTCAATGAAACACTGCTGTCTCCGCTTGACTTTGGTACAAGTCAACCCATCTTCTCGGCTACTGACCCACACCTCCACCATTCTCCTACCCAATCCTCATCACCTCCCTTACTCCTGACATGTGATCTTGCCTCTGACTTCACAGAAAAAAATTATGAAACAAGGCGAGAGGGATTCCTTCGTGTTTCCTCCCCTGTCCCCACCTGCCGGTTGCTCTTCTCCTCCATCCTGCAAAACTCCTTAAGAGCGACGACATCCACTGATGCCACTTCCTCACCTTAGGTGCAGTGCTCATCCTGCCAAAATGTGCTTCTACTGAAGGAGAGTGAGTGGCACTGACTTACAGTAAGGTCATCACAATCACCCTTACTGCTTATCTGAAGTGTTCTCTCTTTGTAGCACTTGACGCTGGTCACTCTTCCTGCCTCTCTGGCCCTGTGTCTTGGTCACCTTCGCGGACTCCTCTTCCTGTGCCCGCACCAAGGGTGAGTGCACCCAAGGCTCTACCTCTACCTCCACCAGAAACGTCATTCATGCCCCTCAGCACTCGATGCTGATGACCTTAAACGTATTCACAGCCCCAAACTCTCCACCTCACCTCCTACATGCCCTTCAAACACAGCACATAAAAACATGATCTCAGGGGCCGCCTGTGTGGCTCAGTCGGTTGAGCGTCCGACTTCGGCTCAGGTCATGATCTCACGGTTCCTGAGTTTGAGCCCCGCGTCGGGCTCAGTGCTGACAGCTCAGAGCCCGGAGCCTGCTTTGGATTCTGTGTCTCCCTCTCTGCTCCTCCCCTGCTCATACTCTGTCTCTCTCTCTCTCAAAAATAAAGATTAAAAAAAAATTTTTTTAAATAAAAATCTCATTCTCTCATCTCTGTCCTTCCCCCTTCCAAAGTACTCCTCTTCCAGTACGCCTATTCTAGCAAATGGTACCATCGCCCCTCCCCCCATCATCCAATCACAAAAGCCTGGGAGCCACCCTGGACTTCTCTTACTTTATCCTCACTCACAAATAGTCCATTATGAAGTGCTACTCATTTTCCCTTTAAAATTTCTCCGATCCATCCCACACTTTCCATAAGTTACAACTCTTATTCTCTCTCAGATTTTCATAACCTGCATTCCAGGAAACAGCTTCCTAATTTCTCCCTCCTCCTCTCTCCAGTCATTGCTTGCTTATGGAGGCTGGTCAATCTAAAATGTGAATATGTATTATATCTCACTGCTCTAACTTCTTCAATGACTAAAACTTAAGATTCCTTCACAATCTGGCTCTCCCTGACCCTCCTGCCTTATTCACCTGCCACTATTCCCCTTTCTGTGCTGGTAGTTCCCCAAGTACACCATGTGCTCACATTTCAGTTCCTTTGGCTATGTTGTCCCCTCTGCCTGGAATGACTTATGGCCTAGCAGGTGAATTCTTATCTCTTCTATAAGACTAACTCAGTACTACCTTATTTTCAAAACATTCTCTGGCTTCCCAACTTAAGTTGCCCACTCCCTCCTTGCTGCTGCACCTGCTACTCTACCACTATTATATTATTTATCACACCAGAGTACTTGTATTTATTTACACATTTGTTTCCACCACACACACACACACACACACACACACACACACTAGAATGGATGATAATCAGATAATCAGTGTTGTAAGCAGGTAAATCTAAAACAGTGGTCATTGTAAAGACATGTGCTTGTTATATGATCTTATTTGCAACAAATTTCTCTTCCTTAAACACTGTTTAACTCAGACTAATATTACATTCGGTCTGCATGGTCTGAGGGCCCAACTACTTAGTAACAGAGAAAAATGACCCAAAATTAAATACCGATTATAGATAACAGAGCTATGTTAAAATGTCTGAGAAACTACTGACCCTACATTTTCTCGTCTGCCACGTTCCCCCAAAGCGTCCACGTTCTCACATTATACCCTCTCCCGGTTCCAGTGATGCACTACAGCTGTGTCTGAGTCCCCTCCAACTCCTCCCAAAACTCACTGGAAAACCACAACACTTAAGGCTGTCAAGAATTTTCAAAGGTCAGAGACTCCTCCATGTCTATGATGTCAGTCCCAAGGAATCCAGACAGGGAGAAAGAGGAGGGACAAAAAGCCTTAGAAATTTCACACAATTCTTGATTAGGTGGGAGGGAAAAATGAAAGACTCTGTTGGCAGATTGTTTTTAATTAATATGGATCATTCCAAGTGAAAGAAACAAAATATAACCTTCTTAGAAAAAAGAGAACATGACCAAATTCCATAAAAAAGAGACCTGTGTAGACCTATGTTACAACCCAGAGATGATAAGATGGCTCTAAAAGGAAAAAAAAGAAGTGACAGGAAGTAACATGCATTAAAGCTTAAGACATTATTTCACTTTAACATCCAAGCAACACAAAGAGGTTTGTTTGTATCATTAACCCTACCTCATGGATGAAGTTGCCAAAGCTCACAAAGATTAGGGAATCCACTCAAGATTACACAGGTGAGAAGCGGCAGGACCAGGATTTTCATGAACCCAGCCTATATGACCCCCAAGACCGGACCTGGCACTACAGCACACCCCATCCAGCGCGGAGGACTGAAAAAACACGTGCCGTCCACCTGCCCTATTTCAACTCTTTTCAACACCACACTGAGAGAGAGAAATGGTTCTGGATTCAGGCAGATCTAGGTTCAAATTCCAGTCTACTACTAAGGGCTATGTTATCATGGGTAAGTAATAAAACCATTTTGTGTCTCCATTTATGTATAAAACAGAGAAAATATCTGCATTTCAGACCTCTTGGTAGGATTAAATAACCGAAGATACGTTAGGGTAGTGCCTAACACACACAGTAAGTCCTCAAAAAAGGTCAGCTGCCTTCCTTCTGCCTAACTCCCCCCACATACTCTGCCTCACTCCACTGCTACCCAATACAGCCCGTGGTATCTTTCCTCCAAAAGCTCTCACCACTCCTCCTTAACAAACCTTCCGGTCTCCCAGCAATTTCCAAGGCACAGTCAACACACGCACACAGGACCCAGTCTATCATTCCCATTCCAGTGTCTTTCAACTCCTTGAGCCTCAAAGAAAACTCACAAAGGGCCTCCTTTGGTTGTACCTTCTACCAGACGGTCCCTCAAAAATAACAGCAAAAGAAAACTATCTGTACTCTCCCGGACATACAGACACAGCTGAATAGCTCATTTATTCCCAAATTTCCAGGAATAGCAAATTCACACATATTTACTGAAACCCTAATGTCTTTAATCTACCAGTCCTTCCTCCCCACCTTTCCCCCTTACTACTCTATTCATTCCAGATTCAAAGATTTTAGAATATTCTCTTAATTTCATGCATGTTGTCTATTTTGGGGTGACAAAAACAAGTGTTTACATCTCCTCCTACTCACCCTGCACAATTCTGGATTGTTTTCTACCACCACTATAGTGTATACCCAAGGAAAATCCACTTTCTCTCCCTAAATCAAACTTAAGAGAAAAAACTCAACCCAAAAAAACTCTATCATATAATTTACCATTCCCAAACAATGTATTGGTTTACCATATGCTATTGTGTGGATACAGCCCAGTAAGGACTCAAGAATTGGTCCTGTGGCTTTATCACTATCAGTGGTACATGGAGAACAAGAACAAGATTTAACTATTTTTTAAAAAGTTTCTAGATTTTGGGGGCACCTCGGTGGCTCAGTCAGTTAAGTGTCCAAGTCTTGATCTCAGCTCAGGTCTTGATCTCAGGGTTGTGAGTTCAAGCCCCACACTGGGCTCTGTGCTGGGCATGAAGCCTACTTAAAAAAAAAAAAAAGTTTCTAGCTTTTTAAATCAGGCCCACAAATAGCAGAAATGAATCTCTAAGAGACAAATTTATTAACAGCCAAATGCTAATACAGAGATCAGGGAGAAGCTCACAGAGAACTCCTTATGAACTGGCATTTCTCTTTTTAGTGCTACTGATAAAAAGCTCTTTGGATTACAGTTATTTGGGAAATTTAATAATTTGGAAGACTTGTACAATGGAAGTGACCTTTAGAAAAATAAGGGCAGAGAGAGTCATAAAATTGGCACAACAACAGAAACTTGAATAGAAACAGAAATCATGATAATGTTTATTTTCTTAGATCCAGACCAGTATTTCTATTTACCACACACAACGAATTTTTTCTTTTCCCTTTCAGCTAGGGTCAATGATAGTTCAAGGTTTGAGTCTCATTAAATTCAACTTTTAAAAGAATAGTCTGTAAAAATAAAAGTTCTACTTAAGCCCTTAAAGATTCTGATTACTAAACTTTTGACATGAGAGAAAAAATAAATACTACAAATCAACAGAGGCTGGCATCATAATAAAACACATTCTTTCTCTAGGGTCAACCCACAAACTTTTAGTAGCTGACAATCTTCTCTCCCCTTCTTGATTCCTAATTATTGGTCATTTTGCCATCAATTACAGAACATCTATTCAAGGAGAGAAATAGCAGAAGGAAAAAAAATTTTAATTACTGAGTATCTATAATTAGTTATCCACAGGAAATTTACTCATTTTGTAAACTTCTGATAAATTAACTTCCTTCAGCACACAACTACTAAGTTTTTAAAAGCCCCAAACAATTAAAAAAGAAATTTATCTTTTACAAAATTATATAACTCCATTCAAAGGAAGATACTTTTTATTACTATCATTATGTTTAAAGTTCTCTACCTGTCCCAGCCATACCTAGACCTCATTTGAATTCCTGTAGGCCCAGTATGTGCAACATTCACTGACACTTGCTGTTATCAAATACTGCCCTGTAACATTACTTCCCGATACATCTTATCTCTCAATTTGACTATCGGTCAGTCATTCAATCAAAAGTTACCAAGCTGGGTCTGCCATGTACCAGGCACCGCCCTAGGGCTTCTTGGAGATACAAGTGAAGCTACAGCCCTACCTTCAGGGCACTCCAGGCTGCTGGAAGAAACATAAACATGTTATTTGTGCCCAGTGGGGTAGGAAGAGGTATAAGAACAACTGGTTTACCTGGATGGGTTAGGGAAGTTTCTCAAATTGGTATGTGTAAGAGATCATCAGGATGTAAAACAACATACATTCTAGATAGAATTAAGATCATTGAGGTTGGCACCTTTCTTTTATGCTTTAAAAAATTCTAGGGGCACCTGGGTGGCTCAATCAGTTAAGCTTCCAACTCTGGATGTCGGCTCGGGTCACAATCTTGCTCGGGTCATGATCTTGCGGTCATGGGATAGAGCCCCACAGCGAACTCCCTGCAGAGCGGAGCCTGCTTGGGATTCTCTCCCTCCCTCTTTCTCTGCCCCTCCCCCATGCATGCTCATGCACTCTCTCTCTCAAAATGATAAACTTTGAAAACAAACATTCTAACCAGGCCTAAAAAATTTCTTGGCTCATAGTAGATGACCAACAAATATTTGTAGTTCTAAATTATTCATGCTAGTCCATGTGTATGGATGACTGAGAACTAATCTATATCTAAAACAGGCTTGTGAATTATTTACTGGTTCCAAATGTCATCATTCACCCCACAGACACATATAATCAAGGTCTATATGAGCAAACATATTATGGCTGAATATAGCTTGCTGTGATTTGTTTTTAAAGCACTTTCACAAATATGGCCTCATTTAATATAAATTTTAAAAATTAAATACTTTTTGAGATTTTTAATCCCCTCTTCTCTGATGGAAAATACATACACACAGAGAAGCTTACAAAGCTTAAATGATACCCAGATAGCAAGGAGCTTGGACCTAGGTATTCTGAATTTGAATACAGGGTTCATATCACTTCTCCAGGGGATTATGGCAAAATCAAATCAGTCTAGCCATGTAAACTCCACAGACTAAAGAATTCTTTAATATTCTGCTATTAAAAATACTATCCGAGACACCTGGGTGGCTCAGCTGGTTAATCATCCCCTTTTGGCTCAGGTCATGAACTCATGGTTGGTGGGATTGGAGTCCCGTGTCCCTATGCTGACAGCTCAGAGCCTAGAGCCTGGAGCCTGCTTCAGATTCTGTGTCTCCCTCTCTCTCTCTGCCCCTCCCCTGCTTGTGCTCTCTTTCTCTTTCAAAAATAAATAAGCATTAAAAAAAATTTTTTTTTTAATACTACCCACGTTCATCCATACTACCGGCCACCACCATCCTCCCCACGTCCCCACGAACTCTACCAATACACACATATTTCTATTTCTGGGTTGGAATTAAGAAGCAGAAACTCCAGGGGCACCTGGGTGGCTCAGTCAGTGAAGCACCCGACTTCGGCTCAGGTCATGATCTCACAGTTTGTGAATTCAAGGCCTGTGCATCGGGCTCTGAGCTGACCGCTCAGAGTCTGGAGCCTGCTTTGGATTCCGTGTCTCCCTCTCTCTCTCTGTCCCTCCCCGACCTATGCTCTCTTTCTTTCTCTCTCAAAAGTAAATAAATAAACATTAAGAAGCAGAAACTCCAACCCAAGATATCCTGAGCATTATTGGGGTCTCTTTCATTTGTGTATGTTGTGCCTTTTGTAGTAATAATTTTTTTTTAATTTTTTTAAATGTTTTATTTTTGAGAGAGAGACAGAGACAGAGCTCAAGCGGAAGAGGGACAGAGAGAGAGAATCTGTCTCTGGACACAGAATCCAAAGCAGCTACAGGCTCGCAGCTGTCAGCACAGAGCCCAACACGTGGCTCGATCTCACGATCCAAGAGATCATGACCTGAGCCAAAGTCGAATGCTTAACCGACTGAGCCACCCAGGCGCCCCATAATTTTTCTTTTAAAAGCAACCAAGCCTCTTATATTTAAGCACATAAAATTAGTTATGAGCATATAATACAATCTGACAATTCTAGTCTATTTAGGAATGTAGACTATACACTTCTATTTTTACATAATTAACCCTTCGCATTTGGGGTTTATGTGGAATAAGCCTGGTGGTGAGGTGCAGAAAGTCAGTTTGCTTTCCTTGTTTGGCACTTTCGAATTATGACTTTAAAACCAGGACATCAGAGATCACTTCATTCCAAACCCTCAAATTACAGACGAAGGTATAAGAACCAGGTGAGTGAGATTAAGTGACTTGCCCAAAGTCACAGAGCTAACTAATGCTGTGTATGGACTATAAATCCGTTGATTCCTATACTAGTAATCTTTACCTGACTTTACATATACCGATGACTTTCGATTTTCCATGTGATCCCTTTGTGGATTTATCTATGAAAACTTCCTTTCTTCCTGCCACCCAGCTAAATCTCTCACTTCTACAGATGTGTACCAAAGAAAAAGATATATAATTAGGAAATTTAATCACTTAAGCAAGCCATATTAATGGCAATCATCTACATTAGACAATCAGGAAGGCATGCTAAAATCAAATCATCGTTTTTGTTTTGTTCATCACCACTAGAGATATAAACTGGATTTGAAAATATTCTTCTATCACTATATCCCTGAGGCCTGAAATTCTGTAGGAACAAGGTAGGATAAAATTAAGTGTTGACAAAGAGATAGATTTTCTTTTTCTTTTCTATGGACAGTTTGAAGCTATAACATAGTACTCTTATGCTGTTATGAAATCACAGCAATAACTAATTTTGAACAGAATAAAACATAAAATAAAAACCAAGAGAGAAATAAAGCATCAACTTTTAACACATTACTTCTCCTTGTCCAAAAAAGTAAAATGCCTGCAAGCATCCGAGCAATCACTTTCCTCACATTCACTTTGATTCATGTTGACCTGTAGGAAAGCTACATTTCTTCCTCCTCTTTGGAAGGGCCACCATCAGCACAACAGCACCAGGTCAGTGCAATTCTCCCGTAATGAAAACCTTAACCTCCTGACTCAATCACTCAATAAGCACTTAGCAAGGACCCACTCTGTGCCAGGCGGTCTCTAAGTGAAGGGGATGCATAAACCAATAAGCCAACAGCCTAGACATTCATCTGATGGGCTGGTTCCAGAGAAAACCCCAAGACAGGTATCAGCTAACTTCCTTTATTCAAAGATTTACTGAGTTCTAGGCACCAGAAACAGAAAAAGATGTAAACTTGTAAAGTAAGCGTCTTTCAAATTTACTAAACAACTTGCTCTTCTGAATTAAAATCACACGTTCTTCTCCAAGAAAGACAATCATCAGAAGTTGACTGTAAAGGCTTTTGATGGTAACAACTAGCCAGATAATTTGGTCAAAGGTACTGTTTCCTTAATCTTACCACTTTGGGAGGCCATACTGTCCTGGGCAGAGACATTTTATCAGTATAGGATCCATAATGGAATGTGGTTGATCTTACCAACAGACTAGGATGAATTGTTTCCTATGTAGATAGATACTTCAGTAGAATGTACGAGAAGCCTCTGAAGTCAAACATATGACAAATCCTATTTACCTTTCTTGCCACAATAGAGTATGTCTAAGTAGTATAGGCAACCCTTCATGATGACATAGCCCCATGCTAAGTTTTCAGAGTAACAGGTCTCTGCTTTTCCTTCTCTCTTCCACAAAAAGTACAAATAGTATGAATCAGTACATAAGTCATTTAGCAAATATCCCATGGTCCTGAGTTTTTCTCCTCGAAATTAATCCAGGAAATCAACGCTTGTTAAAATGAGTCCTATCCCATTAATATTTTTAGCATTATTATTGGTAGTGGTGGTGGTGATAGCAACTGCTAGCTTTGCAGTTCACAAAATACTTTCAAATGTATTACTTCATTCACTGAAAAAAATAGGGAGAATAAAAGGAAACATCATAGGCAACTATCTCAAACAGGAAAATCGAACCCAGTTTAACTGGAATTGAAAAGCAAGCAGTTTCAACTCTATCACAGGATCAAGAAGCTATTTCTATCAAGAAAGCATAGGATTGACTCCAGCAAAGCAAAATCACAAATTTCCCCTTAAATTATGCCCTTAAATGCTAGGCCTGATTGATTCAATTTGTACATGCTAAGACCGCAGTTTCAGCAAGAATCTGATATAAATCTCCAATACCCCAATCCCTTTCCCAATGTTTTACTCACAGTTAAAGGATCAATAAATATTTTTCTAAAGAAGGAATACTTACTGATGAGAAAGCTGCTGCAGAAAGACAAACTGACAACACTCACCATTCAAGTACCTTTAAAGATTTAACAAATATTTACTGTGCACCAATCAAGGACCAAGCACTAGGTTAGTCACATCCACATAAATCATCTCACTGACCTTATGTGTCCTGCACAGATATTCGTAAATCCCAACTCTTAATTGACTTAGGTCCCCAAAACCACTTCTAACACTAGCCCCCTTCACCCTATCTAATTAATCCCTAGAACTCAACTGGAACACCGCTTCTCACTCTCACAGACCTAATCATTTTTTAATGCTTCTGACCTACTAGGTAATGCTTACCACAAAACCTGTGTGCCTGTTTTTAAGCTCCTAACTCCAGAACAAAAACCATCTAGCCTAGATATGGCACCTGGTGATAATGGTCATGATCTAAAACAAGTATTCTCTTGGATCACACTAGCTAAAGAATAAACCTAGAATGCTAACAAAACTGAATTTCAGCTGGGCAGAAGACACTGGATTTTAATAGTCTTCCCAACCTCGAGACTACTTTCTAGTAAATATAGAAAGCCTTCTCTATTTGAATGAACTGCCAAAGTTTGACCCAAGAGTCCCTATTCACATACTCAACAGAGAAAACTGGGGGAAAAAGAAAAAAAAATATTCCAACTGGTATGACCACATTACAACATTAACAACATATTACTCACCATCATGTTACAAGAAAGCACTTGCAAGTGGGCAAGGAACATTCAGGAAGCCAAAGAAACAAACAAAACTCTCCCAGTCCTCAAAACACAAACACATCCAAATTCCAAAGCAGGTGGCACTGTCCAGTTTATACCCAGGTATGAGTGGGTGGAGAGGGAGTAGGAAGGGGGGAGGGGAAGAGAGGAAAAGCAGCATTGGGCAGATGTGCTTGTTGGCACTAAGATAGATTTCTTTCTTGGATTCGTGGAGAATCTTTTTAAACAAAGAAATACTAGAAGTCCCACCTATCTTTATAACTTAAGTAATCACAGAGAACATGCAATATATGTAAATGATAGCATGTTATAGTGGTTACATACATTCCCTTTGGAATCCACCAGATCTATACGTAAAGCTTAGCTCTGTCACTTTTGTGCTATGTCACCTTGGGCAAGTTATTTAACTTCTCTGTGCCTTAGCAGGGACCTCATCTGATAGTCACTGTGCTATCCTCAGCACCTTAAACAGTACCTGAATATCTTGGCTGAATTAATAAATATTTTATTAACACCATAATAAATATATAAACAAAATAAGTATTTTAGATGAATTAATCTGTAAATAGGCATAAAATATCTATCTTACTCAACTGTTATGAGTATTAAGTGAGGTGATATATAAAGTACTTAGCATAACTCACAGTAGGGTCTCACTATTAAATAGTAAAATTTTCTTCCCTTCACTTCCCTGCCAGGTCAGAAGTTATAACGGATGAGCCATGGCAAAGACTAAAATAGGTAAGAATCGGGGTGCCTGGGTGGCTCAGTTGGTTGAGCGTCCAACTCAATTTCAGCTCAGGTCATGATCTTTCAGTTTGTGAGTTAGGGTCGCATCCGGCTTCACACTGGCCATGCAGAGCCTACTTGGGATTCTCTCTCTCCCCCTCTCGCTGCCCCTCCACCCCCCAAATAAATAAATATGTGGGGTAAGAACTGTAGAAGCCAAGCACTGGAAAATGGTTATTACTAGGGCCCTAGTCATAAGATCCAGGAATATTTCATCTTGGCAGATGAAATTAAATAATAGACCCTTGTGGGACGCCTGGGTGGCTCAGTCGTTTAAGCATCTGCCTTCAGTTCAGGTCATGATCTCATGGTTCGTGAGTTCGAGCCCCACATCGGGCTCTCTGCTGTGTGCACAGAGCCTGCTTCAGATCTTTTGTTACCATTTCTCTCTGCCTCTACCCCGCTTGTGCACTCACTCCCCTCCCTCCCCCTCTCTCTTTCTCTCTCAAAAATAAGTAAATACTTTAAAAAAATAATAGTAATAAACAAATAAATAATAGACCCTTGTAGTAGGTACATAATAAATGTTAGCTGATCCAGAAAATGCTATTGTGAGTCTTCAGGTATCGGTTACCAGGCAGATAAAAGCCTGGCAGAATAGGAAAAGGGAAGGGAAAGGAAAGGAAAGGAAAGGAAGCAAGACTGAATCACATCTTAAATATACCAGACTATGTATTTAAAAACCAAATATAAATTATTTTTTAGAAGGCTATTCAGTTCTCTAAAACTTCCTATTAGCAAAAACACTCTATTGATTCACAGTATTTCCTGACCTTTTTAGGTAATAAGACCTGTGTAAGTAAATTGTTCTTAATTGCTGACAGGGGTAAATAAGCTTAAAAGATTTGGGTCCAAAACTCTCCTCCTCCCTTTACTCCAAAAAGACTGATGGGGCCTTTGAGGCTACCTCACCTACAGCCTATAACCAGAGCATCCTATCTACATGCAAAGGAAAAGACATTTCATCTTCAAAATGGAAGGTCAGAGAGTACAACACAATTAAATCCAAAATCGGAAGGAATCTTTTTCCTTGACTACGAAGAACTGAATGTCAGAAGATGGCTCTAAGGAATGCGGGTCACTGTTGCATTATGAGCCCAACAGTGTACACATTTAGTGTCTGAAGAGAAGGAAAACCTACGCAGAACTGAAAAGGCTTGTGGTTAAACCTCATCATAATGTGGTCTTTGACTTCCCATTTCACTTCCCAGGCATCTCCTCATTTTTAACCACTTGACCCACCTCTTCTTAAGCAATAGGATATAGTAGAAAGAGCACTGAACAACAGTCAAAAGAATGGGCTCTGAGCCAAGTTCTACTAACTTAGGAAGTCTGCAAACTTAAACCGGTCACTTAAACTACATATTCAGTACTGAGAATACTGGGCCAGACTCAGTCCTCTCCAAAGGCTTCCACCAAGGTATCCCTTTGCAGAGTAGATGTATCAGAAACCAACCAAACCCAGCTCCTCTACTGCTATAACCCAGACTGAGAACATATGCACTATCATCTCCCCTTACTATAAAAGCAGTTACCAAAGTCTATTTTTTTTCTTCAAAATCACTCGAATCTCTTCCCTCTCTCCATTACCATCACCCCTGTAGAGACTCCTTTTCCCCAGGACTATTATAACAGTCTCTACCTGGCCTCTCTTCTTCCATTTTACACTGCATAACTGAAATCTATTTTCCTAAAATATTCATTTACACGTACAATTCTGTGCTTGGGGATTTTTCACTGTAACTACAAACCAAATTTCCCTGCCTGAGATTTAAGGCCCTCTCCAATTTACCTAACTCTCCAACTTTATTTATCTCGTTCATCTACTTGCTCTGTCCTCAAGACAAGGTGGGCTCAGTTCACTGTTCCATGCCTTAAATGCCTCCTAAATACGCACTGCTCTAATGCCTTCCCCTCTAAATTACCATTTTCTCTCTTCTCTAAGGTCTAGGTTACCCTAAGTGTAAAATTTCCCCTTATCTACTCACTCTAAACTTCTATATAATTCCAGGGAATACCTGGCCAGCTCTGTCGGTAGACCATGTGACTCTTGATCTGGGGGTTGTGAGTTCAAGCCCCAGGTTGGGCAAAGAGCTTACTTTAAAAAAAACAAAACAAACAAAAAAAAACTTCTATATTATTCTGTATAATAGTACTCCTCACTTGACACTTAGCACCCATGACTTTGTGTTGCTATTTATCTTTCTATGCAAATATTCAGTCTTCACAACAATTATTTTTCTTGATTGACTTGAACTCTTTCTATACCGAGGCCTAACTTCTCATTGGGCAAATACTCAATAAAATGTTTGTTGTTAATGGTAACTACTACCTTGGACAAGTGAAAGTTTCTGGACCTCATTTCCCTACCTAGAAAATGATGACAATATGTAAATTTCCTTTAGGTTCTAAAATGCTGTATGATGGTATACCTACTACTTTGCAGTTGTTATTTGTTTTTCACATTTTTTCTATATACGTATTTATGTATATATAACTACTTCCCATTTAACACAGAACATGAATTCCCGAGGGGCTGATTCTCCTACTATCTGTTTATTTACTGGGGTAACACGTCCTTGGCATCTCCTTAGAGCATGTTGTCCAAATTCCAGTACACAGCAGGTATTCAGTAGAAAGGAATTCAGTCTCAACCTGGCAGCTAACATCAAGAGAAATTTGTGTAGACAATTTTTTTCATCTTAATTTCCATAATGAACTGGCATATTACAAAAAACTTCAAAGATGATGTGAGAGAGAAGGAATTTAATGTTAAAATGAGAGGTCACCTTGTGCCAAACAGCTAGGAATTTATTTTAGGCAACCAAAGAAACTAGGATGCAGCAAATATTAAGTCTAACTTTCGAATTCTATTTTCAGGATTCTGAGGAGTATGGGAAGTCTGTATCCCCAGTCACTAAACACGACCAAGTATTCTTCATGTCAGACAATTGTGTCCTTAGTAATGTCCGGAAAACTTCAGAAAATGAATGAGTACTCTAACACTCAGCCAGGTGAGCTCTTAATTCAAAGAAGATGTAAGCAAATACAAAGGAATTCATAAGAGCAGGTAAGTTTTGAAAATAGATGAGAACTCGCTGTCCAAAATATTTTTGTTAGCAGCATGATAGAATGAAAGACCATTGTCTTCCTCAATTCTTCACACGAGACTATCTTCACGTAAAGACCAAGACTTACTCATACTAAAGGCTCAGAGGGATTTTCTTTTCCTTCAATGTCATTTATTAATGATTCAAAGGACAATAGTAGACCAACTCATTTAAAATGACCCTGACTTCTCAAAGAACCATTTTTGAACACAAAACCAATACTTTCAAAGCTGAATTCTATATATGATGTTTTCCAAGTAGGTATGTGGCCTGGAGGCAATTGGGATATAGTCAAGGTACAAGGTTTATAAAGACTTGTAACAGGGTTTTGAAGGATAAGAGGAAACAGACCCTCTTTAACCTATCCTTATTTTTCCATTCCTGTTCCTCAATCCTATTCCATACTGCTAACTCCTCCTATCTTTGTGTCTTTGCTCTCCATCCCACTTCCTGAGCTCCGCCCCGCCACTCCCTCCCCCCCCACCCCCCCACCCCTGCCCCCCTTAACCTAAGAACTGTTTGGAGTTTACAAAGTAACAGTCTGGTGCTAGGAGCCAGGGCTCATACCCTCTTCCCTGCTAAGTCTCCAAATACAATCAAGGGCCACAGGTAATTTTCTCTTCCATGGTTTTCCCCGCCACCAGCTCTCCCTTATCAAGACTAGAGAGAAGACAGGGGGGTGGCAGGAAGGGCAGGGCGGGGAGGGGGTATCAGTTATGCAAAGAAACTATGCTCATTAAAGCCAACTCAATCAATTCTGCCTAACTATTGAGAGCAAAAGTTTTTTTTATCTCGGACTTACTTTTCACAGCGTACTCTAGCCTACAACCCTCACACATTTACCCACAACCTTCCCAAGTATACTAAATGTGTGCTGAAAAATATACTAAATGTGTGCAGAAAAACATTTTATTAAAAAGTTGAGCTTAAGGGACGCCTGGGTGGCTCAGTCAGTTAAGCATCCGATTGGACTGCTGCTCAGGTCATGAGCTCGAGGTTCGTGGTATCAAGCCCTGTCAGGCTCAGTGCAGAGCCTGCCTGGGATTCTTTCTCTCTCTCTGTCCCTCTCCCCCAACTCTCAAAATAAATAAATAAACTTAAAAAAATAAATGTTAAAAAATTTGAGCTTAACATAACTACAAAAGAAAAACTGGACTTGGGATTATCCACTTCAAAAAGGTCCACAATGTTCTGCAGACCAGGAGAAAATCAAGACTGGATATATAAGGTCTGACCATACACAACTGCCAATATTTGACTGCTTTTACCTAAAAACTGCAATTTCATACAGTTCCACTTAATATTTAATTTCTACTCGGCGGGGGAAGGAAGAACTTCTATGAGGCCAAAACGATGTTATATTGGGAATATACCTTCTAGAATTAAAAGCTTCAAAATATTCTGCTGAGATTCAATCTGGTTTCAATAAAAAAAGGGAAGTGTTAAAAGCATATATACGAATGGGTATATCAGACTTTCTTCTTTAGATGCCAAAGAATTCCTGGTTCTCAGCAGTGTTTATTAAGTGAACAGAGAGGCTGCTTTTTCTCAACAGCCAGTGTCCCATCTCCAGTGAGGGTGTCAAGACCTTGATGACAACAGCAGAATTTGATAGCTAGTGAAATGAGGCTGGCCACAGGAGCACAGTGCCTCACAGATGCCATCAGGATCAATTCCCAGGAGTTTCCTCATTGGATGATATCACCGATCAATTCCCATTTCATTTCTCAGGGAATGTTTGCTCTCATCTCCTGCAGGAAGTTAGTCTTGACTACTCTCACCCAATTATGTGCATTTTATGTAATTTTCAGTGCTGAATCTTTCTTTTATAAGCTCGATTTTTCATGGGGGCCCACTCTCACACTCCTAATTAAACTAACAATTCACCTACGCAAAGGATTGTCTTTATTTTTTTATTCATTAACCATTTAGTCACTAACAGTTACTAAATGCCTACCATGTATGAGTTACTGTGGCAAGCCCCAGGAAAAATACAAAGATAAAAGACACTTCTCTGCTGTCAAGGAGCTCACAGTGTAGTAGAAGTGGCATGCTAAGGGCACAAATAAGCAAAAATACAAAAATATACAACTACTACCAGACAAGTATGGATAAAATGACAGGAGAATTCAGAAGTGGGGACTCTCCTGTTGGAGAAAAAAAATCAGGAAAGTTTTCATGGAAGACATGCTTTAAACTGGGACTTTAATGGGTAGGATATTTTTTCACAGGACAAGTGAAAAAGACAATGGAGGAAAGAGGCTTAAAGATTAGGTGAGTAAATGGATTAGATCTACGTGTAGACAGATGAAAAACAATGTTGAGAGAAAAAGTTGCAAAGGGATACATACAGTTCAATTCTATTTATGCAAGATTTCAAAACAAAGCTATATGTTGTTTATGTATATATAATACATTAAAAATATAAAGTATAAAACATGAAATTGAATGATACATAGCAAATCAGGCCAGTAAGCATTTCCCAAGAAAGAAAAAAGGGGAAAGGATGCAGAGGAGGCCTTAGCTACATCTAACATTATATCTTAAAAAGAGTAAGAGATCCAAGACAAATATGACAAAATGTTAATATCCATTAAATTTCGGTTATGGGCTCAAAAATGTGTTAGTTTTTTTCCCCTGGACTTTTCTAAATATTCAAAATATCTCATTACTCAAAATTTTTAAATTAAGAAAGGGCCAGGTGACTGGAAGAATACTGGAGTCATTAACCCAAAGTAACAGTCAGGAGCAAGATGGTTTCCCGAAACTTTCAGGGAACACTCAATCAGTTCAGCTCTAAACTGAACGGGATGCTTAATATCCGGCAGTGTGCACAAAAGGCACTCAGACCAGGGCGGGGCGAAGGCTGACAGATAAGGACAAGAAGGAAGTTTTTATGGCCATCCTAAATCAGACATCTGAGGGAAGTGACAACCACGCTCCCACACAACATAAATGCCGGTGTTACCAAGTCATCTCCCCAAAACAAAGCCAAGGAAACTTCCAGTTACATAGGAATTCAGATGAAGACTCACTGTGAGTAGTTACTCTGTGCCTTCTCTCCCTCCCCCTCCCCCAAACACTCACAAACAAAAACAGAATGTACCCTTGCCCACTTGAGAAAGAATTAAGAATTGGCAGCTCTGCCAAAGTGGACGGTTTCCAAACCCAGACCCGTCTCCAGAGAAGATGGAGACAGAGCCCACAGAAAAGAGTAAAGAAATCACAACTCAGTTAAGTTTTGAGGAAGACTTATCAATGGAACGTATCCATCCTTCCACATCCCCTTGTGTCCCAAGTTCCCCCAAGGGAATCTAAGGACCTCCAAGATATCCTTCTATCCTGTTCTTCTCCAGCAAAACGACTACAATACAAAAAAACCCAAACTCTCACTTAGCACTTTAAACCCAAACAATTTCCTTTCACAAAAACCCAATGAAGGGGCACCTGGCTGGCTCAGGCGGTAGACCATGCAACTCTTGATCTGGGGGCTGTGACTTCAATCCCCACACTCGGCCTAGAGCCTACTTTAAAAAAAAAAAATATATATATATATATACACACACACACACACACACACACACATACCCAAAGAAATTAAAAACACAGGAAAGGAAGATTTAGAATACAAGTATAATGTCAAATCTTACGTTTTTTAAATAAAGATAAACATAGTTTTTAGAGGTAACCAATTTATTAGAGCCCATTTCTTCGACCAAAGTTTCATTGGCACAATTTAAAATTAAGTTTAAAAGAAAACAACTTGAAGGGAACTTTAGCAGGAGAGAAAATTACATCTGCACACTCAATAAAACAAATACCTTGACATTCTTCTACATCTGAATCATTACAGATGAATAATCCTAACATCCAATTCATTCCACTCCAGGGCACCCAACTGCCCCAGGTCAAAAGTCCCTATTCTCCCAGGTACTCTCGGGGCAGACCTTCCTCAGTCAGACCTGGGAAAATACCACAGTTCACTTTGGACTGAGAAAAACAAAAACGAACTTGAATGTCTTCTAGCACAATGCAGTGTGGCAGGACATAACAAACACTGGAATGGGACGTGAGGGAATTAGAGAGGTGAAATGACATTTATTAACCACCAACCACATTACGGCCACTGAAGACTGAATTCCAGAACAAACTATCACAAAACTACTTCTGTGATCCTGAGTAAATCTCAAGTATTCCCTTTGAAAATGAATGAGAAACAGTTCCTGTAGTTCTCAGATTCTAGGAGTCTACAAACAGGATCATTCAGTAACAAACGTGTTACTGTTAAGCATAATGAAGGTATTTAAAAAGGCTTTTGCTTTGTTCCTCTCCAATGCACCCCCTACACCACTGACAAAATAATCTTTCTAGAACATGAAACTTTATCACCCGATGCTTAAAAACCCTGAAATGCTCATCATTTACTGCAGCACAAGCTAAAGCTGTCCCAAGTTACCTGAAGAAGTCTGGCTGTTTCGTTCCTTCAAGCTTTTGTTCATGCTGTTTGCTCGGCCTGGAGTGTACCTCTCCCCGTCTTCCATAGGGTACACCCTTAACTCATCTTTCAAGACTCAGCTCAAATGTCATCTCCTCTGGGAAGCACTTTCCAACCTCTGCATGCCCAAGGCAGAACAGACCTTTAGGCCCTTAGAATCCCCCCTACATACTTCTATTGCAGCAACTACCACACTTCATTACATCTATATATTTATGCATCTGTCTCCTCCCCCTGGACCCATAAACTCCTTGTAGGTAGAGACCTTGTCTGACTCATCTGTTTCCTCGGTGCCTAAGACAGTGCTTACAAGGTAGGAAGCATTCAAAGGATGCTTGTTGGAGTCGGGGAAGGAAGAACAAGGAAGAAGTCCATTAAAATGGCCTAAAGCCTACAGAATAGTGTATTAGTGTATCGTTACCATTATCTCTGGCCTTTTGCTCTTTCCCTAAACTCTAGTCGTCAGAGAGCTTATTCATTCTCTTGGCTATAGCCACTACATCCATGCTGATGCACCACAAAACCACACTGGAAACTGTACTAACCTCGTCCTCCACTCTCCACCAGCTTCACCAGCTTCAGGCTCATCTCTAGGACGTTCCATTACCACTTTATATCCGATACCTCTTACGCTGAACTCCTCAAATTCCCTCCAAAAATGAGGAAACCTTCCTACCTTCCTTATCTCAATGTCTCAGAACCCAGGCTAAAAAATGTCATGGTCATACTTGATGGATCACTCTCCATCTGCCACATCCAGTCCTCACGGATTTCAATTTTTCCTTCACAATCTCTTTTTCCCCCTTTTCTCTCCTGATCGCACCCTCTACAACTCTAACTCAGGTCTCATCACCTCACACACCCCGGGTGCCAATCTCCCTTCCATCCCAGCCAATCTGGTTCCTACTATCATATTAGTATCCTCCTCAAAAATTCATAGTGCTTCACTATTTTCTATCCTTTAAAATCTCAACTGATAAGCCTGCCTTATAAGACCCCTATAAAACACAGCTCCAAACCAACCTAAGCACCTCATGTCACTACTGTTCACTGATACTCAGGACAGTCTCATCACTGCCCCAAGAACACCCAAGCCTGGTCCAGGCTTTTGCTTGATCCCTCTCAGCTCCAAATGAAATGGTTTTGTTGTTGTTATTTGCTTCACCTTCACCCCTTGTAACTGACACAATTTTCTTTTTTTAAGATCTGGAATAAGTTACAATTTCTCTGTGATATTAATAACTACCTGAGCGCCCTTCCCCAAGTACATTCTATGGTATGAGGTCTGTACTATGCAATCAATAATATAATTTCAGATTTTCTGGGGTGCCTGGGTGGCTCAGTCAGTTAAGTGTCCGACTTTGGCTCAGATCATGATCTCACGGTTCATGGGTTCGAGCCCCATGTCAGGCCCTGTGCTGACAGTTCGGAGCCTGGAGCCTGCTTCATATTCTGTGTCACCCTCTCTCTCTGCCCCTCCCCTGCTTGCTCGCTCTCTCTCTCTCTCTGTCTCTCAGAAATAAATAAAAACACTAAAAAAATCTTTAAAAATAATAATTTCACATTTTCTTTGTTTCATCTGTCTGGCATAATAGAGGCTCAACAGGTATTCACTCCTCCTTATACCCCTTACTCCCTACTGGATTGCAAACTCTCCAAAGGCACAAAATCGTCATTTTTCCTAATCCTCTGCAGTAACCAGCATAAAACTAAACTCAAAGCAGGTCACTAAAAATAACAGCTTAATAATTTTCCCTATCCAAAACTATTTCTTAGAGGAAATAAAAAGATGAGACATAATCCTAAAAAACACAACTGAAAATAATCCTGAACTAAACTGTATAAAATTAAGATTCCTGACTTCCACCTCTGATTTCCACTCATAAATACTACAACTCCTGACTCAAGAAGTAAATAATAATCCTGTGCTCATGACATCATAAGCACATAGTTTGGTAATGACTATGAGAAGGTAGGGGGAAGGCAGGGGTGGGGGAAGGCAGTGGTGAAGGCAAGCAAGTCAACTGAAAGAACATGTTGCAAGAACAGCCGTGTGATTTTTTTTGTTTATTACATGTGGACACTGCTCCCCATACCTTTTTTTTTTTTAATTGGCCAGATTTTCAAACAAGTTTACTTCAGGAGGAAAAACCTGACAGATTATTAGCAGAGCTGATATCTGGAAAAGCTTCTACAAAGCCCAAGTCCTTCGAAAAAGCTACCTTCATTCATCTTCAACAAGGCAACACAACACGATAGGATTCCTCCAGATATACCGTGAGTGAGGACTCATTCTGGCTACAACATAGGCATCATCTATAAATCACTCTCAGGCATAAGGTAGACAGCTTAGGTGGCCATACTGGACTTGCACAGATTTTGAAAAGAAATTCATCTTCATTAACATACTCAGTATAGTCCAGTCTTAACTATCCATTAAAGGATTTCTGAGGAAAATCTTTAAACCAAGGTGGACTCTTCTTTGCCATCAATATACCCGCCTCACCATCAGGTAACATAGGCTTAGGAATGCAAATTCATTATCAGCATTAGTATGATCCTCAATAACATTGAAATAAATCTGGTTTATGGGGTGCCTGGGTGACTTAGTCCGGTAAGCATCCAACTCTTGATTTCGGCTCAGGTCATGATCTCATGGTTCCTGGGATCAAGCCCCACATTGGGCTCCATGCTAACAGCACAGAGCCTGCTTAGGATTCTCTCTCTCCCTCTCTCTCTGCCCCTCTCCAATTCCAATTCTCGCTCTCTCTCAAAATAAATAAACTTTAAAAATAAATAAATAAAACAAATCTGGCTTAAAAAATAATGCATTTTCAAACCAAGAAATTTCCATATTAAGTTCTGAATTACATATACTAGTGTGCCCTACAATAGCAGAGATAACTGAAAGTTAAATGCACCTAAAACATGACACTGTCCTTACCATAAGCTCTTTAGGAGAATCCAGCCATAACCCACAAGCCAGTACAATAAGAGACAGGTATAAGCAGAGCTCAGCATGGTGAGTAAGGTGTGTGGACACAAAAACTTCTACAAGGAATCCTGTCTCCTGGATGGTCCCTTTACACCAAGATGGTCCAGGAGAGAAACTGAAGTTACAATGTACCGGTGGCCGCCTGACTCCTTGTCCCTCAGTTCCTGGACTAGAAGGCTCAATACTTCTCACTAAATCCATCCTTTGTTCAAGGACCTACAATGACTCTATTGACGCTTCCATCAACACCCAACAGAGTCTGGCCTCTGAGTCCCCTCCGCCCTCTTGCCTGCTCTACCCATGACTTGACCACCCACATTCTCTCCAGCCCCTCTCATTTATTCCCCAAACAAACACAGCTTAGTCATTCACATCATCACTGCACACTGTACCTTCTATACTTTCTGCCTGGAAGATCTTTTATTTTCTTTTACTCCTAACACAGAATAGCTATTTCATTTACTTGAATGCTCACATATATCTCATAGATAAGGACGGACAACTGTCCAAGATCACGCAGTCAAGATTTGAACCAAGTTTGATCTAACTCCATTGGCCATTCCTCTTTATAACTCTAATCCATAGCCTCCAAGTCCATTTCACATTTTGCTAATTCAGGGAGTGCCTGGGTGGGTCAGTCGGTTAAGCGTCTACGTTGGCTCAGGTCATGATCTCGTGGTTCATGGGTTCAAGCCCCGCATCAGGCTCTGTGCTGACAGCTCAGAGCCTAGAGCTTGTTTTGGTTTCTGTGTCCTCTTCTCTCTCTGCCCCTCCCCTGCTCACACACTGTCTGTCTCTCTCTCTCTCTCTCTCAGAAATAAACATTAAAGAAAAAAATTTGTTTTAATTTTGCTGATTCAGAAATCTTTCCTAATTGATCTCATGGACTCTTACCTTGTTACTTCAAGTTTTCTAGCCTCTACATACTCCATTTGTAGCACATTAAACTTGCTTTCATTTACATGTTGTGTTCTAAATGTTAAAGCTTATAACAGTATGCCGTCCCTTTTTATATACCCGTTGTGATGGGTATATAGAGTCCTGTCCCAAGGGCAAGGACACCCATCTTTATATCTTTTCTATATTCCCAAAGTCCACCACTGGAGTTTGGAGACAGCTTTCTCCACAAGAGTGCTCAATCTTTATTCAGCAAGTATTTCTTACTTAAATTAAAAAAAAAAAAAAAAAAAAAAAAAAACTTTCTTCTATCATATTAAAAAATCTACTGAATTCAGGCATTCATAAAACTGCCCTGCATGTTTATTCCAGTTACACAGAATTTAATTCTCTGAATTTATTGGGGGCTGATGAGAAGATTTCACAGCTCCTAAGTTCCCACAGGGAAGACATTGCTGAAGGCACACCTCAAAAGCACTGTCTCAGGATTTTCCCTCGATGGGATTGGGGTAAGAAGAGGAGGTGCTCCTTACAAGAAGCCTTACAGGAATCTGCCAGAATCCATAGCATGCTTAAGCCATGCTTGAGAAGCTCTAAAACTTTCACAAGTGGCACTTAGTATCCCCATAACAATCTAAAAATTTATTTTTAATACTGTTATTCCATCATAATTCACTGTTACATATACTGAATCAAAAACCCAAACGATGCCTTCTGCAAAATGGGAATAGTGGTAGACTACTAGGCTGCCCATTGCTTATTCCTAGGTTTATTCAACTGCTTCAATCCGCAGCCCCATCCCATCCCACCAGCCACAGAATAACAAATGTAGAAGTTGATATAAATAGATATAAACATACTTTCTGCCTGGAAGTTCTTTTCTCTTTGTATACTTCTAATAAAGAATAACTATTTCATTTGCCTGAATGCTCATACATACTTTATAAATAAGTATGTAGAAGTAAATTGTCCAAGGTCACATAGTAAAAACCATAATCAAGATTTGAACCAAGTTCTATCTAACTCCACAGGTCAAGCTTCTTTAGGACTCTAATCCATAGTCTCCAATTCCATTTCAAATTTTGCTGATTCAGAAATCTTCCCTAATTTATCTCATTGACATAAATAGAATTTCCCAGACATCACTAATACTGGCATCAACCGACTCACAAATTAAAACAATGATTAATAGTCAAAGAGGGTGTGTGTGGTTTTTAAAAATGTGATGTTACCCTCCAAATTAAATCTTTTTTCAATAGGGGTCCTAAAAGACGGAGATTAAAGATCTAAAGCTTCAGGAATGTTTCCAAGTTGTTGGTGACATAACTCTATCAAGTCCAACTAACAATTACCATTCATTACTGTTCAGCCTGCCTTATACAAGTCAACAGACAGCCCTTTCTTTGGCAAAGGTTTACTTTTTTTTCCACAAGGGAGTCTTTGGCATTAAATGAAAGGGATAAGTCAAGTGAGGCAACAACAACAAAAAATTAGTAATGGTTTGGAAATTATCGTCTTTCCATCTTTCCTTCCTGCTTGAATGCTTAATGCCCAAAGTGGATATCTGTTCAATTCTAAATTATTCATGTTAATGGATAATTATCGGCAGAAAGGTGCTGATAATCCAGAATGGAATAAAATCGAAAAGTAATCTATTTCAGTTTCGGAAGATCTTTTCAGCATATTTACTTTCTCAATTATTCCTAGCATGAGCTAATATTTGTATTCATCTGTGATCACTAAGTACATAGTAACTGGCCACTTACTCAGGGAGGAACTCTGAGACATGCCGGGTAGCTAGTGGAAATTAGAACAAGACTGGTATTCAGACGCCAGATGAGCAACATCAATTTCATTTATTTTACAGTTTTGTTCAGCCTTCAAAATATCAATAGACTAGCAGAGCAGGTTGGATACTAAACTTTAAAAGAACTGTTCAGAAAAACAATGAGGACAAAGAGTATAATATATTCGTTTGTAAATTACGCACAGCAAACGTTTAATTACAAGTGTGAGTCTCCCAAGTCACCCAGCAGAAGTCCCTGCTGTCTTCTCACCCCACCAGGAATGCAATCTCATTCACTAGGAAGGAAATTTTCTAAATATTTAAAATGTAGGATTTGCTATCCTTTTTGGACTAGCCTTATCACTCCCTCTTCTTGTCCTTTCCCACCTTAGAAATAGATTCTGAAACACAAAAGGATGCAGCCTCCTCCAAGACCTCCTAAATAAATATACTAAGTATGACAAGCCAAAGACTGAAAAATGATCAGCATCTGATTTTTCTAAAAAGCGTATTGTATACAGTTATCAAACTATAACGAAAATAAAAGTCAAAGTCCTAATTCTCGCCTTTGCGTTTATGAAAAGGAAACCCCCCGAAGAGTGTGGGGAGACTCTCAATTTCACCAGTTCACTTCTTTCAACTTAATTTCTGTATCTGTATTGTGCCCAGAGGAACCACCTAGGTTAGACAGACTACCTAGACAGAGAGGGAGGGAGGCAGGGAGGGAAAGAGACTCGGAAAGACTCGGAGACACTCAGAGCTCCGGTCCTTGTGAGCCGAGAAGCTAAAAATACGCCGGCCCAGTAAACAAATCCCATTCCATCCCGACCGGAGCCACACCGTTAACCTAGTAATTATGAGAAGAGGAGTGAGATCACGCAGCCCACGGCTTACTCATCATCAGCTTCTAAAGTTTCCATCGGCTCAGAGCAACTTTTCTTTTTTCTAAAGTTCATAAGCCTGCCCTAGAATCAATCAATCCTTCTCTCTCTCCCCCTCTCCCTCGCTCTCACACTCGCACACTTTTCGCTCCCTTCCTCCATTACTGGACGCACCTCAGTTGGCTCTCTACAGGGAAGAACAAGCTTGTTTTCTTTTCGTTGTACTTTTATACTGAGACTTTTACAATGAATTTTATCCTCCTCTGCGGGTAGGATAGGAGGTAGCCTGCACTCCAACCACCTTAAAACTCCACCATCCCTTCCCGAAAGTCTCGCTGACAAGGAGGACCGTCCACGCTGCCCAGCACAGCTTAGGAAGGGAGGCCGGGAACGGGGCCGGGGGGCTAGGAACGCGGGACGCAGGTGAAAGGGAGGAGTAACTGGGGAAAAGGTTGGGACCAAGCAAGGAACAGTCAGGGCGAGGAGAGGGTGACCGGAGGCGGTGGCTCCGGGTGAAATATCATCAGAAAGGAGAAGGGGGACAGTGGAGATCGGAGGGTCAGAGTTTGGGAGTCCTGAAGAGGCGGGAAGGGCAGGAGCAGACGGGGGAAGGTGACAGGGCAGGGGGCTCCGTTACCCTCGCGGCTCCCGGGGCAAGGCCCTAGGCCGGGGCGGAGCGCGGGGCCCGGCCGCCTCTCCTCATTCCTCGGCTGTGACCCCGGGGTCCGGCTGGCCCCTCCCCCGACGACGATGGAGGCGGAGGCGGCGGCGGAGACTGCGACCGCGGCTGTTGCTCCGCACAGGATCAGGAATCGGAGCCAGACGGCACTGATCTGGACTGGCCTCCCCCAGTGGCTTTTTGCCTCCTCCACACCCCGTCGCCACTACGGCTCCGGCAGCTGGTTCGGGATCGGTGGCTTTCGGCCGTCCGGCCGGAAACTAGCGCCAGTTTCCGGCCGGAGCGTGTTGGTGGTGACACCCAAGCCGCCCCCAGGCCTCCTCCCGCCCCGCCCCGCCCCGCCCCGCCCCGCCCCGTAGCAGCCCCGCCTTTAGTGCCGCTCCCCTGGCTGTGGTCAGTTTGGCGCCTGCCCCGCGCGTGACCCCATGTTTTCCAGGGCCGCGTTCCTAAGGCCTCGGGTCTGGAGAGTTCTTGAACCGGAGCTGCAGGAGTGCAGGGTGGGCTCTTGAGACTTTGAGGTAGAGTCAGTTGGCTCCAGCGCTTTGGGGAAAAAGCAGAAAGCGGCGAATAGTTCTGGAAAGGTGAGAGGGGTGATAATACTTTGGAACGAGAACAGTGAAGTTCTAGTTACTCGGCGCAGTCATTCTGGACTGACCAGAGGAAAGTTAACCATACTTCTTCCAGACCAGTCTCCACCCAGTTTTGCAAGTCTCCTTAAATCACTCGTGAAGTGAACATACCCTTCCCTGTGGACATGTCCGCCTCCGACTGTTAGCCCGATGGAAAGAAATCGAGTATCGCTGTTCTTGATAATGCCCTTTAACAGCATTCCAGCATAATTCAATTTAACAAATACTTACTGAGTCCCTACTATGTGCAAGATACTGTGTTGATATTGGGGACACAAAAATGTATAAGACGACATAATTCCAGGGGCGCCTGGGTAGCTCAGTCGATTAGGCATGGCATTCCGACTTGGGCTCTTGTAGTGATCTCACTGTTTGTTAGTTGAACCCGCCGTGGGGCTCTGTGCTGACAGCTCAGAGCCTGGAGCCTGCTTTGAAACGTGTGTGTAGGGTGTGTGTGTGTGTCTGTCTGTCTGTCTCCCTCTCTGCCTTCCCTGCTTGTACTCTCTCTCTCTCTCTCTCAAAAATAAATATTTAAAAAAATTTTAAAGACATAATTCCAGGCACCAAGGATCTTTCTTACACTTTAGTAAAACACATGCAACTATGTTTTATGAAACAGAACTCACATGTGTGCTATGTGAGTTACAATGGGCTATGGCTATAAGAGCATAAGCTTTGTTCTTCAAAATATAGAAGCAGACCTTCCATATTTGTTGAATGAATAACTAAATATTAGGAGAGCAGAGCCATTGAATCAATACCTCTTTATGACAAACACAAAATGAGGCCAGCCCCAGCTGTAATCTGACCAAAGAAATCCTGAATTTTAATTCAGATTCCTAACATCGTGGCACCTGATCTGCATATTCAAAATGTTTATTGTCTAAATTGCGCCCATTAGGCCTATTTAAAAACAAACACTGTAATATACTCAACTTTCCCCCTCAGTACTTCCTGAAGTCCTCAGTTTTTAAATGGGAGGGGTGGAGCATAGACCTGTTGGAATTATCCAGCTCAGGACTAGAAAATGGACATCTGAAACAGGAAACTGCCCAGACAGGCAGCTCTATCTCCTGAGGACACTCAGGGTTTAGAGTTGATTCAGGCCTGGGCCTAAGGCCATACCAAGGCCAAGCAGGTCGGAGTGCCTTGCAGGAGGCACACCCAGGACCAACAGTACAAGTTGGCAAGCAGAGCCATTTGGCCTGGGCTTCAAGCGTGCAGGGACTACGAATTTTGGCTACTGTTCAGTGGCAAATTTGAGGAGGAGGGTAGAATGAGAATTGGTCATCTAAGTTGATTCTAACTGAACTCCACTGATCACGGCCACCCCTTGCTGGCTAAATCTGAGGTAAGAGAACAGGGTCACGAAGGAGCTGCCTCAAAAAGCTAAAGCGGTTTTGTTTCACCAAAGTCCTCCCAGGGCGAGGTTATGCTCATCTGTTAACTATTTCTTCCCAGTCTTAATTCCACTACCACTGCGTTATTAGAACCAGGTACGGAGTTCAAAGGCACTCTCCACCCTCATTACAAGGCAGGCCTTTACTTGGCAGTGACCACAGAAAGTTTCCAAATTTGAAAGCTGGGCCAAACTCAATTAAGTAACCACACTTTTTACAGGCTTGCCTGGAAATTTAGGGGCCAGGAAGTGATGGGGTTGCAGATGCTCTGTGCCTGTTTCTTGCTCTGACCGTCCATCACTCATTGTTGTTTGTGCAATTGCTCAATGGGCTGCTTGTTTTGGGTCAGCCCAGGCTGTGTGGGTAGCGGTGTGGTCAGCCAGGATGGGAGCCAAGCCACCTGAGTTCTGGTCCCAGCTCAGCCAGCCCCTAAGCCATTAAGTGACTCTCTTCCTATTCCCACGTGTCAGGTCCTCACCTCTTCTGTAGTGATATGCAGCCATTTGGGCCATCAGTAAGCTGAATATTCAGAAGCCACTGTCTGATGTCACTGTCAGCTGCCAGAACACAGCAGATTATTTTTTGCTGCCAGGTAAAAGAATAGGAAAAAGATGAAGGTAAAAGCGGCAGAGAAAATCCTACCAGTGTACCAGCCACATACCCTCATCTGCCATTTAGTACCAAGTTCTCTTCCATCCTAAGGGCATGTTTTTATTTACTCATGTTAGCAATTCACAGAGCTGCTCCAAGGAGTTCCCTGAGCTTTCACTTCACTTTAAGCAAGAACTGAAAACATAGAGCTTTGCATTTCACCTGAGAAACTAAAAGGAAGAGACTGTTTCAACACTGTGGCTAATGGAAGGGGGGGGCGGGTGGGTAATGTTCAGAGAAAGCTATTTTGCAGCTCACCAGGAAAAAAAAAAAAACAGCAATTGTTTGCATTTATATGCTTTTGTGGTGGAACAGAAAACCAAACCAAAATAACTTCCTTTCCACTACCACCACCGTAATTTAGACCAGTGATTCTGTGGAGTTTCAAAACAACGCACAATATATGCCTAGGAACCTCAGACAGACTAACTCAGAATTTCGGGGACTGAAAACCATGAAACTAAATATTTTTTAAATATCCACAGTTCTTTCTTTCTCTCTCTTTTTTTTTTTTTTTTTTTTAGATATAATTGTCATACAACATTATAGCAGCTTCGGTTAACAACATAATGATTCAATATCTGTGTATGTTGTAAAATGATCACATGAAGTCTAGTAAACATCATCAACACACGTAGTTACAAGTTTTTTCTTGCGATGAGAACTTTTAAGATTTACTCTCTTAGCAACTTTCAAGTATGCAATATGATATTATTAACTGTAGTTGCCATGCTTTATATACAGTCCTGTAACTTGTTTTTTAACTGAAAGTTTGTACCTTGTGACCTCCTTCACCCTTTTCACCCATCCCAACATTCCCCTCTCCTCTGGCAACCACCAATCTATTCTCTGTATCTATGAGCTCAACTTTTTTCTTTGTTTTGTTTTGTTTGTTTTGGTGGTGGTTTTCTTTTCTTTTCTTTTTTTTTTTGATTCCACATATAAGTGAAATCATATCATATTTGTCTTGTCTTTGTCTGACTTATTTCACTTAGCATAATGACCTCAAGGTCCATCTATGTTGTCACAAATGGAAAGATTCCATTTTTTTTTTTTTATGGCTGAGCAGTGTTCCAATATATATATATATATATATATATATATATATATATATATATATATATAACAGAGATTTGCATATATATACATGTATGTATGTATGCCACAGGTTTTTTTAATTTTTTAAATGTTTATGTATTTTTGAGAGAGCGCACAAGCAGGGGAGGGACAGAGAGAGAAGGGGACAGAAGATCTGAAGTGGGCTCCATGCTGACAGCAGAGAGCCCAATGCAGGGCTCGAACTTGCAAACCTAAAGAACATGACCTGAGCTGAAGTCAGATGCTTAACCCACTGAGTTACCCGGGCATCCCATATACCATAATTTTTTTATCCATTCAGCTATCACTGGACACTTAGGTTGTTTCCATGTCTTGGCTGTCGTAAATAATGCTGCAATGAACATAAGGTTCATATATCTTTTTGAATTAGTGTTTTCATTTTCTTCAGATAAATACTGAGAAATGGAATTGCTGGATATGATAGTTCTATTTATAATTTTTTGAGGAACCTCCATACTGTTTTCCATACTGGCTCCACGAATTCAAATTCCCACCAACAGTGCTCAAGGGTTCTCTTTTCTCCACATCCTGGCCAACACTTGTTATCTTTTCTTTTTGATGGTAATCATTCTAACATGTGAGGGGATAGCTCATTGTGATTTTGATTTACATTTGCCTGATTACTGATGTTGAGTATTTATTCGTGTGTCTGTTGGCCATCTGTATTTCTTCTTTGGAAAAAATGTCTGTTCAAATCCTCTGCCCGCTTAACTAATCAGATTATTTTTTTTTTTTGCTATTTAGTTGTAGGAGTTCTTCATATGTCTTGGACATCAATTCCTTATTGGATAGATGATTTGCAGATATTTTCTCCCACTTAGTAGGTTGCCTGTTCATTTTGATTTCCTTTGCTATGCGGAAGCTTTTTAGTGTTTATTTTTTTGTTTGGAGTCAGACCCAAAAAATCATTAAGACCGATGTCAAGGAGCTTATTACTTATGTTTTCTTGCAGGAGTTTTATGGTTTCAAGTCTTAAATTCTAGTCTTTAATTCATTTTGAGTTCATTTTTGTGTATGGCATAAAATAGTGATCTAGTTTCATCCTTTTGCATGTGGTTGTTCAGTTTTCCCAACATTTTTTTTTTTTTTTTGAGAGAGAGAGAGAGAGAGAGAGAGAGAGAGACGCAAGTGAGGAAGAGGAGCAGAGAGAGAGAGAGAGAGATTGAGAATCTTAAGCAGGCTCCACACTCAATGTAGAGTCTGGTGTGGTGCTTGATCTGACAACCCCAAGATCATGACCTCGGATGGTCAACTAACTGAGCCACCCAGGCGCCCATCCCAACATTTATTGAAGAGACTGTCCTTGCCCCCATTCCATGTTCTTGCCTCCTTTGTCATATATTAATTATCCATGGATGTATGGTTGTCTTTCTGGGCTCTCTATTCTGTTCCATTGATCTATGTGTCTGTTTTTATGCCAAAACCTTACTGTTTTGATTACAACAGTTTTGTAATATAGTTTGAAGTCAAGGAGTGTGATGCCTCTAGCTTTGTTCTTCTTTCTCGAGATTGCTTTAGCTCTCTTCAGGGTCTTTTGTGGTTCTACACAAATATTAGGATTGTTTTTCTATTCCTGTGAAAAATGCCACTGGAGTTTTGACAGGATTGCATTGAATCTGTAGATTGCTTTGGGTAAGTATAGACATTTTGCAATATTAATTCTTCTACCCCATGAGCATGGAATATCTTTCTGTTTGTGTCTTCTTCAATTTCTCTCATCAATGTCTTATAGTTTGCAGTGTACAGGTATTTCACCTCCTTGATTAAGTTCATTCCTAGTATTTTATTCTTTTTGATGCAGTTGTAAATGGGAGTGTTTTCTTGATTTCTTTTTCTGAGTGTTCATTGTTAGTGTATAGAAATGCAGCAGATTTGTGTATATTGATTTTGTATCTTGCAACTTTACTGAATTCATTTTGTTAGTTCTAACGTGCATGGTTCTTATAAAGTTAAACACATTTCTACCCTATTATCTAGCAATTCTACCGGGTATTTATCCAATGGAAATTAAAACATATATCCCAAAAAAGCTTATACATGAATATTCAAAACCACTTTATTCATAACAGACCCAAACTAGAAACATCTCAAATGTCTACCAACAGAAAAAAGAGGCAAATAAATTGATCAAGGAATGGAACACAAGTTAAAAAAATGAACTCCCTGTAAACACAACAACATAGATAAATCTCAAATCATTGTTGAAGCCATTTATATGAAATTTGAGGATAGGCAAAAGTAATAGATAATAATAGAAATAATACCATGACAATAGAAATACTAGAAATCAAACCATGGTTGCCTTTGTGGGGTGTGGGGATTGAATAGTAAGAGGGCACAGAGGAACTTTCTAGCATGATGGAAATGTGCTATATTTGTTGCTACAATGTACACATGTACATCAAATTATATACTTAAAATCTGTGAATTTTATCTCAACTTTAAAAAGAGAAAACAAATATCCTGGCTTCCTTTGTAACACTTGACCAGGTTATAAATTTACAATTACTTGTGGATTATTTTATTGATATTTGCTTCATCCATTAGATTGTGAAACTCTATTAGTTCACCATTTTATCTTAGTATGTAGCACAGTGCTTGACCCATGGTAGCCATTCATTAAATATTGAGTGAATGAATAAATGAATGGACAGTTGAGAGCCGCTGCTTTGGGAGCACATATCAGACTCCTTTTATAGAGTCACATCCAGACTCATAATAGTATAACTGGGTCTCTGTATTCCTAGGCCCTCTATCTGTGCATCGTTGCTAGATTATGCTTCCTAAAATATTTCATTGATATTTTCCATCCCCCCTTTTCCTCCTGGCTTATAGAACCCTGATTATGTTCAAGTAGCCACCCTTCAGTACATAACCATGGGCTTCAAGGGGAGATTCACTCCAGTGGAGGACTAGAGGCTGAGTGGGAAGGAGATGGGGAAACACTGATAGATCTAAGCCAATTATGAGGTTCCATTCCCCTTGTCAGTGCTTGGTTTAGGCAGGTGATAAAGTTCTGACCAATGTGAGATTCAAGGAAATCTGCTTGACCTTCTCAATCTTAAAAAGAGACTCAGAGAAATAAGAAAAGATTCTCTTCTGCCGCTGAATCTTGTTGAATCTGGAATGGCTGTTCCAGTTAAGGGACAAGCTGACACACTAAGGATGGCTGAGCAAAAAGATGAAAGGAATTTGGGTCTTGGGCAAACTGCTGATTTAGCCAATCCTGAGTGGTCTTCCTTGAAATACTTATTATATGAGATAATAGATCTTCCTTATTGTTTAAGCCATTTTGAATTTAGTTTTTCTATCACTTGTAACCGAAAGCATCTCAACTAATAAAAACCCATCAACAGCTCCTCAATATCTATAGGATGAAGTCAAAATTCCTTTGGCAGCCCTGTAAGATCCTACACAATCTGACCCCAGACTAGTCCTAACTCCAGAGTGTGGCTTGCTAATTTCCGTCTCTACATTCGTGTTCTACATCCTTTAGCACCACTGGTGTGCTGGTAGATACTAACAATCAGCTTTCCAGGAGGAAAAAATCCTGAGTTAGAACATTTACCAATTTCCATGGTGTAAATATTCCTGCCCCTGACAATTTCATGCTACTAATGTGATGTCACTGAACACAGAATTGGACAAGAGATGTGCGATCAAGTGCAAGCCAGTAGGAACACACAACAATGTTACCACTCAACTTTCTCTCTTCGGTCCATAAATGTTCTCCCTAGAGTTCAAGGCCCAACCCGTATAATCTCCTTTTAAAGACTTCCTATAAAATCCCAAGCTGTGAATGTCTTTACCAATTGGAATCTGAGAGTTGGGTTGAATTGTTAGTTTTCACAGGTATTTACCAGTAAGTCAGCTATTTAATCAATTAATGAAAAAACCTAGGAATAATAAAATAGCCAGAGAGAAGAGTTCAGTGACACTGTTTTTAAAGGGTTCCTAGCATTAGGCATTAGGAGAACTTTCTGCTAGAAAGTCCCTGCTGCCAGGCCCTCTGAGCACCAAAGATCACTGGAGGTACTTTGTTGTTAAATAGGATTTATCAGCTCTCAATTATTGCGAGTGCTGGTTCCCAGGAGAGCTGTGTTAGGACGTTATCTAAAGGGCTCTTGGCAAGATTGGGTGTGTTCCTATTCTGGTCCTGACAAATCCCCTGAGGATGTAAGAATGGGCTTCGTGTAGCCCTCAGAGGCCTACCAATAGGTAGGTAAGGAAGAGAAGCCAGTTCCTGAGGCTTTGAAGAGAGCAGATGCAACCTTACCTGATCAGAATGCCAGCCAGGTGGGTCAGCTTCATCTCCACTTCACAGGTGACACACCCTCAGGTTTGGAGGAAAAGCAAATAATTAGACAGCCAAAACATTGGCTGAGGCAATGAGGAGAGGCCGGGGAATGGAGTGACTAAGTCACTGTGTCCCCTGACTAGGTCAGCACTGGGAGGCAGGCCAAATTCAGGCTACTGGAAACTGACAGAGCATTCAGGGGATAGAAGATGTTGAAACTGCACCAAACTGCCCCTTTTTATGTGATTCACAGTGCACATTGCTCTTTAGGTACTGCATGCTACATTTTTTTTTTCTAAAGTATACATATATGCTTTTATTCCTGCCTGAGAGAACTCTGTGGTTGAATGACTATATCTAATTGGCATCTACTAGAATCTTCCTCAGTGATGTGCCCTCTGTCACTCTCCAGGTTACCAAGCTGATCAGCATTAGTTCCCACATTACTTATGGTCTATGAACAAGCCTGCAGATCATAGCAACTCCCCACAGAGAAGTAAACAGATGATAGTTTTTTCAGCTGGAAAAAAATCTGGAATTGAAAAGTGTCGCCACGACTTAGGTTACCTTGGGTTACACTTACCCTCATGTGTTAGGGAACCTTCTCAGTTGAGGATGAGATGAAGCCCTAAAGGCAGAAAAAATTGGTAGAACAAGACCAAGAACTCAGGAGGGATCTATAAATGAGTAAAGTACTATAGAAGCACCCAAGAGAAAAGTGTAAGACCCAAGGGACATTTCAAAAGAAAGCATTGGCTATGGGAAGAGAAAGGAAGGCAAAATTGAAGGGCTGAATAACGAGACCCAGTTAGACAAAGGTCACAAGCACTAATCAGGGATGCTGGCCCTGCCATAATTTCTAAGTGGGCTAGCTCCCCACAGGAGAGCTCTGCTCTTACTTGTCAGTAAAGGATACTGAATAAAGCACCAGACTGCTGGCCTTCTTGTCTAGATCCTCCACAGGAGGGACAAAAGCTCAACAAAATGGGAATTAATACAATTCAGGGAATTCTGTTGATATTTTTAAGCCCCTGCCATGTGTAAGGCATGCAAAGATACAATCATTGCCCTTAAGGAGCTTTCATGAGCAAGACTAGACATTAGTAATCCAAATCGTTCTCTGCTTGACACATGTCCTTTACCTTATACAGGAAGAAAGATGGAAGGTGATGTAGACTATAAAAAGACAATGTGACCTTTGACTACAGACATTCATTCCTGAAAGCAGCTGAAAGGGCCAATTATTACTGCCCATGCAGTACACTTTGTTGTTGATTTCCTGCTTCCTGCAAGACTTTCCTTTTGATTTTTAGTTTCTTCCTCCCCTCCTTCACTAGATGATTAGTGTTTACAGGCCCTTATGCAGCAAGTAGCTTCTAACACTCAGAAGGTATGATGGTTACTTAACACCAAAGCACAGCCCAGTGGGCTGGCGTTGCTCTGGCCTATTCCGGTGGGTACCTTACCCACTGGACAAATAACAAAACTACAGTTAGATTACCATGCAGACTCAGCTTGTCACTAGTGTCCCTGCTTAAACTTAGGCTAGGTGCTTTTTTTTGTTGTTGTTTTTTAATGTCTGAATCCATTTGTTAATACCTCTGTGTTGAGTCATTACATCTATTCTCCACAACCACGGTCTTAGCTCATTACCTCTGACCGAAAGTACTGTAAAATAACTCCACAACTGTTCTCTTGCCTTTAATCTCTCTCTTCTCTTACCACCCTTCAGGCCCTACCTAAAAACTATGGTCTGGTCAATCGTTCCCTTGCTCAAAAGCCTTCAATTGTCCTGTCCTTGAAGAAAAATTTATCTACTGCCAATAATAATTATTGTCATAATTATTACTATTATAAGTGCCTGATAATATAAAATAAAATATTATATAATTATAATTACACTTATGTATTGTAATATGTTTATGGTAATAAGTGTTATTATTATTATTATTATTATCATCATTACTATTATTTTAAATGTGGTTGGCCCTAAATACCCCTGAGGGACTAAAAGAGTTTAGAGAGATTACACATTCCTTTAGGACCATTGTGTAAACTGAGAAAGAAAATACTGTCATTTAAAGTCCAAACTGAGGCACCTGGGTGGCTCAGTTGGTTAAGCATCCAACTTTGGCTCAGATCATGATCTCCCGGTCCGTGGGTTCAAGCCCCGTGTCATGCTCCGTGCTGCCAGCTCAGAGCCTGGATCCTGCTTCAGATTCTGTGTCTTCCTCTCTCTCAGTAGGTCTCTCTCTCTCAAAAATAAACATTAAAAAAAAATGTTAAACCCAAACTGACTATAGATGCTGCCTTTTAAAGGAGATGATGTAATTAATATAGCAAAGGAAACATTCCTCACACTGCCTCCTTCCCCTCACAGAGTTGGAATAAGGGAGAGGTGGCCATTGTAAGCCTCTGTCAGTTCTTCTAAGTCTCAGGATGGGAACTGAAACAGAAGATCCATAATTCAGAAGGACACATCAGTGGGTCCTTGGCTATAATACAATAAGGAAAATCAAATTATAAAAGGGAAGCCCCATGGTCAGGAAAATGAGAAGTCTTTAACGGAAGAGAAAGACCAAGTAATACAGCAATATAAAACTTCCCCAGGACAAGTGGGTGGCTCAGTCGGCTAAGCGTCTGATTTTTTATTTCAGCTCAGGTCGTGATCCCACAGTTCATAAGATTGAGCCCTGCATTGGGCTCTGTGCAGAGCTTGCTTGAGATTCTCTCTTTCCTCTCTCTGCCCCTCCCCTGTTTGCACACACACACACACACACACACACACACACTCTCTCTCTCTCTCTCTCTCTCTCTCTCTCTCAAAATAAATAAACATTTAAAACTTCCCCGTTGGCTCCAAATCTTCAGCAAAGCCTAACATATACACTAATATCCTGTGTGAGGAGTATTTTCTGGGGAAAATTAAAGAAGTTGATTTGCATCTTGGGACAATGTGATGTAAAACAGCAACAGCACACTAGAGATAATAAAATGATACATCCATTGAACCAATCAGTAACAAGGAAAAGCATAAGGCACACCCCCCTACCCCCAGAATCCCTGGAGTCGGGGAGGGGGCTCTTAACCCTACTGGAGAATGGGTTTCAGGCAGTTTCCTTTGAATCTCACTGTAACCTTCACACCAACATGGGTTATAATTCGGTGAAACGTGTGTATTCCCTTTTTACTCTCTCACCCTGTGAGTATGACAGAGGCCCTGTGTGGTACTCTGTGCCCACTATATGAGTACTAAATAAATACATATGTGTGATGGTATTGACGTTCATTTTTCATTTTCCTTTCATTTTTTTATAAACTTTATTTTTTTAAGTTTATTTTGAGAGAGACAGAGACGGCATGGGGGAGGGGGTGGGGGTAGGGAGAGAGAGGGAGAGAGAGAGGATCCCAAGCAGGCTCTGGTCAGCACAGAGCCTAATGCAGAGCTTGAACCCACAAAGCTGTGAGATCATGACTTGAGCAGAAACCCAGAGTCAGAGACTCAACCAACTGAGCCACCCAGGCACCACTCATTTTCCTTTCATTATAAAGTGGTCTGCTCAGGGGCGCCTGGGTAGCTCAGTCAGTTAAGCATCCCACTCTGATTTCAGCTCAGGTCATGATCTCACAGTTCATGAGATCAAGCCCCAAGTTGGGTTCTATGCTGACAGCGCAGAGCCCACTTGGGATACTGTCTCTCCCTCCCTCTCTGGTGGCCCCCCACCTCAAAATAAATACATAACTTTAAAAAATAAAATACGGGCGTCTGGGTGGCTCAGTCAGTTAAGCGTCAGACTTCGGCTCAGGTCATGATCTGGAGGTTCATGAATTCCAGCTCCACGTCGGGTTCTGTGCTGACAGCTCAGAGCCTGGAGCCTGCTTCACATTCTGTGTCTCCCTCTCTCTCTGCCCCTCCCATGCTCATGCTCTGTCTCTCTCTGTCTCAAAAATAAATATTTAAAAAATAAATGAATAAATAAAATAAAATAAAATAAAATGGTCTGCTCAGAGGCCTGGTCCATCATGCATTTTCTTGTCCTCCAGCTGTGGCCAGCAGGCAGGATTCTCCTCTTCCTGTGTGAATGCTGCTGGGGCCACCGCCCCTCTACCCAAGGGGTAGAATCTGCCATCAACCCTGAGAACAGTTCCAAAGGCCTTCTCCTCAGTAAAAAGAAAACACCATGTCTCTGCCCAAGACTTATTGACACGCACACTCTTTCTTCCGTGACAGGCCTCCCATGGGTAAACTTTGCTAATAAGAAAGGTCCCAGATAATTAGTGGAGGGAATTGGAATCAAACAGAGAAATAATGGAAGACACCATTCTTGTGTCCTATTTTGTAAAACTAGTATCTGAGCGGAAGAATAGGTAACTTCTGTGTGTTCTAAGGGGAGACAGTAGACAAGAAAAGAGGCAAAAGACAAGGACAGGGTATTAGTAATAGAGTAGAAATTATAAAGGGTGGTTCCCAGGTGACAAATCATACCACTCGGGCCCACACAAGGGGCATCTCTGCTCTGAGCCCTGAACTTGAAAAGGCATCATTCTGACCTTCCCCTGGCCATTATCTCTTCCTATAGGTTGAGATGTCCACAGAATCTAGAGACAGGCACATCTGGAGGCCAGGAACCCTTTCTAGAGCAGCACCCTCTGGGTGCCTGGGAGTCTGGAATTCTCAGTCCCAATATTCTGAGCCAGCTTCCAGGGCCTATGAGGGCCTCTTCCCTAGGTCCAGAGTCCTAAGGGTAAATTTTATCAGCGATGGGCCAGCTCACCTTACGCTGCCATATTCCTGGCCATAACCCCAGAGCACCTAGGTGGCTCACTCAAACATCCAACTCTTGATTGAAGCTCAGTCATGATCTCATGGTTCATAAGTTCAAGCCCTGCATCAGGCTCTGCACCGACAGCTCGAAGCCTGCTTGGGATTCTCTCTCTCTCTGCCCTTCCCCCACTCATGCTTTCATTCTCTCTCAAAATAAATAAACTCAAAAAAATTTTATCTAACAACTTGTTAGTTTTTAAATATTTAGATATATAGTATATGTGTCTCTACTTATACTCTTGCCCCAGGCCCCACAAATGTCAGAGGTAGGGCCTATTTAAAATAAAAAGTTCTTGGGTTTAGAGAACCATATATTTAAGGGAAAATATGATGGAGAGCCCCTCTACTTGCTAGGTGGGATGCTGTCCAATTCGTGAATCACTTAATAAAACCAATTCAACTTTCAAATTAAAAAAAAAAAAAAATGACAAGGGCACCTAGGTGGTTCAGTCAGTTGAGCGTCTGACTCTTGATTTCGGCTCCGGTCATGATCTCTCGTGGTTCATGAGATTGAACCCCATGTCAGGCTCTGCACGGACAGCACAAAGCCTGTTTAGGATTCTCTCTTTCCCTCTGTCTCTCTCTGTCTCTCCTCCTCCCAAGTGTTCCTCCTCTCTGCTCCTCCTCTCTCTCTCAACATAAATAAATATTTTTTTAAAAAGACAAAATATTCTTCTCTGCTATTGATT
The DNA here is from genome assembly GCF_018350155.1 of Leopardus geoffroyi. NCBI lineage: Eukaryota > Metazoa > Chordata > Mammalia > Carnivora > Felidae > Leopardus > Leopardus geoffroyi. Next base: position 104,977,691 of record NC_059328.1, read on the forward strand.
AAAAGCTTTGACTACAAACCTAGATTTTTATTTACAGCTACTGACTTACCTAGAAAATTTTCTCTAAAACCAAGTAGACCCCTGTCAAATGATGATCTGTATCTAAAGATCATACTTTTCCTAACAATGCTTGGTGTAGCAAAATAGTTACTGGCACTTGTTGATTTCCTAGTTTCCAAACAGGGGTGTGGATGCTGGCCTCTACTTGGCCTTGTCTAGTGAAGCTCTGGTCTCTGCTGGGGCTGCTCCTCCCATCCTCCTCCCCTCACCTTGGCCTCAATCTCCCTCCTCCCATTTCCATTAACCAGCCTCTGGTAAGTCAAAAGTAATGTACTTTTTAAGTACATAGTTTAAAAGGTGTTTTATTCAATAGCAAATGAATTGACTCTTATATTCCTTTCTCTCAAAAGGAAAAAAAAAAAAAAACCCTAATCATTTTTTTTAAGTGATTCAGATTTTTTCCCCTATTGGCTTATATACTTTAACAGGAAATATGTTCCATTTTGTTGTATCAAATAGTGTATTGTTAAGGCTTTTAATGTCTGATTTTTTTTTCCAATGGGGGTGGGGAGGAAGGCAGGCTGGGCTCAGGTCCTAGGGGCCAGGAAGACCTGAGTAAGGTATATACTCACAGCAGCTGCAAGGAATGAAGCCGGAGGGTGAGTGTAAAACTATATTTGGGGGAGGTGTGGCAGGGGTTAAGTATTAATCTAGAGAAGCAAAATCTTGTCATGAAGTCCAAGGGTCAGATTCAGAGCCAAAAATAGAAGATGACATCAAAGGTCAGGAACTCAGTCTATTTCATTCTGTAGCAGTGGACCCTTTCACCTCATACCTGCCTTAATCATTGCGCTGGAGTTTACTGAGTCCCAGAGGCCCTTTTATGGGATGAGCAAACATGGGCTAAGCCCACTAACCTTTCAGGTTTAGTGAAAGAGCAGCAACCTGCTGGCGCTCCATGACGGCACCAGCCTGGTGGAATTCAGACCCTGGTGCTCAATGAATACTTTCAAGATGATGAAATCAATCTATTAATTAGTCGACAATATTAATGAAAAACATGTAAGATTATTAAAACATGCATATTGCCAGCAAACTCGGCTTTCCTCAAGAGAGGCAGAAGGGAAAGACGTTTAAATTTTAATTTAAATGTGGACATTTAAAATTCATCATTACAGACACAGTGGTTCCTCTAGACTTTCTTTTGCCACCAAATACACCATCTAACAGTCATTTTGCAGCAACGACAGTTTCTTACTCAAAAGAAGAAAAATCTAGCCTCTCTCTCTACCCCCCACCACCCACCCCTCCTCTCTCTTTACTTTTCTTCCTGCTTCCCAGACTGAGTCTAGAATTCAGAATGGAAGTGATGAGTCAGGGTTAGTCCACAGTCTTCACCTGTGACAAATCCTATGAAATCATATGCCTGAGTCTGAAAAACAACCGATCTGGCTGAGGGAACAATTCCAGTCCTTGATAACTAGGATGGTCTAGAAAAGCCGCATCCGTATGGGCTCACATGAGCAGAGCATGTACTTCATTGGTTCTCAGACCGGCAACAGTACATCACCTCGAAGCTCATTGGAAATGCAGACAGTAGACTTATGGGGCATAAAGCGACGCCACAGGTCAGGGCGGCTGGCGGGCTCAGTCAATTGAGTGTCTGACTTCAGCTCAGGTCAACATCTCACAGCTCCTGAGTTCAAGCCCCGAGTCCAGCTCTGTGCTGACAGCTGAGAGCCTGGAGCCTGCTTCGGATTCTGTGTCTCCCTCTCTCTCTGCCCCTCCCCCCACTCACGTTCTGTCTCTCTCTCAAAAATAAATAAACAACAAAAAGAGAGAGAGAGAGAGAGGGAGAGAGAGAGAGAGGGAGAAACCACAGGCCATGCAATGACGTCTTATCGCCAGCGCTCTAGAACAGACTCTGCAAACCACTAACGAGGGATGGGAGTCTCTCTGCTGGGCAAGCCAGGAGTCCCTCTCCATTTACCCTCAGTTTTATTCAGCTCTATGATATCTCGCTAGATGATCTTATGTCCAATGGTATGTATTTTTAAGAACCCAAAAGAAAAAAGAGACATCTCAAGATGGTCTGTTACTGAAGAGTTTGAGGAGTCTCTTATCAGAAAGATCAGAACATTCTCATCAGTAGCAGCAGCAACAGCACGAGCTGCAGCTAAGAACACAGGCGTCTAATAAGATTTTATTATTTGCCTTTGTTGTGGCACAAGGTTTACCACAAATTAGATGATAGCTGGCAGTGGGGAATTAGAAAAGACAGAGACTCCTCTTTCCTGGTCTATGTTCTAAAAGCAGAAGCAGAAAGTACTGACTTTAAATACTAAATGGTATAGAAGACCTGACCGAGTGACATCAACATTTCCTACTTCCTCCTCCACATTAGCGAGTGAAGACAGAATTTAACTCCTTTAGCTGAGAGCAATACTATTCCTTCCTAGATTTTTTTTTTTAATTGAAGTGTAGTTGACATGCAATGTTATATTAGTTTCTATTCCTTCCTAACTTTGACACATCAGTTACTGCCCAGTGCCAGGGATATGAAAGGCATTCATCTCTCAATGGAGCGCCACTATGTAGCATATTAACAAAAGCACTTTTTAAAATCTTTTTAATGTTTTATTTTATTTTTGAGAGAGAGAGAGAGAGACAGAGTGTGAGCAGGGGAAGGGCAGAGAGAGAGGGAGACAGAGAATCTGAAGCAGGATCCAGGGTCTGAGCTGTCAGCAGAGAGCACGATGCAGGGCTTGAACCCACGAACTGTGAGATCATGACCCAAGACAAAGTTGGACGTTCAACTGACTCAGCCACGCGCCTCACAAAAGCATTTTTTGAGCAATGGAATAAATACTCCATTCTACAAATTAAATCTAGTCCTTGCTTAGCTTTTCTAAGACCCTTCAATTAGAGCCATTTTCATTTTTGTTGTTAAGGATGAGACCAGGGCAGGGGCATGTGGGCGGCTTAGTCGGTTAAGCAACCTACTTTGGCTCAGGTCATGATTTCATGGTTCATGAGTTCGAGCCCCACTGAGGTGTCTGTGCTGTTAGCTCAGAGCCTGGAGCCTGCTTCAGATTCTGTGTGTCCCTCTCTCTTTGCCCCTCCCCCTCTCACTCTCTGCCTCTTTCTCTCAAAAATAAACATGAAAAAAAATTTAAAAGACATAAAAAGAAAAGGATGAGACCAGGTCAAGTTATAATGCCTGAGGTAACAATTTTTCTGGCAGGAGCTTGTCCCTGATTATTGCCTCTGCACTCTGGGGAATAAAGGATCTCACAGGCTTATGAGGGGACATTAGCTTAAATAGGAAGAGAACAATAAAGAGGATAAGGGTTTTGAGTACAAGGTGATAAAACCTAGGAACAGATGGCTTGATGAAGAACACTAAAGAGAGTTAAAGACATTGATCTATCTGCTGTTTTCCCTGGTTTTCACAAAAGCTAGAAAAATTATTCTTGATCTTTTAGGAATTTAGCTTGAAAGACATTATATGACAAGAGTTGTAAAAATATACAGAACAAATTTCTGTAGTAGAGGGATATAAATCTGTACATACGAGTGACCTCAAGAAGAAGGGACTGACTGAAACCAAGGACTGAAATGTTTCCAGAATTCTCCCAGGCTTCATCATGACTTCTTTCTACTTTTGAGCTTTATTCTCACACAATACACACTGGCTTCTTTCACACAAGAGGTAATAACAACTCCAGAGCCTCACATCTCCCAATGCTCTCCACCAGAGAATCCCTGAGACCAGCTTTCCATGTCTAAGTTAAAAATCTGGAGGAAGGGCTCTGATTGGACCATATTGGGTCAGGTGACCATTGCCAGAGCAATGAAATCTGTCCAGTGTGGGGAATGGTGACATATTATGTTTAGGTCAGGTGTCCAGGCCTAGAAACCACTGTGGTGGGAAAATGGAGTTATATAAGAACATGGAAGCTTCCATAAAAATTACATGGTTGGAGAAGGAGATGTGGTCAAGGGCTCGTGTTCATACTTGGGACAAAACAGCAGAAGGGAAGCAGAGCTGGGAGAGTCTAGTTACAGGGCTGCAAAGGGATCTGGAGAGATCTGAAGCAAGAGTGGCCTTGAGTGAGGCCTTGAGTAAGAGCTTTCCAGCATTCTTCAAAGGGAAAAAGAAGGAATGAAGTACATGTTCCTTCCTTTTAGAACATTCCCTTGAAGTTGCACACAACATTTCCGTTTTTCACCATTGGCCAGAACTTGGTCACATGACCACATTCAGCTGCAAAGAAAGAAAGCTTATAAATGTATTGTTTATTCCGGGTGGCCATTTGCCAAGTTAAAATGAGAGACTATTTTACTAGGGAAGAAAGGCAGAACAAATAGTAGAGAAAAACTAGAAATATGTGTCATAGGCCATGCAATGAATATTTATTGTTTTGTCTGGCTATAACAGTACTTGTTTACTTTGGGGAAATGTCTCTTTCCTACTGCAACCCTGTGATTTTGGAGGGACTTGCCAATAATAGTGTTCCACTTCCAATGTCACAGAGATGAGATCCTGACCCAGATTGTTTTAAACATAATATCTCATCCACCTTGACCTCAGTGATTAGCACAAAGATGACACATAACCCAAATTTGACCTATCAGAGCCCCTTCCTGGGATTTTCTAACTGGATTTTTCTCAGGTTATGAGGTCTTAAGGGTATAAGCTCAGAGCTACTTAAGGCTATGGTTGAAATATGTTCAGAGCAACTTAAAAGATTAAAGCCAACACGGAGAGAAGCAGAGGTGAGAAGTGAAGAGAAAGAAACGATACCAAAGTTCTTGCAGCCAGTGATCAATGAGAACAACTCTACTACTGCCCTTTCCATAGTTTGGCATTATGAACCAATACATCTCCCTTTTTGCTTAAATTCATTCCATTGGGATTTCTGTAATTTTTTTAAGCTTATTTACTTATTTTGAGACAGTGAGAGCAGGGGAGGGACAGAAAAGAGAGGGAAAGAGAGAGAGAATCCCAAGCAGGCTCTGCACCATCAGTGCAGAGCCTCATGTAGGGCTCGATCTCATGAACTGTGAGACCATGATCTGAGCCGAAACCAAGAGTCGGATGTTTAACCAACTGAGCCACCCGGGGGGGGGGGGGGGGGGGGGGGGAGGGCTGGATTTCTGTAATATGCAATCAAAAATATATTTATATTTGAAAATTTTTTATTTAAGATAAACATTTTTAAATTTCTAGATTATATCATTATTTCAAAGCTATGCAATATGTACAACCAATGTATGCCATTAATCATATGTGCTTCTGCTTAAATAATCTTTGACTTTCAGTCTTCAGATAACATAAATCAAATGTATTGTAAATCAAACATATCATATTGAGTGCTTTTTATATGTGATAGGCACCCCATTAGCTAGGTTCTAGGGGTACAAGATTAGGTCATTGTTGAGGAGGGAGCATAAGGCAGTCTGAGGGCAAAGTACAAGCTAGCACACCCCTCCCCCAGGTGGGGTATGTGTGATAATCCTCAGGCACTCCTGGCTGCCCACAAACAAAAGGAGGGAAAGAAAACAAATGGTTCACTGATAGAGATAACAAGTCCTGCAGGACACATTTACAAATATCTTAGTAAATTGCAAGAAAAAGGCAATCTTATCAATAGCCCAATCTCCAGAAACCTATAGACTCAGTTTCCTGGAGCCCTAATATCACCCTCCCCTCCATAGTGATGTGGGGAACAAAGGCAGAAGGAAATGGCAGGTAAAATTAAACTTCCTTATAACCTGCAGCCCATCGACAAATACTTATTTGAGGCAGGCAGAGTAAAACATTTCTCCAGGAACTCCTTACTGTCTTAATGCTAACACTTTGCTAGAGGGAAAAAGCCTTAGCCTGACAATAGCTAGGCCTCCAGTATCCTGGGGCACTCTTCTTTAGCATATGAAAATCCCTTTGGAAATTTGCTCTTGACTTTACCTCCCTGACCCCCGAGTATATAAGCAGTCTCTCTTCAGGGTCCCAGAGCAGCTCTTTCTGCCCACGGGTCCTGTCCCTATGCTTTAGTAAAATCACCTTTTTATACCAAAGGCATCTTCAAGAATTCTTTTTGGCCGTCAGCTCCAAACCCTACCATCACCACAAAACCTCGTCTATTATCCCTAACTTTAAGGTGCTCATCCTCTGAAGGGGAGGCAGAGAGGAAATAAATAATCACAATACCATAGAGATATGTAATAGGTAAGCCATGGCACAAATGTAAAGGGATCAGCTCAACATTACCAGTTTCATTTACCACAGAAGTTTCCCTATAATAAATGGCTACTCGACTAGTATTCTTTAGTGCTAAAAGAAGAGTGCCAAGAAAAAGTGCATTTTCTTAAAATTCCAAATTGGAAATATTTCTTTTCTTTATTACTTCCCTACAAAATATATAAATTCTGTTCTATTCTATCATGGAAGATTTCAAGTCGAAAAGTAAAGAAACTTCTTCAACTAATTTGGTAAGTTCAAATTATTGAGATGTTAACTAGCAAAAGAATTTCTCAGACACATTTCCATACAATTTCCTGTATGGGCAGAAAATACTAGGAAAAAAATAAGCAGCTTTCTGAAGCAGCCAAAGTAATAGATCAATACCCAAATCACAAAACCATAACTTGACATGGAATTCCTTTAGATAGAAACATCTATTAATTTATTAGATAGTAGGTAATATTCAATAGCATTCGTGTTTTCACTAAATCCACTATACGTAACCGTTCTGCCCCAAAGAGTTAATTGTTTTAAATCAAACAAGTTTGGCAAGGATGCAGTTGTCAATGATATCCTTGATATAATAGACACCATAAAATGAAACACAAGCAGGCATTACAAGCTCTAGAGAGCCCTGTTTAAACTATACTAACTACTGGATTAAATTCTACCAAGATTATTTGGCCTGATACAAGGTTTTGTGATTCCCAGGAGGACCTGGGCAAAGCCAGATTAGGGGAAAATACTAGGTAAAAGAAAAATTAAGGATTGTACTGTTTTTATGAATTAAAATTATGTATTAGTAATCTCTAGTATCGGGTTTAGTCAATAAATATCATGAATAATTAATGATGAGTTAGGAAACCCAGCTTACTTTCCAAGTCTCATCAAGATATGGGGGAAATGTATTTGTTTAGGCAGCTCATTAAATCATCATTTTTATCAAAATTGTAACAAGTTGAACAAGAAGCTTTCATTGATAAAATAAATTCTGTGGCATGTTGAGAGGGTGACCATCCACTCACAAACTGTCAATTGATTGATTAAACAAACCCATTGCCCCTGGTTCTGACACTGGCAGGCTCTGGAATGCTAACGATCATGTCTACACTTGCGTTGTAACTCGAGTGAGGTTATTCTCAAAATTCTAAAATCTTATCTCCAGCAGATAAGTAAATGCAACAAATGACTGCAGATATGATCCTATAACTCAAGGTTGTTTTAGATTTGCACTACCAATAGCTCAAGAATGAGCTTACTGAAGATTCCAGAAGTTTTGGGAGTTTAACCCAAAGAAAATCTAGGAATATATTTATTTGCAGCTGCCTACAGCAGAGGTCGTTCATTCTTTCAGGCTGCACAGTCTCTGGGGACAAGCAATTTGGTTGTAGCACTGTCCCGCCTTCCCATTTTTCATATAAAGAAAGAGGGTTGGAGAGATTTAAGTAACTTCTCTTAAACCATATAGCAAGGAAGCCACAATGGGTTCTCCAAAGCCTGTGCTCTTTTTACTGCACCACACTGTCGTCTCTGAAGTCTTAAAGTCTAGTAATCCACAACCTGCAGCAATCTCTTACCCCTCCAGCTGTCCCGCTCCCATACTCTCCACACCTGTCCTTTGCCACCAGAACAGTCTCACATTCTTACATGTCTTCTGCTCTGAGTCCACCTGAACTTTCTTAGCAACACTTTCCCTCCAAAGACCCTGGGTCCCATAATGAAACCATTGGTACCATGGCTCTCTCTTATCCCTATTTTTATATGTAATCCCCAAAAGCTAGTTTCTCTGCTACTACATGTTAAGCATAATGGGATAAAATTAAACCCGTGCGGGGCACCTGAGTGGCTCAGTTGGTTGAGCATCCGACTTCAGCCCAGGTCATGAGCTCATGGTTCATGAGTTCGAGCCCCACATTGGGCTCTCTGCTGTCAGCACAGAGCCCATTTCGGATCCTCTGCCCCCCTCTCTCTACCTCTCCCCCACTTGGGCACCCTCTTGCACTTTCTCTCTCTCTCTCAAAAATAAACAAACATTAAAAAACAGAGAGAAGAAAATTACACCTGTGGACCATGTAAAGATTTAAGTATCAACTTAAAATTTAGAACTTTTCTCTGATTCCTTCAGTCACTATGCCCAACACTCGCCACCATCTTCCCTTTATAACTGTCACCTTGCTCCTTCTCAGAAGATGACCAAACTGCCCACTTCACAGAGAAAACTAACTGAGGCCTTGGTGTGAGTGGAAGGCATTTCCCTCACCTCCAGACCCTGAACTCACAAAACAATGCACAGCTGAATAAATCCTCATCTTAGACAAGTTTCTGGTTAAATGCCTTTCCTTCAGGGCTTAAAGGAAATGCCCCTTCTATTCAAGGTTAATCCCCCTAATCCTCACCCCTCCCACCCACCCCCCCCACCCCATTTTGTACAAAGTCCCATCTCCTGCTGCCTCCTCAGGGAACTTTTATCATTAGTATTCCCTTTCTCTTCTTTCTTCTGTATCTTTCATTACTCTATCTCTCCTGGATCCTTCCATTCAGCCCATATCACCCTCATCTAAAAGCAAACAAAACAAAACCCAGCCCCAGAAAACATTCTCTGGACCCTGCATCTCCCTCACAGGCAAGCCTCTCAAAGTGTAACACCCCATCTCTTGTTCTCTCCTTCTTCACCTTCCATTCACCGGCAGCCTACTTCCATTTGACTTCCCTTTCCACCAGTACATGGAAACTGCTCTTGCAAAAGGCCGCCAGTATCTGCAGTATCTGTAATTGATACCTTTTGATGCTTACTATGGCTCATCTATGTGGGTCTTTTTATTTTTTATTTATTTATTTATTTATTTAAATGTTTATTTATTTTTGAAGGAGAGAAAGACAGAGCGTGAGCAGGGGAGGGGCAGAGAGAGAGGGAGACAGAATCTGAAGCAGGGTCCAGGCTGCAAGCTGTCAGCACAGAGCCCGATGTGGGGCTCAAACTCACAAGCTGTGAGATCATGACCTGAGCCCAAGTCAGAGGCTTAACCGACTGAGCCACTCAGGCACCCCTCTGTGGGTCTTTTTAAATTGTTCTCATATGGCGTGCCTGAGTGGCTCAGTCGGTTGAGCGGCCGACTTCGGCTCGGGTCATGATTTCTCGGTCTGTGAGTTTGAGGCCCGAATCGGGCTCTGGGCTGACAGCTCAGAGCCTGGAGCCTGTTTCAGATTCTGTGTCTCCCTCTCTCTGACCCTCTCCTGTTCATGCTCTGTCTCAAAAAAAAAAAAAAAAAAAAACGTTACATCATTTTCATGTTTTCTTTACTTTTGAGAGAGAGACAGACAGAGCATGAGGGAGGGGCAGAGTGAGAGAGTGACACAGAATCCGAAGCAGGCTCCAGACTCTGAACTGTCAGCACAGAGCCCAACAGGGGGCTCGAACTCACAAGCTGTGAAATCCTGACCTGAGTCAAAGTCGGAAGCTCAACTGACTGAGCCACCCAGGCCCTGTTATGTGATTTTTTTTTTTTTTTTTTGTAGGGAACATAGTGGTTACTGCTCACTTAATAATTTCTTTTTTTTTTTTAAGTTAACTTATTTATTTTGAGAGACAGAGCACAAGTAGGGGAGGGGCAGAGAGAGAAGGAGAGAGAGAATCCCAAGCAGGCTGTGTACTATCTGCGTGAGGCCTTTTGTGGGGCTCAAACTCACAAACCTCGAGTTCAGGACAGGAGCCGAAACCCAGCCCAATGCCCAACTGACTAAACCACCCAGGTGCCCTGCTCACTTAATTATTAAAGTATGTAGATTTAGAATATTAGATTAGATTATTATATTATACCTTTTTATATTTGGTGTGAAAGGAATTTTTTTACTATTTCATTTTCAAAGTGACGGCTACTGGTGTAGAGAAACATTATTTTTGTACACTGATCTTGTCAGCCTGGTCTGATTGGTTTCAATAGTTTGCCCATTTCTTTTCTTTTCTATGTAGATCATCATGCCATCTTCAAATAAACACATTTTCTTTTTCCAGTCTGTATACCTCTTATTGTTCTCACATTATTGCATTGGTTTGACTTCTAAGAAACATTGAATTAGTGGTGATGAATTTTCTTGTCTGGAAATTCTTCTGAAGTTGCACCATTAAGTATAATGTCTGAGTATACATTAAGAACTCAAATCAAGTTAAGAAATATTATATTTCTGGGGTGCCTGGGTCCTGGGTGGCTCAGTTGGTTAAGCGTCTGACTTCAGGTAATGATCTCATGGTTTGTGAGTTGAGCCCTGCCTCTGGCTCTGTGCCGACAGCTCACAGCCTGCTTCATATTCTGTGTCTCCCGCTCTCTCTCTCTCTCTGCCCCTCCCCCGCTCCCACTCTGTCCATCTCTCTCAAAAATAAATAAACATTTAAAAAATTTTTTAGGGGCACCTGGGTGGCTCAGTTGGTTGAACGTCCGACTTCGGCTCAGGTCATGATCTCGTGGTCTGTGAGTTCAAGCCCCGCGTCGGGCTCTGTGCTGACAGCTCAGAGCCTGGAGCCTGCTTCGGATTCTGTGTCTCCCTCTCTCTCTCTGACCCTCCCCCCATTCATGCTCTGTCTCTTTCTGTCTCAAAAATAAATAAAACATTAAAAAAATTTTTTTTAATTTTTTTAAAGAAATTTTCTATTTTTTTTTTTTTTGCTAAAAATTTTTATTATTTATTCAGGAATGGCATTGCGTTTTCTCAAATCTTTTTTATCCAACTCTTAAAATGATCTTTCCCTCTTTAGTATATTAATATTCTAAATTCTATGGATAGACTTTCTAATATTGAAACATTCTATAAACTTGAATAAGTCCTGCCTGGTCTTTTAATACATTGCTGGTTCTCTTTGCTAATATTTCATATTTTGCACATGTGTTCATAAGTTAAGAATGCCCTATGATGTTCTTTTCTGGTGCTAATTAGTATGGTTTTTGGTATCCTGGCTTTGCCAGGTTATAATCTGAGCTGGAGCATTTTCTTTTTCTGTTCCTTTATGCGAGACTGCTTTGTAATTACTTCTCTGTCTTCAATGTTGGAATGTAAACTCTCTGAGGACAGAGACTATTTGTTTCATTATTTGCTATCTTCCCGGTACCTGGAACATGTCAATCACTGGCAGGGGGTCAAAACTTTTCGGATAAATGAAGTTCTCCCTGGGGATCTAATGTATAGCACGGGGACTACAGTCAACAGTACTATATTATACAGTCAGACTCTGTCAAGAGAGTAGATCTTAAATATTCTCACCACACACACATACAAATGGTAATTGTGTAAGGTGACAGAAATGTTAACTAACCCTATGGTGGTAAACATTTTGCAACATACACGTGTATGAAATCATCACCTGGTACACCTTAAATTTACACAATGTTGTATATCAATTATATCTCAATAAAGCTGGAAAAAAAATCATTAAGCTCTCCCCACTGGTAATGATCATAGTATAGTATTCCCTTATTTCCCTTACTAAGTTACAGGTTCCTTATATGATTTTTCATTGCACGTTTGTTTGTGCCTAGCAAAGAGGGATCTAATGAATATTTATTAAATAAATTAAAGAAAATGTCAAGTGACATGAACGTGATACATTAAATAATATTACCATATTTTAAATGAGGTATAGGGCCAGGTCCAAACAAAACTTATCTGCAGGGACAGCCACCACTTTGCAGTCATTAACCTAGTCTTACTGTTTCTAGCTCAATGCTCTTCTGATGTCCCACAGAGCCGTTTCTGATGTGATCTTCCTTCCACCTCCATAAAATGTATCTGTCCTATATTTTTTTTATTTCCTCAGGGCATAAGGTTTCAGGTAGCAGATCAGACAAACTAATTTTCATTAATAGAGAACAGTAATTGGAGAAGCCAAAGGGAACACCAGCCTAGGCAATAAGTGTACACTTTTCATAAAACATGGTGCTTTTTCTGATTATAAAATACATGGTTATTACAGAAAAAATTTAACCACCAAAAAAAAAAGACCACATAAAGAAAATAATAACTATGCCAAAAAAAAAAAAAAAACCCTCAAACAAGTCAAACCCTTTTGGTTTTAACATAGCATAGTAGTTAAGAGCTCAGACTCTACTGCCTCACTTTGAATCCCACCCCTACTACTTTCAAGCTGTGTAACCTTGGGCAAGTTACTTAACCTTTCTGTGCCTCAGCTTTAGCATCTGTAAAATGGAAGTAGTGATAGTATCTATTATTGTTCTGAGGATTAAATGAGTTAATGTGTGTAAGGTGCTTAAAACAATCCCCAGCATGTAGTAAGGTCTATGTAAATGTTTGCTATTATTGTTTTGACAAATATGCTTCCAGATAGATAAGACAGACCAACCAACAGACAGAAGAGGGATATGTCTATAAACACACATACTTTAAAAAAAATATATTGAAATCATCCTTTACCTGTCCTTTTCTTATTTTCTTTTGTCACTTAGAAGTATACCATGTAGGGGCCCCCGGGGTGGCTCAGTCGGTTAAGCTCTGACTTCGGCTCAGGTCATGATCTCACAGTTTGTGGGTTCATGCCCTGCGTCGGGCTCTGTGCTGACAGCTCAGAGGCTGGAGCCTGCTTCAGATTCTGTGTCTCCTTCTCTCTCCGCCCCTCCCCCACTCACACTCTGTCTTTCTCTCTCTCAAAAAGAAACATAAAAAAAATTTTTTTAGGGGCGCCTGGGTGGCGCAGTCGGTTAAGCGTCCGACTTCAGCCAGGTCACGATCTCGCGGTCCGTGAGTTTGAGCCCCGCGTCAGGCTCTGGGCTGATGGCTCAGAGCCTGGAGCCTGTTTCCGATTCTGTGTCTCCCTCTCTCTCTGCCCCTCCCCCGTTCATGCTCTGTCTCTCTCTGTCCCAAAAATAAATAAACGTTGAAAAAAAAAAAAAAAATTAAAAAAAAATTTTTTTTAAATAAAAAAAAAAGTATACCATGTATATTTTCCCACACTTTAATATTCCCCACCAGTAGATGTTTCAAGCTGATAAGCCTGTGGGCAGAATTCAGACTTTGCCTTTTGTCAACCAGAATAGTATTGTTTTATAATTTGAATTTTAGTGCCATCAGGTGGAGCAGTAACTGTCCAGTTAAACACAGACCACTCACTAGCGGCCTTATACTCAGACGCACTGCACATTTAGTTTGCTGGCTAAGCACCTGAAGACTTTTGAGTTTTTTACCTCCAGTATGACTTTTAGTAGTTGCATATTCTTACATTCTATGACTAGGCCATATTTTATTTAAGCAATTTCTATTGTTACACATTTAACTTGCTGTTTCTATCTCACTATTATAAATAATGCTGTGAAGAACACCCATAAACACAATTTTGCGTTTTCCACCAGCCCATTTCCTTAAACAGTTACTGGTACTGGCACACAGTTACATTCGTTTCAGGTGTACAACAGTGAGTCAACATGTACACATGTGGGACACCTGGGTGGCTCAGCTGGTTATGTGTCCAACTCTTTTTTTGTGTGTGTGGGTGTGTGTGCGTGTGTCCAACTCTTGACTTTGGCTCACGTCATGACCTCAGTTGCGAGTCCCAGCCCCATGTCCGGCTACGCACTGGGCATGAAACCTGCTTAAGATTCTCTCTCCCTACCACCTCTTAAATTTTTGCCCAGAAAAGGTCTACTAATCAATACTACGCATATTTTATATAGGGCCTTTCTGAGGACAAACTATTTTTTCCTCCAGCCATCAAACCTCATTCTTTTCCCTCCTGTCCAGACAAGTAAGTGAAATAGTTGGGGGAAGATAAGAATCCTAGCTGTGTCCTCAAATGATATTCAGTATCACCCAAGTGGCTCTATGCCTCAAAGAACTGGCTTGTGGTAAATAACAGGGCAGGATATGAGATATCTTTAGTCTCTGCTAACCCCTATCATTAAGGTATAAAATTAACATTAGGATAATTATTATCGTAGCTGTTGATAACAGAAAACTTTATTATGGTTAGGCACACTTATTATGTAATAAGCACTTTACTTTATTAATCCTCACAGTAGTCCATGAGGTAAATAGTATTATATATACTCTACTGGACAAAACTGAGGGTCACACAGGCTAAAGAAACTTATTTCAAGTTTCTTTACATGATTCTCAGTGGTAAAGCCAGAATTTAAGCCTTGACCAGTCTAACTCCAAAACCACAATACCAAAATGTCTCTAAGCATATTATTATTAATAATAAATCTTTCATTTAACACTTTTCATTTCTCAAAAGGTTTTCATATACATAGTTTGGCACTGATGATCATATGTCTATGGGATTTGATGAGGAGGTATTATGATCAATTCATAGATTAGGTAACCAAAGCAGTCTGTTGAAATATAATAATAAACACAAAATCTTACATTTCCTTTGCTATCCATTAAGGTCATAACCCATACCATACTTGCAGTTAGAACTTAAAAATTGCTCACATAAGCACTTTGGGTTTGATGTAGATGACAGGCCTATAGATCTCCCACATACTTAGGCCTCTCTGAGCTACAGCAGAAATGCCAAGTACAGAATTAAGACAGGAATTCTGGCCTATTCCAACCCATCCTCGTTCAGCAAGTTTGTCCTTTTTCTGTTCTCCGGCTGACAGAGCTACTTTAAAAAAAGAAATCATTTCTGCCAACATTTGAAGCGGCTCATCCCTCTGGCTTTTAGCATAATTGGACTCTGTCAGAATAATCTAGAAATCTGTGTTCCAATGCTTGAATGCAACCTCTTGAGTTTTTTGTATGTTTATGGGGTTGTTACGGCATTAGATCAGGCCAAAAATATAAATATAAATGTAGACTTTGACTTCTTTGCAGTAGCATATTTTGAATACTGCGGTTTCACTGTTTTATATTTACTTAACTGCCTTTAAAAAATGTCACCATGATTTAAAGTACTAATAGTGTTCATTATGTAATTAATTTTAGCAACTTTCATCATAAGATCAGCATGCAGGGGTGCCTGGGTAGCTCAGTCAGCTGAGCATCTGACTCTTGATTTTGGCTCAGGTCATGATCTCATGGTTTATGAATTTGAGCCCTGCATCGGGCTCCACCATGAGTGGGGAGCCTGCTTGGGATTCTCTCTTTCTTCCTTTCTCTCTGACCCTCTCCCACTCTCTCTCTCTCTCAACATAAATAAATAATCTTTTTTAAAAAATTATTGAGGGGGTGCCTGGGTGGCTCGGTCGGTTAAGCGTCCGACTTCGGCTCAGGTCATGATCTCACGGTCCGTGAGTTCGAGCCCCGCGTCGGGCTCTGTGCTGGCAGCTCAGAGCCTGGAGCCTGTTTCAGATTCTGTGTCTCCCTCTCTCTCTGCCCCTCCCCTGTTCATGCTCTGTCTCTCTCTGTCTCAAAAATAAAAATAAAACGTGAAAAAAAAAAATTTTTTTTTTTTAAATTATTGAGGACCTCAAAGAGTTTTTGATTATGTGGGCTATAACTATTGATATTTACCATATTAAAAATTTAAACTGAGATATTTTTAAACTATTAATTCATTTAAAATAAATTCATTATATGTTAACATAGATAACTTTTTTTAAAATTTTTAATGTTTATTTATTTTTGAAAGAGAGAGAGACAGAGTGCAAGTTGGGGAGAGGCAGAGAGAAAGGGAGACACGGAATCTGAAGCAGACTCCAGGCTCTGAGCTGTCAGCACAGAGCCCAATGAAGGGCTCGAACTCACAAACTGCGAGATCGTGACCTGAGCTGAAGTTGGAAGCTTATCTGACTGAGCCACCCAGGAGCCTAAAATAGATAACATATTTTAAGAAAAATAACTATATTTTCCAAAATAAAAAATTAGTTAGAGAATGGCATTATTTTACATTTTTGCAAATCTCTTTAATACATGGCTTAATGGATGATATCTGGATTCTCTCTCATATCCACTTCTACAATCAATTTGTTGTGATATGTTGTCGGAAAAGGTTGAGTATTCTTCTTTGATACTACCCCAAAACTCAACAAGTAGTAGTTTGTTTTTTTTTAATTTTTTTTTTTAACGTTATTTATTTTTGAAACAGAGAGAGACAGAGCATGAACAGGGGAGGAGCAGAGAGAGAGGGAGACACAGAATCTGAAACAGGCTCCAGGCTCTGAGCTGTCAGCACAGAGCCCGACGCGGGGCTCGAACTCACGGACCGTGAGATCATGACCTGAGCTGAAGTCAGACGCTTAACCGACCAAGTCACCCAGGCGCCCCAACAAGTAGTAGTTTTTAAAAGGTTAGTTGCAATGTGGAATCTGAAAGCATATATAATGAACTTTTCACACTGTTACATTAAAATCCATGAGTCCATCTTGCTCTTTGAATATAGATCTTTTAGCCATGCTTATTTTGTAACATCATGCATTGGTCCTGTCAAAAATATTGGGTCGCTGAATTATGCAGATCTTCCAAATGTTAACACATTTCATTGTATAATAGCAAGATAATTCGTTTATGAATATGATCTGATTAGAAAATCTTTTTTTTTAATTAAAAAACTTGTTTTTATTTTTGAGAGACAGAGTGAGAGTAGGGGAGGGACAGAGAGGAAGACATAGAATCTGAAGCAGGCTCCAGGCTCTGAGCTGTCAGCACAGAGCCCGACACAGAGCTCGAACTCACAGACCATGAGATCATGACCTGAGCTGAAGTCTGACACCTAACCGACTGAGCCACGCAGGTGCCCCTGATTAGAAAATCTTTAAGATCAGGAAGGTCTCAAGTTCACAATGGCAGATACAATTTTTCCAAAATTGTTATATTTGAAAGCTCAGATTTTATCATTGGCAACAGATTTGGTCAGTTGTTTACCTTGAAGTGATAGGCTCACTGTGTTCATTTTCAAGAAATGTCCACCATATACCTGTCTCAGCCATAGTCCCGTCAGGTGTTCTTTCAAGTAAAAATGGCATCCATGGCCAAAAATGTAGCTAGTTCAGCTCACAATTCAAGCAATTGCACAAAGGCTCTTCCACAAGACAATCATCACACTTTGGTATACAGCAGAAGTGTTTGCGTTCTTATTTCATGCCCCAGAATGTCAAAAACACACCTACCTCAGGGGTCAACATTTAATAAAATAGTTTCTCCTGCTTCATCAAGATCAGTCTTAAGTGAAACTGGCCTTTCTTTCTTTCATTTTCTTTCTTCCTTCTTCCCTTCTTTCTTTCTTTCCTTTTCTTCCTTTCCTTCCTTCCTTCTTTGTCTCTCCTCCCCGCCCTTTGTTTCTGCTAAAGAATACAATGACCACTGCATGGTATAGTTTGGTGCTTAATCTGTGCTAAGAGACTAGCGGTTTTACCTACCATTGCTTTTGCACCATCAGTATAATATCAACAGAGTGGGGGGGAAAGGCATATCATGTCTAAAAATTTGGGGGGGGTTGTGTTTTCTTTTTCAAATTTTTATTTAAATTCTAGTTAGTTAACATATAGTGTTATATTGTTTTCAGGAGTAGACTAGGGATTCATCACTTACCTATAACACCCAGTGCTCAACACAAGTGCCCTCCTTAATACCCATCAGCCATTTAATCCTTCCCCCACTCACCTTAAAACTTTTTGAAAATAATTTTTAAACTCGTAACTCTCCTTAAAGGGTCTCAAGGAGCATTGCCCCAATTACGGCTTAGTTCAAAAGGATTTTGCTTAACAAATCACATACTAACTCAACACATACTAACTTTTTGGTTGATATCAGAACTATTTTATCAGAATCAGTCATTCCTAAAATCGTTTCTAATAATTGGAATATTTTCCTTAAATAGCCACTTTTAAAGACCCTTGTGATTAGATTGGGCCCCCCCAGATAGTATTCTTGATATCTTTTTTGAACTGCAAAAATTTTATTTTTATGTTTTCCAATTTCATTGATATAGTTGACAGACAACATTGTATTAGTTTCAGGTGTACAAAATAGTGATTTGATATATATACATATTATAAAGTGACTACCACAATATAAGTCAAGTAATAAGTTTAGTTAACATCCATCACTTCATATAGTTACATTTTTTTCTTGTAGTGAGAACCTTTAAGATCCACTGCTTAGCAACTATCAAATATATAATACAGTATTGTTAACTATAGTCACCGATAATCTTTTCCATCTTAAGTTCAGCTGATTAGCAACCTTAATGCCATCTATAATCTTAATTCTCCCTTGCCATCTAACACAACATATTCACAGGTTCCAAGGATCCTAATCCTAATGTAGACATCTTTTGGGAGGGGGGCATCATTCTGCTTATCACAGGGAGCTTCACCCTTGAGTTACTATGTCAAAATTAATTCCAAAGGTCACTTCTATAAGACCTTCATGTGCTTTGTAATTTCTCAGTGCCTGTTCTTTGTAACTCCCCATAGTGGTTCATAATAACATTCTTTTGTTTTTTTAATTTTTCTTTCATGTTTATTTATTTTTGAGAGAGACAGAGACAGAATGCAAGTGGAGGAGGGGCAGAGAGAGAGAGAGGGAAACACAGAATCCAAAACAGGTGCCAGGCTCTGAACTGTCAGCACAGAGCCAGACATGGGGCTCAAACTCACAGACTGTGAGATCATGACCTAAGCTGAAGTTACACGTTTAACCAACTGAGCCACCCAGGAGTCCCTATAATAACATTCTTAAGGGCGCCTGAGTGGCTCAGTTGTTAAGCATCTGACTTGGGCTCAGGTCATGATCTCACAGTTCATGAGTTCGAGTCCCACATCCGGTGAGCTCAAGCCCTGTATTAAGTGGGTTAAAGCCCTGCATTGGGTGACCCCCACTTCTCTCTCTTCCCCTCTCTCTCCCTCTCTCTTTCTTTCTCTCTGCCCCTTGCTCACTTGCACTCCCTCTCTCTAAAAAAATAAATAAATAAATTCCTAAAATGCAAAAGGCCTGGGAGGAATGAGCAATCAGAGACAGAGTATTCCAGTCAAAGCCAGGCTTGGGAGAGATTGAACCCAAAGGTGCAGCGTCTGGGGAGAAAAAGGTAGCCTGGGCCTCAGGGAGAAGAACACAGTGTACAAGTGTGAGTGACACAGGCACCCTCACTTACAAAATACAGCGACATCTAGTAGAACATCCCCTGTATCCTCTAACACAGAACTGTTAGCCAACTGGGCTCCAGTTTCTAGAAAAGAGAAAACCCACATGCCAACCGTACCCTTAGCACTGGGGCTACCATATGTGTATTCTTCTACTGTCTTCCTGTAAGGTTTAAGTCTGCTTCATGGTTGCAATAGTGGTAGGTGCTCTATTAACATGCCTTGTGTACCAGGGGCTGTGCTAGGTAGAGGTTTAATTCACATCTTGAAACAAACTTGCAGAGCAGCTAACAATATACTCATTGGACAGATGGGGACGCTAAAGTCTAGGAAGTCAAGCCACACACAACTGGTGCTAGAGTAAAACTGAGATTGAGACCTTGGTTGCTTTGGGTTCAAAGTTAGTGTCTTTTCATGACATCACACCGCCTCCCCCATGAAACATCTTTGCCTGATATTTGCTCATCTATTGTTCTTTTGAGAGAATTTACCATGTTTCTATGTTCTTCATCGTTATAACTTTTGAGACTGTTCAATATTCTCAAGAGTGAAGCCATCATTATGTAATCAATCATTTTTGTATTGCTGACATTTTTATGATCCTAAAAAAAGCTGTGGTGAATATGAGAAAAATTGTTTTAATGGAATGATTCACGAGGGAGTGAATCCAGAAAGAAAAATATGAAATTAAGGTATGCTTAAAGTGATTTTCATACTGATTACAATCGTTAACTCATCTTACTTAACAAATATTTGTCCCACAACAATTTAACAATACCCACAGAACTGAAGAATTTGAGCTAATATGTCTTTAGTTCCTTCCTAGAATTGAATTATTCATTAGGTAAGATTTAAATGGAAGCAACATAAACAGCTCTGTCCAGGCCTTTGAAAATAATAGTGAACTGGGGTGCCTGGGTGGCTCAGTCGGTTAAGCGTCCAACTTCGCCTCAGGTCATGATCTCACGATTCTTGGGTTTGAACCCCGCGTCAGGCTCTGTGCCGACAGCTCAAAGCCTGGAAACTGCTTCAGATTCTGTCTCCCTCTCTCTCTGCCCATCCCCCCCACTCATGTTCTCTCTTTCTCTCTTTTTCTCTCTCTCTCTGAAGAATAAACATTAAACATTTTTAAATAAATAAATAAAATAAAATATAACCTTTATCATAGAGTACCTTTCCATTTAAACATGGGTCTGTTTCTGTGCATTCTACTCTATTCTAATTTATTCATCTTACCTTTGGCATTACCAAACTATCTTAATTATTCTTGACAGTCTGATATTTGACACGGCAAGTCCTGGCAACTTCATCTGCTACCCATTGCTCTCTGAAAGTAATTTTTCTTAATTGTCTATCCCTCTCTATATTCTCTCTTCATATGTCAAATCCTTACCCCCCCAAAAAAAATTCCCACTGAGGTTTTGATTGAGATTACATTGAATTTACAGATTAATAGGAAAGACTGACATCATTGTAATACGGATTTTCCCATCCAAGATTACATTCTCCCTTTATTTATTCAAAATGTTTTAAATTGTCTTTCAGGAAATATGTACAATATTTTTCATATAAGTCAATATTTCTTATTGGGTGTATATTCTTATTATTCTTATAAGTGGAATATTTTTCCCATTACATTTTTTCCTTAGTTATTGCTGGCATACAGGAAGATGTTGATTTATCTTATATGGAGCCATTTTACCTCACTGTTATTAATTCTAATTAGTGTTTCATTCGTTGCCTTAGATTATCTAAATAGGCAATCATATTGCCTGCATATAATAATTTTTGTCTCCTTTCTAGCACTTATTTCTTTTGTTTATTTTTTTTACATTGGCTAAAACCTCTAGATCACTGTCGAACAGCAGTAGGTATGGCAGCCATTTTCGTCTTATTCATGAAAGGCTTCTAATGTTTCATAATAAAGTGCGATGTTTAATTAAGCTTTTTAACAGATGGCCCTCAATTAAGGCAACTTCCTTTTCCTAGCTTAGACTAGCTTTTATCCGGAAGGGGAGTTGAGATTTATCAAAAGAATTTTCAGCGTCTTACAAGATTATCTTCTTATTCTTTATTTCTTTCAGTATAATGAACATCTTCCTTAATGTCAACCATACATTTCACATTGCATTCCTGGAATTAAACCTATTTGGTTAATTCAATCCACTCAGTTCAACAAAAATGTGTGTACCTAATATATGTCAAGCATTTGGCATGTATTAGGGACCCGGCAGATTCCTCCTGGAGCTTATGGTCTAGCAGATGTCTACGATCTATTTTCTTTTTAATCCACTGCTGAACTTAACTTGCTTATATTTGCTTTAGAATTTTTATTTTGGTATTTATAAGTGAGATTGACATGAGTTTTTCTTTTTTGTGTTGTACTTTTTCCTTTCCTTGTCTTGGTTAGGTTAACCTAAGAAATATATTGCAAGTATTTCATTATCTTCCATGTTATAAGGACGTGTAAGTAACAAATGAATTTGTCTCTTTCTTAAACGTTTTCTATAACTTGCGCATAAAACCCTTAAGACCTAAGGTCTTTTCTTCTCCCTTAAACATTTTTTTTCAATTGCAGTAAAAAAATATGTAAGTAAAACTTACCATCTCAACCATCTTTAAGTGTACAACTCATTGTGCTCTTTTCCTTTTATTTATTTATTTTTCAATATATGAAATTTATTGTCAAATTGGTTTCCATACAACACCCAGTGCTCATCCCAAAAAGTGCCCTCCTCAATACCCATCACCCACCCTCCCCTCCCTCTCACCCCCCATCAACCCTCAGTTTGTTCTCAGCTTTTAAGAGTCTCTTATGCTTTGGCTCTCTCCCACTCTAACCTCTTTTTTTTTTTTTCCTTCCCCTCCCCCATGGGTTTCCATTAAGTTTCTCAGGATCCACATAAGAGTGAAAACATATGGTATCTGTCTTTCTCTGTATGGCTTATTTCACTTAGCATCACACTCTCCAGTTCCATCCACGTTGCTACAAAGGGCCATATTTCATTCTTTCTCATTGCCATGTAGTACTCCATTGTGTATATAAACCACAATTTCTTTATCCATTCATCAGTTGATGGACATTTAGGCTCTTTCCATAATTTGGCTATTGTTGAGAGTGCTGCTATAAACATTGGGGTACAAGTGCCCCTATGCATCAGTACTCCTGTATCCCTTGGGTAAATTCCTAGCAGTGCTATTGCTGGGTCATAGGGTAGGTCTATTTTTAATTTTCTGAGGAACCTCCACACTGTTTTCCAGAGTGCCTGCACCAATTTGCATTCCCACCAACAGTGCAAGAGGGTTCCCGTTTCTCCACATCCTCGCCAGCATCCATAGTCTCCTGATTTGTTCATTTTGGCCACTCTGACTGGTGTTGAGGTGATATCTGAGTGTGGTTTTGATTTGTATTTCCCTGATAAGGAGAGACGTTGAGCATCTTTTCATGTGCCTGTTGGCCATCCGGATGTCTTCTTTAGAGAAGTGTCTATTCATGTTTTCTGCCCATTTCTTCACTGGGTTATTTGTTTTTCGGGTGTGGAGTTTGGTGAGCTCTTTATAGATTTTGGGTACTAGCCCTTTGTCCAATATGTCATTTGCAAATATCTTTTCCCATTCCGTTGGTTGCCTTTTAGTTTTGTTGGTTGTTTCCTTTGCTGTGCAGAAGCTTTTTATCTTCATAAGGTCCCAGTAATTCATTTTTGCTTTTAATTCCCTTGCCTTTGGGGATGTGTCGAGTAAGAGATTGCTACGGCTGAGGTCAGAGAGGTCTTTTCCTGCTTTCTCCTCTAGGGTTTTGATGGGTTCCTGTCTCACATTCAGGTCCTTTATCCATTTGGAGTTTATTTTTGTGAATGGTGTAAGAAAGCGGTCTAGTTTCAACCTTCTGCATGTTGCTGTCCAGTTCTCCCAGCACCATTTGTTAAAGAGACTATCTTTTTTCCATTGGATGTTCTTTCCTGCTTTGTCAAAGATTAGTTGGCCATACGTTTGTGGGTCTAGTTCTGGGGTTTCTATTCTATTCCATTGGTCTATGTGTCTGTTTTTGTGCCAGCTCTTTTCCTTTTAAATACATTTCCTTTACTATTCCTATTTTAAATACATTATTTTACTATTCCTTTTACTATTACTGTTTTAAATACATTCCTTTTGGGGCGCCTGGGTGGCTCAGTGGGTTGAGAGTCCAACTTCGGCTCAGGTCATGATCTCTCATTTCATGAGTTCGAGCCCCACATCGGGCTCTGTGCTGACAGCTCAGAGCCTGGAACCTGCTTAGGATTCTGTGTCTCCCCCTCTCTCTGCCCCTCCCCTGCTTGTGCTGTCTCTCTGTCTCTCAAAAAAATGAATAAATGTTAAAAAAATTAAAAAAAAATACATTCCTTTTACTTCCTAATTGCTTCTATGGTTATTAGCCTATTAGATTCTCTATTTCTTTTTTTTTTTTTTCAACGTTTATTTATTTTTGGGACAGAGAGAGACAGAGCATGAACGAGGGAGGGGCAGAGAGAGAGGGAGACACAGAATCAGAAACAGTGTGCCACCCAGGCGCCCCAGATTCTCTATTTCTTTGGGTTTTATGTCTCTAGAAATTCCTCTGTTCCATTTAGATTTTATATGTTTTGCTCCAAAGCATTACACAATCCATTCTTATGCTTTTTATGTCTTCACTATTTCCATGATTATGTCCCCCTTTCATCATTAACATCGTTTTTTTTGGTATTTTCTCTCCTTCTCCATCGTTTCTTCTTTTTTGATCAGACTTGCCCAAGGCTTGTCTATTTTGCTGGTCTTTCCAAGAATCAGTTTTGGATACGCTAGTCAGTAGACGTTTGATTGTTTTCGACTTCATTTTCTCTTTTCATTCCATCGCTCTGTTTTTTCAGGTTTGCTATTGAGGTTCTTTGTCTAACTTATTGAGATCAACATTTGGTTCATTAATTAACATCAACATCTCGTGTTTTCTAAGTGCATTTCTAACACTGTATGTTTTCTTCTCAGTACTATTTTCTGTATGCTGTAGGCTTTGCTGTGTAACATTCTTAGTGTTGTCTTTAATTTCAATTTTTATTCTTTCATTTCAACCCCAAAGTTATTTCTAAGAGTTCTGTTTACCTTACAAGCAGATAGTTTTGTAGGTTTTTTTTTTTTAGCTACCTTTTGGCAAAAAAAAATTAATAAGAATATATATATATACATACACACACACATATATATTATAAACATATATATATATTTCCTCCTACCCCTCCCCTCACACTCATTTCCACTCAGAGAACCATTCCTCCACTTCAGGGCCAACTTCTGCCAAGACCTGCCCCACCCGTTGGCCTAAAGATCAGCATGCCCTCTCCAGCCAGTGGACCTCACTTTCATTTCACCCTGCTCTGCCTTGTAAGGGTCATTTTATACATTTGTCTTTCCCACCAGCTGAGGCCTTTTGGGAAGGAATTCAGAGATGTTAGTATTACATTTTGAAATAATATTTCTCAAAGGGAAGTCCGGAGGCCTTTTGCATCAGAATGACCATGGGGTGCTAATTAAAAGTATAGCTTCCAGAGCCCCACCTCAGATCTATTGAGTCAGAATCTCCATTTTTAACAAGCATCCCAAGTGAATCTATTGTAGCACACTGAAATTTAACAACTACTGCTTGACATGATACCCTGGTAAACTTCAGTAAGTTCAGAGGATGTCAGCTAGGTAGGAAGGCCATAAGAACCATGTCATATAAAGAATATTGAACAAACCTAAGATGTTCAAAGCTAGAGAAAAAAATAGTTGGTGGGAAGAACCCGAAAGTTGCTACTGATATGAAAGATGCTTAAAATTTACTTCCTATAAGGGCGCCTGGGTGGCTCAGTCAGTTAAGCATGTGGTTTTGGCTCAGGTCATGATCTCGTGATTCGTGGGTTCGAGCCCCTCTATGCTGACAGCTCAGGGCCTGGATTCTGTGTCTCCCTCTCTCTCTGCCCCTCCCCTGCTTGCACTAAAATTTTTTTTAATTAAAAAAAAATTTTTTTTTTACATTTACTTATTTTTGAGAGACAGAGAGAGACAGAGCATGATCGGGGGAGGGACAGAGAGAGGAGGCACAGAATTAGAAGCAGGCTCCAGGCTCTGAGCTGTCAGCACAGAGCCCGACGCAGGGCTCTAACCCACAAACCGCGAGATCATGACCTGAGCTGAAGTCGGATGCTTAACCAACTGAGCCACCCAGGCACACCTAAAATTTTTTTTTAATTTATTTCCTATAGCTTCTATAATTTTTTTAAGTTTATTTATTTACTTTGAGAGAGAGAGCTGTGTGCACGAGTAGAGGAGGGGCAGAGAGAGAGGGAGAGAGAGAATCCTAAGCAGGTTCCACACTGTCAGCTCAGAGCCTTATGTGGGGCTCCATTCCATGAACAGTGAGATCATGATCTGAGCCAAAATCAAGAGCCGGATGCTTAACCGACTGAGCCACCCAGGCGCCCCTATTTCATGTAGTTTTTAAAGGACAAGGGCAAAGGGTAAAAAGTAGACTGAGATAGATTTTAGCTCTAATATAAGGAATAGATTTTTAGCAATTTGAACTCTTCAAAAATGGAATAGCTTTCTTATAAATTAGTGACATCACTCCTATTTGCACATATCTAAGCAAATAATGAATGATGTTGTGCCAGAGATGAAGAGAGACTTTTACATCAGACCAGGTAATTTCTACATTCCCTTTCGACTTATAGGATTCTTAAGATTCTCTAATTTTAGGTTCATGAGCTCAATGAGAGTTATAAGCATTATAACATTTCCAAATGATACCAGAAACCCATTTCTTCATAGTGAAGGATCCAGGTGCATTTGGTGATTTAAAACAATATATACAAAAATTGGTCTGAAGAGGGGCGCCTGGGTGGCTCAGTTGGTTGGGCGACTGACTTCAGCTCAGGTCATGATCTCACGGTCTGTGGGTTCGAGCCCCGCGTCGGGCTCTGTGCTGACAGCTCAGAGCCTGGAGTTCCTTCGGATTCTGTGTCTCCAGCTCTCTCTGCCCCTGCCCTGCTCACTCTCTGTATCTCTCTGTCTCTCAATAATAAATAAATGTTAAAAAAAATTTTTTTTAATAAAAAAAATTGGTCTGAAGAAATTAAATCTCACACAATTATATTTTTTCAAATTTGAGAGTTGTTAAAGGTTTAGTTAGATCATATTTTTGCACATGTATGTGATGGCTAACCCATTCTAAGAGTTAAAAACACAAAACTTATCAAAATCAGGTGTGCAGTGACCAAACTCATTCATTGCTTACATGAAAGTCAAGGAAATGCAACAAAGAAAACTATTTATAACAACCCAATATTGCAATGTCTATAAAATCACTCCTCTACTCTTTCCATCTTCATAAAGGTGAAAAAATGAGAGTTTAAAATGTGAAGGAGAGACAAGATGTATTAACCTGTGAAATGGTTCTTCAGTTGTGTGCCTTTAAATTGGTGGGGGAGGGGGGCGCCTGGGTGGCGCAGTCGGTTAAGCGTCTGACTTCAGCCAGGTCACGATCTCGCGGTCCGTGAGTTCGAGCCCCGCGTCAGGCTCTGGGCTGATGGCTCAGAGCCTGGAGCCTGTTTCCGATTCTGTGTCTCCCTCTCTCTCTGCCCCTCCCCCGTTCATGCTCTGTCTCTCTCTGTCTCAAAAATAAATAAACGTTAAAAAAAAATTTTAATAAAAAAAAATAAAATAAATTGGTGGGGGAGGAAACTCAGTATTAAAATAGATAAATTATATATCACTATATGTATGTAGTATTTTTGTAGCCAATATCCTT
Source organism: Leopardus geoffroyi (assembly GCF_018350155.1). Classification (NCBI taxonomy): domain Eukaryota; kingdom Metazoa; phylum Chordata; class Mammalia; order Carnivora; family Felidae; genus Leopardus; species Leopardus geoffroyi. The sequence continues at coordinate 105,004,764 of NC_059328.1, forward strand.
TAAAAAAATTTTTTTAACGTTTATTTATTTTTGAGACAGAGAGAGATGGAGCATGAACAGGGGAGGGTCAGAGAGGGAGACACAGAATCTGAAGCAGGCTCCAGGCTCGGAGCTATCAGCACAGAGCCCGACACGGGGCTTGAACTCTCAGACCTCGAGATCACGACCTGAGCTGAAGTCAGAAGCTTAACCGACTAGCCACCCAGGCACCCCTGTAGCCAATATCCTTAACAGAAAAATTACCTAGTAGTGCCAAGGGGATCAGTGATAATAAGAATTTTTAGATTCAGATTTCAAATTCTCATTGAAAAAAAAAGGTAACACTTTATTTGTTTTTATTTTAGAGAAAGAGAGAGCACAAGCTGGGGAGAGGGGCAGAAGGAGAGAGAGACTCTTAAGCAGGCTTCGTACTCAGCACAGAGACCAACACAGAGCTCAATCCCACAACCCTGGAATCATGACCTGAGCTGCAGTCAAGAGGTGGACACTCGATCAACCGAGTGAGCCACTCAGACACCCTACACTTTGTTTTTAGACTAAACTCTTAAAATTAGAAATACTATTCAGCAGACACATACCAAGGTTGAGGGAAATTTTTGGCAATGGAGAAAAAAAAGCATTGCGAATTTTATAGAGAATTTTGCCAATATTAGAATTAAATGTTTTAAATTTTTTTTTTCAACGTTTATTTATTTTTTTTTTGGGACAGAGAGAGACAGAGCATGAACAGGGGAGGGGCAGAGAGAGAGGGAGACACAGAATCGGAAACAGACTCCAGGCTCTGAGCCATCAGCCCAGAGCCTGAAGCGGGGCTCGAACTCACGGACCGTGAGATCGTGACCTGGCTGAAGTCGGTCGCTTAACCGACTGCGCCACCCAGGCGCCCCTAGAATTAAATGTTTTAATCAGATAGTGATTTACTTGTTTCCTTCTTGTACCCTATACCATCCCCAGTTTGTGTTGTTAAGTCCTGCATGTTAAATAACAAAAACAGGGGCGCCTGGGTGGCGCAGTCGGTTAAGCGTCCGACTTCAGCCAGGTCACGATCTCGCGGTCCGGGAGTTCGAGCCCCGCGTCAGGCTCTGGGCTGATGGCTCAGAGCCTGGAGCCTGTTTCCGATTCTGTGTCTCCCTCTCTCTCTGCCCCTCCCCCGTTCATACTCTGTCTCTCTCTGTCCCAAAAATAAATAAACGTTGAAAAAAAAAAATTAAAAAAAAAAATAAATAAATAAATAAATAACAAAAACAAACTAATTATATATCTTGCATAATCAGTATGTTACAACATTAAGATCAGAGTAATAATACAAATCCACTCCACTGCCAATTTTTAAACTTCCTGCAATCCTACAGCAAGTCCTCAAGAATATATAAATGTGAACAAAAAGGCTTTATATTTATCCTACAGAAGGTATAAACATCAATTACAAAGAGATATAAGGTAATATAATTAACATTACAAGCATTTTTAATAAAGCAGAGGAAATAATGTCTGTAGTTCTATTCCGAGTGTATCGAACCATTGAAAACAACTTCAGGGGCGCCTGGGTGGCTCAGTCGGTTGAGCATCTGACTCTTGACTTTGGCTCAGGTCATGATCTTACAGTTGGAGAGTTCAAACCCTGCATCTGGCTCTGTGCTGACATCGCAGAGCCTGCCTGGCATTCTGTCTCCCTCTCTGCTGCTGCCCTGCTTGCCCTCTAGCTCTCTAAATAAATAAATAAATACACTTTAAAAAACAACTTCAAAACCAATCAAATACAAAGGCACATCCCTATTACAGAAATACAATACATGCAAAGTATGTTTAACCTTTGAATATTGATGTAGCCTTCGCTTTTCCCCAGTCCAAACAAACTATTCTTAGTTCCTACAGCGCGCAGGATGGATGGGGAAAGGAAGAAGCTAAACCTTGGCTATTGTAGCATTTTAGGTGTGTAGCATATGTGTCATGCAGTAACAGCGGGATTGGAAGGGGTAAAGGCTGCTTTTCCTCAGTTAATGGCAGCTTCATCCTGCCGGTTGTTCAGGCTAAAAACCTGGCATCTTGCTGGGACTCCCCTGCCACATATCCTTCATCCAAACTCTCAGCTAATGCTGCCTCAATCTCTAGAATCCCTCCCCCACCTTCTCCATCTGCCTGGCTAAGGCCTCCCATCTCTCACCTGGGTTAATGTAAATACTCCTAACTAGTCTCCCTTTTTACCTTTGCCCTCTGCAGTTTATTCCCAGCCCAACAGCCACATCAATCCTCTCCGTGAAGCTCTCCAGTGACTTACAGCTCATTCAAAATAAAAATCAGTGCCCTCCCAGTAGGGTCCTGCACACACTGTTCCCCATTATTTACTTTGCCCCCCACGCCTCAGCTCCAGCTACACTGTCCACTTAGCGCTTTGACCAACAGGCCACTCCCACCTCAGGGGTTTTGCAACCGCTCCTCCTTTTATTTGGAAGGTTCTTCACTTAGATACCACCTAGGTTATTCCTCTCACCCCCTTCAGGGTTTTGCTCGATGTCTACTTTTCAGTCAATGATTCTCTGACCATCCTGTGTATAACTACAAACCTTACACATGCCTATACTCCCCATCTCTTTTTTAAAAAGGTTATCATCTGGATAAAGCCATTTTGTTTTCCTCTATAGAATCATCATCTAATTACCATAAATTTTATGTATTTTCTTTGTCTGATTGTCCTAAGATTGTAAACTTCATAAAATAAGGAAATTTGTCTGTTTTGCTCAATGCTATATTTCCATAGCTAGCACACAGTAGGTGTTCAATAAGTGCTGGTTGAAAGAATGAATACCCTCCACAAAACCTCTAGTAACCAGTGCTGAGAACTAAGTGCCTCCATAGATGCCTTACACCGTGGGGGGTGGGGGTAGGGGGCTCCATACCAGTGCTAAGGCAGATGCATAGCATTATTAGATTTATATGAATATACTGCTCCCAGAAATTGAACAAGATATATACCATATGCAGATAGAAAACAAAGAAGATGATTTCCACATTAAAATCTAAAACTCAGAGATTTATGAACTGAGGTTTTCTAGCCGATTCCCCTCATTTGAAAGACAGAGGTCTAATGAGCTAAAATCATTTCTTTTTTTTTTTTCTTTTTAACATCTATTCAATTTTGAGAGACAGAGTGCAAGCAGGGGAGGGGCAAAGAGAGAGAGGGAGACACAGAATCCGAAGCAGGCTCCAGGCTCTGCACTGTCAGCACAGAGCCAGATGCAGGGCTTGAACCCACAAACCATGAGATCATGACCAGAGCGTAAGTCAGATGCTTAACTGACTGAGCCACCCAGGCACCCCTAAAATAATTTCTGAAGCTCACCCAGATATTAGTAGTAAAATATACTATACATCAGATTACCTGGCTCTCAATTCAGTGTTCTTTGCATTCTATCATGGCAAACTTGAGTGTTCCCAGGAATTGAGTCAGTCTATAGCATCTGAATTTAAATGACTATATCACCAGGAAATAAAGAGTCTGATTTCCCAAAATTATTCCTAAATTAAACCATGATGAGTCTCAATGTTGCTGTATTCTTTCAATAATTACTGGAAATTAAAGGGAAAAAAACAATTTCACCATTAGTTGTATATTTTGTGCCATGAATAGGGGAAACTGTCGTTTGCAATATAGTATTCTGGCTGTAAGTATGGATGCTGGTGAACCTCCAGGTTCAAATTCCAGTTTTGTCACTTCTTGATGGAAATCTTCTTAACCTCTCTAGGCTTCAATTTTCTCATTTTCAAAAAGAGGATAACAGCACTACTTACGTCATTGAGTTGTTATCAGAATAATGCACAGAAAGTACTCAGCACAGAGCCTAACACATACATATTCATATTGACAGATTTACTGTCAGTTGCAATCAGACATGAAGAGAAGTTGTAATCACTTTTCCAGCCTTCAAATTTAGATATGACTTTATATTTATTAAACAAATCTCCCAAATTGAATGCTTGTTGATTTGAACCCTATAGCAATTACTTTTGTCTAGTTCCTTAAGAAATGAAAAAATTGGAAAGCGGTAAATGTTTGCAAGTCTTTCAATAAGATATAAAGCCAAAACCAGATGAAACTCAATACCAAAGCACTTGGTAATCCATTTTGACCAAAACAATATATTTTCCTTCAATCACGTAACCATTACTTAGTGAGCCATCACGCAATGTCGAAAAGCTGCTTTAGTTCTTGGATACCTTCTTGGTGGTCCAAGGGCGCCCTCTGTCTGAGTACTGAAAAAATTCAAAGCTGAATTAAACACTTTTTGAAAACTGATGCTTTCTCAAGTACTTAATCAACAATTTTATGAAGTTCATTCTCTTCAATCACAGCTAGCAGCTAGAAAAAAACAAAATTCATGTCACTTGTGATTAGAGTGCCAGAACGGTTAAGTCTACATCCTTGTAATGTACTTGGGAATTTAAAAAGAAAACCCATGATATCTTTCCCAGAATTTATTCCGTATCATTCAATAAAATTATTGGCATAAATCATCTGGATAAGTATCTTGATCTCTTTGTTTGGACTGTCCATGTAAAACTCTACACTTTATTTAACATGCCATTGTTGAAGTTAGTCCAGTGATGAGTATCACCAACATGAAATATTTATTGGGTAATTTCTGTGCACAGGACTGCACTAGGTGAAAAGGATGGGAAAAAAACAACCTCTCTCCTCGAAGAAATGACAATCCACTTCCTAAAAAGGATGTGCGGAAAGGACATGTACAAAGAAATATGGTAAAATACCCACAGAAAAAGAAATATTTCTTTCAATTTGCTGCTGTGTCACCTTAGAAAAGTTATTTAACTTCTCTGAACCTCAGTTTATCTGTAATATCTAGACAATACCTCAAAGGAAAGTTGCAAAAATTGACTGAAATATTTGTAAAGGTCTCAGCACATAGTAAAAGCACAGTTAAAGATGTTTGCTTTTATTTATTAATATTATTAAGAGACATCTTGGGGCACCTTGGTGGCTCAGTCAGTTAAGTGTACAACTTCAGCTCAGGTCATGATCTCGCAGTTCCTGAGTTCGAGACCCAAGCCTGGATCCGTGCAGACAGCTCAGAGCCTGGAGCCTGCTTCAGATTCTGTGTGTGTGTGTGTGTGTGTGTGTGTGTGTGTCTCTCTCTCTCCCCCTCCCCCACTCACGCTCTGTCTCTCTCTCTCTCTCTCTCTCTCAAAAATAAACATTAAAAAAAATAAATCTTGAACAACCTCCTACATTAAATTTCAATAGAAAGATGTGCAAACAAAATATTTTTTATCTTATTTTTTCAATATCAAATATTCTTTCTAGTGAAGAAAAACAAGGAATCCTAATCAAATGCTTGATCAAGTCAATAATGAGCCATCTCTAAAGGAATTATTTCAATATAAAAAATATAATTAAAATTCCTTTACCACTAATGAAATTTAAGGATTTATAAGAACATGCATTTTCTGGTATTTACTTCACATGGCTTGCTTATTGTCTTGAAACATCTAAAATGTTGAAAATGATTTCGGGGCATCTGGGTGGCTCAGTTGTTTAAGTGGCTGACTTTGGCTCAAGTCATCATCCCCCAGTTCATGGGTTTGAGCCTCACGCCGGGCTCTAGGCTGACAACTAAGAGCCTGGAGCCTGCTTCTGATCCTGTGTCTCCCTCTCTCTCTGCCCCTCCCCTGCTCAAGCTCTGTCTCTCAAAAATGAATAAATGTTAAAAAAAAAATTTTTTTTAATAATTTCATCACATTTCATGGTCATTTACTTTTTTTTTTAAATTTTTTATGTTTATTTATTTTTGAGAGCAAGAGAGATAGAGCATGAGTGCGAGAGGGGCAGAGAGAGAGGAAGACACAGAATCCAAAGCAGACTCCAGGCTCTGTGTTGTCAGCACAGAGCCTGATGCGGGGCTCAAACTCACAGAGTGTGAGATCATGACCTGAGCCAAAGTCAGGCTGCTTAACTGACTGAGCCACCCAAGAACCCCTGGTCATTTACATTTCTAACCAGTGTAATCCAAGAACAGAATCATGATTTTAAAAGAGACCCTACAATATTCTGGCTCAATCATTTTTTTAAATAAGAACTTATTATGCATCTTCTTAACAGTACACTTTTAAATTCGTTTTGTGAATTTTAATAATATCTCAGGAGAGCAAGCACATGACAATGTATTTGTTTATTGCTATTTCACCTTCATTTCTTCCTTCTCTGGTGTTCTCCCTTTTTTTTAAATTGAAGTATCGTTGACATACATTACGTTAGTCTCAGGTATACGACACAGTGATTCAACAAGTCTGTACCTTACACTATGCTCACCACAAGCATGGTTACCATCTGTGTGTCAAGTATTTTTATATTCAGTTTGTAGGTGGGGAAATTTATAAACAGTAAACACAGTGCAAAATATTTGCTAGGAAAAAGTAACTAAAGTTAGGCTAACAACTGCACGTATTAACTCACTTCATGCTCACTCCAACCTAAGGTAGGTATTACCTTCTCCTGTCTACAAATGAAGAAACTGAGTCCTGGAGGGGCTATGTAACTTGCCAGAGTCCTGCAACTAGTGTTCAGCAGAATCGAGTCCAAGTTGCCCAATTCCAGAGCCTGCACTCTCAAGTTCTATATATCCTTCCTATTACTTAAAAGTAATTTTCTCCATTTGCAACTATGTGGATGGAACTAGAGGGTATTATGCTAAGCGAAATTAGTCAGAGAAAGACAAATATCATATGATTTCACTCATATGAGGACTTTAAGATGCAGAGCAGATGAACACAAGGGAAGGGAAGCAAAAATAATATAAAAACAGGGAGGGGGAGGGGCGCCTGGGTGGCTCAGTCTGTTAAGCATCCATCGTCGGCTCAGGTCATGATCTCGCGGTCCGTGAGTTCAAGCCCCACGTTGAGCTCTGTGCTGACAGCTCAGAGCCTGGAGCCTGTTTCAGATTCTGTGTCTCCCTTTCTCTCTGACCCTCCCCCGTTCATGCTCTGTCTCTCTCTGTCTCAAAAATAAATAAACATTAAAAAACAAAAACAAAAGCAGGGAGGGAGACAAAACATAAGAGACTCTTAAATATGGAGAACAAACAGAGGGTTACTGGAGGGGTTGTGGGAGGGGGGATGAGCCAAATGGGTAAGGGGCATTAAGCAATCTACTCCTGAAATCATTGTTTCACTATATGCTAACTCGGATGTAAATTTTTAAAAAAGTCATTTTCTTAAATATCCATGAGTCTGACATAAATAAGTGATTGAATAAATAAATGGAGGGGGGGAGTATAGCTCTTTTTTACAGAATTCCAAACAATAACCGTAGAAGAAATGAGGAAAGTAATTACCATCAGGTAAACACCAATGTTTGCAGGCAAGAACTGTCCATGGATTCCAGTTAAAATTAGCAGGTATGACAAGTATGAGGAGAAATGGGACACTTGCAACACATCATGGCATCTCTCCATATATTTTTGTTTATTTTTGCTTCAAGTATAGATGTTTTTAAAAAGACTTTATTTTTTGCCTGAAGACAGAACATTTGGAAGGCAGGAAGAGGAGTTTGGGGGGAAATGTAAGGTTTACGTATTTTATAAAATAAAAAAATAAAATTTAAAAAATAACATAAAAAGATAATGAAAAGACTTTATTTTGAATTTGAATTTCTAAGAAGTCTGCTTAAAACCGCAGGTATTTATTTATTTACTTATATTTATTTATTTATTTATCTTTGAGAGAGAGCAAGCAGGGGAGGGGCAGAGAGAGTGGGGGATTTGAAGCAGGCTTTGCGCTGAGAGCACTAAGAGCGGGAGCCTGACGCGGGGCTCAGGGCTCGATCTCACCAGCTGAGATAGATCATGACCTGAGCCAAAGTTGGACGCTTAATTGACTGAGCCACTCAGGCACCCCTAGATTTTTTTAATCGAAGCATAACTGACATACAATGTTATATTAGTTTCAGGTGTACAACATATTGATTCGACAATTCTCTACATTACTAATGCTCATAACGATGTGTCGTCACCATCTGTCACCGTACACGATTACGTTATTATGAACTATATTCTTTATGCTGTACTTTTCATCTCCATGACTTATTTATAACTGGAAGTTTTTACCTCTTAATTCCCTTTATCTATTTCCACATATTTATTAATTACAAGGAGAAAAATAATTTTACAGTGGAGAAACCCAGCAGAGATCACTAACCAAGTGATCAAAGTTAACATCACCATCAGAAAGGTGAAACCATGCAAACTACTCAATGTGCAGACAGGACTCTCCATGCACATAATTTTTACTTAATGATTTAAAGCAATTCAATGTTTTTGCTGCCATAAAGTTCAGTACTAAACTACCAACTGTGACAAAAACTTAACAAATGCTGTTTGATTTGAAGTGGGGTAATCACTAAGTAACCTGAAGCATATTTTTCCTAAGTTTTCTCTTTGTGAAAATTGTATGGTTTACAAATTATGAAAGAGCAGCCCAATTCTTCCCATCAACGCTTCTATTACTGTATGATAATGCAAGATAAACTTATTATGGAAATTATATTTGGAAGCTGTCGTTTACAAATTCTGAAATTGACCACATTTAAAAATTTTCTTGTCAAAGGGGAATAAAATACATCTTATGTAAAAAAATAAGCTAAAAGGTATGTTTACCTTTTGATTTCAAATAATTAAAGCTGATACTTACTGAGCATTTAGTATGTACCAGACACTTTTTTTCTGCACATTATTTCATTAAGTTCTCACAATTTCCTAAAGTAAATCATTACCATTTATCAGATGAGAAAATGGTTAGAGGTTAAAGAACACTGCACAGGGACTAGTTGTCTGACACTGGGCAATACTGTCATTCTTTCTCCAAATACTTTTTCAATTGCTAACAAGTAGGAAATCTAATACCTAAGTCTCACTGAATTTCATCTTTACTTCTCTCCTATCCAGGGCTTGTTGGGGAAATGTTAACACACAGCAACAAAGAAGAATAGTAGATAATTAACAATCTAAGATAACTAAGAGTTAGCCATACAATTAATTATAATTATACTGAAGCTTATTTACATATCCTTTGTTTTATATCAAGCTTTGAGTTCTTCTGCAGGAAAAACATGATTTTAATTAAATATCAAATGGGTAGTTAAACCTCTATATTATTTTATTATTACATTACATTACACTTTGTAGAAAGTTGGAGCACATGTAATTATTCAGGTAATCATTCCTGTTTATTTCACTTACACACATATTTACAAGTCTACACAAAATGTACAAATGTAAATACAGTATTTTTTAACTTCCTGTTTTGTACCCTTAAAGCATTGATTTCTTGGACCTAAGCAAAAGTAACTTTTAAGTAATCGCATTAGAAACTTTTATAATTAATGCAATCATAATTGAAGAATGTCATTTTTTAATTGAGAAGCCTTTATTATTGAAAATATTTGTTATTACAGTTTACTTACACTGTAAATTTAAACAAAGAAATAAGTAAGGCACTTCATATTGGCTTCTGAATTTGCTGTGTCTTGCCTACAACAAAACAAGTTACTCTGGGTATATCCTGGATGAGTCTCAAAGCAAGAGTTTGGACTTTATCATTGGTGCCAGTCCTAATTTTAGAAAGAGATACAAAGTTCTTAATCTAGAGACATTTAAAATGGCTTTTGTAGTTTTCTTCAGAAAGGGAATAGGCTCTCAAACTTTAGGACTATCACAGCATCCTTTAAATACACCACAACTTTGGTACAAAATGTTTACATTCCATATCTTATCAATGTACAAAATAACAGTGCCACTGATATCATGGAACTTCCTGGGCAATGGAATGAATTGCTAAGCCTTGTCAAAATAAGCATTTTCCATCTCCTTTCAAATGTTAGAATTGTCCAACTATAAATAAAGAATGCAGTTTCTTGCCATGTATTGCCTCCAGATTGACTACTGCCTAATAAAGCACAAATTTCATAGACAAGACTTTCCTTGTTTCTTCTAAAAAAAAATGTATAAAATGGAAAACAATCTTATACTGAAGTCTAAATTATAGGTAAGAAAAAACAAAAACCAAGGGACACAGGAAAGTGGTGAATTTTCAAACATTGATTAACTTACAAGATTTGCAGGTGTTTCACTGGTTCACTGTTTTCTATATTTTAAATTGTAATGTATTTTAAATATTTAATGTATTTAAGTTTTTAAGTAATATTTTAAATTAATAAATAGAATTTTCATATGTTAGATTTTTCTCATTTGTATCCCTTTAAAGTTCACATTTTCATTTTAACTTTTCTTTCAAAACATAACTCAAAAATGGATAAAAGCCCAATGGGAAGTTTTATTTACACGGTAGAAAAGTTGAAAAGAAAATAAGACACATTCTTCACAATTTCAGAAGTGACAAACATCTAGGATATTTCAAGTGGCTTCCCATCTCCCTGAAAGGATTTGATTATCCGATATAAAGTTTTATAAAGTAATCTTAATAGCCAGATTAACGTTTACGTGCTCTGGGTCTAGTTGTAATTGAATCCTTCTTAAAATATAACGAAAGAATGATTGATTTGGTAATGTTGAAACTATTGATTAAACAGACCCCAACAATGGTCATTATTTTAATGGAAATATTGACAAGCAATTATAGTTGTAGATTCTTGTTTCTTATTATCTTCCTGATTTTTCAATTCCCCAACGTAAAGGTGCGGGGGGGGAAAACTAACATTTTCTCTCCTTTTCGAGAAATGGCATGATAAAGAGAAGACCTTTGGAGTATAAACACAATTGCAGACGTTTAGAAGTTGATGGCTTTAAGATTCATTTTGCTAAGTTTTTGTTTCTTAAATCAAAATGTGTTTTCCCTTACAATCCCCACGCCACTTTGCTGCAGCCCTAGTGCATACGTACCCCCTACCCATTTCTGACTGTTAACTAGGTTCCTGCCCGCAGTGTCAGCGTCACAGGTCCCTCGCTCCCCGCTCGAGCAGGAGCCGCAGAGTCCAATCCCCCAGGTTGCCGAACCTGGGGTCGCTCGCCCGTGCTGCCAGTCCCCGCGGCCGACTCAGCTCCAGGCCCTCCGGGAGGATCTGAGGCCTGTCCTAAAACATCCCTCAAGGGCATTCCTTTTGTTCTTTCATTCAACAAATATTCAATTTCACGTGCTCCTCACTCTTCGGAAAACCAAGTCGGGCCTCACTTTGCAAGAGTACTGTCCTCGTCTTGTTAAAGACACGGTGAAGCCGGGGAGGACGAACTTCGGCCATTACTTAGCAAATACCTTCCCGATCGGCCGGGCGCATTACGCCATCTCTCTTCCCTTAATCCTTCACTGCCCCCAGGTAAATATTCGTGGCAAACAGCGACCACGGCCACACTCTGCTGTTCTTGCCTCCAAGCCAGCCTTACGCCAAGTTCCTCCACCACGCGAGGGGCTACCCTCTCCCCAAGCCAGCAAGAGAGAGGCTTGCGGCCGCAGCCGGGGCACCCCGGAACCACGGCCGGCAGGTCCGAGTCCAGGCCTCACACACCTCTAGGCTGGCGGTGGGTGGCGGCGAATCACTGCCGAGCGTCGCAGCCCAGGGGTCTCAGCGGGATTTTTCCGTTCCGCCGGGAGGCTGGATCGCCCGCGCCGCGCAGCGGAACTACAACTCCCAGCACCGCCGTTGCCCGGACTTCCGGAAGCCGAAGCCGGGCGGGGAGGAAGCCACCGAGACCCGGCCAAAAGGCCGGGGGTTAATTTAGCCAGAAAAAAGGGGGCGGGAAGGGCTGTGGGGCTAACCTGTCAATTCGCTACCATGAACGTGGTTTTTGCTGTGAAGCAGTACGTTTCCAAAATGATAGAGGACAGCGGACCGGGTATGAAAGTACTTCTCATGGATAAAGAGACGGTGAGTTTGCTTTGCTCAGTATTTGTGAGGGAACCCTCCCTCCCTTACGATAGCTACTCCCACTCCGCTGTAGGATTTAGTATTTATGAAAGGTTTTGAAACGAGGGTCAGTTCTGGATGGAACTGAAAGGTGGTATAAAGCTTGTCTAGTAGGTTTTCGGTCTAAATGGCTCTACCATCTACTACCAGAGATTTCTTCTTGTAACCCGGAACAATTTATTGGAGTCAGGAATCCTTTTCTAAATGTCTCTGGCAAGAAATAATATGTGAGACAGAGCACTTGGAAGACTTTTATTTCCACTCAGCGTTGTGTTTTTAAAATAAAGCTATTAGTGCTCAAGCTGAGATGACAGGTTATTATTTGTTGGTCACAGAATTATTTTTCTAAAAAACCCTCTAAAGTGATGGGGAAAATTTTTTGTTTTGGAAATGTATGGATTGTGTTCAGAGAGAATATGTTGTTCATCCTGGTACCTTACCTATATGTTTTGGATGCTCAGTAAGTGTTATTACATATGTTAGTATTTAAGTTATCCAGCTAAGTATTAATGAAAAATAATTTTTTAAGTCTTAAGTATTGTTGCTTGTTTATATTATTTCTAACTAGCATAATATTAGTTGATTCTTTTTCTTCACAGACTGGCATTGTGAGTATGGTATACACACAATCAGAGATTCTTCAGAAAGAAGTGTACCTTTTTGAACGCATTGATTCTCAAAATCGAGAGATCATGAAACATCTGAAAGCAATTTGTTTTCTTCGACCTACGAAGGTACTACATAAACTGAGCTGTCATCTGCCTAAATACAGAACACTATGATCTGAAAGCATTAAGAAGGCAAAATAAATTTGTATTATCGTCATTTGTGGCATCATATTTAACCGGCTTCATCAGAGTTATAACCTTGACTTTTCTCCTTTCCACATCTCAGTTCACTCCTTATAGCCCGTTTTTCCTCCAAGATGCCTTTTAGGTTCTCAGCCACTTCCAGAGCCACTATCCTGCCAGAGACGCACATCACTTCCTGGATTAATTCCTGGATTAACCTCCATACCTATTACACTGAACACCATTGCCACTTAATCTTGCACGCTTATATACCTACACCAGTATCTTGAATCTGTATCATTTTATTTGCCTCTATGCACAGGAACATATAATGGCTCACTTTTACTTCCATGATTAAATCAATATCTAGTAGCTCAGTCCTTGAAATCCTCCTTTAGCTGGTGTGGTCTGCCCTTATGTATACAGCCTCCTGTGTCCAATCTCTGCTCCTTCACTACGGCCAACTAGGCCTTTTTATCATCCCACTACATGCTCATTCCTGTTCTCTATTTGTTCCCCTCCCCTAATTCTCCATTTGTTCTTTAGCCTTCTGTCCATCTTCATCCATCATATAAATCTAGCTTGAGTCCTCCTGTAAAAATCCTGTACTATTCCAGGCTTATTTTGTATATTTCCCTTTTTTTTTTCAATATTTATTTTTGAGAGAGAGAGAGTCAGAGAGAGAGAGTGTGAGCAGGGGAGGGGCAGAGAGAGAGGGAGACATAGAATCTGAAGGAGGCTCCAGGCTCCGAGCTGTCAGCACAGAGCCTGACACGGGGCTTGAACTCACGAACTGTGAGATCATGACCTGAACTGAAGTCAAACACTTCACTGACTGAGCCATCCAGGCGCCCCTGTATATTTTCTTTATATTCATGTTCGCCAACTCCAATGAGCTGTTTTACCATGCTTGTATGTTATGTACTTTCTGAAATACAAATCTGCTCATGTCATCCCCACTTGAAATCCTTGAATGACTTTTCATTGTTTTTATGCTAAACACAAAACTCCTTAACTGTGGTTCTGTATGGTCTAGTTCCTGTCATTTGTACAGCCTCATTTCAAACCACTCCCCCTTTTGCTCTTAGATACATTAATCTTTCAGTTCACTTTATTCTGTCATGCCACAGGACTTTTGAACAGACTCTTCGTTCAACCTGGATCTTACTCACTTCTTCCAGAAAGTCTTCCCTGGTTTTGCTGACCAAGCCAAACCCCCCTCTTACAAGCACATACAGCACCATCTTCTCCCTATTGCTTATCATAGTCTAAGTTTCATATGGTTTGTGTGATTAATATCTGTCTTACCTACCAGCAGTAAGCTCCATGAGAACAGAAGTGGTATCTGTTTTTTCACACTGCTATGTCTCCAGTGCCTGCTACATAGTGGTCCTCAGTAAACAGTTCCTGAATGAATGAATGCTTTAATACTGTATTATAGTCATTTCTAGTTGTTTCACATTTGTAGGTCTTTTGAAATTTTGGTGCTGAGAGGGATCTTAGAGATCATCTAGTCCATTTCCTAAGATTTTTCGTGAGAAAACCTCTTTCACAGCTATATATATATATTCTCTCAAACTAAAAATGATTTATCCTTAAAATTATAAAGTTAACTTTCAATGTATCTTTTAATCTAAACGACAATTTTAAAAACCTTTTTCCCATTTAACAAGTAATGTGCATTGCTTACATTATTTTTAATTCTTTAAAGAAATGTGTGATTTTTTAAACATTCAATACTGTTTTATATCATGTCTAGATTGGGGACTAAATTCATATTGAAATTTAACTTGTTAATAGTTAAATTTCTATCGACAATAGATTAAAAACCTGCATTATGATCTTAAGTAATTGGAATTCTTATGTTTACTTCTAGATTTCATATTTATTTTTAAATAGTAGTCTTAGCCTACTGTGTGCAAATACTTCACAAACATTACAGTTGTACAATCTTAGGTCCCAATAAGTTAAAAGCCAAAGTAAATACAATTAAGTATATTTTCTCTTGAATGTTGGTTTTTAAAGAATTAGCTACATTTTGATAGTCTACATAAGAATTTTGATTAGGGGGCACCTGGTGGCTTAGTCAGTTGAACGTCCTGACTTCAGCTCAGGTCATGATCTCACAGCTTGTGGGTTTGAGCCCCTTGTCGGGCTTTGTGCTGACAGCTCAGAGCCTGGAGTCTGCTTTTACATTCTGCGTCTCCCTCTCTCTCTGTCTACCCCTCCCCTGCTCATGCTCTGTCTCTGTCTCTGTCTCTCAAAAATAAACATTAAAAAAAATTTTTTTTAAGAATTTTGATTGGATGAATAATTTACAGGCCAGCAGCCTGAGGCAAATTTGCAGAATTACTATCAATTTTATGTTGTAGTTCCACATTTGTGTTTTTAATATTTTTTAAATGTTTTATTTATTTTTGGGTGACAGAACACGAGCAGGGGAGGAGTAGAAGAGAGGGAGACAGAGGATCCAAAGCGGGCTCTGTGCTGAGAGCAGAGAGCCTGATGCAAGGTTCAAACTCACAAACTGTGAGATCATGACCTGAGCTGAAGTTGGATGCTTAACCGACTAAGCTACCCAGGCATCCCTGTGTTTTTAATATTTTTAAATCTTAATTTGGCCAAGGTAATACAGCTAGTTAATGTTATAGTTGATTCCTGAATACTTAACGTATCTCTTTTTCACTGCCAGCCCTCACCCCTGCAATATACAAACACTTAATCTAGACCTCAGAACACAGTAGATTCTCACTAGATACTGAAATAAATCAATGGATGATATTTATTAATTTTTTACTTAAATATATGAGTTCTCCACATATATTATTTGTTTATTTATTTTTTCCTTTCTAGGAGAATGTGGATTATCTGATTCAAGAGCTCCGGAGACCAAAATACAGTATATATTTTATTTGTAAGTATATTATTTCACCTATTCAATCATGTAACTGTATCCTAGATAGTTTTTTCCTGTTAGGTGCTTCATATCATCAATAAGTTAAGTGAATCCATCTCTATATAAGTCTGATTTTTTTAATGTCCTTTCAAAGTATTAAAAGTCTTATGGCTAACATTCTATTTTAGAAAGCTGAGCGTGACGTTTTTCATCATTGATTAGGTAAAATTATTTTTTAAGTTTTCCTTTGCCTTTCAAGATTCTTTGCAAGGCAAAAGTTGTAAGTAGCCAAATTTCACATCCCACCTCTGCAAAAAAAAAAAAAAAAAAAAAAAAAAAAGAAGAAGAAGAAAGGGTACACTTATTCCCTATTTTGTACTTTCATGAACTGAGGCACAGAAGCTGAATTACTTGGAGGGAGGATATACTTGAGTGTGTTGGAAAAGCAAAGATTTATTTTACACACCAGATGAAAACATAACACTTCTTGCTACTTTATGTAATGGTTGAAAGAACAAGTTTCAGTAGATACCTCTTATGTACATAATTTGTGGGGGGGAGTTTGGGGAGGGTACAGTCGTGGAAATAAATTAGGTTTGCAGTTACTATACATTTTATATGATTTTTTATTTTTTTATGTAATACATTCTGCTTTAGAAGTTACATCCATTCTCCTCTAGATGTCATTATTGATCCTTATAGGATTAGTAGGTATAGTTTATCTGGTGCCATTTCCAAAACAAAGACAAAACTTAATTCTCAGTATGTAGGACATTTGAGAAATTTTAAAGCTTGCTTGAAGGCTTTTTAGGGTTTAGATTATACTCTAAGATATACATACTTTCTATGTAACGATATGCAACAATATGCAACAATAAATAATGGTACCAAAAATTAACATTTTTGGGGCACCTGGGTAGGTCAGTCGGTTAAGCATCTGACTTTGGCTCAGGTCACGATCTCACAGGTTCATGGGTTTGAGCCCTGCATCAGGCTCTGTGCTGACAGCTCAGAGCCTGGAGCCTGCTTCAGATTCTGTGTCTCCCTCTCTCTCTGCCCCTTCCCGGCTCATGCTCTGTCTCTCTCTGTCTCAACAATAAATAAACACTAAAAATAAATAAATAAGTAAAATAAAAAAGAAATTTAAAAATAAAAATTAAAATGAAATTAAAAAAAGAGAAACTGCTAAATGTTTTCTAGAGTGACTATAAGCCAGATACTTAGGAAAGTGTAGAAACTTGTACTCAATGACATGTATATGTATATGAGAGAGATTCCCTGTATTGCTGAATTTAAGTAGACATCTAATGGAGTCACTCTTGTGCTGTCTCTCAGTTAAAAATTGAGTAGGTCACAAGATGAAAGGCTCCCTTTTCCTCTAAAGAGTTCTTTGATACAGCAGTTAAGACTAAACCAATAATAAACCTACTGCCTAGTCTCCTCGTTCTTTTTTTATTTTGAGAGAAAGAACACGAGTGAGGGAGGGGCAGAGAGAGGCAGAGAGGGAATCCCAAGCAGTCTCCTCGCTGTCAGCACAGAACCCGATGCAGGGCTTGAACTCACAAACTATGAGATCATGACCTGAGCCGAAACCCAAGAGTCGGATGCTTAACTGATGGAGCCACCCAGCCACCCCTCATCTCATTTTTTTATAATTTCGTTTTTGCATTTTTATGTCTTCTAAACATCTTGTATGATAGGCTCCTCCCTTCCTTTATTTAAATAAAAACTATTTCTATTATGGAAGTTTTCAACTATATACAGAAGTAGACAATAATATAATAAATTCCAGTGTACCCATCCCCCAGTTTCAAACATTGCTTTGCCACAGCCTGTCTTGTTTTAGCTATGGTGCTGCCACCTACTTCCACACCAATGGTATTTTGAAGGAGATCTAAGACATAGGTCATCCCTAAATATTTCAGTGTGCATCTCTAAAAGATAAGGACTCATTTTTAAAGATACCATTATTATTCCCAATAATGACAAATGATTCCTGTTTTCAAATACTCATTCATTGTTCAAATTTCAAACTCTCTTATTTTTCCCCCACTGTTTTTGTATTTGAATTAGGATCATAGTAAGATCCACACATATCTATTGGTTGATATGTTGTTTCAGTTTCTTTAATCTTCTTTAGATGTTCTCTCTCTTCCTCTTTCTCTCTCTCTCTCTCTCTCTCTGTCTCTCTCCCCGCCTCTTCCCACCCACTCCCCCCCGGGCAATTTATTATTGAAGAAACTACATTGTTCTGTTAAAGTTTCTGACAGCCTGCATCTTGGTGATTGTATCCCCATGGGGTGGTTTAACAAATTCTTTGCAGTTTAAAATATTCCTCTATCCTCTAGTTTTGTAAATTGGTACCTGGATATAGAGGCTTAATTAGGTTTAGATTTGATTTCTTTTTGGCAAGAATATTTGATAGTCAGTGTTGTGTGCTTTCAATGATTATCTCTTACTGTGATATCAGCAGCAGTTGGTGCTCAGTGCCCAGGTCCATCATTGATTCATTAGTGGTTGATAAAAATGATGATGTTCAGGGGCGCCTGGGTGGCGCAGTCGGTTAAGCGTCCGACTTCAGCCAGGTCACGATCTCGCGGTGCGTGAGTTCGAGCCCCACGTCGGGCTCTGGGCTGATGGCTCAGAGCCTGGAGCCTGTTTCCGATTCTGTGTCTCCCTCTCTCTTTGCCCCTCCCCCGTTCATGCTCTGTCTCTCTCTGTCCCAAAAATAAATAAACGTTGGGAAAAAAAATTTAAAAAAAAAAAAAAAAAAGAAAAAAAGAAAAATGATGATGTTTTAATTCTATCATTATCATTTTTTCTTTGTTTTTTAGTTGGAATATTTCCATAAAGAGGAATTTCCCCTCGTCTTCTCTCTGATGGTACAGTTTGTATTTGAGGGAAGAAGACACACTTCTTTCCGTTATTTGTTATTTTCAATATTAAGGACTTGCTTCCTGCTATCCTCCAATGCCTACATAGTGGTCTTTTTTTTTTTTTTTAAGTATTATTATGGACTTATGGATTTAAACATATTTGTGCTACTCATTTCAATTTGAAGGTGTTTGACTTTGACATATACCACAATGTATACCAAACTTCACTTAGTCATTAGGCTTTAACTGTCAAGCCCGTTTACGTCTTAATTGCAGCAGAGGTGATCTCCTTTGAATCAGCCACAACTCATATGTCTGTTTCAGATTTCAGTAATGTGATCAGCAAGAGTGATGTGAAGTCATTAGCTGAAGCTGATGAACAGGAAGTCGTGGCTGAGGTTCAGGTAAACGTATTGGTCCTCTAACACATCTCTTGTTATTGGCCCTTTTTAAAGATTTGCATCTAAAATAAGAAAAGTGCTGTCTCAAGGGAGGCTGTTGATCAGACACAATAAATGTGCATTGCATCAAACTATTCTCATATTTAGAAAGTTTGTAAGAGGTATCAAATTGAGGGAAAACAAAATTAGAGGAATCAGTGCAAATAAGGAGATTGCACTGGTATTGGATCCTATTGCATGGATAAGGAGGGTTTCATAGGGTTGGGGACAGGGTCAGATATATCTTCTAGTTTTATGAACCACATTATAAGAATGTCATCTACAGGGCTATGTCTGATTGGAAAAGAATAGAAAGTAAAGGATGTGAGTGAGGTTTGTTAAAGTTCTGTTTGTGATTATCTTGCTCTGTCTGGGAGGTAAAAAGCATACTTTTGTCATTAGGTTAAAACTTGGTAACTTCTAAATATTTATTCTGCATGGTATAGAATACGTGGCATTAGAACATACCATGTTACCTTTTACTTAAACGCTTTAGTGTTCTTGGATACATTTATCACAAATGTTTGAATACATTTATCACCTAAGCGAAGAATAGGGCAGCAAATAAATGAGTTTTGGATTTTAAGAAGGATGTGCTAGGTGGTAAAGGAATGAAAAAGAATGACCTATTTTATTTTTATTTTTTTATTAAAAAAAAAATTTTTTTAATGTTTATTTATCTTTGAGAGAAACAGGATGCGAGTGGGTTAGGGGCAGACAGAGAGGGAGACAAAGAATCCGAAGCAAGCTCCAGGCTCCAAGCTGCCAGCACAGAGCCCAATGCGGGTCTCGAACCCACGAGCCGTGAGATCATGACGTGAGCCAAAGTCAGACACTCAACCGACTCAGCCACCCAGGCGCCCCAAGAATGACCTATTTTAAATCATGTTCTGCCTCATGAGAATACACTGGATTAAAAAAGAATACACTGAACAGCAAAGTTCTTTTTCATCCGTGTGTGACATTGTATATCCTATAGCAGTGTCTTAATTTTACTAATTGATAAATGTGCACAGAAGTCTCCAGAAATGTAATATTTATACTTCTACAACTTTGTTTTTTGTTTTTTAAAAGATTTATTATTATTGCTACTATTTTATAATTATTTTATTCCCCCACATTGCTCCCCCTGCATTTGCTCAAATTTGATTATATCACATAGTATTATATTACATATGAAAATGTTACTTTATTATCAGTTGGAATTTATGAAACGAATGACTGATCTTGTGCTTCGTTTGCAGGAATTTTATGGTGATTACATTGCTGTGAATCCACATTTGTTTTCCCTGAATATTTTGGGTTGCTGCCAGGTATGGAATGAAAGGATAAAAAAATAAGTTTATCAGGTGGGAGTTAATTCAGCAAGTAATTGGACTTGTAAGAAAAAATTCAAATATTTTCTCTGATAATATATTTTTAACAAAAAGGGTCGAAATTGGGATCCAGCCCAGCTATCCAGAACAACTCAAGGACTGACGGCTCTCCTTCTATCTCTGAAGAAGTGTCCCATGATTCGTTATCAGCTTTCGTCAGAGTCAGCAAAGAGACTTGCAGAATGTGTTAAGGTATGGCTTTTTCTATCCCCAGTTCCAAAGACCATTCATTTCCTTATCATATTTCAGAAACTATAGGAATAGTTTATCTATAACCAATGAGGTGATAGGTTTACTGGCAAAGAGGTAGATATTTGTAATAAAAAACCAAAAGCAACAAATTAAAGCTGAGATTCTTAGGCTTAACTCAAAAAAAATTTGCAAGCTATTTAACCTATTTTGATCCAGTTAAGCCATTGGTAAAATAGAGTTTTAAATACTAACCTCTTAAACAGGACGCTACCAGACGTTGTCAAGCTTTTGAATCCTTTTCTGGAAAGCCTATGAAGATGCAAAGAACTGTTGTTAAATGTGTATTTTATGTATTAATTTTATGTTTATATCATCTCTGTCTGTAACTAATTGGTTGACCAAATCATCTTTCTGTCTCATCCACAGCAAGTAATAACTAAAGAATATGAACTGTTTGAATTCCGGCGGACTGAGGTTCCTCCGTTGCTGCTTATTTTAGATCGTTGCGATGATGCCATCACCCCATTGCTAAACCAGGTGCAGAACCCTTTATTAGCATAATACAAGTACAATTTCATGTGGTATTCATCAAAATGCCAATGTGGAAATGAACAATGTCATCCATGTATTCTCCTCCTCATTTTCAGCTTTTCTTTTTTTTGCCTTGTATTTCCTATTATTTTGGTATCAACCACGGTCATCTTCGATTCTTTCTTCTGCTTTATCCTTTCTGTCCCTTTCTACCACCACCTTCACCTCTAATCAAGGCAACTTCTAGGTTCTGTAGATTCTACTTTTCCAGTGTCTGTCTGCAATTTCCCATTCATACTGCTGTCACCTTGTCATAAACCCTTAATCTTTTATAAGATTACTGAAATAGTCATCTACTTGATTCCTCACTCTTATTTCTTATTTTCCTTTTTTATAGGAAAACAGATATACACTTTTATTTATTTACTTTTCAGTAAGTTTAAGTCCTTGAGGATACAGAATCACATGGATTCTGTGTCCAATGGCCTTAGCAGGTAGGTTGCTTTGGAATTGACATGAACCATGCTGCTGTTTCCTTGAATAGGAGCCACCTTTTCCTAGATTACTCTGGTTTTCTTCGTTTCGCCACCAGGAGTCACTGTGTTGTTCTTTTCTTGATACACATAAGTACATCTCTTGCCTAGATAGAATTCAGTTTCATTCTGAGCATAAACACCTTCAGTTTTAAGAAGAGCTGTATGCTCCCTCTGGTTCTGGAGACCCTGCTTATGGTCAGCAAAAATGGCATTGGACCATAGCCTTCCAGGCATATTTGTCATTTTAGGAATCCTGTTCCCAGCAGGCCTTCACAGGCTCCAAGATTGCTGAAACAGAAGGGGCTTGATTCTCCACTTTTAATTTCTTCCCACTCTAATATATTCCACAGTGTTGTTAAATTACTTTATTTATGTATTTATTTATTTATATGTAGAGAGAGAGCACGTGCGCTAGCGAGCACAAGTGGGGAAGGGGCAGAGGAAGGGAGAGAATCCCAAGCAGGCTCCACACTGCCAGCACGGAGTCCAATGCAGGGCTTGAACCAACAAAACAGTAAGATCATGACCTGAGCCGAAATCAAGAATTGGATGCTTAACCAACTAAGCCACCCAGGCGTCCCTTAAATTATTTTCCTAAAGCACAGTTCTGATCTTTTTACTCTTGACTCAAAAATCTTCATTGCTTCCCATTTGCCTACTGGCTTAAATACAGACTCCTGAACTTGGCGTCTAAGAGCCTTGACAATATAGGCCCAACTTTAACCTACAGCTCGGGACACTTAACTGACTGAGCCACCCAGGTGCTCCAACTGATAATTTTAATTATAGAGTAAGTGCTAATGGTAGACGCATGCACAGGATGCGTCTATGGAAGCATAAACATTTTGTTGTACTGAATTTACATACCCCAATGAAACTTGCTTTTTTAAGGATTCATTTGGCAAATATTTTCGGAAATTAAGCACCTTCTTTTATAACCTCTTAAGTTCTTTCTTAATAAATCTATATTGCTTAAGATGAAATGTATAAATCTTTCTAGCATTTACATTCTAGAGTTAGAGAGTAATTAGCTGGAAAATACTTAGTTTTGTCTAAAGGACCTAGGACTAAAAGTAACCCATTCTCCATAAATGGTGAGAAGGCAAAATTTGGAGTTTCTCCTTTCCATTTTTGCCAAATAAGTTCACATTTTGTAAGAATGGAAACCAATCCTTCTTCACAATTCATGTTAAGGAAAAATAGGAAATAAAATGGATACAGAGGCAAGCTTCTGAATATGTGTGTTTTGATCAACTTACAAGGTTTTTTTCTGATAATATTAGTGTTCCCAGGATAAATATAGCACCACTCAGATCTGCAAGAACACACTTCTCATGCTGCAGAAAACCACAGAAGCGTACAGGAAATGGTACAGCTTGTAACTGCAGTACCAATATAGCCCTATCTGTGAAGCCAAAAATATACTCTTAATTCACAGGCAAAAAGTAGAGCTAATGATAGATCTAATTTGTTTTCTTTCTATCAGGAATATTAATCTCGCTGCCCCTCTTCCAAAAGTGTAAACTCTAAAAGTATTTTGACTTTTAGTTTAACCAACTACAGTAAGTCTTAATGCTTAGTATAACACAAAGTATTAATAAAACTTGAACTAAATAAAGAGCCTCTGTGTAAAGAAGACTAGTTGCTAAGAATGTTACCAGTTTTTATTTGTTTTCCTGAACATTTGCTATTTCCATGTTTTACCAGTTACCAATTTTTCTGTCCTACTTCTTCATTTAGTGGACATATCAGGCCATGGTCCATGAACTACTGGGCATAAACAACAATCGGATTGATCTTTCCAGAGTGCCGGGGATCAGTAAAGACTTAAGAGAGGTGGTCCTATCTGCTGAAAACGATGAATTCTATGCTAATGTAGGTTAAAATTTTTTTTCATTGTTTTTCATTATTTTTCTGTAAGAAGGCCGGTGTTGACTAATGTAGGTTAAAATTTTTTTTCATTGTTTTTCATTATTTTTATGTAAGAAGGCCGGTGTTGACTTGTTCGAATGAAAACAGGTATGGGATTTCATGGGGAAGGTTGTTGAGGCATCCTGTAGATAAACTGCATCTCAAGAGAAGGCAGAAGATTTGGATTCTGACCCTTTAACAGTTTTTTTCCCATAGAAATCACATATTTCGTTTTATACTCTCAGAATTAGAACCCGATTTATTTACTTCCTTCCCTTCTGTAGCCCTTTGTGAGAATAGTAATGGCATTCATCACCCGTGTCCTGGCCAGTGTCCAGATTTGGTCATTATAATGGAATTTTCTTGCCTTTCAATTCTGTCTTTGGGATTCTTTCTCACTTCTTTTATTTTATTTATTTATTTATTTATTTATTTATTTTTCAATATATGAAATTTATTGTCAAATTGGTTTCCATTTCTCACTTCTTTTAAATGATCTGGAAGTCAGACTCATTGCTGGAACTGTTTCCAACTTCCTTTTTCACAGAATATGTACCTGAACTTTGCTGAGATTGGTAGCAATATAAAGAATCTCATGGAAGACTTTCAGAAGAAGAAACCAAAAGAACAGCAAAAACTAGAATCAATAGCAGACATGAAGGTAAATTGAACATGTTCATGGATGACTAACATGCAAGACTTTGGAACTATTCATGTAAGCAATATTTCTAGAATATTCTCAGTCTGATTTCTGCCTACATTCATTTGTTTGGTTTGAAATAATTTTCTGTACTATTTCTCTTTAGGAAACAGTATAGTGAAAACTTCATAACAAGCCATGTACTTTTTTTCCATTCTTCAGTCACATTTGGACTATTTAAAGAGTCAGTGTATTGACATATACGAGCTCTTATCTTCTTAAGCATAAACAAAATACCATGTGATTGGTAGATGCCTTAGTCTGGGCAGAACAATTCCTGCTTATTTTTTCCCTTCTTCATACATGTCTATCCTCAGTCAAATAACAGAACCCCCAACTGATGTCTTTCCCATGGCAGGCCTTTGTTGAAAATTACCCACAGTTTAAGAAGATGTCTGGGACGGTATCAAAGCATGTGACAGTGGTTGGAGAGCTGTCTCGGTTGGTCAGTGAGCGGAATCTGCTGGAGGTTTCAGAAGTTGAGCAAGAACTGGCCTGTCAGAATGACCATTCTAGTGCTCTCCAGGTATCTATTCAGTCCAATTTGATGAGCACCTACTGTGTGTAAGGCACTGTGCCAGGCAGAACAAGAGATACAAAGGCAAAAGTAATCCTTCTTCACTAACGTGGAATTTATTGTCTAACAAGGAGTTGAGACAAGAACACAGATTAATTTGATTTTAGATACAAGAGCCACAGGAGAAGAATAATGTGCAGTAGCAGAGGGTTCAGGCAGTTAATGAGTATTTAGGAGGGCATCCTAGGCTACTAGAAAGAATTCTAGACCAAAATCAGAAGATCTGGATTTTGGCCATTTGCCACTTATTGGCTTTGTGACCTGGAGCCGTTGGCTTATTTTCTGAGCCAGTTTCCTCATCTGTAAGTGATATTTATCTCACAATGTTGTAAGGAAGATTTAAAGATGCAATATATATTAAAATGTATTATCTAAGTTTTTTATTATTGAACACTTGCTCTTCAGTCCATAAACATGTGAATGCCTGCTGCGTGTACATAGTGCTATAAGGATCCAGAGGTACGAAGAGGAAAAAGATACCATACTTTTCCTCAAAGAGCTCACATGATAGTAGGGGAGAAGGAAATTTAAACCAGGAATTACTATATGATAAGTGCTGTTATACTAGAGGTATTTACAAAAGGATATGGAAATACAGAGGAAGGACAACTGTTTTCCCTAAGGATGAGGCTTCTTAAAGAAGATGACATTAGATTGGGTCTGGACAAATAAGTAGGAGTGCACCAAACAGAGTAGAAGTGTACCAACCAGAGATAAGAGGGGAAATTCTTAGCAGAGATAATGCAGGCATGGAGATGGCGGGGGGCAAGGGGGAGTGGGTTAAGGGAACAGAGAATAATTCAATGTAGCTAGTGCAAGGTACAAGATGAGGAGTGGTCTTAGATAAGCCAGAAAGACTGGGGCCCAATTATGGCCACTGAAAGGAGATGGGGCTTTAATCTTAAAATGTTGAGAGTTACCAGAGGATTTTAGAAGAAAAGGGACATAATCAGACCCTGGCCTTAAGAAATTTGCAGCATTGTTGAAGGGACAAAACTAAAACACAAGAAACGCTTAGTGTTTTAAGGTAATATTTAATTAAGTCAAAATTGTGATGCTGACTATAATAAGATTGAGGTTATTGAGAACAGTTCCTTAGAGAAGATGATATTAAGATGGACCATCAAGAATGAACAGAATCTGGAGGAGGATTTCATTCAAGGTTAACAGAAAAGCAAAGATGCAGAAGTATGCAAAAAAGTAATAAGCAGTGTGAGAGTGGGTGTGGAAGAGAAATAGATAAAATTGGATTGGTACACAGGAACCAGTTTATGAAGAAGCCTGTAAGAGGAATTTGCACTTGCTGAGATAAGCAAAGACATCCATTGTGGGGTCATTTGTAGAAAGTCGATATGATGAAAGCAGTATTTTAGGAAATTTAATCTAGTAAGGATGCTTTGGAGGTAAAAAAAAAAAAAAAAAAAAAAAAATGAAGTTAGGCTGGTAGACTCATAGTGATAGTACTAAAAATGTACAGTAAGGGCAAATCTGAGAGACAATTCAAAGGGACAAAACAACAATTTAGCGACAGATTGGATATAAGGATAACAAGACAGAACTAATCCAATAATTCCAAGGCTCCTGAGAAATGACAATGTGGTATCACTGGCAATAAGTCACTTGGGAATGAGAGTCCTTAGGGAGATGGCCATTTCTAAGGCACTCCCATAAGAAGTACATTTCCTTGGGGCGCCTGGGTGGCGCAGTCGGTTAAGTGTCCGACTTCAGCCAGGTCACGATCTTGCGGTCCGTGAGTTCGAGCCCCGCGTCGGGCTCTGTGCTGATAGCTCAGAGCCTGGAGCCTGTTTCAGATTCTGTGTCTCCCTCTCTCTCTGCCCCTCCCCCGTTCATGCTGTGTCTCTCTCTGTCCCAAAAATAAAAAAACGTTGAAAAAAAAAAATTAAAAAAAAAAAAAAAGAAGTACATTTCCTTATTTATAGGGCCCTGTATTCTATAACTTAGTCTCTCTCTTTCCCGGCTGCAATTCAACTTTATAAAATAAAGCCAGTGTGGTATAATGGAAACAACATAGGCTTTGGAGCCAGACCATCCTGGCTTTTATTCTGTCTCTACATACCAGAGGTTTTTTTTGAGGAAATTACTTCTTTTTCCCAAGCCTCAGGGATAAAGATTTGAAACTTTTAGATTTGTACCAGGATTCAGTGAGATATGCAAAATCCTTCACATATGATAGGTGCTTTGTAAATGTTGTTTCTTCTTCTCTAAGCATGTTTTAAACATATGGTACAACCAGAACAAAGAAATCCATCCACCTGTGGTTGCTTTAGTTATAGCAAAGTCTTTACTGGGATTTATAGTTGTTACTTTTTAGTGTTTATTAAGATTTCCTCTGAAAACACCATCATTTTGAAAATCATAATGATGCTATTTGCTTTATATTTATGAAAAGTACTTCTGTCATCACTTTGAATTTTATCCTTTAAATCTTTTCAAAGAACTTTTAGGCTGGCTTTATTATTTTTTAAATTGTATTAAATTCTAATTCTTAAATAGATAATATAAGTACTTGGTTCACCAAAAGGAGTGTAGTAAAAACTGAGTCAGTTACCAGCCTCATATACACCCTTACAGTTGTTCTGTGGATGCAAGTCTGCATGAGTGAGTGTATCTCTCTCTTTGTTAAATTCAAATGATATCATACTGTACACATAGTTTTGCATTTTACTTTTTCACTTAACCACGTATCTCGGAGACTCATTCTCTTTTTATTTATTTATTAAAATTTTTTTTTTTTAACGTTTATTTATTTTTGAGACAGAGAGAGACAGAGCATGAACGGGGGAGGGTCAGAGAGAGGGAGACACAGAATCCAAAACAGGTTCCAGGCTCTGAGCTGTCAGCACAGAGCCCGATGCGGGGCTCGAACCCACGGACCGCTAGATCATGACCTGAGCCGAAGTCGGCTGCCCGACCGACTGAGCCACCCAGGCTCCCCTCATTCTCTTTTTAATCACTAAACAGTATTCCTTCGTAAAGATGTATCACAATCTATTTAACTTGACCAACTTCTTTACTTTAAGCAATACTACTAATAATACTTCACAGTTGTTTTGTGGGTCTAATAGAAGTATTCCTATGAAAACTTTTTATTTTTCTCAATAAAATGAATTTTCTTCTCTCATTAAATAAAAACAAATTTTGTCCTGTAATTAAATTTAAATTTCCTTCTGTTTCTTGGGGCACCTGAGTAGCTCAATTGGTTGAGTGTCCAACTCTTGACTTCACCTCAGGTCATGATCTTGACTTCATGATCTTGACTTCAGCTAGGGTCATGGGATTGAGCCCAGTGTTGGATTCCATGCTGAGCATGGAGCCTGCTTAACATTCTCTCTCTCTCTCTCTCTCTCTCTCTCTTTCTTTCTCTCTCTCTCTCTCCCCCCTCTCCCCTCTGCCCCTCCCCCCACTCATGCATGCTCTCTCTCAAATTAAAAAAAAATTTAATAAATAAATTTCCTTCTGTTTCTTTATCATTTTATTTTTCTCTTTGAAACAATAGAACCAAACTTAATCACTAGCCAGTTTTAGTATCTTTATTTGTATCTCTCTACCATATGGAAAGCAGTTGGACAAGGTTACTATAATTCCTTGCCTGAAATCTTATTTCTTGTTCACTTTAAGAGATAAAAATAGATACTTTAAAATATGAATTCCATTTGTGGTCCACTTTATATCTTAAGAAGTTATCCTTTGAAGGTTTTCTTGCCCATGTTGTTAGGGTTTTACAGTGAGCAATTGATTTGGACTCCTCCACCATAAAAGATTTCTTTGGCAACATGATTTAAATAGTCTATGAAGGGAGCTTTTGTTTGGTAATGAGTAGATGCCAGGGGCCTGACCCCTAGATGGGTTATAGCATTCCTTGGCTTGACTTTGGACGATAATACATCATGAAGCAATGAATTGAGGTTTTTGAGTAGAATGGGGTTTGCTTTATTGAATAGTAACTGTATCATAGTGAAGGAAAAAAATTCATATATTGCTAAAAATTAATCTATAAATTGCTTCCACTTCTAACCAGTTATCCTACAGGCTAACAAAAATTTGATTTAGAAGAATTTTCACTGGAACCAAACTGTAATGTACATCGTTGAAACATATCCATAGCCTCAGTAAAGACTCATTTGATTAGTGAGGAAGATTTATTTTCATGCCATGAAGAGAAACATCTTCAGAAAGTAAGCAGTCCTCCAACTCCATGTCTCATATCATAGCTTTCATTTAGAAGGAGGAACTAGTCAGGGCACCTGGATGGCTCAATTGGTTGGGCGACCAACTTCGGCTTGGGTCATGATCTTGCAGTTTGTGAGATCAAGACCCACGTCGGGCTCTGTGCTGACAGCTCAGAGCCTGGTACCTACTTTGAATTCTATGTCTCCCCCACTCTCTACCCCTCCCCTGCTTGTGCTCTGTGTCTCTCTATCTCTCCATAATAAATAAACGTTAAAAAAATTAAAAAAAAAAAAAAAAAGAAGGAGGAACTATTTTATATCCTTCTTTCCTGACCTTGGGTAAGAGATCTCAAATCATCCTATTACTGATATAAAGACTCAATAAATGCTTGTTAGAAATATGAAGAGGACAGTTCTGTTTGAAGCAGTATAGAGTAGTGGCTAAGAGCTTAGGACTTTGATGGCTTGTGTTTGAAAATGATAACCACTCTAAGGCTTAGTCTTTTTGTCTGTAAACTGAGGAAAAAATCACAGTGCTTACTTTAAAGATTTTCCTGAGGGTTCAGTGAGCTAGTACATATAAAGCACTTAATATTGTACCTGGTACTTACAACATTTAGTAAGTAGTAACTGTCATGATTATCAGTATTATTATCTGATGACACATTCTATTTTCTTTGTGGTATCCAGGACATGTTTTCTAGTCTACTCATCACCTCAGATCTCTCCCTGATTGCAGAAGGGTTTTTCTGCTTCTCATTAAAATCATAAGAAAATTGTTTGGGACACCTTGAGGTGACAATTTTACTTTCACCAATTAAGAATAAAAATGATCTTTTTCTGTCTAAACCAACATTTAACCAGTGTTTCAGAAACTGTGGAACAGCAAAAGCTAATTTTTATATTGACTAGATATTAAGAAAAAGAATACTGACTCAGATGTATTACCAATCACTGGAATTGGGTCCTGCCTACTTTCTATCATTTTTCCTGGATAAGTTCTTTATAGTCCCACAACACTGTTCTCTCAAACAGATTAGACTCATTTTTTTTTTTTTTATCATATCAGCATGTTGAAGGCTTCTGCCAATTTCATCTTGCCATTCTAATCTGCTGGCTTATAATGGTATTCATTGACAATTTTACTACAGTTTTGTAGTTTTATAGTTACTTGAGTATCTCAGATTTGCTGAAAAGTATAGAAATTGAGTAGATTTAAGATGAAAAAAGAGATAACAAGGTAGAGTTCTTACTCTTTCGGTTAAATTGAAGCAGAAATTAAGGACTATTTTTAGTTGTTGACTTCATCTGTGATTTGTACAGTGGTTTAACATGTAGCTATGTCATTATAAAAAACTTTTCTCGTTGTGTTATGTCATCCTAGTTTTGGTGGAAGAAAATGGAAAAGTAGCCCCAAACAATGGGAAGGATCTTTAAATATCAGAAAAGAAGAATTGTTTTTTAATTGATTTTTTTGAGTGAACATTAGCTACTTTTTGAAACTTGACCTTCAGAGATAGTGCTTTTGCTTTTCTTTTCCTATTCCCTCATTAAACCTGTATGAATGTTAGAATTCAGTGAATTTTATGTTTGAATCCTGTCTTCTTAAGGGGACAATAGTTTTCTGTTTCTCTCGTTACTCAGCCATTGTTATTATGTGATGTATACTTTTCTCTCTTGAAAGTCTCAAGACTTATGGAAAATTTAATAAGAAAAGAGAAACCAGAAGTTCATTATGTAATTCACTTGTATTTCCAGCATATAAATACCACCATATATTTGTAATATATATATATATATATATATATATATATATATATATATATATAATATATACATCATTATGTAATTCACTCGTATTTATGTGGTGGCATATAATATATGTATATATAATATATACATCATTATGTAATTCACTCGTATTTATATGGTGGCATATAAATGCCACCATGTAGCAGATAACCTTCTATGTAATTAGAAGTCTGTCAGAATGTTTTCTCCTCTTCTCTGGTTAGTACCTTGGAATCTCAGTATAGTGTATGCCACTGTCAGTCAAGTTGATGAGTCAAGTAGCCATGAGTGAAATAGTTCAAAATTAAGTCAAAGGGTAACCTGGGATCCAGGCAGACAAAAAGGCCCTGCTTCTTCAAGGACTTACACAGCTGAAAGAGAGGAAAGAGCTTGTACCTACAGGTTTCTTCTCATGAGGAAATAGATAAGTCTAGCTGGAACACTGACCTGAGTAATGGGTTGCATCCTAAGGGCTCAAAAGTAAACAAAGTAGTCTACTCAAGTCATCCTGCATCAGATTCTGGCCCATGTCCTCAAGGGAGAACTAAGAGTCAAGCCAGGAACTCTAAATACCAGCACCAGATCTCAGGGAAGAGAAGTGGATTCTTTAATGGGAAAGAGCCAAGAGTCAGG
Organism: Leopardus geoffroyi; assembly: GCF_018350155.1. Classification (NCBI taxonomy): domain Eukaryota; kingdom Metazoa; phylum Chordata; class Mammalia; order Carnivora; family Felidae; genus Leopardus; species Leopardus geoffroyi. The sequence continues at coordinate 105,036,130 of NC_059328.1, forward strand.
ATGCAAGTGAAAGTAATTAGAAAGGGAGCAAGTGGGAAGGGTACAGGCTGATTGCTGCAGTCTCTGTCCCGTACCAGTTCTGTGGTTTTATAGTTACTTGAGTATCTCAGATTTGCTGAAGGGTATATAAATTAAGAAGATTTAAGGTAAAAAGACAGTGACTGCAAGGGCACAGAGTGAAACATTGGCCTATGAGAAAAGTGACAACAGAGATCGCAGATGGATGTTTTAAGCTTATGCTAAGTTGATTGAGATACATATGAAATTGGCTATTCTTACTTGATGGTAATTTGTACTCTGAAATGTCTTCGTAGTATGGTAGAAACTAGTGGCAAATTTGAACAGATATTCTAAGTAGTCTGTATTCTGTGACAGCTCTGGAAAGGGTACCACAAAAGAAAAAAAAAAAAAAAGCAAGGAAATTCTTATGGCTGCAGGGTTTAAGTCTACAGAAGAGAAATTTCTTCCCTTTTGATCCCTTGAAGATGATGCTAGTGAAGTCTTCACACAGAAAAGCAACAATAGGGATCCTCCCCAGAGAACATTCTACTTGGGAGACACCTGGGAGATCCCCTGTGTCATCACAGTCCCTCTTTGGTGTGAACAGAAGAGTTCTTAAACATTAGACCTGGTTGTTGCGAAGTATTAAAAAGATAAGGTATGTGAAAGCATCTCATAAGTTGTAAAGTTCCATTTGGATGTTGCTATGTCCTCAGAACCCAGTGCCCATCAAGGCTTTTGCCAGATTTTCAACCCAACCCATTTCTTTCTCTGATTTCCTTATTCCCATTAAGAGCATCTCCTCTTTTAGTCTCTCAGACTAATTCCAACACTTACTGATTGTTTAAGGCCTTTGGCAAATGTCACCTCCTTCATGAAGTCTTTCTTGATTTCTCAGCAAGCAGATGTACTTTTCGTCACTTTGTGTCCCCTTCCCTGCCCCCCATTGCGCTGATTCTCAGTTTCTGTTTCTTGTTTTGCTTTTTATATCTGTTTCTGTATTATAACAGAAAAACCTCCCACTGTGCAAAATCATGTACTAAAAATAAACCAGTTGGGGCACCTGAGCGGCTCAGTCAGTTAAGTGTCCAACACTTGATTTTGGTTCAGATCATGATCTCACAGTTCATGGGATCAAGCCCCACATCAGGCTCTGCACTGCCAGCACAGAACCTGCTTCGGATTCCCTCTCTCCTCTCACTCTGTCCCTCCCCTACTCACACTTTCTCTCTCTCTCTCTCTCTCTCTCTCTCTCTCTCTCAAAAATAAACTTAAAAAATGGGGCGCCTGGGTGGCGCAGTCGGTTAAGCAACCGACTTCGGCCAGGTCACGATCTCGCGGTCCGTGGGTTCGAGCCCCGCGTCAGGCTCTGGGCTGATGGCTCAGAGCCTGGAGCCTGTTTCCGATTCTGTGTTTCCCTCTCTCTCTGCCCCTCCCCCGTTCATGCTCTGTCTCTCTCTGTCCCAAAAATAAATAAACGTTGAAAAAAAAAATTTTTTTTTTAAATTAACTTAAAAAAATAAAAATAACCAAGTGTTCTGGGAAAATAGGGTTATAAGCAGGTCACTTAAAATCTGCATAACTAAAAAAAATCTATATACCTTTGTAATCAAAGCCCTAATAAAAACAATAACAATCCTAATAAAAATATTAGCACGATTAAATCTCCACAGGCATTTGCACCTAGAAATACACTCAGCCCATCCTTTGTAGCTTTCCTTATTCCTGGGGTTCATGATTTAGTCTTCACGATGTAAGGTTACAAAAACTTTTGTTTCTCATACAAACTAGTTTAACTAAAATTAAAAATATAATATGAGGATATCTGTCAGTTTGGGGCTGTTGTTTTGTTTGCTTTTTAACTCAGAGAAATATCTTTGCATCCTTTTCATTTGCGCTTGCCCTTTCCCCAGATAGCTTAATACAGTGGAATGTACAGCAGTCTTAAAGCTACAAACCAGCTACTTCTTGCAGAAAACACTTGTGTAGGATTTACATCCTTTTCTTAACATAGTGTCTTTAAAAATTTTTTTTTTCAACGTTTATTTATTTTTTGGGACAGAGAGAGACAGAGCATGAACGGGGGAGGGGCAGAGAGAGAGGGAGACACAGAATCGGAAACAGGCTCCAGGCTCTGAGCCATCAGCCCAGAGCCCGAAGCGGGGCTCGAACTCACAGACCGCGAGATCGTGACCTGGCTGAAGTCGGACGCTTAACCAACTGCGCCACCCAGGCGCCCCAACATAGTGTCTTTAAAGAGGAAACTTGTCCCTATTCCCTTCTTAATATTAAAACACTCAAAAAACTACCCATAAAGCAATATGCCTTCTGTGTTAAACTGACACTATTCCCATATTTTAATGATCTCATAGAGTTAAGGTGCTTTCAAGAAAATGCTCCGTAGCAGAATAGGCTATAAGTGTTTCATTCCCCTCCACCTCCTTGTCTGAACTCACTGAGGACAGAAACTGGGTCTAGCTCATCTCTGTATCCCCTCCAGTGCCTGGCATAGTGCCTTATGCTTAGAGGGAGATCACAAAGTATTTATTGGCCTGGATTAACTTATTCTGCTGCATAATAAATATAAATAGATACTATAGGGAAGTCCCTTAATGTGAGCATCAGCAAAACCTAAATGACTTTGTTGAGCTCCCTTTGCTGTCAGTACCTGCCCTCTTAAAATCCTAAGTGTTCCGTTTAAAGATCCCATGCTCTACATACTTGTATATCTGAAAGCCATGTTGAGACATAGCGTTCATCTGATGCTTCTTGGAGATTAAGCCCAGTCCCCCTACTCATCTCCATGTCACTGGTCGATCACTAACACTAGGCCATACTTGTTCAAGTCACCGGGTCAGTTCCTTTGTGAGCTGTATTGACTGAAATGGTACAAGTAATGTGTGTTCCTTGTTTTAGCAAGGAAACTGCAACCCTTCCTACCTGAGACCACAGACCAACTCATCAAAGGAAAGAAAGGAAGAACCATCCATTGTTCAATTCACTATTGTCCTAAAGCAATTACAGTGGGAATTTTTTTCTTATTTGCTTCATATCTTAGGCAAAGGCATTTAATTTTCTGTAGTTGAAACAATGGCTGAACCTAGACCTGTACATTGCCATAGTGGTAATCTTAGTCATAAACTCAGATGCATCACTGCCATTCAATAGTTATTAGATCTAAGATATTACACCTGACTCAAGTGAAGGGGAGATAAATGTCAGCTCTCTCTTTTTTCAGAATGTAAAGAGGCTCTTGCAGAACCCCAAAGTGACAGAGTTTGACGCTGCCCGCCTAGTGATGCTTTATGCTCTACATTATGAGCGACACAGCAGCAACAGCCTGCCAGGACTAATGATGGACCTCAGGAATAAAGGTGTTTCTGAGAAGTATCGAAAGGTAACCAAATCTGTATGTTAATCCCACCAAATAGGTAGTAACATTCTTAGCTCTGACAGAGGAGAATTATACTGTTTTACTTAACAAAAATGTATAATTCTGTCCTCTCATGTCCTCATTTCCTTAATAAAGGTATTTTCTTATGAAATGGGTCTCCTCATCCCCAAGCAGTAAGAGATAGTTTCTCTTTTTTCTCCTTATAGCTTGTGTCTGCAATAGTTGAATATGGTGGTAAACGGGTCAGAGGAAGTGACCTCTTCAGCCCCAAAGACGCTGTGGCTATTACCAAACAGTTCCTCAAAGGATTGAAGGTATGGCATGTCCTCTGGGCTTTCCTAAAGGAGAAACCGTTGAAGCCCCTACAGCTGAGAGCGAATAAATACAATCTTCAAAGCAACTTCAGGATTGTTGCTGACTTAGTACTGTGTCAATTTAATGAAATTAAAGCAGACATCTTCCTGAAAGCCTTTTCTTCAAATACTTTCTATATTGGAGCAGCATCAGCATTGGACCAAACAGCCAAATAGGGAATAACGAAATATTTCTAGGAAATACCCAAGAGTAAAAAGACAGACAGTTCTGTTAGTCATGGCCATTTTACTCCATTTGTTTATAATTCAAGGTTTGTGTGGTATTTTTTCTTTGAACGAAGTTAAAGATAAAGGAAACAATTGTAGATCTTTTAAAAATACTAAACCATTTTCTTAAGATGGTAACAAATTAGTTTTAATCTGCAAGCCTTTCTTAGGTTTCCTGAAATGTTTCCGTTTTCCTGAGTGTTTCTAGAAAGGAAAACGTGTTTTCCTTTTATTTGCTCTGTCATATAACATTTTCACAAAAGGATGAGAATCACTGAAGAGATGATAAAGGATTTAAGCTATTCCATTTTTTAAATTCTTTTTTAATAGCTAGGTTTAAATTACAGTATTTTTATGAGATTGGAACATTTCTGATTGATGAAAAGAAATTTTTTAATGATTTAACCATGGCATTCTTCTAAAATTCCTATTTGAATCTATCCCATGAAAAACCTATTGAATGCATGTCCTTTTCTGATGAGTATTATTAACTCTTATATTACACATTTCCCAAAAATGATATAAGAACCATCTTTCCCTGTCTTAGGGAGTAGAAAATGTATATACTCAACATCAACCTTTCCTACATGAGACCCTGGACCATCTCATCAAAGGAAAGCTTAAGGAAAACCTGTACCCTTATCTAGGCCCCAACACACTCAGAGACAGGTAAGACAACCAAGATATTCATAATAAAAACCATAAACACTAAGAAAATAGGAAATGTAGAGTGATGTAAGAGACTACAATTAAGATTATATTGTGCCACTCCTCCTCCCTTGTTGTTTCAGTTCTGAGATTCATTTTGGTTTTATGTGTGTCCAAGTTAGCTATAAATTCACTTGCTAGGCCTGAAACATTATTTCTTTTGGAGCAAAGAAACAGGTGTTTTAGAGTACCCCAAATACTTGTATTCTGTCCTTTCATATCAGATGACTTCACTTATGCCATTTAAGGTTCAGTTCCATGGCATTTCACATTTGGACTTTCAAACATTAAAGCCAAAAATAGATTTGCGACTTGATTGCCATCCAGAGCAGGTTGTTACTATTTTGGGGGAGGACTGGACTTTGCCACATGTGGCCAGCATACAAACACATCTAATTAGCAAAGGCCATTTGTTACATAGAAGAAAAGGATGGCTTGCTTTGGGGGTATTAACTGAAGGAAGCAGTTTTAATCCAGTGGTTTGTTAGTTTTAATAAAAACAAAACTCCAGAACAACTTACTTAGACCAACCTGAAATTTGAAATATACACAAAGTCTACGTTGTTAGAAATTATATTCTTGTATATTTTTTCTATTGGAACTTCATGTTTATAAAGAGCCTGATATATGTAATGGAACCCTATTGGATACATTGATGTGAGAATTGTTACTATTGGTAGAATTCTTCTGTTATTTTAGCTAATCATAATCTAAGAGTCTTGGAAGAATAGTGTTTTGTAAATACAATAAACTTCTGAAAGGAGAAGAATGTTTTGAGGTACATAGATAACTCTTTTATATGATAAAATGTATTCTTTTTCCATTTTGTTCCTTTAAAATAAAAACTGTAATTTGGTAACAACAGAAAAAAAAATCTTTTTAAAAAAATCCAAGGTTGAGAGGCAGAATATCTGGGCCTAAATTCAAACAGTACATTCATTCAGATAAAATCGTTAAGGACCTTGACATCAAGATGTAGAACTGTCAGCTAAGTGGAAAGAATGAAAACCAGCCTAAAGCTATTCACCTATCTTAGAGGCTTTCTGAAAAACAGTATAACTCTGGTGCCTGGGTGGCTCAGTTGGTTAAGCATCTGACCCTAGACTTCGGCTTGGGCCATGATTTCGTGGTTCCTGGGATCGAGCCCTTTGTTGGGCTCTATGCTGACAGTGCAGAGCCTGCTTGAGATTCTGTCTGCCCCTCCCTCCCATGCATGCATGCTCGCTCTTGCTCTGTCTCTTTCTCAAAATAAATAAGCATTTTTTATATAAAATTAAATTAAAAATAGAATTTAAGATTCTCTCTCTCCCTCTCCCTTCTCCCACTCATGTGCACTCTCTCTCAAAAAAGAAAAACAGTATGACTCTATTAAATAGCTTTCTAATTAATATGATAAAAGTAAAAATACTACTTTTTTAATGAATTTCATATAAGAATTATCAAACAGGAGCGCCTGGGTGCTCAGTCAGTAAAGCCTCTGACCTCGGCTCAGGCCATGATCTCATGGTTCATGAGTTTGAGCCCTGCATCGGTCTCTGTGCTGACAGCTCAGAGCCTGGAGCTTGCTTCAGATTCTCTGTCTCCCTCTCTCTCTGCCCCTCCCCTGCTCAGGCTCTGTCTCTCTCTCTTTCTCTCAAAAGTAAATAAGTGTTTTAAAAAATTAAAAAAGAAAAAGAATTATCAAACAAGCAATTAGCTACTTATTGTTAAAGGGACACCATATACCACCAGAACAGTATATTGTGTATGATTAGTTCATAACAGCAAACCTTTCTAATTTGGGTGATTCACTTCCAAACAAAGCTCAGAATGATGTTCTGCCAACAAAATGCACATTTCTGAGTTGTCAGCCTCTGTTAGCATTTGTCACTATTACCTAAATACAAATACAGTTAATAATTCAATTGCTCCATCCTTTTATGTGACAAATATTTATTGAGTGCCTTCAATATGTCAAAAACTGTTGTAAATGCTGGGGAAATAGAAGTGACAGGAAAGACAAGTTACCTGCCCTTAAGGAACTTACATGCCAGAGACAGTAAACAAATAAAGAATATAATTTGAATGAGACAAGTGCTACGGAAATGAATAGGGTAATAAACTACAAAGTAACTTTGTAGAGGTGAGGAGGGCTGCTTTAGATGGAGAGAATCTCTCTGAGGCAATGATATTTAAGATTAGCTTTGAATTATAAGACAGAGCTAATCACAAAATGATTAGGAGAAAAAGCATCCCAAGCAGAGGGAATGTCAGAGCAAAGGCCTCGAAGAGAGGCAAGTTGATGGAACAGAATGAAGCCCAGTATGGTTGGAGCAAAGCAAGGAAGGGGGAAAAAAGTGGAAAAAATAAGTGGGGGCTACATGACATAGGGTCTTATAGGCCCTGGTTAAGAGGGGTTTTAAATTTTAAATGTCATAGGGAACTGTTGAAGAGCTTAGCATGTAAGTGACATGAACTGAATTACTTATTAAAGATGACCTTGTATGAGAATGGATTTTTTTTTGAGAACAGATTTTTGAAGGCAAAAATAGAAGCAAGGAGACTACTTAGGAGGCAGTTTTAATAGTCCATGTAAGGAGTGAAAGAGGTTTGGATAGGAGGCTGGGAGAGAGACTCAATAGACTTACTTAATGGAGTAGATTGATGGGACAAGGTAAAAGAGAAGTCAAGAATAACTCTCAGGTTTTGGGGGGAATCAAGTTGTTAAGTTGCAGATGCCAATTAGATAACCAAGATGAAATGTTAGATACCAAATTGGGAGTCAACAGGGTTTTGGTAATATTTAAAGCTACAGGATATAATGTATATAAGATCACTTAGAGAGAGAACATAGAAAGAGAAAAGAAGAGAGTCCAGGACTGAGCATTGAGTGGAAGACGTGGAGCCAGAAATAGACACTGAGGAGGAGACAGAAAGGTAGAAGGAAAACCAGGAGAGCATGGTGTCATAAAGACCAAGAAGTAAGTGGTAACCCAAGTCTAGTCTTCTGAAGAGGTAAAGCTGAAAACAGTGAAGAATCCATCAGATTTGGCAACATGAAGAAGGTCTTTGGGGACCTATTCCCCAGTTTCAGTGAGCTTAGAAACCTAATTAGTGAGGGTTACGGGATATAAGGTAAAATAGAGATAACAAATGTATATAACACTTTTAAAAATTTTTTTCATGAAGGTGTCAGAGAAATGTAGATGGTAGCTAGGAGAGAGTGTGGGCTCAAGGGTAAGAGAGCTAGAGCATTCCTAATGAGATTAGAATCTGATAAAAATTATTCTAAAAAGGCACGCCTGGGTGGCTCAGTCAGTGAAGCGGCCGACTTTGGTTCAGGTCATGATCTCATGGTCCGTGAGTTTGAGCCCCGCGTCAGGCTCCGTGCTGACAGCTCAGAGCCTGGAGATGCTTCGGATTCTTTGTGTCTCCCTCTCTCTCTGCCCCTTCCCTGCTCGCACTCTGTCTCTCTCTCTGTCGAAAATAAATAAACATTTAAAAAAAAAAAAAAAAAGAATTATCCTAAGCAAAGAAAAGTAGAAAATACAGAAGAGAAAGAGGAAGAGCTGAAATGAAGCCTATAGGGAATCCAGAGCATAAGCAGAGGAGCCTTTGGAAGCAGAGGTATTTTTTTTTTCTTCTTAGCAGTTTTGATGGTGAGAATATGGGGCCAGCTTATCTGATTGCTTGTATTTTCTCAGGAAAACATGATGTCAGGTGATCAGCTGAGGTAGTGGGTAAAAAAATACTGTGAAACTCAACTTGCAGGATAGGAATAAAATTTACTAGGGAAATGTGAGTAGGACTTCTAGCCAAATTGAGTGCCCATTAGAGTTTTGTGGTCATTAATTTAAAATAGAGTCCATGAGGGGTGCCTGGGTGGCTCAGTGGGTTAAGCATCCAACTTCAGCTCAGGTCATGATCTCACAGTTTGTGAGTTCGAGCCCCGCGTCCGGCTCTATGCTGACAGCTCAGAGCCTGGAGCCTGCTTCGGATTCTGTGTGTGTCTCTCTCTCTGCCCCTCCCCCTGCCCTGCTCATGCTCTGTCTCTCCCAAAAATAAATAAGCATTAAAAAAAATTTTTTTTAATAAAATAAAATAGAGCCCATGAGCCCAGTGGTTTTCTCCAGCAACTTTTGGCTATACTAGATTAAATGAGGATAAGGCTACCCAGAAACATATGGCCAACTAATCTTTGACAAAGCAGGAAGGAATATCCAGTGGAATAAAGACAGTCTCTTCAGCAAGTGGTGCTGGGAAAACTGGACAGCGACATGCAGAAGAATGAACCTAGACCACTTTCTTATACCATACACAAAAATAAACTCAAAATGGATGAAAGACCTAAGTGTAAGACAGGAAGCCATCAAAATCCTTGAGGAGAAAACAGGCAAAAACCTCTTTGATCTTGACAGCAGCAACTTCTTACTCAACACATCTCCAGAGGAAAGGGAAACAAAAGCAAAAATGAACTATTGGGACCTCATCAAAATAAAAAGCTTCTGAACAGCAAAGGAACAATCAGCAAAACTAAAAGGCAACTTACAGAATGGGAGAAGATATTTGCAAATGACATATTGGATAAAGGGTTAATATCCAAAATCTATAAAGAACTTCTCAAACTCAACACCCAAAAACCAAATAATCCAATGAAGAAATGGGTAAAAGACATGAATAGGAAAAAAAAAAAAAAAAAACCATGAATAGACACTTCTCCAAAGAAGACCATGAAAAAATGCTCAACATCACTCATCATCAGGGAAATACAAATCAAAACCACAATGACATACCACCTCACACGTGTCAGAATGGCTAATGTTAACAACTCACGCAACAACAGATGTTGGTGAGGATGCAGAGAAAGAGGATCTCTTTTGCATTGCTGGTAGAAATGTAAGCTGGTGCAGCCACTCTAGAAAACAGTATGGAGGTTCCTCAAAAACTTAAAAATAGAACCACCCTATGACCCAGCAATTGCACTATAGGTATTTATCCAGGGGATACAGGTGTGCTGTTTCAAAGGGACACATGCACCCCCATGTTTATAGCAGCACTATCAACAATAGCCAAAGTATGGAAAGAGCCCAAATGTCCATCGATGGATGCATGGATAAAGAAGATGTGAGATACACACACACACACACACACACACACACACACACACACACAATGGAGTATTACTCGGCAATCAAAAAGAATGAAATCTTGCCATTTGCAACTACGTGGATGGAACTAGAGGGTATTATGCTAAGCTAAATTAGTCAGAGAAAGACAAATATCATATGACTTCACTCATATGAGGACTTTAAGACACAGAACAGATGAACATAAGGGAAGGGAAGCAAAAACAGTATAAAAACAGGGAGGGGGACAAAACAGAAGAGACTCATAAATATGGAGAACAAACAGAGGGTTACTGGAGGGGTTGTGGGAGGGGGAATGGGCTAAATGGGTAGGGGGCATTAGGGAATCTAATCCTGAAATCATTGTTGCACTATATGCTAACTAATTTGAGTGTAAATTTAAAAAATAAAGTTTAAATAAATAAATGAGGATAAGGGTGATAGCAGGGCCCAACCAGGATTTGGGGAACTGAAAACAGAAGGAGGTTATTGGATGGTGAATAAAGTATTGTTGAGTGGATTGGAGGTCTTGATGACGTCAAAGAATTATTATAGTTGAAGTATTAGTATAAGTGAATTAGAAGTTAAGGAGGTAATTATTGGAGAAACAGATCTTGGATTCAAGATTTCACAGTGCACATACTTGTAGTGAAGAAGTTTGTGTTGTAATCATGGATGTTGGATCACTTCTCGGCCTTTTGGTTAAGATCAAGTGTGTAATCATGGATGTTGGTAATGTGGGATGGAAGAACAGATCATCCTGGATGAGGAGACCAGGATAGAAGATGAGTAATCCACATTGATGTGAAAGTCACTGAAAATCCTGAAAGGAACAACAGTGAAAAGGAGGACAATAAATCAGAGCTAAAGTCTTTAGGGAATAAGAGAGTGACCAAGAAAAGAGGTCAGGAGAAAACACTGCAACTGTATCATGAGCCTCTAGGTCAATGGAAACATTGAAGAAGGCAGGGAAGTTGGTTACACAACAACAGAGGAGGGCGCAGAAGATCCCTATGTCACTTTCTGGCCCCACTTAACAGAAGGAAGACTACAGAGGCCTTAAAAAGACCTATTGAAGGGGCGCCTGAGTGGCTCAGTTGGTTAAGCATCCGACTCAGCTCAGGTCATGATCTCACGGTTTGTGAGTTCGAGCCCCACGTCAGGCTCTGGGCTGACAGCTCAGAGCCTGGAGCCCACTTCAGATTCTGTGTTTCCCTCTGTCTGCCCCTCCACTGATTGCACTCTGTCTCTTGCATTGTCTCAAAAACAAATTAAAAAGAAAAAAAAAAGACCTACTGAACAATTCCATGTAGATATATTGTGCAAGTACACAAACACCTATAAACAAGGATAGTTACCAAAACATTATTTGTAATAATTTAAGAAAAAAAAAAAAACAAGGGGCACCTGAAACGGCTCAAGTCAGTTAAGTGTTGGAATTTAGCTCAGGTGTTGATCTCGCAGTTCGTGAGTTCGAGCCCGCATTAGGCTCTCTGCTGTCAGCACAGAGCCCGCTTCTGATCTTCTGTCCCCCTCTCTCTCTGCCCCTCTCCTACTCACTCGCTCTCTCTCAAAAATAATAAACATTTAAAAAAGGAAAAACAGAAACAAGCTAAATATCCGTCAGTAGAGGACTTGTTACCTAAATTGTAGTACAGTGCTATCTGTTCTTAAAAAATGGTGTAACTCTTCTTGGGGTAATACAAAAACTTTCTAAGATACATTGGATAGAAAAACAAGATGCTATAATATCCCTTTTGTGTAAAAAAAATATCTAAGCATAAATGTGATTATATACGTATGTGTATATAAACAAGTCTGCTTGGCTACAGGCATGCATAATATGTATGTAATATATATGCTTATGTATATAGTAAATATTTCTTGAAGAATTAACAAGAAAATGTTAATAGTGGTTACCTCTGGATGTTGAGACAGTAGTTAGATGTATACATACCTATCTTTCCCATTAGATATTGCATTAGGTATCATAATCTTGAAGTAAAAACTATGTTTTATTAATATTGGGTTTTTCACAATATTTAACACAGTGCTTTACAAATAGGTGTCCAATAGATGTTGTCAAATTTCTTATGTAGGCATTTAAAACAGTTGAAATGACAAGATTTACAGTTGGAAAATTTAAACTAAAGGATAAAATTGGTTGATGTTCCCAGAAAATTGAGATTTTTACAGTTTGCCATCAACTGTCCACAGTATTTTGCCTCCACTTGGCCTCATTCTCAGTTGTAGCCACTGTCTTGGATCATCACATTGAGAAGAGTCATTGATTTTAGTCATCTTTATGTAAGTTAAGTCTCATCATGATAGAGCTCCTTGGTTTTGTTGTTATTAGAAAGTATCAAAGGAGATGTGGCAAGAATACAACTTTTTTGCAAAACCAGGAACGCTTGTAGAAATGTTTTAGCCCTTAGCTATTAAATTCATGGTTTACCTGTTTGGCAGTATAGCCATATCTACAAATTGAGTTTTGATCTTTCTTCTGCAGATGGGACTCCCACATAGCCTATTTAACAGGCTCATTTTTCTTTCTCACTCCAGAATTGCTTCTTGTCCCTGATAAAAACAAGCAACTTAAACATTTGGTGAGAAAATGGAGCTATCTGGTCATGCATTCCATAGTCAATTCAAAACGGAAGTACTTTTTCACGTTTACACAAATTTAGTAGAATCTTGTTGTAGCAGTTTATTTTTGTTTCTATAAAGGCAGCAGTCCTTTAACATTGGCCTTTTTTCCAGTAAATGCTCATAAGATCTTTACTATCTGTAAGTGTATTCAAAAAATTAAATTTTAGCCATAAACACAGTGGTCCACAAAGTAGATAAAATATTGCCTCTTGGGGCGCCTGGGTGGCGCAGTCGGTTAAGGCGTCCGGCTTCAGCCAGGTCACGATCTCGCGGCCCCGTGAGTTCGAGCCCCGCGTCGGGCTCTGGGCTGATGGCTCAGAGCCTGGAGCCTGTTTCCGATTCTGTGTCTCCCTCTCTCTCTGCCCCTCCCCCGTTCATGCTCTGTCTCTCTCTGTCCCAAAAATAAATAAACGTTGAAAAAAAAAAAATTAAAAAAAAAAAAAATATTGCCTCTTAAAAGTTTAAGTTTTTCTACTCAGCTTATTCATGTATGGAAGTAATGATTTCCAGAAATACTATATGTGAGAATTTTTTGTTTATTTTTCTAATAAAATAAGGTGTAAATTGGTTGAGTTCTCAAGGTATCCTTGTATATCTATATACAGCATGAACTGACTGCTGTTTATTCTAATGTTTGTTGCCTGCATTAATTAATGCTTTTGGTTGCTATGGTGAATTACAGAGCACAGCAAGATGTGTACAAAGAATTGAACCTGTGTATTCCACTTAGCTCTAACCGTCATATAAAAATGATTTGTCGTGTATTTTACTGTTGGCCCCATCAGAACATCTACTTTTAAAATTCACCAGGGAAAGGAATGAAAAGGAAAAACGTCAGGGATTTTTTTTTTTCCGTTGATGTTCCTCCTTAAGCCAGTTTGAATAAGTAGTAGGAGGCTCAGGAAAACATTTATTAATGTTTTCATAACCAAATGTGACATAGTCATCTTTGTTAAGTACACAATTAAGTCAGACTGTAAGAGTCTATCCCTGTATCTAAGTTTTGTCCTTATGTTAATATAACTACACCCACAGGTACTGTCTGTGACATTTCTTCCCTCTCCAGTAACACGAAAATACTCTGGCACCCTGAAATTGTCAGGCTAAAGGGTGGAATTCTCAGACTCTACTCGGAGTCTGCTTGAGTTTGTTCCTTCCCAGTTCTCGCCTTTCTTTTCCATAAGAGACAGATGTACTCTTGAGGTAAATAGAGGGAAGCTATAGAAAATCAACAAATATTTTCCAGGATGATCCTCATTAGTCTGCCCAGCTGCTTTTTAAATTGACTTATCAGATTAGAAGCTCAAAACAGAAGTGTTCCTGTCTGGTTCTTCTCCCTGCAAGGGAGAAACTTCCTTCCCTTCTTCTTAATGAAATAATCTGTGCAATTCATGAGTATTTACTCAAGATAAACTGCATAACAGGTCTAGAGTTGTCCCTCAATGTAAAGAGTCTCACTGTAAAAAAATACTCATTTTTTTGAGAATGGAATTTCATTTCAGCTTTGAGGATTTTATTACTTCTCCGAACAGTGTAACTGCTTTTTTCCCCATTTTCCACCTAGGCTGACCTCAGATGGTTACAACATAGACCAAACAATTGACAGAATGTCTTCTGTCTCCTTGATGGCACATTCTTCCAACACTGGATTTTTTTCCTCCACAGAACTAATTCTTCACTTCCTTTAATGAATATTAAACCAGTAATGACTGTATTTGGGAAGCCATTATTATCTCAGCTCATTGGTACTTCTCGAATCAATATAGTGGGAAGAATTAAAAACTTATATCCTTCATAGTTTGGTGTTAAAAAGAAATTGCATATACCCATGAGGGTAATGCTATGTTAAAGGTTACAGAGATTCCTGTCCATATTTAAAATTATAGCCAACTGTAGCTTATTTGATCCCCTTAAGAAATCGATTTGTCCAACTCTTGATTTCGGCTCATGTCATGATCTCACTGTTCATGAGATTGAGCCCCTTATCGGGCTCTCCGCTGACAGCATGGAGCCTGCTTGGGATTGTCTCTCTCCCTCTCTCTCTGTCCCTCCCCCATGTATGTACATGCATGCGCTCTCTCTCTCTCTCAAAATAATAAAACAAATTAAAGAAAAAAATCTTTCCTAAAGATCTGACAAGAACTAAACTTGAGTTTTAGCTGTTCATGTTCCCCTTCTGTAGAAGTATTAATCCGAACTGAAACAGCCATGTCAGTTGGAGAAAAAGAAGAGAACCTGTATTTTGCCTGAATATTCAGTCCCCAAATAATTAAGAGCTAATCATACTTGGTGAAAAAATATTACTATCATAATCATACAGCATTTCTTAAGCAAATGACCTTTCTCCACAAGAAAAAGCTGGCCAGTAACTGGAGGCAAGGACTTGACGGAAAAAACCTTGATGGTATAGAGAATTTTAGTGATTCAGGTAATGCTTTCCTGCAAGTTTACAAAGAACCTCTTTCCCTACAGCCTAAAGCACTAGATTAATACTGGATTAATAACTTAGCCTAAAGGCTGGTATCTACTTCTTTGTGATACTAGAGGAAATAACACAAATTATAGCTTAGTGCCACTACAAATTCATTATTTCTAAACTCACTTGGGCCTTCCAGGACACTCAAACTTTTTTTAAAAATTCTTTTAACGTTTATTCATTTTTTGAGAGAGAGAGAGGGGAGGGGTAGAGTGCAAGATGGAGACACAGAATCCAAATATGTCAGCACAGAGCCAGATGGGGGGCTTGAACTCATGAACCGAGAGATCATGACCTGAACCAAAGTCAGACGCTCAGCCGACTGAGCCAACCAAACTTTTAAAAGTGTCTTTTAAACATGAAGGATACTCATACTTTTATGTACCCTTGATTCTCTCACTTTGTCTCATTCTCCACATCAGTTTTGAATGTTTTCCATTCTCTTCAAATCACCTAATCCACCCCAGAGCCCAGCAGTGTTTCCTAGAGAAAAAAATTGAATCTGTCAGACATTAACTCCCTCAGTGTCTAGCCCCCATTTTTATAAACTTATTTACATATCCCTACCTTTATGTCCTTCCTCCACTCTAACGGAAATACATCCTTTTTTCCTATTTGGAGCTAATCACTCTGTCAACACTCTTGTCTTAGACTCCTGTCATCTCCTGAGACCTTCCTGTGTTGATTCCCTCCTTCTCTTTCCCTCCCTCCTATATTTTCAGCTTCTCCTTGTCTAATTACTTTCCCACAGACTATGAGCATACTCGGGTTTCTCCTATTAAACAAGCAACAATTCTAAAGCCCTTGAGCCTGCGTTCTTCTCTGTCTCCTTCCTTTCACCGCCAGGCTTCTTGAATGAAATCACTGTCTTCACTTCTTCAATCCATGCAGCCTGGGTTCTTACTCCAAAATAATACACTAAGACTTTTCTTACAAATGCACATCACAGCAGCATGCACCGCGGTCTCTTTCAGTCCTCACCTTACTTACCCACTGTGCATTTGACACTGTTAACCATTCTGTTCTTCTTGAAAGTCACTTGTCCATTGGCCACTCCCTTCTGGTTCTCCTCCTACTTTTCTGACAGTTTCTCAGTTACCTTTGCTGGCTATTCATCTTGCTTAGCCTGTAGATGTTAAAGATTCCCCAAAGCTCTGTCTTTGGGTTCTCTTCTCATACTACACGACCTCCTTAAGTAGAACTCCTTGCTCCTGGATGAATCAGTCGGTTAAGCGTCCAGCTCTTTGTTACAGCTCAGGTCATGATCTTACAGTTCGTGGGATCGAGCCCCATGTCTGGCTCTGCGCTGACAGTGCAGGGCTTGCTTGGGATTGTCTATCTCCCTCACTCTCTGCCCCTCCCCTCTCACACGCTCTATCCCTCTCTCTCTATCTCTCCCTCTCTCTCAAAATAAATAAACTTTCTTCAAAAGTTAAAAGAAAAAAAAAAAAGAACTCCTCTATTTCCATGGCTTCAGCTGCCACCTGTATTCAGGGAAATCACTAGGCCTAAACGTCCAGATAGATGTTTAGTGGACGTCTCTGTTGGGATGCTCCACAGGTATCTCCAATACATGTTTTTGTCTTATTTTGCGTGAATCAGTCTTGCTTGCTTTCTCAAACCTAAACCACTATACCTAGTCACCAAAACCAGAAAACTTAAACATATAATGTCCTCTCCCTTTATCCTCATCCTCCACATTTAATCATTGACCAAATTCTGAAGAGTCCTCATTTTTTGTGTCTTCTATATCCAGTCCCTCTCTACACTCCTGGTATTTCTTTAGTTCCATTTTTCACCATGTCTTTCTAGAAGTCTTACAATAGCCTTTTGTTTCCCAGTTTTTCCTACCTGCATCCCCTAGTCCATTCTCACACAACTGCCAAAATTGTCCTTCAAAAAAGCACATTTGATCAAGGTACCTGTTAAAACCCTTCAGTGACTCCCCCATGGCCTAGAAGACTCAAGGCGTTCCATTGTCTGGCCCATGCTTACTTCTCCCTCTCTTTCTCTCACTATGTCTCTAATTTATCTGCTTCATTCCAGCCATAACAGGGGAGTTAGGATGAATCCAGTTTTTGTCCTAAGCAACTGAAAGAATAGACTGGCCGTCAACTAAGATGGGGAAAGCTATAGGTGAAACAAGCTTGGGGGAGGTTAGGAATCTGAACATTTGAGTTGAGAAATTTGTTAAACATCCAAGTAGAAGTGTCAAGTAAATAGATATTTAAGGCTGGCATTTAGGAGAGAGGTCTGTCTGGGCTGGAGACAGAGATTTGGGAGTCATCAGCAGAGAGATGTATTTAGAAACCATACAACTTGGGTGTGATCATCTAGGGATAATCAGTAGGCTCAATAGAACTTTCTACAGTGATGGAAATGTGCTCTGTGCTGTCCTGTAAGGTAGTCATTAGCCACATGTGACTGTTGAGTACTTGAAATGTGACTAGTTCTGTTGAAGAACTAAATATTAATTGATTGATTGATTGATTGATTGATGTTTTAATGTTTTTATTTATTTTTGAGAGAGAGAGAGAGAGAGAGAGAGACTGAGCACGAGCAGGGGAGGGGCAGAGAGAGAGGGAAACACAGAATCCAAAGCAGGCTCCAGGCTCTGAGCTGTCAGCACAGATCCCAGCGCGGGGTTCGAACTCACACACTGTGAGATCACGACTTGAGCTGAAGTCGGACGTTTAGCCAACTGAGCCTCCCAGGTGCCCCCGATTATTTTTTTAGAAAGAGAGAACAAGCAGGAGAGGAGTAGAGGGAGAGGGAAGAAGAGAACCTTAAGAAGGCTCCATGCTCAGCGCAGAGCCCCACACAGGGCTTGATTTCACGACTGAGATCATGATCTGAGCCGAAACCAAGAGTCAGATGCTTAATCAGCTGAGCCACCCAGGTGCTCCCTGACTATTTTATTTTATTTTAATTAATTTTTAAATGTTTATTGAGAGAGCACGTGTGAGTGGGGGAGGGGCAGAGAGGGAGAGAGAGAATCCCAAGCAAATTCCTTGCTGTCAGTGCAGAGCCCAATATGGAGCTCGATCTCACAAACCATGAGATCGTGACCTGAACCAAAATCAAAGAGTCAGACACTTAACCCACAGATCCACCCAGGCACCCTTATTTTATTTTAATTAATTTAAATAGCCATATGTGGCTAGTGGTAACTACACTGGGCAAAGTAGATCTGGAGAGTAAGTGTAGTTGAGGAAGAAAGGAGGACTAGTGACTGGGCTCTGGGCATTCCACCATTAAGAGGTCAAGGAGATGAGGTGAAGCCATCAAGGAACACTGAAAAATAGCAACTAATGAAGTAAGAAGAAAACCAAGAATGTGATGCCCTGGAAACCAAGTGAAGAAAGTATATTGAGGAGGAATAAGTGATCAATTTAGTCAACTTAGAAGGACTGGGCAGCCTGGGTGGCTCAGTCGGTTAAGTGTCCAACTCTTGATTTCAGCTCAGGTCGATCCCAGGTCGTGGGATCAAGCTCCATGTCAGGCTTTGCACTAAGCGTGGAGCCTGCTTGAGATTCTCTTTCTTTTTCTTTCTCTCTCTCCCTCTGACCCTTTCCCCTGCTCACACACACTCTCTAAAATAAAATTTAAAAAAAAAAAAAAAAAAAAGGATCAAAAGCCTTGATAATACACGGTACTTGAAAGGTTGTGGACGGGGCGCCTGGGTGGCTCAGTCAGTTGGGCGGCCGACTTCAGCTCAGGTCACGATCTCGCGGTCCGTGAGTTCGAGCCCCGCGTCAGGCTCTGGGCTGATGGCTCAGAGCCTGGAGCCTGCTTCCAATTCTGTGTCTCCCTCTCTCTCTGCCCCTCCCCTGTTCATGCTCTGTCTCCCTCTGTCTCAAAAATAAATAAACGTTAAAAAAAAAGAAAAAAAGAAAGAAAGGTTGTGGAGAAATAGACACTTTCCTGAGTTGCTGGCGGAATGACATCTGTGGAGCAGCTTGGTGACATCTACCAAAGTTTAAAATGCACACTAAAGGGCGCCTGGGTGGCTCAATTGACAAAGCGTCTGACTCTTTGATTTGGGCTCGGGTCATGATCTCATGGTTTGTGGGACAGAGCCCCACATCGGGCTCTGCACTGACAGCACGGAGCCTGCTTGGGATTCTCTCTCTTCTCCCTCTCTGCCCCTCCCCTGCTCGTGCTCGCTCTCTCTCCAAATAAATGAATAAGCTTTAAAAAATAATAACAGGGGCGCCTGGGTGGCAGTCGGTTAAGCGTCCGACTTCAGCCAGGTCACGATCTCGCGGTCTGTGAGTTCGAGCCCCGCATCAGGCTCTGGGCTGATGGCTCGGAGCCTGGAGCCTGTTTCCGATTCTGTGTCTCCCTCTCTCTCTGCCCCTCCCCCGTTCATGCTCTGTCTCTCTCTGTCCCAAAAAAAATAAATAAGCGTTGGAAAAAAAAAAAATAACAAAATAAAATGCACACTAGATCCAAGATAAGGGCAAGGAGCAGAACAGTGCACATAAAATGCTTTTATTTATGTGTGTGTGCTATAAATACATATACATATATATGTAGTGTGTGTATATATGTATGTGAATATGTATATGTGTGTATATTTGCATATATACCATAGATAATATCTATGAAAGAACACAGAAGATTCAAGTAGTAGTGTTTGCCTCTACACAAATTGAAGTGTGAGAGCACTGTGGCAGGGAGGAAACTCACTTTTTTTATAGTATTCCTTTTTGTGTTTTATACCATATGCAAACATTTATCTAGGTTAAAATAGCATATTTTAAAATAACAAAAACGATTATAGAATATATAATAGCAAGTAACTCCTAAAGCGTTGTAGTGCTAAGTACATCGTTTCAGGTAAGTAGACTTAAATGAAGTTTATTTTGTCTTAAAAAGTAAATTTAGTATTTAAAGGCATGATTTTAAGTTCCAAGTTCACACAGAAATGTCATGATTGACTCTCTACCTAATTAGTTGCAAAACAACTACCTTTTCATCATCTGGAGCCTCTTAGTGGGTATCTCTGCAATTCAGATTCTCAGAACATTTTTAATTATGGTCATAATATCTGATTCTGTTTCCATGAAGTGCCATAAGAATAAATACTCTCTCAGCTAATTCCTTCATGGTGTTTTAGAAAGAGATGAACAGAAAGGAAATGTAGGTTCTCTTTTTCATGATTTATACATAAGCACATATGATTAAAGATGTTTCTGTTTAATTTTGTGCTATAACCTCCAAATGGATGCTTCTGCTTGATGTAGTTTTAAATAATGTGCAGTTAAGTCATTTAATAAAATTACTTGCCTACTAAAATTAAGTAATTGTATCTTCTTTTGATGGCATGAGAAAAAACAAGGCAAACTTTAACAGTTTTGGAATGATATGGTCTCCTTCTTGTGAGTATCTACAGAAGGGACCAATAGGAGGTCCTTACTTTTTTCCCCCCTCCCCACCGAGGTCCACTTACTTTGTTATAAGCCATTCTGATAAAGGTTGGAACACATAAAACTGCACTGTGCTACCCACACAGTGGATAAGTGAGGCAAGTGACTGAGTTGATGTGTCAGTATCTCCAGTATCAAAACCAGACGCAAGAGTTTTTCATTTGTTTGTTTTCAGGGTTTTTTTTTTTTTTTTTCTTGGTTTTTCAAAGGATTCAAGAACAAAGATTTTACAAAGAGGTAGATTTCCTAGAAGTGTCATTATTTATGTGTCCCAATCTCTTTTTACACTCAAAATACTAAATGTTTCTAGTTTCCATCTTATGGGAACATCCCAATATACCGGTACTTTCCAAAATACTTTAAGGTCCTTGGACAGAGGCCATTGTAATGACACTGTACTAAGTATTTGATACAGGGCTTATATACGAAAGGAGTTGTGTAGTACAAGCATAAATTACTGCTATATTGATATCGTGTCACAGTGAAGTACTCTGAAGCCTCTTGAATATAAAAGAATATTTCTACATTTGGTTCTAGCAAACACTATTGTGCTATTCTGAAATCCACAGCACAGAAATTATAAGACATCCGCTCATAAACAGAAAGCAAATCACTATTCAGCATTTCCTGCTCTGTTTCCTGCCAATTTCAGATAATTAAAACTTTTTTTAAGCCTTTTATTCTATTCTGCTTTAATTCTGCTTCTTCCACCAAAAATGAAAGATTTAGAAATTAAAACTGTGCATATCATTGTAACAACAAATCTTTGCCTTTTTCCCCTCCTATCCTATGATACTGACTTTTCTTCATTATTGCAGACCTCAGGATATCGTTGTGTTTATAATTGGAGGAGCCACCTATGAAGAGGCTCTAACAGTTTATAACCTGAACCGTACCACTCCTGGAGTGAGGATTGTCCTGGGAGGAACCACAGTGCATAACACAAAAAGGTAAGGGAGAACATTCCATCCTACAACTCTGTTCCCCTTCCTAGAGAATAAAGCTTAAATTCCTTTTATGTAGGAAAGGTAAGGTCAATGTTGAGTAAACTGCTCTAGACCAAAATGCAACAGTTCATAGAGCAATTTAGCAATTTAGACTTGGTGTGAAATGAAGGATCTATACTCCCATTAGGTTCATAAATCACTTAATTAGTTCAAGAGACCTAGAGTATAAGTACTAGCCTGTACTGTTAACACTTTATATTTCTTATGTTCAAAAAAGGAGAAATCTAATAGCCACAGACTGGCACTTTGAAAATACTAAAGCATAATCGTATTGAATTCCATGAGTTTTTCTATTTTGTTTATTAATTACATTTATTCAATAAGTAGTAAGAAGAATACAAAGATAAATAAGATACAGATCCTACTTCAAGGAAGTCATTGTCTGTTAGGAAAGATAGAACATGAAAAAAATAACAAAGTAAGTGCCTGGAGAGACAGACTAAAGAGCCATGGCTTCTCAGTGTGACTAAGAAAAATTAGCAAATATTTCATGGAGAAGATAGTGCATAAGCTGAGCCATGGGTAGAAAACAGACACGAAGAGGAAGAATACATTCTAGGCAGAGTTAACCACATGAACAAGTTACAGAAGCTGTAGGCAACACGCATAGGAAAAGAAGAGCAAATAGTCAACCAGCTGGAATGTGCACAATAAGTGAAAACGTTGACTGAATGCTATAATTGTGAAAGGCCTTGAATTCCAGGCTGAGAATGAAAATGAAGAATCATTGAAAGTATTTAAGCAATAGAAATTACAAGAGAGTCACAGTATTTTAGGAAGATTAATTTGGAAACTAAGGGTAGGAGAGGCACCTGGGTGGCTTAGTCAAGTAAGTTTCCGACTCTTGATTTTGGCTCAGGTCATGATCTCACAGGTTTTGAAATCAAGCCCTACCTTGGGCTCATGCTAACAGGGCAGAGCCTACTTGGGATTCTCTCTACTGTCTCTCTGCCCCTCCTCCCTCTCGTGTACGCTCTCTCACTCTCTTAAATAAATAAACTTTAAAAAACAAAAAACTAAGAGTAGGAAAGATAGGAGGAGATGGAGAACTGTGGTATGATAGTTGAATTTAATGATGGGGCACTGAGAGATCTATCCATGCTGAGCCAGGAACACATGGATACATCAGGAGTCATTTAGAGGTGTTTGTGTTCTGTTTTGTTTGTATTGCTGTTTGGCCTTTTAACATAACTTTTCCCCTTTATCATGGAAGTAATATGTATTTATTTTGAAATTCTTTTCATTCAGAAAATATAAAGAGAAAAAAAAGCTTCCATAATCTAACCATTGTTACACTTTGATCTTTCCAAGCACGTTTTTTTTTCTGAATTAAGTTTACTTATTTATTCTAAGAGAGAGAGAGAGAAAGCATGAGTGGGGGAAGAGCAGGCAGAGGGAAAGAATCCCAATGCAGGGCTTAAACTCACGAGATCATAACCTGAGCTGAAACCAAGAGTCAGATGCTTAACCAACTGAGCCACCCTGGTGAGACCTTTTTTTTTCTGAGCCTGATTTATGTGAGTGTATCAGCAGAAAGGGATATCTTATACATTCTGTTTTATGACCTGAATTTTGTAGTCTATGATGTATACATCTTTTAGTGTTAAGTATATAATCATTCATTCATTAAACAAATATTAATTGAAAGGTAAGATTACCAGAGTTTGAATCCTGACTTTCCCTCTTACTGTTTAGGCAAATTACTTAACTGCTTTGTCAGTTTTCCAGAGCTTACTGGCCATTTATATAGCTCTTTTTGAATTGCTAGTTCATATTGTTTTTTTTTTTTTAAGTTTATTTATTGAGAGAGAGAGAGAGCACATACAAGTGTGCACACACAGGTGTGGGGGGTGGGGGGAGGCAGAGAGAGTAGGAGAGAGAGAATCCCAAACTGGCTTCTCGCTATCAGTGCGGAGTCCAACGTGGGGCTCAAACTCATGAACTGTGTGATCATGACCTAAGCTGAAACCAAGAGTCAGATGCTTAACTGACTGAGCCACCCAGGCACTCCTTTTTTTTTTTTTTCTAAGTTTCTTTACTTGCCCAGTTCATATTCTTTGCCCATTTTACAATTTGGTTATTTTTTGCCAATGATTTTTATTAATTATATCTATATAATTAAGGATATTGACCATTTGTTACATATTTTAGCAAATCTTTTTTCTTGTTTGATGATCCGTTTTATAGTATTCACAGTATTTTGTATAAAAGTTTTTATTATATTTTATTTTTACTTTTATGTAGTCAAAACTACCAGTGATTTCTGCCTTTGGTGCTGTTCTTAGTTCTTTCCCAGCCAAAATTATTTAAATGCTAACCTCTATTTTTTCCATTTTTAGGACTTGCATTTAAAGTTATAGCTTTATAATCCATCAAAATTTTATTTTGTAGTAAATTGTGCGGTAGTTTCCTTTTATAATTATAGAAATATATACTTGCATACTTCATTACATA
The DNA here is from genome assembly GCF_018350155.1 of Leopardus geoffroyi. Classification (NCBI taxonomy): domain Eukaryota; kingdom Metazoa; phylum Chordata; class Mammalia; order Carnivora; family Felidae; genus Leopardus; species Leopardus geoffroyi. The sequence goes on from NC_059328.1 coordinate 105,059,936, forward strand.
CAGAGAAGTGTATGAATGATAAGCAGACAGCTCAATGAAATATGACGAAGTGAATACAACTATGTCACTACTACCCAAACCAAGTCGTAGAATGTTACCAGCATCTCCAGAAGTCTCCCTTATGCCTCACGTCCCCTCCTTGTCACAACTCTCACAAAGTAATCACTATTTTGACTTCTATCACCACAGATTAGTTTTACCTGCCCTTAAAAGATATTTGTTGAATGAATGAAGAAACAGGTTAAAAGTAATCTATTTCTGCCTTTCTCACAAATAATACAAGGATCTTGGAATGATCAGAAGGAACTCTGATCAGCTTCCTCCCAACTGACAAGCTATCATAGGTAGCATTTTGGTTCCATCTTGTTTTTATAATTATGATTAATTTGGTTAATCATCATCATTATTTTTCAGTTGTCATTATGTATTTGCTTACCCTGCCCCCCAACACTGGCTTTTTCACTCTGCTCCTCTCTAATCCAATTTTCTTCTTATTAAAAACATCCTTGGGGCACCTGGGTGGCTCAGTCGGTTAAGCGTCCGACTCTGGCTCAGGTCATGATCTCACTGCTCTTGGGTTTGAGCCCCGCGTCAGACTCTGCGCTGACAGCTCAGAGCCTGGAGCCTGCTTCAGAGTCTGTCTCCCCTGCTTACGCTCTCTCTCTCTCTCAAATATAAAATTAAAAACATTTTTAAAAATCCTTTAGTAGTTCTTTTAGCTACTAGTCAATTTGATTTTTTTTATAAAAAGATCTTAGTTTATTAAGTTTAGAAATCCAGGTTGATAATTTACTCTCAGCACTTAAAAGTCAGAAGAAATGGAATATTATTTTTAATTGTTGCTGTTAAGTCTCCTTTCAATATAATTATTTTTTTGAGTTGTAGGCAATATATTCTCTGATTCTTTTAAGATTGTCTTTGATGTTCTTGTTTCAGTATTATGTATCTAAATGTGAATTTATATTTATAGTAGTTGGCATGAAAACTCATGTTTGGCAAAATTATTGGAAAATTTCTAGTCATTATTTCTTTTAACATTGCTGCTTTTCTGTTTCCTCTGTTCCATCCTTCTGGAACTCCTATGAGATATGTTTTGTCTCTTAACCTTTCATTTATATTATCAATTCATATCTCTCTGTGCTGCAGATCTGTGTAATTTTTCAGATCAGTATTCCATTTCAATAATTCTCTCTTCATCTGTGTCTAATCTGTGTTTATTTTAATTTGTCCATTCAGGTTTTAACTTCAAAGGTTATATTTTTATGTCTATAAGTTCTTTTTGCTTCTTTTTCAAATTTTCTTGATATTTTGTTAATTTCTTCTTCCCTCATGTTTTCAAATTCCTCATTTTTCTTTAATCACATTAATTCTATAACCTAAAATACTTTCTAGTTCCTGAGCAAATAATCTTTTATGTAAAAATAAGAAAGTGGGGCATTTTTGCAAAAGCTTTAGATTAGAGTCTTCCAACTAGCCAGATTTGGTATTTCCTCATCTGACCTAACAGTATGCTAAGCAGTACACTGAATTATGTTTGAGCTAATAGCCTCAGCAATAGAAGGTTCATTAAAATCTTGAACAGGATTGTTTGCTGGCCCTAACCAATGAAACTTTTTAAGAAGGAGGGAGTTACTATGGTAACTACCAACCTGGAAAAAAAATTAATTAATGTTTGCAATACAAAAATGATCCAAAGTCAGGTTTTTATCATTTATAAAATGATAAAATCATCAATCAGGTTTTTATCATATATATTTCATAAATATATAACCTCTAGTTAATAGATCGTGAAATTTATCATTATCAGTAAAAAGATAGTGGAATTTGTATTTCAGAGATCAATTATCATAAAGGCCTAAATAATCAAAAGCAACTTAGCTTCAGCTTTTAGTGGAAAGGCTCCATTTTCATGATGAACGTGGGCTACGTTGGGTGTTGCTAAGCATGTTGCATAAGTCCACATCTCTTAATATATTTTGAAATCTTGGACTCTCAATAAGTGGAAAGGTTAATATTTTTTTAAATCCGTTTCATAACTGGATATAGTAGGGCTTCTGTGAGCTGGCAATAAAACCTTCATTTGGGGGAGAGTAAGTTTAATAATTTGTTTCTGTAAATTGTTGGGGTTTAATTTTTATGAAGGGGTGTATTATGCAATTCCCTATGTAATATGGGGGTTATTTCTTAAGGAAGAGTCCAAAGAAATAAGTGACACACAGCATTGACCCCAAGAGTTCAATGGCACAGAAGTACTATTTTAAGAGATTGTAGTGATCAGGAAATAGTATACTTTTAGATGTGAGTGATGAATGCCCTCCTTTTATACTTGGAATCACGTAAAATGTGGTATGGGCTACCCCACAAGGCTATTGATTAATAGATGTCTCAATAAACAGGAAAGAAATCATGTCTCATAGCTGGGAGTGTGATGTGCTGATAGAGGAACTACTATCCCTCTAGAGTGGGAAATGCCTATTGCAGGATATTTCTGGGATACAGGTCACTTGATTTCCCTGATCTCTTAAGTAAAACCTTAGATCAATAGAGGTTTATTCTGTAGTCAGATACCACCACTTACTAGTTTATGATTTGGGCCAAGATACTTAATGTAATGGTAAGTAGGTCAAAAATGATCTCCTGCATCCTAGAAAATTACATGTAACCTTATCTCTCATGTAGCAATTTTAATAATCTTCATCCTGGGATACCTTCTATTTCTAAAAGACATCAAGATTTTTTTAAACTTTTTTTTAACATTTATTGCTGAGAGATAGAGAGAGACAGAGCACAAGCAGGGAAGGGGCAGATAGAGAGGGAGACACAGAATCTGAAGCAGGCTCCAGCTCTGAGCTGTCAGTACAGAGCCTGATGTGGGGCTTGAACCCACAAACCATGAGATCATGACCTGAGCTGAAGTCAGATGCTTAACTGACTGAGCCACCCAGGCACCCCAAGACATCAAGACTTTAAATGGAGATATACATTAGTTGAATCTGAAATTCAACTTGCCATTCAAAGTTATAATTTACAGGTGCCTCCGTGGCTCAGTCAGTTAAGCGTACAACCCTTGGTTTTGACCCAGGTTATAATCTCACAGTTCATGAGTTCAAGCCCCGCATTGGGCTCTGTGCTGACACTGCAGAGCCTGCTTGGGATTCTCTCTCTCTCCCTCTCCCTCTGCCTCTCTCTCTCTCAAAATAAATAAACTCTGAAACACAAAAGTTTTAAAAAAAGGTTATAATTTAAGTTGCACTTTCTCAAGTACCTTTTTTTTAATGGAGGTATAATTGATATATAACACTATATTAGCTTCAAGTATACAGCATGTACATTACAAAATGATCACCACAGTAAGTCTAGTTAACATCCATCAGCATATATAGTTACAAAAAATGTTTTTTCTTGTGATGGGAAACATTTAAGGTTTACTCTCTTCGCAACTTTCAAATATACAATGTAGTATTATTAACTAGAGTTTCCAGACTTTACATTATATCCCCCTGATTTACTTATTTTATAAAATGAGTTTTGCACCTTTCAACTCCCTTCACCTATCTCACCCATCCCTCCACCCACTGCCTCTGGCAACTACCAATCTTTTCTCTGTATCTGTGAGCTTGGTTTGTTTTATTTTGTTTTGCTTTGTTTAGAGTCTACATATAAGTGAGATCATACAACATTTGTCTTTCTCTGTCTGGTTTATTTCACTTAGCATAATGCCCTCAAGATCCAGCTATATTTTCACAAATGGCAAGTTTCCTTTTTTTTTATGGCTATTATTTCATTGTATAGATATGCACCACATTTTCTTTATCCATCCATCTATGGATGGACCCTTAGGTTGTTTTCTTATCTTGGCTATTGAAAATAATTCTGCAGGGTGCCTAGATGGCTCAGTTGGTTAAGCATCTGACTCTTGATTTGGGCTCAGGTCATGATCTCATGGTTCATGAGATTGAGCCCCAAGCCCGGTTCTGTGCTGACAGCATGGAACCTGCTTGGAATTCTCTCTTTCCCTCTCTGTCTCTGCCTGCACACATGCTCTCTCTCTCAAAATAAATCAATATTTTTTTAAAAAAGAAAGTAATTCTCCAACGAACATGGGGGTATGTATATCTTTTTGAGCTAGTGTTTTTGTTTTCTTTACATAAATACCCAGAAGTGGAATTGCTGGATCATATGGTAGTTCTAGTTTGAATTTTTTGAGGAACCTCCATATTCTATTCCATAGAGACTACAACAGTTTACATTCCCTCAACAGTACATAAGAATTCCCTTTTCTCCACATCCTTGCCAACAGTGGTTATTTTTTGCCCTTTTGATAATAGCCATTCTAACAGGTGTGAGGTAATGGCTCATCCTGGTTTTGATTTGCATTTCCCTGATGACTACTGATGTTGAACATCTTTTCATGTACCTGTTGGCCTTCAGTATGACTTCTTTGGAAATATGTTCATTCAAATCCTCTGCCCATTTTTTAATCAAATTATTTTTTTTAATGTTTATTTATTTTTGAGAGAGTGAATGAGTGGGATAGGGGCAGAGAGAGAGGGAGGCACAGAATCCAAAGCAGGCTCAAGGCTCTGGGCTGTCAGCACAGAACCCAACATGGGCTTGAACCCATGAACCATGGATCATGACCTGAGCTGCAGTCAGATTGCTTAACCAATCTGAGTCGCCCAGGCACCCCTAATTGAATTGTTTGTTTGTTTTTTTCATTGAGTTATATGAGTTCTTTATGAATTTTGGATATTAACCCCTTATTGGATTATGATTTGCAAATATTTTCTCCCATTCAGTAGGTTTTTCATTTTGTTGATGACTTCCTTTGCTGTATAGAAGCTTTTTAGTTTGATGAGGTCTCACTTGTTTATTTTTTTTTTTCTTGCCTTTGCTTTTGGTATCAAATCCAAAAAATTATCATCAAGACCAATGTCAGGGAGCTTACTGCTTATGTTTTCTTATAGGAGTTTTATGGTTTCAGATCTTTTTTTAAATTTTTTTATTTTATTTTTTTTTAGATAGAGTGCACATGCGTGTGTGCATGTGGGCAGGGGAGGAGCAGAAGGAGAGGAGAGAGAATCTTAAGCAGGCTACACACCCAGCACAGAGCCAAATGCAGGGCTCCATCTCATGACTGACGCCATGAGATCATGACCTGAGCCAAAATTAAGAGTCGGACACTGGGGCACCTGGGTGGTTCAGTCGGTTAAGTGTCCGACTTCGGCTCAAGTCATGATCTCACAGTTTGTGAGTTCAAGCCCCACATTGGGCTCTGTGCTGACAGTTCAGAGCCTGGAGCCTGTTTCGGATTCTGTGTCTCCCTCTCTCTCTGCCCCTCCCCTGCTCCTGCTCTGTCTTTCTCTGTCTCTCAAAAAATAAATAAATGTTTAAAAAAAAAAAAAAAAGGGTCGGACACTTAACCAACTGAGCCATCCTGGTGCCCCATGGCTTTAGATCTTATATTCATGTCTTTAATCCATTTTGAGTTTATTTTTGTGTGTGGTATAAGATAGTGGTCTAGTTTCATCCTTTTGCATGTGGCTGTCCAGTTTTCCCAACACCATTTACTGAAGAGACTATCCTTTCCCCGTTGTATATTCTTGCCTCCTTTGCCATAAATTAATTGGCCATATATGCAAGAGTTTATTTCTGGACTCTCTGGTCTGTTCCATTGATCCGTTTGTGTTACTACCATACTACTTTGATTACTATAGCCTTGTAATATATTTTGAAATCAGGGAGCACATTGTCTCCAGCTCTTTTCTTTCCTAAGATTGCTTTGGTTATTCAAGGTCTTTTGTGGTTACAAATTTTTTTATTCTATTTCTATGAAAAATGTCATTGGAGTTTTGATGGGGATTGCATTAAATCTGTAGATTGCTTTGGGTAGTGTAGATATTTTAACAATATTAATTCTTTTAATCCATGAGTATGGAATATCTTTCCGTTTATTTATGTCTTCATTTTCTCTCATCAATGTCTTATAGTTTTCAATGTACAGGTCTTTTCACCTCCTTGCTTAAATTTATTCCTAGGTATTTTATTCTTTTTGATATAACTGTAAATGGGATTATTTTTTTAATTTCTCTTTCTGATAGTTCATTATTAGTGAATAGATATGCAATAGATTTCTTTTTATTGATTTTGTAACCTACAACTTCACTGAATTATTCTAATATTTTTTTGGTAGAGTCTTTAGGTTTTCTGTAAATAATATCATGTCATCTGCAAAAAGTGACAGTTTTACTTCTGACTTTCCAATTTGAATGCCTTTTTTTTTTTTCTTGCTTAATTGTTCTGGCAGGGATTTCCAATACTATGTTGAATAAAAGTGGTGAAAGTGGACATCCTTGTCTTGTTCCTGATCTTAGAGGAAAAGCTTTTCAGCTTTTCACCGTTAACTGTGATGTTGGGTGTGGGCTTGTCATAGATGACCTTTATTATGTATGTTGAAGTACATTCCCACTGTACCCACTTTGTTAAGAATTTTTATCTAAAATGGATGTTGAATTTTGTCAAATGCTTTTTCTGTATCTAGTGAAGTGATCTGATCGTATCATTTTTTATCTTTCATTTTGTTAATGTAATATATAAGCATCTTCTTTCTTTAAAACAATTCTTTTGTGACAACATTTTTCGGTGATTCAAGTACTGGTTACAGTGAAGCAGAGTTCCACAGCCTTCTGTAGTTACAGGGTTTGTTTCTATAGGTCCTGCTCTAAGTGTAATTGTGATCATCTTTGTTTAGGTTTAAACAAGATTTAAATCTTGTTTAAAAGATTAAACAAACTTTTTTTTAAGTTTATCTATTTACTTTGAGAGAGAGAGTAAGAGTCAGGGAGGGGCAGAGAAAAAGGGAGAGAGAGAATCCCAAGCAGGCTCCACATTCAGTGCAGAGCCCAACACACAAGGCTTTATCCCATGAATGGTGAGATCATGGCCTGAACCGAAATCAAGAGTTGGTTGCTTAACTGACTGAGCCACCCAGGCGCCCTGATTTAAACACCATTTAAAATAGAAGGCGTGTATTTGCTGCTAAGACACCAAGGAATTTTGCAGAAGCTAATTATCTCCTTAGCAACATTCTTAATAAAGTTGCCTCCAGATAAAGAGAGGCAGTCAATATTATCTCCTCTCCATAGCCATATGAAGTTTAATATGAATTTTGATTTACTTTCCCTTCTCTTTTTTATGCATAATGAAATACAAAGAAAAAAAAAAGATACTAACCAGTCACAGGGACCTCTTTAAAGGCATAATTTTCATGCTTCTTTGCAGAGAACCTGCCCTAAAAAGGATCTGGGTAGTGGATTTAGCAGAGATCTGAACACATACAGGTGTGCTTTCCCTGAATGGTTAGTCTGTTGTGTCTCTGGGGTCCATGCAGGTTTGCAGTGTATACACTGTGGTCTCCTGTCTCAGTGTTTTCCCTTCTTATGGAATTAATATTCCGCCCCCCCCCCCCCCCACCACCACTACCAACTTCCTTCTTATTTGTTTCATTAGTCATACTGGCCTAATATACCCTCAATTGCTGGTCGGGGAGTGGGTGGGGGTCAAAATTTCAACTTCTAGGAATTGTATATGATATGAGTTGTTCCATAGCACAACCGAGATTTTCACCAACATCTGTGTGGAACAGTCAGAAGTCTTACTGCCCTAGTTGAGAGTTCTAGAATTCATAAATAAATATATATTGAACACATGAGAACAGCATAAAGTTCATAGTTCACTCACTCATTCAGCAAATAAATTCAGCTCAGTAAATGAGCATGGGAGTTACTTCCGTGAATAACATAAAGATCCTAGCCCTCGTGAAAGTTACATTTTAATGCAGAGGGAGACAGAAATAAACAATAAACTTAATAAGTAAACTTGATAGTAAATCAGGTGACAAATACTATGGGAGAAAAAAAGCAAAGCAAGGTAAAGGGCAATTGGTATTGCATGGGGGCTGTGGGAGGTAAGTTACCCTCCTCAGCATGGTGTCAGAAAAGGCCACATTAAGAGATTTGAGGAAAGACTTGAAGGGGTTGAGGGAGTGAACCAAATAGGTGGAGGGAAGAACATTTCGGGCACAGCAGAGCTAGTGTCCTAAGGCACAGACATGCAGTGTGTCTGAGGAGACAGGAGAGGCTGAGGAAAGGAGAGGGAGATGTGCTGTCAGAGAGGAATCTGGAACCTGACAGGGGAGGTAGTGTCCACTGTCTCGAGCACTGGTTTGCATTGTAAGTTAGCATGGAAGGGTTTGGGTTTTCTTCACAGTTCTATTGAACTATAACGTATGAACCATACAATTCATCCCTTTAAAGTATACAATTCAATGGTTTGGGTGTATTCACAGATATGTGCAACCATTAGCCACAGTCAACTTTAGAACATTTCATGACCTTAGAAAGAACCCCTCTCCCCCCCAGGCCTAAGCAACCACTAATCTACTTTCTGTTTCTGTAGATTTCCCTGTTCTGAGCTTTTCATGTAAAGGGAACCATATAATATATATTGCCTTTTGCGAGTGGCTTCTTTTACTTAGTATAATGTTTTCCGTGTTGTAGCCTATACCGATACTTCCTTCCTTTTTAATGCTGCATACATTACATTGTATACCTATACTGTATTTTGTTTATCCATTTGTCAGTGATGAACATTTGAGCTGTTTCCACCTTTTAGCTGTTATAAACAGTGCTGCTATAAACATTTAGGTACAAGTTTTTGTGTGTTTTGTAGATTTTTAAGCAGAACCGTGACATCTGATATTTTATCAGGATCACCCTGGCTAATATGCTTAAAAGCTAATATGCTCAAGAGAGGTATTATTTCTCTTAAATGTTCAAAATAAACATGTGTTAATAGAAAAATGCAAATTCCTAGGTGTATTTAAATGAACCATACCCATTATTTATTCACCTACAATAGACTGATCTGTTGTTCTTGTGTTTCTAATGCACATGATCCTACCTTGCAAATAAATGAGCATCTTGGTTAGGGATTTGAGCTGGCTTGCCTTATCACTTCACAAGTCAATCAATATTAAAGAGTTCTAGTCCCTGCCGGCCGCAATTGACACTTTAAGTTAGCCGTGTGAGCTGAGAGGCCAAGAACCAGATCCATACGGATGGAATTGTTCTCTCAGTAGAAGAAATCCCTCTGTCTTCTCGGAATTCAGGATAGAAGTGGAGGGGAACGGGGAAGCTACGTAGATGTATTAGCCAAAGTGCTGCCCTTGCCTGAACCCCACTTGAACTTGGGTGAAGAGAGCACGGTAGTCTCCAGTGCTGTCAGTTTACTACTTAAGAATTTTAACAAGGAGAAAGATGTATCCTGCTAGAAGGTGACCCCAGATCAACAATCCCTTTACAGCCAAATTCCCTTTCAATCTGATAATAACGACTACACATAGTAGGTTCTCTGTAATGCTACCGGATTCAGTTAAACCCTCATTAGCTATACGCCTGCAGAATAATTAATGGTCCCATTTTTCAACTATTTTCTAACTAGTAAAGACAAATAAAGAAAAATAGTCTCCCTCCACCAAGTAGTTCATTCTCATTATGATGAAAAACTCAAGTATTAAAGTAAAAACCTTTCATAACACCACAGTTAGAATTAACCACTGTTAGTATTTTGGCATATTCCCTTTGGTTTTTTCTTTACCTAAAGTTCTTTGAGTTTTGTTTTGTTTTTGACATAATTAGGACCATATTGTCTATACAGTTTTCTACTTGTTTTCTTACCTTTAATTATATTGAGAACACTTTCCCATGTTATTAAAAATTATTTAAAATAATCTTAATGGCTATATAATTTCAGTTTTAAGAATATATCTTTAACCATTACTATTAGATATTTAGATTGTTTACAATTTTTATTTGATATAAGTAATATGGCAATAAACATCTTGTGTATTGAGAAACCCTTGTCCCATCTCTGATTATTTCCTTAAGGTAAGTGTGCAGTGAGGCTGTTTCAATATTACTTAGAGATATACATTGGTAGAACTTTTCCGGAAAGCAATCTGTATGTATTCAAAGATACAGGGTTGACTGCAGGGCTTTTGTTGTTGAGGTTGCACTAGTTTTCCTGGCTTTTAAGAAGCCCTGGCCCAGGTGATAGAAACGTTCTGTATCTTGATTAGGGAAGTGGTTACACAACTGTATCCATTTGTCAAAATCATCAACCAACACCCTTAAAATTGGTACATTTCGTGTCTGTGAATTATATATCAATAAGAAATTTAAATTTTAAAAACAAAGTTTTGTAGTATCAAACTGACACTTTTTTTCTCAATATGGTCAGAAAGATGAAAAAGTAATTTTAGAAGGAATAGTTTTCTGACCATGTAATTCAGTGTTTTTTAACGCCATTGTTCCAGAACCACCCAATATTAGCTAGTGTTATGATTCACATACTTGGAGAAAAATCCATAGCAATTCCTAAAAAGGGAGTTATGATGATACCAAGAATTAAATTTATTTAGCCATAGTATGTGCTAGATAGCACGTTATACCTGTGCTATCCAGGAAGATAGCCACTAGTCACATGTAGCTACTGAGCACCTGAAATGTGGCTGGTCTAATTTGAGGTGTGCTGCCGATATGAAATATACATCAAATTGCAAAGACTTAATACCAAACAAGAAATGTAAAATAATCTCATTAATAATGTTTTGATGTTGATAATGTTTTGGATATATGGGTTAAGCCAAATATGCTATTAAAATTAATCTCACCTTCCTTTTTACCTTTCTAATATAGTCATAGAACATTTAGAATCCCGTAGCAGTTCACATTTGTAACTTGCTTTACATTTCTGTTGGATAGTACTGCTTTATCCATTCAGTTTTGTTTAATTCTCGTAACGACCCAACGAGGTAGATATTTTTATTATCATCAACTTCATTTTCCAGATGGGATTGAGGTTTTAGAGAAGTGAAAACCTTATCCAAAGTCATATAGACCTAATAGGCGACAAAGCTGGAATTAAACTCAGATGGTGTGTTTCCAGTCTGGACAACTAAGCACTCAGCTGAAATAATATTTTAAGATTTATCTAGCTATGATTTTTTCTAATCCCTTGCTTATAAATATCACTTATAAAGTAGGCAGAATTTGTTTTTACCAAATTCACAAATATGTGAAGCTTTCTGCCTACTAAGATATGTTGTAAACCAAAGCAGGAGAAAAAATAGTACGAAAGTGAGGAATAATTAAGAATGAGATTTAAGACAGTGTTGCTCTTTGAATAAAAAATGGTTAACTTGATTAACTAGTTATAACTCTTATTAGTTTCATCACTACCTAAGATGATAATTTAAGGGTTGGTAATAATATAATCCTGACAGAGTAAGTAAGTTACAGTGCAGAGAGTACTTTTTTTTTGCAGAGAGTACGTTTTAGGGCCTAGAAGACATTTGGCATTTTGGATTTCTGTAAATAAACGTGAAGCTGGGAGGGGGCTGATTAATATCTTCAACAGGTACTTTATAGATTTCTACCTAAACAAGTAACACTAGAAACTTGGACCTTCTCCTGTAACCACAAGTTGGTTCGATCTCTGAATTATTTACAGAAAAATTAGGATCCTGTAACAGAATTTGCATTTCAAAGGAAGAGGAATCCAGAGGACACTCTTGTTCACTTATGGGCATTTCAGGATCAGTTTTTTAAAAGTGTTGGAACCATCACCATCTCCATAGAGATTCTAGAGGGAGTTACTTTGCTGCTGTGACCAACGCATTAAACACCATTGCAAGAGCTGTGGTGGGGTGTATTGCCTGTCACTGACAAGCATTTATTGAGCACTGATAACGTGTAAGGTTTTGTGAAAGGCGCTACAAAGAGACAAACATGGAGACATGTTCCATATTTTTAACGATTTCGATGTCCAATGGGAAAATAAGCATATAAATGAATAATAAGATGCTTTTTGAAAAAACTGGATTTAACCAAGATTCAAATCTAGGTCTGTCTCTTGGTTCCAATTTATTTGTGCATTTGGAACATATATTTTTAAAATTAAAAATAGCTTTTCACTGCAAAATCAATGCATAATACTCATAGGAAAAAAATTTAATACAGCTAAGCAAAAATAAGCTAATAAAAATATCCATACTGCCACAATCCCACCATAGGAAATGTCAACATCTTGATGTACGTATAGCCTTTTGGACCTTTTTCTATTAATGTACGCACATATATTTTTAAACAAAAGGACTGTACTATACATGTACTTTCAATGAAAATTCCAACATATGTCATTTTTAGAGTGACTGAATAGCATTCTGTTGTCTGATTGTGCCCCAATTTATTCAACCAACCCTTTTTTGTTCATTCAGCACTTATTGAGTGCCTACTGTGTTCCAGGAGCTCTCTTAAGACTACAGTGTTGTGTTACAGTGGTGGATAAAATTGTTTGGTATTAATTGTTTATAATTTTTCAATCATATTAATAATGCTATAATAAACATTATTTTATATGTATCCTTATATACTTGTCCAGTCGTTCACTTGGGATAATAATTGAGCATATACTAGATGCCAGACAGTCTGGTGACTTCATTACATATATTATCTCATTTAATCTTTGTGATCCAAGAGGCAGTGTTGTGATTTCAATTTTAAAATGAAGAAACAAGAACATGGAGAAATGAAATAATTTGCCTTGGGTCATACGACAAGGAAGTGCAAACCTGTAAATCAAGTTCAAATTTGTGCACTGCTAGCAACGTTAAGGTGAAATTACTGCCTCCAAGAGCATAAACTTTTTTTTTGTTTGTTTTTACTTTTTTTTTTAGTAAGCTGTACACCCACCATGGGGCTTGAATTCACAACCCTGAGATCAAGAGTCACAGAACATAAATATTTTTTAAAAAAATTTTTTAGTGCTTATTTATTTTTGAGAGTGAGAGAGAGAGACAGAGTGTGAGAGGGGCAGGGGCAGAGAGAGAGGGAGACACAGAATCTGAAGCAGGCTCCAGGCTCTGGGCTGTCAGCACAGACCCCATCGTGGGGCTCAAATTCACAGGCCATGAGATCACGACCTGAGATGAAGACGGATGACCAACCGACTGAGCCACCCAGGCACCCCAAATATTTTTAAGATGCTAAATTACTAATTTCCCAGCCACAAAGATTTTGTTACCAGTTTAACCTTCACATCATGTCCATGCAACACTGAGGTTAGGTGCACTTGATTCTTAAAACTAAAAGATTCTTAAAAATCTTCAATTCTTGGAATGCCTGGCTGGCTCAGTCTCTCAATCTCAGGGTCGGGAGTTCAAGCCCCATGTTGGATGAGGAGCCTGCTTAAAAAAAAAAAAAACAACAACTATCAAAAATCATCAATTTGTATGGAGGTTGGTTAAAAAAAAAAAAACTTCAACTCAAATCAGAGAAAGAAGAAAGAAGCAGATAAACGTTGTGAAGTTGAGACACAATAAATGAGAGAGAGGGACCCCCTTCTCCCTCCCATCGCTTCAGCTTACCCCCAGCCCCACGCCATCTAATACACCTTTTTCTTTTACATAAGCTTGTTTGAATAGTTTGTTTCTTATAGTCAGGATGTTGCATTTTAGAAAAATGTTCTCGTCATTTACAAGTGTATAGGATATGCCTTTTTGTGTCGTGTGTAAGACCCAATCTGTATTTGCATATTTGTTTCGGGATTTGTTGGGTTAAACAATAGAAAGTTAAAAATAGAAGGAAAAGTTCAAAACTTCTAACTCTGTGTAGTGACACAAAAGTGACCTGTTTACTTCATATATTATCTACATTTCTTTTTTTTTAAGTTTATTCGTTTTTAGAAAGAGAGAGGGAGAGAGAGAATCCCAGGCAGACTCCAGGCTGTCAGCGCAGATCTTGATGTGGGGCTCGATCTCAAGAACCGTGAGATCACGACCTTGATCATGATCAAGAGTCGGATGCTTAACCGACTGAGCCACCCAGGCACCCTTATGATCTACAGTTCTGTTTTTTATGATAAAAAACACTGAAATGTTCTACAGATTCTTAAAAGTTATCAATTTGATGTCACTGAGATTATTAAATACTCAAGTAGTTGATTATTGTCAGCACAGCCCTGAGTTGTCTTTCCTCTGCCAAAACTGTTACCTTCCCCAGCTGAGTGATGTATCCACCAAGAGACCTGTTCTTTCACAGGGATTGTCATTAGAGCCTCTGGGGTTGAATGGGACCTGTGATTTACACATCACTTTTTGGTACCTTTCATCTTTTAAAAGACAGTACAGGGGTTCCTGGGTGACTCAGACTCTTGATTTCAGCTCAGGTCATGATCCCAGTTGGACTCCGCGTGGGGCTCCACGTTGAGCGTGGAACCTGCTTAAGATTCTGTCTCTCCCTTTGCCCCTCTGCCCCACTAAGGCATGCTCCCTCTCTTAAAAAAAAAAAGGCAGTTTCGCCTAGCAGTTAAGAGCATGGACTCCAGTGCCAAGACTACCTTTTTAAATCCCAGTTTTGCCATGTGTCCACTTATATGACTTTATGCAAATTATTTAACCTTTTTGTGCCTCAGTGTCTCAGCTGTAAAATGGAGGTCCATAATGGCTCTTTCACATCACTGTGGTGATGAACGGATAATAGAACATATATGAAATGCTTGCAGGAGGATCTGGCGTGGGGGAAGCAGTCAATAGCTGTTACTTGCTGCTGCTGCTGCTGCTACTGTTAACTGCTCTTCTATTTGGGGAACTCTGGGTATTCATCATCAACCACCTCTGCCATCACCCATACTTCAATCACTTGTTTTGAAACCCTTCAAGAGCAGAATTCTGTTATTATCCCAAGTAGGAATACACCAGGGCAGTGATAAAATTTACTATGAAGGTAGTAGCCCAGCTGCCAGATGACCTTTGTGTTGTGGTCTGTGAGGACAAAAATGTTTAGTAGCTCAGGTTCCGTTGGTGCTCACTTAAAATGTCCCCTTTGAGGCTCCCAGAGTCAGCACCTGTGTAATTAATAGGCCAGCACAGAGCCTTCCACAGCCATGCTTGCTGCAGGCAGGTTATTTGGGGCTTTGCTTCTTGTATTTTTTTGTGGTGGTCACCATTCTACTCCTGTAGTTGTGGTTGCTTTGAGAAGTTGATGTGGTCTTGAATGTTCCCAGTGGTGAGAAAGTATATCTCTAGCTCTTTTGGTTTTCGGTTGATAACCTCCTTTCAGGCCCCTGTATAACTGATATTACAGGCAGTTGTGTCCCTGAGGAGTCTCTTTTCTGCCCTGTGGACTCCAAGGGTAGACCTTTCTCCTCACACAGCCCTCCAGTGAATGATATATGCACAATGCTGGCTACAGGCAGAATCCCACTGGTGGCTTTTGTCCTCTTTCTTCTCAGTGAGAAAATAAAGCCAAGGGCTCCTGTTTATTTGTTTTCTTTTGCTTTGCTTTTAGGGTTTTGGGTTTTTTTCCCCATAAGTCAGGTGTCTAGTGCTAAGGTGGGAACTGGGAAGAAGAAGCTATGTTTTTTAATAGGCAGTTACATTGTTTGTAAGAAAGTGTCAATTCCTCAGTGGAAGTGGTTATAATCAAGGAAATATTTTGTCTTAATTCAGTGTTTCCCAAGGTCTGTCCTATAGAAAATGTGTTTGGCATTTGTTTAGTATTGATAGGTATTCCACTAAAAAAGGATTCTATAGCCAACTAAGTTTAGAAAATAAACTTAGTTTATTGGGCGCCTGGGTGGCTCAACAGGTTAAGTGTCCAACTTCAGCTCAGGTCACGATCTCATGGTTTGTGAGTTTGAGCCCCGTGTCGGGCTCTGTGCTGTCAGCTCGGAGCCTGGAGCCTGCTCCAGATTCTGTGTCTCCCTCTCTCTCCACCTCTTCCTGCATGCTCTCTCTCTGTCTCTCTGTCTCTCTCTCTCTCTCTCTCTCTCTCTCTCTCTCTGTCTCTTTCAAAAATAAATAAACAGTAAAATTTTTAAAGAAAATACTGCCTCCAGGGCGCCTGGATGGCTCAGTCAGTTGAGAGTCACACTTTTTTTTTTTTTTTAATTTTTTTTTTCAACGTTTATTTATTTTTGGGACAGAGAGAGACAGAGCATGAACGGGGGAGGGGCAGAGAGAGAGGGAGACACAGAATCGGAAACAGGCTCCAGGCTCTGAGCCATCAGCCCAGAGCCCGACGCGGGGCTCGAACTCACGGACCGCGAGATCGTGATCTGGCTGAAGTCGGACGCTTAACCGACTGCGCCACCCAGGCGCCCCGGGCGTCACACTCTTGATTTCTGCTCAGGTTGTGGGATCGAGCCCCGCATTGTCAAGCTCACACTGACTGGGTATGCCGCAGAGCCTGCTTCGGATTCTCTCTCTCTCTCTCTCTCTCTCTCTCTCTCTCTCTGCCCCTCCCCCACTAGTTCCATCTGTCCTGTCCCCTGGGACCAGTGTTCCTAGCCTAGCTCAGCCCCCCTCATAGGCACCCGGTCTTATCCCTCACCTACTCCAGGATATGACTCCAAACTGGCTCCTCTCTCCTCAATCAGTTTTTCCCACTCTAGTGGATCATTCATAGAAACTTACTGACTTTCCCCCACCCTTAAAAACCCTCCGGTAGCCTCCTATCTCTTTCCAGGTCCCGTATCATTTCTCTGTTCTCTTTTGTAGCACAATTCTTGAAGAACTCTTTATAGTCACTGTCCCTGATTCCTCTCCTGACATATTCTCTTGAACCCACATATTCTTCTAAACCTCACTCTGTTCAGGTTTTCACCCCCATCACTCTCCAGAATTGCTCCCACTATGGTCTCTAGGGACCTCCACATGGCTAAACCCAGAGTCAACTTTTAGTGCTCATTTTACTTGACCTGTCAACATCATTTGACACAGTTAATAGTCCCTTCACTTGGAAACACCTTTATCCCTTAGCTTCCAGAAACTGTAGTCTCCCGGTCTTCCTGTCTCGCTGGCCGTTCCTGCTCTGTCAGTTTTGTTCATTTTTCCTATTTTTGGAACCCCTAGAACACTGTCCTTAGACTTCCTTAGTGCTTAGATGTCCTTAGTCTTCTCCTCTGTACCCACTCCCTTGGCAGTCTTCTCCAGGCTCATGGCTTTAAAGTCTCTCTGCTACAGACTCCCAAATGTGTATGTCAAGTCCAGAGTTTCTGCCTCAGTATTATCAGTGTTGGGGACCAGATAATTCTTTGTCGTAGTGAACTGTCCTGTGCACGGTGGGATGTTCAGCAACATCGCTAGCCTCTGGATGCCGGAGCGCACCAGTTACGACAACCAAAAATGTTTCCAAACATTGCCAGATATCTCCTGGGGATAAAATGACACCTCTCTGCCCCCCTTCCCCATTGAGAACCACTGTTTCTAGTCTGAACTTCTTCCCCAAACTCCAGATTTGTATATTCAGCTGTCTACTTGACACTTCGGTTTGAGTGTCTAATTATCCATATGTAACATGATCAAGACCACGCTTCTGATATATCTTTCTAAACCTAATCCTCCCTCAGACTTCCCACCTCAGTTAATTGTATACCATCCTTCTACTAGTATGCTTAGGCCAAAAACCTGGGTGTTTCCTCAACTCCCCTCTTTCTCTCACACCTGCATCCTGACTCATCAGTAAATCTTAGAATCCTTTGCTTCCAAGTGTGTCTAGAATCTGACATGCTCTTACTACTACTGCCCTGGTCCATGCCACCATCATTTTCTACCTGGATTGTTACAACTGCCTCACCTTCTCTGTATCACTAGAGTGACCCTGTGAAAATTCGTAATTCAGGGCATGTCACGTCTCTGCACAAAAACCTCCGGATGTGAGGTGCCTGAGTGACTCAGTTGGTTAAGCATCCAACTCTTGATTTTGGCTCAGGTCACCATCTCACCATGCATGAGTTCGAGCCCCACATCGGGCTGTGCGCTGACAGCGTGGAGCCTCCTTAGGAATCTCCCCCCACCCCGCACCCCCTCAAAATAAATAAATAAACAACTTCCAGATGTTTTCTTTCTTGCTCAAAGTAAAAAATCAAAATCCTTACAGCAAGCTACCAGGCCTCACGTGATCTCATCTTCTACTCCCATCCATCTCCTTCTGTCTCCTCTCTCACTACCCAGACTTCCAGCCACACTGGCCTCCTCTCTGTTCCCCAGCACACGCGGCCTTGGTTCCTTTGCACTTGCTCTTTCCCCAGATAATCTTCTCTGTTGCTTCATTCAGGTCATGGATCAAATGTCAGTTTCTCAGTGAGGCCTTCCTTGACCACAGGATTTAAGATCTCACACCACCACCACCACCTCTCTTTCAAACCTGCTTTATTTTTCCCCATCGCGCTTTCTTGATCTGACATACCCCAGACCACTGCATCCTGCTTAGAAGAATAAACTCTGAAGCCAGATTGCCTAGGTTTGTATCCCAACTCTGTCACTCTCAAGATGTAGGACCTAGGCTTCTCTGTGCCTCAGTTGCTTTGTAAAGTGGGATAGTTTTTATCTCATCAGAACAGAACCTCACCTACAGTGTTAGGAGTTCACCATGATTATTTTTGTTGTGTTATTATTATTGTATTTTACTTATTAACTTCCTTTATCTTCCCCTTCCCTTATTGGAATGTAAATTCCATGAGAGAACTTTTTTACTTTGGTTATTGCTATATTCACAGCTTCCACAACAGGGCCTGGCACATAGTAGGCACTTAACAAATATTTGCTAATCAAATTGTCCTCTGGAAAGAGTAATGGGGAAGAGATGAATCCAGGAAGACCTGAGCTCTATGTGTACCATTTAAAACTTTTACCAAAAGAATGTGTTCATGTATTGTGTCCTCAAAAAGCTTATAGACTTCAGTGGAAAAAAGACATGTAGACAAATGAATTCCTAGAGGATTGATAATATGAGAGTTGAGTTGTAAAAGATGCATAGTTCAGATAAAGTATGACACAGATGGGCAGTCCTCCAGGCAGAGGGAATAGAATGTGCAAAAGCAAAGAGGTACAAGATATCAGAGCAGCTCTGAGCGCTGTAAGCAGTGGAAAATGAGAAGACTTTTCAGTGTTCTGGGCTATTAGATGCTCCATCACATCCTTCTCTCTGACCCACTCCTATATTCCAGCATCTCTAGTGTTTGGCTGTAATTAGAAGATTATTACTCCATTAAGGCAAACATTTCAAGTTTTTTTCTCATTTTCCAGAAAGTCCTTTTCTAGGTTCCTGCTTCCCATAAATTCCATTCATTTTGTTTCATTATTCCCCTTCACATTTGATTCTAGCTTCCTTTGGTGTCTTTGGTTTTCTTATTATTAAGAAACTCATATAGGGGCACCCTGGTGGCTCAGTCATTTGAGCTTGAGTTCAGCTCAGGTCATGGGATCGACCCCCGCATCAGGTTCCAGGCTGAGAGTAGAAGCTTGCTTAAGAGTCTCTCTCTCTCTCTCTCTCTCTCTCTCTCTCTCTCTCTCTCTCCCGCTGCCCCTCTCCCCTACTCATGCTCTCTCTCTCTCTCAAAAGAAAAAGAAAAAAAAATCCCATATAATTTCTACCTGTGGAATATAGTGAAAAAAGAGGAAGATGTAGGTGATAGACAGTCTTGCTATATAGCTTTAAGAACACAGTTGTTCAACGAAATTACTTTAGTAATGAAAATCTAAAATCCTATAAGTGTTAGTCTCTAGTTCCTTACCAAAGACTAGAAAGTGAAGAAACTCTTTTCTCAATTTGCGATGCAAGCCTTTCTTGAGGTTGACTTTAAAATCGGGGCCTTTTAGGGGCGCCTGGGTGGCGCAGTCGGTTGGGCGTCCGACTTCAGCCAGGTCACGATCTCGCGGTCCGTGAGTTCGAGCCCCGCTTCGGGCTCTGGGCTGATGGCTCAGAGCCTGGAGCCTGTTTCCGATTCTGTGTCTCCCTCTCTCTCTGCCCCTCCCCCGTTCATGCTCTGTCTCTCTCTGTCCCAAAAATAAATAAACGAAAAAAAAATTTAAAAAAAAAAAAAAAATTGGGGCCTTTTACTGCCCACCTTGCTTCTTGCCATAGAGTTGGGAATCATGACAGCACAAACCAAGACGAACAGTAGCATTAACCTCCTGGGTTAGCTTCTGGAACCTTCTTTGTTTATGTCTTGTCTCACATTGAATTGTGACTGTATCTGTCTCGGACAGTCCCTTAAAGGTAAGAATCCTAACAAGTGGGGCGCCTGGGTGGCTGTCGGTTAAGCGGCCGACTTCGGCTCAGGTCATGATCTCGCGGTCCGTGAGTTCGAGCCCCGTGTCGGGCTCTGTGCTGACCACTCAGAGCCTGGAGCCTGTTTCAGATTCTGTGTCTCCCTTTCTCTCTGACCCTCCCCCGTTCATGCTCTGTCTCTCTCTGTCTCAAAAATTTAAAAAAAAAAAAAAGAACCCTAACAAGTGATCCTTTGTACACCCAGCTCAACACCTACCTCATAACGGATGCTCAGTAAAACACTTGTTAAATTGAATTGAACTGAGCTGAATTGAATTAGATTATAGTACCACAGGAGAAGGGGACTTTTTAGTTTGCTTTGTAAGCGAAATTGATTTAAAACAAAGCTAGGAAAGAAAAATCCTTCTTTTGTTGTTTTTCATAAACATAGTCTAAATTTGGGGTATAGATACCAATATGTTCACCGCCCATAATTTTTTAAGCATTCCGCAGTGACTCATCAAAGTCCTCAAATAGATACTTTTTAAAAGTCACAATGGCCCTAGGAAATAAAATTAGACTTGGCAAATATAAATAGTATTTTCTCTTTGCAGTCAAAAATGTGGGGTCTTATTGATACGCAGAGGAGGATCATTAAGTATAATTTCAGTTAAGTTACTTCTTTTCTTTGCACCGGTAGCAGAGTCTGAAGGGAAGCAAATAAAGGTCACCGCTGAATTCCCGTAGGGTTTCCCAGCAGGTTTGTTTCATTCTTAACCATCACTGACCAAAGACTTCTTGTGCTGTCTTTCAAGAAAGCAGTGCTGCTTCGTTTCCTGACACTTGTTTTCTGTCCTCCACGTGTCTCCAGTCCTACTGGCCAGAAAACCAGTCCACACAGACGTGCCCATATTTCAGTAGCGGAATAAATGAATTTAGCTTCTACTCCTTTCCCTCTACTTCATCTTTTTTTTTTTCTTTTGCAAAGGAGTTTTCATTTAAATCCTCCAAGTGCCAAATCTGCCAGGTCTAAAACTGCAAAACAGTGGTAATAATAAGGGACCTGGCCATCACCCCTCCAACCCTCTGCTACAGGTCTGTCTCCTGAGCGTGAGTGTGGCACTTAAAAATACTGCCCCCAGAGCTCCTATATCACAGCAAAGGCTCTTTTGCCAACAGGAGCCATTCAGATGAATTCACTTATTCAGTATACCTTTAGTGGGTCCCTGCTAGAAGTCAGCATCTGTGCTGAGTGAGCGCTGGAGATCCACCTTGGAGATCGAAGAAGTCTCAGACCCACCCTAAGAACCTCACAGTCCAGTGTGACAGAAATAACCGAGGAGTACCTACGGAATAATCATACAGAGCTAAAATAGCACCAGAAAGTGATTAGAGCCGTGGGAGGGATCCGTCCAGCATGGAGGAGTTTGAGAAGGCTTCACAGAAAAGGTGACTTTTAATCCTTAGCCTTAAAGGATTTCATCAGGGGCACCTGGGTAGCTCAGTCAGTTGAGTGTGCGACTTCAGCTCAGGTCATGATCTCATGGTTCGTGGGTTTGAGCTCCACCATCAGGCTCTGTGCTGACAGCCCAGAGCCTGGAGCCTGCTTTGGATTCTGTGTCTCCCTCTCTCTCTGCCCCTCCCCCAGTAGTGCTCTGTCTCTCTCTTTCCCTCTCTCAAAAATAAACAAACATTAAAAAAATATATAAAGGATTTCGTCAGACAGAGAAGGGCTGTCTAGCATTTTGGACACAGGACCTAAGAGCAAACAGGTGGGAACGCACATGAGGTGTTTAGGGGACAGCAAGTGTTGGGGCGCTCCCGGGGCCGCAGGGTGGGAAGTGGAGTCAGACGAGCAAGGGAACAATCCAGTGGCAGTATATGTGGGGCCCGAGGGCGCAGGTTCCAGAGCCTGGGTTTGAGTCACAGCTAAGCCACTTACTGGCTGTGGTGACCTTGGAAAATCACTTCACCTCTCCATAGCTTGATTTTGTCATCTTTTAAATAAGGATAATAGCGTCTATTTCACACATACGTACACATGCATGTATGGCTTAAAACAGTTCTCAGAGCACAATAAATACAAGTATGAGTTATTGCAAGGACACAATGTGAAGGGCCTCAAGTTTTAACTTGTGCGTCATTCTGTAAGCAAAAGAAAGGTCTTCAAGTGGAAGAGGCAAAAATATGCAATAGGATATCGTCTGTATTTTAGAAAGTGAATTCTAGTGCCACTTTGCAGAGGACACTGGCTGAGGAGGAGACTGAAGGGACACAGTCCAAGTTCTGA
This sequence comes from Leopardus geoffroyi, assembly GCF_018350155.1. Taxonomy (NCBI): domain Eukaryota; kingdom Metazoa; phylum Chordata; class Mammalia; order Carnivora; family Felidae; genus Leopardus; species Leopardus geoffroyi. Next base: position 105,082,337 of record NC_059328.1, read on the forward strand.
AGCCATTTCGAGAGTACAGATAAGAGGTGCTCGATGGAACGTGGTTCTCAGTTAATACAGTAGCCTTGCCCTTAAAACTCCTGGGTTCCTAACTAGAAATTTCAAACAGGAAGTTTTAGCCTTACCAGATCTTGCAGATTTAGTGCTAAAAAACCCCATGAGAACCCTGGGGAGGAGCACCGAGGGAGGGCTCTCCTAGCCCGGATGTCTGAGTGCCCCGCACACCAGGCCAGTAATCCTTGCATACTCTTCACGATCTCCTTCATCCAGTCACAAGTCACGGGCAAGATCTTCTAATTTGGAGATGCTTTTCCTTTTCCCCCTTTGAGTAACCTCAAGTCTACTGGTCAGTTTCCTAGAGGAAGTTCTGGCTTCCGGACTGCACAGCAGAAGCAAGGAGAGCTCTCAAGTTACAGCGAGGTCCACAAGCAGACGGTGAACCTGAACCGGCGCGGGGAGAGGAGGCGCAGGGCGAGGAGGCCCGCACAGCTCGCCCTCAACCCCCCTGCAGGCTTTCCACTGGCCGCAGGTGTTGGAGGAGAGCCTTGGGTTTCACGCTTGTCCTTATAACCCACCTCCAGGCAGCCTGCTCACTCCTGAACTGTAGGCACAGACACCCACATCCCAGGGACAAGTTGAGAAGAACTCTGTGCCGGTCCTGACCCACCTTTCCCATGGTTTCCTTATCAAATAAACAGATATATTCCTTGTATTTGACAGCACAATCACTTTGGTTTCTGATGAATTTTGTTGGGATCTCACTTGAGAAAAGGGTTATCAGAGCTTAGAGGGGTTTAAAAAGTAAACCATTTGATGCACACGCTACACATCCTCCCTTCTCTTGACCCCTTTTACTTTTCATTAACCACATTCCTGCACACCTCATTTTTGAAAACTCATCATGTTTCTGTAGAAAGCCATCCAAAAATTGTTCCTACACTGCAATTTTCTGTGGCACTGAGAAACCATGTATGACTACAATAAAAATCCATTTTGTGAAAAGATACAAGTTTTTATTTCTTTGGGGTTAATGGGGTTTATGGGAATTCGCAAGATGAGGCATGAGTTGGCTTTACACCAAACAGGGAGAAGCCATCACTTCTATCCAGAGGATATTTAAACTATGTCAACGCTCAGGCGATTAAGTATCCAGCTCTTGGCTTTGGCTCAGGTCATGATCTCACAGTTTGTGGGTTCAAGCCCCACATCGGGCTCTTGCGCTGACAGTGCGGACCCTGCTTGGGATTCTCTCTCCCCTCTCTCTCTGCCCCTCCCCCGCACGCATGCTCTGTTTCTGTCTCTAAATAAATAAACTTCAAAAAATTAATGTCAAGGCAGATGATAAGTTCTGGTGTCAATTTCAGTTCTCTTGAAAACAGTGGAAGCTGATGTCACTAATGCCAGATTACGGCATCCTCAGATCATAGCAAAAACACAGCACAATCCCTCTCTGGCTCTCTGTAGGCCCTTTATATGTTTTTTAACCTTTCTTTCATGTGGAACCGAAAATATTCTCTAGCCTCAGATACCCTAGGCTCAAATCTGTCACAATTATCAGACTTTGGGGATGATATATAAATATAAATATAAATATAAATATAAATATAAATGATATATATGTAAAAGTGATAAACTACCTCATAGGATCGTGAGGATTAGATGAGATAATACATATAAAGCACTTAGAACATTGTCAACACTAAATGAAATTTGACTACGAATAGGACAGTAAGACTGATTCCTATCTCCAACTTGGGGCTACAAAATCACTACATAAAAAGTTTGGATTCCTGTCAACCCTCCCACTGCACTAATCAGCAACTCAAGAAATAAAAGGAAAAATAAAGGTCATTCCATCCATCCCCCTTTTCCCATTCCTCCTCCCCCCTTTTCATCATTGTTTCTTTAACTTCCAGTCATGTGAAGCCCTAAGGCTTTTGGCTGTAGTATAGCTCAGAGCTAGGTCTTACTTCTCTTTTCTTTTCTTCTTTTTTTTTTTTTTTTTGGTGGGTCACTTTAGGTACTTTTTTCTACTTTTCCAATTTTTATAATCCTAAAAAAGGGAGATAGCCTTCACTTGGGGAGACAGTATTTTTTTTTATTTTTTATTTTTTATTTTTTTTTAATTTACATCCAAATTAGCATATAGTGCAACAGTGATTTCAAGAGTAGATTCCTTAGTGCCCCCTTACCCATTTAGCCCATCCCCCCTCCCACAATCCCTCCAGTAACCCTCTGTTTGTTCTCCATATTTAAGAGTCTTAGGTTTTGTTCCCCTCCCTGTTTTTATATTATTTTTGCTTCCCTTCCCTTGTGTTCATCTGTTCTGTGTCTTAAAGTCCTCCTATGAGTGAAGTCATATGACATTTGGGGAAGACAGTATTTTAAATGCAGCATGTTACAAGTTACACAGTCTTTTCAAATAAACAGAACCCTCCCTCCAAGCAGGAAGACCTGTGCTTCCCTTCCTCGAGGCGAGATAACTCTTTGGAATAAGAAGAGTAAGAACGGAGACTTTTCTTAGACCATTGCCCTGAGTATTTGCCCGCTCCCATTCTGCTACCCAGCTGACAATGCCAAGTCTAAGAAAAGAGCCTTACAGGGGCTCCTGGGCGACTCAGTTGGTTAACCGTCTGCCTTTGGCTCAGGTCATGATATCTCTCTCTCAAAAATAAATAAATAAACAATTTTAAAAAAAGAGAGAAAGAGAGCCTTAACTTCAGGATGTTTGATGCCAGAAGTTGGCATTTCTTTTTTTTTTTTTAATGTTTATTTTTGAGAGAGTGCAAGCAGGGAAGGGGCAGAGAGAGAGGGAGACACAGAATCCAAAGCAGGCTCCAGGCTCTGAGCTGTCAGCACAGAGCCTGACGCGGGGCTGGAACCCACGAACCGTGAGATCATGACCTGAGCCGAAGTCGGACGCTTAACCAACTGAGCCACCCAGGCGCCCCTGGTATTTATTGAGGATGAAAGACTTAAATTTTTATTTAAGATTTACAGAGTTGATCACATTATTAGTGGCCTTTCATTTTTACCATTTAAAAAACAGCATTTTAGTTAAAGTCTCATGTGCTTTTGATGCCCTCTCCTCCACAGATTGAAATGCCCTAGTCAAATGTCCCAGTTACTCTACAAAAGACGAGGCTCTGCTTTTAGGCGAACAACTGTTTGGATGACAGTTTTTGCCCAGTAAACTTGCAGGCAGCAACTCACAAATCCTCACTGGTGAGAGCTCCTTTATTCCTCCCTCAAGTGGACTGGCTTATAAAACAGTCAACCAAAGCCTGGGTGGCTCAGTCCGTTAAGCATCCAACTTCAGCTCAGGTCATGATCTAATGGTTCATGAGTTTGATCCCCACATTAGGTTCCTGGCTGACAGTGCAGACCTTGCTTGGGACACTCTCTCTCTCTCTCTCTCTCTCTGCCCCTACCCACACTTTCTCTCTCTCTCTCTCTCTCAAAATAAATGAACTTAAAAAAAAAAAAGTCAACTGAAGAATAAAAACTGGCAGTTGTATCTTATCCATGGTGATGCTGTTAGTGGGGTAACCCCATCACAGGTCCTCCCAGTATCTTATCTCCAAAAAGAGAAATTAACATATTTTTGTGGTTTATGTGTATGGCGGTGTCAAGTTCACTGAAGACACAGCGCTATGAAAATGTGCAAAAGAGCCCATAAGTTCTCACTCTGAGATTTCTCACTTAAGAACTGGTCTTTGGAAACAGTCCTAAGTCATAGATCCCAATAGATCCCAATTCAGGTGGCATGAGGATCACCTAGTGGGAGAGAAGCCAGTTGGAGAACAGGCCCCGGAAGAGTATGGCACAGGGGAAGAGGCGTGCATAATAGGACCAGGGGAGACAAAACTGTGGGAAGGCAGGGGCAGGATAACATGAGGCAGTACAGCAGTGCAGGTTAGTGGTGGGGGGAGAAGCCCAGAGATTTATGTAACATCTTAAGGAGCAAATAGGCAAGAAAGGTTCTCCAGCCCACATGCATCTGTTCTGGAATCTGAAAATTACTTTGGAGGGTTTTGATTTCTGAGCAGTCCCTCTGCCTGATGTTCCACAAGGCTCCAGCACCTGCCTGATGCCACACACAAGGACCCCACTACTATGCATAGAGAAGACACTCAAATATTTGTTGACTAAAAGGAGGGGAAAGAAGGAAGATAGGGCAAGTCATGAATTACATGTTTCCCATACACCAGAATCTATTTAAACTCTGAATTCAGACTGCTCTATCTGGCCAGCAAGCCCTCAAAAGATCGTGCAGGCTAGTACGCTGGGACATTTTGCTTCCTCGTTATGAAGACACCCCTGGATTCTTATTCTTGAGAAATACAGATGGTGGGAAGGGGAGAGGGACCGTGTGTGTATATGGTGTGGTGTGTGTGTGTACAAAGCCTAAACGGTAGGCTGGAGTCAGAAAACCTGGATTCTAATCCGTTTAGCCAGTAACATGCTGGGTAAACTTGGGCAAGCCGATTGATTCGCTGAGCAGTTTACTCATTTTCCAAGTGGGAATAATATTTATTCTATATACCTCACAAGGTGGCACTAAAGATTTAAAGAAATGATGTACAAGAGCATTTTGCAAGGATAAATTTCTTTATCAGCCTAAAATAGAGGAATTAATTAGTATGGTAAATGAAAAGAGGTTAAGAGGAATATTGTTGGATTAGGAGGAAAGGAGGGTGCCAGAAAAAGAGAGAAGCCCCTGTTCACTTGACAGATGCCAGAAAAAGCTGAGCCCACCCCATTCCTCAAACCACAAAATTGGCCAATACTTCCTTTTATCTGGAGACATCTCCGGAAAAAGAGTTCTTCCTTTTCCTGCTCCTGTGTGCCGGGGATTCGTATTCATTTAGTGGTTATTGCGTGTCTACCATACGCCAGGAGATGTGTCTGCTTGCTATTATTCAATACTTGACCCTAGAGGGCAACACTTGCATATTTTCATAGGACTTTCACAGGTCACCTCTGATAGTCCCCTTTGCTTGTTGATGGAAGTGGCGGTTCATCCCTCACCTTTTAATACATGGAGGCACAGAGGCCTAAAGAAGTTCGGTCACTTGACCTAAGGCCACAAAGTGGTGATGATGAAACTAGTGCCCAAACCTGGGTCTCCTGACTCGCCTCCTCCCCTTAAATACGTATGGGGGGGGGGGGGGGCGAGTGGGGAGGAATGAAATTACTAAGATGTTGGTCTGTAAGCTCTGAAGCAGATCTGGTGTAGGAGGCATCAGCAGCCATTCCCCCAGTCATCAGAGCATCTTCTGGGCATTGAGCCCTTCCCTCCACTGGACTCTGATGGGATGTTTACATGTCAGTGCGGCGGGAAGAGATACCCAGGGTCGTAGGAAGTTTAAGCCTCCCCCGGAGCTTACATTTAAAGCCACATGATATTCTGGACAATGGCTTTGGAGACAGAGAAATCTCTTCCTGCCAGGAATTAGCATGTGTGTCTGCACATCCCTGAGCCATCCTGAGTCTCACTTTTCTCTGTGTGCAATGGAGATCATTCTATCCACTTCATCCTTAGGCTCAAAGAAGGCCCGAGGCTTTGTAAACGGGCAGAATTGTTCATTAATATTAATTCCACTCCCAACGCGTCCCCCTGCACATCGATACCCCCATGCTCCCGGAACGTAAAACTTTTCCCCAACGTCTGACCTACCCAGGCCACTATCTCTGCCACCTAAGGAGCGTGAATTCCAGATGCCAGTTCCCGCTCTTGTTTTTGTTTTCTGTTTGGGAGGGAGCCAATCTCGATCTGGGTTATCTCGGTCTTCCTAAACCTCTCCCTATTATCCGCTCCGGCTGCCTCCGCGGTCTGTCCGGGCAGGTCCGGCGGGGTGGGGGGTGCGGGTGGGGGTCTCCCGGGCCCCACCTCTCGCTCGGGCCGCAGGTGCGAGCGTGGATCCCGCGCCCCCCCCCCTCCCCGGGGAGCCGCTCTCCGGCTGGGTTTGGGTCCGTCTTCTTCACCCTCAGCGAGTCAGAAACAAAGGAGGGGGGGTGGGGGAGCGCACCATCTCCGGCTCCGCGATTCGCCCTTTATTCTGAACTCGCAACGTCAGCGGGCCGGCGGATGGAACGGCGGGGCGCGGGCCGGGCCGGGGAGCAGGCGGCGGGGGCGCGCGGGGGCCCGGACCGCGTGGGCGCCGGGATGGAGGGCGCCGGGGGGCGGGGAGCGGGCGTGCGTGTGTGTGCGAGTGCGAGGGAGGCCGGCCTCTAGTGTAACCGGAGCTACAAAGAAGGGGAGCGTCCGGGAGAGGGAGGGCGGAGCGGCGGCGGCGCCGGGGGCAGCTCCGCCAGCCGCCCCTTCCCCCGCGCCCGCGCCCACCCGGAACGATGAAGAAGAACAATTCCGCCAAGAGGGTGAGTGCGCCCGCGCCCGCCACCCACCGCCCCGAGGGCCCCGGCCCCGCCGCCCCGGGGGCTTCCGTGCGGGGACTCGGCTCGGGGGCGCGGACTTGGCTCACTTTCCTCCCGCCGCCCCCCCCCCCCCACGGCACCCCCTCCCCCGGGCTCCCGGCCGCCGCCTGCGTGCGCTCTGCGGCGGCGAGGAGACAATGAGAGAGAAAATGAAACGCCGTTTCTCCCGGCGCGGCGGGGCCCGAGGCTGCGGGCGGGGGCGGGGGGCCCGGCGGCGATCCCGAGGCCGCCCTCCGCCCAGGCTGGGCCCTGGCCCCCAGCTCTCGCACTTGGAGTTGTTTATCTGGGGGACGAGGGAGGGCGGCCGTGGGGGAGAGAGTTGCCCCGAGCGCAGACCTGCCGAGAAGTGGGGAGCGAACGTTGGGCGCCCTGAGTCCAGCCTGGGGAGGGGGTGGGGGGAGGGGGCGGTCGCGGGAAAGAAGGGGCGAGGGGAGCCGAGGGGGGTCGCGAGGGACGGAACGAGAGGAGGGAAAAGCGATAGCCCCCTAACCGGACGGTTCTGCTCTTGCCCGGGGGCAGGGGCCTCAGGATGGAAACCATCCGTCCGCACCTCCGGAGAAGGTCGGCTGGGTCCGGAAATTCTGCGGGAAAGGGATTTTCAGGGAGATTTGGAAAAACCGCTATGTGGTGCTGAAGGGGGACCAGCTGTACATCTCTGAGAAGGAGGTAGGTGCCCTTTACCACCTCTGTCCCCGTTTTCTCATATTCCCCGTTTTGTCCCTCCACAGGGGACTTCCCTATCTCCGTCCTCCCCCTGCCCTTAACCCCCATTTTGTTCCAAAAGCAAGTTCAGCAATTCGGTTGGTCTCTACCCCCATCAGATCTGCAGAGAAAGGTCACCCCTTCTCTAGAAGACCCGGGTTGGAATTCGAAGTTGAGTGTGCATCTTATTTAATGAATTTTCTTTGCAAACACCTTTCTGGCAATGACAATAACCCCCCTCGCAAGAGGTCCCAAAAGTTCTAAGTGTCCCCTGTTGCCCCCTACCCCGTCCTGGCAGCTGGCTGAAGGTAGGATTTTTTTTTCTCTGCTACTGCTGCTGAAAAACTCTATTCAGCTTCTCCTCCACCCCTTCCTGTCCCCCCCAACCCTAAGCCAGCTAGCCTCCTCTTTTCCTGTCTCTAGAAGGAAGGTCTACGCAGGTCATCTCAGCAGTGCAGCTGTCCCAATCACAGAAAACATGCACAGCCCTGGGTCATCCTCACATGACCTCAGGTAGAGTATCTGTGAGTGTAGTTGTTTCTGTTGAAGCCAAGGTTCCTAGCCAGTATGCTTCCTAATCCATTTAAAGGAAAAAAAAAGGCAAGGAACGTATTCTCCACCATTCCCAACTTCCCCCATTTGTATCAGAAAGGAGACAAATGGAGTCACGAACTCCTGTAAGTCTCTGCAGAGTTAAAATGAAGCCCACAGTCCACATTCGGAACCTGAGCCCAGATCATTGAATCCAGACTCTTTTTTATCTCTATAATTCGAGAGACCCGTACCACGTGAGAAACTGAATTGCCCCTCCATGAGTTAGAAGTCATTCCAGCCCCTACCTTCTGAGACTGTGTCAGTATAGCCTGGGAGACTGTCCCTTGCGCCCCTGGTAGGATGGGCCCTTCCTCCCCCAATCCCGTGTTCCCTAACTCCCCGGGGCTCCTGGGAGTCCACCCTGAGTTCTAACCTCTTCTGCTTTCTGCAGACTATATTTAGGTAAATAAATCCTTTTATGGTATTGAAACAGCCACACGCACAGTCCTAGAGAAAGTATTCATCCGAACAGAACATCTACCTAGGCAAGTAGGGAAGAACGAAGCTGTGTCAGGGCCAGAGAGAGACATCCCCTTCAGGGTGTTTCAGCCTTACTGTTTACACTAAGCCAGGAACTTGGTGATGGAGGTGAGAGAAGAATTTGATTGCAGGATTTATTTTTAAGGGCCACTTCTACCCAATCCCAAATCCTATAGAAGGTTTTCCCACAATTGGCTGGCTTTCCAGTTTAAAAAATAATACTAAGAAGCAAGTGTCAAAGTGTATCTCCTGTCTTCCTCAAACTTCATAATGGCAGGAAACTCTGGTGAGCAGTCAGAGAGAACTTCCTACACGTCAGAGGGGAACCATGAGAACAGTGAAAGGGGTAGAAGAAAGAAGACATTTTTTTTTTCTTGTTTATGTTCGTCCCAAGAACAGAGTCTGGGGGGCAAAAGAGCATACTTGTTTCTTGTGTGTGGAGGAAGGAGTACGGAGACAGGGGGAAGGATGGAATGACCTCAGCCTCCCATGCCTGGTGTCCTGTGAGTCAGGAGCATCTGACTGGTCACGGGGCCCACTGCTCCTGCTGAGAAAGGCACAGGAGAAGTGGGAACCAGCCTACTGTCACCTCTCTTCTTGGGAGCCCGTCTGTGCCATGACGGGCCTGGGCTGAGAGTAAAGCTGACCCAGGACTCTAGGCTCTATTCTGTCCACTTCCCATAAGCTCCGGAGCTAAGAGATTCAAGATTTGTGTTTGAAATGCAAAGTATAATGTTTGTAACCTATGTGTTAGTGCAAAAATATTCTTAACCCTCTCCTCTTGATTTTTCAGTGGTCTTTTTTCTTCGTTACATATCATAAAGGCAGGATCTCCCACAACTGCCTGCACCAAGAAATCCTTCTGTATTTGTTGTTATTAATCATTTTCCTCATTCTCAGTCAAAGGGCACCTTATGATCATGGGGTTGATGTAGAGCAACAGGAACTAGATCTTCAGGAGATCTCATGGTAGAGGAGACTGGGTTCAGGGCATCTGTTTTGGCAAGGGAAAATCCCTTTCTGCAGGCTCTGGGGAAAAGAAAGGTTCACTCTGGAAGATGGGAAATTATAAATGAGGCTTTGGGAACTTGACGGAGGAAAAACCGTACAGCAGAGAACAAGGGCCTTGGAGTTACCCATCTTCCCTGGGAACCCCTGCCTTGTCAGGGCCCGACCCCTGTCACTGTCCCCTGCTTCCTGGAGCTCCTTGTCAGCCGTGTTCCTGCCCTTCCCTTCTCCCCTTCCTGTAAGGGAAACAGAACAAGTAACTCTCCTTCCCTGGTTGCATATACACACCCAGCACTTTCCTCTCCAGGGCTTCTGGTCTCTGCTGATAGCCTCCAATCTGAGGAGGGAGGGCAGGTGACCTGATGCATCACCCTGCCTCCCTGCCCCGTGTTTCTGGGAATTGTTCTCGGATCCCCTTGCTGACATCTTCTTCACTTCCATCCACAATCCTCCCAGGCCTCTGGTCACTTCCCAGCCCAAAGCCAGGGAGCCCTGGGAAAGGGACAGCCCTGTGCCAGGGCAAACAGACAGATATACGAGCAGTCATTGACCTGAATGAGGCCGTGCAATTAGCCCCCCTCCTCTGCGTCAGCCGCTTGGCCTGCAGCAAGTCTTAAAACAGACTTTGGCGCTCCTGGGTGGGTCAGTCAGTTAAGTGTCCCAACTCTTGATTTTAGCTCAGGCCATGATCGCACGATTCATAAGTTTGAGGCCCAAGTCGGGCTCCCGTGTTGGCAGCTCAGGGCCTGCATTGAAATCTCTCTCTCCCTCTCTCTCTCTGCCCCTCCCGTGCTCACTTGCTGTCTCTCAAAATAAATAAACATTTTTTTTTAATAATGAAAAAATAAAACAGACCTTGGCAGAAATGTTACTGGAATTTGTGGCACTCTGCAAAGGCTAGTTGGGTCAGAGGATATGGATAGGATTGTGGTCTCTGGTTAGACCTTCTGCAAGAGAGTTCAGAGCCTAATGCTGGCTACAGCTGCTAAGGGTAGAACCAGGGTGCCAGATAGATACCACATGCAGGAAAGGCTACGTTTAGACACAAGAACTGCCCGGCAGTAAGGGGCTTAGGCTCTCAAATTGGAACCATGGCAAGAAGTAGCAGAATACAAGTCTGAAATTTCGTCCTCCAGGGACAGTATAAGTGCATCTTTGTCTAGAGAGAGGTAGAGGATTGTTTTTTAATGTCTTATTTGCTTAATTTGAGAGAGAGAGAGTGTGTGTGCACATAAGCAGAGGAAAGGGGCAGAGTGAGAGGGAGACAGAGAATCAGAAGCAGGCCTCAGCCTCCGAGCTGGCAGCACAGAGCTCAGCAACTATGAGATCATGACCTGAGCCGAAATCAGACACTTAACCGACTGAGCCACCTAGGTGCCCAGAGGTGGATGATTTAAATGGCTTTTGAGGCCTGCAGGGGCTAGGTTGGGTTGTCAGAGTACCTTGGAGGGAAGAAGGAGGGTTAACTACAGGTGTATTTTTCAGCATATCTGAACAAACTGAACACAGGGGAACGCTGTTTCTGTGGTGCTGAAGCTCCTGAAAGGAATGAGGTAGTTGACTCTAGAATAGTGTAGATCTGAGGAGGGAGTCAGGTCAGGTACTAAAGCAGCAGTGCAAATGTTTAATAAGATGGGGGCGCCCAGAGGCGGCCTTTGCCTCCAGACATGCCCTGATGCCGGCCCTGCTGGTCTCTCCTCCCTCTGGATGATCAGCATCCACGTCTATCCAGGTCTTGCTTTCTTCAGGATGATAGGATTAACCTACTAGCCGTCTAAGCCGTGTCTTGAAGGACAAAACAGGGTCAGAGTGAAGAGAGACATCGTGGGGCTCCGGAAACAGTAGCTTAGCTGAAGAGAGTGCCGATAAGGGGTTTAAACGGAAGCCCGCCTGAGGAGTCGGGGCAAGGCCTGCGAGCGGGCCTTGGGTAGGACAGCCCCCCTGTCCTGTCATCCCTCCCTTCTCCTCAGACTTCTGCTTCCCAAGTTAGGGCTAAACTAACACTCTGGGGGAGGCACCAAGTAATTTTCTCCTCAGCACCTCCCCTCTAACCCTCCCCTAGGTAAAAGATGAGAAAAATATTCAAGAGGTATTTGACCTGAGTGACTATGAGAAGTGCGAAGAGCTCCGGAAATCCAAGAGCAGGAGCAAGAAAAATCATAGCAAGTTTACTCTTGCCCACTCCAAGCAGCCCGGCAACACGGTATGTCCCGTATGTTCCGCCCCGGGAACCTCAGCCCTCTTGTGTGTAGGGGGCAAGGGAGAAACCCTTCCCTCTGCGGGTTCTCCCTCTCCACTCCAGGTTCAGAGGCCTGGACTTGCTCTCCTGCCAACATTTGTTATTTAACCCCAGAATATCCTGGCCATTTCCTTCCCTCCGGGCAAGCCAGCCTTTAAACTGTCCGACCACAAAGATCATATCTCTCTCTCCTCTCATTCTCTCTCTCTCTCTCTCTCTCTCTCTCTCTCTCTCTCTCTTTCTCTCTCACACAGACACACACACGCATGCATGCACACACGCACACGCATACATCTCTTGGGAGAAAATCACTTTTCCCTGTACCCTGATGGGTGGTTGAAGTTCTGAATCTAGTTTCTCTTGTCTGAGGGACCTCAGGGAAGTTCCTGTCACATTCTGTTTACTCAGACCTTTAAAGATCTTTACTTTGGTACCTGTGCTTTACCGAACCTCCTCTCATTCTCTCCAGCACCATATTAGTATCCATTACCCTTCTTAACTCTTCCCTGGTCATTTCTAAAGCAACCTCTAAGCTGTGGCCCCTTCTAGGAAGAAAGGCCGGTTTCCTTAGGTTATGGATGACTCCAGAAGCAGAAGGCCTCTCCTTCTAGGAGCTGGGTCTGAGGGAATGAGACAGTAACTTCTTCACTGTCATAGTGAGGCACCAACCGCAAAGCCCTGGCTGAACCACGAATGTCTCCCCCACAGGCTCCCAGCCTCATCTTCCTGGCAGTTAGTCCAGAAGAGAAGGAATTGTGGATCAATGCCCTCAACTCCGCTATCACCCGAGCCAAGAACCGTATCTTGGATGAGGTCAGGGGGCTCATCCGGAGGGGAGGAACACCGGCGCAGAGGCAGTGACTCACTAAAGGGGGAGATTACAGGGCGGCCCCCCTTTACGTGTTTCCCCCCACCAGCTACACTTCTTTAGCTCCCTTTAAAAACCCCATTCTCCTACCTTCTAAATCCCTCTGCCACAACTCCTCTTTCCCTGCTTTGTGATGCATGGGGCCAGCCCCAGAGGCCCCGCATGTGCGGTAAATGCCTTGCCCTTGGATCTTCTCAGAAGCAGTTAATGGGGTGGGTTTATTTCCCAGTCCAGGCAGGTGCAGGCCTCAGGGGCTGCTGGGTCAGGACAGAGTCTCTGAAGAGCACCCATGACTCACAGTGCATCTCTTCAGGTCACCGTCGAGGAAGACAGCTATCTCGCCCACCCCACTCGAGACAGGGCAAAAATCCAACACTCCCGCCGCCCCCCAACGAGGGGACACCTAATGGCCGTGGTACGTAAGATTGTAAGAAAGTAAAAGTTGTGGAAGGGCCGGTTCCACATCTATGTCAGACATGATGGTACCTGAGACCGCCCACCAGAGGCATTTGTGGTACCAAGGTCAAAGGCTGGGGCAGTCCCTCTACCTGTCCCCCTGCCTGATTCCTCCATATCAAAAATATTTAGCACCTACTGTGAGTTCAAAAGTCCTTGCCCTCATTTCATCCTTTGTGGGGAAATGAGATATACCCACAAGGAAAGTGAAGGAGTAGAAGAGGTGAATGCTGTTCCAGGGAATGTAAGCGACCGCTCAGTGGCTGGCTGTTGTGGCAGGTGACAGCATTAAGCATTGCAGTCGTCTCCAGGAGGAAGGCTCACCATGAACCACTGTAACACACAAAGTGTGGTTCCTTTCCCTGTCCGAGCCTTCGGTCTCTAGGGAGAGAGCCAGCCAGGTACAGTAGAACCGGGCAGAACTGGGTTGGGGCCTAGCTTTGCGCTTTGCTCTCTCTGTGTGATTCCCTGAAGCTGCACGTCACCGCCGGTAAAGCGGGACGGTAATCGTGCCCGCCTTGAAGGGTCGCTGTGAGGAAGGATTGAAGCAATTTATGTATCAATCCACGTGAGGTACCGAACACCCCTGTCAGTTTTTTTATGACAGTATTCTGGAAATAGAACAAGTTTTGTTTTAAGGCAAGGGGCTCAGAGTTGTCAGGAGCAGAAGCAGTTGAGGTGCGTGGCTCTGAGGGTACAGGTGGAGGAGGACAGTTAACTTGCTGTGTGGAGTATCCTGAGTGTGTCAGACCCAGTTCGATGCTTAGAGTCCACTAGACAGAGGAGAAAGACACTCTTCAGGAAACTCTTAGTAAAGCGGAGAATAGGGGAAACCAGCAGAAGCTACTTTAGATCACAGAAAAATGAGAGAAAGGTTCAAACCACCATCAAAGGAGTAAGAAAAAGTAAAAAAGCCCAAGGGCTTGGTGAGGATGGCGTGCTTCTCATTCAGGGAAGGCACGTTGAGGAGGGAAGTGACCAGTTTGCATCTCTCTCCCAGTCAGTCCCGAAGGGCCCACTGCTGGCAATTCTTCCCCTTCATTCCCGCCCTCTCCCCTCCAGGCTTCCACCTCTACCTCGGATGGGATGCTGACCTTGGACCTGATCCAGGAGGAAGACCCTTCTCCCGAGGAACCCACCTCTTGTGCCGAGAGCTTCCGGGTTGATCTGGACAAGTCTGTGGCCCCGCTGGCAGGCAGCCGGCGGAGAGCAGACTCTGACCGTATCCAGCCCTCCTCAGACCGAGCAAGCGGCCTACCCCGAGCTTGGGACAAGCCAGACAGAGGGGCCACCTACACCCCCCAGGCACCCAAGAAGTTGACCCCCACAGAGAAAGGCCGCTGCGCTTCTTTGGAGGAGATCCTGTCTCAGCGGGACGCCGCCCCCGCCCGCACCCCCCAGCTGCGGGCCGAGGACCCCCCGGCCTTCATTCCACCCCATCCGGGGCAGCTGTCCCGGATCCAGGACCTGGTAGCCAGGAAACTGGAGAAGACTCAGGAGCTGCTGGCAGAGGTTCAGGGACTGGGAGATGGAAAGCGAAAGGCCAAGGACCCCCCTCGGTCCCCTCCCGATTCGGAGTCTGAGCAGAGGCTGCTGGAGACCGAGCGGCTGCTTGGAGAGGCCTCGTCCAATTGGAGCCAGGCGAAGAGGGTGCTGCAAGAGGTCAGGGAGCTGAGGGACCTGTACAGACAGATGGACCTTCAGGCCCCCGGCCCCCACCTCACACCAGCCACTCAGCACAGTCAGTACCGCAAGAGCCTGATGTGAAGGCAGGGGGACGGTGGCTGGGACTTGGGGGGTGCACAGACTCATCTCCGAGTGTTGCAGGATAAAGCTTTTTTATTTACCTCAGTTGAAAAAAAGAAACTCGTTGCGCATGCTGATGCCCAGTCCTCTTCCCACCCTCCTTTCCTTCCCTGTCCCTGTCTCTCTGACACCTAAATTGCCTCAGGTTTGAGGAGGTGACCCCTACAGCAATGTTAAAAAGCTTTCACCTAGAGGAGAGATAGAGGGGGATACGGGCATAGTCTGGCCATCCACACACACCACCCCTCTGAGGCATGGAGGGGAATGCCTGCTCCCGAGGACATGTGTAAACTCCTGAGGTTGGGGGAAGGGTTTTTCTCCTATGTCCCATTCCCAGTTTTCTATCAGAGGGTGGCATGTCAGCTACCCAGCTCTAACCCTAGGGATAGGGAAGCCATTGCCACCTGTGTGTGCACACAGAAGTGACATCTGCCCCAGCCCTGATCAGGGTGTGGGGGATCCCGCCAGACACCAGCTTCTTGCCTCATAGCCTCTGAATGACACTGAGCTGTCTGGATCTCTTGCCGGGTTTCTCCTTTTAATCTCCCACAGCCTTCCCACTACTGACTCAAAGATCCAATGCTGGGCAGATGGCATTGGTTTGGCCTTTTGGTGAGGGGGGCCCAGTTCAGGGGAACTAGGGACAGCTGACCCCACAGAACCCCACTAAGAATGAAACTGATTTGCAATGCGAGCTGGGCAGGATTGAGGGGAAAACCAAAAACACGCCCGTGTTCCTCTTTTTGGCCAAGCTAGGGCTTCTGTAGCCTCTCCCTCTCCTTCCTCAAACCTGTCTTCCAACACTCATCAAGCCCCAACTTCGGCAAAACATCTTTATGCTCATGCCACCACCCTCCTAGCCAGGCCCCCCTGCATTCTTAATGGTAGATTCCACACGCTCCTTGTATTTTGTTTGCTTCTTTCCTTTGAAGTCCCTAAGATCAAGTTAGCAACAGTGACTGGGTCCAGAGAAGACTTGGGAAGGCAAGAGTGGTTTTTGACAAGAAGGGGACAGAGCTTCATGAATCAAGTAGAGGGGCTAGAAACCACTTTGAAGTATATGTGCCCCTTGCTAGCCCCTCTTCCCTACATCTCCTCTGGCCTCCAAGACCTAGAGCCTCTCTGGAGGTGAGAAGGAAGACGGGGTAACACGGGGACAGACTGCCTGTCGGTCTTGGTGATGAGTCTGCCCCATTGGGACATTCAGGAAAATGGGGTAGGAAGGAGAAAAGGAGAGTCCTCTGGGTGGAACACAGACCCTTCAATTCCCATTCTTCTGCTCTGGGATTTGTTCCTCCTATATCCCAAGTAAGCATGATGGGGGACTGTCTCCAAGTTAAATGGTCTCTGTGGAAGAGAAGTTCTTGCTTCTAGCCCTGCACCATGTGATCCTGAAGATTTTCCCTAGATCTAGCCTGTACATCTCTCAACCAGTCTCTTCCCTGAGGAACGTGTATCCTACTTGAGTGAGGGACAGTGCACCAGAGCACCACCTGAATGTCGTCCCCAAGATCTCCCGGGATAGCATGGGAGGAAATCCGTCTGCGGACCTGCCTTCCTCCAAACAGGCCTTCCTCTCCTAAACTCAGCAGACCTACCCATTGTCAAATCAGGAAAATTTACTTTCTTTGTGTAGGTCCCACCTTTGTATTAATTTTATCTTACCAGTATTTTTCCTCTTTTTCTTCCTTATTGCTCCCTCCTAATGAAGAAAAAGACAAGAGCAAGAAGGACATGTATATCCCAACATGCCAATTACCTGTGGCTCCCAGGGGGGCTAGAGCACAGAGGGGGACACTGGGAGGAGAATGACAGGTGAAGAGAGCAGAAAAGAAAGATCAGGGCCCCCAGGAGACTAAGAGCCAGACACTGGGCTCCTGCTGTCTCCAGGCCACAAGGTAGTAAAATCAAGCCCAGCTTTGGAACCAGACAGATCTGGGGTTCCAATTCTGACTTTTCAGTCATGATGCCCTGGGCAAGGCATTAAACTTTCTGAGGGTCAGTTTCCTCATCTGCAAAATGGAGAGTTATTGTGGGACAGGCAAAGACCGTACATTACGTGGAAAATGCCTGTAGGCCAATGAAAGGCTACTGGCCCTGAGCAAATGGCCACTGTGGCTGCAGCTGCTGCTGTTAGTGAAACGACTCCTCGGGCTATGCACACGAGGGCTAGAAGACAGTTGGAACGAGGCCTGGGGCATGGGGTGGATCACTGTCACTTTGTTCTAGTAAATCAGCTGAGTCCACACACGGTGCCCACACCCTTTCCTCAAGGGGAGAGTGCCAGGGACTGTGTAAGGCTGGAGATAAGAGGGGGAAAGCTAGACCTCCTGTCTTCAGGAACTGCAGAGATTGGCATCAAGCTGGCCTTCCCATTAGAAAACCAGCTTAAAGCACACCCTGAAGGTGGGCACTAGCAAGGTCTCTTAACCCAGAGCGAGCACAGGCAGAAGGACAGGAGGACAACAGCTGGGACCCTAGCTCCCCCTCTCCCAGGACCTCTCTCCCCTCATTCATTCCGTCATCCCAACTTCTTTGCCTGCTGAATTGCTCCCATTCCCTCCCAATTGCTGGGTTCTGGGGTAACCGGGTAGACGGAGTAGGGGATGTGAGCCAACTTGCTCGTTACACGGTCGCCAACATTCTCCAGGATGTGTATTTCTTGTTCCTCGCCTTCTCTCCTCCATCAAGTGTGCTACATCTTTTCTTGCACAAATGAACTGGAAAAGGGAGAATCTTTTGGGATGTCCTAGGATGGGGCGGTGAGGAAATCCAGGACACAGAGTCAAAGCCGAGTAAGGAGTAAAGACAGGCGAAGAACCAAATGCCATTTCATATTTCGGTGACATTCCTCTCAACTCTGCCTGTTCTTCTCCATTCACTTAAGCAGGGATTTGGGGAACAGGAGGAAAACGTCTGAGGTGTCCACCTGAAGAGTTGATGAGTTCCTGTGCATGCTCTTTCGCATAGCTATAGGATGTTTAGGGTGAGAAGAGACCACCCCATGAGTTTCTCTAACTCCTACTCCAAGCCTTTGGAAACCATGCCATGCCCAGCCTGGAGCTCTGACCCCAGGGAAACAGCTCTTGCCCTCTCTCCCAGCCCCTGTGTCAACAGTATGTTACCCCTCAGCCTCCCCTAAAAACCAGTCCCCCTACCCCAGATCTCTCCCTTTTCTACACCTCTCAGGCAAGCAGACCTAGCCCCAGTCTGTAACCCCCAAGCTTGGCTCCAGCCCCCTCCCCTTCTCACTCCATTCCAATCGGCTCGCTTCTCTTCCTCCTTTCTTCCCAGCTCCCAGGCTCCTAACCGAGACAGCCAATCTCCAGCCTGCTCTGGAGCCACACCATATAAGGAGAGGTTGGAAAGAAACCCAAGTAAATGCGGGAGCAAACACACACACACACACACACACACACACACGCGCGCGCGCGCGCGCGCACGCACACACACACCAGCACACGCACACACCCTAGAGTTTGAGCACCTTTCTGCACAAGACCCTGTGTCCCTTCTTCCGTGTGGATGACACCAGCCCTACGGCTCCCTGTCCCCGGCTCACCCCCCCACACACACACACACAGAAGGAGGAACCTGTTTGCTATTCCCCGCCTTTATTCACGCCCCCCTGAGACCATCACTCCAACCAGTTGCCTCTGACCTAGATTTTCTGCACTAATTACAAGCCTAATGAGATATAACAAACACCCAGCTTAGCACAGCTGAGACCCTTGAGGTCAATTAGTGCAACCCAGCTCAGCCCAGGAAATGAGGGGTGGAGCCAGAAACTCTTGTAGGCGCCTCACCCCCACCTCAACTCAACCCTGGCCTTGGAAGCAGGCAGGGGAGAAGGCAAAGATTAGCAGGACCAGTTTAAAAATAGGATCTTGGAGAGTTGACAAACATGCAGAAAACTGCATTGAAGTTGGGAAGAATACAGATTCCCATCTCCTCTTAAGTGATCAGTAGGGTGGAGGTTGGTGCAGGGCCATACGGCAGGCAGTTGGCAGTTTTCTTTCTCTGAAAGACAATACGGAGCCCAGGAACTCAGAAGGGCGGGTAGCACTGGAATCTTGGGCCTGCACCCATCTCCAACTCATCATCCCTCTTCCTCTTTACTTCGGACAAGTTGGGGTTGTCTCCCCTATCTTTCCTGCTGGTTTGCAGTAACTCTGAAATCCCCTCTTTCTTTCAGAAATGCTAGATTCCACCTCACTCTTGCTCCTCCTTCTTCCAGATATGAAAGCAATGAGAGCAAACAGTTCCTTCCTCCCAAGAAACACGGAATAGGGTAAAACAAAGGCGATCAGGTTTGGGTTAACGAAGTGTGGCGATGATGCCCAACTTACTGTCTTCTAGAGGAAGAATGAGAAGAAATAGAAGTGGTAGAATCTGGTTGCTTTTGCAGCTTTCCGACCTGGCAGCAACCTCAGCACCACAGGAAAAAAGATGGAGGGCAATGTGGCCCTCGTTCCCTGGGTTCCTTTCTTTAGGTGGCAAAACAGGGCAGTAGGAAGGTTCCCTGTCCTATGTCCTCTGCGTGCGGCCAGTTGTCCCAACCCCATCCCTGGCACTTGTGGCTCTGTTGAGATGGGAAGGGAAGGACAAGGCTCTGCCCAAGTGGTAAGGGGACTTGGAGTCACTTCAAGAACAGGTGTCTCTTCCCCCAGCCTCCACCCAGCTCTGGCTGCAGTGGGCTGCACTCGGCTCACACCCCGCCTCATCTACAGTCCAGATTTACGCAGGAACCAGGTACTTGGTGGACAGGACAACCCACAGAAGCAGCATGTCTATATGTGGAGGACTCCCAGATTTACCTTCCGGGCCCGAACCCGCCTCTGAAATAAAGGCACTTACAGCCACGTGCCCATCTGACATCTCTACTTCAGTGTCTACAGGCATCTTAAACTTAACATAAATGTGGAAGATCTTTAAACAATGGTTCTTGGTGAATCAGCCTTCCTCCATGCTCTTTTGCAATGTGAGTTTACCATCCTCCGCTCAAGATTTCTCCAACTGCCATTTGAATCTGGGTTTGCCTTGATCTCACTGATGGAATGTGCCATTGTGTAAGTTCCAGAGCTTAGACCCTAAGAGGTCTTGCAGTTCCCTCGCTGCATGTAAGAAGCCTGGGCTTCTTAAAATTCAGCTGCATGCAAGAAGCTTGGGCTAGCTCAAGGATGTGAGACCACATGGGGAAAGAGGTCCTGAAACCACATGGAATCATCCCAACATCCAAGCCTCCACACAAACACTGGCTAAATGTAGCACACGATGCAAGACCAGACGGCCAACCTTCCAGTCAATCCACAGAATCGTGAGAAGTTGATAAATCATTGTTGTCTGAAGCCACTAAGTTTGGAAGTGGTTTGTTATTCAGCAGTAGATATGGAAACAGAAATTGGTATGCGGAAGTGGGATACCATCATAATTAAAACCTAAAACACATGGCATTGGCATTGGGACCAGGGAGCAGACGGAGGCTATAAGGGCAGGCAGCAAAAAGACTATTAGTAGGGGCTGGATGAACAGGGATGAAATTGTTGTTGGATGCTCTGAGAAAGGGTCACCTGTGTTATGTAGTGGTGGAATAATTTATGAAACCATCATCTGTGGTACATGGAAAATAGAAAATGTACCTAATGAAGTTGTTGGAGGTGGCTAAGGGGATTTCCAAGGAGAATGTTGACAATACCAATATGCTTTTCTTAGCTGTAAATGATAAGGTATTGAAAGAGAAAGGAACTAACAAAGGAACCAGTTTTCAAGCAAAATTTGAGGGGGAAATCATAAAGAGACAGGAACAGTCTCCAGCCAGAAGAAACTGGAGAAATTGAAACCCTTGTGCACTGTTGGTAAGAATGTAAAATGGTGTGTCCAACTATAGAAAACAATATGGCGGTTCCTTAAAAAAAAAAAAAAAAAAGAATTATCACATGATCCAGCAATCCCACTCCTGATATATATCGAAAAGAACTGAAGCTAGATATTGAAGAGATATCTGCTCACCCACATTTATAGTAGCATTATTCACAATGGGTCTGAGATAGAAGTAACTCAAGTGTCCATTAAAGGATGAATGGCTAAGCAAAATGTGCTATATACATATAATGAAATAGTATTCCGCCTTAAAATGGAAGGAAATCTGTCATATACTTACATGAATGAACCTCAAGGACATTATGCTACATGAGCTAAGTCAGACAAAAAAAAATACCGTATGATTCCCCTTACACGAGGTATCTAAAGTAGTCAAATTCATAGAAACAGAAAGTAGACTGGTGGTTTCCAGGGGCTGGGGGAAGGGGGAAATGGGGAGTTGTTTGATGGGGACAGAGTTTCAGTATTGCAAGAAGAAAAAGTTCTAGAGCTGGGTTGCACAACATTGTGAATATGCTTAACACTACTGAACTGCACACTTAAAAATGGATAAGATGATAAATTTTATTATATATTATATATGTTAACCTCAGTTAAATATAAAAATTTTTAAAGACACTTTAAAAATGCCATGATCTCTTGCCCAGTTCCTACACCTGAAATAGTTTTCAGACCTGAAATCTATTGAATGAAAAAGTGGCTGAACACACCCCCCCCCCCGCCCCCGCCCCAGGAGGAAGGACCCTACAGCAAGTATGTATTGTGCTAATTCCACCAGTCCTTCTCTCAAAGGGACTTACAGGCATTTACTTCGGTGACTGTAAACTAGGGGAGAGGGAATATCCAGTACAACATAAGGTCTGAAATGATATTGGTATTTCGAGACCTGAAATGTCATTGTGGACCCTCACTAGAGTGATGGACTATGGCCCAGTCAAAATGGAGTCCTGGCTGACATCCATCTCAAGGTGCTCCGTGGGCCCATGGCCCCACCTGGTGGTCATTGCCCCAGTTTCTGAATGTGTAACTGCAATTGATATATTTGGCTGTTAGGAAAGCCCCTACATTATTGGGTCATTGGTTTCTGTAAGAGCTGCCACAGGGGGTGGGATGAGGGGGAGGCCTGGGTGGCTCAGTCCATTAAGCATCCAACTCTCGATTTCAGCTCAGGCCATGATCTGGCTCAGAGCAGGATCTCACAGTCCATGGGTTCAAGCCCTACATCAGCCCTGCATCAGGCTCCACGCTGGCAGTGCAGAGCCTGAATGGGATTCTCTCTCTCTCTCCTTGCCCCTCCCCAGCTCATGCACACTCTCTCTCTCAAAATAAACTGTAAGAGCTATCACAGTGGGGAAGCTTCTGAAATTGTGCCTCTCTTCCCACTCACGTACTTTCAAAGCATGATGGCAAATAAAAAACAATATCCCAGAACAAACTGGTGGTTACCACAGAGGAAGAGAGTGGGGGAGATGGGCAAAATAGGTGAAGGGGAGTGGGGGTGGGAGGGTACAGGCTTCCAATTATGAATGAATAGCTCACAAGGATGAAAGGTATGCATAGGGAATGTAGTCAATGGTATGTATTGTAATAGTGTTGTATGGTAACAGATGGTAGCTACCCTTGTAGTAAGCATAGCATACATTCAAATCACCATGTTGTACACTGAAACTAATATAACATTATGTGTCAACTATACTTCAATTTAAAAAATATATATCCCATTAGAGAGGAAAGACAGATCAGCACCACCCTTAAGGATCTCAAAGGATAGTGGTCTCTATCATACCTCTGGTTAATTTGCCAGTCTGGCTCCTGCAGAAAAGAAATGGATCCTGGAGAGTGACACTAGACTACAGCCAACTCAATTCAAGCCCTGATTGCAGCCACTGTGCTGGATGTGGTCTCATTGCTAGAGCATATAAACATGGCTTCAAAGCACAAGACATGTGGTCAGGGATTTAACATCTGCGTTCTTCTTCATCTCAGTCAGGAAAGAGGACCAGAAACAGCCCTCGCACAGACTGAACAACAACATTCATTTAGTTTTTCCCCCAGGCTGTAACAACTCTCCCAATCTATGTCATGATCTATTCAGGAAAGATCTGGACCACATGGACATCCTAGAGAACATCACATTGATCCACTGCATCAATAACATTGTGCTGATTGTAGAGAACGGGCAACAGGTGGTTAACACCTAGAGGCCTTGGTAAGACACGTTCACTCAAGAGGGTGGGGTATAAACTCTATGAGGATTCTAGGGGTCTCCCCCATCAGTAGTTTGGGGGATCCAGTGGTCAGAGGCATGCTAGGACATCCCCTATAAAGAAACTGCTGCATCTTACATGCCCGGTACCTGGTGGACCTCTTCGTTCTGGAAACAACATGTTCGACACTTAGGAATACTGCTCCAGTCTATATCCTGGGTGACACACAAGGTTGTGGCTTTGAGTGGGAACTGAGACAGGGATATCGAGACTGATCAGCAGAAGGAGGTGGAATGCTGCGACACCTGGGGCGGGAATACCTATGGAACTCAGGTGATCCACATGGGCACCTCTTGGCGCTCTGTTGTCTAATTGTGATGTGAATGGCAAGAACAGCACAGCCCACGAAGGGTGAGGTTATCAGGGGCTCAGACCGCCTCGAGAATCAGGGTTAGAGTGACTCCACCAGGTAAGCCATCAACACCAGCCGAGATGACAGTGGATAATGGAGGAGAAAGATAATAAATTACCAGCTGCAGCCCAAGACCCGCCACAGCAACAGCCTCTGGTTAAGCCATCCTTTTCTAGGTCCCTTTAGGAAGAGAGCTCACTAGGACGAAGGACTACCCCTCATATGTGTCTGGAAAGTGGGTCCACACAGTACAAGGAATGGACTGTGGTGGCCATGGAGGTGCCCCGCTTAGATGTGCCTTCAGGAAAGAGCTTGCTGAGCAGCTGCAGGAAGGGCAGTCAGCTATCAGCCCTCGGCTGCTGGAAGCTTCAGGCTTGGTCTCAGTTTTCAAGCCAGGGCACGCCCCTCCCGGCACCCCACCCACCCCCTGCCCATGACTAACAGCAGAGTGAGGGGTAGTGAGGGCCTGAACATTTCTGCCCAATGGGAACTCCTCTCTTGAGAATCTTTGCTCTGGGGTTCCCCAGTGGGTTGCCCAAGATTTCATCTGCATTTCAGACCGAGGCTCTCCCTGCCCAAGCCTGCTTCCTCTCCCCTTTCCTATCATAGGCACACCCCCTCCTTACAGCTCTTACACTCCCCACTCCTCAGCATCTACTTCCTAGAGGACCCAACCAACATACCTTTCTTCCTCTTGACCTCCCCAGCGCCAACATGTGCAACATGTGCAACAATCTATGTGCAAGTCTTCTGGCTCTACCTTAAAAGCATATCTAGTATTTGACCATTTCTCTATCTCTCCCCTGCCAGGCCGTCATCGTCCAAATAACTGCATGGTCTCCTGATGACCTCTGTCTCTGCTTCGACTCTTCCCCATTCAGAAACTGGGGAAGCAACCCTTGTAACTTTTTTTTAAAGGAAGGCATTTATTTACTTACTTATTTTTAAATATTTATTTATTTGTTTTTGAGAGAGGGAGAGAACAAGCAGGGCAGGGGCAGAGAGAGGGGGAGAGAGAGGATCCGAAGCAGACTCTGCACTGACAGCAGTGAGCCAAATGCCGGGCTGGAACTCACGAAACTGTGAGATCGTGACCTGAGCCAAAGTCAGATGTTTAACCGACTAAGCCACCCAGGCGCCCCTGCAATTCTTGTAATTTGCCTACTTAAAATCGTCCAAGCTTCACAACACTCTTAAAATGAAAATCCAATAAGAATCCAAACTCCTTTCCCTGGAAAATAAAGCCCTTTGTCATCTGACCCATGCACACCTCCCACCTTATGTTATCCTGATCCAGCCGCACAGACCTCCTTCCTATTCATCAAACACACCAATCTTCTTCCCACCTCAGGCCCTTTGCCCCTGCTATTCCTTCTACTTAGAAAACATTTTAGTTCTCTTCCTTAAAATCTTTATTCAAATGTCAGCTCCCCTGAGAGCTCTTTACTGGTCACTCTGTCTCTTCCAGGGGGAGCACCCCTTCAGATGACTTGCTCCATGTCATATTACTATTTGCTCCCTTCAATTCCTTCAACAATTACCACAGTCTAATTATTTGCCTCTTTTGCCTAGGATCTTGACTTGTTCACTGTTCTCTCCCAGTGCACTGCACACAATATTTAATGCAACATTTGTGCAACGAATGAATGATTAAAGTCCCACGCAAACCTCTGCTACATTCATCCACACCATTTACTTCCATTGTAATGATATTGCTATATCTTGACAGCCCATCAGTTTTTAAATAGCATATTCTTTTACATACTTTATTTATTTATTGATCTTAAGAATTAACCCTGTGTGGAAAATAGAACAGATGATACCCAAATTAAGGATAAACACACACGCACACACACACACACACACACACACAACCGAAGCTGACAGAAGTAACCAAACTAGAAAGTGCCAAAATCTGAATCTACAATCAGGTTTTGGGAAATGCAATGATGTCTGACACCAGCTGTCAACCACAGGTAGGCCAAAATTCATAGTGCCCTCACTTCAGACACTCATCACAAGTTCAAGGGTCCCACTACCTCCTCAAGTTTGATAATTTGCTAGAACTACTCACAGAACCAGGAAAGCACTGTACTTACAATTAAAGTTTTATTACAAGGATACAAACCAGAACCAGCCAAAAAACAAAAAAAAAAAAACAAAAAAAACAAAAAAAAACAGACAGATGGGGTGAAATCTGGGAAGGGCCCAAACATAATGCTTCTGGTCATCTCCTGTGGAGTCCTGGATGGCATATACTCCTCTCACCTACAGTGTGCAACAATACTTGAGTATTGCCAACCAGGGGCACTTACCCAAGTCTTTAGTGTCCAGAGTTTTTATCGGGGCTCTATCAGACACCACCTACACTGCTGACCCATAGTCTCCAGCTCCTCTGGAGGTTGGAACTGATACAGCATGTTTCAAAGCCATCACAAATCACATTGTCAGACTGCCCAGTAGCCAGCCCCCACCCCCAGGGCAAAGACACTCCTATCAAGTAGGACATTCTAGGTGCCTAGAGATCACCTCCCAGTAGCAGAAAGCAAAAGCCATGCCTCTCTTTGGGTAAAGTCAATTCTTGGGGTGCCTGGGTGGCTCAGTCAGTTAAGCATCTGGCTCTTGATTTCAGCTCAAGTCATGATTTCACACTTCCTGAGTTCGAACTCTGCATTGGGCTCTGCGTTGACAGCATGGAGCCTGCTTGGGATTCTCTCTCCCCCTCTCTCTCTGCCCCTCTCCTGCTTGCACACACACACACTCTCTCTCTCTCTCTATCTCCCTCAAACAAATAAATTTTAAAAAAGTTAATTCTTCACTATACAGGATTGTTTTGCTTTTTTTTTTTTAATTCCCAATCTAGTGCTCCAAAGATACTATTCTGTCTAATCTTTGATCTCAAAGCCTTGCTCCACCCCTCCTCTCTTAGAATCTGCTCCAGGTCACATTTACCCTGGAGAACTAAGAAGGTGAGCAGACCAACAAGCAACTGAGGCCCCAAAATAGCAAGAGGCCTTTTTTTTTTTTAATGTTTGTTTATTTTTGAGAGACAGAGAGAGAGAGTGTGAGCAGGGGAGGGGCAGAGAGAGAGAGAAAGACACAGAATGTGAAGAGGCTCCAGGCTCTGAGCCATCAGCACAGAGCCCGATGCAGGGCTCGAACCCACAAGCCGTGAGATCATGACCTGAGCCGAAGTCAGATGCTAACCGACTGAGCCACCCAGGTGCCCCCTTCTTTTAAGTCTATTTCTTTATTTTGAGAGAGAGCACGAGTGGGCAAGGGGCAGAGAGAGAGAAAGAGAATCCCAAGCAGGCTCTGCACTGTCAGTACGGAGCACAACACAGGTCTTGAACGAACAAACTGTGAGACACGAGCTAAGCCAAAATCAAGAGCCGGCTGCTTAACCACCTGAGCTACCCCTAAAAATAGCAAAGGGACTTCTATAAGCAAAGTCTTTATTATCAAGCAAGAAATAAGCTGTTTACAAAGGAAATTATTATAAATTCCCCTTTTTCACATGATGTTGTCAAGCTAACATCTAGTAAATGTATCTGTTAGCAAGGAAAAGACCAAAACAATGCTGGGCAGCGACATCAAAGTTAACATAACCCAGTAATCTACTCGACATTCTCTGCCGATACACCACAACACCTCGGCCTGTAATTTCCCACAGATTAACATGCCAAGAAAATGCCACTTACTTCCTGGAATGTAAGATTCGGATTTTCACTGATGGGGTTGGGGTGCGTTGGGTAGTTACACACAGGTATGTGTGTGTGGCTTCTTTCTCCCACTTTTCACAAAAGTCAGCTGTGATTATTACCTTTTGAGTAAAAGCTGTCATCATGCTGTCATTAAAAACCATTTGTGAAATCTCCAAATTGCAAACTTTGTTTTGTCTTTTATTGCAACTCTTTGTTTATTTACTTTTCTCCCAACTAGATGCTGAGCAGTTTACAAAGGTACTCAATAAATGTTTTGTAATGAATGTCTACACAAGGTTATTTGATTTTAAAAGCATAATAAAAGCCTAATAACAATAATGAAAGTATAAAAAGGCATTGAAGTTGTTGACCAAAAACCCAGGTTCCCATTCTGGCTCTGCTCCTTACTGGATTTTTGACCTTGGACAGGTCTCAATTCCTAAATCTATTTCCTCATCTGCAAAGTGGAATTATTCATGTTTGTTCTGCTTACCTATAGGGTTACTGTAAGAATCAAATGAGTCCATGGATTTTAAGGTGTTTAAGGTGTAAACTAAAATATCGTGCCAATGGTATTTATTTTTTTCAATGAAAAAGTATTTTTTGTGTTTCAAGTTTATATTTAAATTCTAGTTAGTTAATATACAGTGCAATATTGGTTTCAGAAGAATTTAGTGATTCATCACTTACATATAACACCCAGTGCTCATCCCAACAAGTGTTCTCCTTAATGCCTGTCACCCAATTAGCCCACCCCCCAATCACCACCCCTCCAGCAATCCTCAGTTTGTTTTCTATCAGAGAACCTAAGAGTCTATAAACATAAGAGTGTCTTATGGTTTGCCTCTTTCTCTTTTTTTTCTTCCTTCCCCTATGTCATCTGTTTTGTTCTTAAATTCCACATGTGAATGAAATCATATGGTATTTGTCTTTCTCTGACTTATTTTGCTTAGCATAATACACTCTAGTTCCATCCATGTCATTGCAAATGGCAAGATTTCATTCTTTTTGATGGCTGAGTAATATTCCATTATATATATACATCTTCTTTATCCACTCATCAGTCGATAGACAGTTGGGCTCTTTCCATAATTTGGCTATTGTTGATAACGCTACTATAAACATTGGAATGCATGTGCTCCTTCAAATCAGTATTTTTGTATCCTTTGGGTAAATACCTAGTGGTGCAATTGCTGGGTCATAGGGTAGTCTATTTTTAAACTTTCTGAGGAATCTCCATACTATTTTCCAGGGTGGCTGCACCAGTTTGCATTCCCACCAGCAATGTAAGAGGGTTCCCTTTTTTCCACATCCTCACCAACATCTGTTGTTTCCTGTGTTGTTAATGTTAGCCATTCTGACAGGTGTGAATTGGTATCTCATCACGGTTTTGATTTGCATCTCCCTGATGATGAGTGATGTTGAGCATCTTTTTATGTGTCTGTTGGCCATTTGGATATCTTTGGAAAAATGTCTGTTCATGTCTTCTGCCCATTTCTTAACTGGATTATTTGTTTCTTGGGTGTTGAGTTTGATAAATTCTTTATAGATTTTTAGATACTAACCCTTTATCAGACACGTCACTTGCAAATATCTTCTCCCATTCTGTAGGTTGCCCTTTAGTTTTCTTGATTGTTTTTCTCTGTGCAGAAGCATTTTATCTTGATGAGGTCCCAATAGTTCATTTTTGCTTTTGTTTCCCTTGTCTCTAGAGACAGATCTAGTACAAAGTTGCCCCGGCTGAGGTCAAAGAGTTTGCAACCTGTGTTCTCCTCTAGGATTTTGATGGTTTCCCTTCTCACATTTGGGTCCTTCATCCATTTTGAATTTATTTTTGTGTATGGTGTATAAAAAGTGGTCCAGGTTCATTCTTCTGCATGTCACTGTCCAGTTTTCCCAGCACGATTTGCTGTCTTTCTTCCACTGGATATTCTTTCCTGCTTTGTCGAAGATTAGTTGGCCATATAGTTGTGGAACCATTTCTGGGGTTTCTATTCTGTTCCATTGATCTATGTGTCTGTTTTTGTGTCAGTACCATACTGTCTTGATGACTACAGTTTTGTAATACAACTTGATGTCCGGGATTGTGATGCCTCCAGCTTTGCTTTGCTTTTTTTAAGATTGCTTTGGCTATTTGGGGTAAAAACTATTTTTAAAGTTGCATACATTTTACTAGGATATAAAATATGATTGGGTAAAATTGGGAAAACAGACTCAGGAATTCCAAGCCTAGGTCGATAAAGAGCAGGGTAGCTACCTCTCACCTTCTGAGTCCTGTAAGTAGCCTAGAGGGGACCTATTCCTGGTCTCCAGTGTTTATTATTTATGTGTCTTTCCTGAGTCTCAGTTTCATTATATCAGTCTCTCTGAGCCTCAGTTACACCACCTGCTACATGGGAATAAGACATGCCTTTCTTACACCAGATGGTTTGCTGGGAGGTTCACATTAGATCACTGTTGCTAAGGTCTCTTTGCCAACCACAAAGCGATATACAAATATAAAGAAATCTGGTAGTATTTTCCTAAGGTGATGAACTTTCAAGCATGGTTTAAATGAAACACACAGGCTGAGGATTCTTGGGTGGCTCAGTCGGTTAAGTGTCCGACTCTTGATTTCAGCTCAGGCCATGATCTCATGGTTGTGAGATCGAGCCCATTGGGCTCACCATGGAGTGTGGAGCCTGCTTGGGATTCTCTCTCTCTTCCCTCTCTCTTTGCCCATCCCCAACTCATGCACACACACACACTCTCTCTCTCTCTCTCTCTCTCTTTCCTTCTCTCCCTCAAAATAAATAAGTACACTTTAAAACACACACACAGGCTGAGAGTATGAGAGGCTTACACTGGCCACCAGCAGGCACATCCCAGGAAAGAATAGATTATGCTTCACTGTCTTGGAATGGATCACATATTGCCTTACAAACTCCATTCTGTCAAGTCTTTGGAAAAAAGTACAATAGGCCCTTTGATACCCATTGGCTTATTCAACCTTCCCAATGCTTGTGCCAACCAGGAATTATTATGCCCATTTTCCTGATGGGGGTACTGACGCTTGCAGATGTTGACACTTTCCCAGAATCACGCAAGTGGTAACTAGGTGCTTGGGGAACAAACCCTTCCAGCAGCAGTGGGAGAAGTCAAATGTGCTTAAATGAAAGAGGCAGCCTTCCACAAATGGCCCATTTCTCTTTCCTCCCCGACACAGCTTTCTATCCAGGTCATCACACCTATTTTCTTTTACAAATCCTTCCTGTTTCTCACGAGGGCTGGGGTGCCCAGAGAAACAATTATGCTAGCAGGCAGATTTAGGGTGCAATAGGGTGACAGCTATGGATGGGTAAGAACGCACTTCTAACCACAGGGGAGTATGGGCAGTGTTCCCACAGCGCTCACACCTCCTACCCTGAAAGATCTTTAGTTGGTGAAGAAATGGCCACCGCCTGTTAGAAACGCCCAGCTCTTGGGGCACCTGGGTGGCTCAGTCAGTTGAGCATCCAACTCTTGGTTTCTGCTCAGGTCATGATCCCAGAGTCATGGGATCGAGCCCCACATTGGGCTCTGTGCTGACAGCACGGAGCCTGCTTGAGATCCTCTCTCTCCCTCTGCCCCTCTCCCCCACTTGCACTCTCTCTCCAAAATAAAAATAACTAAGTTAAAAAAGAAATTCCCAGCTCTTAAGTCACATTCCAATTCTACACATAGACTTGAAGGTCTGCATAAACGCCCTCTGCTCTCCCACCTCCACCCTCATAAATAGGGCACCTTAAGGCTTAGGCAAGTCAAGAATAGTTCCTCAGTCACAAAAATGTTAGGATCCCCACTTATGTATAAACCTTTTTTCACCACCTAGAATTCTTCCTTTGTTAATTCATGTGGCTGTTCTTATTTAAAATCTAATTTTAGTGGTAGCTGGGTGGCTCAATCAGTTAAGCATCCAACTCTTGGTGTTTGCTCTCAAGTTGTGATCTCACAGTTCATGGAATCCAGCCCTGCCTTGAGCCTCTTTGTAGGGCTCTGTAGTGACAGCACAGAGCCTGCTTGAGATTCTCTCTCTCTCTCTCTCTCTCTCCCCCCCCCCTCTGTGCCTCTGCCCTGCTCACGCACACATTCTCTCAAAATAAAGAATTTTTTAAAAATAAAAAAATAAAAATAAAAATAGATAAAATCTAATTCAAATATCGAAAATTGGAAACAGCCCCAAAGTCCATCAGTTTGGAGACCAATATAAATAAATTATGGTAACACATGCACTCAATGGACCACAATATAATGTTTAAGTGACTTAGTACAGGGAGAGCAGCATGCATAGTATGTTCCCATTTTATAAAAAGAAAAATATTTTAATATTTCTCTTAATACAAATAAATATTATTTTCACAAAATGTTAAAAATAATAGGCAAACCTCATTTCATCATGCTTCACAAACATTGCCTTCAGTCTGTAGACTAAAGGTTTGTGGCGACCCTACATCAAGCAAGTCTGTCGGTGCCATTTTACCAACAGTGTTTGCTCATTTCCTGTCTTTATCACATTTTGGTAATCCTCACAATATTTCAAACTTTTTCATTATTATTTGTTATGGTGATCTGTGACCAGTGATTACAACTTGCTGAAAGCTTAGATGATAGTATTTTTTAGCAATAATTTTTTTTTAATTAAGGCATGCATAATTTTTTTGGAGGGGGTGGTGCAAAAAAGGTGATTTCATTAGAGCATGGGGACAGGACCCGTGGGCAGGAAGAGCTGCCCTGGGACCATGAGGAGAGATTGATTATATACTTGGGAGTTGGGGGAGGTAAAGTCAAGTGGAAGTTTCCAAAGGGATTTTCATAGGCATGTACAATTTTTTTTGACACAATGTTATTACACACCTAATAGGCTACAGTATAGTAGAGACACAACTTTTAGATGCACTGGGAAACCAAAAATTCATTGAACTAGTGCTATTGCACTGATCTATAACCGAACCCACAATATCTCTGCTATGTTAGAGCAGGCAGTTAGTTAGGTTCTAACAGGACACCTGGAGGTCAGCAAAGAGGAAGTGCTGGCCAGCTATTGGCAAGGTCAGAGGCCTGTCCTAGCGGAGGCAGTCCACACAAGAAGCCGGATCAAACCAGACAGGCCCCAGATGGTGGGAGCCAAGATGGGGAAACCCCTGACCAAATTAGGAAAAAAAAAAACAAACTGGGAAGCCCTGCTTGCAGCCCCAAGTAGTAAGCGTTCTATCCCCTAGTTAATGACTGTCAATAAACAACAGAAACCCGACCCCAGGGTACACAGCTCTCTCTCTAAAAGCTTGCGGCCCTCATATCTCCAGTGTACTTGTCACTTTAATAAACTTTCTGCTGGTGTTACTCATCTGCTGTGCTTTGTGTCTGTTCTTGAATTCCTTCTTGTGACCAGACCAAGAACCTTCAGAAGCCACTCCTTCTACTCTGGCTGGGTCAAGGCCCCAGGGCCCAGGGTCTCCCCAGTTCACCTGGCAACACCCGTATAAGCTTATACTGGCACCAAAAATGTCTAGAAGAGTACGCAAGAACTATTCATAGTGGTTGACTTTCGTTAAGGAGACATATTTTCATTGTTATGTCTTTAGTACTGTTTGAATTTTATCATAGCATGTATTACTCTTTCAATTAAAAAACAACTTAAAAAATGAACTCAAATTCTTTATCCCTCAAAAGCTTTCCTTGTCCATCCTACTTCTTAAATATCTCCTAAATCTGATTACCTCCCTCCCTCACCCACCTCTTCTCTAGACTAACTGCCAGGGGTTGACTATGCTTTGTTCCTGGAGACAAAAAGCTACAGGAGGTAGATATTTTTTACATAATTATTTAAAAGAATATCACTCTCAGAACAGCACTAAATACCCAGAATATTTAGTTAAATTGAAAGCTACTGAAAGGTACATTACCAGTCACACCCATTTGCAAGGCATATCTTGAATGACAGAGTTGCTTGAAGGTCAATCTGGGGATGTTTGCCCTGAGAACCAGAATTGCTATTCATGGTTCTGCCCCTACAGGTTGAGGCCCCCTCCTCTCCGGTACTGCGGAACAGGTTTGTAATTAGTCTCACTGATTCCATTGTTTCTCTTCCTCTCTCTCCCAGAAGCCATCCGCATACTGCAATCAGAACTACATCTAAAATTTAAATGACACAAAGATTCCCCATTGTCCTTGAGGGAAAACCTACTTCTTTAATGCGGCTTACTGGGCCCTCCAGATCTGGATTCTTCAGCCTCAGTCTCCCCCTCCCAAATCCTTACTAATGCCTCGGGGCCTGCACCCTGCTCTAAACTCCAGTTTAGAGCTGAACTTCCTGTTCCTTGAACCAGCAGTGTACACTCTCTGGCCTCTAACACTCTGCATCTGCTGTATGCTCTCTGGGGACCCGCACCTTACCAACTTGACTGCAGAGCAGTGACCAAAATGTGTGTTGCCACAGGCTTTCCTCTCTGATGCATACCTTTCTCCTGTTGGAACAAGTATCATTTCCATTAAAAGCAATAAATCTCTGCTTAAGTGGCAGATCGTTCAGATTGTTACTTTGGCTTTCAGCAGTGCTCCAAAAATGGAAAGGAAACCTATATGGCATAGAGGTAAGAAGAGAGCAAATATTAAAGCCAAGAAATAACTTTTCTAGCAGCCAGGCAGAAGTTACCTAATGAGGAAATG
This sequence comes from Leopardus geoffroyi, assembly GCF_018350155.1. Classification (NCBI taxonomy): domain Eukaryota; kingdom Metazoa; phylum Chordata; class Mammalia; order Carnivora; family Felidae; genus Leopardus; species Leopardus geoffroyi. The sequence continues at coordinate 105,115,815 of NC_059328.1, forward strand.
ACTCAAGTTCTTCACATCCAGCCTTCCACAAGGCTGCCATAGACTCAATGTTCTAATAATCTAGGTTCATCCTCAAAGGTGTGATGGTCTTTCCAAGTTTACTCTGAAATGTGACCTCCCAACCCAGCCCAGTTTTCATTTGGATCCTCACCAGGGCAATTTCCTGGGTTATGTGCACTATCAGATAGCACTTTTAAAGGCTTTGTACTTGGACTGAAAGATATAAATTTCTTCATTCATGTCCCCCAACAACACAGAACAGAGACCAGATTTTTCTGGTTCTTTTGTAATGTCCACACCATACCCATTCCTCAAAATCTGTCACACATCCAGATAATTCCAGTTAACAGTGAACTCTATCGATATACAATGGCAACTGATTATTCGGTTTTTTACATTTAATTATATAATATCTTCAATTGTTCTCTAACAGCTACAAAGCACTTTCAACAACAGGGGAATGGAAAAATACCACTGGGAGTAAAAAGATCTAGCTTCAAGAAAGTCAAGAGTCTGCCACTAACCCTCTGTGTAATCTTGAGGAAGTCACCTTTCTGGGCCTCAGTGTTCCCTGCAGAAGAAGGGTAGAGTACTGATCTCAAAGGATCCTCCAGTCTACGGGTCTATGACTCTGAGCTCCTTAAAGTTCAGGAGCACAGGCCACATCCTTTCTCAAGACACATAATGGGAGCTCTATTAAGTCTTGAATGAAAGCCATTGATGAAGAGGTTGCCTGGCCCCAACCCTTCTATACCAAACCAACAGATGACTGTGTCTTCCTTGAAGAGCTCTCTGCTCTACATCTACAAGTGAGTCTACAACTCACAAACCTAGTAACTTTGAAGTCTTCTTCCACTGGAGAGTTATTCCTTATAATAAACTTAAGTCTCTCCACATCAACCTTCAAGAACACTGAGAAACTATCAATAATGGTTTAAATCATCAGCTTCAGATTTGCCTTATTTCCCCCATTCCAGTACTCCTTTTTGCTACAGCACTTAGATTCTGGTTCAGGAAACAAACACCTGCTAGACCACTAATTTGTCAGCAACACAGCCTTACTGCCTAGACCCCCACTGTTCCCTTTAGGTAAGCCATGTGATTATGGGAATCATTGACTCACATCCAAAGGTCAAAGATAAACAAAAACAAACACCTTTTCAGGAATTTCACTTAGAAAATGAAGTATAATGGGGGAGGCGGGGGGGGGGGGGGATCCAAAAAAAAAAAAAAAACCCACACACACAAAACACAAAAACAAAAACAATTTTTTAAGCTTTGGGGGATGTTGAGACTTCGGTCTCAAGATCTGGTTTCGGAAAGGCAGTGCATACCAGACAATGCGGTACAAGAGGCTCCCGGCTGTTGTGTCAATGAAGCCTTTCAGACCTTCCACACTACTTCACTTGTTCTCCTAAAGTAGCGCTTTCTGGAAGCTCAGCTCTCAGCTGGTGAGAACAGTGAACCTTGTGCCATTTGTCTATCAACTTCTTTAAAAAGAAAAACCTCCTGTACAGCTGTCTTGTTTTGCATTTTCTATTCCGTACTTCAGTACACATAATGACAAACAGTGCAGGCAAAGGGGCTCTTTTAAAACTGGAAAGAAAGAAGAAATAAAAAAAGTACCCAGAAGTCTCTGCTTTCAGCTCCTGGAGAAAAGTTTGCAACCTATAGAAACCAGCACTAATTAAAGAAAAAAGAAAAGAAAAGAAAGTCAGTCCTGAGCACCAGGAATCAACAAGGAGACACTCTTCAGGTTTTGCAATAGCAAAAAAAACCCCAAAAAACAAAACAAAACAAAACAAGACAAAACAAAACAAATGCAGAGCCCATCCATCCTTTCCAAATCAAACCATACAGCTTTCCAAAATTTGAATGTAAAAACTTTTTCATGCTGAATTGCCTTTAAATAAATTAGTTTTTTAAAGATCTTCGTGTGCAATCAACCAATTCTGTTGGCACTATGATAGAAGAGCTGGTGAAGATAATCCAAAGTAAACATTGCCAAAGACACTTTTCTCCAAAAGCATTTTCTTCTACGCTTTAGTATATATACCTTGTGTACATTTTACAGAAAATTTGTAATTTTCTTTTTCTTAAAATATGGCTTAAGTATAGGTATTATACCAGTTGAGGCCACATCCATTGACAGTATAAGAAACCAGTTCAAAAGAGCACCTAAAAAGAACAGAAACTGAGTGTTTTCTTCAAATAATATTTTAAAAAGCAAAAACCCTACATGTTGGAAATTGCTGTTTAAAGAAATATTAACTTAAAAGAACAATCAACACTATTCACTTAAAAAACTAACAAGGTCTTAATACATCAAGAACTCAAATGAACTGATAAGAAAAATCTGAGAAAAATGGCAAAGTAAATTATAATATAAATAGAAAATCTCCATCAATATAGGAACTGTTCATAGTGAACAATAGCGACCAAGCAATTGATATTAAAGCACCAAAATAACATTTTTTTGTCTCCCAAGTTAGCAACTAAAACGCAAATGAGACTACCTCAGCGCTGGTGACTGCCATGAAATGGGCCCTTTCACCCACAATGAGTGCAAACAGGACAACCCTTCTAGCACGTAAGTTGTCAAGATACATCAGGAACCTTACAAATGTTTACATTCTTCAGAATGGCAGTTCCATTTCCAGGAAATGGACCTAAAGACATTAATGCTGAATATGAAGAAGAGTTTGCTTACAAAGATGGTCACTGAAGCATCGAACCCAGGCAGACCTCATTTTATTGTGCTTCGCTTTATGTATTTTGAGATAGAGCACAAGCAGGTGAGGGGCAGAGAGGAGACACAGAATCCAGTGAGGAGAGACAGAGAGGAGAGACATCACAGTGCAGAGTCCAATGTGGGGCTCGAACGCACGAACCACGAGATCATGACCTGAGCCGAAGTCAGACGCATAACCAACTGAGCCACCCAGGTGCCCCTGCTGTCTTATTTTTAAAAATTGCCTCAGCCACCCCAGGCTTCAGCAACCACCACCCTGATCGGTCAGTGGCTGTCAACACTGCAGCAAGACCCTCCACCAGAAAAAAAAGTTGACTTACTAAAAGCTCAGATGATAGTTAGCATTTCTGAGCAATAAAGTATTTTTTAATTAAGGTACGTACATTGTTTTTTTAGAGATAATGCTATTGCATACTGATTAGACGACAGTATATTATAAACATTTATATGCACTGGCAAACCAAAAAATTCATTTGACTTGCTTTATTGTGGTGATCTGGAATCAAACCCACAATACCTCCAAATGATACCTGTATGGAAAAGTAGAATAAATGTCTAGCAATGGAGGAAGGCTGAACAAATTATGATATATTAGACTACTGGCCTGTAGGCATTTTAAATTATATTTGTGAACATTTTTTTTAATGTTCATAATTTGGGGTTTGCCTGGCTGACTCAGTCAATAGAGCATGAGACTCTTGAGCCCAGGGTTTTAAGTTCAAGCCCCACATTGGGTGTAGAGATTGCTTAAAAATAAAAAATCTTTTTAAAAAATGCTCATAATTTTAAGAAAAAAGCAAAAGAAGCAATTATATTTCATGATCCCAAATATTTTTAAAATACATTTAAAAGACTTGGAAGGAAATATACAGAAACTGCTGTGTTGAACATTATGCATTAATTTTTTTTTTCTTACTTTCCAAATTTTCAAAGGGTGCTTTTCACAATGGGAAAAAAAACAGATTAAACTTAAATTAAAAACCTACTGTCTCAATAACAAATGACAGTATGACAGCTATGATTAACAAGTTGTTTCTGAAATAATTAGATATTTCATTTTAAGTTGGGATCCATGAACTCTCTCTCCCTCCTTCTGCATTTCTGGAACTACGAATTTAGTACTTTGACAGCATAACATTTTAGGATTATAAAGTTTATACTAAATCTCTATACTAACTTTCCCAGTAGATTTCAAGCTTACTGAGAAACAAGATCATTTGGGGTTTTTTTGTAGTAAAACTACCTCCCCATCCCCCATCCCTTCTGCATATAATCAGAACTTCTCAATGACTGTTTCTCTCATTGATAAAGAGCTAAGTCACTAAGTAGAGCTGGTGAAATAATCAGACATAATGGATCCCAGGATCTTTTAATGCCCTGGGATATGTGACAAAGATACACTGTATTTACTGTATGTAATAATTACATAACTATTCTTGCTGCATTTGGCAGCTAAATGCCCAATAACTAAATGAACCTCAATTCAGAATGGGAACAAGTTTTTAGCCATTTAAATCAATCCATTTTATACCTACCTAGTGGTTCCAGGGGACTCCATATTACTCCTGTATTTCCAAGGGTCTGTCCTGGTCCCAGTCTCTCTCAGAGTTTTAGAAACCCTCGTCTGCCATCACCTGGCACCACTCCCCCCACCTCTAAAAATGGTAAGATTTTTACCTATACCTGTGAATCACCCAACTAATTGCATGACTTTGGACAGTTTATGTGCTTTCCCTATAATTTATAGCCATCCCATTCAGTCACAGTAGCTACCGGCCACAGGTGCCTTTTGAGCCCTGGAAATGTGCCTTCTGCAAATTCAGATATGCTGCAAGTGTCAAATACACACTGCATTTTAAAGACTTAGTATAGGGGGCGCCTGGGTGGCACAGTCGGTTAAGCGTCCGACTTCAGCCAGGTCACGATCTCGCGGTCCGTGAGTTCGAGCCCTGCGTCAGGCTCTGGGCTGATGGCTCAGAGCCTGGAGCCTGTTTCCGATTCTGTGTCTCCCTCTCTCTCTGCCCCTCCCCGTTCATGCTCTGTCTCTCTCTGTCCCAAAAATAAATAAACGTTGAAAAAAAAAAATTTTTTTTAAATAAATAAATAAATAAATATTTAAAAAAAGACTTAGTATAGGGGCAGCTGGGTGGCTCAGTTGGTTAAGCGTCCGACTCTTGATTTTGGTTCAAGTCACGATCTCACAGGTTTGTGGGATTGAGCCCCTCATTGGGCCCTGCACTGACAGCTGGGAGCCTGCTTGGGATTCTCTCTCTCCCTTGCCCACTGCCCCTCCCCCATTCACACGTGCATTTGTGATCTATTTCTCACAAAATAAATGAATAAACATTAAAAAATTTTTAATAAAATAAAAATACTTAATATAAAAACTAATGTAAGACATCTTAATAATTTTTATATTGATTACATTTTTAAATGATAATATTTTGATATATTAGGTTAAATTTGATTATATTAGGTTAAAATTGATTATTTTTTAAGTTTATTTTTGAGAGACAGACAGAGCATGAGTGGGAGAGGGGTAGAGAGAGAGGGAGACACGGAATCTGAAGTGGGCTCCAGGATCTGAGCTGTCAGGATCTCGCTCCAGGATCACAGGGCTCTAACTCACAAACCACGAGATCATGACCTGAGTTGAAGTCCAATGCTTAACTGACTGAGCCACCCAGGCGCCCCAAGAAAATATACTATTAAAATTAACTTTGGGCGCCTGGGTGGCTTGGTCGGTTGGGCGTCCGACTTCGGCTCAGGTCATGATCTCACGGTCCGTGAGTTCGAGCCCCGCATCGGGCTCTGTGCCGACAGCTCAGAGCCTGGACCCTGTTTCAGATTCTGTGTCTTCCTCTCTCTCTGTCCCTCCCCTGTTCATGCTCTGTCCCAAAAATAAATAAATGTTAAAAAAATTTTTTTTTAATAAATAAATAAAATTAAATTAACTTAAAAAAAATTTAACTTCACCATGGTTCTCAGATGTGTATAAGGCATCTTTCCCCAGAAGCGCTCTTATATCACCATCTCCAAACAATAACAGCTGCTGGCAATATCAACAGTCCACTAACATACGTGGACCATGGCATACAGTACAAGTCAAGTGAAATGGTATCTTTCTGGACTATAAGTTGGGAGAGGATTCATTTTATAATTTGACTAGCAGGTCATATTTGTATACATTCACTGATATATTTACAGGAAAATTTATGCCTTATTTCTCTGTTGAACGTTCTTCAAAAATCTCTTACAATCTGTATCCTCATAGATGAATGATGAACTGCTCGGAGGACTTTTAAAACTTTATTTAACATTTATTTATTTTTGAGAGAGAGAAAGAGAGAGAGAGTGTGTGTGCGTGCACGAGTGGGAGAGGGGCAGAGAGAGAGACACACACACAGAATCTGAAGCAGGCTCCAGGCTCTGAGCTGTCAGCACAGAGCCCAACGCGGGGCTCGAATTCATGAACTGGAGATCATGACCTGAGCCAAAGTCGGACACTTAACTGACTGAGTCACCCAGGCACCCCAGAAGGACCTTTTTATATGCAGTTATATTCCTGTGCTCTTGGAGGGTACTGGTAATAAAGATTTTGATTCCAAAAAAACATGAATTTCACCAATTTTTTTTTTACTTTTTTTAATGTGCTAACTAGAAAAATGTTAATTTAAAATAAGTGGCTTGTGTTATCTTTCTATATAAAGCTTGACTTAAAAGGATTGGACTCCAGGACTTCAAAGATCCCTACTCCCAGGGACACCTGGGTGGCTCAGTCAGTTAAGCATTCAACTCTGGATTTTGGCTCAGGTCATGGTCTTGCAGTTCCTGAGTTTGAGCCCCACATCAGGCTCTGCCTTGGCAACCTACTTGGGATTCTCTCTGTCTGCCTCTCCCCAGCTCACTCGCTCTCTCTCAAAGCAAATAAACAAACTTTAAAAGTAATAACAATAATAATAAAATTTAATTTAAAAAAAGATCCCTACTCCCAGGTTTAAACAGTAAAATTCTTCCAAACTGTTTGATTTCAAATCTCTGCTCTGCCACTTACTAGCTTTGTGTTTAGTTTCTTCATTGATAAAAATAGAGATGATGATAATTATACCTACTTCATAGAGTTGTTACAGGAGTATGTACATGTACATGAGTATGTACTGTGCCTAGCACTTACTCACCAGGGTTGGCTATTTCCATTATCATTATTATTCACCGTGGAGAGCAAAGTCACAACTATGTCTTTACTGTGTAAAATACCTAGATGAAAAACAAGAAATATCTTGATAATTCCAAACAGTGTTGCTTAGTATTAAATGCTGTATTATAACTATCCAAGTGGTTCAATGAATTTCAAGCTTTCATTCATTGTGTTCTATATATTCATTCATTCAATGATTAAATATTCCTTGAACATTTACTACAAGCTAGGCATTTTTACAAGTATAAACAAAAACACAAAAATTGCTGTCTTCGTGGAGTTTATATTCTAGTAGAAGGTAATAAAGCCTGTCCAGATGAATAAAGTCAATCTGAAGTATTTCCATCTTTTAATATGACTTATTCTTGGATATTTAAAAGAGATCTTAAAAGTAAGCTCAAGAGGTGCCTGGGTGGCTCAGAGCCTGGAGCCTGCTTTGGATTCTGTGTCTCCCATTCTCTGTGCCCCTCCCTCACTCTCACTCTCTCTCTCTCAAAAATAAATAAACATTAAAAACAAAAAAAATAGGGGCGCCTGGGTGGCGCAGTCGGTTAAGCGTCCGACTTCAGCCAGGTCACGATCTCGCGGTCCGTGAGTTCGAGCCCCGCGTAGGCTCTGGGCTGATGGCTCAGAGCCTGGAGCCTGTTTCCGATTCTGTGTCTCCCTCTCTCTCTGCCCCTCCCCCGTTCATACTCTGTCTCTCTCTGTCCCAAAAATAAATAAACGTTGAAAAAAAAATTTAAAATAAATAAATAAATAAATAAATAAAGGGCACCTGGGTGGCTCAGTTGGTAAGCATCCAACTTTGGCTCAGGTCATGACCTCACAGTTCATGAGTTTGAGCCCAGCCTCTGGCTTTGTGCTGATAGCTCAGAGCCTGGAGCCTGCTTCAGATTCTGTGTCTGCCTCTCTCTCTCCCCCTCCTCCACTCGTGCTGTCTCTCTCAAAAATAAATAAACATTAAAAAAATTTACTTAAAAAAAAGTAAGTTCAAAAATTACATGAGCCCATTATTTTCCTAGTCTTTTATCCATTCCTAGCACCCTCTCAAAAGAAAGATTAATCTATTCAGTATTCTATAGCACTAATTAGTACCTTCTCCTTAGCCCCAGAGGCAACAACAAAGATGTGTTTAAACTCATTACTTAAACCAAATGAAAGCATAAGATTCAGAGAATTCTCTTCATATTTGTTCAAGACTTTCAGAAAATGTGCAATCTGATGCAACAGATTATAGGGTTTTGCATTTTTCAACATTAGATTTAATTGATAAGATAGCAAAACACGAAGTATGTGCACCAAAACGACTATATATGAGATCATACACAACGTCATTATTTGTAGTAGCAAATATCTGGAAACAATAAAAAATCTATAATGGTAAAGATGATGAATAAATGTTGATATAACTAGAGCTATTTGTATCAACATGGACAGACTGTTGAAGGAAAAACACAAATTACAGAACACTTAACACGCCAGGTATATCAAGTTTTTAAATATGCAAAAGCTATGTATTACTGTGTATATTTAACACACAGAATAAAAGTACAAAGAAATATAGGGGAATGGTAAACATCAAACTCCTCTACCAGGGCCTGAGGGCAGGCAGGAGGCAGGGAGAGAAGGACATAACTGGAGAAGGGTGCACAGTGGGTTTAAATTGGATTATTACTTTTTTTTTTTTAAGTTGAATGGTTGGTTCATGGATGTCCATTCTTTATATCAAGTTGTATACCTTGAATGTTTAATAATAAATAAAAATGTGAGTTTAACATGAGTTTACCAAATGGTGTATACCCTGTTTTGGGGAAGTGGGGTCAATCTTTATTAAAATCCTTGAAAACTCAGGTTTAAGCCTGAATGTCTCATACTAAAAAGAAAAAAGTTGTTTCATTTTTAAAAACTAGACTGACCCTTAGGGAAAAAAATAGAAAATTGTATCGCATTCTCGCATAGATAGCTTATGTAAATCTTCCAGCAACAAACTGGGAATTATTTTTCTGTTTCACAGAATCAGAGTTGAGTCAGACTCTGAGGTGTCTAATAGGTTCAATCAGCTTTGCCTTTCTAAGTCCCTTGCCCAAGACACAGCTTCAACAGCATGACAGATCCACATGCCCTAGGAATCAATCTGGCATCAATCTGCTTCAAGAGAGCAAATAGAAGTGTAAGTGGCAATGACGTTAGTGTTTCAGTGTGTGAAAACCTAGTGTGAATTTTCCCCTTTCTCTGGCAACAGTTCACAAGGTATTATAAAAAGAAGAAAAAAACCCTCTTGCTCTGCTTTTACTGACTTCAGAAACAGTAATCGTTAAAACTGTCTTTTGATCTAGAATGACTTAAGTAGTTCTTTAAGGTTCTTTTACAGTCCCTTATCTTCAAGTTACCTCAATCACAAGCTCCTTTTTTCCTTCCACTTTTACCCACCCCTCCAGAGTAAAGTGACATTAGCCGCAACTGTTGGGCGGGTACTGCCCTCTAGTGCTTATACTTTTATAATAAAATTTTATAATAAAATGTATAATAAAATTAAACACTAACATCATACCACAAAAAAGTCTGTCAAAACTTAAATAACATCCTATTAACCCAGGATTTTTCAACTTCACACTGTTGACATTTTGGATCAATAAGTCTTTGTCCTGGCGTATCCTGGGTGTTAGCAGCATCCCTGGCCTCTGACCACCAGATGCAGTAGCATCCCCAACCCCAGTTGTGACAAACAAAAAGGTCTCCAGACTTTGCTAAATGTCACCTGGGGAGCAAAATCACCTCTGGTTGAAAACCACTGTATTATACTAAAAAGTTGTCCAAAATGTTCACATTAGTCCTGAAAATTATAAGCAGAAAAGGGTCTCCTCTAATTACTCTAAGTGAGATAAAGGAGAATTTCATTTCTGCATTAAATAAAAACAAAAAAAATAGAGAATTAAGGTTATCAGGTCTCCCTCCCTACCCCCTTAAGTTCTGGCTAGTGGGAAATTCTTTACACCTTTAACTTTATACCCCAGTTTTACTTCTTAGATCTTTTCACTTCCTTTCAAAGTGCTTAGAAAACAAAGCTTGCACTTCTAGATGAATGTAGGGAAGATGGCAGGGAAAAGGGTAGGGGGAGGTATGGTCTGTTCTGTGTTCTAACATAATATGAAACATAATAATTGTACACATAACATGAAAATTCTTATAAATTATCAAAATTTTAAATCTGGATTTTAGAAAGTTACAGTGAGGGTTTATTCAGATCTGCCTGCTGTGAATGATTATTCCTCATGTAAGTACATTATGCTTATAAATCCTGATTCTGTGAATTTTAAAACCTACAAATGACTACAAATGAATTTTAAAACCTACAAACTAGATACTTTAAAAATGAAAAAGGAGTTTGGACTGGCCCTGAATGTAACTTACCCCCTTCATCAAATTTCTCACTGACTTAAATTGGTTTTACTAAAGAAAATAAAGAAATAAAGAAATAAGAATCAATAAATAATTATTATTTGGTTAAGAATATATCACTTTTAAAGGGCGCCTGGGTGGCTCAGTTGGTTGAGCGTCCAACTTCCGTTTAGGTCATGATCTCGCAGTTCGTGAGTTCAAGCCTCACGTCGGGCTCTGTGTTGACAGCTCAGAGCCTGGAACCTGCTTCAGATTCTGTGTCTGCCTCTCTCTCTGCCCCTTCCCCACTCATGCTCTCTCTCTCTCTCAAAAATGAATAAACGTTAAAAAAAAAAAAAAAAAAGAATTTATCACTTTTGGGACACCTGGGTGTCTCAGTCAGTTAAGCGTCTGACTTCAGCTCAGGTCATGATCTTACAGTCCATGAGCTTGAGCCAGACATCAGGCTCTGTGCTGACAGCTCAGAACCTGGAGCCTGCTTCAGATTCTGTGTGTGTGTCTGTCTCTGCCCTCCCCCATTTGTGCTCTGTCTCTATCTCAAAAATAAATATTAAAATTTTTTTCAAAACAGAAATTCACCTTTTTAAAAAAAATATATTTATTTTTCTTTGAGAGAGAGAGAGAGGGTGTGTATATGTGTGAAGGAGGGGTAGTAAGGGAGAGAGAAAATCCCAAGCAGACTCCACGCTCAGTGCAGAGCCCAACACGGGGCTCCCCTAGGCACCCCTAGAAAGCCTCAACCCAGGCACCCCTAGAAAGTCTTCTAGTCGTATAATAAAGCAAGGTAAGATAGATTTTAGCCTTTGATCTTTTTAAAGGACAGCCAAATGGCTTAGAATGTGTATTTAAAATGATAACACAGGGGTGCCTGGACTCTTGATTTTGGCTCAGGTCATGATCTTACACTTTGAGATTGAACCCCACGCCTGGCTCTGCACTGACAGCTTGGAGCCTGCTCGAAATTCTCTCTCTCCCTCTCTCTCTCTGCCCCTCGCTCCCCTCTTTCAAAATAAATAAACATTTTTTAAGCAAATTATTCCAGAAATTAGTTTATGTATTCATTGCTAATTTCACAGCACTCTAAACCCCGTGAAGGAAATATTTCCTTAGGTTTTTATTTAAAGGAACAGGATAATCACCCACTGCCCCCCAGAAGTCCATGTCCTGATTCCCAGAACCTGTGAATGTATTACCTAACATGGCAAATGAGGTTTTGCAGGTATGCTTAAGCTAAGGATTTTGAGACAGGGACATTAGGCTGGATTATCTGGCTGGGCCCAAGGCAATCACAAGTCTCCATCTTCAATCCGAAGAGAAACCAGAGTATCATCACAAGTGTCCTTATGAAAGAAGGGGACAGGAAAGTCAGAGGAGATATGATCACGGAAACAGAGGTCAGAGTGGTGCAGTGGCCACCTGTGAAGATGAAAGGGACATGAGCTTAGGAATGGGGGCTGGAAAAGACAAGGATGGGGTTCTCTACTACAGCTTTGCCGACACCTTGATTTAGCCCCATTAGACCCATTTCAGACTTCTGACCTCCAGGACTGTAAGAAAATTAATTTGTATAATATGACTAAGTTTATGGTCATTTGTTATATATAGCAGCAATAGGAAACGAATACAGAAACATTTCATGAACATTTTAGTATTTTTAATATCCCATTAAGTTGGCATTTCACCATTTGAACAATTACATTTCATCATGTTTGTGTTTTTAAAATGTGTGTTCTCTTTCGCTGGTTGCTAGTAACTATGTTTTCACTAAAATATACTTGCTATCTACCTTAAGTTAAATAACATTCCCAAGAGCCAAACCTGGAGACAAACACATTCAATGAGGAGCACCCATACTAACCACCGCAAGACAAATTTAGTGGACATGACACGTGCATTTAAACACGTGGCAGCTGAGGCGCCTGGGTGGCGCAGTCGGTTAAGCGTCCCACTTCAGCCAGGTCACGATCTCGCCGTCCGTGAGTTCGAGCCCCACGTCGGGCTCTGGGCTGATGGCTCAGAGCCTGGAGCCTGTTTCTGATTCTGTGTCTCCCTGTGTCTCTGCCCCTCCCCCGTTCATGGTCTGTCTCTCTCTGTCCCAAAAATAAATAAACGTTGAAAAAAAAAAAAATTTAAACACGTGGCAGTAGCTACCCATGAAATCTCAAGAGATAAAGTAAATCCAGTAGCACAGCCAAAAAAGTTGAAATTTGATTCAGAAAATAGAAGCTGACTTCAGAAGACAAAATGACAGAGTCAACAATGCTACTTTGGTGTGACCCTTTAGCAGAAAGCTGACCTTTTCAGTAGATGTTAGAAACATGTTAGGTTACTGTAGGAGAGAACTAAGCTTGATAACTTGTGAAAAATAGGCCTACCCCCTTCATGTGGACAGAGGGAACTGGCTGTCAATGTATTCTCATCTCATTTCACTGGTATTTTCATGGTGAAAGCAGCCATTATGAAGGCTCCCTCCACGGTGCCTCGGGGCCTCATTGTGATGCAGCTCCGGAGAGTCCTTCCAATGGGAAGCATCCATACAACACTCCTTCTCAACTAGAGGTATTCAGACACGCTTTATGGAATTATAATTAAAATCTACCTTCAAACAATTAAAATAATGGCATATACTCCCTAAAGAAAACTTTCCTTCCTTTGCCACCCACTGGCAAATTTAAAAAGATCCAACTCCAAACATAATGTTCATTATTGCTTATGATTTTGACTTTTGAAACTTTGCGAAGAAAATTCTGTACACATCTTTTCCAAAGTACTTATGAAAAACAAGAATATTTAATCCAGATGCTGTTTCCTAAATTGGCCAAAATGTGTTCTTCCGTGATTTGAAATGTAAGAAATTAGTTTAGCTTAGCACTTGCAGTTTAAGAAAGTAAGCTTCAGAAATTATCTTGCTTCATCTTCTCTTGTCCTGTTTGAATATCACCTGGCCTTTCAATTAGAACATGGGTTCATTGCTTCTTAGTGTCCACAGAGTAAATTAATTCATTACAGAACATTTCTTTATTTTCAGCTGGCATCAATGCAAACATCAAGATGCTCCTTGTACTAAGCAATTTAACCTGAATTGTCAATATATCAATTAAATATGTATAGTACTTTAGGGATTTAACTGTATTTCTCTCTTTATACAACTTATTTTTTCTCCTCTGATATGGAAAAATGTCTCTAGACAACTTTATGCTTTATGTCTAAACAATAAGAACAGTGTGAGGTTATGGGGAAATATTTCAAGAAAAGTAAATTCTAGCCATTTTTAACCTAGCATCATAAACAAGGATTATAAACAAGCATTATAAACAAGATACTGCTACAAAAGGTAGAAAATGCAAATACCTGTCCTCCAGGAGTTTTCCCTTTGGTGATGCTTAGAACAAGAATTTAGTGAGAAAAAAATGTAACACATTTTTATTTGATTTGTTTAAACAAATTTTATAACTAATATTTTTACATCAGGTCTACATCTTCCTCATAAAATGAAATTTGTTAATGATAACAACCCATAAGAAAAGACGATACCACATTTTACTTACATCTTATTACTGACTAATGTATCCCTAGAGCTTGGAACACAGAAATCAATAAATACCTATTGAATGAATAAATGTGTCTTACTTTTTGTTTATTCTTTTAGATCAACTTTAGAAATAATTTCAGTTGCCCCTCAAAACATTCCAGTGAGAATTTAAATGGAAACTGTATTAAATTTTTAAGCTGATTTAAGATAGCCTGAAATTTTTACAATGTTTAGGCTTTGCATCCAAAACTTAGCATTTTGAAAAATTAAGGGTGTTTCTATTAGAGGGTGTTTCCAATGTTTTCTTCTCTGGTAATAATTTGATAATTTGGATTATATAGATCAAACACACTCTTCATTAAGAGCATAACTATAGGGGTGCCTGGGTGGCGCAGTCGGTTAAGTGTCCGACTTCAGCCAGGTCACGATCTCGCGGTCCGTGAGTTCGAGCCCCGCGTCGGGCTCTGGGCTGATGGCTCAGAGCCTGAAGCCTGTTTCCGATTCTGTGTCTCCCTCTCTCTCTGCCCCTCCCCCGTTCATGCTCTGTCTCTCTCTGTCCCAAAAATAAATAAACGTTGAAAAAGAAAAGAAAAGAATGGAAGAAATACTTTTATGTAGTATGACAAAGGATTAAAGTCCCTATTACGTGAACAAATTAATACAATTTTATTTTAAATCAAACGGTAAAAGCCCACCTGATAAATGTTATAATAATCTACAATGGAACTTGCAACCAGTCGTGAAAGAAATGTAAATGAAAGCAACAATGAGGTAACCTATTTACCTACTTTTCCTCCTACTTTCCTGGTAGGTTCTTCTTAGTCTCGTTTGCTCCTGTCTCCCCAACTTCTGTGTGTTGAAGTGCTCCCAGAACTCAGTACTGAGACTTCTCTTTTTTTCAATCTCTACTCATTCCCTAATGATCTCATCCAGTCTCATGGTTTTAAATAGCATCTATTAGGGGCGCCTGGGTGGCGCAGTCGGCTAAGCGTCCGACTTCAGCCAGGTCACGATCTCGCCGTCCGTGAGTTCGAGCCCCGCGTCGGGCTCTGGGCTGATGGCTCAGAGCCTGGAGCCTGTTTCCGATTCTGTGTCTCCCTCTCTCTCTGCCCCTCCCCCGTTCATGCTCTGTCTCTCTCTGTCCCAAAAATAAATAAAACGTTGAAAAAATTAAAAAAGATAAATAATAAATAGCATCTATTTATCAATGATTCCCCAAATTTATATCTCCAGCTTGGACTGGAATGCCAGCTGCCCACTTAACATCTCTCCTCGGATTTTTAACAAGTGACTCAAGCTTAATGAAAATGTTTCTCAGTCTGAACTATTGAGCCCCCCTCTCTCTCCCAAACCAGTTTCTCCTGCAGTTTTCCCCTTCTCAAGTAATGGCAATTCCATTCTTCCCGTCGCCCAGACCAAAAATATTGGTACCACCCTGACTCCACTTTTTCCTTCATATCCCACATCTCATCGGTCGGCAATTCCTGTCAGCTCCATCTCCAAAACGCATTCAGAATTCAATTGACCTCCCCCATCACCACCAGGACGCAAGCCACCATCATCTTTCTCTTGGATTATTGCCATAGCCTCCTAACTGGTGTTCTGGCTTCTGTCCTTGCCCCTCTTCCTGTTTTCAGAATAGCCAGAGTGAACCTCTTAAAACCTAAGATAGATGCCTCACTCCTTTGCTCAGCTCTCCCATAACTTCTCATTCTCATTGAGGGTACAATCCAAAGACCTTAGGAGCCCTACCTGATCTATCCCCTTCTTACCCTTCTCTACCCCTTATCTCCATAAGCTTATCTAATGTTTCCATCCTTCTTGTTTACACTGTTCCAGCCGCATGGCCTTGGTATCCCTCCACCACACCAGCCATGCTCCTATTACCCAGACTTTACACCTGCTATTCCTTATCTGGAGTGGTCTTACCAAGGAATCAAAGAGTTAGCTTTTCTATTTCCTTTGGGTCTTCACTAAAAATTTTCCTTCACTTTTCCTCCTCCCATTCCCTTCCTTTCCTAAGCAATTCAGTCTTAAAGACATTAGGATGGGGCAGAACAAGGTAGACTAGCCCACAGTGGTGTGTCAGAGTCAAGAAGGGTAAGGAGGGCACCCTTGCAGAGGGATGGCCTGGCATGCGATGTCAGACCTGAGCGAGGTGGGGGCATGCTGAATGAGGTTAGAAAAGGCATGGAGGGGCACGTGGGTGGCTCAGTTGGTTAAGCGTCCAACTTTGGCTCAGGTCATGATCTCACAGTTCACCAGTTCGAGCCCCACGTCAGGCTCTGTGCTGACAGCTCAGACCTTGGAGCCTGCTTTGGATTCTGTGTCTCCCTCTCTCTCTGCCCCTCCCTCCCTCGTGCTCTCTCTCTCTGAAAAATAAACATTGAAAAAACTTTTTTTAAAAAAGGCATTGAGTCAGGGAAAGGTGTGGCAGCAGAGGAAGAGATTGATAATACACAGAGGGTTTGATCAAGTAAGTAAATAAATTGAGGATAAGGGGAGCTAATTTCTGTTAGATTATAGAGGTATAAAGATGCAAAGGGGATAAAACTAGAGTGAACACTGAGGTGTTGGATTGAAATTGGGAGTGAACCATGGTTTTCAATATAGATATACAGAGATAGATAGATATGTATATATATTGTGTGTGTATACATGCAAAAGTGACAAACACATACACATATATTCACTGTCCGTTAAGAGGGCCTGGGAGGGGCACCCGGGTGGCTCAGTCAGTTAAGCATCTGACTTCAGCTTAGGTCATGATCTCATGGTTCATGAGTTCAAGTCCTGCTTCAGGTGAGCCCAAGTCCCGCTTTGGGTAAACTCGTGCCTCACTTCAGGTGAGCTGCACTCACCTGCCCCCTCTCTCTCTCTCTCTCTCTCACTTGGTTCACTTGCGCTCTCCCTCTCTTAAAAAAAAAAAAAAAAAAAAAAAAAAAGGGCCTGGGAGGAGCAACTCCATTCAATCCCTGTAGCAATGAGCACACCTAGTCCCCAGGGAATGGCTTCAAAACAGCATTCTTAAGGGCTCCTCAGAGAAACAGCTGATTCCAGGGCTGGGCCAGGAAAGTACAAGATAAGCCTGGAACTTGCTGGCATGCCTGAAAACAAGGAAGTGCTCAAAGAATGATGGGGGCATGTCAAAAGGACACAGAAGCTAGGCTTGAAGGGGTTCCAATGGGAAAATCTAAAAACAAAACACCGAAGAAATGACACTCACTCACTGACTAAAATAGGAAACTATGAGCTCACATACACAGAAACAAACAAACTGAAAGTCTGATGAGGAATGTGATTAAGTTTTTCCCCACAAAACACTTAATTACAAAGAGAAGAGGAACGATTTTACAGTGGACAAGATTGAGGGGCACCTGGGTGGCTCAGTCAGTTTAAGTGTCCAACTTCTGATTTCAACTCAGGTCCTGATCTCACAGTAAATGAGATCAAGCCCCACATCCGGCTCAATTCTGACAGCACAGGGCGCACCTGGGATCATCAGGCTCCCGCTCTCTCTGCCCCTCCCCCACTTGCGTTCTCTGTCAAAAATAAACGTTAAAAAAAATAAAATAAAACACAGTGGACAAGATTGAAAGATACTATCTTTGATACTACAATTGTAGTGATCAAAGTAAACATTATCCCTAATGGAGCAAATGGATATTATGTGTCACCTGATAAGATACAATAAGAACATAGCATTGTCTCTGTCATAGTCCCACCAGAAATGAATAACCCTAAGTCTGATCACGAGGAAACAGCAGACAAATCTAAATTAGGGGATGTTCTACAAAATAAGTGGCCTGGAATTTTCAAAAGTATCAAGGTCACAAGAGTTGAAGAAACACTGAGAAACTGTTTCAGCCTGAAGGATACTAAAGAGACATGATAACTAAAAGCAACAATTTGATGCAAAATTGGATCCTTTTTCTATAAAAGGCATTATTGAGACAATTGGCAAAATCTGACTGGGGTATGAGAGTAAGATAGTATTAATGTCTCAGTGTTAATACTCTTATTTTGATGGTTACATTTTGGTTGTGTAGGAGAAATATTTCTGCAGTAAAAACACATCAAAGTATTTGGGGAGGTAGAACATTACATGAGTAATTCTCAAATGTTCAGGAAAAAAAAGTTCTTGCTTCTATACTTGCAAGTTTTCTTTGGCCTGTGATTTAAAATATATTTTCAAATTTTGTCAGTTACTCAATGAGACCTTTAAAAGCCACTCTAACTAAAATGCTCACCCCAATGACACCCAATTCTCCTTCATGCTTTATTTTTATCTGTTAGCACATATGTTTTATTTATTTATCCAGGTGATTTTTTTCTCCCAAGAGGATCTGTGAGGGCAGGAACTTTTGTCTGTTTTATTCACTGCTGTGTTGGGAGGACATTGCCTGGAACATAATAAGTATTCAATAAATATTTAATGAATAAATGAATGTATAAGCCTATTAAATAAGTAAATGTTTTACGACAGATAATAACCATTATGAGTGAAGTAAAACTGTTACTCTCATAATCAATGATAGCTTGTTAGAAGTCCTTTGTTGGGGGGGGGGGGGAGGCAGTGCCTGGGTGGCTCAGTTGGTTGAACATCTGACTTTGGCTCAGGTCATGATCTCAAGGTTCGTGAGTTGGAGCCTGGCATCGGGCTCTGCACTGACAGCTCAGAACCTGCTTCAGATTCTGTCTCCTCTCTCTGCCCCTCCTTCACTTTCTCTCTCTAATATAAATAAACATTACCCAAAAAAAAGTTCTTTGGGAAAATAGGCAATTAAGAATCATAAAAATATTAATGCCCTTTAATCTAGAAATTCTACGTCTTGGAATTCATTCTAAGGAAATATCCTAAAATATGGGAATGCAATCACAGTATTAAGCTGTTCACTACAGTGTTTTTTATACAAAGAGAGAGGAGAGACAAAGAGAGAGAAATAGAAAAAAAACATTGGATAAATTAGGCATATGCACAGAGTAAAATTCTATTTCATTTGAAATTCCATTTGTTTCAAAAACCATTTCACTTGAAATTCTAATAATATGGGGGAAAGTTTTTATGTCTTATTATATTAAGGGATAAAATTAACAATATGAATTTATAGTCTATGATTCCAACTAAATAAAAATATGCACTATAATAAACAATTATTGTATTATGGTAGCTTTTATTTGTTTTTCTCTATTTTCCAAAATTTTAGTAATATGATTATAATTTACATTCTTAAAATACATTTCTAATTAAAAATATTTATTTTTAAAAATACATCATGGATAAAGTTAGCCAATTGTGGTATTAACCCCCATGAAAGAAAATAACTGCGTGGGTGAAGAGATTAGATACATATAAATCAGATTAACTTCTCTGTACTCAAACATGGCCAAATATAAAAGAGGTAAAGAAATTTAAAAACCTGTTTGAATACAAAGTATGTTAATAGAAGAAAGCAGTTTACATAAAATCAGAAGAATTTGGCCATAGTAGTCTCATACTCCTGAGGCAAGACATGCTTAATACAATAAATACTAAACCAATGGGGGCGCCTGGGTGGCTCAGTTGGTTAAGCAGCCAACTTTAGCTCAGGTCGTGGTCTTGCAGTCCATGGGTTCAAGCCCCGCGTCGGCCTCTGTGCTGACAGCTCAGGGCCTGGAGCCTACTTTGTATTCTGTGTACTCCCCACTCTCTCCCCCTCCCCAACTCTGATCTGTCTCGCTCTCTCAAAAATAAATAAAATCTTTAAAATTTTTGAATAAATACTAAAACAATGAAAAAGGTATATTCTAATGGGGATCAAAGTAAGTTCATTCAGCTTGCCAGACCAACAACTTATCCCCCAACCATCTAGCACCTTCAGTTCTAATTCCATGCTGTAATTAACTGGCCTCCCAGTTTTTCTTTTTCTAGGAAGGGGATATCTTAGACCTCCACGGGGCACATGAGTACTTGAAATGTTGCTACTCCTAACTGAGTTGTGCTTAAGTGTAAAATCCACCCCAGCTTGCAAAGGCTTAGTATGAAAAAAAGAATGTAAAATATCTCAGCAATAAGTATATATTGATTATATGTTAAAACAATAACATTTTAGATATACTGGGTTAAATAAAATATATTATTAAAATTAATGTTATCTGTTTCTTTTTACTTTTTTAATATGGATACTAGGAAATTTTAAATTACTTCTGTGGCCCACATTTGTGGATAGTATTATATTTTTATTGGAGAACACTTATCTAGAGCATTGAACAAGAATACTGCAGTTAATATAAATGTACAATATCCCTGAAAACCAATTATGTTGACCCTCAGGTTTAGGCATCAGTCTCTGTGAGCTTTCATGGCACAGGTCTATCCCTCACGAGTCTATCCCTCACATCTGCATTGACAAAATCAGATCTTCACTGAGGTGAGTAAAACAAGGTTCTGGCAGCCTCCGTGCTTCCTGGGCACAAGTTGTCAGCTCTGCTATTTGTCTACCTTCTATCATTTCTCTCTTGGCTCATAATCTTGTGTTAAGTCTGTGTTCTTCAAACTGAGGGTTGATGGGGGGTGAGGGAGAGGGGAAAGTGGGTGATGGGCATTGAGGAGGGCACTTGTTGGGATGAGCACTGGGTATTGTATGGAAGCCAATTTGACAATAAATTATATTAAAAAAAAGACTGTGTTCTTCAAGGGATAGGGTTGTATATTATTCATCTTTGTTTTCCTAGCACTTCAATGCCTTAAACAAAGGTATTAAAAAGTTCATTAGGGACACCTGGCTGCCTCAGTCAGTAGAGCACACAACTCTTGACCTCTGGGTTATGAGTTCAAGCCCCAAGTTGGGGGTAGAGATTACTTAAAAATAAAATCTTTAGGTGGCATCTGGCTGGCTTAGTCCATGAAGCGTCCAACTCCTCTGATTTCAGCTCAGGTCATGATCTCAGGGTCCTAAGATAAAGCCCTAAGTCAGGCTGAGTGTGGAGGCTGCTTAAGATCCTCTCTCACAGTCTCTCTCTGCCCCTCCCTCTCTAAAAAATAATAATGAATAAATAAATAAAATCTTTAAAACGTTTGTTAAATGAACAATTTTCCACATCTTATGCCTTTGATCATAGCTCTAGACCTCCTTACCTTAAAAAAACATGTGGACATAACCTCTCCATTGGTTTTTTCCTCACCAGGTAAATTGGAAATGACTTGTGAAGATTGAACACATAACAACCTGAAAGAAAGTAAATCACAAGCATGTGAACTAAAAATAATGAATCTCTAACATGGAGTGATAGCTTCACAACCATCACAGCACAGTGTATCTTACTATGAAGGACAGAGCCTTACAGACAGACCACAGAATTGACATTTCATCATTATGCAATGACCTACATTATATGACCTCTTATTTGTCCCTGAACTCCAACAGCAACCTCATGGCTGATACAGAATAGTGGTGGAAGGGAAAAATAAAGGACACAAAAAGAAAAGATTTATCATCACATCGGTGTAATGCTTTGGCCTCTTAGTATAGACCAGATGGCTATAACCTCTTTCTCAGCAAGTAGTTTCTCAGTGTTCTACTGGTTGTAAAAAAAAAAAAAAAAAAAAAAAAAAAACTTCATTGCCAACTTCCCCTGTTAATAATTTTTTTAGAGAAGATTTTTTTTAATGTTTATTTATTTTGAGAGAGAGAGAGAGAGTGCACAAGAGGGAAAGGGGTAGAGAGAGGGAGAGAGAGAATCCCAAGCAGGCTCTGCACCATCAGCACAGAGCCCAATGCAGGTCTTGAACTCACAAACCATGTGATCATGACCTGAGCTGAAATCAAGAGTGGGACACTTAGCCAACTGAGCCACCCAGGCACTCCAATAATTATTTTTGAGTGCTGTGGCAACATCAAAACAATGCTAAAAATACAATTTCTCAATATAAGGGGGAGGGGAGGAGAACTTACTCCTAAATATTTACCTTGTCAAAAGGAAAATCCTTTTCTGAGAAATGCTGTTACCCAACAGAAAATCTTGGTTTCTTAAAATCCGGGTATGTTCTCATCTCTTATTTTAAACAAAGTAGTTGGTCTTCATTTAACCCAATTTTGTGACTGTTTTGTAAAAGCCATTGAAAAAGCCTGAGAAGGGGTACCTTGCTGGCTCAGTTGGTGGAGCCTGTGACTCTTGATCTCAGGGTTGTGAGTTTGAGTCCCATGTCGTGTGTAAAAATTACTTTTAAAAAAATGAAGTCTTGAAAAGAAGAAGAAGAAGAAGAAGAAGAAGAAGAAGAAGAAGAAGAAGAAGAAGAAGACGAAGAAAGAAGGAAGGAAGGAAGGAAAAAAAAGAAAAAGCCTGAGACATTATTGGCATTAGATTTACTAGAGTTAAACATTTATAGGGGTGCTTGGCTGGCTCAGTTGGTAGAGTATACGCCTGAAGTTCTGGGTTGTAAGTTTGAGCCCCACGTGGGGTGTAGAGATTACTTAAAAATAAAATCTTATGTGGTGCCCGCGTGGCTCTTGGCTCAGATCATGATCTCACAGTTCGTGAGTTCGAGCCCTGCGTTGAGTTCTTTGCTGTCAGTGCAGAGTCTGCTTGAGATCCTGTTCCCTCTCTCTCTGCCCCTCCCCGGCTTGCACTGTCTCTCTCACAATAAACTTTAAAAAATAAGTAAAAATAAAATCTTACCAAAAAATGTAGTTGCTAATTCTATAGAAACATAAACCCAACCTTTTTTTCTTAAAAAAAAAAAATGTACACTTGCTAATTCTATAGACACATAAACCCATTCTTTAATTTTAAGATTTTATTTTTAAGTAATCGCTACAACCCAAGTGGGGCTTGAGCTCACCACCTAGAAACCAAGAGTCCCATGCTCTACCAACTGAGCCAGCCAAGCACCCCAGCATCCTTTAATATTTTTATAAAAACTGTACACACAGGGGTGCCTGGGTGGCTCAGTTGGTTGAGCGTCCAACTTTGGCTCAGGTCATGATCTCTGTTTATAGAGTTGAGGCCTACCCTGAACTTTCTGCTGACAGTGTGGAGCTTTGAGCCTGCTTGGGATTCTGTGTCTCCCTCTCTATCTCTCTCTGCCCCTCCCATGCTTGTGCACATGCTCTCTCTCTCTCAAAAATAAAAACATTTTTAAAAAATTACATACAGGGGCGTCTGAGTGGCTGTCAGTTAAGTGTCGGACTTCAGCTCAGGTCATGATCTCACAGTTCGTGGGTTCCTGCCCCGCGTCAGGCTCTGTGCTGACAGCTCAGAGCCTGGAGCCTGCTTCGGATTGTGTCTCCCTCTCTCTCTGCCCCTCCCCTGCTCAAACTCTGTCTCTCTCTCTCAAAAAAAAAAAAAAAAAAAAACATTAAAAAAAATTTTTTTTAATTGCATACACACAAATACTATCTGAAATGAAAGGTGACTTACTAATTTCAATAAAAAGTATAATTTCATGACAGTTTCTCAATAGTTTTGAGACACTTCTAACAAACTGCAATTTAGCTGCCCTACCTAAAAGAAAACCTTAAATGCTCAGCTTGTTGACCTTTACAAAACTTCTCCAATGGAACCATTCTTTCCTTTTAGGAGAAAGGGAAAAAACTCAATCTATGTTATATTTCTTTTGTCATTTTACTTGTGGTCTAAGTATCATTTTCCAGTGCTTTGCCTATAAGCAGTTGCTTGCTCTAATATTTTCCACAACTGATTCGTCCTTAGGTACCAACCTGACTGAACTTTAATACAGAAAATGAAAATAGGAAAACCACAGGATAGCAAGCTAGCTCCTAGAGACAAGGAGCAAAGTTCACGAACAAACGTCACTCGAATGCAAACTTGAACATGCACAAACAAGAAGCAGAAGCAAAGTGTCCTCAGCTCCAGCCGCATTTCCAGCTTAGAAATCACGAAAACGTACATACAACACCAACGTGGGTGATATTCATGAACCTGAGACTAATTCAAATTTTGAAAACAACAGCTCTGTACATCGTTAAGCGAGAGCTGGAAAGTGTAAAAGAATGAATAAAGTTAAGGTCCTAAGGACCTGACCGGCGAGTGTCCCTGGGTGTCAGCGGAGCGGACCGGGCAGGAGGAAGGAAGCGGGAGAAGGACCAAGGGCGCTTTTGTGCCGACCGTTGGCGGCAGGACTCCCAGCGCGACGCCGCCGCTCGCACAGCGCGTGCGCAGCTCATCACAGAACGTTAAGAGCGAGCGGCCGCCCTCTTTTATCTTGGCGGGGAGGTGAGGGGAGGTGGGGCGCGAGAGCACGTGACCAGGATTGCGACATTTCTGGTCCAATCGAAAGCGTTTCGGAAAGCGCCCTTGCAGACCCGTTCGGGTACCTCCGGTTCGAGCATAGGCCGTTCCTCTTTTCGATCCACTGGTTTCTGGACTCCGGCTTTTGGATCTGAGGATCTGGTTTGGGGGAACTTTTTGTTGCGCGTCCCGCGAATCAAGTCAGGGTCACGGTCTGGAGTGATTGGCGCTTTTTATTTCTTGTTCTCCCTAATTAGAGTTTCATTTCTCTAATTTCAAGGCCTGGTGTTCTCTCCCCAAGACGCTCAAATCCGATTTCTGCTGGTGGAG
Source organism: Leopardus geoffroyi (assembly GCF_018350155.1). Taxonomy (NCBI): domain Eukaryota; kingdom Metazoa; phylum Chordata; class Mammalia; order Carnivora; family Felidae; genus Leopardus; species Leopardus geoffroyi. Next base: position 105,140,256 of record NC_059328.1, read on the forward strand.
ACTCTGGATGCCCTAAAGGGCGTCTTGTTGTAAAAATGGTACTCTCAAAAAACAAAAACTGGTTTATCCGTATTTCAGGGGTTGAGGATTGGGGAAATAAGTAAAAATTTAAGGAGCCAAGTCTCCCATAGGACTACGATAGGTAACACCTCAAAAACGTACCCCTAGAAGATTTTATTTCAGTGTAATCATTTAGGTAAAAATCTCTCGCTCTGTTTATTCAAACCTTCTATCAGGAATCTAAACCAATGATGCTGGGATAAGATTACCTCAGGGTGTGGTAGGTAATCAGTCGCCCCAGAGGAGTGTGACAAGCAAAGAGGCTTTAGAGAAACTCAATCTTAAGGCTGAAGTCCTTGAAATGAGAAGGGAGGGCTGACAGCTTCAGCTATATTCCAGGAACCTTGGCAGTGGGAAATCAAACTGCAAAAAGATAAAATGTCAGATGTGTCAAAACGATACAAAGGGATATTGCCCTCCACACATCCTATTATAGATACCTTGGTAAAAATAAGACATCTCACCTGGGATCCTAGTCAGAAAATTTCACTAATTTCCTACAAATTACAAATCCTCAGCCCAGCAGAAATGAATTTGTTCTTAACTTAGAATACTCTCATAAAAGGAAGGGGGGGGGGGTGATGCATAGCTAAAAGGACCGGACTTGCACGGACTTCTCTGCCAGAGCTGCAGAGTGATAGTTAATTGCTGCTTCCCTTGCAGATGCTAGTTTCCTCTGGTGCTGCTGTCTTTGGTTCTTAAGAAGTAAAGTTGCTTCAGCTGTAGTTCTTTCCGTTACACTTAAAGATTCTTCTACCAACCCCAATCTTCCTTAGTCACAGCTGTTTAGATAAGTGACAGCTCCCCCGAGCACACCGTTGCTGGCGTCTCTGTGCCAGCAGACTTGGGAGAAAAGGCCAACAAGTAGAGAAATCCAGTAGCTTCAGTGAGCTAATTCTGGGGCTGGGGAGTGAGTTTATCACACTAAAGTAGAGGCACAGATCATGGCCTTCATCTGCAAGATGGTGTCATCCGAATGTTTAATAGGAGGATGACAAAATAGGGACGTATTCGGTGGCGACGTTCCATCCTGACAGCTAGAATGGGATTTTTTCCATCAGTGTTGTGTGCCTATTTGATGGCCTGTGTCAATAGACCAGTAATGTGGGTGTGTGCATTTTATGGGTAACTGGGTCCAAATGATGCCTTTGCAAAAATTTACTTGTAAATGTTCATAAATTTGAAGAAATAATTGTTGCTTCTGATTGTTAGTCAGAATTGCTATTATGAGGTAACCCTGCTTGGATCTTACCACCCCCAAAAAAGTGACTAGCTCTGTATGAAATGAAACTATTTTACCAGTATATAAAGTCTTTTTATAAAGATTTTCCTGGAGATCAACCCATTTTGTAATTTCCATTTTGTGGTATAACCTGTTCTCCTTCAAGTTAGGGCTGATCAACAGATTAACACAAGTAGCTGCCTCAGGCCAAATTACCCAAGCCTTGTTTTCAAATCTTAGGCTCATTAGTACATGAAAAAGGAATGCAGTAGTAGAATGCTATTATTAAGCACCAGCTGCAGAGTATCATTGCTAGTACGAGGAACAGAGGCGAAATTTTCAGCAACTGGGAGAATGTCCCTTGTTCCAAAGCCTCTCTTTAAAATATAGAAGGAATAAACAAACAATACTTGTGTTTTGAATCACCATGTCACACAGAATTGTTTCATTACCTAATACCTTCATCAAAAACTTTTAGTGTAGTTATACCATTTTCTTCAACCAAGGGGTAAAACGTTTTGAATTTTTTTTTAAGTTTACTTATTTTGAGAGAGAGAGAGAGCGCGCGTGTGCGCTCTCGCGCACAAGTGGGGGAGGGGCAGAGAGAGCGGGAGAGAGAGAATCCCATGCGGGGTTCGATCCCACGAACCAGGAAATAATGACCTGAGCCAAAATCAAAAGTTATGCATTTAACTGAGCCACCCAGGCACCCCCGAATTTTTTAAAGAGGTACAACACACACACAATTTCAATAAACAGTTTCTGTAGTTGAGATACACTCCAATATTTTCCACCTCTCAGGGAGCAGAGTTCTGTAATTAAAATACTTTTCCAATATTAAACTGTAAGTAATCACAAAAACATTACTTCACATGCTTGTGCCTTGACTTTATAAATAGACACATGCCAAAGCTGTCTACAAATGAAACATGTTAAAAATCACTTCTCACTGGATAACCCAGAGAGCAGAAAAAAATATTGGTTCAGGTTTGATTTACTCAAGGTAAACACGAATTAGGTTTGTATCATATTATCTTAAGGATTCTGAAAATAAACACTATACAGTATAAATGAAGACTTTGGATTCATTTTTAAAAACTACTGGTGTATGACAGGTTTATAATCACGTTAGTTAACTATGGATAGGTTACATCAACTGTCGGAAACAAAGTTATGACTTCAAATCAAAATACAAAACCGTACTGGCTCAATTTGCAACTCCAAAAGGAAAGTTAAAGGAACCCAGAATTTTTTCTGCTTCTTGGACAAAAGTGAATAAATAAGGCAGATGATGAGTTAAACTATTAAATTGTAATGTCTCACATGACATCCAAGTGTTTGAGAACTTTCGGGCTGTTTCTGTTTTTATTTTTTTATTTTACTTATTTATTTTTTTTAATTTTTTTTTTTCAACGTTTATTTATTTTTGGGACAGAGAGAGACAGAGCATGAACGGGGGAGGGGCAGAGTGAGAGGGAGACACAGAATCGGAAACAGGCTCCAGGCTCTGAGCCATCAGCCCAGAGCCCGACGCGGGGCTCGAACTCACGGACCGCGAGATCGTGTCCTGGCTGAAGTCGGACGCTTAACCGACTGCGCCACCCAGGCGCCCCTGTTTCTGTTTTTAAAAAGACATTCAAAGCCCCAGTGGAGGGTTCAAAAAGTGAATGTCATACACTGAAACTATTAACAAATCTTCCATTTATTTGAAGCAATTCAATTTCAAAAACTTTTAAGTTACAGCAGTCACAGAAGAAAAAAAAACAGGGAACAGAAACAAAATAATCGGAGTGCTGCATTTTTTTGTTTTTAACACTGTCATGGCTTTATTTAAAACACAGTTGCACAAAAGTATTAACTTCAAAGTTTTTTAAGGACAGTTTTGAGGAATTTAACACACTATATACATACTGCCATACAAAGAGCATTAAAATAGGACCAAAAACTTCTACAAAATATAAAACCCACCCTTACTTATTTGCATGAAAATACCACCCACAAAGCTAAATAAGTCTTAAAAAAGTCATTTGGAGGCTCTAAATGTTGTTTTCAAACCAAAGAACTCTAATTTTGATTGCACAATAAGACGATTGATAAAGTCAGTATATAGATTTCATTTTAAAAATAAGTATTTTATAGTCTGGCATATACTCTGTGATGAGAATTCTTAGGGACTACAACAGGGCATTTCAAATGTTAAAAAGGAGTAAAATGTTAGCCTTTTGGAGATTCCAATCCCCCCCTCAAAACTTATTCCAAGAGTTTTATTTCAGTCACTTGTGCAACGTTTTTAGTTTACCCACAAATAACTTCTTAGTTTTTACTCTAAAACCCAAAGTCATACATTTGAAGCTAAAAAAGAAGTTCTTTACTCAGTAATTTAAATGTGTCCCAGTAACTTCAATTAATTTGCTGAATGCTAACTTTACAAAAACTTACAGATATCCAAAACAAAGCAGAAAAACATTTAGATAGCCAAGAATTTCAAAAGCAATTGCCTTGACCGTGGAGCCTCCACAACAAAAAGGGGATGTACTTTTCTATTGTTATTATATTTAGTAGCCATATATAGAAACACACATTTGTCCTGAAATATTTTTAATGGACATCCACTTGAAAATAAATCTTAATCTTGAATACTGATTTAGTTTCAAATATGTTTCCAACTGCCCAGTATATTCCAATTAAAAGCTATATCTGGTAATACCTTAAAACTATAAGAATAATGAAAGGTTCTACTCAGAAAAATTAGAAATACTTTGCAGTGTGGTATCTAAATCTTTTGGGAAGCTAACTTGAAAATTTGACTTGAATGTCTCATTAATTATCAACAGGCAATAGTTCTGACTTTTGAGGAATATTAATTCTGCTTCTGAAAGCCTCCTCTACTTTTCTTTCTGCATCCTAATAATACGGTCTGTACATCTTGTCAATCAAAAATGATTTACAGTAAGCAGAATCTGTTGCATACAAATGTACTGGTAATAATATTCGTATCTCAGAAAATACTCAATTTCTTTCACTTAGCTTGTTTAAAACTGAGACAGTCTGAAAAGGTGGTTGAGGTATAAAAGACTAAAAGTTTTCCTGGGTATCACATGAGTTTCCCAACTTTTTTTTGAGATAGAGGGAGAGGAGTGAAAAGAGAAATGAAAGTGATTATAAAGGAATTGCTGGGAGGAAAATAAAGAATGCACATTTAAAAACAAAATAACCAACCTACTAGTATGTTGTAATCTTCAGCCTGAAAAAGAAAGGGCTCACCTGCATGTCTCTGAACACATCTCTCTGAACTTCAAAAAGAAAATCGTATTAGTCACCTGACTTTAAAAGTTTTCAGAAGCCTCCACAAAAGCTATGAACTATATTGTTGAGTAGAACCTTTACTATTCTGCTCCTACTTTCCAAGCTACTCAAGTGACAAAAAAGCATCCAAATACCCTTAGCCAAAAAAAAAAAAAAAAGTCATTGCCTTCAAACTAAAGATCTCTGGGTCACCTCTAAAAAAATAACCAACTTCTCATTCAAGAGACTTCATTTCATATTCCAGCTGATCGTGATTTCCATTAACTATAAATAACTTTAAAACCTTATGAATGAAATGCACCAAACTACGCCTGTGTAAAAGTGATCATGTTTTAATTATGGGCTAAAAATAACTAATACAATGAGCTTGAATGAGAAAAATGAAGATTCTAAATAAATTGCTAGGGAATTTCACAACGGGGTCAATGAAAATGTTTTCTCTACATACAGTATGATCATTAACAGACTAGTAAATCTTATTTGGAATGATAAGGCAAAAATAGTAAAACCACACTTTTCCTATAAAAAGTTACAGGTTATTTTCCGTAGGGTTCACTATGGTACATGAAGAAACAAAGAAGATGTGATCACTCTATTGCACACCCAGGAACTTTAGGGAATCTGGTCTTAGAATGATCTAGTCGTCTTCTTCATCTCCATCGTCTTCAGCATCTCGTTTCCTTTTTTCCCCTCGAAGACCTTCTTCTTCTGAAGGAAGAGTGAAAGAAAAATTGTAAAGTACTCAATTTTAACAAATGAGTACCTGTTAAATTACAAAGTTTTGAATCTATCTTAGTGAAAACTTAATGGCATAAAAAAAATTACAGGTTTGGGGCACCTGGGTGGCTCAGTTGGTTAAGCATCCGACTTCAGCTCAGGTCATGATCTCATGGTTAGTGGGTTCGAGCCCTGCGATGGGCTCTGTGTTGATAGCTCAGAGCCTGGGGCCTGGAGCCTGCTTTGGATTCAGCGTCTCCCTATCTCTCTGCTTCTCCCCTGTTCATGCTCTGTCTCTCTCTCTCAAAAATAAATAAACATTAAAAAAAATTTTTTTTTAATTATAAGTTTAAGTTTCCTCTCTGAAAATTTTTCAATTTTAGTGTATTGTAAAGGCTTAATACACAGAAATCCATAAATAATGACAGCTTGCTGTGCACCCTTGTGGCCAAATCATGAAGTACAGATCAAGAAACTAGGGGCTTGTCATTACAAGAATTATTAGCGAATTTTTAAATTTATTTTGAAAGACCTAGGTAAAGAGGACTAGAGAGCATTATTTGAGAATTCCACTGCTCTTCTCTTGAGAGATAAGGCTTCACCCTCTTCAAAATGAAAGACCTAAGAAAGTAATAAATTAAGGCTCAAGGTTCCATGATCTCTTCATACCATTTTAAAAATAAATGTTAGAGTGGTGCCTGGGTGGCTCAGTCGGTTAAGTGTCCGACTTTGGCTCAGGTCATGATCTCACAGTTCGTGGGTTCTAGCCCCGCATAGGGCTCTGTGCTGACAGCTAAGCCTGGAGCCTGCTTTGGGATTCTCTGTCTCCCTCTCTGCTCTTCCCCTGCTCGTGCTCTGTCTCTCAAAAATAAATAAACGTTAAAAAAATTTTTTTTTTAATAAAAATAAATGTTAGAGGCTGGTTTTTTGTTTGTTTTTTAATGAAATTATTGAATGCCCTGAGAACATTACTCTTTTAAAAAGGTTTTAGGGGTGCCTGGCTGGCTTGTTACAAGGAGCATAAGACTCTTGATCCCAACCAAGGTCATGAGTTCGAGCCCCACGTTTAGTGTACAGATTACTTTCACGTTGCCCCACGTTGAGTGTAGAGATTGATTAAAATCAATTTTATTTTATTTTATTTTATTTTTTTTATTTTTTTAACGTTTATTTATTTTTGAGACAGAGAGAGACAGAGCATGAACGGGGGAGGGTCAGAGAGACAGGGAGACAGAATCTGAAACAGGCTCCAGGCTCTGAGCGGTCAGCACAGAGCCCGACGCGGGGCTCGAACTCATGGACCGTGAGATCATGACCTGAGCCAAAGTCAGACGCTTAACCGACTGAACCACCCAGGCGCCCCTACTTAAGTCAATTTTATTTTATTTTTTTTTTTCCAACGTTTATTTATTTTTGGGACAGAGAGAGACAGAGCATGAACAGGGGAGGGGCAGAGAGAGAGGGAGACACAGAATCGGAAACAGGCTCCAGGCTCTGAGCCATCAGCCCAGAGCCTGACGCGGGGCTCGAACTCACGGACCGCGAGATCGTGACCTGGCTGAAGTCGGACGCTTAACCGACTGCGCCACCCAGGCGCCCCTTAAATCAATTTTAAAAGAAAAAGGTTTCATACTTCTCAAGGTGCTCTATGTTACCAAAATCAATTACAATTTGAATTATAGACTCATTTGTTAAAGTATATGAATAGCTGTAACTTGAATGTTAGGATTTCTTTAATGGCTAATGTAACTCACCATCTTCTTCCTCTTCTTCCCCTTCTTCAACATAGTCATCATCATCTTCTTCATCCTTGAAAATCAAATATTCGATTTGAGAATAAAAAGCCATGACGCATATTTTTCACTGTTTGGTAATAATACATTCCAACAAGAGCAAAAAACTATGGTCATTCTACATTCTGACAACCTGTGTCTAACTTACATAGGTGTTTTCTAGGAACCCAACTAAATCTATATTCTTTATGAAAGTAATTTATGTTTTGGACCAGCACTGTTCAAAAGAACTTTCTGCAACAATGGAAATGTTCTGTATCTATGCTGTCCACATGTGGCTACTGAGCATTTAAAATGTGACCAGTACAGGGGTGCCTGGCTGGCTCAGTCAGCAGAACATGCAACTTTTTTTTTTTAAGTTTATTTATCCATTGAGAGAGAGAGAGAGAGAGAGAGAGGGAGAGGGGCGGGGGGGGGGTGGGGGGAGAGAGAGAGAGAGAGAGAGAGAGTGTGTGTGTGTGTTTGTGTGTGTACGGGTGTGTGCAAGTGGGATAGGAACAGAGAGAGGGGGAGAGAGAATCCCAAGCAGGCTCTGCACTGTCATCATGGAGCCCAATGTGGGACTCAAACCCACAAACCGTGAGAGATCGTGACCTGAGCCGAAATCAAGAGTTAGACGCCTAACTGACTGAGCCACCCAGGTGCCCCAAAGTGTGCAACTCTTGATCTTGCAGTTGTGAGTTGGAGCCCCATGTTGGGTGTAGAGATTACTTAAAAATAAAAAAAATCTTAAAAAATAAATGAAATAAATAAAAATAAAAAAATAAAATGTGACCAGTACAAACAAGGAACTAAATTTTTCATTTTATTTTAATTTAAATAACGAAATATGTCCAGTGGCTACTATAATGGACAGAGTACCTTTAGACTATTTCAAAGAAAGGTCTTCTATTTTATAGACTGAGAAAGTAATTACCTGAATTCTTGCCCCAACATAGTAATATGCACTAAATATGTCATTTAATCTCTCTAGACCTCAGTTTTCCTTTTTTTTTTTTTTTTAATGTTTATTTTTCAAAGAGACAGAGCATGAGTCGGGGAGGGGCAGACAGAAGGAGACACAGAATCTGAAGCAGACTCCAGGCTCTGAGCTGTCAGCACAGAGCCCGACGTGGGACTCGAACTCACAAACGGTGAGTTCATGACCTGAGCCGAAGTTGGACACTTAACCGACTAAGCCACCTAGGTGCCCCTGGACCTCAGTTTCCTAATCAATAAAAGAAAGTATTCATCTAGAAATTCTACAAGTTCCTTCTATATCTAAAAATCTACACATCAAAACAGCAAAAAAAATCACACAAAAAAGTCACAAAACTTGATCTACAACTCTTGTGAAAGAGCTGTTCAGGATAGCTAAGATGTAAACATAGCCTTGAAACATCATAACTTTTTTTTTTTTTTACTTTAACCAATTGGGATACAAATCTCTAAAGTGCACTACCATTTTATGCTAACAAACCTTTCCCTTGCATAATCAGTCATCATTTTGACCATGAACATTATACTCATTAGTGTATGCTATTCCCTCAGAGCCTATTAATATATGTAGGATGGTTTTCTCCTTTTAAAAATGACCCTCACCTCTACTTTTAATTGTACCTTTTCCTAGTTTTCGTGCCTTCTCTTTTACAGTAGGTTACTACTTCAATTTTAATCTGCTATGGATTCAGAAAATAGATCAATAAGCTTATTAGAGATTTGAATATAAAAGAGAAAATAGGTTTAGAATAACAGCTGAAACACTGTCCTACAAAGAAAATGTCTTTGGTTACTTTATGTTGGCTATTCAGAGGCCTTTTACACTTACTGCCAAATAGTTGAGTTCTACTATATGTTTGAAAAAAATGAAACCAATCTAGGGTCTCCCCTCCAACCCCACAAAAGTTTACTGCTCCTTAAAAATATTTTAATTGGCAGGGCACGTGGGTGGCTCCATCGGTTAAGTGTCTGACTTCAGCTGAGTTCATAATTTCATGGTTCGTGGGCTCGAGCCCCATATCAGGCTCTGTGCTAACAGTGCAGAGCCTGCTTTGGATTCTGTGTCTCCCTCTCTTTCTGCCCCTCTCCCACTCACTCTTTATCTCTTTCAAAAATAAACATAAAAGAAACACTTTAATTGGCAAATGTCAAGAATTGCTGGGTATTGAAGGAAAATTTGTACAACCCATCCCTTTCACAGTATCCATAGCCCCATTTGTGTCTAGAAATACTAAACAGAACTTAATTTCCCAGCACGTAGCTAGGATCCCCTGAGAAACTCAACTGCACAACACTCATATCAGAAATCAGTCTTATACAATCAATTCAAATACTGAAAAGCATTCTATACCAGAACATCATCAAGCTACAAGGAGCAGAAGGAATAGATGGGGTAGCCAATAGTATAAAAAGGAACCACAGTAAAAATCAGGAGAACCTAAAGCCTTAAACTAAAGAGGAAAAGAAAGGAAGAGAGAAGGGTAGAGGAGAGAGGGGACAGGAAGAGGAAGGAAAGGGAAAGAAATAAGAAGAAAAACAAGGGACACATTTTAAACATCTCCTATCTGCAAATGATAAGTGAGGATATTTAAATATTTGCAATTTTTTAAAAAACAGTGGAGACACTAATCACATTTATTCCTTAATTTAGAAAAGCCCAAGTCTCAAAAGCTAATTACTTCTCTGGATTTTGCTTTAAACAAAATATGGTTCAACTAATTGATTCATGGAGTGGCTCAGTCAGTTAAATATCTGACCTTTTTTTTTTTTTAATTAACATTTTATTTATTTTTCAGAGACAGAGTGTGAGTGGGGGAGGGGCAGAGAGCGAGGGAGACATAGAATCCCAAGCAGGCTCCAGGCTCTGAGCTGTCAGCACAGAGCCCAGCAGGGGCTGGAACCCACCAACTGTGAGATCATGACCTGAGCTGAAGCTGGGTGCTAAACCAACTGAGCCACCCAGATGTGCCAAGTATCTGATTCTTGATTTTGGCTCAGGTCATGATCTCACAGTTTGGGAGTTCGAACCCCACATCAGGCTCCGTGCTGTCAGTGCAGAGCCTGCTTGGGATTCTCTTTCTTTCTCTCTCTCCCTCAAAAATAAATAAATAAAACTTTAAAAAGTTGATTCATGTTTTTAAGCCTTTTTTATTTTTTATTATTTTTTTAATGTTTATTGAGAGAGAGAGAGAGGGAGCAGGGGAGGGGCAGAGAGAGGAGAGAGAGAGAATCCCAAGCAGGTTCTGCACTGTCAGCACAGAACCCAGTGTGGGGCTCAATCTCACTAACCTTGTGAGATCATGACCTGAGCCAAAATCAAGAGTCAGACGCTTAACCAACTGAGCCACCCAGGCATCTCTAAGCCTTTTTTTAAATTGAAGTAGACTTGACACACCATGTTACATTAGTTTCAGGTGTACAATATGGTGATTCAGCAAGTCTATATCTTATGTTACACTCACCACAAGTATAGCTATCATCTAAGCCTTTAGTTTTTAATGTCATCTATTAGATGATACCCCTCAATAAAAACTCAGCTTTCATCAGTGACTTATTCAGTAGAAACCATGATCTTTTCCCAATTAATGGGAAATAACATGTTTCCTCATTGTACTATGACAGTACAGGGGCACCACAATTCCCAATTCTTCTACAGCCCCCATCCCCATTTTTAACAAAATGTCCTACAGATACATCAAGACCCTCTTTATCCATATTAATTCCTTACCTCTAAAGAGCAGATGAAATAAAAATATTACTCAAACCATGCAGGTACTACACTGACTTAACATCGTGGGAATTACCTCAGAGATTTTTGCTCTATACTGGACTGTGTCACTTTTAACATTTCCCAATATTCAGTGGAATGATAAACACAAACATCAGCAGTCAGTTGAAAATCATTTTAATGTTTATTTCTTTTGGGAGACAGTATGTGGCTCCACGCCACCAGAGCCCAACAGAGGGCTTAAACTCACGAACCACAAGATTATGACTTGAGCCAAAACCTAGACTCAGACGCTTAACACACTGAGCTGCCAAGGCGCCCCAGTTGAAAGTCATTTTTAGGGGCAGGTACCTGGATGGCTCAGTCAGTTGAGCATCCGACTTCAGCTCAGGTCATGATCTCGCAGTTTGTGAATTCAAGCCCCTCATCAGGCTCTGTGCTGACAGCGTGAATCCTAGAATATGCTTCAGAATCTGTGTCTCCCTCTCTCTTCCCCTCCTCTGCTTGCCTCTGTCTCCATCTCAAAAATAAACAAACATTATGGGGTGACTGGGTGGCCCAAGTTGGTTAAGCATCTGACTTTGGCTCAGGTCATGATCTCCCAGTTCGGGAGTTTAAGCCCCACATCAGGCTCTGTGCTGACAGCTCACAGACTAGAGCCTGCTTCGCATTCTGTGTCTCCCTCTCTCTGCACCTCCGCCCCCCCTCCCCTCTCTCAAAAATAAATAAACGTTAAAAAATTTTGGGGAAAAAATGAATAAATAAATAAATAAGTAAATAAACATTAAAAAAAAACTTTTTAAAGTTTTAAACTACTTAATACTAGGGGTGCCTGGATGGCTCAATCAGTTACGCATCTGACTTTTGATTTTGGCTCAGGTTGTGATCTCATGGTTCATGAAATCAAGCCCCAGGACAGACTCTGAGTGGGTAGTACAGAGTCTACTTGAGATTCTCTCTCTCCCTCTCTACACTCCTCCCCCTCCTTATAAATAAATAAATAAATAAATAAATAATAAAATTATATCAGAGAAAAATTATCATCAGTGATATTACCTATCTAACCAATGTAAAGGTCATTAGGAAAACAAATAATGCTAACAATTCCTAGTCCAAATCAAGAGATATTATTTTTAATAATAAAAAACTTTGAATTATTAACATAAAACAATAATTTAACAACATTAGGAGAAAATAATAATTCCCAGGGGCTGAAGATCATTTGTTCAAGTCAACTGATGTTTTCTGTGAGCTTACTATGTTCCTGTCAACGCACTAGATGCTGAGATACAAAGATAAGTGGCCCTTCCCTCAAGGAGCTCACCCTCGAGTAGAAAGTGGCCAAATAAACAAGTTTTTACAAAAGTGTCTACAGGCAATAAAGCCTAATCAAGGTTCAAAGGTAACACAGGAAGGAGTAGTTATCTATGAAAACTTACAGAAAGCTTCAATAATGAAGCAACTCCAAAACAGTTTTTAAAGAGTCTGCAATGCATGATTTGCATAGTAGTCACAGGAGTATATATACATAAGTGGCTTGGTCATGGACTTGTACATAAAACCAGTGTACTTTACAAGCTTTACTATACTTAGGTTTACCTCAGTAAGAACAGAAAATAAAGTTCACCAGAGAGCATGGGTAGAAAGTCACTACAGATAGAATACACAATGTAGCTACAGTCAGAAAGGCAAGAAATAGCTCGGTGTGACAATTTAATTTGGTACTGAGGGAGAAGAGGCTAGAGGAGGAAGCAGGGGCTAATAATGATGGGCCTTGTATGTCTTGGTGGCAACAGGGAAACAAAGTGATTCATGCAGCCTGGTGACATGATCTCATTTGCATTCAGAGTAGCCAAGCACATACTGTGGATGATACACCTTTGTGGTGACACTGTATTCAGAGACCATTTGGAAAGCTACTACAAAACCATTAGCAAGACATAATTAGGGGAAAGGAAAGTCTTCTTGAGTGCCTACGATGTGCCGGGGACTAGACACTTTAAGTGTATTATCCTGTCAGTTCCTTAAAATAATCCTAAGAGGTTGGTATAATCTCCGTTTTATAAATGCAGAAGCTGAGGCTCAGAAACTTTTGTAAAATGTTCTCCGCCGTCCCACACCACTGAGGGCTGAGCGGTTTTGAACGATAGCTGGGTGGTAAAATTAATGGGGGTTTGCGATTATCTGGATACACTGTGAGCTGACGGACAGTGGGAAAAAGGGCAGGCAGACAGATACATGCAGACCCACAAGTCAGGAACAGCTTTCAGCTTTCCACTCAACTTCCTACTTTAGGACTTGACCTTAGGCCTAAATGGCTTTCAGTGCAGGTAAAAAGTGCCTATTCACCTGGATTTCTTCTTTCATTAAGTAGGAGAGGCCCACTTCCTCTTCTCCCTCTCCCAGTTCTGAGCCTGCCTCCTCCTCCTCCTCCTCCTCTTCCTCCTCCTCCTCGTCCTCCTCCTCCTCCTCATAGCCTTCTGGTGGACCAGCTTCATCTTCCTCTTCATCTTCGTCATCTTCATCTCCGTCTTTAAAAATATTTTGAAAGATGAACAAATGGCTGGGAAAAATGTTTCTTGCTAGTATGTCGATCCTATTTTCCCTTGTCCCAATCACCTCAAACTCTTAAGCCAACGGGTGGGTGGAAAGTATCCCAGGGTGATTTTCTTTTTTTTAAGACTTCCCTTTTGTAACATCCTCCTTTACTATTTGAGAAACATGGCTTCTAAATACTGAACTGTTTCCAACAAATAGATTGTCATCAAAACGTTGCATGCACTAGGGGCGCCTGGGGGGCTCAGTCCATTAAGCGTCCCACTTCAGCTCAGGTCATGATCTCGCAGTTTGTGAGTTGGAGCCCCACGTTGGGCTCTGTGCTGACAGCTCAGAGCTTTGGAGCCTCCTTCGGATGCTGTGTCTCCTTGTCTCTCTATCCCTTCCCCACTCTCACTCTGTTTCTCTCTCTCAAAAATAAGTAAACATTAAAAAAAAATTCTTTAATAAATAAAAAATGAAATGTTACATGCACTAAACTTTATTTTATTTTGTGGACACTTCAAAGCCCTTTTATCTATGATTCCATTCCATCATTTTCTAACATTGTTTATCCTTCAAATTTCTTTTTAGAGTAAAAAACTTTTTTTTTAAATATTTATTTTTGAGAGAGAGGGAGTGCAAGTGGGGGAGAGGTGTGGAGGTGGGGGACAAAGGATCCCAAGCAAGCTCCCTGCTGACAGCAGAGAGCCTGATGTGGAACTCAAACCCAGGAACCTCAAGATCATGACCTGAGTCAAAGTCAGATGCTTAACCAACTGAGCCACCCAGGCACCCCGTTACAGTAAAAAACTTTTATGGGGTCTTTTACTTGAGCAGGTCATGATCTCAAGGTTCATGAGAGGGGGAGCCCCGGGCTGTGCTCTGCAGCTGACAGTACAAAGCCTGCTCAGGATTCTCTCTGCCCCTCCCCCACTTGCGCTCTCTGATGCACTCTCTCAAAATAAATAAACTTAAAAAAAAAAAAACTTTTCAACCAAGAATAATAAACAGTATCCCATAACTAACAAGATCCATTCCATCATCTGTTAGTCACCCATTTATCCAAACATGTATATTCAGTATCTAATTTTAGAACATTTTCATCACCCCCCTCAAAAAAACCCATACACATTTACAGTCACTCCCCAATCTCCTCTCCCCCAGCCCTGGTGACCACTACTCCACCTTCTATGAATATGCCTATTCTGGACATGCCATACAAATGAAGTCATACAAAATGCGGCCTTTTGTGTCTGGCTTTTTTCACTTCATAGAATGTTCTCAAAGGTACAGCATTTATCAGTGCCTCATTCATTCTTATGACAGAATAATATTTCATTGTATGGACATATCACATTTTGTTTATCCATCAGTTGATAGGCCATTTGGATTGTTTCCATTTCTTGGCTATTATGGATAACACGCAAGGAATGGTTCCTTTTAAAAAAAAAAAAAAAAAAAGGTACTATTTTAAAAGTTACCACTTTTACTAGGTGGTGGTTACACAGTTTTTACAGATATAAAATTTTCACGGAGCTTGGTACTACAATAATCATTAAATTCCCCAAGCTACCAGAAATCTTAAAGAAGAAACACAGGATTAGGGCTTTGGGTTTTTAAATTTTTCTTCTTACTAATCTCTTTTTTTTCCCCCCAACACCTAAATATCCAGGCCCAATCTAAATTGCACGGCTAGACTGGAGGCTGTATTTATAGGCATTAAGAATGATTACCCTCATCGTCCTCTTCTTCTGAGTCCGGTGCCTCGTTATCATCCTGGTCAAATCCATCTAGGTAAGTGATTTGCTGCAGCAGTTCAAAAATACTTTCTCTGTAATCCTCCAGGTTTGTGATCTCACAATTAAACAAGTCAAGGCTTTTCAAATTTTTAAGATTTTGCTGGAAAAGTAAAAAGTTAAAGCTTACATTTCAAGATTTTAAATACTATATTACTTCTTTGTAATTCATGAACCAGAAAACACATATTTGAAATCAGAATGATTTTTGGATCTTTCGCATTTTATAACGAAGGGTTATTGTATCAATTCTCTTAATGAGGCCCCAGGATGCAAGTATCACGAGGGAAGGGGCTTTATTCTGTTCACCACTGTAACTGCAGCACCTGATTAGTGCCTTATAATGGTAGCCACTTAATAGATTCTGTTGACAAAATATGTGCATAAATAGACAATAACAACATTGTGGTTAGCTTAAATCTAGTCAAGCTTATTGTCAACAATTTTTACCTCCTCCCAAGCTTTTCTTTAAATCAGAGCAGCAGGGGCCCCTGAGTGGCTCAGTCAGTTAAGCATCCAACTTCAGCTCAGGTCATGATCTCAAGGTTTGTGGGTTCAGGCCCCACACAGGGCTCTGTGCTGACAACTCAGAACCTGGAGCCTGCTTCAGAGTCTGTGTCTCCCTCGTTCTCTGTCCCTCCCCCCGCTTGTGCTTGGTCTCCCTCTCTCTCTCTCTCAAAAATGAATAAACATTTAAAAAAATCTTTAAAAGAAGTAAAAGCAGTAACCATCTAGATCAAAACATGTAAGAAATTCAGAAGTTTCAAAGAGTGAAATATAAATCAATAATGAAATATAAATCAGTAAAACAGAAGCAAATCTCAGAAAATCAACCAAAAAAGAGAAAGTCCAGAGACTTTCCACTTACCAGAGCTTCTACTGTACTGAGATCTTTGATTTTGTTTCCACTCAGATTGAGGTAGGTAAGATTTGGACATTTCTCTGCCAGGACTTCCAAGCCTCCCGAAATTATATTGTCACTGAGTTCCAACTAAATATTCAACATGGAGAGAAAACAAACCATGGTGAAGGCTTAGGGCAGATCAGATTTTCAAAATATATCCATGTGAAGAAGAAAAACAATTGTCATTCTCTCTAGCTTCAAGAAACTGTCACAAATTATTAATTTCCAAATTCCCACCTACAAATGCCAAATAATATATTAGAACCCCTACAGAGTAAGCTTATAACCCTAGTTTGGCTCCAGTCGTTGGATCTTTATGTTTCAGAGAAAAATATTTGGTAGATATTAAATCCAAATTCATGTCATAAAGCAATTTCATTATTAAATGTAAATTTCTAAAAGCATTAATAGAGCTGATTCCAAAATCCTACATAACCCTTTTTCTTATCTGTAGAAGTTTGGAAACTTCTAATTAGAAGGCAGAATGGTTGTTTCACTTGGCCAAAACCTGGGCCTCAAAATTATGATGATTTCAAGCTTAATGCCAACTTACCTTTCGAAGTTTATTTAAGCTGGGCAGCCGGGCCAGTGAACTTAGTTCCACATTAGCCATACTCAGAAACTCTAGTTTTTTAAAAGTATCATTCAGGCCCTCAATTTCCCCATTGACACATAGGCAATTATCAAGGACTAATTCTGTCACCTGTAAGACAGAAAATGAATGAGTCTTTACTTTGCAATCTGTTTAGCAAAAGATCTGAGTCTTGACACACTGGAAACATGAAGATAAAACCATCGGTCCTGGGGCGCCTGGGTGGCTCAGTCAGTTAAGCATCAGACTTTGGCTCAGGTCATGATCTCGTGGTTTGTGGGTTTGAGCCCCACCTTGGGCTCTGTGCTGACAGCTCAGAGCCTGCTTGGGATTCTCTCTCTTCTTCTCTCACTGCCTCTCCCCCACTCCTGCTTTCTCTCTCACAAAATAAATAAACTTTAAAAAAAGAATACAGACATCAATCCCCTTATCCAGATCCTTTTCATTCTCTCCTCCCCCACCAAAACCTGAAATACAATCTAAAGTCATCATTCTAAGTTAACCTTTTAAATTTAAACTTAGACCAATTAGTTCAATGCCTGTTGAAATCACTGATGCAGGGGAAAAAAACTTTGAAAAAGGTCCCATGTGAAACTTGCTTCTGCCCCTGATGAGAAGGACTCTCAACATGAGAGCATATACTTTACAGTGAGGTGATGCCTGAGCTACTGGTAAAGGATTCCAGGGAGCTGCCCTAAAGCATAAGGGAGAAGAAAGGAGACTATTTTATTCATGTTTCCAGTTTAAATTCCTTGATCTTTGGTTGATAAATGCCACCATAACTCCCAAATACCTTATTAGCCTTCGTGAAGAAATGTTAGAAAGCTCATGCTGAGAAAGCTGGCTTTTAGAAGGGCCTAACAATGTCACCCAGAACGATACATCCTTGACAAAATGTTATTTCTCTGTAACACCCTCCTAGCATTTTTGTTTCTCCCACAGTGGGGGAGGGGGAGGGGCTGCATCCTCTATTAGGTCACAGTTGTAGAACAAAACTTGCCGCTGTGTGGACCTGGAAGGACTTAATCTTAAGGGGGAGACAGGAGACTCTGGCAGTCTATTCCCAATGCAAAAATATGTTTGAGGTATTTTGAGGGCTAAAAATTAGCAAGGAGGAATGATGCCACGTTCTCTAGTTGAGTATGACTTTGACAATTATTTTAGAGACCAGAGAAGGTATATGATCTGTTTAGAGGTAAGGAAGCCAAGGCCCAAAGGGTAAGAATGACTTGGCTAAGGTCACACAGCAGTTTGTATGACAGAGCCGTGCCTTACTCTAAATCTTCTGACTCCTGGTCCAGCTGAGCGGGAGGAGAGAGAGCCACAAGATTTGGTGTCAGAAAGCCAGTTCTTCCACTTAAGTAACTTCACTGCCCCCGAGGGGACTCCATTTGCTAATTTGGGTTCTAGAACAATACAATCCACCTTACAAGTCCCTCCAAGGAGAAAGGTAAAAAACAAACACAAACAGGTTTTGTAAACAGTAAATAGCTATACAAATACAAGAGACCGTTATTACACCACAGGGGAGGAAGGAGAGACTGCAAAAAAGCAACATCCGGCACTCCCCAAAACTAGCAAGGAAATTACTACGGACAGGGTAGGTAAATGAAAGGGGGGTATGGAGGAGCAAATTCACTTTTCCAAACTAAGACATACATTCACTTTTCCAAACTAAGACATGCTTCTGTAAGGTAGCTTTTTTTTTTCCTGAAGCCCCCAAAGAGTAGGCCCTAGAAAACTCCCATCTCTCTCTGGGGTGATAGCAGCGACTGTTTCCTCCTCCCCGCCCTTTGCCAATTTCAGAGAAAAAAGGACTTAAAACACATACACACACACACACACACACACACACACTAAGACCTTGGGTTCCCATTCTGCACGCCACCACAGCCCACCGAACAGAGCCCACTCCTCCCCTGTGCTGGTGTGCGCAGGCACCACCCCCACCCACCCCTGCAGAAAACAACTGTATCCTCATGTTCCACCTCTCGTGTTTATTTCAGAGGGCCGCAATTAACAAGACTCGACGCTTTCCTCGGCGTTCTGGAGTGAGAGGTTCCTCACGGACCACGGGCCCCGCTCTCGCGACCCGCAGCTCCGACCCACGGAACCCCAGACGGGGCGGGGACTCCTCGAGGGAAAGGGGGTCGCCTCCCCGCCCGCGTGTCCGGCACCTCCGCCCCGGGCGGAGAGGGCTGGGTGCAGCCGAGGAAGCGCCTTCAAACAGGAGGCGGAAACGCCTCCCGCCCGACCCCCGAAAAGTTGGCCGCGACCCGCCTCACGTGGCCCCTCCCAACCCCGTCTCTTTAACTGAGGCGACGGCAGCAAGAGCGCATCATTTAGTTTCGCCGAGCCCAGCTTTAACGCACAAAACTACTACGGCCCATTTGTTGAGTTCTGTGAAACCTTCTCCCGGGATCAAATTCGGAGTGACGGCCACTACGACACGACACGCCGAGTAGCATTACACCGCGGGGAGACCGAGGGGATTACGCCTCGCGTCCCCTCCCCACCTCCGGTCTCGGCGACGACTCCCAAAACTTACCCGCGGCCGCGGAACCGACCGCTGACCCAGATTCCGCCCGGCGGCGGGCGGCGGGCGGCGCGCGCCGCTTCCCGGGGGAGTGGGCGCAGCCGGCGGCAGACGGTACGCGGACTCCGCCAGGGACCCCAGCCCGCGCCCGGCGCGACGTCAGACACCCAAGGGCCTCGAGGCCGCGGGCATCCCCCGAAAAAAAGAAAAAAAGAGTTGGCAGCGTTGCAGAAAAGTTGGACTAACTTCTCAGGCGACGATGGCTGCAGCAGGGGCAAGTGGGACCGGTGGGTCGCCCCCACGCCACCGGCCCCCAGGAGAAGGAGGAGGAGGGAACGAGGCGGCGGAGCGGCCCCCAACACTCCGCTTCCTGCCCCCACCAGGACAGGACTCCCGACTCGAAGAGGGCTGAAGGAGGCTAAGCCCCCGGGTACACACAAAAACGCCCCTAGAAACTTAAACCTTCGCCATTTTTAAGTAGAAGATTTTAATTATTTAACACTTAAAATTAAATATTTCCCCCAAACCGTAACCTCAGGGTTACGGGGTTAACTCAATACCCCTCCTCAGACACCCACCCGGATCCCTACAAAGCCGATCTTCCCAATACAGGTCCGGTGGGGAAGGGGAGGGGGCTGAGTCATCTCACCTCCTCCGGGGCTCTGTTCCTTAACTCCAGGTTAATCCTCTTCTTCATCTCCATGTCCTCCTCCTGCTCTTCTGCGGCTACTCCCTTCCCTCACCCTTTCCTGCCTTTCCCACTACCCCCAACCCTTAATTTTAAAAGATTTGTAAATGAATGAAAAGAAAAGCAAATATAAACGCCCACCACCACCAGATAGGTGTGGGGAAGAAAGAAGAGAATAGCAAATGGAGTCCAAGGAGTTGGGACTCTAACTCGACTGCCCCCACCTCCTTGTCCACACACTCGCGCGCACTCACACGCACACACACACACGCGCGCACACACACATACACACACACATACACACACACACACACACACACCCGCAGTTCCTTCCCCTTCAATGGCTGCTCTGAGACTGAGCCTCCATGACACGGCACCGCCAACCCCCTGGCCTACACTCCACCCACCTCCCGAATGTATTGGTCAAGTCTTCAGCATCGCACTGTTTCATTGGACTGCACAAATGTCCGTCAGTCTTCAGGGTGGACCTGAACCAGAAGTACTGCGTCTATTGGCTACGACCAAGCGCGCAGTTAACTCCGATAGGTCCAGGAGGGTGTTCGTCCTGGGGAAATGATTTTGAATCCCTGTAGCCCCCCTCCTTTTCTTTGTGTGGTTGGCGCGCTTTCCCTAGGCTTTCGGACGGTTTTGATGCCCGCTGGATTTGTTTGGGGTTTTTTGTTTTTAGTGTGAAAGGGAGGGAGAAAGCATCTTACGTGCCCAGGTTGCAGGACTGATAATTTGGTACACAGCACGCACGAGCTCTTGGCCTTTTTAAAGCACCTTGCAGCCAAGGTGCGCCGCAACGTGCACATGATCTAAAAAGCGTGCCTTCATGGTACTGCCCTACTGGGGACAGTCTTCTGGTGCAGAACCAGAGCCGGGATAAAGATAGTATTTTAACTTCCACCCTGAAGGACTGAACGATTTTGAAAGAAGTTGGGTGAAGTATGTAAGTTAGGCACCTTTAAACAAAACTACCCTGAAGGAATTGTTACTGGGGTAATTGTTGCTGTAATAAACACTAAGTCCTTGAAGGAAAAACAGTGCTGGACTAATGAAAATCAGACGTCGATTCGCATAGAAATGGTACCCCAATGCCTCTCCTTTCTAATTTCCCCTCGGTTGGTTTCAATGGATATCTGTAGGTAAAATGTGCCTTTAAAAGTCTGAATGCGAGTATAAACCAGCGGGATGAGTTTTGTTTGTTTGTTTGTTTGTTTGTTTGTTTGTTTGTTTAATTTTGTCTTGAGCAGTCTAACTTTTCTCAGTTCTTGCTTAAATGTTGTCCTTATTCCCTTACACCGTTCTCAGGATAAACACCCAAAGAAATTCCAGATGATTTGGAGAAGAAAGTGGATGAATTAGTCCCAATTCCTCTCAGCGGAGTGCTTGTTGGCTATTTTTTCAGTTTCTCGGGTTAGAGACCTTTAAGGGTTTCAAACAGACTCCTCGCCACTTTGCCACCACCTCTGCTTCTCCCACGCAGAGACACACCGCTCCTCAATTAGGCTTACATTTTAAATGTAAATATTTAGTATTTTGCATGTTAAGTACTTTAAGGGGAAAGAAAATAGTGATTATCTTCTCAATCAGTGTTTCCTTTGAAATCTTGAAAAGGAAATTTTGTGAAGACGAAAACAGGGAAAGGGAGAGCTTTTGGTATAAATGACTTGGGGTGTGGGGCAGTCAATTCAGCGTTAGTTAAGCTTGTTTTGTTTTCACACAGGCTAAAGGAAGCCAGGATGATATGAAAACAACCAAATGGATTGAGGAACAGTTAAAGGAAGAGTTTTAAAAGGAGTGGGGGTGGGGGGCAGGAGTGGTGGAACAAAAGGGCTAAAAAGAAACCTGAAAGTACATTTTAGTACCAGCTTGAGTAGAAGACCTATGGTTGGTCTCATCCCACCAGCCACAGTAGGGTTTGGAACTCTGGAATGGCATCCCAAAGAGTTCAGGGAAGGCGATTCAGATCTAGGAGCCATACACATATGAATAATAGTTGAGACTATGAGAAAAAAATAATAAGATGCCCACAGAAAATATATTTAAGAGGAAGGCTATCCGGCAAAGGGGAGCAAAATATGATTGAGGGGAAGGAGAGAGGGACTGTCTACCAAAATAATCAAAGAAACTAAGGAACAGGCAGAAAAGAATGAGTTGAGGGGCACCTGGGTGGCTTAGTCAGTTGAGCCTCCGACTTCCACTCAGGTCATGATCTCATGGTCTGTGGGTTTGAGCCCCCTGTCGGGCTCTGTGCTGACAGCTCAGAGTCTGGAGCCTGCTTTGGATTCTGTGTCACCCTCTCTCTCTGCTCTTCCCCCACTTGCGCTTTGTCTCTCTCTCTCAAAAATAAACATTAAAAAAAAAATGAGGTTGAATTTGAGGGCAGGCGATATATGGAAGCCAAAGCGTTTCAAAGAAGAGATGATTATTGAGGTTAAATGGTAGGACTTTTATATCAGAACACAGAATGGGAGAGTATGTTGGAAATAATCAATGTGGGGAAAGGCCATGAATTCGTTTTGCCATTGGATAATAGCTTCAGAAAATACACTGTAGTAAGCATAGACAGGGATCCACCAAAGTGAGCCTTCCCTTCCCCCCCACCATCCCATAATTCCCATCCACCTGTCATCTCTCATGTGCCTTACCTCACCTCTTTCTAGTCTTAATCAAGAAGCCAGGATAAGAAATTGGGCGAAGAAAGAATCTCCAGAGGATTGGTGCACAGAAGGAAAGGTGTCAGGAAGAGGTTGGATGAAGAACATTACCAGGCTAGTAGATGGGTATATGGAGCTAAATGAAGGATGAAAAAATAAAATAGGGTCAGGAGAAGAGCCAAACTGATGAACTAGGACACGTTTTAAGCTGAAGTAATACAGCAGAGTTTATTTTAAATGGCAGAATGAAAAATGAGGTTAAGTTATCAGAAGGTGGAGGAAAGCAAAGGAGCAAGGAATTGAATGAATGAGAGGGTGGTTGGGACCACTCCTCTAATCCACCAATAAGATGGACACATCAGGATATTATTTAGCTCAACATGCCTTTAATGTTCAAAA
Organism: Leopardus geoffroyi; assembly: GCF_018350155.1. Taxonomy (NCBI): domain Eukaryota; kingdom Metazoa; phylum Chordata; class Mammalia; order Carnivora; family Felidae; genus Leopardus; species Leopardus geoffroyi. The sequence goes on from NC_059328.1 coordinate 105,163,176, forward strand.
ACTAAACTCACCTTCTGCTGCCGAATATCTTCTGTTGCCCCTCTAGATCCACTCTTCACCCTTCTCCACCCTGCTCTGTAACTCAAAACCCACAGAGTCCTGTGACTTCCTGAGTTTGGTACATGGGAGAGGGCACTGGCAGAAGATCGGAAGTCTGGAGGACTGTGAGGTTGGAGTATTTATTCCTCAACTTCCTCGGTGGCAGGTTATAAGAGAGCTGAGTCTATTTACCAAAACCCACAGATCCTGTTAGAACTGTGGTGACCACTGTGATGTACCATCCAGATTTTCCTTCAGATACTACACTTGATCTTAGCCAAAAGGCCGAGAAGCGATTAGTTTCCCTCAGGAATGAGCGACTTATTCCCCCTGAATCTTGAGTAAATAAAGCATGGTTGTTCTTTTAAACTATTCAGTTTTGAGGTGATTTGTTACAGTGGATAACTAAGCAAGGGTATATACCCAAGGTCCTGTGCTTAGTAAATTGTGAAGATGAATCTCAAATCCAATTCCTGTGATCAAAATTAAGATATTTTTCCAAAGGTGGCCATTATAATCCTGTTTACTTTTTTTAATATTTATTTTATATTTGAGAGGAGGGGGAGAGGCAGAGAGAGGGAGACAGAGGATCCGAAGCGGGCTTGAATGCGGGAGCCCGAATTCACTGACAGTGAGATCGTGACCTGAGCCAGTCAGACACTTAACCAACTGAGCCACCAGGCGCCCCTATAATCCTGTTTAATTCTGAGATGCACAAAATGTTCTTCTCCCTGAAATATCATTCTTACTCTCTACTGATGCCCAGAATGCTACAAATAGATATTCGATATTATGACCCCTGTTGAGATACAAAAACTCTAGGAGAACTAATAAATAAACTTGATTATTCTATTAAAACTTAGTTGAAGATATTTATTAGATTTTTTTTTTAAGAAAAGGGTTTGATTGGCACCATGAATATTATAAAATAATTGAACTACCCTGCATTTTCCAGGTGTTTTCCAATTCCATTCTTTCTTTAATTCGGGATCCTTTTCACCTTAGGGGTTGTTAGTAAACACTGAAGTGGGAAGCATACACATTGTTGTGGTAAAATTTTTATTACTGTTGTGTGAAAACCAAATTTGGTGGAATATCTGCAAAAATTTTTAATTCATGGCCGAGATTTTCCAGTCTGAGTCACCTCTTTATATGTTAACATTGTGCAACCTGGTTTTAACATTAGCCAAAGTCAAACAAAATTAGAAGAGTAAGTCTCCCAAATAAATCCGTATTGCAATGGGAAATACAAATGATTGAGAGACTGTAACCTAGGAATTATTGCATCATTGCATTCTCCCAGTAGCATAAATAATAAATAGTTTTCTTTTTTTAATTTTTTTTTTTTGCATTTATTTATTTTTGAGAAACAGAGTGAGACAAAGCATGAGCGGGGGAGGGGCAGAGAGAGAAGGAGACACAGAATCTGAAGCAGGCTCCAGGCTCTGAGCAAGCGGTAAGCGGTAAGCCTGATGCAGGGCTCGAACCCACAAACTGTGAGATCATGACCTGAGCCGAAGTCAGATGCTCAACCGACTGAGCCACCCAGGGGACCCAATAGTTTTCTTAAAAGAAATTTGTAACCTTGGTAGCGAAATTACTTTCTGGGGCCCTTGGGTGGCTCAGTCGGTTGAGCAGCTGAATTCGGCTCAGGTCATGATCTCATGGTTAGTGGGTTTGAGCCCCACGTTGGGCTCTGTGCTGACAGCTCAGAGCCTGGAGCCTGCTTCGAATTCTTTTGTTTCCTTCTCTCTCTGCCTCTCCCTTGCTCATGCTCTGTCTCTCTCTGTCTCAAAAATAAATATAAACATTAAAAAGCTTTTTAAAATTACTTTCAAAAGACTAACAAACTTCTGGTTAAAAGGAAGATAATTTAGGGGCGCCTGGGAGGCTCGGTTGGTTGGGTACCTGACTTCAGCTCAGGTCATGATAGCACAGTTTGTGAGTTCAAACCCCGCGTCAGGTTCTGTACTAACAGCCTGGAGCCTGCTTCTGATTCTCTCTGTGTGTGTCTCTCTCTCTGCCCCTTCCCTGCTCACACTCTGTCTCTCAAAAATAAACATTAAAAAAAAAAAAAGGAAAAAGAAAAAAAAGGAAGATAATTTAATATACATATTTACTTCCATTTCTTCCCAAACCTTACTAAAATAACTTTAAAAGAATAAGATCTAAACCCAAATTTGTAACTCTGTGTGGTGATGGATGTTAACTAGACATACAGTGAGCATTTCACCATATATACAAATATCCAACCATTATGCTGGGAACCTAAAATTACTATAATGTTACATGTCAATTATATAGCTCAATAAAAAGAAATTTTAAAGACCTAAACCCAAAAGGACAGAGATTGAGCAAAGAGAAGAGAGCTGATGAGAGAGCTCAACAAAATCTTAGCATCTGCAAAGTGATGTACCATTTATTTCAGAAATGCTTCCTTACTCCTGATGTCTGACCTCTTGTGAAAAAAGCTTGGTTAGTATAACTGGGCCTCTCTCAGCCCTTTGTTCATCCAACCTAAGTGGAGTGTTCCACTCTGCTCCTTGCTCTTGGGAGAGGGAGCCTGTTCATCAAAGCACATAATTCTGCTTGGTTTGTCCATACCAAAGTCCACCTCAGTCCAGACTGCCTGGTTCTGGGCACAGTTAGCAGCAGGCCCATTAACTCTCATCCTAAAAAGTACATCTCCTATCTGGCCTCCATCACTTAGTAATACAAGTGATATGTTTGCCTCCATATCTGCCTGTTGCTTTATTTCTTAACTTGTTCAGGACCACTCCACCAAGAAGGAATGCCATTATTGGGATCCCCTCCACCAAGAATGAATGCCATTATTGGGATCCCCTTCAGAGATCCCTATAGACTAGAGGCAATCATCTTAGAAGAGAGGGGGAAGTTGAAACTTAACTGCTTGCAGGAGATTGAGAGACAAACTGATTTACATTAGAACCACACAAAAATTCTGAATTTGGAAGCACTAAGAACCCCTGAAGATGAGGGGAAGGGTGTGGCTAAAACAGATTTGGTTGAAGTTCACGGTTTTTTGTTTGTTTGGTTTTGTTTTTGAAGTTCATGTTAAAAGCAACTGAATTCCTTCCCAACTCTGAATCACAGAGGTCAAAATAAGGTATTCTAAACTCAGAAACACCTGGTATAACTAAGACCAAGTTAAATGTAATGAAAATTGGCAGGAAAAGTGAAAAATCTATATTTCAAATAGTGAGAACTCTCCCCCAACAAACCAACCCTTTCTCTCCTCCATTCATCATACAATTGGGTATACCTTCAGGTAAAAAGTTAGAGGTTTCCTCTCTGGAGAAACTAACCAGAAGAGACAAGTCCAGAGATACTGACAAAACAGTAGGAAATGTCCAGATACCTGTCCCACCCCCTCATTGTACAGTCTACCAGTCAACAAGCTTCCATACATGGTTACACACACCTTTTAAGTGCCTTGCTCTTTTTTCTTCCTGAGAGAGAGAGAAAGAGCACCAGCACACACAAGTGTGTGAGTGGGGGAGGGGCAGAGGGAGAAGGAGAGAGTCTTAAGCAGGCTCCATGCACAGTGCAGAGCTTGACACAGGGTTTGATCCCACAACGCTGGGATCATGATCTGAACTGGAATCAAGAGTCAGAGGCTCAACAGGCTGAGCCATCCAGGTGCCCCTAAATGCCTCACTCTTAAGTGTAAATGGATAGGTAAAGATAGCCAAATATTTCAGAAAATCCTTTCACACAAAAGCAGAGACCAAAAAAGAACAACAACAAAAACCTAACTGAAGAAAAATAATTCAGAGGAAACAGAAACAAGAAGCAGAAGATAATTTTTAGAAGAAAGCCTAAGTTAACATTATAAAAGATAATGTATTTGTGAAAATAAAATAGTGCTATAAAAAGAACATTCATGGAAGAAAGAGCTTATGAAAATTAAAAATATGAATGCAGAAATTAATAATTCAATAGTTAAAGTTAAGGAAATCTCCCTGAAAGAATAAGAAGCAAAAAGATGGAGGTGCCTGGCTGGCTTAGTAGAGCATACAACTCTTGATCTTGGGGTCATGAGTTTGAGCCCCACATTAGGTGCAGAAATTATATACATAAATAAATAAATAAACAAATAAACACACAAACGAGCAAGCAAGCAAAAAGATGGAAAATAAAACTAAAAAGTTGGGATTAGAGAACATTCCAGAAGTTTCAACATAAAATTAACTGGAATTTCAGAAAAAGGGAACATATAAAAAAAATTATCAAAGAAAAAATATGAGAAAACATCCCACAGTTGAAGGAAATAAATTTTTAAGCAAATGAGCTCACTGAATGCTCTTCCAAGAAATAAAAAAGACCTAAACCAAGATATATTATCATGAAATTATAGAACATCTAAGGTAAAGGACATATACTAAAAAGCTTCTAGAGAGAAGTCAGTCTAACTTCAGAACTGGAGAACTGAGAGTTCCAAGAGGAATATTTCTTTAAAAAAAAAAAAAGTTTATAGGGTACCTGGGTGGCTCAGTCAGTTAATCATCCAACTCTTGGTTTCGGCTCAGGTCATGATCTTGTGGTTCATGGGTTTGAACCTCACGTCAGGCTCTGCCCTGACAGCTCAGAGCCTGGATCCTGCTTCGGATTCTCTGTCTCCCGCTCTGTCTGCCCCTCCCCCACTCATGCTCTGTAAAAAATAAGTAAACGTTAAAATTTTTCCAAAAACAAAAATAAAGCAAGTAGAAAACTAAAGCAAAAGGTGGGGAGGCTATTATCAATTCAAGGGAAGTTAAAAGTTGTATAAGAAAGAAAATATACACTGCTTGGCTCAGCTGTGAATAAATATTGATGATAATCTAAATGCTGCTTTAGCTAAAATTATGATTCAGTAACTAATCACCAAGGAAATGCAAATCGAAACCACAATGAGATATCACCTCATACCTATTAGATGGCTAGAATCAAAAAGACAAGAAATAACAAGTGTTGGGGAGGATGTGGAGGAAAAGGAACCCTCATGCACTGTGGGTGGGAATGCAAATTGGCGCAGACACTGTGGAAACAGTGTGGAGGTTTCTCAAAAAATAAAAACACGAATTACCATATTATCTAGTAATGCCGCTACTGGGTGTCTACCCCCACCCCCCACCCAAAAAACAAAAATACTAATTCAAAAAGATACATGTACCTGTGTGTTTACTGCAGCATTATTTGCAACAGCCAAGATATGGAAGAACCGAAGTGTCCATCCATGGATAAAGAAGATGTCATACATGTGGCATACAACACAATGGAATGACACTCATCCATAAAAAAGAATAAGATTTTGCCGTCTACAGCAACATGGGTGGACCTGGAAGGTACAGTGCTGAATGAAATGTCAGAGAAGGATAAACACCATTTTATTTCATTCATATGAGGAATTTAAGAAAACAAATGAACATGGGGTGCCTGGTTGACTCAGTCGGTTGAACGTCCGATTCTGCTCAGGTCATGATCTCACAGTTCGCTAGTTCAAGTCCCACATCGTGCTCTGTGCTGACAGCTTGCAGCCTGGAGCCTGCTTCAGATTCTGTGTCTCCCTCTCTCTCTGCCCCTCCCCCACTCATGCTTCCTCTGTCTCTCTCTCTCTCTCTCTCTCTGTCAAAAATAAATAAACATTAAAAAAATTTTTTAATAAAAAAAATTATCGTAATCTTGCTCTTGCTCCCTTCAATGGTTATAACCCCTACCCGAGATTCACAGCTTTTCCTCTCCTCACACTCCTCCTCTTTTCCTTCTCCTTATACTTTAATTCATTTTTAAAACATTTTTTTTAATGTTTATTTTTGAGAGAGAGAGAGAGCGTGAGCAGGGGAGAGGCAAGAGAGAAGGAGACACAGAATCTGAAACAGGCTCCAGGCTCTGAGCTGTCAGCACAGAGCCCAATGCGGGGCTTGAGCTCACGAGCCATGAGATCATGACCTGAGCTGAGGTTGGAGTTTAACAGACTGAGCCACCCAGGCACCCCCACTTTGATTCTCTCTTAAAGAAACTTCTCACAATTGGCAGCATCCCCGATTCCATCTTCTACAGGGTAGTTGCCGTCAAGGGTAAACTTCAGAACTTGCTTTTTTTTTTTTTTGTCCCCCTTCACTGGAAGCTTTTCCACAGGCACCGAGGTGGCAGGAGGCAGAAAGGGAGGTAGGCCTACTATGCAGAGGCAAAAAGCCCACCAAAAAACCAGAGTTTTAAATACAGAGGACAAACGGGTGGTTTCCAGAGGGGAGGTGGGTGGAGGGGTGAGTGAAATAGGTGAGGGGAATGAGAAGCACACTTACCTTGACAAGCGCTGAGTAATGTAGAAAATTGTTGAATCATTATATTGTACACCTGCAACTAGTGTGTGATGCTGTATGTTATTTATACATCAATAAAGAGTATGAGATAATAACTATTGGGAGGAAAGGGTAGAAATATGTGTTGGGGAGGGATACTGTGTCAAAGAGGTAAATCCTCCTCTTTTGTAGTTGCAAGTTAATAGATAATAATATCTGTAACTGAAAAATCAAGAAATAGCAGTATAAAACATGTTTTTGAAAATTTGGTGTTTTACCCTCAAAGAAACCACTAAAAAGTTGCAGTGATCGTCTTAGGAAATACAAGTTGGGGGAGGGGGGAGAATAGAGTGTTATATTATGACTTTTATCACTCTATTTGACTTTTTAAACTATGTACCTGTACTACTTTGATACAATTAAAAAATTAAATTTAAAAATAATATGAAGTAAAAAATAATAATATGAAGTAGGGGCGTCTGGGTGACTCAGTCAGTTAACTCTTGAGTCAGTGACTCTTGATTTCCGTTCAGGTCGTGATCTCACAGTTTGTGACTTCCGAGTCCCACATGAGACTCTGCCCTGACAGTGCAGAGTCTGCTTGAGATCCTCTCCTTCTCTCTCTGCCCCTCCACTGCTCTCTCTCTCATTCTCTGTCTCTCTCTCGAAATAGATAAATGTTTAAAAAATAATGTGAAGTAGCTAACAACTGACTTGGGGACCTCCTACAAAGATAATAAAATGTATTCAGTGTTTTAGCTATCTTTAAGCCAACGTATGCTTTTCTTATTCTGTGGTAAAAGATTAGAATGTAGGTATATTTTGTTACAGAGAAGTTTAGCATGCCAAATCCAAACGTACAGTTACAAGATAGAGAACTTACTTATTCAATGCCCAATGCCTGTTGACAGGATTTTGGTATACTCTTCTGCCTCATGTTTTAATAAGTGTGTCCCCCTACTTATTTCTTAATACAGTTTAGATTTTTGCCAAGGCTGTGTTTGTGTTTCCATTTAACTTTAGTTCAATCACATAAATAGCTTCCACAAAATGCCAAAAGCAAAGTCTTAGTAACCCAAAAGTTTAATGCAATCCTACTGAAATATATTGAAATTTGATAGAAGCTCGGTGACTGGTACAACGTGGTCCATTTAATTCAGGTTTTCTCCTGCTTGGTTATTTGAGCTGTTTTGAAAGTAGTATTTTGCATTACTATAAATTATTTTGGTGCCATGATTTCTAACAAAATGATGGGTTTACTTTCAATATGTGTCTTTTTTTGTTGTTGTTTTGCTTTTTTTATTCCTTTTTTGTTTCTTATTCATTGTTTTGGTGCGTCTTTGAAGAGCTTGCTACTAATGTAGACTTTACTAGCCTTTAAACCAAAATTTGCTCCAATTGAACATATTTCTCACTTTATACTGAAAATCCACGAAAAGATGGGATTCATTGTACAAAAATTTAACCATGATACAAGTTAATTTTATCTGTGTAATAGTTAAAAGGTCCTGAAGGAGAGAAAAATACTGCAACTCGTGTATATACCATGGCAGGAGTATGACCTTTATGGAGGGCAATATTACAATAAATATAGCAAAAAAACTAAAAAGGTACACAAAACCCAGGGCGCCTGGTGGCTCAGTCAGTTGAGTGCCCGACTTTGGCTCAGGTCATGATCTCACGGTTTGTGGGTTCCAGCCCTGCGTGGGGCTCTGTGCTGACAGCTCAAAGCCTGGAGCCTGCTTCAGATTTGGTCTCCCTCTCTGCCCCTCCCCTACTGGCACTCTGTCTCTCTCTCTCTCTCTGTCTCTCTCTCTCTCTCTCAAAGATAAACATTAAAACATTTTTAAAAAAAATTTTTAAAGGTACACACCCCAAATTAAAATGAAATATCACAGGGCGTGTGGGTGGCTGTCTGTTAGCCATCCGACTCTTGATTTCAGCTCAGGTCATGATCTCACAGTTCATGAGTTCGAGACCCACATTAGGCTCAGCGCTGACAAGCATAGAACCTGCTTGGAATTCTCTCTCTCCTCTCTCTCTCTGCCCCTCCCCGCTCTCTCTCTATCTCCTCTCTATTTCTCTCTCAAATAAATAAATAAACTTACAAAAATTATATACATATACATAAATATATATATAATTTATATATACATATAAAACGAGCAAGTGGAGTTTTCACACATTGCTGGTAGGAATGAAAAACAGAATAAGCACCAAGACAGACAGTTTGGCCTTTTCTCACGAAGTTGAACATACACTTACCATTCAACCAAGCACTGGGTGTTCATTCCCACTACTACTCCCACTGAAGAATAAGAAAAAATATGTTCATTCAAAAACGTGTACTCAAATGTTTATAGTGGTTTGATTTGTGGCTGTGAAAAACTAGAAACAGACTACATGGTCTTCAACTGGTAAGTGGGTAAACAAAGTAGAAAAACTCAGCAATAAAATGCAACAAATTTCTGATATGCAACAACATGAATGAATGCTAAGTGAAAGAAGCCAGACTCCAAAGGCTACATACTGTATAATTTAATACATAAGACATTCTGGAGGGAAAGGCAAAATTACAGGATCAGAAAACAGATCAGTAGTTACCAAAGGATAAGTGTGGGAGGAGAAGCTGACTACAAAGGACACAAGAGAATTATGGTGAGGTGGGGGTGATAAACTTCTGTATCTTGACTAAATGACGGTTACATGACTGTATGAATTGGTCAAAACACATAGAACTCTACACTAACAAGAATTATGTATGTGAGTTATAGCTCCATAAACCTAACTTTTACTAAAGGGTTGAGTTTGAACTTTTTCAAAATAAAAAGTTTTTAAAAAAAGCATCGGCCATCTTGCAATTCTAGGAAACAATTGGACAATGTGTAAATGCGTATGAACGAGGATATTCTCATTGAAGTACTGTTACAGATAAAAACTGGGGGGGGCGGGGAACCTAACAGTCCCAAGGCAGAGGGTTGGTTAAATATATTAGGTTATTTCTATACAATACTATTTCTATACAATTCTATACAGACAATACTATGCTGTTTAAATTGATGACGGGGGTGGGGGGGGTGGGGGGGGAGGGAGGGGAAGGTGGGTGATGGGCATTGAGGAGGGCACCTTTTGGGATGAGCACTGGGTGTTGTATGGAAACCAATTTGACAATAAATTTCATATATTGAAAAAAAATAAATTGATGACAGGGAAGGGGAGAGGGAGCTTCTAGTGAACTTCTTTATCTGACTGGGTTCCTTGGGAAGTATAAACATTTCACTATCAGAATATCCAACTATATCTGGTGCTTAGAGTATCTCTAGAAACAAATGTGAGGTCACTATATTCTGCTTAGTTAGAATATTGATAAATATAAGATTAGTAGGGGAGAAGTGAATCTAAATTGTAATTAGAGAATTTTCTGATAGTCATAATACTTTGAGGCTCTAGTGAATATAAATATATGCTGGGTTTTATATGTGTTCAATAATTTAAAATGTAGGAGTTCTTTTTTTTATTTAAAAAATTTTTTTTACATTTTTATTTATTTTTGAGACAAAGAGAGACAGAGCATGTGCATGGGAGGGGCAGAGAGAGAGGGAGACACAGAATCTGAAGCAGGCTCCAGGCTTTGAGCTGTCAGCACAGAGCCCGATGCGGGGCTCAAACTCACAAACTGTGAGATCATGACCTGAGCCAAAGTTGGACGTTCAACCGACTGAGCCACCCAGGTACGCCTAAAATGTAGGAGTTCTTATTTGGTCTCATTCTTCTTGTAACTCAAGAAAGAAACAAGCCATCTAGTAAAGCAGCAAATGCCTCAGAAAAAGAAGGAAGGAAGGAAGGAAGGAAGGAAGGAAGGAAGGAAGGAAGGAAGGAAGGAAGGAAAGAGGTAAATAGTGTCTGACTCTTAATTTTAGCTCAGGTCATAATCTCATGTTTAGTGAGTTTGATCCCCATATCCAGCTCTGTGCTGACATCTCGGAGCCTGCTTGAGATTTTGTCTTCCTCTCTCTCTGCTCCTCTTTCGATCGCTCTCTATCTCTCTCAAACAAAAGAAAAAAAAAATTTTTTTTAATTTGTAAGGTATTAGAATGTTAACACGATTTTCTCTAATTGAAGAAATTTTTAAGTGATGTTATTTTTTGAATCTTCTCTTTTCCCTAAACCCATCAGATATTACTTGTACAATTAAAAAATAATAATTAAGAGGAAAAGTGACAAGCCATTGCTACGATCTGATTTTCTCTACATTCTAGAGGCAACTCCAAGTATTTCCTTTTTATTTTTTAAAAAAGAGCAAAAAAGTCAATTTTTCCCAATGTGCATGGATTTATAAACAACCTGTGAGAGTGCTACTTAATTAAAATATATGTAATACCTGATGTAACAAGTATGTTGGATAGAACAATAGAAAGAATGCAGGATCTATGAGCTCAAAAATAGCTGCATTTCACTTTTGCAAATGCTGCCTTAGAAATGACTTGCAGCTTTGAGGGGCACCTGGGTCACTCAGTCGGTTGGGCTTCTGACTTCAGCTCAGGTCATGATCTTGCGGTTTGTGAGTTCGAACCCCGCTGTCAACTCAGAGCCTGGAGCCTGCTTCAGATTCTGTGTCTCCCTCTCTCTCTGCCCCTCCCCTGCTCATGCTCTGTCTCTCTCTGTCTCAAAAATAAATAAAAACATTAAAAAAGAGAGATTGTGAGGTTCTTGAGGGCAGAGATTACCTCCTGTCATTTTTTTGAGAGAGAGTGCAAGTGAGCATGAGCAGGGGAGAGGGACAGTGGGGAAGAGAGAGAGCATCTCAACCAGGCTCCATGCTCAGCATAGAGCCCAATGCAGGGCTCGATCCCACAACCCTGGGATCATGACCTGAGCCAAAGTCGAAAGTTGGTTGCTCAACCGACTGAACCACCCAGGTGCCTCTTGTTAACTTTATTTCTAGGGTGTGGTAGGGTGCCTAGCATCTAGAAGTCCTCAATACAGGGGCGCCTGGGTGGCGCAGTCGGTTAAGCGTCCGACTTCACCAGGTCACGATCTCGCGGTCCATGAGTTCGAGCCCCGCGTCGGGCTCTGGGCTGATGGCTCAGAGCCTGGAGCCTGTTTCGATTCTGTGTCTCCCTCTCTCTCTGCCCCTCCCCCGTTCATGCTCTGTCTCTCTCTGTCCCAAAAATAAATATAAAAAACGTTGAAAAAAAAATTTAAAAAATAGAAGTCCTCAATACATAACTGTAAACTAGTGAAGCTATTGTGGCTCATCTCTGTAAAGTTGAATGCAAATAACAACGCCAGATGGCTGGAATCCCTACAAAGAATGGCGAACCCCCTACTACCTCCCCTCCTCCAGTTGGTATAGGGTATTGATTCTCAAGTGTGGTGCCTCAGACCACCAGCATCACCTGAGGACCTGCTGTAAATGCAATTCTCTGGACATACTCTAGACCCACAGAATCAGAAACTATGGGAGGGAGGCCCAGAAATCTTTATTTCTCACCAAGCTTTCCAGGTGATTCTGATGCACACTGAGGTTTGAGGACCAGTGGCATTGCAGAAAGTCCAATGGGGCCTGTGCCCTTGCTCTGGTTCAGCTTAGCTGTTGTGTCTAACCATGAGAGAATCCCTAAACCCCTGGAAACTCTGTCTTCACAGGATATAACAAGGGAGTTGGAATGATGCCTGAGAACCCTTCTGTTCTAAAATTCTGTGACTACCAAAGACAGAAAGAAAGTAAACAAATGTTCCAATGACTAGATTATTCATTTGGTCAGCAAATACCAGGCAGTGATGTGGGCATGGAATCAACGCAGGACACAAAATTACTCCTTTTTCATTACAGGTGCGAGATTTGAGACTACAAACTTACCTGTCTTCCGTTTACAATAGTCTCATAGTGCATTTGTCATGCAGTGTAAACTGGAAAACTAAGAAAATGATCCAGAGTTCTTATCAACCCTCCCCCAAATTACTTTGACTCTAATTCCTTTTTTTTTTTTTTCAGTTTGACTTTCTTTTTTTTTTTTCAACGTTTATTTATTTTTGGGACAGAGAGAGACAGAGCATGAACAGGGGAGGGGCAGAGAGAGAGGGAGACACAGAATCGGAAACAGGCTCCAGGCTCTGAGCCATCAGCCCAGAGCCCGACGCGGGGCTCGAACTCACGGACCCGCGAGATCGTGACCTGGCTGAAGTCGGACGCCCAACCGACTGCGTCACCCAGGCGCCCCAATTTGACTTTAATTCTTGAAAGCACTAATATGTTAGGAGACAAGCGTGTGATAATAAATGTGATTATCAAATTAGAATACCTCCGGGTCTACATTACTTCATGGTACAAGGTTGCTTGCTCTTTTAGAAAACCGAATTCTATCTAATTCTGTCTCCTCATTGATTCTCTCTTCTTGGTAATTAGTTATCACCTGTATGCTTGACTAAGTTCCTGGGTTGGTCACTCTCTTTTCCTTTTGATCTGTCTCCCTCCCACATTGAACTGTAAGGTATTTTAGACTCTTTAGGACATTTGTGGATTTTAAATGTCCAAATGTCCTTTTTATGTATGTTTGTATTTATTTATTTAATTTATTTATAGAGAGCATGAGGAAGAGGGGCAGTGGGAGAGAGGGAGAGAGCTCGACCAACTGAGCCGCTTAGGCACCCCTAAATATCCTTTTTAAAAGGACCTCTTAATGGGGTACCTGGCTATCTCAGGTCAGGAAAGCATGCGACTCTTGATTTCGGGGGTCATAAATTTGAGACCAAGTAGGGGGTAGAGATTATTTAAATTTAAAAAATAATAAAATTTAAGGGACCTTTTAAGAAAAAACAAACCAAAAAGTCACCACGCTTGGACACTTGATTCTCTGACCTGTTTACATTTCGCTGCATTTGAAAGGACAGGAGATGGCGCCAGAAGGCAGTGGCATGCGTTAGATTTAGCCCACCCCACCGCTTCCCCGGGTGAGGAATGAGCTGGAGAGAGAAGTGGGAATTAAAGGTGTCAGAGTTTAGTAGCTACTGAGGTGAAGGGAATGCGGGGTGGGGTGGATTTTGTTTTGTTTTAACATAAGGGTCCTCTTGACACTTACTCCAAATTAGCTTAGTGACAACAGAAATATTCATAGTACAGCCAAAGATCAAAATAAAGGCAAGTCCCTGAAGGACGGTGTTTGCCTAGAAAACAAGGCCTTTGTCTATGTGGGAAGCACAAGAGCCTGGAAAGGCTGCTCACTCAAGTCGGAAGGTGCTGATTTGGGACTAAGACGTTTTTGTGAAACAATGTTTATTTCTGTAGGCAAAATCCCAAATCCCCCCAAGCAGTGAAACACTTCCCTGAAGCAATCACACACCCGTTTTAAATTAAAATTTTTTAAATGAGGGGCACCTGGATGGCTCAGTCAGTTAAGTGTCCGACTTTGGCGCAAGGCATGATCTCAGGGTTCATGAGTTCGAGCCCCACATCAGGCTCGTTGCTGCCAGCTCGAGCGCACTTCAGATTCTCTGTCCCCCTCTCTCTCTGCCCCTGCTCTGCTCGCATGCTCTCTCTCAAAATATAAAGATGTAAAAAAATGCTTTTAATAAAAAAAATTCATAAGACAACCAGGAGGTGGCGCAGGGCAAGACACACTATCGGCCTTGGGAGGCTGAATCACGCTGGAAGGGAACTCTGTCCTGGCAGAGGTCATTCTGTCTAGGCCTGTTCTTTCCTACCATGCAGTAGATGTCTCTGCTTTTCTTCTTTTTTCTGTTCCTCTATGTTAACTATCTTGATTCCCAAGAAGTCTAGTTTATACTTTACGCTTTTTCTTCTTCTTAGAGGAAATGAGTGGGGCTTTGGGGGAACCTCAAAACATAAAACGCTCCTGTGAGGGAAAAATAATTGAGGGTGATGAGAAAATTCAAAGGAAATGACATCTGCAAAACAGTTTTGCTTTGCAGATCAATCACAGGGAACAGAAAGGCACGTGGCTCCTGCCTCGGCAGGCTCTGATGATCCAGCACATGCATTATTCTGATCGTTTGGCTCTTATCCTGCTCCCTTATTTAGTTCCTGCTCCCTTTGTTTTGGCTTTTTCTTGCTCCTTGGCAGGAGCGATGAAAGCAGAGGGAGTTCAAATGGGTGCATCCTCAGAGCTGGGGACTCTGGTGAAGGGCATGGAGGAGAAAGAGGTGTGAGTGTCTGGCTCGAAATTATCTGTGCGTTTCACATTCTCTAATGAGGGATTTAGGATGTACATTCCAATCGGGATTTCCAGTCCCATGAGGAAACAAGCACCAGCCCACATTCCTGAGACCCAGCAGCCTCTGTGCTCTACTCATCCAGCTCCCCTGTGGCAGATTTCACTCAGTCCCACAAGTCCTGCCACAGCCCTTTGTTGGGCTGGAGGGAAGACCCTGGGCCCCTCTTCCAACTAGATCACATGGTTTCTCTCTGCTCCCTCCCCTCCCTTTCTCTGGAGTCTTTTTTTTTTTTTTTTTTTTTAGGGTGGTAATGATTGTTTCTGAGGTCTCCCCACCTCTCCTCCTTCCCTGGCCTCCCTGCCAGGGGTCAGTGTCCTCTTCAATGACAAAAGCCGTCCTAGATCTGCGCTCCCTGGGGAGGGAGGTGGCTGGGTCTGGCAGTTGGAACCGCTGTCTCTCCATGGTGCTGCTGCAGCCCCTCCCCCGCTGGGCACACAAATGGGCTTTATACAGCAAACAAAACCACCCCCCCCCACCCGGCCACACAGGCACGTGGACCCAGGCCTCACCGTGGGAAGGGGGTGGTGACAGGCACAAGAGAAAGAGATCGCTCCAAACAAGTTCTCTTGCCTCACTTCTCTTCTTTATTTTCCACAAGCCAGGTTTTAGCCCTTGACTTCCTACCCTCCACCTGCACCCTGAGTCCCCAACTCCTTCTGGTCACCTATCTCCAAACTCTGGACTCAGCTCAAATTCTGCAGGGGACTGGGAACAGGTCTTCCCACCCTGCCCTATGCCACCCAGGGAGTTGCTCCTCGGAGAAGCCAGATGGGAAATGAGAACCCAGGGTCCCCCTGAGGGGGCTGGATTGGACCCCCAAGCCCTCCTTCCAAGCCCCAGCCCACTCCAGGGGACACCTATCTGGACAGTGCCCATAAGAAGAGCAGAGGAAGGAAGAGCTCACCCCAGCTGGGCTCCTGAGCCAGGGCCAAGGCTCCCGTGAAGCCACTGCCCGCTCCAGCTCCGAGCAGGGCCATCCTGCATGCCTAATCGGCTATTTAAGGAGCTGTTCGCCAGCAACCCGGCAGCACCCCCCCCACCACGTACACCCGTCCAGAGCCACCTTAAAAGCGGGAGGCAATTGTGAAGTCGCTGGCCAGCAAGTGGAGTGAAGACTGTAGAAGTAGATTTAAAAAAGAGAGGCGGCGAGAGATTTGTCCTGGGGACCCAAAACCCTACAGTACCCTACTGAAAACCAAATCCCCTGGAAGCCCACAGAGACCCAGAGAACACAAGCAAAAAAGAGATAAATACATCCAGCTCAGCTCCAAGAAACTCCTCTCTCTCTGTCCCTCCCCACTTCCTTCTCTCTCCCTCCCTTCCTCCCTCTCCCTTTCTCTCTCTCTCTCTCTCTCTCTCTCTCTGTTTCTACCTCTCTCTCCCTCTCCCCCCCACCTTTCTCTGTCAACCCTAGCCCTCTAGTCCCCAAACTCCCAGTACCTGCTTCTTCTGGGGATACCATGTTGTTCTTCACTCTCCTGCTGGAGGTGATTTGGATCCTGGCTGCAGATGGGGGTAGGTACATCTGGATGTCTGTGTGTCTGTCTGTGCTGGTGTCCACGTGCCGCCAGGCTCGCTTAATGGGGGAAGGGAGGAAATGTAAAAGGAAGCCTAAGGGGCTAGTATAATAGGCTCGGGATGGGGGGAAGCGAGAGGAGTGGGGAGAAGGGCACTTTCCATCTCCCCCCTTTGCCTGTACAGCCCTGCAGTTAGTGGGGATGGGGGGGAAGGGTTGGGGAGCTAGCTGGGGAGCAGAATGTATACACACATTGCGGGAATCTCCTTACAGGCTACGGATTCTCTCCGGAGCTCTTTGCCCCGCTGCCCTAGTCCCAGGCAACCCTCCTGGCCTCATCTA
This sequence comes from Leopardus geoffroyi, assembly GCF_018350155.1. NCBI lineage: Eukaryota > Metazoa > Chordata > Mammalia > Carnivora > Felidae > Leopardus > Leopardus geoffroyi. The sequence continues at coordinate 105,179,610 of NC_059328.1, forward strand.
TTTCAGAACTCCCCCAATTAGGGAGCCAAGGAGGCAGAGAGTGAAAAGATAAAGGACTGATGCGGGTTGGGGGCATATCTCTACAGTTCCTCATTAACTCAGATGCTTATCCCCAACTATGAACCTCATGGCCAATGTCCCCTCCTGATTCTATGGGGCGACTGGTTTCCCAGTTTCTCCCTGAAAGCAGTAGCAATAATAAAGGCTGTTGACCCTTTACAGTTTGCAAAGGACTTTCAGAGGCTCCCAGGAGATGAGAGGACTTTTGGGAGAACAGGCCTAGGTGCTTCCAAGAGTGTCCTCAGGACCCCTACCCCTCATTTTTGTGTTTGCTTTGCCATATGCCTATGCTATGTATGCCTACCTCAGTATCCAGGACATAGTAGGTGTGTAATTAAGATCCGTTGGAAGAGCAAGGGGGGGGAGGGGAGTGTCTAGAGAGCAGAAGGAAAATGCAGGGAGGGTGACAGGGTGAGGAGCCAGCCAAAAGGAGGGTTGGAAAGTGCATCTGAGGGAAAGAAAAAATAGGGAAAAGGAAAAAGATGTGAAGAATTAGCAAGTTGAGGATTTGGTGGGAGGGAAGGGCAAGGCTACTGGCCCAGCACAGAACCAGGGAATTCAAGTTGTCTGAGTGTCCCAAGGAGCTGGTGAGACGTTGCTTTCCGCCCTTCCTTGGGCTGCTTTTCGGAGTTGTCTGAACCAAGGGATGGGCCAGAATGAGAGCCCAAGGATGAGATCAAGGATATCTCAGAAGTCTGAAGAATTTAAGGGGATAAGAGAGAGAGAGGAAGGAATTTAGAATTTTTTTCCAGAGTTTGAATTTGAAGTAGCAATTTGAATAATGCAGAGAAAACCTCAAGGAAGGCCTTCTCTCTCCCCTTGAAGCGGTTTGGTCCTGGGTGAGGCTGGACCATCAGACCCCCAGCCTTTCAGCCTGAGACAGGATTGCACGAGAGCCTGGCATGTGACCCAGCTGGCAGCTCTCTTTTCCACATACAATGCTTCGTTTTCAGTCTGTCTCTGCCAGCCTGGCTGCCTGTGCCCACCCACCACCCTCAGTGTGGCCTGGACCCTGCCCTGACTCCTGCCTTCCCTAGCTAGCCATCTAGGGATCTAGGGAGCAGAGGCTCCTGGCAATGGGGAAAGTTTCCTTCAGAGCTACCGGGACCAAAGGAAGAACTTGAATGTTATTTCACAGCCAAGGGCCTCAACGTGTGCAATGCTTCAAAGCAAATGAATAATGTCCCTTCTCCCCTCAGTAGCAGCACCCCCCCCCAACAACTGCAACCTTTTTTCCCCTCCCCTTGTTCTAGTCCCTTGCCTCCAAGCCCTCTGTCCACACCCTCACCTCACCCCAATCTTCTAAGCGTGGGACTGGCTTGGCCCAGGCTCAGAAAAGTAAGGGTGGGGGCAGGGTGCCCATTCGGGTCCAGGTTAATTTTAGGCTCTGGGCTCGATCTACGTGTTTCTCCTCTCCCTGCACTCAGCACGCACCCTTACAGCCCGGCTGGTGATTTTAAATAGGCCCCCCGACCTTTCCACCGAGGTGTCGGGTTTCAGGGCTTCCTCTGGGAAGTGCTCCGGGCGGAGGGCGGAGAAAGAGCGGCGGGAGGTGGGGAGGGAGGGGAGCGGGGAGGACGCGGCCCCGGCTGAGCGGTCTGCAGCCCCGCTTTCTCTGCCTTGCAGGTCAGCACTGGACATATGAGGGTGAGAGCAGAGCCCAAAGCCCACCGCCATCCCTTTCACACTGGGACCTCTTCACCTACCAGGAAGACTTATGTCGAGTGTGTGGGGAGTTCGTTCCCTTTAGTTTCTCAGCCCAGCTCCTCCCTCCCGAGCCCCCACCCCCACCCCCGGCCCTTGTTTTCCGGGTCGGACTCCCAGACCCGATTCTAACTGCCGTATCCCGTACCTCCTGATTCAGAAAGGCTGGGAAACCGGGTAGGGAAAGGAACACTGAGCCTAGCTGCCAATTTACTTCCTGGCTCTCTTTCCGACCTCATTGATCCTACCTGCATCTGAAATTGGGACAGAGCCTGAGGTCAGGGGTGAGGAAGAGGCTGGCAGCATAGTTTGTGACCCTGGTGGAGGTGGATTTCATCCCTTTGAACTTCTGACTAACGACTGAATTCCAGAGTCAAATGCAAGGTCCAGTGTGAGAGCAAGAAATGAATTGTGGGAAGTCAACCGAAAGAATGGTATCCCCACTTATTAGGGGCCCCCACGGAGACTTGCTCTTTCGAGGATCATTTTATTTCCCGGGCCATCCTGTTTCTGCTCTAGCCCCACCTCTCCAGGCACGCAGGCTTTCCATCCACCCCCTTTTCCTCCCATTCAGCTTTCTGGTCCCCAAACTGCTGGTAAGTAAAAGCTGCAGCTCTCCACCTATCAGGAGAGCTGGGGAGTCATCACAGCCTGGGGGCAGCGGAAGCGTGCTGCAGCCTCAAGTCTAGCAGGGACTCCTGCCTCACCTAGCCTTGCACAACTGGCTAGGTTGCCTGGGTTGGTAGGGGAGGGTTCCAGAAGGGTGGCTGGGGCTTGGAGAGCAGGACAAATGTCTCTGGTAATCCCCACCAGGCCCACATGGTCAAGACCATTGGCCAGCCTCTTACCCTGAGTGTGGAAGCAATGCCCAGTCCCCCATCAATATCCAGACAGACAGTGTGACTTTTGACCCTGAGCTGCCCACTCTGCAGCCCCATGGATATGACGAGCCTGGCACTGAGCCCTTGGACCTGCACAATAATGGCCACACAGGTAAAAACCCAGGCTCCAAGGAGGTGTAAACTCCAGTTCCAATCTTAGGAGTCAGGAGAAAGATGCATTCTAACTTCCAAATTCTTAGAAGGCTTCATCTATAAATTTGGAGATGTGACAATGGTGATGAGACTCCTACAGCCTCATCAAGGGTGGGGAGTGAATGTCTACATTCAAGCTCTAAGGATGGATTGGTATCATAGCATGAATTGGATCCTCATTGAAAAAGGGGGACATATGCTAGAAAAGCAGAACTAGGTGCTACTGGGGGACAGAGGCAGAAAAGGCTGGCCAGGTCTCCCAAGGAGCAGTGGCAATGGGAATGTGTCCGCATTCCTCCACCAACCCTGACCTTCTCTCTTTTCCTCACAGTGCAACTCTCTCTACCCCCTACCATGTATCTGGAGGGATTTCCCCGAAAATATGTAGCTGCCCAGCTCCACCTGCACTGGGGTGAGACAGGATCCCTGGGGGGATCAGAGCACCAGATCAACAGTGAAGCCACAGCTGCAGAGGTACCAAGGAACAAAGCTTGGGCTAGGACACAGGGACAGGCATGGTCGGTGCCCAGGAAAGGAAGGATCTGGAAACTGGGAAAAGTCATACTTGGGGGATAAGGCCAACCTTTGTGGGAAAGTTTTAGGGCATACTGGAGGTGGTGGTGGTGGTGGTGGTGGCAGCGGCGGCTAGGGTCAAAGTCTTTAGGAAGGGGTAGTGGAGAAACATTAAGTGATTTAATTCCCTTCCCCCCCCCCCCCCCCCCCCCTTAGCTCCACATTGTACATTATGATTCAGATTCCTATGGCAGCTTGAGTGAGGCCGCTCCAATGCCTCAGGGCCTGGCTGTCTTGGGCATTCTCATTGAGGTGAGTGGCCCTCAGTCTCCCCCAGGGCTCTCTCCACTCCCTCTGCACCCCTCAGTCCTATTCTGCCCGTGTCTGTTGCTCTCCCTCCCTAGGCTAGTCAGCAACCCACTGTGGCCATTTGTTCTGTATGTGAACGTCTTACTCCAAATGTGGACCTATTCCAAACTCTCCCTTTCCAGGTGGGTGAGACTAAGAATCCAGCTTATGAACACATTCTGAGTCACTTGCATGAAATTAGGAATAAAGGTGAGCCTGTGAGATTAGACTTCAGGGACACTTCCCCAAAAAGGCCAGCAAGGCCTGGGATGACAGTGAGTTAGGAACGAGGGGGTGTCACCTCTGGGAGCCCTATCTAGGTAAGCTGGGGGCCAGCGAGGAGGAGAGCAGTCCTAGCCTGTTCTCCTCCAGATCAGAAGACCTCAGTGCCTCCCTTCAACGTGGGAGAGCTGCTCCCCCAGCGGCTGGACCAGTTCTTCCGCTACAACGGCTCACTCACCACCCCACCCTGCTACCAGAGTGTGCTCTGGACAGTATTCAACCGAAAGGCTCAGATTTCCATGGGACAGGTGAGTGGTGAAGAGGTGAGGCAGGGGGCGCCTGGGTGGCTCAGTCGGTTTAAGTGTCCAACTTCGGCTCAGGTCATGATCTTGCGGTTTGAGTTTGAGCCCCGTGTCGGGCTCTGTGCTGACAGCTCAGAGCCTGGAGCCTGCTTCAGAGTCTGTGTCTCCCTCTCCCTCTGCTGCTCCCCTGCTCACGCTGACTCTCTCAATAATAAATAAACGTTAAAAAAAAAAAAAAAAAAGAGGTGAGGCAGCAGAGACCTAGTGGTAACCTCAGACCCTCTCCCACTCCCCAAAGTGAGTGACACTTCTCCCCTAATCCCACTCTTCTGCTCCTCAGCTGGAAGAGCTTCAGGAGACATTGTTCTCCACAGAAGAGGAGCCCTCGAGGCCCCTGGTACGGAACTACCGAGCCCCCCAGCCTCTCAATCAGCGGACAGTCTTTACTTCTTTCATCCAAGGTGACTATACAGGGCTTGGAAAGGAGATGGGAAACTGGGGGACTCCGTGCCAAGAATTTAGGGAGTCCCTGGGAACAAAAGGAAGGATAGGAGGGGAAGCAGTTTCTAGGACTTGCTTAGACTGGGAACGCTTCTATCCCTGAGTGCCAGGTGATCTCCCCGGCGAATAGAGGTAGAGTGCTGTTCCCCACTGGGATGGGGAGCTCAGGTCACACTGACCCAAGTCTTCTTCCCTTACAGTGGGATCCGTGTATACTACAGGTAAGCCGGCCCCGCCCAGGTATGAAGAGAGGGAGGCGTGCTCCACAAAGAGGGAGGGAAAGGCTCAGTATCTGTGGGAGTTCTAGAATGAATGACACTTTCCATCTTCCTCCCAGGCGAAATGCTGAGTCTAGGAGTGGGAATCTTGGTCTGCTGTCTCTGCCTTCTGCTGGCTGTTTATTTCATCGCTAGAAAGATTCGGTGAGGTCCTACCTTCCATTCCTTCGGTCCTTTCTTTTCTACCGAAAAGCACTCTATTCCACCTCTAATCTGTTTCACCTAGGACACTAGTCATTTCCATGAACTATTCCCCCTTCCAGGAAGAAGAGGCTAGGAAACCGGAAAAGCGTGGTCTTCACCTCAGCACGAGCCACAGAGGCATAGACTCCTTCTCGGACATCATGGATGCCTTCCCCTCATGCCAATCAGGGAGCTTCTAAAATGAGGGGCAGGGACTGGCCAGAAAATACTGTAGAAGTAGTGGGCAGACACCCCTCCTTCCTCCAGACAGCCCCTCCCGAGAGGCATGGACAGGCTGTCATTCAAGGAGTAACAGCAGAGCCCACGGCCTCTCAAATCATATAGATCAGGACCATCCCCACATTGACAACGCAGAGGGAAAATTGTGTTTATTAGTAGGGGAAGTTGGGGATGCACCCCAACGTCCTCTATCCCCTTGCCTTTATGTCCCTTTCCCTACATGTCGTGCAGATTCTCCCCTTAGGAAAAAGAGTTGCTGCTGTTGGGGTTATATTTTTTTGCTCAATATATCTGGAAATTAAAGTTTCTAACCCCACCCCTGGCCTTACCTTTGGGGCTCTTGAGAGGAGAGGAGTTCCTTAATCCCTCAGGTGGCAGAGGTGTGCAAAGGACAGGGGAAAAGAAGCAGGGGTGAAAACCTCTTTTTACCCCAGTCCTGCGAAGGGAGGTCCACTTCTGGAAAATGCTTAACCCAAAGTTTCTGACATATGAGACCACCAGCCCAGGTTTTTACCCTTGTACCAAAGCCATGCTGGAGGGGATCAGAGGTTGCCAGGGTGGGAAAGAGGTTGGGTAAGAGATGTGGGAGGGCAGAAATCTCAATTAACATGTTATCCCCTCCCTTAAAAGCCAAGTTCCCCCACAATTATAAATTCCTTTTTATTAGTCAAAATCACAATCACCTTGATTAAAAGGATGGGATGTGCCATCCTCAGCAGAAAATGATACAGTTCATAGAAAACCTCCCCACCCCCCCCCCTCCACACCCCAATTAAAAACTAGAAAAAAATCTGCCCTCCTTCCCTGTGATGTCATGGTAGTCTGACTTCTCCAGGGGCATTGCCGCTCCGGAGTGGGCCAGCTCACCGCAGCACCCTCCACTTCACCTTGGGGAGGGGAGGGATGCTGGTGGTCTAGGAGGTGAAAACATTAGTTCCAGTAATACCAGTTTCCCAAACATGCACTTCCTTCCTTTCCCCCAAGACCCGTGACCAAAGGGAAAGGTGGATAGATAAGCCCAGCCATGAAGAGTAATTTGAGGAGAGAAAATATAGTCCAAAGAGGTTAGAAGAATTCCAACTCACCTCCTCCCTCCCCACTCAAAAAACAAAACAAAACAAAAAAAAAAAAAAGGCAGTTTGGGGTCTTTATCACATCAAAAATGGTTCCCCTCAGACCTGAGAAAAAGACCAAGATGCCCAGTCTGGGGAGGAGGTACTGGGAAACTTAGAGCTCATCTACCCTTGAGCCTCCGTTAATCTCATCTCCACAGCAACAGCTAAGCTAGGTCCCTTTTCTTGGCAACCTGCACTGTCCAGAACTGGAGATGGAGAAATACAGGGCGAGGAGATCAGGAGGGCACCCCAGGCCTAGGGGCCCCCCCAGGTTCCCTCAGTCCTCGGGTGGGATGCGCAGGGCAGAATACACCATCACCCGACTGTCCTCCTGCCGTCGGCCTGCAGAGGGGAAGGGGGGTGAGTCTTGCGCAGGGTGAGAGCAGAGCACTGACACATGGGGAGTCCTGGACAAAAGGGGGTCCCCAGATGGTGGGGATAAGTGCAGATTCAAACCCACCAGTCACTGACTGGCTGAACCCAGGCTGCTCCTGGTAAAGCCTAGAGACTAAAGGTCACAAGTGGACAAAGCAAAACCCTGAAGGTGGTGGGATAGACCGACGAGGAGGAGACAGAGAATGGTGGGTAAAGGACCCGGGCTAGGGCTGGGCTCAGTCATGGGCAGTGGGCAGGTAGGTGGGATCTGTCAGGCGATCAGTCCAGGTAGTCAGTCCTTACACGAGAGGCTGCGCTGGATACTTCGGAGGGACCCTCCAGCTGTGATGAAGGCCCAAAGCCCCATGGAAACAGTGACTGCATAGATGGGCAGCAGGCTGGCCTCATACCAGGGATTCAGGAATGTCTAGGGATGGAGATAAGAGTAGAAATGAGTTTAGCTTCTCTCTCTGCCTAATCCCCAAATTCTCTACATGCCTTTGACCCAAACCTCCCCGCAGGTAGCTCACCCAAATCCCCTGATCCTTCCCTTCAGAGCACCAATATTTTGTGGTTGAGGACTTTTGATTTTCAGCTCCCTCAGAGGTTTCTGCCTTCTTGCTCACCTCCGGCCATTCGTATTACAGTTTGACTAATCCATTCAAACTCCCAGAGGATACCCAGGGCAGGTTATACAATTGATGCTGAGATGAGAGTCTTCTAAACACTAACCTTTCTGCCTCCTCCCTAGATATGTTTTAACATGTTAAGAAGTGAGAATAGATCTCCCTTCCATCCTGCTGACCATTAAATATTTTTCTAACTCAGGCCCCTGTCCCCAACTCACCAGTCCCGAGGTCAGTAGGTGACTCCCGACTACCAGGCCCAAAGCCCAGTACCGTCTCCTCTCACAGGCATCAAAGAACACAACTCCCCAAAAGGTATGGAGCAGGATAATGGCTGCTGTCAGAAAGGCTGCAGGGAGGGAGATGGGAATGAGATACATGCCTCATCTGCTCCCAGCCTCCTGAGATGTTGAGCCAAAGAAGTCTCCCAGGGAGGACCAATAAATCAGATCGGGGCCAGGGATGGATGGGGCATGAAGGCAAGGCAGAAAGCAGATCTTACCTGAAGTCAGGAAGTAATAGGGTGAGTCTCCATGGATCCCAACCACACCTGGCCCAAGTGCATCAGCCAAAATATTGATAACAGAGAAGACACCACTGATGATACCGAAGGAAAGACCAGAAACTGGGGGGAAGGAGGGTCTCATCAATGTCAGAGATCGCTGTAGCCTGATTACCAGTGATCTCGCCCCATTCCCAGTCACAATTCCCCCACACCTACTCTCCCTCCAGACCACCTCTCCTTGGAAGTCAGGGATGAAGGGGAAAAAAAGCAGCCCCTTGGAACATGTGCATGTTTTGACTTCCCTGAGAGAGGGGGGTGTCCAACCCCCTCCTCCAGTCCCTCTCCCTTGGCTCACCATAGGCCATCTGGCGGATGGAGATGGGTGATCTTCCGTCCTCACTCAGCGATGCTAACCCCTCATCTGCCTTCCTGGGGTGGGGTGGGGTAGGGTGGGGTAGGGGAAACATGAGGAAAGGCAGGAATGCTCCTTTCCCTCTGACATCCTCCCTTAGTGCCTCCTCTTCCAAACCACCACCCAGGGGCTGCCCCACTTCTCAGAGTGCAATCATCTGCCCTTCTCCCCTCTGGACCATCCCATCTTCTTACTTAAGCAGCTTGTAGTAGGCAAAGCGGAACACCTCCTGTAGAAGGACAGAGACCGCAGCACCAAAAATCAGGAGGCCATACTGGAGCCGGGCATCTGACCTGTCGGTCACATGGACCAAGATGAACCAGACCACAGAGGCCAAGAGCAGGGAGACCAGCCAGAAAAATGCCCTGAGGAAAGACAAGGGCAATCAGACAGGCCAGGGTAGGGAGAGCCAGAGAAATCAAGGAGGAGAACCAATCAAGGCTGCAGCATGTAAAGTGGAAGTTAGACTTCCGGATGGTCTGGAAGACTGGGAGGAGACAGGATAGGTGTCTCCACCAAGGGAGTCTTGTAGGGATCCGGACGCAGGGGGAGGGATAGAAATCTGACTAATGAGTCTTCAGAGCGATGAGAACCAGAATGTACGTGCACAGTAGTAGGGAGAGGTATCCATTCCTGGATCCTCCTTCAGGCCGGCGGAGGTCAGCACACCCCCCTCACGAGTCTTGGCCTTGGGCCTTCTCTGACGTCGCCGGGAGGAGTATAGGAGGAATCTGTGCGATCCCTGGAAGGCGGAAACCAACTGCGGGAAAGGGCAAATCATCTAGACCCCTGACTCGACCCTTTCCAATCTTCACCGCCGACTTGTCTCCCCCAACTCAGGCTCCCAAGCTCTCCCAGCCCCTTCCGGATCTCTTTCTCTCTTTCTTTCTCTCTCTCTCTCTCTCTCTCTGGCGCCCTCCCGCGTCTTCCCGACCCCCTACTCACCCCGCCACCAGGATGATGACGCGAAGAGGGTCCCCAGCGACAGTGATCAAGAAAAGCGCAAAGGCCGGGCCGAAAGCGACGAAAGTGCATCCGAAAAACACTGCGGCCCCCATGGCTGGGCAGCTGGGGGTGGGGTGGAGGCCTGGCCAAGAGGGGTGGACGGGGGCAGCACGTCAGCTAAGGAGTCTGCTTGGGGTGGCGACGCGACCCCGTGAGGGGCGCGGTGCAATGTCACCCCCGGACCCCAGGGAAGGGGAGGGGGGACACCGAAACCCCTGATACAGGTCCGCGCGACTTCCTCTACGGAAGCCGAGGAGGGAACAAACCCCGGCCGCAGCACCATGGCCACCTCCCATCCAATCCCCACCCCCCGAAGGCCAATGAAGACTCGGCGGGGGCGGAGCTGCGGGGGCGGGGACGAGGCAGCACAACCTGCCGGGAGTTGTAGTCCTCCTGCCCTACTAAGCCTTCGACTTCGGTCCTGGGAGTGGCTTGAGCTGGTCAAAGGAGGGAGTGGGCCGGGACTGGCCCGGCTTCCTGGGTCCCATTGGACCTTGGCTGCGGCTTCCTTTCGTTATTTTGTGGGGAAGGGTGGTAGCAATTCTGCGTCTTCTTGAAGAGCTGCAGAGCGGGGGAGGGGAAGATCCTGTTGGAACCTAAAGGACAAATACAAAGAAAGCACAGGATAGAGGGTGCAGGGAGATAGGGACGGGTATTGTTCTTACTTGAATGAGAGGAAATGGGCTTGAGCTACTGCCTAAGAGATGAAGGTTAGACTTAAAAGTAAGAGCTCTTTGAACAGACGAGTATAGGAAACATGCAATTCAGTGAGTATACCGCTAATGACGCTTTCATCTGTAATGACCAGAGAGTAGGAAAGACGAAGAGGAGCCTGGAGAGCAATGTTAGGAAGGAGGTCAGATGGGATTCGGTGTTAAGATTCAGAGTTAAGACTGTTTGTAAAAAGCAATTAGAGCTATGGGGTTGAAGGAAAACGACAAGCACCCCCGCCCCCCAAGTCACACAGTTCCTTTTAGGTCATACTTCCTCTATTTATTTCTGAAAATGAACTTCAGTGGTGTCTTTTCCTCAGGCCAGGGGAAGGCACAGGGGTTGTGTGTATTAGAGTGAAAGAAAATTAAAGTAGGAGAGGAGGATATTGTAACCTCATTTGGATGGGGGTAGGGCCAGTCTTTAGGGAGGAACGTTTAGGCAAAAGAGTACCAGGATGGAAAAGTGAGGGGATCTGGAATATTGTTTTTGAGAGACTAATCAAAGTACAAAGAAAACAACTATAGAAATTGTTCGAAGAGAATCGGGCTTCCTTTCCTTACTGGAAGTGATTTATGAGTTAATGCATATGGGTACATCCACAGAAGCGTTTTACATTTTTTTCCAGGAAATTCTAGAAAGGAGCTGAAGGAATAGATTGTATGGATTTACATGGAAAATCATCATCATCAAGCAAATCCTCCCCCGCAAAAGGTTAAGATGGTGGAAACATGCTGGCCAGTGCTCAAAACTCCAGTGTGTCTTGCTTCCGAGGCTAGCAGGCCGAGTCAGGAGAAGAGATACGAGAATACAAGTCTTCTCATCTCTCCTTTGAGCTATTCGCACAGCATTTCTAAGTGCTAAGAGCAAACACCAAACCTCTCTTGTCCACAGGTAGTTCCACAGAGACTTTCATAGTGCCTGGCTTGTAGTAGATGTTAAATAGATATCTATTAACTTCCTTTTAAACAACATAACTATTCTTATTTCCTCGCCAGTGACCTCTGAATTGCCTATCAGACTGGGCCTAGCATATATGTTACTAAATGCTTCTGAGTTGAACTGAATGAAAATGGGAAATATAAAAGCAGAGAGAAGGGCGAGATGAACTCTATCCCTGTGGATAGAATGAAGGGGGCATAGCAAGTGGGGAGGGGGGGCATCTATTCGAGGAAAGAGGCTGTTTCCTCCCTTCTTCCATCCTGTATCCAGAAAGTGGAGAAAGACATGAAGTGAGGTCAGTACTTGCCATAGAGGAAATAACTGGCCTTGGCTGAGAGATTTTTATCAGAAGTACTGCAGCAGGTGCTTTGGGTATCAGACAATGATGTTAGTATTGCTCTTGTATTTCAGAGTCCAAGACAGGCAGAAGAGAGGACATTTTTTCAGTCTAGAAAAAAGTGCTCATCAGTTCCTCTAAAATTTTGACTGTGAAGAAAGAGATTGTGAATAAGCCTGGACTCTAGATAGTGACGGTAAGTTAGGGACCTGAAAGGGAGGGTGAGCTTTTTGTGAGGACTAGGAGGGAGTCCTCTTCTTCAGAGGGGAAGCTTCTAGATAGGCACGGGTTTTGGGTTTTGGTCTGGCTTTTGGTTTGTCTGCTTGCTGGCTTTGGTAGTGTCAGCGGAGTCCTGAATGGATCTAATCTAGGACTGGGGAAGCTCAGTGAACACGTTCACATCAAAATCCACTTTGCCTCTCTCTTAATCTGGGCAGCTCTCTGGCTGACCGGTAGCAACCATTGATCTAGTCAGTCGGCAACTGGGCGGGGAATTCTACTCCCTGGGGAAAAGAGTTGCACAGCTTTGGAGGAGGGCAGGAGGCGGGGGAAGTTTGGTGAGAAACGCTGTAATTTCCTTTTTTACTTTCACAGCAATAGTGCAGAATCCAGAATGGATGTCCTCTTTGTAGCCATCCTTGCTGTGCCACTTATCTTGGGTAAGTTCACTCTCTCTCCCTGAGCTTTTGGGCCAGATCTTCTATCATAAGTGGGGTGGGAGAAAAAAATGAGGAGTGGATGAGAGGTGCAATTTAATGGGGAGTAATAACACTCATTTGTGCCAGAGTCCAGTGTTGGGGCGGGGCGGGGTGGGGGGTGGGGGGAATCTGGAAAGTAGATTCAGAAGAAGGGGAGGAAAACAGAGTCCTGTCAGAGACAGCTGATGAAGATGGAACCCTTGACACAGGGAGTCCCCACCAAGAGTCACATCAGCTGTCTATCACCGCAGAGTTGGACAAGAGGGAGAGGGACTACAGTGAGGGTGGAGGAGAGAGGTGGGCTCTTGGAAGGCGGGGCACTCTGATACTAGTGAGGGAAGCTGGGGGATCTTCCTTCCCAGAGGGTTGGAGAAAACCCCTTGTATTAGTAAGGACACAGAAGTAGGGGGTGGCCTTTATGGTAGTGGAGAACTGGCTTCCCCTCAGGGACAGACTCCCAAAAGTAGCTTGGCTCCTTCCCTCCTTTGTTCCCAGTCTGCCAGGTACTCTCATTGTTTCCTTTTCCTCCAGATTTGTGTGTCATTGCCTGGGATTCAGGGAGAGCATTCAAGGAGCATAGGGAAGTGTTTAGTAGGAGGCCTGGAGACCTAATCATGTCAAAGCCACATATTTTTAGTCCTAGGAAGGAAGAAAAACTAATGTAGATGGGTCATTTAGTCCAGCTGACTCATTTGAAAAAAGCGATGGTTAGTGGCTTCTTCAGGGCTATTCCGTTAGTCTGCAGCGAATCGGGAACTAAAACCCGAGTCCAAAAGCCTAAAGATGTATGTCTCCGTTCTGTGTGAGACACTGAGGTGAGAAGATCTCTCACAGATCTAATATGGTCTGCAGCATTCTCCAGAAGAGATTTGGAGTTCTTCATTTCTGGTATCTCTGCTTCCTACCTTTTTCAGCTTTAGGTCTTATTTTGGGTTTACAGAATGTGAAGAGACACATTTTCTCTCTAGGAGTTCCTGAATTGAAAGGGCACATAGTCACAAGCCTCAGCACAGATATGGAGCCCCAAAGACTGAGAAGGGTTTAGAGGTACAGGGGCAGTGAGATAGTAAGGCCTTGGAGGGGAGGCAGAAAGCAAAGACATTGATAGAGCTGAGATCAACTTCAGGTGTCCTTCTTTTGCTAAGGAGTTCCAGATGCCCCTTGACCTCTAGTCCTTGTCCCCGTAGGACAAGAATATGGGGATGAAGAAGGACTAGAAGAGGATGATTATTATCAGGTGGTCTATTATTATACAGTCACCCCCAATTATGGTGAGTATGTATGCGTCTCTGATCCCCAGTAGGATGGACAGAGGTTTTGGGGATGCTTAGTTCTGAGACTTTGCCTTTCTCTTTGCAATTGGAACAACTAGATCAGAGGAAATTTGGCTATGAGCAAAGACCTTATCAAAGCTTGTGGAGTTATTTCTCAAGCCAGTGATTTTCAATTCTTTGGAAATGGGTTGAAACAATTTAAAAATTTTCAAATTTGTAAATTATTTTGGATACCAGATTGAAAATATAAATTCAGACACACTCACAAACATTTTTAACATTAAAGTTCATTAGAATTAGATTACACCAGTAAATGTTACAACTTGAGCAAGTTGAAGTATTCGGAGCAATTTCTTCCTCTTTCCATTTCTAGACCTACTGCTACCTTTTTCCTTTGTCACTACTGATTTTTTTCTCCCCCCGCCCAGATGACTTTGGTGCAAATTTCACTGTTGATTACTCCATATTTGAATCAGAAGACAGACTGGTGAGTGACCTCTACATCTAAAAGCGTCAGAATAGGTAACAGTTAAAAAGAAAGTGGGCAATGTTGAACTGTAAATGATTAGCAAAAATAAAAATGAGTTAGGTGAAATGAAACTAGGTAGTGGGCCCAAAGCAGATTTGTTAACCACAGGTGGGGAGAATAAAGCCACAACTTAGTAGGTTTGCTAAGACATTGAGAGGGAGGGGCAGTCCTTGAGTCAAGAGAATTGGTGAATGGAAATGGGTACATAATCCATGCAAACAATAAAGTGGGGAGGACTCCTGAGCTTAAGTCTTGGGCAGTGGGGCGTGCAGGAGAGAAGGCCTCTAAATAGAGAATCTATGAGGATGTTGGATGGAGGCAATGATAACTCTGTTTCTTGATCCTACTGAGAGCAGAACAGGTTGGATAAAGAGGTAAGGGAAGGAGCGGAAACTACTACCATTAGTCACGAAACAGAACTTACAGACCATCAGGAGCCTGAAACATTGAAACCAATGACAAAGGAACCAGTAAGTGGATTGGGGATGGCAGGGTGGTGGGGGGAGGGTATGAGACATCTCTTAGCCCAGGACAGATCCCAGGGCTGGATACATAGAACAGGGGGAGGGCTGGAATAATAGGCTTGGGGGGGGGGGGTGAGGAACCAAATAACTAGTACACCAGTGCAGGTGCCCAGCTCAGCTTGGCCATCATACCTTTTGCTGAGATTCAATACTAACCTTGTATTCAGAAAACTGGGAAGATTTGGTGCAGTTAAATTTTAGTTCAGTGGTACTTAACGTGTATGAAACCTATGACTAAAGCTGTGAAGGATGCCGCTGCTGATGATGATGAAAAAGAAATCTATGATGTTGTTATTGCCCTGAAAGTATTTATAAAACTCAAGTTTACACTTGCAAAACATTTCAAACAAAATGAAAATGTTTGTAACACTGTTAAATTACATATAAATTTGAGAGCATAGGCAATTTTGAGGCAAGTGTTTTAGGCAGTAGAAGGACAGAGATCAGTACGAGCTGGAGTTGCCTGGAAGACTTTTAGGAGGTGACTATGCTTCAGATACACTTCGAAGGATAGGTGAGCTTTTGATTGGTGGTTAAGTTATGAAAGTATGAAAACAATTAGAGGGAAGAATAGAGAATGAAAGAGCTGCAGGGGTGAGGGGATGGAGCAACCATGCATGTCCAGTGGGTAGGGTATGATTGAAGGAGAAGGTATACGGGAAGGTACAGTGGGAAATTAAAAAAAAAAACAATTTAATTTACAAGGCTCCTAATATTTGCTTGGTAATTTCACATAGGGCAAGATAGGGCTGCATTACAGGAGAATCTGAAGTGTCAGACTGAAGTTTGGACTTACAAGCCATGGGGAGCCTCGTAAGTTTTTCAGTGTAGTAAAGATACAGTGAAAATGGTATTTAAAAAAAATTTTTTTAATGTTTATTTATTTTTGAGACAGAGAGAGAGCATGAACGGGGGGAGGGTCAGAGAGAGGGAGACACAGAATCTGAAACAGGCTCCAGGCTCTGAGCTGTCAGCACAGAGCCTGACGCGGGGCTCGAACTCAGGGACCGCGAAATCATGACCTGAGCCGAATACGGCCGCTTAACTGACTGAGCCACCCAGGCGCCCCTGAAAATGGTATTTTAGAAAAACTATTTGTCTGGTTGTATGCAGGATGCAGTGGAGTGGGGAGAAATGCATGAGACTTGCATCATTCCAGAAACAATCCATTAAAGGTTTGGACTAGGGAAGTAGCATTTTGAATGGAGAGGAGAAAAATAAGAAATATTTTGAAGAAAGTGCCTTGCTTCAGTGATAATTTCAGATGAGCAATAAATGAGGAGAATGTTGAAATAAGTTTCAAATAGGGATGTCTGCAAAAATGGCTGACCAAAATGGGACCTGTGGAAGGAAGGTCAGAGTGGTTTAGGACTGAAGTTATAAATTTGGTATTGGACAAGCTGAATTTATGGTGACAGCCCTATGAGGGTGTCCTAAAGGTAGCTGAACTAGGTCAGAGCTACAGTCCTAAGTGCAAAGCCACATTTACGGAAGTAGATGAGCTCAACAGAGCCAGTACACAGAAAACCAAAAGGCCAATGAATGTGCCTATAGCTAGTAGAAAGAGGACAAGGAATCAACCGAGAAACTGTGGAAGTGACTGGAGAGGCAGATAGTCAAGTTTGTATTTTAGAATCTAGAAGATTTAATTTAATATAATCAATACAAAGCTACCAAGAGGCCAGAGAAAAGGAGGTCACCGGTAACCCCAAAGAAGAAAGTTCTAATTGAGTGGTTAAGCAAAAGGTTTTTGTGGAGTTAGAGAGGGAGTACATTGTGAAGAAGGGGAGTGAGAGTATAGACCAATCATTTGAGAAATCTGATAATGAAAAAAGAGAAGCAACAGCTAAAAAGGGCAACAGGACCAAAGTGCAGCCTGAATATAATTGACCACAGATGGGAGGAATCAGTAGGAATGGAAAGCTGATTGATGACAAGGACGAAGAAATATTTTAAAGTATATGGTAGGCTCCATTTAGAGTGTAAACTCTTTGAAGAAAGGGGTCAGATCTTAATCACATTTACATCCCCCCTATAGCACCTAGCACATTGACTAACACAGTGTCAAGCCCATAACAGATAAAAATGTGCATTCTTGAAGTGAGTTGAAACTCCCTGGTATGGTCAGGAGGCTGAAAGGCACAGAGGAAAGGACTCCTTATGGTAATGGGGAGGAGAGATGGATCCTTCTGTAAGCTCAGAGGAAAGGAAGACTGAGGTTGGTGTAAAGAGATGGCTATCCTTTCAGAGGGGGAGGGGGATGGTAGGAAGGATGACACTGGCCTACCGTGGGGGGATGTCTGTATTTTAGCAGAGTCCAGATCTGAACGATGCTGTATCCAGTCTGCAGAGTCCTGTTCCCCTCCTCCTGTCCTGGGCCCTCGTTCAGGGGGGGATGTATTTCATGTAGAAGGTGAGAGTGCAGCCACTGGCCTTGGGGGAATCAGTGAACTAATTTTTTTTTTACCAGTATCTCTGGCTAATGTTTCCAGCCTGGTCAGTTCTCAGCTACTTAAAAGGAAGAAGGATCTCGTTTAGAAAAATCTTATCTAATTTCAAAGAGGTTTAGGAAATGTTGAGGCAGAGACTTTTCAAACAAGAGTCGTTACTTTTTCTGAACTGGGAGGACTTCACCTTGTACAGCAGAAGCAGATGAAATAGAGAAAAAAACCTCTCCAGATTTCCAGTCTGCCTTGAGGAATCAAAGCTGGTTCCAGCCAGGAGGTGGTTCAAGATATGGCGGTTGCCAGAGGGCATAATGGGAGGGGCCTTACAACCTGGCAGAGTCTAGAGGCAAAGTTCAGAGGCTGTAGGGGTGGTGGTTGGTTCCCTAAAGTAGAGCACAGATGGTGGAGACAAAAGGAGGGAAAAGAGGCCTGTACTATAGAGAAGGAATTTAAAATTGGGATTCTAAATAACTAATGGGGGGTGTGTGTGAAGAGATTTAGCAGAGTAAGGAGTGAGCAAGGGAGGGGACACATCTTCCAGGAGACGTCAGGGGGAAATCTAGCTTGGAATCTGAAATATGGGGAGTTTTCTTAGAGGTGGGGGGCCCGGAGGGGCGCTTCCTCAGCCACCTGAGCCTGGTGTTTTTCCCTGTCTTTGCTTTTTTTAGGAAAAAGAAGGCTGCTACAAATCTTTGGATGGGGATTTGGGAAGAGGAATTTGGAAGATAAATAAATGAAATAATCTGGTTACTCTCTACTCCCTGAGAGGCTCTGTTCTATACTCACAACACTAAAGAGAGCACCAGGATATGGGGGGTAGGAAGGGTAGATTAGAAAGGGTGTCAGCTGGCAAAAGAATGAGAGGGAATAATTAGGACTGTGAATCAACCTGAAATTTTGTGAAGAATGGAGAAGAGCACCACAGACAATTCCGTCTAATTCTTTTATTACACATGGTTTTGAGGCTGTGTTTGGGAAAAGAGAGTTGAGGTTTATGTAGAACACTTTTTCCTTTTTGTATAATAAGCACATTGTTAAACATATGTAAAATATTAAAAACTACTTAGAATAGATTTTTAAAATTCACACCCTCCTCCACTCACACCCCCCACCCCCCACAATGTGCCTTTTCCAGTGCGTAATTAGGGCAGGCAGGGACACATTTTAATTTTCTCTATCCTCGAGACCCTAATCAGAACTGGGCTGCCCCCTTGCGGTCTCTTCGGTGTCTCTCCTTCTATGAGCAAACCGTCCCTGAGCCCCTATCCCCTTCTCCGCACTGTACTTTCAGTACTACAGGGGGCAGCGAATAGTCCATTCCGGACTCTGTGAACTCCGAACTTACCACCCTCCCTCCTTTCAAGCCTTCCGAATCTTCTCCAGGGTACAAATAAAGGAAATGAAGGTATCATCTAGGAAATCAGGGACCTACCCATACTCCGTTCTCTACGTTAGGGTACACGGAATTCAGGGCGCAAGGCCGGAGGAGCCCGGATAGAAAAGTCAGGAACACCCGAGCTCAGCTTTGACCTCTACAGTCGTGGCCGACTGGCATCTGAGCTGGTAACGTGCGTGGCGGGTTATGTAAGGAAAGGGCCGGAGGAGCCGCCCCAGTGGGAGTCTGGGAGAGGACGCGGTGTTCTCGGCGGCAGTCCCCACCCTCTTCACCCAGCAGGGCAGGAGGCACCCAACTTGTAGGAGGAGGCGGGGAGAGGGAGCCAGAGATCGGAGAGTCACGAGGGCCGCGCGGCCCAGAGGGGGGAGGCTACACAGTAGCATACAGCCATTCTCTCACACACGTTGCAGACCCAAGTTGCTGCTGGCTTCCACGTGCTGCCCTCGTGAGCGGAGGCTCTAACAGCTGGAGGGAAGATAAAGGGGGAGGGGGGAGTCTGCTACCGAAGAGGAGCCCGGAGTCCCACATCCCAAGACGCGCGCCTCACATCACACACCCCGTCCGTGCACTCCAACCGCACGTCTCCTGCCCACCACCATCCTATTTAAGACCGCGGGCTCCGCCCTTTTCCACTCTTCTTCCACCCTCCGCCTTTTCTCCTCACCGGGTCCCGGTCGCGAGCCGCATGTAGGGGCGGAGCACGGAATCCTTCCCTTCCAGCCAATCGTCACCTAACTGGGTCTCTATTGGCCGAGCCCCTAGTAGGCTGTAGCAAATGGGATGTGAAAGTCAGTCGCGGGAGTCACGTGCCACCGGTTAGACAACCAATGAGGGTGTGAGGTCTGTGTTCGCAGGGGGAAGGCACGTGCCTCGCCGCACGTGTCTGGGAGGGGGAAGGGGCGGGACCCAGTGGGAGAGAGGCGGAGGTGGGTAGCCGAGAGCGACGGAGTTGGAGAAGCCGGAGGCAGCCTGGGCTGAGCAGTCCCGACGCAGGTGAGGAGGCTTGTGGAACGGGGAAGCCATTCGCGCGCGGGAAGATCAGACCCCGAGAGAGTAGGTTTAGGGACCGAAAGCAGAATTGGGCATTGGGAGGGATAGCATCACGTGGCAGGCGCGACTGTAGAGGGTCCTGGTGCAGGGCTCCGGATTGGAAAGATTGGAAAGAGGCGGGAGGTTCCTGTGGGGAGCAGGCCCTACAGGGTCACTAGGTGGCTTCGGTTACCTTACCGGAGATTTACGGCTCGGCTCGCCGTAGCCCTTGCTGCGGGGTTAGGTTGGGAACAGACCTGGCGAACAGATGTTCAGGGTGGGGAGACGGAAGGTGTCGAGTCAGGTAATTTACTCTGAACAGAGGGAGGTAAGAACAGAGTCTGCGTCAGACTAAGTAAGGGCTGCTCTGCGGAGCCCAAATGGGCAGTCCAGGTACTTAATTGAGGGGGGCAGGCGGAGGAGATGACTTTGTCGGCTCTGAGACAGGTGATACTGGGGAGGAGAGAAGAAATCTTATCATCCCATGCAGTACACCCCAGTCTCCCAGTCCATTTCCTAATTTACAGATTATGGTGACATGCTCCCTTGCTTTGCTCTTCAGTTGCAGGTCCCGATCTTTGGGTACTCCGGGAGCTGCTCTCCAGCCCCTGCTTCTGAACCTATGGATTCTCCATCTAGCGTTTCTTCCTGTTCTTCCTATTCTCTCTCTTCCTCTTTTTCCACCTCCCCAGTGAACAGTGACTTTGGTCTCCCCTCCGATAGTGAGGGGGAGGACAAAGGGGCCCATGGCCCCAGGCCAGACACTGTTTGGCAGAGGGGAGGTTCTCGGCCACGACCGGGTCCTATCCGCTGCAGGCAACGGCCCAAGGTCTCCAGCAACCAACATACAACATCTTACTTGGAACAGCGGGGCTTGGCCTCTCCTATGGCAGAATCTGGGGTCAAAAGATCAAGAGACGGTGAATTACAGACCACTGTAAACATCCAGGGTTGTATCACAGAAGGAGACCTGCTTTTTGCTCAGAAGGTAAGAAAGAGCAGGGGAAAGGAGACAATACTGGAATGGCTTAGCACCCAGATGGCTAGTAAGGACCCTGTGAAGTGGGGAATAACAGTACTGGTGTGTGGGCAATTCTCAGCCCTCCCATAGCCGTTGCCCTGTTTTCCTACAGTGTAAAGAGCTCCAAGGTTTCATCCGCCCTCTCACAGACCTACTGAATGGGCTGAAGATGGGTCGATTTGAGAGAGGTAATTATTTGGTTAGTTGCAATTATTTGGGCTAGGTTCTCCTCTTTCTTTTTCTCTCTTGATGTTTTAAATGTGTATTTCTTTTAAATCTTTGCATTTAAAGCTTTATTTTTTTTAAATCTTTACATTATTTCTTTTGTGCTTCTGTGATTTCATTTCTTTGGGTGAATCTATTTTAGCCATGCTTTGTTCTTCCTTTATCTGACTAAATTGTTGCATCTCAATCCTTCATGTCTTTCCTTCTCCCTGACCCCAGGATTGAGCAGTTTCCAACAGAGCGTGGCAATGGACAGGATCCAGCGTATTGTAGGTGTTTTGCAAAAGCCCCAGATGGGGTGAGTTCTCCTGGTTCTTTCCTCAGTATTTCATTAAAAGGAGATGTCCACAATCCTGTCTTGTTGCCTTTTTCACACTTGATGGCATTTTAAGTAAATGTCTTTCTCACAGGGAGCGTTACCTAGGAACCTTGCTACAGGTGGAAGGGATGTTAAAGACTTGGTTTCCTCGTATAGCTGCTCAGAAGTCATCCTTGGGCAGTAGCAGGCACAAACTGACCAAGGTAAGAACTTGTAAAACCTGAGAGAGAGGTGGGGAAATAAGAGAATGAAGTGTACATGGAGAAATGGGTTCTTTCTGTTTTCTTCTAAGTCTCTTCCTTTTTGCCAATAAGTTCCTTTTCACGGGAGGGAATGCCCAACGTTCCTTCGTTGTCTTGATCCTTATATGGTTTTTGTTCTATTCTGTCTGTATCACTACAAAGAACTCCATGAATGGGCACCTGGGTAGCTTGGTCAGCTAAGCGTCTGACTCTTGGTCTTACTTCAAGTCTTGTTCTCAGAGTCTTGAGTTCAAGCCCCACATTGGGCTCCATACCAGACATGGAACCTACTTTAAAAAAAAAAAAAAAAGCACTCCATGAAGTTTAACCTTATTCCTCACGTTTCAGCTTCTCTGCTTTCTGCTTGGATACAGAGGACTTTTTTTAAATACTTTTTTTATTTTATTTTATTTTTTTCAACGTTTATTTTTGGGACAGAGAGAGACAGAGCATGAACGGGGGAGGGGCAGAGAGAGAGGGAGACACAGAATCGGAAACAGGCTCCAGGCTCTGAGCCATCAGCCCAGAGCCCGACGCGGGGCTCGAACTCACGGACCGCGAGATCGTGACCTGGCTGAAGTCGGACGCTTAACCGACTGCGCCACCCAGGCGCCCCTAAATACTTTTTTTAAATGTTTATTTATTTTTGAGAAAGAGCATGTGCACACATGTGTCGGGGGAGGGACGGAGGGAGAGGGAGACAGGATCTGAAGTAGGCTCCGTACTGTCAGCAAAGAGCCTGACTTGGGGCTCAAACTCAAGAGCCATGAGTCCACAACCTGAACTGAAGTCAGAGGCTTAACCAACTGAGCCACCCAGGTGCCTCCATAGAAGGCTTTTTACCTGGCCAAATGAGTTATGCAGTAAGAGTTTTTAGTTTTTCTTTACAAATCCTTTCTCCTCTGCTGCCCTGAAACCCTTCCCTTCTCTTTCTTTGTACTTCTACCCAAGTACTTTGTACCAAACCCTCTGGAAGTGTGGGTTTCAAGAACTGGTCATAACAAATACATCACCGAGAGGGTAGGAGGGCGGCCATGGAATACCTATAGAAGGAGTATTGGATAGATTTTTTTTTTTTTTTTTTTGTGAGAGAGAGACAGAGCACAAGTGGGGGAGGGGCAGAGAGAGAAGGAGACAGAGAATCCAAAGCAGGCTCCAGGCTCTGAGCTGTTAGCACAGAGCCCGACACGGAGCTCAAACTCACAAACTGTGAGATCGTGACATGAGCTGAAGGTGGATGCTTAACCAAGTGAGCTACTCAGGTGCCCCATGTTGGATAGATTCTTAGTGTGGAAGTGACCCATTTTTTAAAACTTTTTATTTATTTCTGAAAGAGAGAGAGAGAGAGAGCACGCTTTGGGGAGGGGCAGAGACAGAATCGTAAGCAGGCTGTACACTGTCAGTGCAGATCCCCACGCAGGGCTCAATCTCACAGAACCATGAGACTGTGACCTGAGCCAAAATCAAGAGTTGGCCACTTAGCCAACAGAGCCACTCAGGTGCCCCTAGAAGTGACCTATTTTTTTTGTGCCTTCAAACAACAGTGTGTTTATGGGGTACTCAAATGATGGGGAGGGGAAAGTCTCCTATAGATAATGGATAGTCCTTGTTTTCAATCAACCACAATTATTATTGCTATGGGAATAACTCATTTAAAAATAAGCAGAGGGAGTGCCTGGGTAGCTCAGTCAGCTAAACCTCTGGCTCAGGTCATGATCTCACCATTTGTGAGATCGAGCCCCAAGCCGGGCTCTGCACTGACAGCATGGAGCCTACTTGGGATTCTCTCCCTGTCTCTATCCTTCCCCTGCTTGTGTGTGCAGTGTGCATGCGCTCTCTTTTTCTCTCAAGATAAATAAAACAAAAAAATTTTTTTAAATAAGCAGGAGGATTCTTGCCTGCATATTTTTAAACAATTTTTTTTTTTAATTTTTTTTTTCAATGTTTATTTATTTTTGGGACAGAGAGAGACAGAGCATGAACGGGGGAGGGGCAGAGAGAGAGGGAGACACAGAATCGGAAACAGGCTCCAGGCTCTGAGCCATCAGCCCAGAGCCTGACGCGGGGCTCGAACTCCCGGACCGCGAGATCGTGACCTGGCTGAAGTCGGACGCTTAACCGACTGCGCCACCCAGGCGCCCCTTTAAACAATTTTTTTAAGTTTATTCATTTATTTTGAAAGAGAGCACAAGTGGGGTAGGAGCAGAGAGAGAGGGAGAGAGAACTCCAAACACTATCAGTGCGGAGCCTGATGCAGGGCTTGAATTCACAAACTGTGAGATCATGACCTGAGCCAAGATAGAGAGTCAGACACTTGGAACGCCTGGGTGGCTCAGTCCGTTGAGTGTCCAACTTTGGCTCAGGTCATGATCTCACGGATCTTGGGTTCAGGCTGGAGCTGAGCTGTCAGCACAGAGCCTGGAGCCTGCTTTGGATTCTGTGTCTCCCTTTCTCTTTGCCCTTCTCCAACTCACACTCTGTCTTTCTCTTTTTTAAAAACGAATAATCATTAAAAACAACAACAACAAAAAAAGAGCCGCTCAACCAACTGAGCCACCTAGGCACCCCATTGCCTGCATATCAATTTACATTTCTTAAGCAATTCAACCAAGGGAAATGAAAAATTTTAAATATACAAATTGGGAAATGATGATTCAATTAAAAATAGGCTTGAAGTCAGGGCACCTGGGTGGCCTAGTCAGTTGAGCGTCCGACTTCGGCCCAGGTCATGATCTCGTGATCCTGCGCTTCATGGGTTAAAGGCCCGCATTGGGCTCTGTACAGCTCGGAGCCTGGAGCCTGCTTCAGATTCTGTCTGTCTCTGTCTGTTTCTTTCTCTCTCTCTGCCTCTCTCCTGCTTACACTCAGTTTCTCTGTCTCCCAAAAATCAATAAATATTAAAAACAGCCTTGAAAAATAAGTTCTAAAATGAACTATTTTTTAAATAGTGAAATCTTACAGGACTGTTTTATTTTGCCCACCTGGATGTCCAGCGTTTGATATATATGTGGTACGTAACAGGCTTGCAAGTATTCGTCAAGTAAGTGAAAGTCTAATTAGGTTACTAAAATTTTTACTTAATCATGGCCTGCCAGGAAATTATCTGTTGCATAAAACATGGTATGTTTGCCTTGCAGACAGAGTCCCCAAGGAAAGAAAAATTTTAAACAACCAGGTGGAGTTCATCTGAGAGCTCTCTCACGTATTTTTTTTTCTCTTGTGTCTTCCTTCTAGCATTTTCCAAGCCACCACAGCCATCCAGCTGCTTCCTCTCCTGCACCTCCCATGGAAAAGATGGACCAGACACAGCTAGGACATCTAGTGTTGAAATCGAAGCAGCCTTGGCACCTCACAGAATGGCCAGCCATGCACCTCACTTGGACCCACACCACTCCAATTTGCAACCCACCCCTCGGTTCCCCAGGTACCATTTCCCTGAGCCACGGTCCTTTAGGCACTGGAGCCAGCATCGGTATCATCCTTTTTGTCCAGCATGGAGTACAGTCCTTCACCCACTCTGCCCCAACCACTTCAGTTCTACCTGCTACAGCATCGCCTGTCATCCCCAGTGCTCCTAAGAAACTCTCTGGAGAGGGACCTCCTTGCCACAGTTTGCCAGTAACTCTGCCATCAGACTGGAGCTGTACCCTGTCCCACCCTGGTCTACCCACCATGGCCAGAGAGATGACTGGGAGACATCTAGAGCAGATGAGAAGCCATCCTTCAGTTGCCCCTGATGTCCATTCTCTCAACCCCTAACCCAGGACTCGGCGACTGTGGTTTCTAATTTGTGTAAATATGTGTCTCTCTCATATATATTTTTTACTTTTAACGTGTGCATTTGTGTTGAGGGAAGAGCAATCCTTTTTGATTAAAGAAATTTTATACCTAAACAGTTTGTTGATTGGAGGAAATGTAAACCTGCTTCAAGTACCAGTATTTATTCTCTAAGCAGCAGGAAAGAAGAGAGGGGATGGGAATGTTTGCGAACATGAGCTCCAGCTAGTTAGAATCTGAATGGGATGAGAGAGGTCCAGTGGAGAAGAAAAGGGACTCTTGCTGGCTTCCTCAGGACCACTGTTGGGACAGTTACAGGGTTCAGAATGGGCCTTGTGTTTTCATGTAGTCTCAGAGACTAGTACATTTCCTTTGTGTCTCTCACTTTTGAAATCTTCCAGCTGGCCCAGACTAGCAGGCTCTTCTGCTCTGGGATAGCTCTTTGTTTTGATGGGAACTATTGGTGCTTATGAATAAATGCACATGTAATCGACTGCTGCCAGAAGGGGGACACAGGAGCCAGGACAGCCACTGGGGTTGCTAGTTGTGATGAGGAAGGGGTGCCCTAGAGCTGTCAGAATGGGGAGTCCACTCAGACACAGGCCAGCCACATCCTGATTCAAAAGGCTGCAGCTGCTAAACGTATGGAAAGCCGCCCCGTGTTATCAGGAGGCGGAAATGGAGTCTGTACATTTATCTACATCCACCCTTCTCTCTAAATCACTCTGACTCATTTGTCCCAGTGACCACCCAGGCCATGTCCTCTCCCATCCTAAGCCTTGGCGATGTATCAGACGACTCAGCCATTTTCATTGTTCTTATTGGCTACTTAGCATGTTTCTCACAGCTGGTTATCCATCTTTCCCCCATTGCTC
Source organism: Leopardus geoffroyi (assembly GCF_018350155.1). Classification (NCBI taxonomy): domain Eukaryota; kingdom Metazoa; phylum Chordata; class Mammalia; order Carnivora; family Felidae; genus Leopardus; species Leopardus geoffroyi. The sequence continues at coordinate 105,205,379 of NC_059328.1, forward strand.
AAGTTTTCTGTTCTCAGGGAAGAATCGTCTCTTGATTGAATTCAGAGAGCGTAACTTCCTTTCTAAGACAAACCACTCCATTTGTGCCCTTGATTACCTTTCTCCTCTGGAACTTTTGCTGTGTCATTTATCCCCCTCTTTATCTTGTAACTTCACTTTGTTCTTGAATTATTAATTTATTTCTCCTACAAGTAATATTTATTCCTCCCACAAGTGGGATCAGTTCTCCCCCTTCTGGAAAACATCTTTTGAGTCTGCTTGTCCTCTTTCTCATGTTTTCTTCATAAAATTGTAAGTTTATTTATTTATTTTTGACAGAGGGGCAGGAAGGGCAGACAAAGAGGGAGAGAGAAAATCCCAAACAGCCTCCATGCCCCAGCACAGAGCCCAATGTGGGGCTCAATCTCACAACCAGGAGATCGTGACCTGATCCAAAACCAAGAGTCAGACGCCCAACGGACTGAGCCACCCAGGCACCCCATTTTCTTCATATTTTTGACAGTCTAATCTTTCCAACTCCTGGGGCTCCTGGGTGGCTCAGTCGGTTAAGCGTCTGACTTCAGCTCAGGTCATGATCTCACGGTTGGTGGGTTCAAGCCCCACATCAGGCTCTGTTCTGACAGCTCAGAGCTGGAGCCTGCTTCAGATTCTGTGTCTCCTTCTCTCCCTGCCTCTCCCCTGCTAGCACTCTTTTTTCTCTCTCAAAAATAACACTTCTAAAAAATTAATCTTTCCGACTCCTACCACTTACTCCCTAGCCTCTTACAGCTTAGCTGCTACCACTCTGGTGCACCTTCCAGAGTCACTAATTATCTCACAAAATCAGGTATTTTAATGGAGCTTCCATCAAATCAATAGCTAGATCCAGGATCCTTTACAAAGGCTATGTGCTTCCTGCTGTCTGTAGCATTTGACACTCTTGATGCTGCCTACTGAAACTCTCCTCCCTTGGGTTCCATGACAGCACACTATCCTAATTCTCCTCTTACCTACCTGGCAGCAACTTCTATATCTCTTAATGGCCCCACCTCTGCCCACTCTAGAATGTGGGTGTGCGCTCAGGCTCAGTCCTTGATTCTCTTCTCTGACTACATACTTTCACAAAAAGGTTTCATCTTTCATAGCTTTTAATTATTGCCTCAACTTTGAAGACTCCTGAAGCCCTATCTCTAGTCCCAGTATTTCCCACAGAAGACATATTGAACGTCTACATTTCTGCTGAACAGTTCTGTTTACATGTTATTAACACCTAAATATTATTGAAAATTTCCGCATTTTAGAACCAACAGGTATCACTCAAACCCCTCACTTTTTAGACAAGGAAACTTAGGTGGCTTGTACAAGACAACACAGCGTGTGGTACAGAATTCTGAGTTTCCAGTCTGGTGCTGTTTCCAGTGGTCCCCAATCAAAATACTTTCTTTCCTTTGAAGATGTCCTGTTCTGCCTTTTTATACTCGTCTTCTTTTGTAAGCGCTATCTATGCTACCAACATTTCTCTAGATAACTAAACTCAAAACTTGGTGCCAGTCAACATATTCTTTTTTAAAAATATTTTTTTATTTTGAGAGAGAGAGAGTGAAAGTGTGAGTGGGGTAGCGGCAGAGAGAGAGAGAGAGAATCTGACTGCACCCCAACATGGGCTGGAAACCCAACCCTGAGATCATGACCTGAGGCAAAATCAAGAGTCAGACACTTAACCAAATGAGCCACCCAGGTGCCCCATCATCAAATCTTTTTATTCTGCATTTGGAATGTCTTTTTTTTTTTTTTTAAGTTTATTTATTTATTTTGAGAGAGAGAGCACGCATGCACATGCAGGCACCCAAAGGGGGAGAGGGCAGAGAGGGAGAATCCCAAGCAGGCTTTGGACTGTCAGCACAGAGCCTGACGCTGGGCTTGAAATTAGGAACCATGAGATAATGACCTGAGCTGAAATCAAGAGTCAGACACTTAACTGACTAAACCACCCAGGCGCCCCTTGGAATGTCTCTTAAAATCTATTTTTTCCTATCCATTTCATCACCACATCTTTGGCCTAAACTTTAACTATAGCAATAGTCTCTCTTACCTCTAATCCCTTCTCACTGATAACCAGAATACTTTTACAGAACAATGTCTTGAATGTTATATCCTGTTTGAATCCTTCAATGGCTCCTCAGTGCTTGGAGAAGAAAGTTCAAAGCCTTTAGTCAAAGCCTTTGTTTCTCCTCCCCTAATTGATCCCTTTGCTCACTTTTTTATTTGTCCTTGAACACTTTAAGACTTTTTAGCTCTAAACTCTAATTCATGCTGTTTACCTTGCCTGGCCTTTTCCTGCTCCTGTTAACTAAACCCTTCCATTCTTTCAGTGACCAACTCAAGTCCTTCTCCCAACAATTCTCTCCAATAAACAATGATATACAGGCTGTCTTTGGCCCTTTACTCCATCAAGTGAGATCATGCACTTAAAGTGCCTGTACAAGGTTTGGTATATAGCAGACTTTCAAAAATGTTATGTTCCCTCTTTATTTCAAAAATAATTTTATATTTTATCCCATTTGATTCCCATGACAAATTTTGTGTGATTGAGGACAGATATTAGCACAGATGAGGAAAGAGACTGAGCATTTAAGAGTCGGGCACCTGGGTGACTCGGTTAAGCATCCGACTCTCGATTTTGGGCATGGTCTAATGGTTTCTTGGGTTTGAGCCCTGTGCCAGGCTCTGCACTGACAGTGTGGAGTCTGCTTGGGATTCTCTCTCTCCCTCTTTCTGTGCCCCTCCCCTGCTCACACTGTCTCTGTCTCTCTCAAAATAAATAAGCTTTAAAAAAAAAAGGCGTCAGCAAGGGTCAATCAGATAGTAAATATTTTAGGCTCTGTTCCAACACCCAAGTCTGCCACTGTAACCCAAAGCAGCCATATCTAATATGTAAACTAATGAGCACAACTGTGTTCCAATAAAGCTTTGCTTAACAAAAATGAGTGGAACTGGATTGACCTGTAGGCAATAAATTGGAGACTAATGGTTTAAGTGACAGGACATGTGAGTATCAGAGTTTGGATAGAAATCAGATCTCTTGACTTCTAAACCAGTGCTTTCCCATCATGTTATCCTGTTGCCTATATAATTTATTTTGCATTTATTATATGCTGATGTTTTACTATTTAACTTTCACGTCTACCATACTGTGTTCTGGGGGTCCAAGAGGCACTGGAATGGTATCAAAAACATCTAACAAAGAGTAGACATTTAATAAAAGTTTGTTAATAAGCATAGTGATGTTCCAGTCTAGCACTAGTTTGGTACTTTGAACCTGGCTTAGTTTGAGGCTTTTGTTTTTTGTGAGTTCTATTAGCGTAACTGATGAGGATGCAACTGTGTGTGTGCTGGTGCACACCTGTGCATGTTAGGGGAAGTATGCAAAAAAAACCGTATTACACAAGTACCTGCTTGTGTACCTTTCTTCTTTCGAGCCTTTCCCTACTGTTTTCCAGTAGCTCCTAGATCTGAATTTATATGAATAACCGCAAATGGAAATGTAGAAGTAACAGAGACAAAATAAAAGCGGTTTCCACAGTGAAGAAGAAATAAAGGAGATGTTTCTACTAGGTCTCCCTAAGAGGCAAAGGGATAGAAGTCGACATAAAAAGAGTCTTCAGTTCAGGGCACTTGGCCGGCTCAGTCCGTGGAACATGTGACTCTTGATCTGGGGGTTGTGGGTTCCAACCCCAAGCTAGGTGTGGAGATTGCTTAAGAACAAAATCTTAAAAAGAAAAGGAGGGGGAGGAGGAGGAGGAGGAGACTTCGATTCTAAAACCTGCAGGTGTTTCCCAATTCCTTATTTCGTAATTTCACTTTATTTCGTGAAATGCCTGGGCAGATGATTTCATAGGCAACTCGTGGTTTGTTCATTTCTTTTCCTTCGTTTTTAAGCAGATGAGGGGTTTGAAGCTGTTTTTCCCGAAGAGCAGATCTCAAAGAATCTGTGTCCTTTGAGAAAACAAGAAGCGTGTTCAGGAAGCTTTGCTTATTTCTCTCATTTTTCTTCCAGAAAAAGAAATCTGGAAATATCTGTTACAGATTTGATAGGATTTAGGGGTATGAGATCGCGCTGACCTCAGACATGGAGGGAGGAGAAGGCGAGGAACCAGTTTTGGGGGGACTTTAAGGCAACGAATATTTTGCTTTGTCCGGTGTGGCGTCCGGAGTGGAGGCGTTGGGAGTCCGGCAGGAGGCGTGAGGGGGCGTAGAGAATCCGTCGACTCGGGCTGGAAGCAATATTGCTATGGTTTCCACACAGGTGTTTTCTTCTACCTCCCCTCCTCACCCCCCCCCCCCCCCCGCCTCCAGCCAATACTTCTTCGCGCGGCGCAGGGGATTACGTATTTCCGTTTCCGGCCGCGAGCCAGGTTCCTGGAAGCTGGTTCCGGGGGGCGTGGGGTGAGGAACAGGGGCTGGCAGTGGGGAAAGCAGGGCGGGTGTGGCGGGAAGGGAGGCTTGCGCGTGGTTGCCCCTCTTCATAAAGACCGAGAAAGACTCCGTTCCCAGCCCTCAGCCCCAACACTCCTGGGAACGTGAACGATAACGGAGTACGCTGCAGCGCCTCCCCGTCCTCCTGTGCCACGACAACTCCGTGGTGCCCCCCTGCTGCCACCTCTTCCGTAGGCTAGGGTGTGTATTGCCACAGAGAACTAGGCAGGCTTTATAACGATTCACGTATGCTCTCTAAGATATGAGGACGTTGCTTTTCCAGATCCTGAGTAAGCCACTCGATAGAGCGGGCATTCTGTGTTTTTGTTGTTTTAACCTGGTCTCTGTAATTTCCTCCCCCTTTCAACACTGTCCTTTAGATCCTGCAGAGTGAGGATTTAAACCCCAAGGTGATGGCAAAACATCTGAAGTTCATTGCCAGGACTGTGATGGTACAGGAAGGAAATGTGGAAGGTGCATACAGGACCCTAAACAGGTAACCAGAATCGTGCCTAGACCAGCTGTCTTGGGAAGTGCGGTGGTTATTCTCTCCCTTTTCAGCCCTTTAGTTTTTTTATCTTAAAGATGAAGTTTCTCCCAAAACCTGTCTGAAGTTTGTTTATACACAGCCTGAATTCTCTCCCCAAGACTTAAGGAACCCAAAGGGAAACCAAGTCATAACGTGGTTGGGAAGCAGGAATGTAGTGCATGATAAATAGAAAGCCGAGAGAGGGATTGGCAGAGGACAAGGCTAATGGAAAGACAAATTCAGATTTGGGATCTTGGAGAAGCAAGCAAGAGATGTAAAAGTATAACAGGTTTAGAGGAAGGTTACAGCATAAGCAAAAACATACAAGTGGAAATGAACTGGGTGTAGAGGAGCTGTATTGATTGGTTCTGAATACTACATCAGGAGATTTAGAATGGCTGTAATAAAGAATGTCTTACTATCATACTTAGGCCAATAGTTCTTTCGTCTTACCTTGCCACTGGTTGTAAGTCTTTTGATTTTCTGGCTTGCTTCATCATTTTCTCTCCCCAGTGTAAAACAGTTTGGAGAAACAAATGCTTGTTGAGTTGAATTATCAAAGAATTGTATGGGGGAGCCTGGGTGGCTCAATTAGGGATCTGACTCTTGGTTTCGGCTCGGGTCATGATCTCACGGTTTATGGGCTTGAGCCCCAAGTCAGGCTCCTAACTGACAGTGTGAAGCCTGCTTGGGATTCTCTCTCACCCACCCCCTGCCCTTCCCCTGCTCACACACTCTCAAAATAAACAAATCAACTTAAAAACTAAGTAAGTTAAGAATTGTAGGAAAGAGATATTAAGAGATTATATGAGTTGGGCTTCCACCTTAAAGCCAATAAGGTGGTAGCTTTATTTCACAAGTAAGGGAAACTTAGGACATTTAAATTACGTTTCTTGACTCACACAATTACTGAATGGAAGAGAGGAGTGCAAAACACACCTTTCGAGTGCGGTGCTCGTTGCTTTATGTCACTAGATTGTTTACTACTTCCTCTAGAAAAATAAACACCTGTTGCATTAATTTTTGAGTTAAGAATCTTTATTTGATTGGGTTTATTAGTGGGGTTCTTGGGGACTGAGAGGGTAAATGAAAGATCTAGTTCTTAGCAGAGTTTTAGGTGTGGGTGGTTGGATGGCAGAAGACCATAATAAATCAGGACCAAGATGCTGTCAGAAGCTGTGTAATCAAGAAGTTGCAGGCTTAAGATGGATTGTGTGTCTTTTAAAAGGATCTGGTCTTAGGTCTCAGCCCCATTACTTCATTCTGTGTTTGTGCATACCAATCCTGTCCTTGGGTGGAAGCTGTTTCCTAAAGATACTCCATTAAGTACTGGATAGTAAGATACACTATATTATTTTTTTCTGTGGCTGCTCATTCCCAGCTCTTTCCTATTTCAGACCCAGTGGCATGTCTGTGAGAGGGTTGAGATGTCTAATGACCTTATATATAGACCTTACATATCTCTGCCTTTATATTAGAAGCACAAAATAAATGTCTTTACAGACTCAGTAGTGAATTAGCTAGTGAGATGAAATGCTGAATTTGGGAAAAGTCTTACAGATTCCTTCACCCTTTTTCTGACCTTTCTCTGTAAGTCTTTAATTTATTTTGGTAGATTTAGATGGGTCTGTTAGCCAGGGTGATTGAGATGTTTGTATTATTGAAGGATGTCAAAGGGCAGCTGTTATTTGATGATGAAACAAATTTCCAAAGGCTCAGCTTTAGCTCTCCTAACCTCCCCTGTTCCTAAAGTGCAAATAACACAAAAGCAAAAATTTGATTTTTTTTAAAGAAATTAGCTGCTTTGGGGCTGTCTGGGTGGCTCAGTCAGTTAAGCCTCCAACTCTTGATGATTGAGCCCCGCCTTGGGCTCTGTGGTGACAGCACCCTGTCACCTCCCTGCTTACTCTCATACATACTCTCTCTCTTAAAATAAATAAATAAAACATAGGTAGGCATTATGTGTTTGCTATTATAATTGGAAGTCATTGTAAGGAAATTTTTACCCTTTTGGTTTTGCTTTTTGGTGATTTGTTTATTTATTTTGAATGATTGAGCGTTTGCTTTAGGAATCTGTTTTCACATCCCTGTTTCCCTTTTTTTTCCTCTCTCCCTTTTTTAAAAAAATATTTACTTGAGAAGGAGAGAGAGAGGGAGACATAGTATGAGTAGGCGAGGGGCAGAGAGAGGAAGACACAGAATCTGAAGCAGGCTCCAGTGTCTGAGCTGTCAGCACAGAGCCTGATGCGGGGCTCGAGCTATGAACCATGAGATCATGATCCGAGCTAAAGCCCAGCGCTTAACCCACTGAGCCACCCAGGCACCCCTCCCCATATTTCTTTTAAGATTCTCTTTTTGTAGGTGAATGGCAGTTCACACATACTTTTTTCCTGGGTGGAAGGTGCCCGGTTGGGGACAAGTATTACAGTAGTGATTTTGTTTTTAAGGAATGTGTATATTTTTTAATGTTTATTTTTGAGAGAGAGAATGTGAGTAGGGGAGGGGCAGAGAGAGGAAAGACAGAAGATCCAAAGCGGGCTCCACATTGACAACAGTGAGCCTGATATGATGCTCGAACTCATGAACTGTGAGATCATGACCTGATCCAAAGTTGGAGGCTTCACCAGCTGAGTCACCCAGGCACCCCTGCACTAGTGATTTTTATAGTCGTTGGGGAAGATACTTATTTTGTCAATTTGCATTCAGTCTTTGGGAAGCTACATTTCTATTCCTTTTAATCTTGGGGTGTTAGATATATATATATGCCATAAATTGTATTTTAGCTTTGGGGAAAAAATGAACAAATATTTTGCTCTTAGAACAATTTTCTAGGCAAGGACTTTAAACATGAAAATGTGAGCCAGCTGGTTCTGGAGTATCCCAGTCTTCCTGTCAAACAGTATTTTTTGATGTAATTTTCTTTATTTTTCTCTGCTTTTTCCTAATCTCTCTGGCCACCTTTTCTGTATATCTGTCTTACATCCCAGGCTTCTCCTTATCTCTCAGCTTTCTGATGTTTCATAGTTTAAAAATTAGTCTCATGTTCTGTGGTCTAGGTAGGAAACCAAATGAGATGAGAGGGAGGTGGTTAAAACTTTGGCGTGTTTGGAGCACAAAGGTAGTCTTACAAAGGAAACGGCCTATGTGTCTGCCCAGTGAGACCGCCACAAAATGCTTGTTATATAACCAAGTGCCCTGGGATGAGGAGATGGAAAGTGGGGGTTGCTAGGAAGCCCTGCATGATTGGCTGGCCCCCAATCAAGGAAAGGCAAGCACACTGGAAGTATGCCCAGTTGACCCCTTTTATTCCTGGTAGGCCAGTGTCTGGGCCCATTGGGTCCTTGTGCATACATGTTACCCTGCCATAGGCTGGCTACACTGACATGTGAGTTTGCCACACCCAACCTCCCCAGCCCAGGCAGCTCAGCTACTTTTACATAATCTAATGAATTCCATTAAAATTGGCAGTTGATTTCTCCTTCAGTGTTAGTTTGCCAGGTGCCTGAACTCTAGCTGATCTGTTCACTCTAAAGCTTTTGATCTGCTAGTCCTTGAGCTACATTTGGAAGCAGAAGTAACACCCTCATTAGTAACACCCTTTCTATTTACTTCATGAGTTCTTTTTATTTATTTATTTATTTTATTATTTATTTTTATTTTTTATTTATTTTTGATAGAGACAGAGCACAAGTCGGGGAGGGGTAGAGAGAGAAGGAGACACAGAATCTGAAGCAGGCTTCAGGCTCCGAGCTGTCAGCACAGAGCCCAATGCAGGGCTTGAACTCATGAATTGTCATGACTTGAGTCAAAGTTGGACGTTCAACTGACTGAGCCATCCAGGTGCCCCTCTATTTACTTCATGAGTTCTACAAAACTCTTCCTGCATCCTTTTTTATTAAAAATGAGTTGAGATGCCTGGGTGGCTCAGTTGGTTAGGTATCCAACTTCAGCTCAGGTCATGATCTCATGATTTGTGGGTTCAAGCCCCGTGTTGGGCTCTGTGCTGACAGCTCAGAGCCTGGAGCCTGCTTCAGATTCTGTGTCTCCCTCTCTCAGTCCCTTCCCTGCTCATACTCTGTCTCTCTCAAAAATAAACATTAAAAAATATTTTTAAAAAATGAGTAGATGCCTCTACTGTAGGGACTCTGGAGCTTTGGAAGGTAATCTGTGCTTTTTTTTTTTTTCAATTTTTTTTTTTTTAACGTTTACTTTTTATTTTTGAGACAGAGAGAGACAGAGCATGAACAGGGGAGGGTCAGAGAGAGAGGGAGACACAGAATCTGAAACAGGCTCCAGGTTCTGAGCTGTCAGCACAGAGCCTGACACGGGGCTCGAACTCACGGACCGCGAGATCATGACCTGAGCCGAAGTCGGACGCTTAACCGACTGAGCCACCCAGGCGCCCCAATCTGTGCTTTTTTAAGATAACTAGAAACGTCAGGGTAAGGGTTAGAGTAGTTAGAACCATCCAGGGAATACTGTTTGGCAATGGTGTTATCATTTTGTTGGGGACTACGATCTTTTCATCCTTTCCCTTCCTCCACTCTTAGATCCTTCTGTTACTTTTTTCTTATCTTGCTTTTTTGCCTGAGCACACAGGCATTTACTTGGAAAGGTGATCACTTCTGTTTCAAACCCTTGGAAACTCCAGTAGGTTACCTGAGTATGTGTCTAAACTCCCTCCTCCTTTTGCAGATTTCTTTCCTCCTCGTTTTAAACTTTTTCATTCCAATAGGATTTTCTTCCTAGTAAAGTCATACCTGGGGTCCCTGATTTTTTTAATCGTTTCTCCTCAAACACAGTCTCTGTGTCCTTTTTATAATTTATATCCAATCTTTTTATTTTCCCAGAGACTTTTTTCTGTTGTTTCTCTAATGTACTAGACTAGTCCAAAAAGTGGCCTTCATCAGACAGCAGTAAACAAGATCTGGATGGATGTCTGGGTCATCCCTTTCCCTCAGTGTGCCATGTCTTCTTGGCTTCTGTTTTTTCACTCTGAGGAGCCCAGCCCAGCCCTTTCCTTCCTCAGGGTCTCCTTTGCCCATAGGCCCCACAATAATTTGTCTTCTGAACCTTGGTGGTTTTTGTTTGAGAAGCAGAATGCTACTATAGAACACTGCACTTAAGATCCAGATTCTATTTCTAGCTCCATTTTGTGACCTTGGGCAGGTCAGTCTCTCTGGACTTCCGTTTCCTGAAGGTGACATTATCTGCTTAATTTTATAGGATTGTATTAGGATCATGGATGTGAAAATGCTGTCTAAACTCTCATGTTACATCTTAGGAAAGGTAATATTATTGAGGCTTTCTGAGCTATTATAAAGGTGCTTAATCCCTTGAGCTACGGACATTTGTCAGTCACCCAGAGGATTCTTTTTTTTTTTTTAAGTTTATTCTGAGAGAGCGCGAGAGAACACGCACAGGTGTGGGGCACAGGCAGAGAGAGGGGGAGAGAGAATCCCAAGCAGTCTTTGCATTCTCAGCACCGAGTCCCACGTGGGGCTCAAATTCAACGAACCGTGAGATCATGACTGAGCTGAAATCAAGAGTTAGACATTTAACTGACTGAGCCACCCAGGCTCCTCTAGAGGATTCATTTTTATCACACATTTACTGATAATACACTCTTTGCTAAGCATTATGGTAAATACAAAAATGTGTAAATTCATTTTAAAAAATGAATAAATTCATTTGCAAAAATAAATAATCTCTAACATTAGAAAGCACAAACTCCAATAAGGGAGATTTTAAAAATTAAAAAGAAAATGGGTGCCTGGTGGCTCAGTTGGTTAAGCGTCTGACTTCGGCTCAGGTCACAATCTCACAGTTCGTGAATTCGAGCCCCATGTCAGGCTCTGCACTGGCAGTGTGGATTCTGTCTCCCTCTCTCTCTCTGCCCCTCCCCCTTCTCGCACTCTGTCTCTGTCAAAAATAAATAAATAAACTTTTTTTTTTTTTTTTTTTTTTTTAAGTTAAAAGGGGCACCTGGGTAGGTCAGTTGGTTAAGCATCCGACTTAAGCTCAGGTCGTAATCTCACAGCTTGTGAGTTTGAGCCCCGCATTGGGCTGTGTGCTGACAGCCTGCAGCCTGGTTCAGATTCTGTGTCTCCCTCTCTCTCTCTGCCCCTCCCCTGCTCATGATCTGTATCTCTCTCTCTCAAAAATAAACATTATTTTTTTTTAATTTTAGTTAAAAAGACGGGGTGCTTGGCTGGCTCAGTTGGAGGAGCATGTGACTCTTGATCTCAGGGCTGTGAGTTCAAACCCCACATTGGGTGTAGAGATTACTTGATAACAAATTTTTTTAAAAACTTACAAAATAAGTAAAAATTGAAAAGATAGAACATGGTTAAATATGATATTGTCTGATCAGTGCTTTATAAGAGGCATTAACTGTGCTATGGCATTGGTTTTCCCTAGACCATTAGCAGCAACATCACCTGGGAACTTACTAGAAATGCAAATTCTTGGGCCCTACCCTAGACCTATGGAGTCAGAAACTAAAGGTGACACAGCGATTTAAGTTTTCCATGTGATTGCTGCATGCTGAAGTTTGAGGACCACTGTGCTTTGGGAACGGAGGGAAGAAGTGATCACACTCTACTGTAATTCTTGTATAATTGTCCTCTACCATACAGCAGGGGGAGGGAACCATATTTAGGTTTGTTTTCTACAGCATTTAACACAATATCTGGTACCGATTTGGGATTCCATGAAAACTTAATTGATTAAATGACCAGTTAGATGCTTATTTCTGGAGTCCAGACACAAGATGATAAGGACAATAATTAGAGCTGTGGCCACAGGAAAGGAGAGAAGGAAGAGATCTAAGAACTATTTCAGGTTATAGAATTCATAGGATATGGTAACTGTGGATGTAGAAGTAAAAAAAAAAAGGCCTAGTCCAGGAACACACAGATTTTTAGCTTGAGTAACTGGTGATGTCATTAACACTATAGATTTTAGAAGACAGTAACTTTGGTCTGTGTAGGTTTTGAGGCAATTGGAAATAACAGTCTAGCTCTAAGGTAAGTTTGGGACTAGAGTTAAAGAGTCAACCGTGTCTGCATCAGTTCTCAGTTGAGGCTGAGAATCACCTGGCAGTATTTCAGAACATTTCCAGTGCATAACCCCACTCTAGACCAATTAAATCAGAATCTCTAGGGGCACCTGGGTGGCTCAGTCAGTTAAGCATCTGACCCTTGGTTTCTGCTCAGGTCATGATCTCATGGTTTGTGAGTTCAAGCCCCGCATCGGGCTCTGTGCTGACAGTGCAGAGCCTGCTTGGGATTCTCTCTCTCCCTCTCTCTCTGCCCCTCCCCCGCTCGCTTTCTCTGTCTCTCAAAATAAATAAAAATTAAAAAAAAAAAAATCTCTGAGGAATGGTGCCCAGGAATCAGTACTTTTTTTTTTTTTTTTAATTTTTTTTTTTCAACGTTTATTTATTTTTGGTACAGAAAGAGACAGAGCATGAACGGGGGAGGGGCAGAGAGAGAGGGAGACACAGAATCGGAAACAGGCTCCAGGCTCCGAGCCATCAGCCCAGAGCCTGACGCGGGGCTCGAACTCACGGACCGCGAGATCGTGACCTGGCTGAAGTCGAACGCTTAACCAACTGCGCCACCCAGGCGCCCCCAGGAATCAGTACTTTTTAAAAAACCTTCTAGAGAATGACTCCACTGTGCATTGGGGCTCACTGGTAAAGGTTAAGGAAGTCATGAAGAACCAGAAAGACAGAGGTTTTCAGTCAGAATCTGGAGGGATGCCAACATTTAAGAGTAAATTGAGGAAGAAAGGCAGCAAGGATATGGAGTCTTTTGGTCTTTGGTGCCCTGCTTCTCTATTGTAAGATTCTAGTGTTGGATCCACATGATTTTTGGGCATAACTATGTTTCCAGTAGAACCTGAATTATCTGCTTCTCCTGTTTCTGGGAATTTGCAGCAATTCCCTTGCCTCACATTTCCCTACCACTAACAAACTGATCTATACAAATAAGATTTTCTAGTAGCCTATAAATCATTCTTTTTTTTTTTTTAATTTTTTTAATGTTTATTTATTTTTGAGAGAGAGGGAGACAAAGTGTGAACAGGGGAGGAGCAGAGAGAGGGAGACACAGAATCCGAAGCAGTCCCTGAGCTGTCAGCACAGAGACTGATGTGGGGCTCAAACTCACAAACTGTGAGATCATGACCTGAGCCAAAGTCGGACGCTCAACCAACAGGCACCCAGGCGCCCTAAATCATTCTTAATATGAAACAACAGGAGCCTGGGAGAGGATCCCATAGGACACTGGTTCCCAAGTCTATTCACATTTGTAATTTACCCAAAGCTCACATCTTTTCAAGTTCATGTTCAATGTATTATTGTTACCTTGGGCTTTGTGGTATAACATAACAGCAAAAAATAGGGTTTCCTGCTGGGCAGAAGTAGCTGGTGGTTTCTCTTATTTTGATTTCCTTTTTCCTCTATCCCCCTTCTTCCACTTAACCTCCTTATCTCCAATTGTGTTTGTGACTGACTTTTTACCTGTAGTAAAAGGCCAGGGTGAGCAGGCACATGTAAACAGTGCCAGGAATGGAGGGCAGCAGCAGATGCCTCCAGACCTCCTGAGGACCAACTGGGGATGGGTTGAGAGGGAGCAACAAATTACAGATTGGAGCCACAGCTCTCAGGAGCCTGGGGATGGGTAGCTTATAGAAGCCTGATGTCTTTGTGGGAGAACAAAGAGGTGAGTTTGAGTTAGATATGTTTTAAATCCAACAAGAGGAGCTGCATTGCAAGGAATTGGGTGGGCAGGAGAAAACAGATGGAGCTCAATTTTATGGACCCTTAACGATTAATAAAACATAGTTTCTGCCTTCAGAGGCTGTCAGTCTAATGAGGGAGATGTCTGTATAAATAATAAAACGGCAGAATGAAATAACTGCTAAATAGGTATACAATAAAATAAATGATATTCTCTAAAAAGATGAGAAACCTTTTTGGAGAGGTGACATGTAGGTTTGGCATGAAAAAGATGAGGGAAAATTTTAGAAGGTTGGCAACTGGGGGTGCCTGGGTGGCTCAGTCAGTTAAGCATCTGACTTGGGCTCAGGTCATGATCTCACAGTCTGTGGGTTCAAGCCCCGCGTCAGACTCTGTGCCGACAGCTTGGCGCCTGGAGCCTGTTTCACATTCTGTGTCTGTCTTTCTCTCTGCCCCTCCCCTACTCGTGCTCACTTGTTCTCTTTCTCTCTATCAAAAATAAACATTGAAAGAAAGATTTAAGAAGGTTGGCAACTGGAAGTAGCGGTGGCATTCTAGGCTGAGAAAGCAGCTTGAGTAAAGACTTGGTATCAGCGTGTTCAGGGAGTAATCTGTAAAGTAGTGTGGTTAGAGCATGTGTACATGGAAAATGATGGGTGAAGCTGTTATTTAGTGTTCCCATTTGTATCATTAGTGTATCATTGAGCCTCTTCTTTCCCCAAGTAGGCCCAGGGATATCTCAGGCCTCCAGACTTCAGCTGTATCAATTAGTTAATGCGATGGGATGGCTTTTGCAACTAGGGATGGCTTTTGCAACTAAGGAACATGTAGCAATCACCCCCTGGTAATTTATTTTTTCCTACCACAAATGACTTATTCCACCTGAAGATTCTGAAATGATCCCTTGGTTGAAAATCACTGCCATAGAGAGCCACTCCTTTTTTTTTTTTTTTTTTTTGAGTTAATTTATTTTGAAAGAATGTGAGGGAGGAAGGGTCAGACAAGGAGAAAGAGAGAATCCCAAGCAAGGCTCTGCACTGTTAGCCCGCAGCAGGGTTTAAACTCACAAACCGTGAGGTCATGACCTGACCCGAAACCAGGAGTCTGATGCTTAACTCACTGAGCTACCCAGGCACTGTTCTTACAGGACTCTGTCACATCCCTTAGGTGTGCTGTGGTAGAAAAAAGATTGAAAACATAACCTTGACCATAAACTTCCCAAGAGCAAGGACTATGTAATTACTTTTTTATATCCCACAAATTCCTGTTTGGGGCCTCTGTAAGTAGGCAGTTAATGCTATATAACCACCATTCCATATAATTTTTATAGACACCAGTTGTTTGGCCAGTTGGCTTCTGGCCATCTGTGAAATTCAGAAAGAATGAGCCCAAGTTTCTAACTTTACTGCCTGCCCTTACACAGAATTCTCACCATGGATGGGCTCATTGAGGACATTAAGCGACGGCGGTACTATGAAAAGCCTTGTCGCCGACGACAGAGGGAAAGCTATGAAACCTGCCGGCGGATCTACAACATGGAAATGGCTCGCAAGATCAACTTCTTGATGCGAAAGAATCGGGCAGACCCATGGCAAGGCTGCTGAGGCCTGTGGATTGTAGGCCCAGTATGAAAATCCCTCTCCAGCTGTCTCCTTCCTATCTCAAACCTCATTTTTTCTCCCCTTTTTTATAATAATAAACTCAATCACATATATGCAAGAAGGCCTGCATATATAGAAGTAATCCAGTAGTTACCAATGGACCCTCTCTTTTATTAAGTGAAAGAGAAACTGAGTCAAAAAGTAGTCTAGGAATAGAATGGTTATTACCAAGGGCTAGTGGGGAGTGGGGGATTACTGTTTAATGGGTACAGAGTTTCAGATGGGGATGGTGAAAAAGTTCCAGAGACAGATGGTGGTGATACACAACAATGTGAATATACTTAATGCACTTAAATGGTTAAAATGGCAAATTTTGTGTATGTTTAGCTATAATATTTAAGTAGTCTAGGAGAGGTGAGAAGCTTTTCTAAAATATAGCAGAATAGATCTATGATTTTTTTACCCGATTCTTACGAAATCCAAATCAAGACCTTATTATTGGAAAAGCACCTGTTACTCTTTACTGAACTGTCCCTCCCCACCAACTGTTAGATGAGAGGAAGCATGTATGTATTTGGAATAAATTTTGCTACTGAAATACCCATCAACCAGACTAGAGTGCCAGAATCCTTGCCCAGAGGAATCCTTAAGATAAATCTAACACTCCTGTTTCTGCCTTTCCCTTAGTTTTTCTAAAGGAGGATAGTGGAGAAGAATTAAAGCAGTAGGTGGATGGTAGAAAAGAGGGAATGGGAGAGTATTAAGAGATTAAGGGCATGGAGCCAGAAATATCTACAGCAGTGATAATCAAAGTGTGGTCTTTGGATCAGCAGTATCAACATCACCCCAAAAATTATTTGAAATGCAAATTCTGAGACCTACTTTAGACTTTATGAATTGGAAATTAGGGTTAGAGCCCAGTAATCTAGTTTAACAAGCCCTACAGGTGATTCTGATGCCTGCTCAAGTTGTAGAACCACTACCCCATACTACTCAAAGTAATTTCCAGGCAGAGATCCCCACCATCACTGCTACTTGTCAACACGCATTCTTGGGTATGTGATCACTGTAGGAAGACTAGCTGCTCTGCTTGTTTCCTTTGGCCTTGGCCCCCTGACAGCCACGCTGCTAGTAAAGAGTTGGTGCCAATCCCTGTAGGAGAAATGCAGTGAGTAGGTGGAGCGACAAGCCCACTTCTCACGCAGGCTCCAGCCCTCAGTCTGGGGTTTAAAAAGGAAGTAAACTAAGTCCCTAGCTTCTCCAGATTACTAGTGTTCAAACATTGCCCCCTTGTGGTAAAGCAGCATGAAATCACATTTCTCTAGTCTTAATTTTAGTCTTTTCTCCCTTTCACAATTACCATATTTCTTGATTAGGCAGGCCTGCAAGAAGATGTGCTGGAACCACTGTTCCTTGTCTTGCAAGGCTTGATCGTCTTCCCCTCATCAGGCCATGGTGAATAAAGCATAGAAGTAGCTTAGAGAAGATCTGGTCCTTGCCCTCCAGTAACTTGTGGTTGGAGAAATTCTTTATAGACTGTGTTCAGTTTTGTTATTTTTGTACAACTTCATTTTCAAGTTATACATTGGTACTTCTGAATCCCTTTTCAGTCCCTGAATTTGGTCTTTAATATATGACTTTTGTGTGATTTTGAGCCATAGCATTGTTTCACCTCCTGCCAATTGCTGTTGCTAAAGATTAAAGGCCTGACCTTGGCCAAAATGGAAGGGTATGTTTGTGACAGTAGAGCCAGGCCTGTTACTTGGCAGTATTCCTCTGAGACTACAGTTGCTTCTGAGCTCCCTCCAAAATATCAAGGGGCGGCTAAGATCTGGAATTTCCTTCATCTCTGAAATTATCCTCTGCTTGTTCTAGTCATTCATCCTGACCATTGTCCGTGTCCCCCAGAGCAGTGAACAGGGAGGTTTTAGCAGATAACCCCTTTGAAAGGCCTCATGGAAAAGGGGTAACTGGCTGACTGCCTGAATTCCAGTCGGCTTGTGCTGTTGTGGCAGAGAGAAAGATGTCCTCTCTGTTCTGATAAGCTACAAGATACCTCATGGTCATACAATAAGTAGAAAATTCCTTAATCATTTGTCCCTGGTGGGTTTAGGAAGGGTGGTTTGGGGTTTACCCAGTTACATAGTGATAGATACAACACCTACTATCATGATCTTCAGCATCTGTGACATTTCCTAGATGTCCACTGGATTTGCTCTGGCAGGTTGATTCTAATCATACATAATTTAAGAATCATAAAATGTTTAGTGCTCTGGAAACAGGTACCCATTTAAAACTGGGACTCTGTTGTGTAACTCTAACATTGTACTTTAATGCTTTCAGAAGTGCACTAAGTATGAAGTGAGAGTTTCCCTATCTGTTGGCTGCAAACATTGAGGAATAGTAACTCACTGAATATTGACAAGGTAAAGTAATAATGGAGTGATGTGTTCAATGTAAGTAATTGAAAGGAAAATGTTGGAGCTTCCACTGTGTGCCAGTTATCTTACATAAGTAGTTTTTTACTTAGATCTGGATTTGATCATGACCTTGGCAAGTTATTTAACATAAAATCTAGTTTTCCCTGTAAAATGAGAATAATTGAATATACAGGTTTTTGGTGAGAATTTAATGAGATCATTAATTTTAAGTACTCAGCATGGTATCTGGCACATAGAACTCAATAAATGTTAGCAGTAATCCCTCAGTTGTGCCAGACAGAAGCCTGATCATTGATTCCTCCTCCACACTCAACCATTGCTACATCTACTTAATCCCTGTTTTGAGGACTAAGTGCCACAACCCTAGTCCCAGCTACTGTCATAACTCTTCTGAATTACAACAGTCATTTAACCATTTTGCATCAGTGTCACCTGGCCTTCAGTCCCTCCACCCTTAGGTCAGAATGATTCTTCAAAAATGCAGCCTTGATCATTTCACTTTCCTGCTTAAGTAGGTAATTGGTTCCCACTGTTTTCAAGATAAAATCCAAACTACTAGCATGGCATTTAAGGCCCTTCGCGACTGAGTCATGCTTTTCAGATAAGGCACTTGATGCCCTCAAATGCACTTCTGGGATGTCCTGTTTTCTCCCCCTGCCTATATAGCAGCTCTCAGTTCTCCGAGATAACTAACCTGATCTCTTTACCAACTTTTCTTCTCCTGAATTTATCTTTATAAGCTTACTATTGTAATAGTTTATTTCTATAATTTGTTGTGATTTATCGCTTATTTGCCTTTCTCCCTCCATTATATTTTCAGTTACCTGGGGGTAACTTTGTTGTTGTTTTTGAATCAGTATATTCCCAGTGCCCCAGTATAATGCCCAGCATTGAAATGCTCAGTAAATACATTTTTTTTTTTCAACGTTTATTTATTTTTGGGACAGAGAGAGACAGAGCATGAACGGGGGAGGGGCAGAGAGAGAGGGAGACACAGAATCGGAAACAGGCTCCAGGCTCTGAGCCATCAGCCCAGAGCCCGACGTGGGGCTCGAACTCACGGACCGCGAGATCGTGACCTGGCTGAAGTCGGACGCTTAACCGACTGCGCCACCCAGGCGCCCCAGTAAATACATTTTTTAAGATTTTTTTTGAAAGAGCACGCGAGGGGCAGAGGGAGAGAGAGAGTGCAGAGTGTGGAGCCTAGAGTGGGGCTCGAGCTCACAAACTGAGATCATGATCTGATCCGAAGTTGGATGCTTAACTGACTGAGCCACCCAGGCGCCCCTTAAGATTTCAAGCCACACCCAGGGTGAGGCATGAACTTACAAGCCCAAGATCAAGAGTCGCAGGCTCTACCAACTGAACCAGGCAGGCACTCCAGCATTCCAAATTCTTTATATCCTCACCAACACTTGTTATTTTCTGTTTTGTTTTTTAAATTTTTTTGCTAGTAGTCCTTCTAATGGGTCTGAGGTGATACCTCATTATGGATTTTTTTTTTTTTTACTTGTGGGTTTGGATTTGCTTTTCTGTGATGACTAATGATGTTGAACATCTTTTCATGTGTTTATTGGCCATTTGTAGATCTTCTTTGCAGAAATGTGTATTCAAGTCCTTTACCCATTTTTGAATCTGTTTGCTTTTTGTAGTTGTTGAGTTAAAGAGTTCTTCATATATACTCTGGATATTAATCACTTACCAGATATATGACTCCTAAATGTTTTCTCCCATTCTGTGGGTTGTCTTTCCGCTCTCTTGATAGTGTCCTTTGATGCACAAAAGTTTTACATTTTGATGAAGTCCGATTTATCTATTTTTTGTTGTTGCATGTGTTTTTGATATCATAGCCAAGAAATCATTGCCAAATTCAATGTCTTGAAGATTTTCCCCAATGTTTTCTTCTAAGAGTTTTATAGTTTCTGTCTGTAACTTTAGATCTTTGATCCATTTTGTGTTGGTTTTTTAATATGATGTGAAGAAGGGGCCCAACTTTATTCTGTGCATATGGATAGCCAGTTTTTTCTGTACCATTTATTGAACAGACTGCCCTTTCCCCATTGAATAGTCTTGGCACCCTTGTTAAAAATCCACCAGTCCATATATGTGAGGTTTTTTCTCGACTGTCTATTCTGTCTGTGGGTCTATATGGCTGTCCTTATATGTGTCCTTATGCCAGTACCACAATAATTGTTTTACACATTATATTTAATCCTCACAATATTCTTTTTACATAGAGATTCCTATTCTCAATCACCTGAAGGAATCACACCTAGTACCTGGGAGACTAAGGATTTGAACCCATCTAATTCCAAACATTAGAAATAAAATCAGTTCCTAGAAAAATATTTCCCTCTGGGGAATTGAACCCAGACTGTTAAAATCACTCAAACAGAATAAACTTACAACTCTGCAGAGTTGGAATCATTAACCTATTCAGACTTTGAGTGAATATTCTGTGAGACATTGGTATTAGGTGCTGTAGATACGATGAGGAAAGAAATGGACCCACAACTATATGGTCAACTAATCTTCAACAAAGCAAGAATGAATATCCAGTGGAAAGAAGACAGTCTCTTCAACAAATGGTGGTTGGGAAAACTGGACAGCAACATTCAGAAGAATGAAACTGGACCACTTTTTTACACCATACACAAAAATAAACTCAAAATGGATGAAAGAGCTAAATGTGAGACAGGAAACCACCAGAATCCCAAAGGAGAACACAGGCAACAACCTCTTTGACCTTGGCCACAGCAACTTCTTACTAGAAACATCTCTGGAGGCAAGGGAAACAAAAGTAAAAATGAACTATTGGGACTTCATCAAGATAAAACACTTCTGCACAGCAAATGAAACAACAAAACTAAAAGGCAACCTATAGAGTGGGAGAAGATATTTACAAATGACACATAATGACAAAGGGTTAGTATCTAAAATCTACAAAGAATTTATCAAACTTAACACCCAAAGAACAATCCAGTGAAGAAATGAGCAGAAGACATGAATAGACATTTTTCCAAAGAAGACATACAGATAGCTAACAGGCACATGAAAAGATGCTCAACATCATTCATCATCAGGGAACTACAAAACCACGATGAGATACCACCTCACCCATCAGAATGGCTAAAATTAACACAAACCAACAAATGTTGGTGAGATGCAGGGATAAGGGAACCCTCTTGCACTATTGGGAATGCAAACTGGTGCAGCCAGCCACTCTGGAAAATAGTATGGAGACTCCTCAAAAAGTTGAAAATAGAACTGCCTTATGATCCAGCAATTGCGCTACTAGGTATTTACCCAAAATACAGATTCGAAGGTGTATACGCATGTCGATGTTTACAGCAGCATTATCAACAATAGCCAAACTATAGAAAGAGCCCAAATGTCCATTGACTGATGATAAAGAAGATGTGGTATATACAATGGAATATTACTCAGCCATCAAAAAGAATGCAAACTTGCCATTTGCAACAGTGTGGATGGAGCTAGAGTGTACTATGCTAAGCAAAGTAAGTCCATCAGAGAAAGACAAACATAATATGATTTCACTCATGTGGGACTTAAGAAACAACATGGATGAACATATGGGAAAGGAAAAAAGAGGGAAGTAAACCACAAGAGACTCTTAATGATAGAGAACAAACAGGGTTGATAAAAGGAGGTGGGGGGCGCCTGGGTGGCGCAGTCGGTTAAGCGTCCGACTTCAGCCAGGTCACGATCTCGCGGTCCGTGAGTTCGAGCCCCACGTCGGGCTCTGGGCTGATGGCTCAGAGCCTGGAGCCTGTTTCGGATTCTGTGTCTCCCTCTCTCTCTGCCCCTCCCCCGTTCATGCTCTGTCTCTCTCTGTCCCAAAAATAAATAAACGTTAAAAAAAAAAAAAAAAAAAAGAGGTGGGTGGGGTATGGGTTAAATGGGTGATGGGTATTAAGGAGGGCACTTGCTATGATGAGCACTGGGTGTTATATGTAAGTGATGAATCACTAAATTCTGAAACCAATATTAGACCATGTTAACTAGAATTTAAAAATATGAAAAAAGATACAATGGGGGAAGCTGAGGCATGAATAACTTGAGCAACATGTTAGGGCTCCCTCAATTTGTTACTCAAAACTAAGCTTTATTCCATTATGTCATGCTGCACCATCAGGGAAGGTGGGTCTTAGTATATATTTCTCAAAGTTCTTTGAAGCCAGCCTTTTAATACAAAAGTCTTATGTTCCCTGGGAAATTTTAATAACCTACTTAGAGAATAACTGCATTTTCTAGTGAGCCTGTCATCTAAGAAGACATCTTGGAATTTCATTTTCTGTAGTTTGTAATCTGATATAACAGAATAGTTTATTTCCCATACATGAAACTGTGCCATAATATTGGACGGTTTTTTTTCCAAACTATACTTTGCCCACATACATGCTTTTCAGAAGCTGTGGTTTAATGGTCAGTAAGGTTTAGAGCCTCATTTGAAGAAAGGGAAAAATACAGGCTTACTGATAGAATGAGAAAATGAGTCCTGTCAGGTCTTACTCATTTATCATTTATTGAGCCTTTATTTGGTACTATCCTAGGTCCTGGAGATAAAAAAAACAATGTGACACACAAAGCCTTAAGGCTTTTCCATTCTCTAGGTGAAAAACAGACCAGCAGGTTCTGAGGCCTGCAAGATCCGCTGCTGAAAAATACTCATTCTCTAGCTCAACAGATATTTAATTGTGCCAGGTGCTATTGTGGGCATTTATGATATATATCAATGACAATGATTCCTCTCTAAGTGTTTATTTATTTATTTTGAGAGGGAGACACAGAACATGAGCAGAGGAGGGGCAGAGAGGGAAAGAATCCCAAGCACTGAGGCCGATGTGGGGCTTGATCCCACAACCCTGGGATCATGACCTAAACTGAAATTAAGAATCAACACTCAACTGGCTGGGCCAGCCTGGTGCCCCTGTTTTATTTTATTGTATTGTATTGTATTTAAAATTTTTATTTTAAGATTTTAAGATTTTATTTTCAGTTTACTTATTTTGAGAAAAAGAGCACACATGTGAGTGGGGTAGGGGTAGAGAGGGGTGTGGGGAGAGAATCCCAAGCATGGAGCCTGATGTGGGGTTTGATCCCATGACCCTGGGATCATGACCTAAGCTGAAATCGAAAGTCAGATACTTAATGGACTGAACCACCCCGGTGCCTCAAGGATTCTTGTCTTTAAGTTTGTATTTTAGCAGAGGGAGTCAGATGATAAGCTATAAACATAAGTGAACTAGTAGAAGTACTGTGGAAAAAGATAAAGATCCGGGAAATCAAGAGTGCCCAACGGGCTTCAGAATTGAATAGAGTGGTCAGGAAGGTTTGCTGAAGTCATATTTGAATAAAAATCTGAAGGGGATGCAGGGAACAAATCCTATATCTGGATTAAGAACAATCCAGGCAGAAAGTATCAAGTCCAGAGGCCTTGAGGTGAAATTATCTTTGGTATGTTCAAGAAACAAAAGGGGTTAGGATTCTGGAGTTGAATGAGTGAGGTAAAGAGATCACAGAGGTTATGGAGTGGGGCAGATTTTGTAAGGCATTTTACTCTGATATGGAAAGCCAAGGGATGGTTTTTAACCAAGAGAATAATAACCTTTCTGATGATCACTACAGTACCTGCCACTCAAGTACTAGATAGTTTGCTGCTTATTCCTACGTGATGAGACCAAAGGGGGACAGAGTGGAAGCAAGAGAGAAAGCAGGAAGCTACTAAAATAATCCAAGCATAGGGACACCTGGGTGGCTCAGTCGGTTAAGCGTCTGACTCGATTTTGGCTTTGGTCATGATCTCGGGTTGGTGCGTTTGAGCCCCGCTTTGGGCTCTCTGCTGTCAACACAGATCCCGCTTCAGATCCTCTGTTCCCCTCTCTCCCCCTGCTCACACTCTTTAAAAAAATGAAATAAACATTAAAAAATAATCCAAGCATAAAATTGAGAGTAGTGGAAGCTGTGAGAAGCAAGTGGATTCTATAGGACCAATACAACAGGAGACCAGGACCATTCCAAGATCATTGGCTTGCGTAACTATGAATACAGTTGCCATTAACTGAGGATGAAGATTGGGAGCTGTTTTGGGGGAGGGAGGATAGCAGTTATAATCAGAAGCTTAGTTTTCATTACTTGAGATGTCTTTTACACATTTATGAGGCAACTGGCTAATTATTATATATAATGAACCTTTATTGAGTGCTGAGAAGCACTTACCCTCCGTCATTCTTGCGGTCCTCACAGCAGCCCCACGAAGTGGATTTTTTTTTACAGGTAAGGAAACAGACTTAAGTAACTTGCCTAATGTCACAGCTAATGAGTGAGAGAGCTAGAATACAAATCTAGACAGTCTGGCTTTAAAGCCCATGTTCTTCATCATTAAGGGATATCCATTCTCAGATAATGCCTGGCACATAGTAGTAGGCACTCAAATATTTACTATGTCAGTGAATGAATGAGACAGTAAAAGGAACAAATGCGGAGCTGCTATCTTCAGAGTCCTCCTATGTTCTCATTTTTCTTGGTAGTCTCTGGCATCACGCTTAAGTAAGGGAGAAAGGTTAAAGAGGGGTGGATAATGCTAGCGACCACGACTCTCAGGTTTACTTACTACCAGACAGGCCGCGTTTAACCGGAACGCAAAAGTCCCGCTTTTAGCGCACTTAGTCTTCACACTAGGAGTACTGCAAGCAGCCCAATTTCTGCTTCAGGCAACATTAACTTCGCAGGAATCTAGTTACCGCATTTCGCTGGGGAAACCTAAGTAGGTAGCAACTTGAACAGGCAAACTTCACAGCTCGGGCACGCATGCGCGCCGCCGCCGAGAAGATGGTTACTACGGCTGCGCGAACCGGTGGCCCCGCCCTTCCCCGTCACATGTCGGGGGGCCGCGGCGTGGCGGCGGCCGTGGCGGTAGCGACGGCAGGCCGTAGGGCGGTCGGAGGGTTTCCGGTTCCGGTGTAACGTTCGGGCTCCGTCTCAGGGGCTGAAGTTTGTGAGGTGAGTAGTGACCCCGGGCCCGGGGTGGATATGCTGTGGTCCGAGCGGTGAGGACCAGGTTTCAGTCCGAGGGCAGGACCCAGGCGGGAAGGTTCAGTGGGAAGGAAGCCGAAGAAGTACAAGGTTCTGAGGGAGAATGGGTTGGAGTGAGATTGTAAAGAGGAAAAGGGCGGGGGCGGGAAGGGGACGGGGTGGGGAGACTGGCTCTAAGATGGGAGTTTGGGGAGGACAAGGTGGGGTGGGGAGCCAGTGGGAGATAGGGAAAGAGCAGAGAAGAATAGGGGTTGCAGAGGGAAGGAAACTCAGGTTGTAGCAAAGAACACGGAGTAAGGGGATTCTTCAGAAGATTGGATTCTGCTACCTGCTCATTGAGAGATCCTTCTGCCTACCTCTTCTTCCACCCCCACCCCACCCCGCCCCGTCCCAGGCAGTTATTGTTGAACATTTGATTAATGACAAAGCTAGTGACTGTTGGGAACTTTTATTTTTGTCCACTGGCTCTTTAGTTTCCTAGAAGATTGAGTTGAAGTTGAATACATTTGTTAGTATAGTATTTGGGCACACGTTTCATCTGATAGAGTGGTAGCTCATTTGTTGCTTTGGCTTTTCAAATTGCTTACGCTTTCTAGCCCATGATTCAATTCTAGTGGAATGTAAGCCTCGTTAAGGCGAGGATTGTCTGATACGTTCACCGTTGTAGGTATCCGCAGCACCCAGTGCACTGATTGAGACTTAGTAATTATACAATAAATATTTACTGAATGATGAAGAATGATGAAGGTATGGCAGATTGTCCTCATTTTGTAAGATGAGTAGACCGAGGCTCAGAGGAATTACTTGCCCCAAAGCTGGTAAACAGTGACCCAAATGTTCAGTGTGAACTCTTTCTTCACTCTCTGTGGTGTCTATGCTTCTTTTGAGTAATGCATGTTTAATATACAGAGATTTATAAACTATACTCTATCATGATATAGGTGAATAGAGCTGCCATAGAATTATTCATAGAACATGTCCCTGAAACACAAAATCTTTCACTCCTAGTTTCTTGATTTTAATCTACTGGCTTCCCATGGTTATGCCAAAATTAAATATGCTGTTTAGCAACAGGTCTTATAGAGAGGGTAAACCTGCCAAGAAAGTAGAAATTAATCAGACTATCTTTTAGGAGAAAAGAGGTCTTAAAACATCTTGAAAGATTGACTACCGGAGACCCTGATTTGTAGCAGTGCTGGGAGGAAGTTAGCTTGGAAACGGAGGTCAGTGCAGTTTATTGATTTAAGCACTTATGGAGAAAATCAGGGAAATAAAATTTTCTCTATGCTTATGAGTTTTGCTGTTTAAGTAGGAGATCAAAAATGTAAAATGAATAATGTTGAAGAATTATATTAACTTGCATTAAATAACAAAGATTTGTTGTAGGGTGTCCTTTGTGATAGTGTTTTCTCTGCTAAGCTAAAAAGTAGAAGAATAAAGATGAAAAGGGAGAGAGAGAAAGTACATCCAAAATGATGACCTTCTTTTCTGAGGTGAAGAATTAATCTTACAAAGTCAACTGACAGAGTAGAACATGAGAGAACGTGATCTGGGTACAGAATTCCCACAGGGATGAATATGACTGTAGAGATAAGTGACAGCATTCTTAAGGATTATAAGATTTGTTATTTTTTTAAATGTTTCATTTATTTAAAGTAGGCTCCACGCCCAGTGTGCTACTTGAACTCATGCCCCTGAGATCAGGAGTCACATGCCATAACAAGTGAGCCGGCCAGGCACCCCAGGATTATGAACTTTAATATAGGATGGCTGACCTGGATAGCCCTTTCTCTCTCCCCCTCCCCACCCCCCCACCACCATTCCTTAAAAGAAGGGAATCCTACAGGTCAAGGCTAGGTTAAGGAATGCCTACCTGGAAGCAGGAGAGATAGAAAAGCTGGCCTCTGGGGGGCACTTGGGTGGCTCAGTTGGTTGAGCGTTCAACTTCATCTCAGGTCATGATCTCACGGTTTGTGAGTTTGAGCCCCGAGTCGGGCTCTGTGCTGACAGCTCAGAGCCTGGAGCCTGCTTCTGATTCTGTGTCTCCCACTCTCTGCCCCTCCCCCACTCATGCTCTGTCTCTCTCTGTCTCAGAAATAAATAAGCATTAAAAAAAAAAAAAAAAGAAAGAAAAGCTGGCCTCTGGGTGGGTTTTTTCAGTCTTGTTTTCAGGTTATGTGTTTGCCAATCCTTGTTATGACAAGATCAGAAAAGAAGCTAGAACTCATTTCTCAGACTAGGTTATTCCCAGGGTTGGTTTGTTTATTCCCTAGATTTCACTGATCCACTGATACCTAACTGAGTTAGAGTTGCAAATGAAATGTAGTTCTTTCTGCTTTTAAGTAATGGGTTTTAGAGAAAGTATTTAGGTCGAAATGAAATGCAGGAACTTGCCTAAGGATTGGGAAGAGAGGCGGAGAGGGCATTCCTGATACACTAAACATTGCTTGGGGTGCTCTTTTCCTACCCTCTAACTACGTGTTCTCCTGTTTTTTTTTAGGTGCAGGACTGAATCCCATTTGAGCTACCCTCCGTTTCCTGGAAGAATGGCACTGTCTAAGAGGGAGCTGGATGAACTGAAGCCATGGATAGAGAAGACAGTGAAGAGGGTGCTGGGTTTCTCAGAGCCCACAGTGGTCACAGCAGCACTGAACTGTGTGGGGAAGGGCATGGACAAGAAGAAGGCAGCTGGTATGTCCTTTTATGAATCTTTTTTTAATGTTTTTATTTTTTGAGAGAGAGAGAGAGTATGCAAGTGGGGGAGGAGCAGAATGAGAGGGAGACAGAGGATCCAAAGCAGGTTCCATGCTGACAGGCTGGCAGCAGCAAGCCTGATATGGAGCTTGAACTCATGAACCTTGAGATCATGACCTGAGCCAAAGTTGGACACTCAATTGACTGAGCCACCCAGGAGCCCCTGTTTTATGAATCTTTTGACTTATAGCAGGATCCCAAACACTGCTTTGAACTTCCCCAAATTCTCTCTGCTGGGAGTGTCTAAAAAAAATTAGGCCACATATTATTTTCTCCTGCATTATGTTGGAAATAGCCTAAATGACTAATTTTGCTTTTTCCCTTTTTTTAATACTATTTGTGACATATTTTGTTTTTTATTTGTTATTTTTTTAATTGTAAGCTCTATGCCCAATGTGGGGCTTGAACTCATGATCTCAAGATCAAGATGCTGGCTCTAGCAACTGAGCCAACTGGGTACCCCATTTATGACATATTTTGAATCTCAGACTGACTTCCTTTGACCAATGTCAAGTCAGTTGAATCAACTAAGTTATATTTACTTAGGAAAGATGCTAAGGGCACCTGGGTGGCTCAGTTGGTTAAGTGGCCGACTGTTGATTTTGGCTCAGGTCATGATCTCACGGTTTGTAAGTGTAAG
Organism: Leopardus geoffroyi; assembly: GCF_018350155.1. Lineage (NCBI taxonomy): Eukaryota > Metazoa > Chordata > Mammalia > Carnivora > Felidae > Leopardus > Leopardus geoffroyi. Next base: position 105,233,601 of record NC_059328.1, read on the forward strand.
CCCTGCTTCAGACTCTGCACTGGGTGTGGAGAGCCTGCATCAGATTCTTTCTCTCCCTCTCACCCTGCTTGTGGGGGCTCACTCGCTCTCTCTTTCTCAAAAAAAAAAAGAAAGAAAAAATATGCTAAAGTCAGATGGGTAGATTCAAGTTCAGAGTGATAACTAAACCAAGTTTATGAAAAAAGTTGAGGGAGGTAGAATTTGTTAATAGTAGTCTCTTCCAGCTTGCTCTTTGGGAAGAGTTAGGGTGATTATTCATCATTAACTTTGATGTTCAACCTGAATAGATTGCTCTGGCTTTGCTACTTCTTACTGCAAAAAATTGTAACTGTATTTTTACCTCATAGGGCAAGGTCATTCAATATAAGAGGATTTATGGGAATCCTACAAAGAACTTAGGAAAACATTTCCCTCCCTCCTGGAGGTAAAATTCCAGTGTTGGTGTCTGTTATATGCCTAATATTGGACTAAGTACTGTTACTTTGTCTTTTTTTTTTTTTTTTTTTTTTTTTTTAAGTTTATTTATTTTGAGAGAGAGAGAGCCTGTGTGTGCTAGCAGGGGAGGGGCAGAGAGAGAGAAATGGAATCCCAAGCAGGCTTTGCACTGTCACATCAGAGCCCGATGCAGGGCTCAAACTCAAAAACCATGAGATCATGACCTGCGCAGAAATCAAGAGCCGGGCACTTAACCAACTGAGCTACCCACTCACTCCTTGTACTCTAACTTTTTCAACCCTACCACCTCTTTTTTTCCTGTCAGACCATCTGAAACCTTTTCTTGATGATTCTACTCTCCGATTTGTGGACAAACTATTTGAGGCTGTGGAGGAAGGCCGGAGTTCTAGACATTCCAAGTCTAGCAGTGACAGGAGCAGAAAACGAGAGCTAAAGGTAGGTTACAGTTAATTATCTGATGAGCTTGGGAGTGTTTTGAATGGTAATAAATTTGCTAAGCTTACCTGACTCACACTTTGATATTTAATATTAGAATACATAATATTCAAGAGAGATACTAAGACATTAAAGGAGAGGAGGTGAGCTTTTATTATCACCATCTTATGATGGTGAACTACGTAAGTTCATGGGTTGAAATACTTCAGGGAAACAATTGGTAGCTTTGTCCTTTTTCACGTACAGTTAGGAGTTTTAGTTCTTACATTTCCCTTTGTCTCCTCCTCCCTACCCCCCCCCCCCTTACTACTACCTATAAGTTGATCACTCTAAGGTTTTATGTGTTGGTTTACTTGATACCTAATAGATGTTTCAGAATGTGACTCCACTGTTGTAAACCTCCCTGTTGTTCCTTTTAGAGGTTTTTCTACAGTGGACTTGTAGATGGGATACCTAACAAAAATTATTATTTACTGTATGTCTTGAGAACCTGCTGTTTGCTATATAGCATATGGCTGGTCATCTGGCCCCATGAGTGGACTACTTAAAAGGACCATCATTACAGTCTTACTTCCTTCACTTTTTATTCTGTAGTTGCTGATTGGTCATGCCTTTTTTCAATAGTAGCTGCGTCAGGTGGCTGGTTTCTCTATCTCTTTTCTTTTGCTTTAAAAAAGTCTTTTCTGTGGCTCCCATCAAACCTTCCAAAGTGCATTTGATACCTTGGCTATCCTATTGCTTTTCCTGGGGCACAAAGAGTGAATAAGCAATGTCTGCTTGGTCCCTGGCCAGGCTGTAGAACCAAGAGAAATAGAGGGTCATGTGCCTTTTGTGTTTAAGTCATCGTGGGTGGTGAGAGGAATGAGAAATAGTCCTTGCCTTAAAGGAATTTGCAATTTAAGGAAGGGCACAACAGAATATAAGTAGCAGTCTCATATAAATTTTAGAGATGACTGTAGGGTTTCAGACTGATGTTGAATTTGGTATGTTTACGTGGGAATGCTTAATCCACGATTTGCACAGATCCGTGGAGTGAAATTAATGCTATAATAGGGCATGTGGCTGTGTAAGGGCTGAGGCATGCTGTGAATGAAGTGACTACATTGGGTGGGATTGATAAAAATGGTTTCTTGAAGGAGGTATCTAGGTAGTTTTGGGATACGGGTCCCATTTTGGTCCGTTCAGGTCCCCACCCCACACAATATATTATGGGAGAGTCCTTTTTCTTGAACTGTAGGAGTTCCAGGAAGCGCTCGCCCCTGGCCGAGGATATGTCCTTGCAAAACACGAGCCCTCCTAGTGAAGAGGGGATGTCACCCAAAGCCTACCACCGGTGTGTACATTTGCTTTTTCCCGTTGTCCCTTCCAGTTGGCCACTCTTGGTCCTGTTAAATTCACCTTGCAAATTGGTCAGCGTATTTGAGTTCCCATTGTTTGATGAGAACAGAGTGTTACTGGGTAATACTGAAGAAGAAAGAGAAAACCCCTGTCCTGAAAGAGCTTAGACTCTAATTGGGAGAAGGTACTAACATTGGAAGACTTAACACTTGGCAAACAGAATATTAACAATGTAATTTTATGTAATATGAACCCAGCTCTTAAGTGCTAAGAGGATATGAAACAACAGTTTGATCAGAGTGAGATGAGATTATTAGTGAGGAAAACTTCCTGAGGCGAGTTTTAGGCAGGACTTGGAACAGGGGTGTGGAAAAAGTTGAGGGATATCATTGCAAATGTAGGCAGTAGTATTGGCAAAGACCTTGAGATGGGAACATTTATAAGGACATGGTGATGAAATTTGCTTGACTGGAGTAGGAGAACGATGAAGTTGGGCGAGATGGTCCGTTTGGTGGAGGGTCTAAAGGACTCTGGGGAAAGCTACAAAATGCTGGTAGGGACTAGGATGATTCTTCCCTTCTCCCATGGGCAGGGAGAAAACTCTTCTGTCATCTTGGGTTTCTTTAGGAAGTGTTTGGTGATGACTCTGAGATCTCCAAGGAATCATCAGGAGTAAAGAAGCGACGGATACCACGTTTTGAGGAGGTGGAAGAGGAGCCTGAAGTGATCCCTGGGCCTCCCTCAGAGAGTCCTGGCATGCTGACTAAGCTCCAGGTGAGTAATTAGGGACTGAAAGCAGTGATTCTATGAACTGAAGAAGTGAGAGATGCAGGGGTCCAGATTCATCATGACCTTGATTTGAATTAGTATTTAGCATTGGGAAACTTTTGTTTACTGCTCTATGTTTTATCATTTCTCAGTTTAACTAGGAGTATTCCACCTGAAGGCTATTGAAATAACATTTACGAGCACCTGTTATGTGGCAAACAAGGGTGTTACATACATTATTTGCCCAGTTGTCTACCTCGTTGGGTCATTGAGAAAATTATTGAACTCATCAGAACTCAGCTTGATGACAGAGGAGAATTTCCAAATATAATGCTGACATGCTATAATCCACTAAAATAATTTCAAGTTGACTTGTTTTTAATAAGAATTATCTGCGTTTTTAAAATGGACTTTCTTTTTTTTGTTAATTAAAAAATTGTTTTTTAATGTTTTATTTATTTTTGAGAGAGTCAGAGTATGAGCAGGGAAGGGGCAGAGAGAGAGAGAGAGAGAGAGAGAGAGACAGACACCAAATCCAAAGCAGGCTCCAGGCGCTGAGCTGTCAGTACAAAGCCTGACGCAGGGCTCGGACCCACAAAAATGACCTGAAGTCAGTCGCTTAACTGACAGAGAGAGGGAGTGAGGGAGAGAGAGAGGGGGGAGACATAGGATCTGAAGCAGGCTCTAGACTCTGAGCCAAAGTCAGCTGCTTAACCACCTGAGCCACCCAGGTGCCCCTAAAATGGGCTTTCTTAAAACAATTTTGGTACTACGTACATAATAAATATTTCTTGTGCTGTTTAAAGTCTCTTGGAAGAAGAACAGAATATATACATATATGTGTGTGGGTGGGTGGATGAATTTGCTTATATATATTTATATATGATATTTCTGCAGGGAAAGATACTGGTGCTTTATAGAGAGTAGGAGTAGAAGATTTCACAGTATACTCTTTTGTACTGTTTTGCATTTTGAACTATGTAAATATATCACTTACACAAAAAAGATGTCAAAAATAAACTTTAGGGCACCTGGGTGGCTCAGTCAGTTGAGCATCCAACTCTTAATTTCGGCTCCCAGGGTTGTGGGATCAAGACCTGTGTCCGGCTCAGCACTGAGCATGGAGCCTGCTTGGAATTCTCTCTCTCTCCCTTTGCCCTGCCCCTGGCTCTAAAATAAAAAGGAAAAGGAAAAATTAGGGACACCTAGGTGGTCAGTTGTTCAAGCATGTGACTCTTGATTTCTGCTCAGGTTGTGAAATCAAGCCTCATGTCCAGGCTCTGCGCTGATACTAGGAACCTACTTGGGATTCTCTCCCTCCCTGTCTGCCCCACCCTCTCTCCCTATCCCTCTGTTTCTCTCAAAGTAAATAAACATTAAAAATTTTTTGTGTGTGTGATTAATTTAAAAATATATCTTGAAACACCTTCACAGCAAGGTTTCTTTTGGAAAATTCAAGAATTATTTGATTGTATTCTCAAAGGTTATTATTCTCATATTCTTTAGGACAGAAGAAGTATTTTACACAGGATAGGAAACAGATCTTTGCGTTGTTGTCTCCAGTTACCCAAAGCAGGAATTCATCAAAAGTATGATAATTTGGGGCTCCTGGCTGGCTCAAGTCAGAAGAGCATGTGACTCTTGATCTCTGGGTCGTGAGTTCAAACTCCACCATGGATGTAGAGATTCCAAAATTAAATAGATAAACTTAAAAGTATAATTTGTGTGGACTCTGCCAAGAGTTTTGTTTAAATGCTCATAATAGCCCTGTAAGGTGGGTCTGTTGTTACCTTTTTTTAGGCACTTGGAGTTTTAGAGATTAAATACCATGTCCAGTGTCACATAAGCATTAAGTGGCAGAGTTAAGATTCAAGCTCAGGTTTCTGTTAACCTGAGTCCTTTTTTTTTTTTTTTTTTCTTAACGTTTTATTTATTTTTGAGACAGGGAGAGACAGAGCATGAACAGGGGAGGGTCAGAGAGAGGGAGACACAGAATCTGAAACAGGCTCCGGGCTCTGAGCTGTCAGCACAGAGCCCGATGCGGGGCTCGAACTCATGGACTGCGAGATCATGACCTGAGCCGAAGTCGGCCGCTCAACCTACTGAGCCACCCAGGCGCCCCTGTTAACCTGAGTCTTAATCATCAAGCTATGTTACTACCTACCATGCCACTCCTGCTTGAGGAAGATGGGTTGAAATGTTTCAGTGCTCAGCTATGTAGGCTTTTCTTTACTGAATTTTGTAGCCTGTGGTACAGGCAGAATATGGTGGGTTCATTCAAAAAATTTTTAGTTCTCTAGACCTGAAAAGCCCTTTGTGTTTAGGAACCTGTATAGGAGAAATAAAAGAGATATTAACAGTTTTTTAATTCCCCCCCCCCCCCCCCCCCCCCCCCCCCGAGAGCAGATCAAACAGATGATGGAGGCAGCAACACGGCAAATTGAGGAGAGGAAAAAACAGCTGAGCTTCATTAGCCCCCCTACACCTCAGGTATTGTGCTTAGATTACTCTGAAATGAAGACTCTTTAGCAAAGAATTTCTTGCCATCCACTCTCATTTTCTTGCTATCCACTCATTTGAGTTTGGAAGGTCACTGCATGTTCCATGCCACCATCTACCAGTCTACATGTGTGACCTGTCCGCCTGTCTAATTCTTCTGATTCTGATTTCTTTTTTCTCCTCTCTCACAGCCAAAGACTCCTTCTTCTTCCCAGCCAGAGCGACTTCCAATTGGCAACACTATTCAGCCCTCCCAGGCTGCCACTTTCATGAATGATGCCATTGAGAAGGCGAGGAAAGCAGCTGAACTACAAGCCCGCATCCAAGCCCAGCTGGCACTGAAGCCAGGACTCATTGGCAACGCCAACATGGTGGGCCTGGCCAATCTCCACGCCATGGGCATTGCTCCCCCGTGAGTATCTGTTTCGTGGAACCCCTTAGTATTTCTGAAGCTGGAGAAGCAATAAATACCTTTGAATGTTACTGATCCTTTTCTCCCAAGGAACCTAAATCATTTCTTACAGTTTCATATTTCTTACGTGTGCTTAATAAATACCAATTGAATTCTCTTAGCTTGCTCGTGGCAGAATTTATTAGCTTCTTTTTATAATTGGTAGAACTGAGGTTAAGATTCTTTTTTTTTTTTTTTTTTTTTAATTTTTTTTTTTTTCAACGTTTATTTATTTTTGGGACAGAGAGAGACAGAGCATGAACGGGGGAGGGGCAGAGAGAGAGGGAGACACAAAGTTGGAAACAGGCTCCAGGCTCTGAGCCATCAGCCCAGAGCCCGACGCGGGGCTCGAACTCATGGACCACGAGATCGTGACCTGGCTGAAGTCGGACGCTTAACCGACTGCGCCACCCAGGCGCCCCTGAGGTTAAGATCCTTTATCTGTTGTTGAGCTAGGAATAGAACTGGTCTCCTGGTTCCTAACTCAGAACTGTATCCATTAGACCTCAGTGAATGATACCGATCTGAGAGTTCTCTACAACTGGATAAAGATGATAGACTTTATTTTTAGCGCCTACAATTGGTTTGGCATACTATGTCTGATTCAGAAATTCCAGAGTGAAGATAGGCTTGCAAATTCTTATCAATGTAATATATAAATTCATTTCATCAGATTTTACTCTGTACTCACATACTCAGTTTGATGTTTTCAGTCACGGTGTTACTCTTCACAGATGGGTTTATGTTCCCTAGAATTGTGTGTAACCTAGTTCTCTTTGTTTGGTTTGATTTGTTTCATTTTCTGTTTGTTTCTTGTTTGCCTTATTTATTGTCCCATATGGCATTTATTTCTTTGTGGGCTGTTTCTCAGGAAGGTGGAGTTAAAAGATCAAACTAAACCTACACCACTGATTCTCGACGAGCAAGGTCGCACTGTAGATGCAACAGGCAAAGAGATCGAGCTGACACATCGCATGCCCACTCTGAAGGCCAATATTCGTGCTGTGAAAAGGGAACAGTTCAAACAACAGCTAAAAGAAAAGCCATCAGAAGACATGGAGTCTAATACTTTTTTTGACCCTCGAGTCTCAATTGCCCCTTCCCAGCGCCAGAGACGCACTTTTAAATTCCATGACAAGGGCAAATTTGAGAAGATTGCCCAACGATTACGGACAAAGGTATCTGGTTTAGAATATAACCTAGAACTTCAGGGGTGCCTGGGTGGCTCAGTCGGTTAAGCATCTGACCCTTAGTTTCGGCTCAGGTCATGATCCCACGGCTTTGTGGGTTCAAGCACCGCTTTGGGCTCTGCACTGCCAGCGCAGAGCCTGCTTGGAATGCTCTTTCTCTCCCTCTTTCTCTCCGCCCCTCCCCCACTCACACGGTGTCTGTCTCTCTCAAAATAAGTAAATAAACTTTAAAAACAAAATCTTAAAAAAAAAGAATATAACCTAGAACTTCGAAGAAGGTAGGAAGGTGACAAAGGAAATTTAATACAGTCCTAAAATACTGCCAACTCCATTCTCAAAGTTTTAGGCAATTAGATACACAAGTAATAAAGCAATGACTAATTTCTTTTTGATTTATTTATTTTGAGACAGCGCAAGCAGGGGACGGGGAGAGAGAGAATCCCAAGCAACCTCAGCAGGGTCAGCGCAGAGCCAGATGTGGGCCTCAAAGTCACAAAACTGTGGGATCATGACCTGAGCTGAAATCAAGAGTCAGTCTCTTAGGGGCGCCTGGGTGGCGCAGTCGGTTAAGCGTCCGACTTCAGCCAGGTCACGATCTCGCGGTCCGGGAGTTCGAGCCCCGCGTCGGGCTCTGGGCTGATGGCTCAGAGCCTGGAGCCTGTTTCCGATTCTGTGTCTCCCTCTCTCTCTGCCCCTCCCCCGTTCATGCTCTGTCTCTCTCTGTCCCAAAAATAAATAAACGTTGAAAAAAAAAAAATTAAAAAAAAAAAAAAAGAGTCAGTCTCTTAACCAGCTGAGCCACCCAGGGTGCCCCTCAATGACTGATTTTTAAACTACTTTATTCCTGGGATACTTGAATTTTAGCTGATTTGTCTTAATTCCATTCTACTTAAGTGGAAATAAAATTGACTTTGAAAATTCACATACAGACAGTGGAGGGAAACAATTCAGAACCCTCTGCGTGATTGAGGAAAGCTAGCCTGGTATATAACATTTACTGCAGATAATCCATACACCTTGAGAGTTGAATTGACTCTATCCGGTGAGTTTTGCTTCTTGTTTTCATTCTCAGAATGGAGTTTTCATAGAATTCCATTTCTGTGTATTTGCCGCAGGCACACACTGTGGGGTGAAGGATGGTGATAAGGGTAGTTGTATGTAAATCAACTAAGTGAAGGATAAAGTAGAATGCCTCTTTTCTTCTAAGTTTTCAGAAATTATGAATTCTTTGCATTAGGCATAAAGAGTGCAACAAGGGAGTACTTTAAAATTTGGGATTCTACTATTTCCCTGTTTTCTGTGACTCCAATTTATCTTCCCATCTTTGTTTATCTTGTCTTTAGGCTCAACTGGAGAAGCTGCAGGCAGAGATCTCACAGGCAGCTCGAAAAACAGGCATCCATACTTCCACTAGGCTGGCCCTCATTGCTCCTAAAAAAGAACTAAAGGAAGGAGATATCCCTGAAATTGAGTGGTGGGACTCTTACATCATCCCCAATGGCTTTGACCTGTGAGTTTGTTAGTTAATACCTTTTAATAAGGCTAGAGTTTTATTGGGAGAGGTAATACTCATGCATTAAGTAAAATTATGAAATCCTAGTGAAATAGGTAGCCATATACAGGCTCTTATATTTGTAAATATGTTGAATAAGTTATTTTTAGTTTTTAAGGTTAACATGGGAAGGAAAAGGCACAAATGATCTAAAAGAGAAAGGATGTAAGTTTATATTTGCTTTTGTTATACATGGTTATTTTTTTTTTTTTGCTACCTATAATAGGCTTTTACATTTCTTAAAGATCCAGTCCTACAATAGAGAGGAAGGAGTCTTAATTGATGAGGGAAAGAATGAAATCATTTGAGAAACACTTGGAGAGCTTTAATTATATCCGTTCTATAATTCTGATCCATGGCTTTAGGAAACTGTATCTCAGTCTTTCCCCTTAACCCTTCCTTTGTCAACCACTGTCCCAGGGAGTTATTGTTATTAGTGAAAGAATGTGGCATCCATCCATCAGGGATATTAGGGTAGAAAAAGGTTGAGAGTGACTGATGTGGATTGTATGTCCAACCTTAGTGGACCCAGTTTTCTCATCTTGAAAATTATGTGTAATACAATTACACGTTGTGGATATGCACACTAAAAGGTGCTAGAATGTTATGGAGAGTGCATTTTTTCATTGTGTTTCTGAGACTCCTTCTCTCTTAGAATTGTCTCTACCCACATGTCCTGTTTTCCCTTCTTCCTCCAATTTTAGTACAGAGGAAAATCCCAAGAGAGAAGACTATTTTGGAATCACAAATCTTGTTGAACATCCAGCCCAACTCAACCCTCCAGGTAATGTCTAGATTACTCAATCAAGGCTCTAGAGAAGTATTATCCAATAGAACTTCATGTGACAATGGACAGCACATGTTCTCTGTGCTGTCCATGCAGTAGCCACTATCCACTTGTGACCGTCAAGCACTTGAAAACTGAGTTGCACTAATACAACTGAGAGACTGAATTTTAAATTTTATTCTGTTTTAATTAATTTTAGTTTAAATAGTGTACGTGGCTTGTGACTACAGTATTGGACAGTGCAGGTCTAGAGCATTGAGGCCTAACCTAGAGATGGTTTCAACTGAAGTATATTACAAATTGGGTTTTAAAAAGCGTTCTCATCTTTGACTCCCAACTCCAGTTTTGTACACCACTGCCCTTCAGTCGTCTTTGTCTTCAGCCTTCTTCTCTCTTGATCATCTTTGTAGCAAAAGCCTGTTGGCTCACTCAGAAGAGATAGGTTTTAGTTGCAGCTGTGTTTTTAACTAGCTGAATCCCTTGGGTAAGTCATTTAGAACACAGAACTTTGTCACATATAGAGATAATGTTGATTGATAATGCCTTCTTCAAGAATTATGTAGATCATAAAAGATTTTAACACTTTCATCATATTTGGGATGAACAGAGGAGGTAATACCTCAATTAGTAAATTTGCTTGCCAATAACTCCAATAAGTTTAGAAGAGTAGATTGGGACTTTGAGATAATATAGTATATGATAATCATTGTAATGTTCTGTAATGTTGTGTAATGTAAAGATACTCATTACTTAACCAGAGTCTACTTAGTTGTCATCAGTGTGGATCATTAGAAGAACGTAAGGGATTTTATTTGTTTTAAAAAATTGTCAGAGCCCCTGGCTGGCTCAGTCAGGAGAGCATGTGACTCTTGATCTCAGGGTCATGAGTTTGAGCCCTATGTTGGGTATAGAGATTACTTAAATAAACTTTAAAAATAATAATAATAATAATATGGTCGCCTGGGTGGCTCAGTCCGTTGAGCATCTGACTTTGGCTTAGGTCATGATCTCGTGGTTTGTGGGTTTAAGCCCCACGTTGGGCTTTGTGCTGACAGTGCAGAGCCTGGTTGGGATTCTCTCTCTCCACCCCTCCTCCACTTGTGCTTTCTCTCTCAAAATAAATAAAATATAGTAATAATAATTTAAAAAATTAAAAGTTGAGTAAACCTGCTTTGGGAGTCCAGAGGATTTTCCCCAATTCCTATAACTCTAAAATTATAAATTTCATTATCTTGGCCCCACGTACCCCAAATCCTCATGCAGAGCAACTGGAGCAGCTCTAATTTTGTTTTCTGTCTTTGCCACTTTTCAGTTGATTAAAGCAGTCAACTACTTCAAGAAAAAACAAGTTAGAACACTCTCATGAAAGATAAGAATGTTTTTTAAAAACGGAACATACTGGGGCGCCTGGGTGGCTCAGTCAGTTGAGCATCTGACTCTTGATTTCAGTTCAGGTCATAATAATTCCAGGGTCGTGGGATCGAGCCCCATGTCAGGCTCCATGCTGAGTGTGGAGCCTGCTTAGGATTTGCCCCCTTCCTCCCCCCGCCACCCTTTTAAATAGATAGATAGATAGATAGTAAAATGCTATACTATCGCAAACTAAAGATAACTAATAACACTTAAAGTTTCTTTTAATGTGATTGATAGTCACCTACATCCTTCTAATAGGCTTATTGCTTTTGTAATTTTATTTCTCTACTTGGCAGTTGACAATGACACACCAGTTACTCTGGGGGTATATCTTACCAAGAAGGAACAGAAGAAACTTCGAAGGCAAACAAGGAGGGAAGCACAGAAGGAACTACAAGAGAAAGTCAGGCTAGGCCTGATGCCTCCTCCAGAACCCAAAGGTACATATCTTAGAGGCAGGGATGAAAGGGTGTTAAGTTTATCTGTGTAATTCCAGAGGAACTTTTGCATCTCTTGATATTTGAGTGCTTTCTGTTTCTCAGAATCATTCATTGGTTATTTTCTTCCTTTCCTAAATTTTCTACAATCTGGCTAAGACAGGTCAACATAGGGGTGCTTGGCTGGCTCAGTCAGTAGAGTATGCAACTCTTGATCTTGCGGTTGTGAGTTCGAGCCCCATGTTGAGTGTAGAGATTACTTAATAATAAAATCTTAGGGGTGCCTGGTTGGTTCAGTCAGTTAAGTATCCAACTTCGGCTCAAGTCATGATCTCATGGTTCGTGAGTTCAAACCCCGCATTTGGCTCTCTGCTGTCAGCACAGAGCCTGCTTTGGATCCTCTGTCTCTCTCTGCCCCTCCCCTGCTCACTTGCTCGCTCTCTCTCAAAAATAAAATAAACATTTAAGAAAATAAATAAATAAAATGAAATGTTAAAGACAGATCAACATATTCACTGTAGAGGTCATTTAAAGCTTTTTCTTTTTTAAGTATAAAAATATATCATATTCTGATCTTCCTGAAGGAATAATGGTCTTGAAATTCATGAAGATAATAGTTGCACTGTTTGCACAGTTGTTATGTACGTGATTCTATAGTTGAAAAATGAAAATATTATTAAACCCTCACTCCTGTAGTTTTGTTATCATTCAGTAATATTTTGTGTGAGCACTGATATGTTCAGGATCTTTCACTACATGTTGTGAACAGAGTGAAAAATACCAAAGAAATAAAACTCCTTATCTGTCATAAATTTTCAAGCAGTGTAAATAAATGTATACCAACTATATATATTATGTGACTTTCTACAAATGCTGAGTTCTTTGGATGGGCTTTTCAAGGTAGAGGTTTTTAGAGGAAGTGAGCTTTGAGCAGGGATTTGAAATAGGTAAACAGTTATGAATTGATAGAGAAGAGGTGCCAGGTTATCCCAGCTGGAAATTTAATTTAATCTTCTCTCCACTTGCAGTGAGAATTTCAAATTTGATGCGAGTATTAGGAACAGAAGCTGTTCAAGACCCCACGAAGGTAGAAGCCCATGTCAGAGCTCAGATGGCAAAAAGACAGAAGTAAGTGCCATGGGATTGGGTGGAAACCCAGGGCAAGTACCTTTCCCAGACTCTTCTGGGGGGATCCATATTTGGAGGGAGGGGAGAGTCCTCCGTTGCTCTCTCTTTCCCTCAGCTTTGCCTCTGATCTTCAATGCCTTTCTCACTTGTGGATGTCCTTCCTGTCACGACAGAGCGCATGAAGAGGCCAACGCTGCCCGAAAACTTACAGCAGAACAGAGAAAGGTCAAGAAAATTAAAAAGCTTAAAGAAGACATTTCACAGGGGGTACACATATCTGTATATAGGTAGGTGTCCAAACTGGGCCAGCCTTTCCCTTAGAAATGCCAAAAGTTTTCCAAGTGCTTGAGGCAGAATCACTGTGGTCTAAAGCATTCCTAACATCAATATCTACTCACTTCTAATGACCCCAACATGAATCAGGAGCTAGTTAAAGCTTTTATAATGATGAGGATTAAAGACTTACTCTTCTGTCTCTGGGGGCTTCTCAGTGAACCAGTACTAGTTGTGAAGAATGAATGAGTGAATATACTTGTTGAGACCAAGATGTGAACTAAGGATCATTCATCCTTTGTGGAACAGAAAATACCCTATTTCTCCAGGCAGCATTAAAAGTTTCTTTCTTCAGTAACTATATCCTTATCCTGATGTATTGCAGTAATCCTCTTATTCCCACTCCAAAATATATTTAATATGTTGTAAATATGTTCTACCTTGGTGCTGAATTAATGTTTTCATTTTATTCTTTTATGTTGAGTGCATATGTTCCTTCCATTTTTTAAAACGTGCTAGTGTTTAATAACTCGTTCCTTACTATGAAAGTGATATGAGGATTTTTTTTAATCTAACAATACAGAAGGGCCTTGCTGAACAAGACCCCTACTCTCTGAACCCTTAGTACCACTTATTGTAGGTAATTGCTACTAACAGTTTTTCATGTAGCCTTCTAGAAATTTTCCGTGAGTAGCATTCTGACTACATTATAAGCATCTAGAAGGCAAAGAATTTGTTGATCCTATACTGTCAAGAACAATTAGCTTACACATTTTTTTGGATGATGGTAAATATCTCTTTCCTTAGAGTAAATTTTGATTACCTGGTGTTTATTATAGGGTATATACAGTGCTAGTCTTTGAAGTATAAGACAGTGGAATTACTTCTAGATTCATTGATTTTACCTTTCAAGCATTAGTGTATTTCCTTACTTACTCCGCAGATTTTTGTTTTTAGAGAGAAAACCATTTTGGATCCATCTGTTTGTTTGCCATTCCATTCAGGCAGCTACTGATGCTAACTGAAACAAAAGCCATAACTAAACTTTCCCTTCTCCAGAGTTCGAAATTTGAGCAACCCAGCCAAGAAGTTCAAGATTGAGGCCAATGCTGGGCAACTGTACCTGACAGGGGTGGTGGTACTGCACAAGGATGTCAACGTGGTAGTAGTGGAAGGGGGTGAGTCTGAAAAACTGAAGGAGACTTGTCCCCACACAACCCTAGGCTTTGAAGTGATTAGCATGGTGGGGAGAAAGGAGGAAAAGATAGAGTTTTAGAGCCATACCTGGGTATAATATCCTGGGCCTCTGTTTCTGTGTTTATTGGAGCAAAAGGACCTAAGATGTAGTTCCTGGTATTGCTTCAACTACCACATTAATGGCTGAGTATCAGATGAGCTCAGAGGTTCTTTCTACTTCATCATCATCTACAACTCTGGCAAAATTCTCCTTCTCTGTTTCCAGGCCCCAAGGCCCAGAAGAAATTTAAGCGTCTTATGCTGCATCGGATAAAGTGGGATGAACAGACATCTAACACAAAGGGAGATGGTGAATGGGGGTTAGAGGGGATGGAGTGGGAGGTGGGGTGGTACTCTGTCCATTCATCTACTCCCTCCCACTGACACTTGCTCACACTAGATAATGTTTAGGAATTGTAGAAAAACCCGTTTGGACTGTGAACATGTAGACATTCATGCCTACATATTTATTACGTGATGATGTGCATGTTATTCTTCTCCCTGGCCTTCAGGGTGTTTCTGCCAGCTGCTTTCCCTGTCTGTCCCGATCTGGACACTAGTTATGGGAGTCTATTCAGTTTGTGAAAATTCAGCCAACTATGCACTTTATATGTGCATTGTCTATATTATTTTTTGAAAGAAGTTATTTATTTTTAATGTTTATTTTTGAGAGAGGGACAGACAGCGCACGAGTGGGGGAGGGACAGAGAGAGAGAGAGAGAGAAAGAGAGAGAGAGAGAGGGACAGAATCTGAAGCAGGCTCCAGACTCTGAGTTGTCAGCACAGAACCCTACATGGGGCTCGAACCCACGAACCGTGAGATGATAACCTGAGCCAAAGTTGGACACTCAACTGACTGAGCCACCCAGGCGCCTCTTGAAAGACGTTTTTAAAGGGTTGAAGGCAAAATTATACACACACACACGTATATATACATACATACACATACATACTTTTCATTCTTTTGCCCAATTTTATATATGTATAAAATATATTTGACACCCTTCTGACCATCATTCTTCCATCCATATTCATTCTCCCCTTTGCAGACCTGGGTTAGCATTTAACATGTGCAGACAGTCATACTTTTCTTAATTTTCCTAACTTTGGCCCTTTTATAAAAATTTTGTGTCCTTAGTTAAGATATTTTCATGCCTTACTTAAAGTACACTTTTCACTATAATTGCCCTATATTTTCTTTTGTTTTATAAGTGTTTCTAAGATATTTTCATTTGGTTTATCTGCCCTCCTCCATTAGATCAAACTCCTTAGTAACAGACTCTGTTGTCTTGGCATCTGAGGCCTAGTTTTCAAAGTGCTTAGGACAAGTTTTTATTGTTGATTCCTTGTCTCTATCTCCTTATTCCTGGTATCTGGTGCAGCTCTTGACACTTATTAGGTGCTCAGTAAATGTTGAATTAGTTAGTATCTCTGTTTGGAACTTTCAGTCTGATTTGCAGGAAATAAAGATAACAGAAGACATTTGACCCTGATACAATGGAAAGGGGAACAATATTTTAAAAGAATTGGGGTACACTTGAATACTCTTTGTTTAGAACCTAAATCTTGGTCTCTATGTCTAGAGCAAGATTTAGCTATATTGTCTTTTCCAGATGATGAGGAATCTGATGAGGAAGCTGTGAAGAAAACCAACAAATGTGTACTAGTCTGGGAGGTAGGTGATCTTTTGTTAAACACTGAAGCAGAACTTCAGCTAGTTCCTGGTTGTTTATACTGTTCTAGTGGAGCAAAGGAATGGTAAAACTAAGCAATGATTGATTCCTTAAGTAGTTCATGTTTCCTTTTGGAATTCATTGTTACATGTTCGGCAGCAGATTCTTCCTGACTATATTTTAAATTGATGAGTGTATAGTATATGCCATCGGGGGAAGAGTATGGAAAACTGGTGGCAAGAATATAAATTCTTGACTGAGTTGTTTATTTCACAGTCATGGATATGAGACTTAGAAAGAGGGAGATGAATCACTGGGAATTTTTTTTTTTTTTTTTGTCTGGATAATAGTGAAAGAAGTATTAGACTTAAGAATATAAAGTTAGGAGTCTGGGCATTACCACTTACTAGCTGCTCAAATGGGGCAAGACACTTAATATCAATTACTGTTGGTTTGTCTACAAAAATGTGGATTTTGTTTCCTTTTTCTATTTGTCAGTTTTCTGAGACCAGAATTAGATTATGATGTAATAGTGCTCTGTAAAATACAATTTTTTTATGGTTATAGAGGTCCTTCATCCCTGAAATCTTAATGAACCAATATTAGTTCCTCTTTATTTTCTTTTTTTTTTTAATTTTAAAATTTTTTTTATTTTTTTAAGTAAGCTCTACACCCAACATGCGGCTTGAACTCATGACCCAGAGATCAAGAGTCGTGCGTTCTATCAACTGAGCCAGCCAGGCACCCTGAACCAGTATTAGCTCTGAAGAATAAATGAATGCATATGCTTTTTCAGGCCAAGATGTGAAATAAGGATTGTTCATTGTTTGTGAGCATATAAAATACCATCCTATTTTTCCAGGAAGCATTAAATTTTGTTTTAGTAATTCCTTAACCTAATGTGTTGCAGTAATCCTTTTATTCCCACGCCAAAATACATTTTTTTACATTGTAAATATCTTCTACCTTTGTGTTGAGTTAATGTTTTCATTTTATTCATGTATGTTGAGTGCATGTATATTTTTAATTTAAAAAAAAATTTTTTTAAGTTTATTTATTTTGAGAGAGAAAGAGAGAACACACAAGTGGGTGAGGGGCAGAGGGAGAGAGAGAGAGAGAATCCCACCCTATCGGCACAGAGCCCAACAGGGGGCTCAATCTCACAAATTATGAGATCATGACCTGAGCTGAAATCAAGAGTCCAATGCTCAACCAACAGAGCCACCCCGGGCGCCCCTATCTTTTATTTTTTTAATGCACTCGTTTAGTAACTAGTTCTTTATTATAAAAGTATTATATTATTTCAAAGGTAGTGAATGCCTATTAATTCTAATAACACAGAAGAGCACTTACTGAAATGGTCCCTTTCCAATTTCCCCAGTTCTTTAAGACCACTTTTTATAGGCAATTCTTACTGTTTTTCGTGTATTCTTCTATCTTATCCCAGATTCCTCCAGTTTATTATGCATACAAAATTAGGCTATAATAACTACCTCACCTGCATCCTGGATATTTAATATCCTACCCCCTTCATCTCTTTCAGTTACCTTTGAGAGTCCATAAGAATTGTATCTCAGGTTCAGAAACAAGCCAGGTTCTACTCTAGCTTCTTATTGGAATCTGATCCCTGAAAGCCTCTTGAGATAGCACTTTATGACTTCACTGTTGTTGGTGCCTTGGGTGAGAATGTGGTTACACCCAGTAATGTATCTTTTTCTATTGTAGTTCTCTTCAGGTACCCCCCTCACTGCTCCCATTCCCCTCTTCACCTCACCCTCATATTCTTGTTTGTCAGTGGACCCCAAAGCCTCCTGCTTGTATACAGTCTTACTGGGTCTTGCGGAAAGAGTCCGTTTAGCCTCTGGTTCTTTCCTTAAAGGTCCTCTAGTCGTAGAGGCCTGATGGGCAACTAGGTCATCCCATCTCATCCTCCATAGTCCTTCCTGACTTGCTTTTCCACCGAGGTATCAATCAGAGCACAGACTTTCTCATCCTCCATTCAGTAAAAAAAAAAAAAAAACCAAAAAACCTGAAACCTTTATGCCTATAAATTCATGAAGACTCACAAATATCCAAGGGAATGGAGGTTAAAATAGTTTTTAACATAAAATCACGTTCAACTACATTGCTACACACATGTTATTAGGGTTTAGAAAAGAGTATATAGGGGCGCCTGGGTGGCGCAGTCGGTTAAGCGTCCGACTTCAGCCAGGTCACGATCTCGCGGTCCGGGAGTTTGAGCCCCGCGTCAGGCTCTGGGCTGATGGCTCAGAGCCTGGAGCCTGTTTCCGATTCTGTGTCTCCCTCTCTCTCTGCCCCTCCCCCGTTCATGCTCTGTCTCTCTCTGTCCCAAAAATAAATAAACGTTGAAAAAAAAATTTAAAAAAAAAAAAAAAGAGTATATATTATATCTGATTTACATTAGAAATTGCAGTGTTTTGGGGTGCTTCAGTCAGTTGAGCGTTTGGCTTCAGCTCAGGTCATGATCTTGCAGTTTGTGAGTTTGAGCCCTGTGTCAGGCTCTGTGCCGACAGCTTGGAGCCTGGAGCCTGCTTCAGATTCTCTGTTTCCCTCTCTCTCTGCCCCTCCCCCACTCATACTCTGTTTCTGTCTCTCAAAAAAATGAATGAATGTTAAAAAAATTGAAGAGGGGCGCCTGGGTGGCGCAGTCGGTTAAGCGTCCGACTTCAGCCAGGTCACGATCTCGTGGTCCGTGAGTTCGAGCCCCGCGTCGGGCTCTGGGCTGATGGCTCAGAGCCTGGAGCCTGTTTCCGATTCTGTGTCTCCCTCTCTCTCTGCCCCTCCCCCGTTCATGCTCTGTCTCTCTCTGTCCCAAAAATAAATAAACGTTGAAAAAAAAATTTAAAAAAAATAAAAAAAAAAAAAAAAAAAAAATTGAAGAATTTGGGGTGCCAGCGTGGCCCAGTCGGTTAAGCCTCCAACTTCGGCTCAGGTCATGATCTTGTGGTTTACGGGTTCGAGCCCCGCGTCAGGCTGTGTGCTGACAGACAGCTCAGAGCCTGGAGCCTGCTTTGGATTCTGTGTCTCCCTGTCTCTCTGCTCCTACCCTCTCAACACTCTGTCTCTCTCTATCCTTCAAAAATAAAGATCAAAAAAAATTTTTTTTTAATTAAATTTTTAAAAATTAAAGAATTAAAAAAAAATTGCAGTGTTTTGGGGTGCCTGGCTAGTTTAGTCGGTAGAGCCTGTGACTCTTGATCTCAGGATTGTAGGTTCAAGACCCGTGTTGGATGTAGAGATTATTTAAATAAAAATCTTGGGGCACCTGGGTGGTTCGGTTAAAGCGTCTGACTCTAGATTTCAGCTCAGGTCATAATCTCATGGTTTGTGAGGCTGAGCCCCATGTTAGGCTCTGTGCTGACAGTGCAGATTGTGCTTGGGATTCTCTCTGTCTCCCTACCCTCTCTCTCTCAAAAAATAAATTTAAAAAAACACTTTTTAAAAAAATCTTAAAAGTAAGTAAATCTTTTTTTTTTTTTTTTTAAGTGTTTTTATTATAAATTTTGTCTTTTTCCCAGGGTACAGCCAAAGACCGGAGCTTTGGGGAGATGAAGTTCAAACAGTGCCCTACAGAGAACATGGCTCGAGAGCACTTCAAAAAGCATGGGGCTGAACACTACTGGGACCTTGCTCTGAGTGAATCTGTGTTGGAGTCCACCGACTGAAACTACTGCGAGCCCTTGCCTCTCCTTTCCTGCCTTTGTCTCTTCAGTCCTCTTATTCTACTTCCCAAACCAGTTCCACTTGTGTGTGTGATTTCAGAACTGTGCCAAGCTGACATGGGGACAAAGGGAAAATACCTTACACCCTTCCCCAGTCAGCCTGGTGCCGCCCTTTATTCCCCTCATGTGCATATGATTAAAGAGTTATTTTTAAAGTTGGTATGATATTTTTCACACACTTACAGGTATTGGAGTTTAGGTCTTCAGGTGATCTTTTCTCCTAACTTCTAGCAATTGCTGTGGAAAAAAAATGTTTGTCATTGATATCTATGTATATGTAAATGGATGAATGGAAGGATGAATGGAAGGATGAATGGGAGGATATGTATTTTTGATGTCTAATGGAAATTTCTGACCTCATCTTGGAACAAGTGGGAGTAAGAAATCCTGCTTTCCTGGAGTGGAGTGGAGCCCAAAGTGTTATGGGTGAAAGAGGGTAGGACAAGGAGTATCCATCTGTTAACCTTCAGTAGAGTCACAAGGTAGATTGCCACTGGTCTGGGCTAAGTATTCTGGACAGGAAATCATTTCCTCAGAAGGTGCATAAATGAGAACACGTGTTGTGGTGAAGTGGACACAGAGAGAATCCAAGGAGGATGTTGTGGGTCAGTTTGTAAAATGGAAAAGGATTCAGGAATTTAGCCTATATCCTCTCTTTACTAATTAAAAAAAAAAAAAAAAAAACTTTTTCTAAAAGACAATGTGTAGTTTCCTTTTTCTTTTCCTGGAATCTGACTAGATGTGGTTCTGTTTAAGAACTTAATGTTTCTGGTTTGATTTTAGGAGTATTGAGGTCAGCATAACTATTCATTCAAGTCCTAAATTCTTAGTAGATCTACACTTCCATTTCCTGTTGCCTGTTGAGGGAATGGATCAAACACAGGAGCCATTAGAGCTCCCATAACTTCCTCTAGTTGGAGCTTACCAGGAAATAGTGTTGGAAAATGGATATTTGATCAGAAGTTAAAACATTCTGGGGCAACCTGGCTGGCTCAGTGGGTTGAATGTCCGACTTCAGCTCAGGTCATGATCTCGTGGTTCTGAGTTCAAGCCCTGCATCGGGCTCTGTTCTGACAGCTCCGAGCCTGGAGCCTGCTTTGGCTTCCGTCTCCCTCTCTCTGCCCCTCCCCTGCTCACGATCCTCTGTCTCAAAAAAAAATTAACATTAAGGGGCACCTCAGTGGTTCAGTCAGTTGAGCATCCGACTTCAGCTGAGGTCATGATTTCACGGTTAGTGAGTTTGAGTCCCACATTGGGCTCTGCTGACAGCTTGGAGCCTAGAACCTGCTTTGGATTCTGTGTCTCCCTCTCTCTCTCTGCCCCTCTCCTGCTCTCTCTCTCTCAAAGATAAACATTAAACAAATAAACACTTTAAGAAGTTAAAACATTCTGCATTATAAAATTAACCTTTTTAAAAAATTATGTGTTTGAAGTCCTGGAGTTCCAATTCTAAGGCAGTGTGAGAGAGCTTTAGAATAGAAGAGATGGAAAAAGAAGGGACTGCTAAAGGCCATAAGGAAAGAGTAGTACGATCTCTATTTTAGAGGTAAGTAAATTTTAATCCAGACAGGTGAGGTTAACTATTCCTGGAGCAGGATGAAATCTGAAAAGCTTGCCAGGACTCAGCAATGAACTGGGTGCTTGCTAGTAATCCTCTCTGAATCTGTGAGATTGGAGCTAGAGAATTAAACTCATTTTTGATACTACTTGATTTAAGCAAATCCAGGGGAAAAATTCATTGTTACAGAAATATTTTTGCTTTATTAAATGATTCATCACAATAATGTGTAAGTAGTTTATATACAACTTCGAAAATGTATTTATTTGCATAAGGCCTAAAAGGAATGTTTATACTATAATATACAATTATTCATTGTAAAGTGTAGTGAGACTTAACTGTGCCTTGAACAAGTCTTTAATCTCCCTGTGCCTCAGATGTTTTTTGTTGTTTTTAAATTTTCTTGACACCCCCCCCCCCATATTGTATTCAGCATTGTGTTCAGTAAGCATTGCCTGCTTTACCAGAAAAAAAAAACAAGAGAAAAGTAGATTTTAGAGATGGGGAATCTGAAGCTTAAAGTGAATAAGTAATTTGCCCCAAGATTATGGCTACTAAGTAATTGAGTTTAGTTTGAACCCAGGTTGGTCTGACTGGAGCCCAAACTCTTAGCCCCTACATATGCTGTTTCATTTGTGAAATAAGGTGGTAGGGACAGTTCTTTCAAATGAATGTGATTCCAAGAGTAGTTCCTATCTTGAGATGCTGTTCTCACTTGAAATACATTGTGAACTTAAGTAATTCCTTTCATAATGTTTGAAATTAAGTATATTATCTCCAGTTAATGGCAGTTATTTGTCCTTTAGAATTCTAGGAAGAATTTAAGTCATTTGGAATTTACTATAGAGAATAAAGTGAGATGATCAAGGTAGAAAATAGCTTTCTTGGTTTAAAATGTGAATATAAAGTAACTGGACTGATTTCTCTTCCATGTATGTGGCTTATTTTGATGAATTTCCAGAAATATCTTGGAGGAAAGTCAGTATCTTTGGAATATAGATATCCAATAATTATTTTGAATAAGACAATTCAGTAATAACGCTGTTGAGCATTTTACAATTTTCAAGGTACTTTTGCATGTTACTCAATGCAATATTCCTGGAGGTAAGAAAATACAGATAATTTCAGGGCAGAAAATGTTATTGCACAAAGGAGAAATTCCATCCAGTTGGAATGATCAGGGAAGTTTTCATGAAAGAGAATTTAAAATAGCTCTTGAAAGATGGGTAGGATTTTGATAACAGAAGAGGACACTTTAGGCATAAAGAACAGAATTAATTATAAATAGAAAATGACAGGATATATTTAAGGCAAAGAACAGTTTGGAGCCCAAGGAACCACGGAGGGAAGGCATTTGAGATAATATTGGAACATTAGATTGGAACCATTGTAGAGCATCTTAAAAGTCACGGCTCTTACTTGATAAGTAACAAGGAACACTTTTTTTGTTTTGTTTTGAGCGGAGGGAAATTAAGATGTTCATCTGGTAATAGTGCATAAGCTGAAGAGCTAGACTGGAAAACTTTTTGCAATGCTATTGATGTATAATTTATTAGGATGGTAATGATAACTGTTAGGAAGAAGGCCAAGGGAATGGAAAAGGAACTCATTCAAGAGATTTCTATGTAAAAGTCTATTGGATTGATAACTAGATGGAAGGGGTGGAATCAAAGATAAGTAGGATATCCAGCTAAAATATGTCTGAATGCAGGTTATAAAATTTAATCTTTAGGAGAGGATAAGGAGAAATGACAAAAGGGCTAAAAATGGAACTTTGGCAAACACAGGATGAGAAAACTAGCAATGGGCAGAGAAAGCCATTAGTAGAGTCTGATTAAGGATTGTACATGTAACAAAAGCAAAAGGAAATTCATTTTAAGAAAGGTTTAAGTGTTGGGGCACTGGGGTGGCTCAGTCGGTTAAGTGTCGGACTCTTGATTTCAGCTCAGGTCATGATCTTGCAGTTCATGGGATTGAGCCCTGTGCTGTTAGCTCAGAGCCCATTGGGATTCTCATTCTTCCTCTCTCTGCCCCTCCCCATGTTCGCTACCTCGCTCTCTCGCTCTCAAAATAAGTAAACATTTTTTTAAAAACAAAGTTTCAGGAGCACTTGGGTGGCCCAGTCGGTTAAGCGTCTGACTTCAGCTCAGGTCACGATCTCGCGGTTCTGAGGTTGAGCCCTGCATCCGACACTGTGCTGACAGCTCGGAGCCTGGAGCCTGCTTTGGATTCTGTGTCTCCCTCTCTCTCTGCTCCTCCCTCTGCTCACACTCGGTCTCTCAAAAATAAACATTAAAAAATTAAAATTAAAAAAAAAGAAATGTTTGGGGTGCCTGGGTGGCTCAATTGGTTAAGGTCTGACTTCAGCTCAGGTTGTGATCTCACAGTTATGAGTTCCAGCCCCACATCAGGCTCTGTGCTAGCAGTGCAGAGACTGCTTGAGATTCTCTCTTACCCTCCCTTTCTGCCCCTCCCCCACTTGCACTCATTCTCTCAAAATAAACTTAAAAAAAATGTTTAAGTGTAATAACAGATGACATAATCATCAAACTTTTACTAACCCAGGCACTACTCTAAGCATTCTACATGCGTTAACATATTTAATAATTATAACATCACAGAGGTTAAATTTATCTAAAATTCCTGCTGGTAAGTGGCATAGCCTGAATTTCAGCAGTCTGGTTCTAGAGGTCTTGCTCTTTTAAATTTTTTGGGGTTTTTTTATGTTTGTTTATTTTTGAGAGAGAGACATAGAGCACAAACAGGGGAGGGGCAGAGAGAGAGAGAATCTGAAGCAGGTTCCAGGCTCCAAGCTGTCAGCACAAACTCCCAAACCGTGAGATCATGACCTGAGCTGAAGTCGAACACCCAACCGACTGAGCCACCGAGGCGTCCCTAGAGGTCTTTCTCTCAACTATTACACTTTCTAAGAGAAAAGGGAAAGGTGAAGCCTATAAATAATGCACCAGAATTGGCAGTTAACAGATTATTAGCTTTTTAAGAGGGTGTTTCCTCAGGACTTACTATAGTACACACCTATGTCACTGAGAAAAGAAGCAACTGAAGAGAATTTCTGTACATTCTCACCAACAAATCTACCTACAATCTCTACTAGATTACTTACGTTCCCATTACAAGAAAGGAACTGTCTGTGGAACTATCTACTCAAGGAAACCAATCCAGTAATTGTCCCGTCTCTATCCTGTTTCAATAATTAATCCTCAATTTTTCATTTGCATCGGCTACAATTATTTCCCATCTTAGAAAAAGAACCCCTTGATTTCACATTTCCCTGCAGCTTCAGCTCCATTTCTCTGCTTTCATATTTTTTATATTTTTTAAATATTTTATTTTTTTAAAGTAGGCTCCATACCTAACGTGGGATTTGAACTTACACCTTGAGATCAAGAGTCACATGCTCCACTAACTGAACCAGCCAGGCACTCCCCCCCACCCCCCATTTTATTTCTTGAAAGAGCTGTCTATACAGGATATTTCCACTTCTCCCATTCTCTCTAGAACCTTCTATCACTTCACTTCCTGGAAACAGCCCTTGTCAAGATGACTATGATGCCAGGGCACCTGGGTGTCTCAGTCGGTTGAGCGTCTGACTTTGGCTCAGGTCATGATGTCACAGTTTATGGATTGGAACCCATGTCAGGCTTTGTGCTGACAGCCTGCTTTGTAGTCTCTGTCTCCCTCTCTCCACCCCTCCCCTGCTCACACATTTTCTCTCTCTCTCAAAAATAAACATTAAAAAAAAAAAAACTAAAAAAAAGATCACTCTGTTGCCAAATCCCGTGGTTATCTCAGTCTTCAGGCAACCTACACAGCGACATCTGACACAATTGATTAGTCCTTCCTTCTTGACAAATTTTCATTGCTTCTTTCAGAACATTATTCTCTGAGTTCTCCTTTCACTAGTCATTCCTTTTCAATATCCTTTGCAAGTTGTTCCTTATATCTTAGTCCTTGGACTTCTTTTCTTATCTATACTTATTCATTTCCTAGGCAACCTTACCCATCTCATGGCTTTAATACTCACAATTCTTTACTTTTTTCTTTTTAATACTGACATTTCTTTAAAGTTTTGTTTGCTTGCTTGTTTACTTATTTTAGTAATTGCTACCCTCAACATGGGGCTCACACTCACAACCTTGAGATTAAGAGTTACATGCTCTTCTTGCCAGTCAGCCCTAAATACTGCCTATTTTTTTTTTAGGGCAACATGCAGGCTTTATTAAACAAAAGTAAAAGGCAAAGTCAAATATTAAGAGAAAAACTGACTAGAAAAAAGTGTATCTTAAACACCTTACAGTAACCTACTTGCAGTTGGATTTAACTGAGCTCTGTTGCTGTGAAGAATACAGCTCATGAACATATATGAAAGAACAATTTGTACATTTTTCAAGTATTCACTGAACACTACTTTATGTACACAGATATATTACATTTGAAAAAGATTTATTGGATGGTCCCTAGATATACTTCATAATTTTTATTAATCTTTTGGAAGAGGTCGTCTAAAGAGAAGAGAATATTCTGGCTCATGAATCATGTAATGAAGCCAGCCTATACTCTGTTGGTCACCCAAGTCTCATCTACTCCTTTTCTGAAATCAGATGGATGTTTAGTACTTGTTTGGAAAGTTCCCTGGGTAGCATGACATGCTAGGTCACTACTTTATCATAGAAGGATACAACTCAGGAACAGCCAGATGAAGAGATGCACAGGGCCAGGTATGGGGAAGGGCATGGAGCTTCTAGGCCCTCTCTGGCTGCCTGTCTCCAAATTATGAGCTCACCAACCCAGAAGCTCCAATACTGAAAATTCTTAAATTTATGTTTCCTACCCAGATCTTCCTTGTGAACTTCAGACTCATATATCTAGTGCCATTTATGTATCTGATATCTCAAACTCAAGCTTCCATAACTGAAATCCTGATTCCTACTCATTTCTCACAGGACTGCTTCTCCCGCTTTCTTCTTCTGGTCCATCTGAGAAAGTGGCAACTCCGTTCTTCTAGTTCATGCATTTTCAAGGTTCTTTTTTTTTTTTTTTTTTTTTAATATTTATTTATTGGGGAGGGGGGTGGTGGAAGAGGGGCAGAGAGAGAGGGATAAAGAGAATCCTAAGCAGGCTTTGCTCAATCTCATTAACTGTGAGATCATGACCTGAGCTGAAACCAAGAGCTGGATGCTGAACCAACTGAGCCAACCAGCTGCCCCATATTTCATGTATTTTCAATGGGGGCAATGTCACCCCACAAAAGAGAGGAATGCAGTTCTTGGACAATGAGGAATTTTTAGATACTACAGTGGTTTGTAAATCCGTAAAATCCAAACATACACAACACATTCATTTTTTTTTAAGTTTTTATTCATTTAAGTAATCTCTACACCCAATGTGGGGCTCAAACTCATGACCCTTAGTTCAAGAGTTGCACACTCTTCCAACTGAGGCAGCCAGGCACCTCAAAGATTTTAGTACTTCCTAACTCTGTATTGAATAAAACATGCAGCACATAAACAGATATACAGTGCATCTGGGCATTAAAATTCAATGGGGACTGAGAGATTAGGGAAAAAAATGTAAAAAGGATCTTTAGGGGCAACGATAATGCAAAAGGCTGAGAAACACAGTTGTAGTTGCTCAGCTCACAACCCCCAGTGCCTGCCATACTTGGCTCGTTTTTCTCATACTCTCCTTAAATCCAATGAGCAATTCTTTTGGCTCTACCTTCAAAATATGTCCACGATCTGACACCACTTCTCATTATCTTTTTGCTACCCCTTTTGTGCAAGCCATCATTTCCTTGTCTGGATTATTTCAACAGCCTCCTTGACTCGTGGCCCTTAAATCTATTATCAACATAGCAACCAGTTAAAAAGATTGCCGTGTAACTTTTCTGTTTAAAACTCCTCTGCATAGAACCGCTCCCCAACTCAAAATTAAAAGCCAAAATCCTTACAATGCCCTGCAAAGCCTTATATGAACTCTCTCCCTTCACCTCAGACCTCATGTTCTACCTCTCTTGCTCTTCTCGAGCCACACTAGCCTCCTTGTTCTTCCTCGAATATGTCGAGACATTTATAGTTTTAGGTCCTTTGCACTTGGGTGTTACCTCTGCCAGTATGTTCTTCTCTACCTTCCCCATACCTGCTTGGTTGCCTTATTTTCAGCATTCAGATAAAGTGTCTCTTCCTTCCAGAAGCCTTCCTGGATCACCAAAACATTTCCCTTCCCCTATAGGATCACACACACAATATCCTCTCTTCCTTACTGCTTCATACTTCTTCATAGAAGTTATTACTTCCTGATATATATTTGTTTATGGTCTCCTGCTACTAAGTCCCACAGGGAGGGGATTTTTTTTGTTTTGCTGTTTTACTCCTCCATATCTAGAACTGTACTTGGCACAAAACGTTCAGCTTTTTGTTCAATCAGTATGAGCTTCAATCAATATGTTCAATCAATATGAGCTTCACAAAACAGGTTCCCTGCCTCAAGAAACGTTGAGTCCACTGGGTAGAGGTAAAAGACATAAAATACAATAATTGCATGTGCTCAGTGGGACACAGGAGCCTCCAAAATCTGCCCAGAGGATTTATGTACGCAGATACATGGAATGCTTAATCGAGGTTGTGCTAATTTATAATACAATAGACAGCCAAGGCTCTTATAAACTATAATGTATTAGGCAATTGTGAGATTATTATAATTGGCAAAGGTGAGATCACATCTTGCCTATTATTACTTCCTCGTCTCGAAAAATTTACGGGGAATTTACTTCATTTACTTCCTCTTTAAGCCAAAAAGCCTACTGGCTGTGAATGGTATCGTCCAAAGGGAGTGTAAAATATTGTTTGGTCTGGGAGTCTGCGTAGCGAAGGGCTCGCTGGGGCTGGCGCATGCGCATCTTTCAAGGCACGGCAAGATGGCTGCCAGCCACTTTGTCGCGCGTCGGTGCCCCGAGGAGTTAGCGGTGGCGGCGGCAGCAGCTGCCAGAGAGTAACAGTGGCCTTTGACCGGTGGGAATTTTACGGCCTGCTGTGTGAGCTGGACAGCCCCAGGAGGGAGACTTTGCTAGGAAGCAAAAGGCGGGGCGGAGCGGTGAAGCCCCTCCCCCAACCTCTCCTTAGTTTGACCAACTCCCTCACCCTCCTGCGTTCTTCCTCCTAGCTCGCTACACGCTGATCTGCTGCGCAAGCGCACAAATAATCGAAGAGCCTTCTTGGCCCTTGGGGCTTGCGGGCTTCTGCGCGCGCTTCTCGTTCTTGCCCTTGGATTGGTCAGATTGCCCCGCCATCACGCCTCCCTCTGCTTTCTAGGTTGAGAAGGAAGCGGGGAGGCGGGGCTAAGCAGCGCGTGCGCGATACTGTTGCTGTCCCTTTGCTGCTATTGCGTTGCAAAAAAAATCCTGACTAGGTAGCCTTGGGCCTTTTCTGTGCTAGAAGATCTAAAGGAGAAAGATTTCTGCAACTGAAGGGGCAATCGGGTAGTATTAAATTTGAGATATTAACGCCTACCCTTACAGGAGTGTGTGTGGCGTTGGAGTGGGGAAGAGCCTTAGCTTTGAGAGCCGAAGAGTGTAAAACCATTAATTTCGGGGCCAGGCGTTTTGAAAGGCTTCGCAGGACCTTGTTTTCTGCGTAATTCTTCCGTTATTATTGACTGGTTCAAACACAACCCCTTGAACAATTCTGATAAACCTTTGATACCCGCAGCCCCTCCTTCCAGCGTGTAGGAGCCGCCAGCGTGCCCGGCAGCTGGTCCTCCCGTCCTACCTCTCGAAGAGCCTAGCGCGTGCACCATCCCCACCCCCTGGCCTCCCTCCCCACCTACGGCCTTCACGCACTCGCAGTGATTGTTTTGCCCGCTCCCGCCGCCGCCGGCGCGGCCGCCAGAGGAGCAGCAGCGCTTGTGCAAACCGGGAAGATGGCGGCCGGCGGCGGCGGAGGCAGCAGTAAGGCCTCCTCCTCGTCGGCCTCTTCGGCAGGGGCTCTGGAGTCCTCGTTGGATCGAAAATTCCAGTCGGTAACCAACACCATGGAATCTATTCAAGGCCTGTCGTCTTGGTGTATAGAGAACAAGAAACACCACACTACTATCGTCTACCATTGGATGAAGTGGCTCCGGAGATGTGAGTGTTGGGGGTGCCTAGGGAAGGGAAGACTGGGGAAATGGAAGGAAATCCTTCTCTAAACGCCTGGGGTTTTCCCACGGAGTCACTGCATTCGGTTGGCGTTATTCACGTTCAAGCTTTGACGCGAGTGTTCCCAAGCCCAGACTCCATTCCCAGCCAGGGTTGCCCTGAACTGCAGGAAGCTCATCATTTCTTGGATTTTTTTACTAGCTGCTGACTTGGTGTGTGTGACCTTGGGCCCTTGGGCCTAGATCTTTCGAGATGTAGGTATTACTTCTTTTCGGAGCCTTGTGAGTACTGTTAGCTTTACTGAACCTTCGCGGAAATTGTCGCGTCCGTTTGTTTCTCATAGGCCTTGACGTGCAAATGGTTTTCCTGATGATAGACAAGCTTTGGTTTAAGCAGTAGCAAACCCACGTACTTGGTTGGCATGTGTTGGACCACTCTATTTTACGTTGACCTAAAATTCGTGATGTGTAATAAGAAGGGCCTTACTTGGGTGAATGTTGAGAAGTAACACGAGCTCCACGTAGAGCTGAGAGGACCACCTGGGAGGGTTCCCTGTACCCGTGTTAGCTGCAAATAAAATACGGGTTTCTTGATACCAGAAATAACTGTAGTCAGTGTCATCACTGATGCCTTAAAATATAAAAAAATGTCCGGCTATTTTTCAGCACCTGTAATGCCTTTTTAAAGAAATGAGTTTGGTGTCCTAGGTAATCAAAACAGGAAATCAAGAAATGTGCTTTTTAAATATGTAGTACTTTTTTTTTTTTCCCCAGTGACTGCTTTTTTGTCTCTTTGGGGGATTTTTTCCCACTTTGCTGCTTTACTACAGAAAAGGAAGTATATTAAACTGTCAGGAAGCATGGATTGTCAGCAAAACATTTCAAATCTTTTAGGAGTAAGTGTGAAGTCACTGTTGCTTCCGGCTGAGAAGAGAGTGAGGGTTAACCCTAATGCCATATATATCTATTTGACTTTTAGGTCTTTTGTTGCTTCTTGTCTGTGGCATGTCACCAGTGAGACCCATCTTCTAGTTACTCTTCTTATTCCACTTCTGCCATTGCCCCTGTAATGTTTGGATTTGTATTTACCTTTTAGGGAACAGATGGATAAAACTTATGAAATCATAGGCCCCAGTCTTCAGACCATTTGTGTATATAAAGTTATTGTTGGTAGAGATGTCTTGTGGTTCTTTGAATAACATATGCCAGAAAGGTTGTAGAACCAAGACAAGATTACCTAGATTTACTAATAGATCAAAGTTACTTTCTTTCCAAGAAGTAAAGTTAGAACATACGATAACAGGCATCATCAAAGACTCTCATCTGCTATCTGCCCAGTCCTTTATTGTCATTTACAATATCTCATTATACTTTAAAATATCTACAATACTTTAAAATATTTACAATATCTCATTATACCTTAAAATAACCCTAAGAGGGGCGCCTGGGTGGCTCAGTCTGTTGAGCTTCCGACTTCGGCTCAGGTCATAATCTCACGGTCTGTGAGTTCGAGCCCTGCATCGGGCTCTAGTCTGACAGCTCAGAGCCTGGAGCCTGCTTCGGATTCTGTGTCTCCCTCTCTCTCTGACCCTCCCCCGATCATGCGCGGTCTCTCTCTCTGTCAAAAATAAATAAACATTAAAAAAAAATTAAAAAAAAGTAACCCTAAGAGGTAGATTTTTTTTTAAATCATTGATTTCAGGTAGTGAAACTTAAGGCTCAGCAAGTAAATTCCTTAATGTTACACAGAAAAAGGGTGGAGTTAGGATTTTACTCTACAAATACCAGATGACAATGGCCACATTTAACTTTGTAAAATAATGTTTTCAAGATTAAAAAAAAAAAAAAAGATTAGTCTTTCATGTATTTGGTTCACCAGTGGTAGCAAGTGCTCACGTGAGTTTGAGAATATATTCTCTTGTTTTAAACCATTTTTACTAAGTTATACAAGCATTTAACATTCCCTACCTTTGAGCTCTGGTGTTTTAACTGTATGGTTACATTATTTGCAAGAATAGGTTGACCCCCATCCCTGCCTTGTGGGATTTCAAATGACAATTAGAATTTTTTTCCTAGTTAGCAATAATAAGATATAATGAAGCCAGAATTTTTCTGCCTCTACTTTGTTGATATTTTGCCTAAGCTTATTTCCCTAGTTGATGTCTTGAGTGAAAAAAATGATTGCTCTAGGAAAACAACACTTCATTTGAAGTGTATTATATATAGTTTATACAGTTAAATGCTTTTGGCTTTCTAAAAACTTGATTTTTTTTTTCCTAGTGGAATGGAACTTTCTAAAATGGTTAAGGGTATTTATAGTCCTTTTGTGTTTACATTTAATGAACATCATTCATCTCAATGTAAGTAAAGCCTTTTGAGAGAAATATTCAGGAGAGTGATGAAGGGCCCAGTGAAAATAGTTTATGCATTGGGCCTCGTTTAGTTTCATATTTCTTTACAGTTGAGATTCTTTTAGAGTTTGGTTTCTAAGTGTACTTTCGGCAAATTTGTGAAGTAAGTACCTGGCATTCCCGGCCTTTCTGTCCGTTTTCCTGATGTCACTTTCGCTTCTCTTTTTTGTTCTGGCATCCATTTATTATTTACTAATTTGTGTTTAGTGTTCAGTGTGAATTTAAGGAACTGTTAGATCTTCCAAAGATATTTTCATTTGATCCTGTGTTTCATAACATGTTGACAGGCTTTTGTTCATTTTAAAGGAACTAATTCAGAGAAAGCAAGCAGACTTCTTTTTTTTAATTTTTTGATTAAAAAAATTTTTTTTTAATGTTTATTTTTGAGAGAGACAGAGACAGAATGCGAGTGAGTTAGGGGCAGGGAGAGAGGGAGACACAGAAGCAGAAGCAGGCTCCAGGCTCTGAGATGTCAGCACAGAGCCCGACGCAGGGCTCGAACTCACAAGCTGTGACATCATGACCTGAACCAAAGTCGGATGCTGAACTGACTGAGTCACCCATTCGCCCCACAAGCAGGCTTCTTGAAGATGGGTTCTAACTGATTTTATTCAGGCTTCTTTTAATTTGTCTGGCTGAAATATTCATTGTCATCATATTTTTTAAAAGATTTTTTTATTTTTTTATTTTTAAGTAATCTTTATATCCACTGCTGGGCTTGAACTTAGAATCCCAAGATCAAGAGTCACATGCTTCACTGACTGAGCCAGCCAGGCACTGCCATTGCTGTCATTTTTAAAAGTGGTCTTTCTGTAGTATAAACAGATGTCATTCCCGTGCTTCAGAATCCTCCAGTGATATCCCATTGCAACAGGTTAAGATCTAAACTACTTTTACTATGGTCTGCAAAGTTCCTACAACATCTGTCCTGTCTACTACCTTTCAGGCTTCTTCCAGTTCTGTTTCCTCATCATTTAGATTCAACCTCATATATTACTTTTTCAGAAAGGCCTTTCCTAAATGACCTTATTTCAGGGGGTCCCTTCAGTTGCTTTCTATCACTTCACTTATTTTCAGTATATGAAATTACCATGTTTATTTGTTTACATGCTTATTGTTTCTCTTCTCCCACCAGATGACAGGGCTAGGTCTTTGCTGCTGTATCCCCAAGCAACTAGAACAGTGTTTGGCACAAAGTAAGCAATCAGTAAATATTTGCCAATGTAATTTTGTGTACTAATCAATCAAGAACTTGAATTTTTTTAATTTCTGTTTATCAGAAAGAAATATTTATAACTTAGTGAAAGAAAGGATAGATACGGTTGTCAGCAGGTTCAAGATAATAGCTCTTTTTGGACTTGATGTGCAGTTGACCAGATTACCATTTCTTTACTTCATTTGTCCCTCCTGTTTTTAATATTAAATAGGAGTCAATGTGGAAAAGTAGAAAAAGGCGTAATTTAGAATTAGACCTAGATTCATATCTTAATTCCTTCACTTAATACCTGACTCCACACTTAAATTGTGAGCCCCAATTTGTGATCTGTAAGTAGAGGTAGTAACTATCTCTCATAGAATTGCTATCTAGGTTTTGGAAGGTAATATATGTATTTTAGCATAGGTAAAAAAAATCCAAATTATTTATTATGATAATAATGGTGCAGATGGTCTTAAAATCCTGAGTATTCAGAATAATTACAGCAGAGTTTTGTTTTGGGTATGGTCCTGGAAATTACGTTCCCAGTTAAAGCCAAATGGATTGGACTCTGTAGTGTATTAGCAAGTGCTCTGAAGAACTAGTGGAAATTATTATGTTCATGATAGTTCCATATTGTTTTGTTTTGTTTTTTCATGTTTATTTATTTTTGAGATGGAGGCTAGGAGCGCAGAGCCTGATGCCAGGCTTGAACTCACAAACCCAGAGATCGTGACCTGAGCTGAAGTCAGATGCTTAATAGATTGAGCCACTCAGGCACCCCCATATTGTCTTGTTTTTAACCATTGAATGGGTTGGCCTGTTTTGAAGAAAAGGTGGATATAGGAAAGTAGAATCGGTTGTAGAGCAGAAAATCTGTTAAGAATAACCTTCAGCTAATTTTATTTTTAATTTTTTAATGTTTATTTTTGAGAGAGAGAGACCCAGTGTGAGTGGGGGAGGGGCAGAGAGAGAGGGAAACACAGAATCCCAAGCAAGCTCCAGATTCTGAGCTGTCAGCACAGAGCCCGACGTAGGGCTTGAACTCAGGAAAGGTGAGATCAGGACCTGAGCTGAAGTAGGACACTTCACCGACCAAGCCACCCAGGTGCCCCTCCCTTCAGCTATTTTTGATATAAACTTTAAATATTTACACCCCACTCCTAACCTTCTGCTAATTAATATACTTCAGTAGTTATCAACTTAATGGCCAGTCTTTTTTTCTTCTACCCCTCTTTTTCCCCCTCCACTTCATTTGAAGGAACTCTCAGTACAATATAGTCCTCTCCAGTGCCCCTCCCCCCCCCCCCAGGAGAAGCTGTTGTATAAACATGGGCTAGCAAAAAAAAAAAAAAAAAAAATCTCTTTCTACAGGATTAAGTTGTTGCAGAGAATTTGCAAAGTGCAGTTACCATTTTTGATTTATGGCAATGGTTTGTCAGTTTGGGTCTCAGGATCCTTAGATGGACCATGAAAGTGGTGATAATTTTATACTTTTATCAAGTGCTTACTATGTGCCAGGCACCTTTCCTAGCATTTTACACATATTAATTAATTCAGTCCTTACAATGCTTTGAAGTAGGTATTGTTATGATCCCATTTTACAGATGAGAAAACAGAGACACTAAGAGATCGAGTAATTTAACAGAGCTAGTAAGTGGTGGAGCCAGGATTCCAGGCATTCAGGGTTTTAGAATATACACTCTTAGCCACCGTACTATACAGCCTTTCTGATTTATAAAATATTTTCTACCATGAAGTAAACTTTTGATTACTTGCTTATTTATTCAATATTAGGCAATATAGATTAACCAGAATATTTAGATTTTAAGTCTTTGTGTGTTTTTTTTTAAGTTTATTTATTTTGAAAGAAAGAGAGCACACGTGTGCGGGGAGGGGCAGAGAGCGAGAGAGCGAGAACGAGTCAGATGCTTAACTGACTGAGCCACCCAGGCACCCCAAAACTGATAATCTTATGTGGATTTTGAGTTCTGATAGGCATTTATGTTTTCATTTAATATAGAATGGAAAGACAAGTTGAACATGTTAGCTGTGAAAGCTGACTACTGGATAAAAATCTCTAAATGTGAGGTGCATTTGGATTAAATAATAAAGCAGGGTTTTTTTTTTGTTGTTTTTTTGTTTTGTTTTGTTTTTTTAAAGTAATCTCTGTGCCCAGTGTGGGGCTTGAATTCACAGCCCCAAGATCAAGAGTCTCATGCTGTACTGACTGAGCCAGCCATGTGCCCCATAAAAGACTTTTCTTGACAAAAAGTTTGGGGTGCAGTACTGGTCAGTGGGGAGTGCAGTTTGCTGTCTTATATTTAATAATTGCACAAATCTAAAGGTCTGGGGCCATTTCTGCAGGTTTGGCTTCTGAAAGCCTTTTAATTACCTATCATATATATACAAAAGAGTAATGCAGGTGAACTAGATACAGATTCTAACTTTGAGCATCAAGATGAATTTTGCTTATAAGTCCCTAGTTTCCATTCAGTTACTATTATTATTATTTTTTTAAGTTTATTTTGAGAGAGACAGCACAAGCAGGGCAGGGAGGGTCGGAAGTGGACTCTGTGCTGGCAGCAGAGAGCCTGATGTGGGCTTGAACCTACGAACCGTGACATCATGACCTGAGCCGAAGTCAGACACTTAACCGACTGAGCCACTCAGGCGCCCCTAGATTCATAGTTCTTTTAACAAGTATTTGTGGAATACCTGTTGTACCAGGCACTGGGGATTCAGCGGTGAGCAGAATGGAGAAAAAATTTTGCCCTCACAGAGCTTATACTCCGTTAAGGGGAGAAACAAACAAAATAAGTAAAATATTAAATGTATTAGAAGGTAAAAATATTAGAAGTGCTGTAGAGAAATGTAAAGCAGGGAAGAGAAATACAGAGTGTTATAGGAGTTTGCAGTTTTAAATTAGGTGGTAAGAGAAGGCCTCCCTGGGAAAGTGACATTTGAGCAGAGAGATGAGGTGGTAAGCAACATAGATAAAGTGTGAGGGGAGGATGTTCCAACACAGAGTGCAGACAAATACAAAGGTCCTGAGGTTAGAGTGTGCCTGGCAAGTTTAAGGAAGACAAGAAAGTTTTTGTAGCTGGCAAGGAGTAGTAGCAGATGAATTCAGAGATTATGGTGGGTGGTGGTGGGAGATGGGGCATATCACAAAGTTTTATAGCTACTGTAAGGATTTGGCTTTCTTTCTGAAGGAGATGGGGAGCTATTTGAGCAGAGGAGTATTGTGACTTGATTTTTTTTTTTTTAAGTAAGCTCTAGGCCTGATGTCAGGCTTGAACTCAAGACCCTGTGAGGTCAAGAGTTGCATGCTCTACTGACCGAGCCAGCCAGGCACCCCATGATTTATGTTTTTAAAAGGTCATTCTGGTTGTTGCAGAAACAAGGGGCACTAGTTAGGTGACTATTGTACTTACCTGGGGTAAGATGTTGGTGGCTTGGACCAGGTTATGGCCTGTGGAAGTGATAAGAAGTAATTGAATTCTGATCTATTTTGAATGTAGATCTAACTAGATTTCTAGATGAATTAAATGTAGAGTAAGAGAGGAAAATAATCAAGAATGACTCTGGGTTTTTGCCTGACTAGAAGGAGTTGGTATTTATTAATATGGGGAAGGCTCAAGTGGAGCAGATTTTGGGAGGAAGATCAGAAACTTAGTTTTGAGTGTTAGGTTTCAGTTGTCCACATTTTAAAATATCTTTATTGGGGCACCTCGGTGGCTCAGTCAGTTGAGCGTCTGGCTTCGGCTTAGGTTGTGATCTCACAGCTTGTGAGTTCGAGCCCCGCATCGGACTCTGTGTTGACAGCTCAGAGCCTGGAACCTGCTTCAGACTCTGTGTCTCCCTTTCTCCTTCTCTCTCTCTCTGCCCCTCCCTGCTAGCGCTCTGTCTCCCCCAAAAATAATAAACTTAAAAAAAAATCTTTATTGAGATATAATTCACAAATATAATATTCATTCACTTAAATTGTACAATTTAATGTTTTCAGTATATTCAGAGTTGTGCAGCAGTTACCACATGGAGGCTGTTTAGTGTGTAGACTATCTTTGGAGCCATGAGACTGGAAGAGATCTACATGGGAGTTAAGTGTAGATAGGTAGGTGTAGTAAGGTAAAGTGTAGATAGAGAAGAAGCCAGTAGAGAAGGCGGCTCTGGAGCACTCAGTATTTTAGATACCTCTTTCTGCTTATTTGGTCTAATGTGTTCTTGGCTTAGGTTCTTTTTGAGGTTCAAGGTAAACTTTATTTCAGTGTCCTAAAGAAGTAATAAATCTATTTTGAGCTCTTCAATGTTTCTACTCTTGGTTTAGGCTAAATGGCAGTTCTGAATTAGTTAGACAGTAGCTGTGTCATAATTACCAACTCTAAAATTATTGCATAACTGCCTTTCTCCTTCCCCTTTGGATGCCTAGGTCACTTTTTCTTCATTCCATGGCCCTAAATTCAGAGAGATATAGATAATATTTTCCGTGTTTCCTGACACTATTTCAAAACATGAACTGCCTAATTAGGATATCTAATTATTGTAATGGTATGTACTAAACAACGTCTCTTACTTGGATTATGAGACTTTACACTCAGTCATTATGTTCTTCATTTAGCTGCTTTGTCTCTCAAATGCAGAAAGGTGATATTATAAACACGGCCCTGGGTGGATTTGAAGCATTATGTATGATATAATTTTGTTATACATTCTGTGGTAAGCTAACTGTTAAATTATGTAGCAAGTAAACCTTCCCATAACTAAAAGTGTGAAATGAAATAATACTGAGAAACGTTGGGGCGACTGGGTGGCTCAGTTGGTTGAGTGTCTGACTTTTGATTTTGGCTCAGGTCATGATCCCAGGGTTGTGAGATTGAGCCCGCATTGGGCTCTGTGCTGCATGGAGTCTGCTTAGGATTCTACCCCCACCTCTCTCTCCCTCTCTCCCTCTGCCCCTCCGCCCTCCCCCCCATACTCTCTCTCTCTAAAATAAAAAATGACCATAATAAAAAGTTATATTGAGGAATGTCAAATGGTTCTTTGGTATGGAAAGGAAAATTTCATTGGCAGTGGAAAAATACTAATATTAAAATTTGCTCAAATAGGCCACCCTGAAATTACAGTTTTGTCTGCAGAGGAGAGGTGAGTGTATCTATGTGTATAATTTCTTAGGGAGTAGAGGGTTGCTGATTTTATTCTTAGTGATTTGGCTTTCTGCTTTTCATAAACTAATAAATAATAGATGCATCCAAACTCCTCCTCCTAAGCTTTTGTCAGTGAGTTATGGTATTTGTTTTATAATTTCAATTATCTGGAAAGTAAGGATACAGGAGGTTTTTTAATGTGTAGACGAAGCTCAGAGACCTTAGTAAAAATTACTCCAGAACTTTACACTGTTGTACAAATCAGCTAGACTGAGTTTCTCATCTGTTTGTCAAGGAAACAAAAAGTAGTTGGTGTTTTGTAGTGCTTTCAGATCCCACTGCCCCCACAGATTTTAATTCTAGAACACTGGGGAAAATGCACATCTTGTGGAGAAAGTAATAGAACCTAGTTACTCTTTTTAGAAAAAGGCAACATTTCCATCTGTGCTTTGGAACAGTAAAGTTTTTCTAACTAAGATAAGAGTTTACAAAAAAAACTTTACTTTTATTCTTCTGTTAGAAACCTTGAAATTGAGTCTCTGATGAAAGAAATGAAGTGTTCAGTATGCTGGGTTTAAATTTTGGTTGTAGCCTTTATCTTTCCCTCATCTCTTCCCCCTTCCATTTTACTCTTCTGTGGTTAGTTTCACTTACTTTCACTTTATGATTCTTTGGTACCCACTAACAGAGAGAGTGTGTTTCTTTATTACCCTTTAATAAAATTTTCACTGCTATAGGGGAAAAGATCTTTCAATGTTAGGAATTATAATTTACCATTTATTATTTTAAAAAGACCCGAATAGAGGCACCAGAGTGGCTCAATTGGTTGGGCGTCCGACTCTTGGTTTCAGCTCAGCTCAGTGTCTCAGAGTTTCAGGAGTTCGAGCCCGGTGTTGAGCTCTGAGCTGCCAGCACAGAGCCTGCTTGGAATATTCTCTCTCTCTCTTTCTCTCTCTCTCTCTAGCTCTCTCCTCTCTCTCTCTCTCTCTCTAAATCTCTCTCTCTCTCTCTCTCTCTCTGCTTCTTCCCCACTCACGCTGTCTTTGTCTCAAAATAAATAAACTTAAAAAAAAAAAAAAAAGAACGGAATGAATCCTGTGCTGTTTCTGTGTTCCTTTTACCATGAGGATGATTTGAAAACTGTAACATAACACATTATTTTAAAATGATGATCTCTGTGTGCAGGGGGAAGTCAATAGTACTTAAATTATTAAAATTTCTTTTAGAGTGTGTTGCTATGTTCAAAGATTGAGAATTTAGAAAATAAAATTAGAAATACTGAGTACTTGTTCTATGTAAAACTCTGTATTGGATGCTGAAAGAGGTGGAATTATAGGAACTTAACTCTTAGTAATTAAGATAGAAATTGAACAAAAACAGCTGGTTCTGGGAAGTATGATAGTAATGAGTTTTTATATGCTGTTAACTGTTTGTTTGTTTGTTTATTTTTTGATGTTTATTTTGGGGGGAGAGAGAGCACATGCAAGTGGGGGAGGGGCAGAGAGAGAGAGGGAGACAATCTGAAGCAGGCTCAGACTCTGAGATGTCAGCACAGAGCCTGATGTGGGTCTCGAACTCAGGAACCAAATTTACTGGTATTTTGTAGTGTTCCATAGGCAGAAGGTTTCCAAACAGCTTATTTTTTTCCAGCTTTATTGAGATATATTTGACATACAACATTGTGTAAGTTTAAGGTGTACAAGGTGATGATTTGATACATATATACAGTGTATTGCAAGATAATTTCCACAATAAGGTTAGTTAACATTTCTGTTACCTCACATAATTACCCTTTTTGTTGTTGTTGTGAGAACATTTAAGATTAACTCTCTGGGGCATCTGACTTCGGCTTAGGTCCTGATCTTGTGGTTCAGGAGTTCGAGCCTCATGTCGGGTTCTGTGCAGACAGCTCAGAGCCTGGAACCTGCTTCGGCTTCTGTGTGTCTCCCCCTCTCTCTGCCCCTCCCCTGCTTAACGCTCACTCGCTCTCTCTCCCCCTGCAAATAAACATTTAAAAAAATAAAAAAATTTTACTCTCAGCATCTTTCAGGTATATAATACCATATATATATATTTTTAGTGCTTATTTTTGAGAGAGAGAGATAGATAGAGTGCGAGCTACAGAGGGGCAGAGAGAAGGGGACAGAGGATCCAAAGCAGGCTCTGTGCTGAGAGCAGAAAGCCTGATGTGAGGCTCAAACTCACGAACTGTGAGACCATGACCTGAGCCGAAGTTGAATGCTTAACCGACTGAGCCACTAGGCGCCCATATATAATACCATATTGGTAACAGTAGTCTAAAGCTGTACATTAGATCCCCAGAATTTATTTATCTTATAATTGGAAGTTTATACCCTTTGACCAACATCTCCCCATTTCCTCAACTGCCTAGCCCCTGGCAACCACCATTCTATTGTTTCTGTGAGTTCATGTACCTATTTTGATGATTTCACTGAATTGCAAAGTTGAAAACAACTCATTAATTCAATAAATTGAATATAAAAGCAGATGTGAGACCCTAGTTGTTTTCTATTAAACCAGATTTTAAATAGATTTTCAAAAATGTGGGGTGCTTGGCTGGTTCATTTGGTGGAGTGTGCACCTCTTGATCTTCAGGGTTATGTATGAGTTTGAGCTCCACATTGGGTGTGGAGGTTGCTTAAAAATAAAATCTTTAAAAAAAAGCAAAAAGCAAAAGGGGTGCCTGGGTGGCTCAGTCAGTTGAGCATCCGACTTCAGCTCAGGTTGTGATCTTGCACTTCATGAGTTCGAGCCCCACATTGGGCTCTCTGCTGTCAGCATGGAGCCCACTTTGGATCCTCTGTCCCCCTTTCTCTGCATCTCCACCACTCGAGCTCGCACTCTCTCTCTCAAAAATAAACATTTAATTTTTTTTTTAATGTTTATTTATTTTTGGAAGCAAGAGAGACAGTGCAAGCAGGGGAGGGACAGAAAGAGAGAGATACAGAATCCGAAGCAGGCTCCAGGCTCTGAGCTGTCAACACAGAGCCCAATGTGGGGCTCGAACTCAGGAACCAACCACAAGATGATTTGACCTGAGCCTAAGTTGGATGTTCAACCAACTGAGCCACCCAGATGCCCCTAAGTGTAGTTATTTTTAATAATTATATATAATAATTGTTTAGTTTTGCTTTTAATGAATTAGTGGATTTTAAAAATTCTTAGTTTTAATTTCTAATGCAGTAAATGGCATAGATTTAACCCACATAAACAAAAGCTCTGGGATCTTCAGTAATTTTTAAGAGAGTAGGGGTGCCTGGGTAGCTCAGTTGTTTAAGCCTCCAACTCTTGGTTTTGGCTTAGGTCATGATCTCATGGTTCATGGGATTGAGCCCTGCATCGGGCTCTGTGCTGACAGTGTGGAGCCTGTTTGGGATTCTCTCTCCCTCTTTCTGCCCCTCCCCTGCTCATGTGTGCGTGCTTGCGCGTGTTTGTGCTCTCTCTCCTCAAAATAAATAAATAGACATTTTAAAAAAAGTGTAAAAGGATCCTGAAACCAAAAGGTTTGAGAACTACTGCTTTACAATATAGAAAGACCTTTATTAAGTTTCTGCAAAGTACACATCCATTGTCTCTCATCTGAATACTGCATATTGCCCAGTGGTTTCCAGACTTTATCAATCATTTAATTATAACCATTATTCTAATTTGTGAGGTCATAAATTTGCCAACTTTTTATTTTGCCAAATAAGTATATAGAAATATACTACCATTTATATTATCACTATCATTTTATAAATTACTGCTTATATGAAAATTTTGCGTTGATATCTTTGTCTTTCAGGTCTTAGCTCAAATGTCATCTCCTTAGAGGTTGACCCTTTACCATAGCCAAGAGCCTACCCTCTTTTCCCCCATCATTCTGTTATCACATCACCTTTTTAATTTTCTTCAGTTTTTCTCGTTACTGTATAAGATACTACTTGCTGGGAAGTGTGTGTTGTCCTTCCCATCCCCACCCTCTCCCCCCAGAATGTAAGCCCCCGAACCTGACAGCAGGAAATTGGTTTTGTCCACCACTACATCCTCAGCACCTTGAAGAGGGTGTAGAACATAGAACATGCTTAACTAATGAATCTTTCTTAAATCTGATCCCAGATAAGAATTGCTGCTATGCAGGTTACACACAATTTTGTTAGATTTACATATATAGGAATATCGTATAGTGGTTAATTGGCAAAGAACATGGGTTTTGGACTCCAGTAGGCATTATAGTTGCTACTTTTTAAAGCGTTTAATAAATGGAGGATAATAGTATAGTTTCCCTTACATGATTATTGGCGTTATTAAAAAAGATGATTCATATAAAGTACTTTGCAAACTACCTGACATTTTGAGAGCTCAACAGATGGTAACTATTGTCATTTTTGATAGTTCTCTAGTTGTGTTTGAGGGATGAGATGAGCCTGTACTCCTACTATGCCTCCGTCTTAGCTTCCACTGTTGTCATTTTGTTAAAGATTTTTAAAAATTATTTATTTATTTATTTATTTATTATTTTTTAAAATTATTTTTAAATAATCTCTATACCATGTGGGGCTCACACAACCCCAAGATCAAGAGTCAGGCTCCACAGCTGAGCCAGCCAGGCACCGCCCACTATTGTCATTTTTAAAAACCCAACTGTGCTATGTATACATTTTTTATACCATGTTTCATGCAAGCCTGTCTGCTTAAGCTTTAAATTCTTCCAGTTAATTTTAATTAATTTTAATTCTTCCTAGCTGAAATTTTTTTTTTATGTTTATTTATTTTGAGAGAGAGAGTGCAGGGGAGCGGCAGAGAGAGAGAGGGAGAGGGAGAGTCCCAAGCAGGCTCTGCACTGTCAGCATAGAGCCCAATGCAGTGGTTGATTTCATGAACCGCGAGACCATGACCCAAGCTGGCTGAGACCAAGAGTCAGACCCTCAACCAACTGAGCCACCCAGGTGCCCTTCCCTAGGTGAAAATTTAAAGTTAATTCAAAGGAATGAATGTGAATTTTTTAGTTCTTTCTTATTAATGCTAGTGAATGCCCATGGGGAGGCTGCATGGTTCAGTAGGTTGAGCTCCTGACTCCTGATTTTGGCTCAGATGACCTGAGGTCGTGGGATCAAGCCCTCTGTGTTGGTCTGTGCACTGGGCATGGAGCCCACTTAAGACTGACTTTCTCTCTCTCTCTCTCTCTCTCTCTCTCTCTCTTTCTCTCTCTCTCTCTCTCTCTCTCTCCCTCTCCCCCCCTCCCCCTCATTCCCCCTCCCTCTCCCTGCCCTTCCCCCCTGCTTGTACTCTCTCTAAAACAAAAACAAAAAATAAACTAGCGAATGCCCAGAGAACACATAATTTAGAAACTGTTTACCTGCTTTATTTCAAGTGGCTATTCATATAGGAACATCTTATAGTTCCAGGAATTCATAGACTTTAAGAATCTTTCATATGTTTTAATTTTTTTTTTTTTTCAACATTTATTTATTTTGGGACAGAGAGAGACAGAGCATGAACGGGGGAGGGGCAGAGAGAGAGGGAGACACAGAATCGGAAACAGGCTCCAGGCTCCGAGCCATCAGCCCAGAGCCTGACGCGGGGCTCGAACTCACGGACCGCGAGATCGTGACCTGGCTGAAGTCGGACGCTTAACCGACTGCGCCACCCAGGCGCCCCAAGAATCTTTCATATGTTTTTATAGCTGTTGTGCTACCATGAAAATGCATCTCAAAGGAAGGGATTTCAAAGTGACAGCCATCTCTTTAGTGTTGCTGGATCTTAAAAAAATAACCTATTGTTGGGCACTTGGCTGGCTCAGTCTGTAGAACATGCAACTCTTGATCCTGGACTTGTGAGTTCAAGCCCCACATTGGGCATAGGGATTACTTAGTAAAAAAAAAAAAAAAAAATTCTTTTTAAATAACCTGTCAAAAATAACTATGAATTTGTACTTAGTACAAAGTATAGCATTTCCGCAGAAGTCATGTTTAGATGTCAGTGTCAAAGTTTAGGAACTACCCAGTTAAAGTTAAACCTTGTTTCATGCTGCTGAACCTTTAGTTTCATGAATTCCCAAGAGGTGTGGGGGATAGAACATTCAGTATTTTCCAAACTTACTTGACCACGGAATCTCTTTCTTTTCTAGCCATCTTATGTAATTAGTGTTCCTTGGAACACACTTTGTGAAACTTTGTTATGGAAGTTTTTCTATGAAACTCCATATATTAAAGAACAGAGAGAACCAATTTATATTTGTGTGTAATAAGAAAGTCTTCATGGAGGATTCAGGTGCTCAAAAAAGATGTAAAGCAGGTGAAAGAAGGAATCCCATATATATACAAAGGTGTGAAAGAATCAGAAGCTGGGAGTGACAATAAGTTAGGATGGAAAAGACAAAGAGAAGGAATAAAAGGCATGCTTTTTTGAAATAAAGGGGAGTAAAGTATGTCAAAAAAGAAAGTAACTATGTATGGGC
The DNA here is from genome assembly GCF_018350155.1 of Leopardus geoffroyi. Lineage (NCBI taxonomy): Eukaryota > Metazoa > Chordata > Mammalia > Carnivora > Felidae > Leopardus > Leopardus geoffroyi. The sequence continues at coordinate 105,277,905 of NC_059328.1, forward strand.
ACAAAAGCTACATTAGATAGTGATTGTAACACTGGAATCAGTGAAGCCAGAAATTTAATATATTGCATATTTTGAAAATTATTTTTTAAAGTTTTTTTTTGGGGGGGTGCAGAGAGTAGGAGAGAGAGAGTCCCAAGCAGGCTCCATGCTGCCAGCACAGAGCCTGATGCGGGACTTGAACCCACAAAGCTGTGAGATCATGACCTGAGCTGAAACCAAGAGTTGGACACCTGACTGGCTGAGTCACCCAGGTGCCCTATCATATTTTGAAAATTATTATTAAAACATAAAGTAAAAATATGGAGATGGACAAGTCAACTGAAGATTTCTTACAGATGATGACTGCAAAGTGAAGACCTATTTTCAACCCCCCATAGAAGAATCAAATTAAATCTTTTACTTAACTCTAAAAAAAAAAAAAAGGTTCATTTACTCATTGTTTCATATAGCAAAAAAAAAAGGGGGGGTGTCTGGGCGGCTCAATCAGTTAAGCATCCAACTCTTTTTTTTTTTTTTTTTTTTTTTTTTAATGTTCATTTATTTTCGAGAGGGAGAGAGAGAACAGAGACATACATGCGCAGAGGGGCAGAGAGAGGGAGACAGAGGCTCCAAAGCAGGCTCCACACTGACAGCAGGGAGCCTGACATGGGGCCTGAACCTACAAAATGTGAGAGCTGAAATTGGACACCTAACCAACTGAGCCACCCAGGCATCGAAGCGTCCAACTCGATTTTGGCTCAGGTCATGATCTCATGGTTGTGGGATTGAGCCCCACATCAGGCTCTGTACTGGCAGTGCAGAGCCTGCTTGGGATTCTCTCTCCCACTCTCTCTGCTTCTCTCCCACTCACTATTGCACTCTCTCTCTTGCTCTCTCAAAATAAATAAACTTTAAAAAAAAAGAACATATTAACTTTCAGTTGGAAAAATCATCTAACACAAAGCTGATTTTAAAATTTATATTTTTATATATTTCTATTTTTAACATGTATTTTAATATTTATAAAATATTAAATGTAAGTAATCTTTCTAATATAAGTCAATCAGCTACTGCTGGCTCTGCTGCTTCCTTTTTTGACTTTGGTCTTTTGGCCTGAGGCATCTTTATAATTGCCCTGTGGCTGTAGCTGGTTGGGTTGGACTTAAGTATCTTTTTGCCATATTTAACTCCTCTGACTAGTGCTTTCAGAACCATCTGTCTCTGTTCAGTAGTTCAAAATTGCTGAAGTTTTGGGGTTTTTTTTCTTGGCCAACTAGGTTAAGATTACACTACTGGAGATCTAAATCCTTTCTTTCCCCAAGGAAAGATCCTTTGGGTTCTTGCCCTCAGGTGCAGACTCACCCTATAAGTGGGTGGTGACAAGAGGAGAGGGGACTGAGTCAGGGGAGTTTCCTGAGCTGAGTAGTAAATGGTAGTAAATAGGGTAAGGAGTTTGTGGTGAAAATGAGTGGGTTGGGGAGGAAGAGCTAAAGATAACCAAGAAAGACAAATGGAGCTGCTTTTGTATAATGCCAACCAAAATGTTGTATTTTGATATTTAAAATAGGACAGTAAACTGTAATATGTAAAACTGATATTACAGTTACTAAAAATAAATATATTTGGGGAAATGTCAGGAGGCCATCATAATAATCCAACAAATGACCAAGATTTGAATTAATATAGTGGCAGTGGAGAAAGCAGAAAAGATCTAAAGAGGTATTTAGAAAGTGGAATTTGATAGAACTTGTTAAAGAGTTGGACGTTGGGGATGAGGAAAGATTGAAAGACATATTCTGTGGATTCTGTCTTGGGTGGCAAGGAATTTGGGAGGAAGAGGTAGATGATGAAAGCAGGCTTGAACATATGAAGTTGGAGTGTCTGGAGAGCATCTGAGAAGAGTTGCTTCGTAGATAATTAGCCATATAAATGGTGCTTATAATCCTAATATTTGTTAATATTATATTGACAGTTGACTTCATGCTGTCCTAGGAATTTTATGTGTATTATGTCATGTAATTTTGACAACCTTTGAATGGGTAGGACTATTATTATCCCAATTGTATAAATGAGCAAAGCAGTGTTTAGAAAGGGTCGTGCAGTTGGAAACAGGGCTGGGCTTTGAAACTAGGTTTGACTCACTTAAGAAAGATGTTCATAACCACTCTATTGTATTTGGGAGGGAGCTTTGAAGTAGAGGTGTGGACTTGGCAATTGTAAGCATATTGGTAGTAGGTAATGGATGAACACTTCAAGAGACAGTGTTTGAGAAGAGAATAGGGCCAATGAAAGAATCGTGGGAAAAACTAGAGTTTCAGGGGTTAGGAGAAGAAAAGGTGTCATAGGTAGATGAGAGGATCAGAGCAAAGTGATTTTTCAGAAATTAAGGAAAGAAAGCTTGCCAGAGGAATTTCTTTGGAGTATAGTTCTGGGAAGGAGCATGATTATATTGGGCAGAAGAGTAAATAGAAGGACTTCTGTTTCGGTGATATGACAGACTAGATTTTGCAGGATCCTTTCACTAAAAAAACAACTAAATGGGCAGCTAAATTGCAACAAATAGAGTTTTAAAAAATAAATGTTGTAGGGTAGCTTTAGATTTACAGAAAAGTTACAAAGGTTGTAGTTCCCAGTTTCCGTTCGGGTTAACATCTTACTTTAGTATGGTGCATATGTTACAATTAACGGAAGAATACTGATACATAATTATTTACTAGAGTCTATACTTTATTTGTGGATTTGCTTAGTTTTTGCCTAATGTCTTTTTCTGTCCCAGGATCCCATGCAAAGTTCCACATTATTTAGTCATCATGTTTCTTTAGGCTCCTTTAAACTTCCAACAGTTTTGGGGTGCCTGGGTGGCTCAGTTGGCTAAGTGTCTGACTTCAGCTCAGGTCATGATCTCACAGATCGTGGGTTTGAGCCCTGTGGGTTTCAGCCTCTGTGGTTTGAGTCCCGTGTCGGCCTCTGGGCTGACAGCTCAGAGCCTGGAGCCTGCTTCAGATTCTGTGTCTCCCTTTCTCTCTGCCCCTCTCCTGCTTGTGTTCTGTCTTTCTCAGTCTCTCAAAAATAAGTAAATGTTAAAAAAAATTAAAAAAAAACCCTTCCAACAGTTTTAAGGAGTACTGTTCAGCTATTTTGTAGAATATCCCCAATTATGGCTTTGTCTGGTGTTTTTCTCATGATTAGTGGAGGTTATAGGTGCTTGGGAAGAAGTATGCAGAGGTAAAGTGCTATTCTCATCACATCATATCAAGGGTATCCTACAACATGACTTCTCACTGATGATGCTGACCTTGATCACCTGGCTGAGGCCGTGTTTTTCCAGTTTCTTCCCTGTAAAGTTACTCTTTCCCCTCTTATCATACTGTGTACTTTGCAAAGAAGTCACTATACACAGTCCACATTTAAGGGAGTAGGGAGTTATACTGTATCTCCTTTAGGAGGTAGTATCTATGTAAATTATTTGGAATTCTTCTGTAGAGAAGGTTGCAAGCATATTATTTATTTAGTTAGTTATTTTAAAGTTTACTTATTTTGAGAGAGAGGGTGAATGAACGGGGTGGGGGGGGCAGAGAGAGAGGGAGGGAGAGAACCCCAATGCGGGGCTTAGCCGCACAAACCATGAGAACATAACTTGAGCCAAAATCAAAGTCAGACACTTAACCAACTGAGCCATGCAAGCACCCTGCAAGCATACTTTTTTTTTTTTTTTTTTTTTTTACATTTAATTACTTTTGAGAGACAGAGAGAGACAGTATGAACAGGGGAGGGGCACATAGAGAGGGAGACACAGAATCTGAAGCAGGCTCCAGGCTCTGAGCTGTCAGCACAGAGCCCGACACGGGGCTCGAACTCACAAACCGCGAGATCATGACCTGAGCTGAAGTTGGACGCTTAACCGACTGAGCCACCCAGGTGCCTGTGCAAGCATAATTTTTAATGCATTACTGGATATGCTAAAAAGCAAGGATGCTCTGTAAGGGTCTGTTCTCACTTACAAAAGGGAACAGTTAGCTGAAACAAGACAATGAGCTGTGAGCAGACAGAAACGGCAAGATTGCCCTAAGGGCAAATGCTCATATTTGTACTAATGGAAGACTGTGTCTTTGGCCTACAGCAAATGGAACAGCCATCTTAGAAGGATGCTAAATTGGACCAAGGTCTGATTTCTGCCCCTACCCTCACCAGAGCAAATGCAAATACGTTTTGAGAGAATGCCTTTTCTGAGTAAGCTCTCTGAATTCCCAGAGATAAAATTCAAATATAAACTCACAATAAAAAAAATTACCAAGCCAGTGGAATCTAAAATACAACAAGAAATGAAAGACTCTCAGACATAGTTACTTTGATTTGTAAAAGAACCAAGTGAAATTAGAAATGAAAAATACAATTTTTGAAATTAAAAGCTCAGTGGATGGATTAATTGAAAGAAAGATCTAAAGTAATTTCCCAGAATATCATGCTGAGAGATAAGTTGCTGCGAATGATAATGAATCTAACATGTGTGATTGAAGTCCCAGAAGGAGAGAATGGAGAGCAGGTGATATTTGAAGGAATAATGGCTGAGAGATTTGAAGAATTAGTGAAAGACATGAATGTACCGGAAGCAGAACAGGTATGAAGGAGGTTAAATAAGAAGAAATCTATAACTGCACACTTTGTAGTTACACTAAAGACTACCAAAGACAAAGAAAAGCCCTTAAAAATAGCCAGAGAGAACAAATAGGTAGCTTGCAAAGGAATGACAGATTGATAGCAACAGTGGAAGTCGGAAGATTTAAGAATAAAATTTTTAAAGTGCAGAGAGGGGGCGCCTGGATGGCACAGTCATTTAAACACCTGGCTCTTGATGTTGGCTCAGGTCATGATCTCATGGTTCATGAATTCGAGCCCCGCATCAGGCTGTGCACTGATGGCACAAAGCCTGCTTGGGATTGTCTCTTCCTTTTCTCTGTCCCTCCCTCACTTGTGCACACTCGCACGCCATCTCTGTCTCTCAAAAATAAATAGGGATGCCTGGGTGTCTCAGTTGGTTGAGTGTCTGACTTTAGCTTGGGTCATGGTCTCACGATTTGTGTGTTCGGGACCTGCTATCGGGCTCTGTGCTGACAGCTCGGGAGCCTGGAGCCTGCTTCGGATTCTGTGCCTCTGTCTCTCTCTGCCCCTCTCCTGCTTGTGCTCTGTTTCTCTCGCTCTCAAAAATAAATAAAGAATATTTATAAATAAATAAATAAATAAAAGGAATTTTAAAAAATTAAGTACAGAGAGCAAACAACTATTAACCTAGAATTGTATACCTAGCAAAGCTATTTTATTTAAGAACAAGGGCTAAACGATAACACTTCCAGAAAGACAAAAGCTGGAAACCAACATGTCTCACTTTGGGACCTTCTAAAGGATATATACTTTTTTTCAACATTTATTTTTGAGAGAGAGAGAGAGAGCAGGAGCAGTGAAGGGGCAGAGAGGGGGGGGGGGGGGGGGAAGAGAGAGAGAATCCCAAGCAGGCTCTTTGCCGTCAGCACAGAGCACCATGTGGGGCTCAATTTCATGAACTGTGAGATCATGACCTGAGCCAAAATCAGCGAAATCAAGAGTTGGACATTCAACTGACTGAGCCACCCAGGCACCATTGAAGGACATAATTTAAATATGGAAGAAGAAAAATAATCCCAGAAAGATGGTCTGAGAGACACAGTGCAGTACTTAACAAATAGGTAACCATGAGAGTAAATCTAAATTAACATTATCTGTATAAAGTAATGTTTAATGTGTGGAGTTTTTTAAAAAGTCAGAATTAAAATACTTGTTAACATAGGTCAAGAAGAGGTTAATTTGAGATAAAAGTATTCTAAGAGCCTTGTATCTGTTGAAAGTAGCTACTAAATGACTAGAAATAGAATATGTAACTTCCAGCCACTAGAAGGGGGAAAACAGAATTAAGGAATAAAAACTTGCTGCAGTCCCTATCAAATAACAGCAGCATTTTTTACAGAGCTAGAACAAACAATCCTAAAATTTGTATGGAACCAGAAAAGACCCCGAATAGCCAAAGCAATCTGGGAAGAGAAAACCAAAGCTGGAAACATCACAGTCCCAGACTTCAAGCTGTATTACAAAGCTGTAATCATCAAGACAGTATGGTACTGGCACAAAAACAGACACTCAGCTCAATGGAACAGGATAGAGAACCCAGAAATGGATCCACAAATGTATGGCCACCTAATCTTTGACAAAGCAGGAAAGAATATCCAATGGAATAAAGACAGTCTCTTCAGCAAATAGTGTTGGAAAAACTGGACAGAGACGTGCAGAAAAATGAACCTGGTCCATTTTCTTACACCATTCACAAAAATAAACTCAAAATGGATGAAAGACCTCAATGTAAGACAGGAAGCTATCAAAATCTTCGAGGAGAAAGCAGGCTAAAACCTCTTTGATGTTGGCCACAGCAACTTCTTAACACATCTCCAGAGGCAAGGGAAACAAAAGCAAAAATGAACTATTGGGACCTCATCAAAATAATACCTTCTGCACAGCGAAGGAAACAGCAAAACTAAAAGGCAGCCGACAGAATGGGAGAAGATATTTGCAAACGACATATCTGATAAACGCTTAGTATCCAAAATCTGTAAAGAATTTATCAAACTCAACACTCAAAAAAACAGATAATCCAGTGAGAAATGGGCAAAAGGCATGAATAGACACTTCTCCAAAGAAGACATCCAGATGGTCAACTGACACATGAAAATGTACTCCACATCACTCATCATCAGGGAAATACAAATCAAAACCACAATGAGATACCACCTCACATGTGTTAGAATGGCTAACATTAACAACTCAGGCAACAACAGACGTTGGTGAGGATTCGGAGAAAGAGGATCTCTTTTTCACTGCTGGTGGGAATGCAAACCAGTGCAGCCACTCTAGAAAACAGTATGGAAGTTCCTCAAAAAAATTGAAAATAGAACGACCCTATGGCCCAGCAATTGCACTACTAGGTATTTATCCAAGGGATACAGGTGTGTTGTTTCGAAGGGGCACATGCACCCCAATGTTCATAGCAGCACTATTGATAATAGCCAAAGTATGGAAAGAGCCCAAATGTCCATCAATGGATGAATGGACAAAGAAGATGTAGTATATATGTATATATACAATGGAGTATTACTCAGCAATCAAAAAGAATGAAATCTTGCCATTTGCAGCTACATGGATGGAATTAGAGAGTAGTATGCTAAATGAAATTAGAGAAAGACAAATATATTATGACTTTACTCATATGAGGAATTTAAGATACAAGACAGATGAACATAAGGGAAGCAAAAATAATATAAAAACGGGGAGGGGGACAAAACATAAGAGACTCTTAAATATGGAGAACAAACAGGGTTACTGGAGGGGTTGTGGGAGGGGGGATGGGCTAAACGGGTAAGGGGCATTAAGGAATCTACCCCTGAAATCATTGTTGCACTATATGCTAACTAACTTGGATGTAAATTAAAAAATAGATAAATTAATTAAAAAAAAAAAAAAGAAATAACTTGCCAAAGAGGCAGGAAAGAGAATAGCAAAACATGACACACAGAAAAAGCAAGGCAAATAAAAACAAGTCCAAATATATCAGTCACAATTAAATGTAAATAAAATGATCCCAGCAGTTTAAAGACAGAGATGACTGGTTTGGATTTTTTTTTTTTAAGAGACTTATCTAAAATGGAAAAGTTTACCCCCCTCCCCCAAAAAGGTGTTAAAGGTAGAAGGCAGTTGCTGACCAAAAACAATAAAAAACATCACTGTGGTAGCTGATTGAATAACAAAAAACATTAGGGATAAAGAGGGTCCCTAAAATGAGAAAAAGTTCAATGACCAGAAAGATATATCTGTTCTAAATTTGTATGCACCTAATAAAATAACATCAATAAGTAAAGCAAACATTAGTATACTAAAAGGAGATTTTATCAACTCCATTATCCTCATAGGAGAGTTAAAACAGCTCTTAATTACTGGTAGTTTAAGCAGATACAAAATTTGTAAAAATGTACAAAATTTGTACTACGGCATCTGATATAATGGACTGACATAGAGAACCCTGTGCTCTAAAATTAGAAAATATGCACCCTTTTTGGACAAATGAGGAATATTTATTTAAACAACTGATAATTTATTAAAAGGTTGATACTTAAATCTGCAATGGTGACTTCAACCTCAGCTCAGTTCTGATAGAAGTAATCTGATTAACAATCTCAGAAGGGGGCGCCTGGGTGGCGCAGTCGGTTAAGCGTCCGACTTCAGCCAGGTCACGATCTCGCGGTCCGTGAGTTCGAGCCCCGCGTCAGGCTCTGGGCTGATGGCTCAGAGCCTGGAGCCTGTTTCCGATTCTGTGTCTCCCTCTCTCTCTGCCCCTCCCCCGTTCATGCTCTCTCTCTGTCCCAAAAATAAATAAACGTTGAAAAAAAAAAAATTAAAAAAAAAAAAAAAAACAATCTCAGAAGGACTGTGCAAATCAGTGAGTCACTTGTGGATCCTCATTTGAAAATGATCCTGAGTGTTTTTTAATATTTGTTTGTTTGTTTTAAGTAAGCTATAAGGCCCAACATGGGGCTAAAACTCATGACCCTAAGATCAAGAGTTGCACGCTCTACCAACTGAGCCAGCCAAGTGCCCTGATCTGAAGTCTTAGAACCTTCACCACAAGGAGTTTTTCTTGCAGTGATTCTCAGAGTTTTGGGAGGCATCCAAGCTGGTCCTTTGACTTTGAGATTGTTTTCCTTTGCACCTCTGATCAAGCCAGTACATAACTCCTCCAAATATCTTTGCATTGTGATTGACTAGACTAATTTTATTTATTTATTTAAAAAAATTTTTTTTAATGTTTATTTATTTTTGAGAGAGAGAGACAGAGAGAGACAGAGCTGGGGAGGAACAGAGAGAGAGGGAGACACAGAATCTGAAACAGGCTTCAGGCTCCGAGTTGTCAGCATAGGGCCCCACGCAGGGCTCGAACTCACAAACCTCGAGATCATGACCTGAGCCGAAGCCGGACGCTCAACCGACTGAGCCACCCAGGCGCCCCTAGACTAATCTTAATTCAGTGAATTGCTACCTCTGGTTCCACAAGTGTCTTTCAGTATCTTTAAAGGCCAAGGACACAGCTTGGCTTCCTGAACAACTTGTTCCTCAGGAGAGTGAACAGCGGGGAGTCAGGAGCAGGAGTGGGTGCAGCTGCCTCTGTCTTCCAAAAACTGATAATGTGGAATCTTTAAACCAGTTGTACCAGCCAGCACCCTGCCCCCTTTAAACAATTCGGATGTGTACTGGCCCCTAATGCAAGATTAATTTTCACATGCTCTGTATCATACAAATTCATGCTCTTTAATCATAGTGCTATTAACTTAGAAGTTAACAAAAACAAAAGGTTTCACTTTGTTGGAAATTAAAATGTAGGGGCACCTGGGTGGCTCAGTCAGTTAAGCCTCCGACTTCAGCTCAGGTCACAATCTCACGGTCCGTGAGTTCGAGCCCTGCGTCGGGCTCTGGGCTGATGGCTCAGAGCCTGGAGCCTGCTTCCGATTCTGTGTCTCCCTTTCTCTCTGCCCCTCCCCCGTTCATGCTCTGTCTCTCTCTGTTTCAAGAATAAATAAACGTTAAAAAAAAAAAAGGAAATTAAAATGTACATTTCCAAATAATTCACAGGTCGAAGAAGAAATCAGTGCAGTATGTAGCAATGAGCAGTAATAAGAATACTACATGTCAAAACTAGTGTGACTCTTTTATTGAGTGCTTACTATGTATGTGCCATTTGGGAATACATTAAGATTTCTGATCTTGTGGAGCCAACGTTTGGTGGGGAAATGGACAGCCAGTGAACGTAAGGAAAAAGTAAATGATCTAGTTTGATGGAAGATGATAAAGTCTTCTTGGGAAAAAGTAAAAATAGAGCAAAGGGCTTTGGAATTAGTGATGGAGATTGGGGGGGACAGGTTGTAGTATTCAAGGAAGCACTTAAGATAGGCTTTATTGAGAGTGAGAATTGAGTAAAGACCTGAAAATACTGAGTCAGCGCAGTGGTATCTGGAGGCAGAGGATTCTAGGTAGAGGGCACAGTTCTAACTAAGACCCTGGGGTATGAGCATATCTGGTATGTTCAAGGAAAAGTGTTTAAGAACACTGGCTGGAACGGAGTGAGAGAGGGCAAGGTAGGTGAGGTCAGTGAGAGAAGAGAGACAGCAGATCATGTCAGGCAGTCTTTGGCTTTTCTCAGAGTGAAAGGAGGAACTATTGGGAGGATTTTAGCAGAGAGTTACATGCACTGATTTACATTTTAAAAGGGTTCCCCATGGGAATGCAAGCTGGTGCAGCCACTCTGGAAAACAGTATGGAGGTTCCTCAAAAGACTAAAAATAGAACTACCCTACGACCCAGCAATTGCACTACTAGGCATTTATCCAAGGGATACAGGTGTGCTGTTTCGAAGGGACGCATGCACCCCCATGTTTATAGCCGCACTATCAACAATAGCCAAAGTATGGGAAGAGCCCAGGTGTCCATCGATAGATGAATGGACAAAGAAGATGTGGTATATATACCCAGTGGAGTATTACTTGGCAATCAAAAAGAATGAAATCTTGCCATTTGCAACTACGTGGATGGAACTGGAGAGTATTATGCTAAGCAAAATCAGTCAGTCAGAGAAAGATATAATACGATTTCACTCATATGAGGACTTTAAGAGACAAAACAGATGAACATAAGGGAAGGGAAACAAAAATATATAAAAACAGGGAGGGAGACAAAAGAGACTCATAAATATGGAAAGCAAACAGAGGGTTACTGGAGGGGGTGTGGGAGGGGGGATGGGCTAAATGGGTAAGGGGTACTAAGGAATCTACTCCTGAAATCATTGTTGCACTATATGCTAACTAACTTGGATGTAAATTTAAAAACATAAAAAATAAAATTAAAAAAATATATAAAAAAATAAAAGGGTCCCCCAAAGGGGCACCTGGATGGCTCAGTTGGTTAAGTGTCTGACTTTGGCTCAGGTCATGATCTCACGGTTCGTGAGTTCAAGCCCTGCATCAGGCTCTGTGCTGACAGCTCAGAGTCTGGAGCCTGCTTCGGATTCTGTGTCTCCCTCTCTGTGCTGCTCCCCTGCTCAAACTCTGTCTCTCTGTCTCTCAAAAAAAAAAATAAACATAAAAAAAAAAAAGTAAAAAAAATAAAAGGGTCCTCCACTGCCATGTAAGAACAGACAATAAAGAGGAAAGGTCAGAAGTAGAGAGATCTATTATAAGTATACAGTCCAGGTGAGAGATGATGGTGGTTTAGACTGCATTGACAGGAATAAAGGTGATAAAAAGGAAATGATTTCTGGATATATTTTGAAGATAGAACAAATAGCCAATCGTGTGTGTGTGTGTTTCCAATAATTCCAAGGTTTGTGCCCTGAGTGATGATGTTGTCATTAGCTAAGTGATGAAGACCTTGAGTGGACAAGATTTGGGGGACATCAAGAGGTTAGTTTTTAACAGGTTAAGTTTGAGATGTTTTTCAGATACTTAAGTGGAGATGTCCAATAGACAGGTAGATAGATATACGGGTCTTGAGTTAAAGGAAAAGTTCTGGGTTGGGTTGCAGTAAAGCTATACATAAGGGAAACTTTTAGAAAAGATTTTGTTTTTGTTTTTGTTTTTTAATTTTTTTTTAACGTTTTATTTATTTTTGAGACAGAAAGAGACAGAGTATGAACGGGGGAGGGGCAGAGAGAGAGGGAGACACAGAATCTGAAGCGGGCTCCAGGCTCTGAGCCATCAGCCCAGAGCCCAACGTGGGGCTCGAACTCACGGACCACGAGATCGTGACCTGAGCTGAAGTCGGCCGCTTAACCGACTGAGCCACCCAGGCGCCCCAGAAAAGATTTTGTTTTTATTAATGTTTATTTTTGAAGGAGAAAGAGACAGAGCATGAGCGGGAGTGGGGCAGAGAGAGAGAGAGGGAGACACAGAAACCAAAGCAGGCTTCAGGCTCTGAGCTGTCAGCACAGAGCCCCACACAAGGCTCGAACTCACGAATCGTGAGATCATGACCTGAGCCGAAGTCAGACGCCCAACCAACTGAGCCATTCAGGCTCCCCAACCATATGAGTCTATTAGTGGTACTGCCAAAAAATAAAAATAAAAACATAAAAAAAGGTACTGTCTTGTTGTTATTTATTTATTTAGCCTTGCCATTATGTATCCTGTAATTACTGAACTCACATTACTTCTAGTATCTATTTTGTAGATTCTTTGTGACTTATTTTTTATTTTTTTTAAATGTTTATTCATTTTGGAGAGACAGATAGAGCATGAGTGGGGGAGGGGCAGAGACAGAGGGAGACATGGAATCTGAAGCAGGTTCCAGGCTCTGAGCTGTCAGCACAGAGCCTGATGCAGAGCTTGAAATCACAAACTGTGAGATCATGACCTGAGCCGGTCAGATGCTTAACCAACTGAGCCACCCAGGTGCCCATGATTTTCTAATTAGACAAATCATGTTGGTTGCAAATGGAGACAGTTTAATTTCTTTCTTTCTTTTTTTTTTTAAATGTTTATTTCTTTTTGAGAGAGCACACAAGTTGTGGAGAGACAGAGAGGGGGGACAGAGGATCTGAAGCAGGCTCTGAGCTGACGGTAGAGAGCCCAATGCAGGGCTCAAACTCACAAACCACAAGATCATGACCTTGAGCCAAAACAGAGGGTTGGATGCCTAACTGACCAAGCCACCCAGGCGCCCCTGATTTCTTTCTTTCTAATCTGTATGCCTTTTATTTCTTTTTCGTTGTGTTACTGTACTTGGCTAGAACTTCTAGTTGTAGAGGAAACATCCTATTCTGTTCCCCTTTCAGTCTTTCAACGTTAAGTATGAGAAAGTCTTTGTGACCTTGGGTTAGACAAAGATTTCTTAGGATACTAACAACACAATCCATTAAAAATTCTTTTGCTTAATTGGACTTCATCAAAATCAAGAAATTTTGCTCTTTTAAAGATACTATTAAGAAAGGTTTGTAGTGATTTTCATTGGCATTACCTAAAACAAAACCAGACAAAACCCACACAAATATCCTTCAACAAAAAAACTGACAAATGACAATAAAAAGAAATGTTACCTGTATTTTATCACAATTTTTAAAATAATGACTAAAAGAATAAAGTATTGGTATGCACAGCATAGATGTATGTCACATATTTTGCTAAGTGAAAGAAAGACTCAAAAGGTTACATATTATATACTTTCATTTATATGACTATAGGAGTTGGAGGGTGGGAGTGGGGTTCACTAAAAATGGGCTTGAAGGTTTTTGGGGGTAACAGTTGTATCTTAACTGTGGTGGTTATACAACTATAAATTTGTCAAAATTCATAGAACTGTGCATTAAAAAGGGTGAATTTTGCCATATGTAAATCATACCTCAATAAACTTAACTTAAAAAATAGTAAATCAGTAACTGTTCTATTTTATAATATCTTCATCATAACATCTTGTCAGCTCTCTTAATTTTTTGTCACTAAAGGGAGGTAGATGCTATCTCATTGTGATCATGTACATTTTCCTGATTATAAATGGAGTTCATTTTTGATTATTCACTATTCAAGATTCCTGTCTGTGAAATGCCTGTTATGACTTTTGCCCACCTTAGAAATTACAAAGGGCTTCTCCCAATTCGAGGTTTGTCTTGGTACTGTCTTTATGGTGTCTTTTTGATGAAGAGAGGTTCTTAATTTTAATAATACTGAATTTTTGTATGTATTGTGGTAAGCATACTTGTTATTATTTGTTATGGTATAGCACACTGTCTGGCTTAGGAACTCTCCCTACTTTATGGTCATAGAGATGTTGTTCTGTATTTTGTGTTACAAGGTTTTTGTTTGGTATAGCCTTTTGTATTTGTCTTTATTCCACTCAGAATTAATTTTTTTTTTTAATTTTTTTTTTCAACGTTTATTTATTTTTGGGACAGAGAGAGACAGAGCATGAACAGGGGAGGGGCAGAGAGAGAGGGAGACACAGAATCGGAAACAGGCTCCAGGCTCTGAGCCATCAGCCCAGAGCCTGACGCGGGGCTCGAACTCCCGGACCGCGAGATCGTGACCTGGCTGAAGTCGGACGCTTAACCAACTGCGCCACCCAGGCGCCCCCAGAATTAATTTTTATGTATGACACGATAGAATTCATTTTCAGTTTTTCCCAAATATAAAGACAATTGACCCTGTCCAATTTATTGAGTAGTTTTCTCCTTTTCTCCACTGATCTGCAATACTGCCCTGTTGTAAATATCAGTTAAACACAGGTCTGTTTATGGGCTCTCCGTTCAGTTTCACTGGTCCATTTGTCTATTTTTTGCAAACTCCATAGTCTGTTATATGATGTTGTGGTACCTGGAAGACCAGATTCTTCTCCCTTATGTCTTTGTTGTTCTGAGGGCTTTGCACATCCATATACAATAGAGGATCAGCTTTGTCAGATTCCTCAATATATTTTATTAGGATTTTGGTGGGAATTGTATTGAATCTAGTGATCAGTCTGGAAGAACTGATCTGATATATATGATAGTCTTCCCCTTATGGTTTCTCACTCTTTGTATTTAGGATTTTATGAGGTTATGTGACTCCTTTTTATTTCTAACAAGGAATTGTTATTTGTTAGCAATATCCATTTAAATGGACACTGAATTTTATCAAGAGTTTTTCAGTAAGTGTTGTGAATGCTATTTGTAAGTTTTTAAAGGTTAAGCCACCATTGCATTCATGGGATAAATAAAGCATAGTCTTTATTATTATTTTTTTAAATTTTCTAATGTTTATTTTTGAGACAGTGCAAGCAGGGGAGGGGCAGAGAGAGAGGGAGACACAGAATCCAAAGCAGGTTCCAGTCTGAGCTGTCAGCACAGAGCCCAATGTGGGGCTCGAACTCATGGACCACGAGATCATGACCTGAGCTGAAGTCAGACGCTTAACTGACTGAGCCACCCAAGTGCCCCCTCTAAAATATAGTTTTTATGTATTACTGTGGCTTCTTGCATTTCTGTGATCTTCAGACCATGGGTTCATACAATCTCAAGAAAGAAATTTTCCCAGCACAGTTACAAGAGAAGTCAATTATTGATTGTAAAAAGCAGACTAACCAGATGAAGTAGTATTTAAATTTTTTTTAATGTTTATTTATTTTTGAGAGAGACAGAGTGTGAGTGGGGGAGGGGTAGATAGAGAGGGAGACACAGAATCCGAAGCAGGCTCCAGGCTCTGAGCTGTCAGCACAGAGCCCCATGTGAGGCTCGAACCCATGGAACACAAGACCATGACCTGAGCCGAAGTTGGACTCTCAACCGATTGTGCCACCCAGGCGCCCCAGAGATGAAGTATTTAAGCATGCATTTATTTTTGTAGCTCATGTTGAGTCAGAGTCAGAGAAGAACCATTTGACTACTAGTTTCTAGACATGGGCCAATCAATTTAAGAAAGTAAAAAACTAAGGGTGCTGAAATAGGATTGTTTATATTGCCAGTTAAAGACATTAAAATTGTTACCATCATTTCATAAGCATATTTTATATTTAAAAATTTTTTTTAAGTTTATTTATTTATTTTGAGAGAAGGAGGGTGGGCAGAGAGAGAATCCCAGTGACAGCACAGAGCCTGATGTGGGGCTTGAACTCACAAACCCTGAGATCACGATCTGAGCCGAAATCAGGAATCGCAAGTCTTAACCAACTGAGCCACCTAGGCACCCCAAAAACAAATTTTAATTACCAGAAAAGTAGGAAGGGAGAATAAAGAATAATCCTTAACTTGGATACATCTTGCCTTAGGAAAAATGTGCTGGTATATCCTTATTTTTCTTATTTCTCTGTAAACCAGTGGAAGTTTCACAGGGGCCAATGCCAGAATTTGGGAACTAGTGCACCAGGCCATACTAGACTGCTTCTTGGAACTGTTCTTTAAATAGATGGAGAAAAAAGTCAGGGCACAGTACCTAACTGCGACAACTGATTGGCAGACATGAGATTATGAAAGTTTTATGGAAACTAATTCTTCTAAGGTGTTTTTTTGTTTTTTTTTTTTTTTAAGTTTCTTTATTCTAAGAGAGAGAGTGAGCGGGGAAGGGGAAGGGATAGAGGGAGAGACAGAATCCCAAGCAGGCTCCGTGCTGTCAGCGCAGAGCCCAACGTGGGGCTCGAACTCACAAACTGTGAGATCATGACCTGAGCCGAAACCAAGAGTGGGACGCTCAGCTTACTGAGCCACCCAGGCACCCCTCTAAGTTTTTTTGTAAATGTGTAATTTTACAACTCTTTGTTTCATACATGTTCTATGTAGCGGTGATATTAATGTTTAAATGATACCCTGGTGAGTACATTGTTTCTCGTAAGTTATCCTTTCCTACTCCTGGCAGCATCTCTCTTCTCTACCTTCTAGAGAAGAATAAGGTATGGAGAGTGAGATAGGTTGTTGTGATGTAAGCTTAAGCATGTAATTACCAAGGTAAGTTTGTTTGAATAATTGATATGATCTGTTCTAAACACACAATGGAAATGTTTGGAAAGTTAAGTTGTTTGGATCAGCCACACTGGTATTTCCTTTCATTGATATGAATAATAGTTGTACTAGTACTCATTGAAGGAATAGGAATAATCTTTCCTTGGGCTCAAGTTAGACTAAGGCAGACGGGCAGGTGGTCAACAAATAGATATTAAAAGGCTAGTTCGTACTCAGCACTATGGAAGATAGAAAAGAAGTAAAAGGTATAATTCTGTTTTCAAAGAGTTTACAGTGTAGCCAAAGAAAAGCTAATTCGTGAAACACTGCATATTAAATCTAAGAACAGTATGTGTTCAGAGCAAAGAAAGATGGAAGTGGTTTCAGGAGCTTTCTTTCATTGAGGACCAGAGATTTGACTTGGGATTTGAGATGAGAAGTCAAATAAATGAAAAGAGAAAAATAAGGTCATGTTAGATGGAAGGAATAGCATGAACAACTTTTTTTTTTTTAAGTTTTATTTATTTTAGGGGCGCCTGGTTGGCTCAGTCGGTTAAGCGTCTGTCTGACTTTGGCTCAGGTCATGATCTCACAGTTTGTGAGTTCGAGCCCCGTATCGGGCTCTGTGCTAACAGCTCCGAGCCTACAGCCTGCTTTGGATTCTGTGCCTTCTTCTCTGTCTGCCCCTCCCTCACTTGTACTCTGTCTCTCTCTGTCTCTCAAAAATAAATAAATGTAAAAAAAAAAATTTTTTTTTAAGTAATCTCTACTCACAACATGGGGCTCAAACTCACAATCTCGAGATAAGAGTTTTATGCTCTTCTGACTGAGCCAGCCATGCGCTCCAGAACAGATTTTTGTTTAATGTTTTTATTTATTTATTTATTTATTTATTTGAGAGTGAGCATGAGCGGGGAAGGGGTGGGGGGGGACGGGGCGGGGGGGGGGACAGGGGAACCAAAGCAGACTCCATGCTGAGAGGCTGACAGCAGCAAGCTTGATGTGGGGCTTGAACTCATGAACGGTGAGATCACGACCCGAGCCAAAGTTGGACGTTCAACAAACTGAGCCAATGAGCCAACTAGGCACCCCAACAATTTTTTTTTTTCCTTTTTTTTTTTTTTTAAATTTTTTTTTTTTTCAACGTTTATTTATTTTTGGGACAGAGAGAGACAGAACATGAATGGGGGAGGGGCAGAGAGAGAGGGAGACACAGAATCGGAAACAGGCTCCAGGCTCTGAGCCATCAGCCCAGAGCCCGACGCGGGGCTCGAACTCACGGACCGCGAGATCGTGACCTGGCTGAAGTCGGACGCTTTACCGACTGCGCCACCCAGGCGCCCCAGCAATTTTTAAATCTATGAGCAAACAGCTTGGCCATGTGATTAGTCAGTGCTGAGTCATGTAGTAGCAGAATTTGGGTTATAATCAACTTTTTAAAACATTTTGCTGATGAAATGATATGTACATAGTTATTCTGCATAGTTATTAGATATAAGCAATTAGACAATTAAGATGAATCTCTATACTTAGTGTTACTGCAATCAGACCAAATGTTTCTGAGGTCAGCTAAGAAGAAAACAGTTGACTTGAAGCTCAAAGACTTCTTTGAAGATGAGAGTTCCCAGGTGATCAGGCCTCTGTTTTTTTGGCGGCTTAGATGTTTCACGAGCCTCCTAGATGTTAGCAGCCAGAGCAGAGCAAGGGAGTCCTAGGATTGGAGGAGCTAAAAAACACAAAGCTTGTTTTCTTTCCATTTTCAGAGGCCAAAGTTAAAAAGGAAGAAACTATTGCCATACATACCTTAATTTAGTTTAATTAGATGGTACTTTTTCCTGTACTTACCTTATATATACTAGCTTAGAAAAAAAAGAAAACTGGAAAAAACAATTACTTTCAGTGAAATATTTGAAATATTCTGCAACAGTAGTATATACGACAAATGTATTTTACATACATTATTCCTTCCAAAAGCCTTTTGAACTATTATGTTCATTTTAAGATGCAGAAATCAAGGTTTGGAGACATGTAATTTTTGTCAAGATAATAACCCAGTTAGTAAGTGAGGTAGAATTTTATCTCTTTCTGGGTCCAATTTCTGTTTCCTAAATGAAAAGTTTTTAAGTTTATTTATTTTGAGACAATGCGCATGCTAGCTGGAGAGGGGCAGACAGAGAGAGGGAGACAGAGAATCCCATGCAGGTTCCACACTGTCAGCACAGAGCCCAATGCAGGCCTCGAACTCATGACCTGTGAGATCTTGACCTGAGCTGAAATCAAGAGTCGGATGCTTAACTTACCAAGCCACCCAGGTGCCCCTCTGTTTTCTTTATACAATACCAACCTCTGAAAGGAGTGAGAATTCTGATACGTGGATTTGAGACAGGACTATCCTTTGCACCCAAAGTAGAACAGATTACATTGCTTATTTGATCCTCCTCTTTTCATCAGCATTTTCACCAATAATGGTGAAATTAGGTCAAACTTCAAAAGAGTAAATGTTATAAAAGTGCAATGGTGCAGATTGTTTAAGACTCTGTAATAATAGATTTATAGAAGATGGACTTGGTTAACAAGGGACAGGAGTAAAAGATTTCTTCTCCTCTTAGATTATTGCATGGTGTTATCTAGGAGAACCCAGAACATTTGGGGTTAATTGATAGGAGAGAGAAGCAGATAGTTTGGAGCATAGGGGAAGATGAGGTCTGGATGGGGGATGATTTTAGAAGTGAGGCTTTGGTTAGTATCTGTTTATCCGATAGAAGTTATTGTATAACTGCTAAATAGTTGATTGACATTGGGATACAAAGCCACTGTGCTCAAGGAGCTCATGGTCTGCTGGGGAGACATTTGTTAATGGATATTTTCAACTCCAAGTGAACAGTATCTATGCACAAAGTGTTTTAGCAGTATTAAAAAAGGGCTTAAAATGTAGCAATATAGTGGTCTTTTTAAAAAAAAATTTTTTTTTTACATTTATTTATTTTTGAGAAACAGAGTGAGACAAAGCGTGAGCAGGGGAGGGTCAGAGAGAGAAGGAGGCACAGAATCTGAAGCAGGCTCCAGGCTCTGAGCAAGCCGTCAGCATGGAGCCTGATGCGGGGCTCGAACCCACAAACTGTGAGATCGTGACCTGAGCCGAAGTCGGGCGCTCAGCCGACTGAGAGACCCAGGTGCCCCTGTAGTGGTCGTTTTAATGTACGTGCCCACGTAAGTAATGTACGTGCCCAAATCAGATTCCAAAAAGTATACAGTAAAAAAAATGAATTCCTTTATCATGACAGCCCCTGCTTCTCTTGATCCTTGGTTTCTTCTTTCTGCAGAGGCATTACTATTAACAATTTCTTGTTATCTTCTCAGAGGTGTTCTCTGTGAATATAAAATGTATGCTTATTTGTATTTTTTGTGCACCTATAGTGAGTGACATACTGCGTCATTGTGCTTTTCCCTTTATATCTTGGAGAAGGTTGTAAATGAACTATTGAATGTCCTCTGTTTAATAGTTATGTGCTGTTCAGTTGAGTGTAGATGATTTATTTGGCCAATCTCCTATTAATGGACTTTCAGGATATTTCTAGGCTTTTGTTGGAAATAGTGCTGCAGAGAGTATTTTTATACATAGATTTGTACATAGGGGCAGGCATATCTGTAGGATGAATTCCCAGTAGTCTGGAGAATGCACTGTAAAGCAGTAAAACTAGAAGCAGAGGAATTCTAAGTTAAATGCGAATACAGTGTGACCTCCAGTAATGTATAGCTCTTGAGATCTGTAATTCCTGTATTAGGATATCACATTCGTTTGTGTGATATTAGTGTAAGACTTAGTTTGTTGGGATGGCACATAGATTGCCAGGGTTCTTATATAGCAATAGTATAACTGAGTTAGTACATGTTTCCTCAGTCCCAACAAGAACATCTCATTAAGGGAGAGGTTAAGGTAGATTTTAAGTTCGTTGATAAATCTGTTCCAGATAAGCTTAATTGTAAATCTGAGCGCCCAAGCAAAATATCAAAGCACTCTCTTTTTTTAATGTTCATTTATTTTTGAAATAGAGAAAGAATGCATGTGCATGGGGAGGGGCAGAGGGAGAGAATCCTAAGCAGGTTCCATGCTGTCAGCAGGAGTCCAGTGTGGGGCTTGATCTCATGAACAGTGAGATCATGATCTGTCCTGAAATCAGGAGTTGGATGCTTTTAACCAACTGAACCACCCAGATGCCCCTCTTTTTTTTTTTTTTAAAAGGCTTAGTAAACAAAGTGTCTCTGACTTTTTTTTTTTTTAAATTAGACCTGGGGAGAGGAACGGTGGGGGGGGAGAGAGAGAGAGAATGAGAATGAATATCTCAAGCAGGCTCCATGCTCAGTGCAAAGTCCAATGCTGGACTCCATCCCGTGAGTTTGGGATCATGACCTGAGTCAAAATCAAGAGTCGGGCACTCAACCGACTGAGCCACCAGGTCTGACTTCTAAAGAGTACAACACTGTTCATTATCTTTAGTTCACAAAAGAGAAAGAAAATGGTATTTTAGCTTTTTAAAAAAGTCTTAGAAACTGTTTGAATGCCTTCATTTTACAGAAGATAGTTCTTGGCTCAGCCCTACACATAGGTGACCACACATCCTGATGGCATTAGCACCCTTTTCACTCTCATTGTGTCACAGTTTAGATATAGATGATTGTCCTTACACAGTTGTGGATCATTGTGGCACTCCCAACGATTCTCTGTAGTTCAGTATTCTCTCTACCACCTTGATGTTCTTCCAGATAATTATTTTTTTCTTGTTAACTCTCAACAAATATACCGAGTGATTTTAAGGAAGTTGGAGGATTTATATTTTTAAACATTTCTCTCTTTTTTAACGTTTGCTTATTTTTGAGAGAAATCGTGTACACATGCTGGGGAGGGGCAGAGAATGGAGACAGAGAATCCCAAGCAGGCTCCATGCTGTCAGTGCAGAACCCAACTTGGAGCTCTAACTCTTGATCCATGAGATGAGCTAAAATCAAGAGTCAAGTGCTTAACCTACTGAACCACCCCAGGATTTATCTTTTTTAAAGAGAAGATATGGGTTCTTTGTGAAAAGGTGTAATTTTCTTTAAGTATTTGTGTGGCACTGTCATTATTTGTACTAAATATCCTTAGAAGTAAATTTTTTTTTAATTAAAAAAATTTTTTTTAGCATTTATTTATTTTTGAGACAGAGAGAGACAGAGCATGAGCAGGGGAGGGTCAGAGAGAGAGGGAGACACAGAATCCGAAACAGGCTCCAGGCTCTGAGCTGTCAGCCCAGAGCCCGATGCAGGGCTCGAACTCACAGAGCGCGAGATCATGACCTGAGTTGAAGTCGGACGCCCAAACGACTGAGCCACCCAGGCGCCCCAAGTAAATATTTTTTTAAATTAGGCAAATATTTAAAGGCAATGGGGGGGGGGAATGAGATGAGAGAGTAAACCATGAGACTCTATGGGAAAAGAATGTGCCAAGCAGAGGGAGCAGGCTGCTTAAAGGACCCTGAGGTGGGTGTGACCCTGCATAGGCCAGGTGTGCTGTAGGCCTTTTATCAGTAAGGTGCCTGGAATGGAATGAATGGTGATCAGGACAGAGGATCAGAAATAATGTGGTGTCAGATTGTTTAGGACTTACAAGCCATTGTAAGATTTTGATCTTGAAGGAGGGGAACGTTATTGGAGGGGATTTAAATAGTGGAGTAATATGATCAGATTTATATTTTAAAAGGATCATTCTTCTGAGTTGAGGTTAGACTGAAGTGAGGCAAGGTAGAAGCAGGGAGAACAGTTAGGAGGCTACTACAATAATTAAAGCAAATGATGATTATGACTTAGACCAACAAAGTGGTAAGTAGTAGTTGGAATCTATGAATTTTTTAAAATTTGTTTTAAGGGGCACCTGGGTGAGTGACTTCAGCTCAGGTCACGATCTCGCGGTTCATGGGTTTGAGCCCTGCGTTGGGCGCTGTGCTGACAGCTCAGAGCCTGGAGCCTGCTTCAGATTCTGTGTCTTTCCCTTTCTCTGCCCCTCCCCTGCTCATGCTCTGTTTCTCTCTCTCAATAATAAAAGTTTAAAATTTTTTTTTAATTTGTTTTAAATAATTTCAAATTTAAAATTGTGATATAATGCGAAGACCTCCTGTACGTTTCACCCAAATTCCCTAATAACATGTATCTCCTTATCTCTTACTGCTCTCTCCATATACACACACACTTCTTTCTGCTGAACTATTTGTTGTTGTTGTTGTTGTTGTTGTTTTTTCAACGTTTATTTATTTTTGGGACAGAGAGAGACAGAGCATGAACGGGGGAGGGGCAGAGAGAGAGGGAGACACAGAATCGGAAACAGGCTCCAGGCTCTGAGCCATCAGCCCAGAGCCTGACGCGGGGCTCGAACTCACGGACCGTGAGATAGTGACCTGGCTGAAGTTGGACGCTTAACCAACTGCGCCACCCAGGCGCCCCTCTGCTGAACTATTTGAAAGTATAAGGCAGCCATGATGCCCTATTTAATACTTCATTGTCTGTTTCCTAAAAACAAAGATATTCTCCTTCTGTTGTTGCATTAATAAGCTTGGGTTGCCATAACAAAATACCACAAGTTGTTAAACAACATAAATTTATTTTCTCACATTTCTTTTTTTATTTATTTTTTATTTTAGAGATTGTGCAAGCAAACAAGCAGGGGAGGGACAGAGAGAGAGGGAGGGAAAGAATCTTAAGCAGGCTCCACACTCAGCATCGAGCCTGATTTGGGGTTCAATCTCATGACTCTGAGATCATGACCTGAGCTGAAATCAAGAGTTGGATACTCAACAGACTGAGCCATCCAGGTGCCGCTGTTTTCTCACATTTCTGAGGTGGAACGTGGAAAGCCCAAGATCAAAGTTCAATCCCAAGATCAAGGTTTGGCTTCTGGTGAAAGCTGTCTTCCTGATTTATAGACAGCCTCCTCCTTACTGTGTCCTCTCATGGTGGGCAGGGGTGTTGGGAGTAGGAGAGCTCTCTGGTGTCTGTCTCTTCCTATAGAAACACTCTTATCTTCCTATAAGGCCCCACCCTCATGACCTTGTTTAACCTTAATTACCTCCTCCCCCACTGGGGTTTAGGACTTCACCATACGAATTTTGGGGAGACACAGTTCAGTACATTGCAATGATTGTTGTGTGACATCTGCACAACCACCAAGATCAGGGAATGAACACTGATACAGTACTGCCATGGACTCTACAGACTGGTTGAATTTTGCTAGTTACCCCAATAATGGTTAAAGGTACAGGGTCTTGTGTAGCAGTTAGTTGTCACGTCTTCTTATTTTTCTTCAGTCCGAACAGTCTTTCCTTATCTTTCATGACCTTTCCATTTTTGAAGGACTTGGACCAGTAACTTGTAAACTATCCAAAAATTTGTGTTTGATGTTTCCTTATGATTAGGTTCAGGTTATACAGTTTTGGACAAACATACTGCAGAAGTGATGCTGTGTTCTTAACTTGTTATATTTGGAGGAACATACTGTTGATCTGCCCTGTTTTAAAATTCTTTTTTTTTTTTTTTGAAACATTTATTTATTATTGAGAGACAGAGAGACACAGAGCGTGAGCAGGGGAGGGGCAGAGAGAGGGGGAGACACAGAATCTGAAGCAGGCTCCAGGCTCTGAGCTGTCAGCACAGAGCCCGATGCAGAGCTTGAAGCCACGAACCGCAAGGTCATGACCTGAGCCAAAGTCAGACACTTAACTGACTGAGCCACCCAGGCGCCCCATGATCTGCCCTGTTAGTAGTGATGTTAACTTCTGTCACTTGGTTAAGATGGTTTTTACCTATAAGGTTTCTCCACTGTAAAGTGAGTGTTTTGTGGAGAAGTAGTTTGAGACTTTATAAATTTCCTGCTCTGCATTAAACTTTTGTTTCTCTAGCTTTAACATCCATGATTATTGTTGCTTGTGTCAGTTCTTACAGTGATGGTTGTGAAATACTGGTTTTTTTTAATGCCATCAATCCTTATATATTGGTTAGTTGGCATTTGATTATAAAGCAGGGCTTTCCCCATTCATCTGTTTATTTCAATATGTATTCATGGATTGCTGTTTTATTCAGTGGTTATAATCCTTTACTATTACTGATTTTGGCACTTGGCACTTGTCCATTCCATAGAGTTGGCCAGCAGGAACTCCTTGAAGGTAGAGCCTGTGTCCTTTTGACATCATTCTTTGAGCACTTTTTTACTTTGGTTCAAGGTGTTCCAAGCTCTTGAACCTTCTTTCCTGGCCTCCAATCAGCCATTTCTCCAAGAAACCCTGGTTCTCTGAAACCAAGATCTAGATATTAGATACTGGGATATTATCACTTCTAGGCCTTTCCGTGGAAAGATTTAGGAAATAGTTGTATGTATACACACACACATGTATACACAGACATTTCTTCCCTCTGTAGTTCTGTATATAACTATGAGGTTTATACCAAGACTCCAGTTACAGTCCCAACATAACAGGGTTTATTTTAATCTTCCCCCCTTCCACATTTGTAACTTCCTAAAGATAGCATTAATGAGATCTGTATTGTGACTTTGGATGTAGAATATGAAAGAGAAAGAAGGGAGCCTGGGTGGCTCAGACAGTTAAGCATCTGACTCGATTTTGGCTCAGGTCATGATCTCACTGGTTTGTGGGATTGGGCCCCTCATTGGGCCCTGTGCTGACAGCGTGGAGCCTGCTTGAGATTCTCTCTCCCTCACTCTTTATCTGCCCCCCCCCCCCCCCCCCCCCCCCCGCCCGCTCTCGTGTTGGGAGCGTGCGCTCTCTTTCTCTCAAAATAAATAAATAAACATTTTTAAAAAGAAAGAGGAGTCAAGGATGACTCAAGATTTTTGGCTGAAAAAAGCCACCAGAAGAAATGCCATTTACTGAGATGAGAAGACCATAGGAGGAGACAGTTCGGAGGAAGAGATTGGAAGGTCACATGTTGAGGCTAAACTGTGAATTAGACATGCAAGGGGAGGTGTTGGGGAGGCAGTTGGATATTTGAGTCTGCAGTTCAAAGAAAGGTCCAGGCTGAAATGCAGATTACTTCAAGACAGCTAGTTGGGGCGCCTGGGTGGCTCAGTCGGTTGGGCGTCCGACCTCAGCTCAGTTCATGATTTCACGGTTCGTGAGTTGGAGCTCCACATCTGGCTCTGTGCTGACAGCTCGGAGCCTGGAGCCTGCTTCGCATATTGTATCTCCCTGTTCCACTCTGTATCTCTCTGTTCCTCCCCCACTCACACTCTGTTTCTCTGTCTCTCTGTCTCTCTCTCAAAAATAAAAAATAAAGATTAAAAAAATTAAAAAAAAACCTTAATTCCATATCCTTTCTGATCTCTTTCACTGATTTTTTTTTTCTAACATGAAATCACTGTAATTACTGGGGTTTTTTTATTTTTTTATTTTTTTTAATGTTTATTTTTGAGACAGAGGGAGACAGAGCGTGAGTTGGGGAGGGGCAGAGAGAGAGGGAGACACAGAATCTGAAACAGGCTCCAGGCTCTGAGCTGTCAGCACAGAGCCCGATGCAGGACTCAAATCCACGAACTGTGAGATCCTGACCTGAGCCAAAGTCAGACACTTAACCAACTGAGCCACTTAGGAACCCCTGTTTTTGTTTTTGTTTTTTTAAAGGTTGACTCTTTATTTTAAAAAAGTTTTAATTACCAGAGTTCTTATTTCATCCATAGCCTGCTAGGTATTGAGCAGTTGATGGTTTTTTTTTCTAATTTCTTTTTCAGTAAATTTTCATTTTATCTAATCCCAGAATTCAGATTTCTTTAGTTTATCCAGAAATGTCATTTACAGATGATTAGTCCAAACCTTTGTGCAGTTCAGGAACACAAATTAATTACATCAGATTATTTTGTCTTTTGAGACCCTTCATCTCTCCACTACGTTTTATGCCACTGATTTGTTTTTGTTTTGTTTTGCCTTTTCTATTTACTTTTTTTAATTTTTAAAAATTTACATCCAAGTTAGCATATAGTGCAACAGTGATTTCAAGAGTAGATTCCTTAGTGCCCGTTACCCATTTAGCCCATCCCCCCTCTCACAATCCCTCCAGTAACCCTCTGTTTGTTCTCCATATTTAAGAGTTTCTTATATTTTGCCATCCTCCCTGTTTTTATATTGTTTTTGCTTCTCTTCCCTTGTGTTCATCTGTTCTGTGTCTTAAAGTCCTCGTATGAGTGAAGTCATATGATATTTATCTTTCTCTGACTAATTTCACTTAACATGGAACCTACAGTTCCATCCAACGTAGTTGCACATGGCAAGATTTCATTTTTTTTGATTGCTGAGTAATACTCCAGTGTGTGTGTGTGTGTGTGTGTGTGTGTGTGTGTGTGTGTGTGTACACCACATCTTCTTTATCCATTCATCCATTGATAGACATTTGGGCTCTTTCCATACTTTGGCTATTGTTGATAGTGCTGCTATGAACATTGGGGTGCATATGCCCCTTCGAAACAACACACCTGTATCCCTTGGATAAATACCTAGTAGTACAGTTGCTGGGCCATAGGGTCGTTCTATTTTCAATTTTTTGAGGAACCTCCATACTGTTTTCCAGAGTGGCTGCACCAATTTGCATCCCCACCAGCAATGCAAAAAGAGATCCTCTTTCTCCGCATCCTCGCCAACATCTATAACAATAGATTATTATAGCATTAGATTATATATATATATATAACAATAGATTATATATATATAACAATAGATTATATATATAACAATAGATTATTATGTATATAATATATATAACAATAGATTATTATATATATAATATATATAACAATAGATTATTATATATAATATATATAACAATAGATTATTATATATATAATATATATAACAATAGATTATTATATATATAATATATATATAACAATAGATTTTATATATATATAACAATAGATTTTTATGTATATATATATATATATATATATATATATGTAACAATAGATTATTATAACATTAGCCTGAGTTGCTAATGTTAGCCATTCTGCCACGTGTGAGGTGGTATCTCATTGTGGTTTTGATTTGTATTTCCCTGATGATGAGTGATGTGGAGCATTTTTTCATGTGTTGGTTGGCCATCTGGATGTCTTCTCTGGAGAAGTGTTCATGCCTTTTGCCCGTTTCTTCACTGGATTATTTGTTTTTTGGGTGTTGAGTTTGATAAGTTCTTTATAGATTTTGGATACTAACCCTTTATCCGATATGTCGTTTGCAAATATCTTCTCCCATTCTGTCGGTTGCCTTTTAGTTTTGCTGATTGTTTCCTTTGCTGTGCAGAAGCTTTTTATCTTGATGAGGTCCCAATAGTTCATTTTTGCTTTTGTTTCCCTTGCCTCCAGAGACATGTTGAGTAAGAAGTTGCTGCGGCCAAGATCAAAGAGGTTTTTGCCTGCTTTCTCCTCGAGGATTTTGATGGCTTCCTGTCTTACATTTAGGTCTTTCATCCATTTTGAGTTTCTTTTTGTGAATGGTGTAAGAAAGTGGTCCAGATTCATTCTTCTGCATGTTGCTGTCCAGTTTTCCCAGCACCACTTGCTGAAGAAACTCTTTATTCCATTGAATATTCTTTCCTGCTTTGTCAAAGATTAATTGGCCATACATTTGTGGGTCCATTTCTGGGTTCTCTCTTCTGTTCCATTGATCAGTGTCTGTTTTTGTTTCAGTACCATACTGTCTTGATGATTACATACAGCTTTGTAATACAGCTTGAAGTCCATATGCCACCGATTTGTTAATGGATTGGGCCAGTTGCCCTGCAGAATATCTCACTTTATAGATTTGTCTGGTTGCTTTCTTGCTGTGTTATTAGCTCTTTTTATTATTTCAAACAATAAAATTACCTACAGCTTTTTCTAACACACCCTTTTTTATAAAAACTTCATGGTCTTTGTTAGCCACAAAATAAGGGTTAAAACTTTCTTAGCTCAATATATAGTAACCATCAGAATTTGTCATCTCTGCCTATTCTCCCACTGTTCTTCCAGCCAAACCCATGTCCTGGTCTGAGACACAAATAGAAGTAGGTAGTGATTGGTGCGCCTAGGTGGCTCAGTTGATTGAGCGTCTGACTCTTGGTTTTGGCTCAGGTCATGATCTCTCCATCATGGGATCAAGCCCCATGTTAGGCTCTGAGCTGGGCATGGAGCCTGCTTGAGATTCTTTCTCTCTCCCTCTGCCTCTTTCCCCAGCTCGTACTCCCCCCTCCCCCCCAAAATAAAAAAATAAAAAAAAAAAAGAAATCAGTAGTGATTAAGAATATAGACTTTGGAGCCAGATTGTATGTATTTAAAAATATTATATTTTTTTTAATTTTTATTTTTAACGTTTGCCTGTTTTTGAGAGATAGAGACAGAGCGTGAGCAGGGAAGGGGCAGAGAGAGGGGGAAACAGAATCTGAAGCAGGCTCCAGGCTCTGAGCTGTCAGCACAGAGCCTGGCGTGGGACTCAAACTCATGGACCGTGAGATCATGACCTGAACTGAAGTTGGGTGCTTAACTGACTGAGCCACTCAGGTGCCCCTCTATTTAATTTTTTTTAATACTTACTTTCTTTGTTTTTAATTTTTTTTAATGTTTATTTATTTTTGAGACAGAGAGAGCATGAATGGGGGAGGGTCAGAGAGAGAGTGAGACAGAGAATTGGAAGCAGGCTCCAGGCTCTGAGCTGTCAGCACAGAGCCTGACGCGGGGCTCGAACTCACGGACTGTGAGATCATGACCTGAGCCGAAGTCGGACGCTTAACCGACTGAGACACCCAGGCGCCCCAATACTTACTTTTTGAGAGACAGAGAGAGAGAGAGAGAGACAGACAGACAGAGTGCGGCGGCAGGGGGAGGGGTGGAGGAGAGGCAAAGAGGGAGATGGAGACACAGAATCCGAAGCAGGCTCCAGGCTCTGAGCTGTCAGCACAGAGCCCGACGCAGGGCTCAAACCCATGAGCTGTGAGATCATGACCTGAGCCGAAGTCAGATGCTCAACTGACTAAGCCACCAAGGTGCCCCCAGACTGTCTGAATTTAAATTCCAGCTTCAGTACTTACTTACTTCATACTTCATACTTTGGACAGTTCATGCCATTCCATCTGTTAAATGCAGCTAATAGTACCAACCTCATAGGGTTGTTGTAAGGATATCAGTTAATATATGTGTCATCTTGAAGTGCCTGAGTGGCTTAGGCTGTTGAGTGTCTGATTCTCGATTTCGGTTCAGGTCATGATCCCAGAGTTGAGGGACTGAGTCCTGCATCGGGCTCTGTGCTAAGCATGGAACCTACTTAATATTCTCTATTTCTCTCCCTCTGCCCCTGTCTCCTGCTCACACTCACTCTCTCTAAAAATAAATTAAGTAAATATTTGTATCATCTTTAAAAATGTCTAGCAGATAGAAAACTCTTCCTGCCTACAAAAATACAACTTCTTCATCAGACATTTAACATATATTATTTAAGCACCTGCCACACACTCAATTAGTCATTGAGGACTTAGCAATAAACAAGACAGAATTCCAGCCTTTGGGGAGCTTATACTCTAGTGGAAATTGCAGAGAAGTACACTACAATGTGATAAATGCATGACAGGTATGGGTTCAGGATGTACTAAAGGCCTTATCTTACGGAGTCAGGGGAAGCTTCATGGAAGATGTCATATGTAAGCTGAGAGTTGAAGGAGGGAAAGGAATTAGCCTGTTGAAATGGGTGGTAAGACAAGGGTAGGAGGTGGGGCTTGATGATGAGAACAAATTGTAGGTCAGTAAACTGCACCTTTAAGGTCAGTAAACTGCACCTAAAGAAAACAAGTAAGCAAGAACTCTGCGGAGGGTTTGGAAAGCATTCAGGACGGGTCTTCTCAAATCCCACTGCCTTTAGGCCTCTTCTCAGGCTACCTCAGCCAATATTTCTCATTCTTCTGACTTTCAATAGTGATTTGACTATAGAGTGTAGGTTTTACATTGAGAAGAAATTGCATTAAAATAGTTTGGGGAGGTTTGTTTGGGGAAGAAGTAGAGATAAGATGGGGGGAGACCAGAATCTGTCATGAATTAAATTTAAAATTTTGGACTTTTTCCCATGGATGAGTAGAAAACACAAGATATTTAGGATGGGTTCTCCTAGAAAAGGAAAATTCAGAGAGAGAGAGAGTGAGCGCATGTGCAAGGTTTCTGGGAACTGTGAGTTCTTCCTTAAAGATAGAACTTTGAAGGGGAAGAGATGAGACTGAAAGAGAAGGTAAGATCCAGATCATAAATGAAGACCACGTGTTTAGGCATTTTCCAGTGAGCAGTTGGAAGTCGTTGACAGATTCGGTATGGGAGACAATTAGATAATGAGAAGCAAATTTAGCAATTGAGAGAGTGAACTTGAGGGGACTAAGTCTAGAGGCAAGGTACCAGTTAGGAGGGTACTGCAGTAGTAGTCCAGGTAAAAGGTGATGAAGCCAGCAAAGAGCAACAGGAAGAAGAGAAGGAAAAGAGGGGAAAGCTTTGACAAATATTATTGGAGTAAAAATTGGCTGGACTTGGAGACTTCTCAAATATGGTGAGGGTCTCCTATGGAGTAGGAAGAGTCCAAAAATGTTGCTAAAATTCTGGCTAAATACAAGAGCAGTAACAGAAGAGGAGGAAGATTAGTAATAAAATATTGAAAAATCAAGCTCAAGGTGCCTCTGAGACATGGACGTGGGTGTGTGCATTGACTCATAAAGGGAAATCCAGGGTTGGTATCTGTGGACATGGGAGTCATTGATGCATAAGTGGTGGGAGTTAAAGTGGTACAAGTGGACAGTTTTGCAGGTAGCATTCCATTTTCTGTGTGCTAAGCACTGTCCTGAATGCTTTACATACATTGTTCCATTTAATTCTTTTTTTTTTTATTTTTGAGAGAGAGAGAGAGAGAGACAGAGAGAGAGAGAGAGAGAGAAAATCAATCGGGGAGAGGCAGAGACACTGGATCCAAAGCAGGCTCCAGGCTCTGAGCTGTCAGCACAGAGCCCGACACAGGGCTTGAACTCAACCATGAGATCATGACCTGATCCAAAGTCGGATGCTCAACCAACTGAGCCACCCAGGCGCCCCTTCATTTAATTCTTATAACAACTCTATGAAGTTGTCATTTTACAAAGAAAAAGAAAGTGTAATATAGGAGAGTTAAGTAGTGTAAAAAACCCCAAGGCTGATAAGCAACAAAGTCAGGAATGGAGCAAACTATCTGACTTAAAACCTGAAATCTTAAAACATCGTGCCATGGGTGAATTGAGAAGAGTGCTCAGGAGAGAACCCTGGGGAGCTTCAACATTTAAAGGAAGATGGTCATGGATGCAGCAGTCTATCTGCACATATATGTAGATATTTGCATCTATGGAGAAGGAACCAGAGAGGTAGGAAAACCAGGAAGGTGGCTGTGACAGAAATGGAAAGAGGAATTACCATAACATTACCATAACATTGTGCCAGAAGCCACAATGAAGTAACATTTTAAATTTTTTCATTGGGTTTAATAATTTGGAATTTACTGGTAACCTTGGTAATTGCTGTTTGGTGGCAACATAAATGAGATAGCATAATTTGTGTAAAATTCTTAAGCATAGTAGATTGCATATTTTAAGCACAGCAAAAAAAAAAAAAAAAAAAAAAAAGTCTCTCGTATAGTTACAGGAGTTAAAGTGGAGACAGTGAGGACTCTTTTAGATACCAGAATCTAAAAGATCTTAACTGACTCAGGTAAGTTGATTTGGTTGGGTTTAAATATGGATACATTTTTTTAGAAAACAGAATTTCCATCTAATGACTTCTGCTTTCTCTGTAGAGTAGCATATAAACTTATCAGTTGAGAGTGAGAAGGAATGTGGTGAAACAGGGGGCTTGAGAAGAGTGGTAAAAATTTGAAATCACTCTTACAGCAGATGAAAGAGGATGCTGATTAAGAACATGTGGAAGCAGGGGCACCTGGGTGGTTTAGTCGGTTAAGCGTCTGACTTTGGCTCAGGTCATGATCTCACTGTTCTTGAGTTCGAGCCCCATGTTGGGCTTTGTGCTGACAGCTCAGAGCCTGGAGCGTCTTCAGATTCTGTGCGTCCCTTTATTTATGTCTGTTCCTCCCCTGCTCATACTCTCAATCTCAAAAATAAAGATTACCAAAAAAAAAAAAAAAGAACATGTGGAAGCACTGTAGCATTGTAGTGGCAAGGGCCCAGTTGAAGGAGACTAGATTTATATGGTT
This sequence comes from Leopardus geoffroyi, assembly GCF_018350155.1. Taxonomy (NCBI): domain Eukaryota; kingdom Metazoa; phylum Chordata; class Mammalia; order Carnivora; family Felidae; genus Leopardus; species Leopardus geoffroyi. The sequence continues at coordinate 105,310,668 of NC_059328.1, forward strand.
TCAGTCCTCCTGATGGTATGATTTTTCTCCAGCACAATCCAGGAGCAGAAGTAAAGGTGCAGTGAAGGTATTTAGATTGATCCAGATTTAGGATTTTGTTGAATGCATGTGATGGAAAGGCTAGATTAGGGAAGAAAAGGAAAAGAAAATGAACGTTTTTTATTTTTATTTTTAAAATTTAAAAAAAAAATTTTTTTTTTTTCAACGTTTATTTATTTTTGGGACAGAGAGAGAGACAGAGCACGAACGGGGGAGGGGCAGAGAGAGAGGGAGACACAGAATCGGAAACAGGCTCCAGGCTCTGAGCCATCAGCCCAGAGCCCGACGCGGGGCTCGAACTCCCGGACCGCGAGATCGTGTCCTGGCTGAAGTCGGACGCCTAACCGACTGCGCCACCCAGGCGCCCCTTTTTTAAATTTTTTTTAACGTTTATTTATTTTTGAGACAGAGAGAGACAGAGCATGAACGGGGGAGGGTCAGAGAGAATCTGAAACAGGCTCCAGAATCTGAAACAGGCTCCAGGCTCTGAGCAGTCAGCACAGAGCCCGACGTGGGGCTCAAACTCACGGACCGCGAGATTGTGACCTGAGCCGAAGTCGGATGCTTAACCGACTGAGCCACCCAGGCGCCCCGAAAATGAACGTTTTAATAAAAGAATGGTTTAAATAATAGATCAAAGACTGTGGAGTTGATAGAGAAAAAATTGAGTAAAAAAAGTGACTAAAGTTAGAGAAAATATAGAACTTAGATCTTGATGAACAGATAGAAGGGGAGTGGGAGGCTGTGGTCAGAAAAGGGGATTTTAAAATGCACAGAAGAGTGGTTCTTGGAGGTCACTGAATTTAAGATAAGATATTGAGAGACTAGAAAATGTGATGGGTCATCCAAAAGGACATTAAACTTGTCTAGGATATAATGAAACTTGGGTGGTTTTGCTTGAGGTTCTAGAAGGCAGATTGATTTGGCCTTTGAAAAACTTGATCTAGGTGTGTGGTCAAATTACTTATGTCCTAGGACCTAGTGCTATAAGTAGCAGATAGCAGGATTTAGGTGTATCTGAGTAGTATGTGGACTAGTTGATTAAAAAAAAAAAAAAAGAGTCTATCTACAATAATAATGTAGAGGAGGTTAAGCAGTTTGCCTAAGGTCACATTCCGGGTGGTTCTAAAGCCCATACTCTTTCCATTAACCCTGGTGTATTTGCAGTAAGCTGAGCTTCTGGAGAACAATTTCATTTTAGCTTCTCCAGAGATAATGAGGTTTTTAGTGCCAAACATCTACAAAGTGAAATGGAAATCTACCCAAGGAGCACCTTGAACAGAAAATTAACCTGAAGTAGTCAAGGTTTTTAGGTACCAGTTTCAATAAATTGATCCATTAGTTCATTTTTCTGTTTATCTGTTATACACCCATATAATAGTTTACACAGTTTGAGAATACTGTATTTAGAATAATTGAACTAAGTGTAATTTGACTCATTTGGTTTAATTTATTGTCTTTTGTCATTTCTAGCTGCCTATCCCCACCGTTTGAATCTCTTCTACCTTGCTAATGATGTCATCCAGAACTGCAAAAGGAAAAACGCAATCATTTTCCGTGAATCATTTGCTGATGTCCTTCCTGAAGCAGCTGCTCTAGTGAAGTAAGTAAATTCTTACTGCTTTTTGGGATCTAAGCTTAGAAAATTACGAATTTTAGTTCACCTTTTTACCTGTTAGTAAGAATTGTTAATAATTCTACATGCTTAAAGACCGAAGGATATTTTGCTCAAATTGTTCATGTAACTTTCCCACTAATACACATATTTTTCTTTTAAACATTCTTTCTTCTCTCTCTCTTTTTTTTTTTTTTAATGTTTTTATTTATTTTTGAGAGAGAGAGAACAAGTTGGAGAGGGGCACAGAGAGAGGGAGACAGAGGATCTGAAGTAGGCTCTCCACCAACAGCTAAGAGCCTGATGCAGGGCTCAAACTCTCGAACCCTGAGATCTTGACCTGAGCCGAAGCCAGACCCTTAACCAACTGAGCCATCTAGGTGCCCTTCTTTCTTCCCTTTTTGAAAGCTTGTTTGTTATTTACTCTCTCCCTCTTTACTACCTTGACCATATATATCTCTTGGTCATATTCTTTGGTTGGGAGTACTTTCCAACTGTTTCTTCTGTTTCCATATTCTTTTACACATTTCCTTTCTTCTTTCAGTCTTTTTGAAATCTTGCACCCTCTATGACATCTGTGTAATTAAAGAGATATGGAAATATTTATTCCCAACCTCGTATTGATTTATTCCATCCTTAGTGAAATTGTATGCAGTGTTTCCCAAAGTATGGAATACTTAACATTTGATCTTACTTTTCCTCTGTATTAATAGTGTTTTCCTGGTGTTTCACCCATATTTGCAAGTTGTTTATTTGGTTTAAGAGGCATACACACCCAACTGGAGGATAAACAATTATATGGAACAATCAAAATAGTTAAATATTAACTCAAATTATATAGACTAGCATAGTATTATATGCTTGTATAAATAATGTGACTATTGCATATTACCGATCCATTTGTTAGTATTAACCCATTAAAAACAGAATGATCCCTTTTCCTTCCTTTGGATTATTAAGTTGAGGTGTTTATTTTGGTCCTACTTGAATGTGCTGTGTAATACAGATTTATACCCACGTCAGAGTACATAAAATAGAGGTGCCTGGCTGGCTCAGTCAGTAGAGTGTGTGATTCTTGATCTCCCACAGTTTGTGTAGAAATAGGTTATAAATTCAAAATTGTTATACAAATGTTATTTGCAACTCACGGTGACTAACTTTGCAGGGAAGCATATTGAATTTTATTATTTCTTTTTACAAAATAAGAAGACTGAAGCCCAGTGCAGTTAAGAAATTGCCCAAAAGTAAAATGTCAATTTAGTAAAAGAGGTGAGAATAGAATTGAGATTTTTTTCTGACTCTTAGTCCCCTATTTCTTTCTTTTTTTGTTGTTAATTTTCTTTTTTTTAATTTACATCCAAATTAGTTAGCATATAGTGCAACAATGATTTCAGGAGTAGATTCCTTGATGCCCCTTACCCATTTAGCCCATCCCCCCCCACACACTCCCTCCAGTAACCCTGTGTTCTCCATATTTATGAGTCTCTTATGCTTTGTCCCCCTTCCTGTTTTTATATTAATTTTGCTTCCCTTCCCTTATGTTCATTTGTTTTGTCTCTTAAAGTCCTCATATGAGTGAAGTCATATGATACGTGTCTTTCTCTGACTATTTTCTCTTAGCATGATACCTTCCAGTTCCATCCACGTAATTGCACAGGCAAGATTTCATTCTTTTTGATTGCTGAGTAATACTCCATTGTATGTATATACCACATCTTCTTTATCCATTCATCCGTCGATGGATGTTTAGGCTCTTTCCACACTTGGGCTATTGTCGATAGCACTGCTATAAACATTGGGGTGCATGTGCCCCTTCGAAACAACACAGCTGTATCCCTTGGATAAATACCTAATAGTGTAATTGCTGGGTCATAGGGTAGTTCTATTTTTAATTTTTTGAGGAAGTTCCATACTGTTTTCCAGAGTGGCTGTACCAGCTTGCATTCCCACCAGCAATGCAAAAGAGATCCTCTTCCTCTGCCTCCTCACCAACATCTGTTGTTGCCTGAGTTGTTAATGTTAGCCATTCTGACTGGTGTGAGGTGGTATCTCATTGTGGTTTTGATTTCTATTTCCCTGATGATGAGTGATGTTGAGCATTTTTTCCGTGTCAGTTGGCCATCTGGATGTCTTCTTCAGAGAAGTGTCTATTCATGTCTTTTGCCCATTTCTTCACTGGATTATTTGTTTTTGTTGTTGTTAATTTTTTTAATATTATTTATTTTTGAGACTGAGATAGAGTGTGAGTGGGGGGAGGGCAGAGAGAGAGGGAGACACAGAATCCGAAGCAGGCTCCAGGCTCTGAGCTGTCAGCACAGAGACCGATATGAGGCTCAAACTCATGAACTGCAAGATCATGACCTGGACTGAAGCTGGACACTTAATAGACTAAGCCACCCAGACACCCAGCCACCTGTTACTTCTATTTTACAGTATAGTCCACCTAAACTTAACTTACAGTTTTTCATTTTTTTAAATGATTATTTGAGAGAGAGAGAGAGAGAGAGAGAGAGAGAGAGAGAGAGAGAAAGAGAGAAAGAGCACCAGCAGGGGAGGGGGTCAGAGAGAATCCCAAGCAGGCTCCATACTGTCAGCATGAGCCCCACAGGGGGCTTGATCTCACAAACTGTGAGATCCCAACCTGAGATCAAGAGTCAGATGCTCAACCAACACCCAGGCACCCCTTTTTTTCATTTTTTTTAAAATGTCTTACTTACAGTTTTTCATCTTATAATGGCCCCTTAGTAATTTAAATTCTTGTCTCTACATTTCTTAGTTACCAGAGGCTGATTATTTTCCTGTTTCTCCCTCCTTTTCTCTCTGCCTTTAAATTTCCCATTATCATCTCTATTTGATGTATTTATATTATTATGATATTCTTCTAACTACTTTCTCAGTGTCTGATATCCTTTTCATTCACTTCAGGCTATGATGATTTAACACTATAGCCTCTGGAACCAGTGTACCTGGGTTTGAATCCTGGTTCTGCCACCTTCCAGCTATATAACTTTAGGCAATATAAATTAGCCTCAATTTAGGGGAGGTGGGAATTGGGTAAGCTAAATGGGTATTAAGGAGGGTACTTGTGGTGAGCACTGGGTGTTGTATGTAAGTGAATGAATCACAAAACTCTACTACTGAAACCAATATTATACTAAATGTTAACTAACTGGAATTTAAATAAATACTTGAAAAAGAAAAGTAAATAAAACTAGTGGGTTTCCACATCAAACCCATAAAAAAAATAAATTAGCATCAGTTTTTTTATCTGTATATTCTTATCTGTATAAATCTGCCAATAATAGTACCCACCCCATAGAGCGTGGGAACTAAATGAGTTAATATTATATAGAAAGAGTGCTTAGAAAAGCCACTGGCATATAATGAACACTTAATAAGTGTTAGTTGCTGCTGTGATGTTGAGGTTGACAATAACGATTACTCCTGTGATTATTATTAACAAATTAATGTTACCAAATCACTGTTGTGACCCTTCTTTTGGGGCGCCTGGGTGGCGCAGTCGGTTAAGCGTCCGACTTCAGCCAGGTCACGATCTCTCGGTACGGGAGTTCAAGCCCCGCGTCGGTCTCTGGGCTGATGGCTCAGAGCCTGGAGCCTGTTTCCGATTCTGTGTCTCCCTCTCTCTCTGCCCCTCCCCCGTTCATGCTCTGTCTCTCTCTGTCCCAAAAATAAATAAACGTTGAAAAAAAAAATTTTTTTTTAATATTTTTATATTAGTATATAATTTAACACATTCCTTTCCATGTTTGTTATTCTTTGACTCTCAAACCAATTATATAATATAATTAGAGGCAAAAAGTATTATCTTCATTTTGCAGATGAGAATACTGATAATAAATGATACAAAACTACTTTAAGATAGGAAATTGGGGACACCTGGGTGGCTCTGTTCTTGGGGCACCTGGGTGGCTCAGTCGCTTGAGCATATGACTCTTGATCTTGGGGTCATGAGTTTGAGTCCCATGTGGGGTGTAGAGTAAATACTTAAATAAATAAAACTTTGAAAAAAGAATGTAGAAGGTGGGTATGATTACAGATGTTCCAGACCATAAAAGAATAATAGGAACGGCTTTATTCCAGTGAATTTGGAAATTTAGACAAAATGGTTAAGTTCATCAAAAATACAAGTAACTAAAATGGCTCAAAGAAAAAATTGAGGACTTAATAATCCTATAACCACCGAATAAATTCGATCAGCAGTCAGAAATCTTTCCATAAGAACATCTCCCTGTTTTGCAATGGGTTTGCCACCCGAACACAAGTGTCATGAAAACCACCACTAAAGCCAAGCCAGAATGGTAAAGGAGAGGATTTATATCAACACTGGTTGTTGTTGGAAAACAAGTCTGCCACTGCTGGCCACTTGATCACAAATGTGATGGGATGAAAAATATGAGAAAGCAGCTGCTTTTATGGGAATGGGCTCCTTCAAGTACTGGATCTTCGATAAATTGAAAGCTGAATGTGACCATGGCATCACCATTGATACCTCCCTGTGAAAATTAAAGACAACAAGTCTTATGTGACCCTCAGTATGCTCCAGGACACAGGCTTTATAGAAAACACGATTACAGGTACATCTCAGGCTGACTGTGCTGTCCTGATTGTTGCTGCTGGTGTTTGGTGAATTTGAAGAAAGTAACTCCAAGAATGGTCAGACCTATGAGCATGCCCTTTTGGCTTACACATGGGGTATGAAACAACTATTTGTTGGTATTAATAAAATGGATTCTATCAAGCCGTCCCACAGATAGAAGAAATACAAGGAAATCATTAAGGAAGTCAGCACCTAACATTAAGAAAATTGGTGGGGTGCCTAGGTGGCTCGGTCAGTTAAGTGTCCAACTTCAATCCAGGTTATGATCTCGTGGTTCATGGGTTTGAGTCCCACATCGGGCTCTGTGCTGACAGCTTGGAGCCTGGAGCCTGCTTCAGATTGTGTCTCCCTCTCTCTCTCTCTCTCTCTCTCTCTCTCTGCTTCTACCCGTCTCGTACTCTGTCTCTGTCTCTCAAAAATAAATGTTAAAAAAAATTTTTTTAAGAAAATTGGCCATGCCCCTGTATGAATATTTTATAGCAGTTCTTAACTCATTTTCAGTAGCTGTGTTAATGTGTTTGTGATTGCATTTTTTGGTGTTTTTTTGGTGTGGGGTTTTTTGTTTTTGTTTTTTTTTGGTGATTGCATATTTTGGCATGAGATGATACTACTTTATCAGAAGCTAATGAGAACAGATTAAATATGGCTTTAATATATACATAATTATTTGCATCAAGTGAAGGCACTAATGATTTCACCATATGCTGTGAAAAATATTTTCAGTAATTTAGATGAAGAAAAATGGTGAAATAATTGAATAGTAAGTATTATAGGCTTGATAAAATGAAAACAATTTATATGTTATCATGCTTGCATTGCAATTTGTAATTTGTTGTTAAAAGAGAGAGTGCAAGCAGGGGAGAGATAAGAGAGAGGGAGACAGAGAATCCAAACCAGGCTCTGCACTATCAGCACAGAGCCCCACATGGGGCTCAAACTCAAGAACTCTTGAGATCATGACCTGAGCCAAAATCAAGAGTAAGAAGCCTAATTGACTGAGCCACCCACCCAGGTTCCCGTGGTATTTGCTTTATACTTACTTTGTAAATCTAATTTGTAGTTGTTAAAGAATTATAGAATGTAACCAATGGGATCATAAAACTGTAAAAAGATATATGGAGACTTTGCGATTACCTTCATAGGAAATCCAAGGGCTAAAAAGGATTTAGCAGGGTTGCTGGGTACAAATCAACATCTAGGAATCAATAGGTTATTTCAATATGTCAGAAATAACCAACCAAAAAATATAGAAAAACATTCATAACAGTAACAAAAGTTATAAAGCCATATTTGGTATCTAGAATAAAAGGGTGTTAAGACTTCTCTGGAGAAAATTATAAACTGTTACAAAAGGTAATAGCATGTAAGTATAGTACACTTTAATAAAAATCCCAATAGGACATTTAAAGAAACTTGTTATACTGATTCTAAAGTTCATATAGAAGAGTCAATGTCTAGAAGTAGCCAAGACTGTTGGTTAGCAGTGAGTAGGACTTAACTTACGAAACATCAAGATTTATTATTTGACTATAGTAATTATAAATGAATGTAGTATCAGTGTAAGGATAGATTTAAGGAACAAAACAGAAAGCCCAGAAATGGAACTATACATATGTGGGAGAAGTTGTAATGGTAGAAGTGCATTACAAATTATTAGGGGAAAAATGAACTCTTCAATAAGTGAGTTTGGAACGTAGGCTTTCCGTGCAGAAAAAATAAAATTAAATGTTAAATGTTTTTCTATACCTTACACACAAATATATCCCAAATAAATTGCCTTAGTGTATAAAACAAAACTTTTAAAATGTTAGAAACACGGGCACCTAGGTGGCTCAGTTGGTTAAGCATCTGACTTGGATTCAGGTCATGATCCCACAGTTCATGAGTTTGAGCCCCACCGTAGGATCTCTGCTATAGATCCTCTTTCCCCCTCTCTTGTTGCCCCTCCCCTACTTGCTCTCACTCTCTCTCTCTCTCTCAAAAATAAATAAACATTAAAAAAAATTTTATAATTAGAAAAATGTTAGAAACAAATCTACTTTTATGACTCTAATGGTTAAAAAGCTGTTATAAAGACACAAAGAACTGATAATAAAATATTTATGAATTTAATTACATCAGAATTAGAGTTCTGCATTATATAAGACACCATAAAATTAATGACAAGTGACAAACTAGGGAAAATATTTGTTATAGGCAAATAAAAAAGATAAGTCGCATAAATGGAGATTATTTTAGGAGATGCAGAGTAGCAAGTTTTTAGAGGTAAAATCTATCTTCATCTAATTTCTAAACTCCAAGGTTTTTGATTAAATACTGATTATTTCCTTAAGTTGACCTATTATTTAGTCTTCCATTCAGTCAGTTAGCAAATATTCACTAAGCACCTGATACATGAAATCCCAGAAATAAGATATTGATCAAAAATACTCCCCTGAGTGAGGTACAAGATTGTGCTGTTTAGCTCTGTTTATTTTGACTGTGATTCCTGGGCACCTCCTCCTGTACTCTTTTTCTTTTTTTTTTTTTTTAAGTTTATTTATTCTGAAAGAACGTGAGTGGGGGAGGGGCAGAGAGAGAGCGCAAGAGAGAGACAACTCCAAGCAGGCTCCACTCTGCCAGTGCAGAGCCCCACATAGGGCCTGAATCCACAAAATCGCAAGACCATGACCTGAGCCGAAACCAAGAATCCGAAACCCAACTGACTGAGCCACCCAGGCACCCCATCCTTCTGTACTCTTCATCAACTTTATGCTTTGAAATAATTTGCCAATACTTCACTGTTTTAAAGTCAGAAATGGGGGGGGGGTGCTAGCAAAGGAAGCATCTGTTGGATATCTTAGCAATTCTATAAGGTCAGCTTGTTATTTGTTACTTATAAGTCAAACAACACAGTTTATAATTAATTTCTTGTGTTGTATGTGGTAATAATTGTACATTCTGTAGAAATTGAGATTGTGATCAGTAATGGCTAAAATAGAGGCCTAGAATAACAAGGTAAGTAAAACTGCCATTCTGGGTTTTGTTTTGGTTTTATTTTCACAGAATTCCTAAATATGAGAGAGAGATGGTTGAATTGTAGAAGTTTGAGAGTTCTGTGTTTGTATAAATAATGAACAAATTTAGGAATTTTAGAGCCAACAAATTAGTAAAAATCACTTTTACAAATGAAGAAACCTAGAGATACCTGGCTGGCTCAGTTGGTGGAGCATGGGACTCTTGGTCTCAGGGTTAAGTTCAAGCCCTATGTCAGGTATAGAGATTACTTTAAAAATAAAATCTTTTAGAAAGTTTTTTGTTGTTGTTAATTTTTAATTTTCTTTAGAGAGAGAGAGAGAAAGTGGGGAGGGGCAGAAGATGAGAGAGAGAGAGAGAGAGAGAGAGAGAGAGAGAGAGAATCCCAAGCAGGCTCCATGCTCAGCACAGAGCCCCATGCAGGGCTTGATCGCACAGCCCTGGTATCATGACCTGAGCTGAAACCCAGAGTTGGGCCACTCAGCCGACCGAGCCACCCAGGTGGCCCTTAAAAAATAAAATCTAAATAAATAAACAAACCAATCTAGCCCCCCAAAGACTTCTTACTAAACCAGAACTAAAACCTCTAGTTTCTCCATCTTGGGTGCTGCTCTTACAATATTATAACCTGGTCTTAATTGTATATTTTCTTAACAGTTGCTACTTTTCCAATATATTTTACTTGAGGACTTCATAGTGAATAGTTTGGTTTGAAAATAACCAAAACCAGTTGTCATGTATTCAGTTACTATTTAGTGAGCACCTTGTAGGTGCCCAAGAAACAACAAATAAGTTATTATCTCTGCTGTGAAGAAGCTCTGTAGTCCAGTTGGAAAGACATACATTTATAGATATTATGATTTGACTTCTGGCTGAATGGCCAGCCATCAATTCCAAAGGGTTCCTTTTTTTATGAAACAGTTACATTCTTGACAGAATATAAGCTGACCTAGCAATAATGGACATAGTAGACTATCAGAGCTGACGTTAACCAATATGCCTATGTCAATACCATGCGATCTGGGGGTTAGACTGGGACTCTGGAGAAAAGAGATAAAGTGATTTCGAGTCCTGAACACCCCTGGCTTACGGTATAAATTTTCTCTCGAAGAATACATTTCCTTCTTAGACCACCAGGAACCCCATAGATTAAAATCAAACAGATATGTGCTTATAATCAAAAATAACCAAACACATTGGAAGACAGACCACTGTGAAGGAGAATCAACAGCTTTAGATCCCCTTACAGTGAACTTCAGATAGAATTATCAGAAAGAATATATAAGACAACTATGTGAGAAATGTTAAAGATTAAATGGAATAAAATGAACAATGGATAAGATATGTAGATAGATTTGAAAAAGAACCAACAGGAATTCTACAAAGGAAAAAGATTAAGCTAGAAGTTAGTTCTGAAGAGGGGCGCCTGGGTGGTTTAGTTGGTTAAGTGTCTGACTTCAGCTCAGGTCATGATCTCACGGCTTGTGAGTTCAAGTCCAGTGTCAGACTCTGTGCTGGCAGTTCAGAGCCTGAAGCCTGCTTCGAATTCTGTGTCTCCCTCTCTCTCTGCCCCTCCCCTGCTTACACTCTGTCTCTATCCTTCAAAAATAAATAAACATTAAAAAATGTTTTTAAAAAATTTAAAAAATTAGTTCTGAAGAAATTAAATGCAGCAGTTGGAGAGAGGTGGAAAAAAGATCGGAATAAGAGGCCTAATTAATATCAAATAACTTTCCAGAGGAGAGAACTTCTGAGTTCTTTTGAAGAGGTAATAGCTGAGAACTCTCTGAAAATGATGAAAAACGTGAATCTGCAGTAAAGCAACATAACATACACTAAGCAGGATAAATAAAAAGTCCACACCCAGTCATTGTAATAAAATTACAAAACCAAACCAAACCAGAAAATAACCAGTGTTAGGATGGGGAAAACCTTCTATGTTTCTGGTAGGAATGTAAAATGGTGTAACTGCTATGGAAAACAGTTTGATGATTCCTTAAAAACACTGAACATAGAATTTCTGTATAAGGTAGCAGTTCTGCTTTTGGTTCTTTACTCCTCAGAAATGAAAGCAGCAACTCAAATATTTGTACATGAGGGTTCAAAACAGCTTTATTCATAATAGCCAAAAGGTAGAAGCAACCCAAGTACCAATTTTCAGAAGAATGGGTATGCAAGATGTGGTTCATACATAAAGTGGAATGCCATTCAACCCTAAAAAGGAGAGAATCCTGCATGGATGAACCTTGAAGACATTAGCTAAGTGAAATAAGCCAGTGACAAGAGGACAGGTACCGAGGTGCCTGGCTGGCCCAGTCGGTGGAGTGTGCGACTCTTGATCCTCAGGGTTGTGGGCTCCAGCCCCACATTGGGTGTAGAGATTACTTTGAAAAGAACTTAACAACAAACAAAAACAAAAGGACAAGTATTGTGTGATGACATTTGGATGAAGTAACTATAGTAGTCAAATTTACAAAGTACAGTGGTGGTTGTAGGGACAAGGGGAGATGATGTTTGATGGGTATAGAGTTTGAGTTTTGCAAGATGAAGAGAGTTGTGGAGATTGATTGTACAACAGTGTGAATGCCCTTGACACTACTGAACTGCACACTTAAAATGGTGGAGGGCACCTGGGTGGCTCAGTTGGTTAAGCGCCTGACTTTGGCTCGGTTAAGTGTCTGACTTTGATCCTCTGTTCCCACCTCTTCTTTGCCCCTCCCCAACTTGCATGCATGCATGCGCTCTCTCTCCTCTCTCTCTCAAAAATAAATAAACATTAAAAAAATTGCTAACATATCTAGAATAAGCATATCCAAATAGAGACAATAAACAGATAAGTTGTCAGGAGCTAGGGGAGGGGGTAACAGGGAGTTAATTGTTTAACAAGTACATAGTTTCTCATTTTTTGTTTTTTGGGGTTTTTTTTTTTCCTTAATGTTTGTTTATTTTGAGAGAGAGAGAAAGCATGAGCAAGGGAGAGGCAGAGAGAGAGAGAGAATCCCAGGCAGGCTCTACGCTATCAGGCTGTCAGCACAGTGCCTGAGGTCAGACTTGACTTCATGAACCATGATATCATGACCTGAGCTGAAATAAAAAGTTGGACACTCAAGCACTGAGCCACCCAGGCGCCTCCAGAGTTTCTGTTTAGGATAATGAAAAGTTTTGGAAATAGGTAGTGCTAGTGGTTGTACAGCATTGTGAATATAATTAATGCCATGGAGTTAACACATTTAAAAAATGGTTAAAATGGCAAGCTTTATTTTACCACATAAAAAATAAAAAACAATGCCAAAGAGAAGACAGAAAGACATCCCATATACAAGACTACAATTAGATTGACCACAGACTTCTCAACAGCAACGGTGGAAGCCAGGTGGCAGTTGTGAAAAGTATTTTATAGCATTTATAGGTACAAAGCAAAACTACTTGCAAGAACCATTCAAACCTTATAAAGATAATTCCAGAGAAACAGAAGCTGAGACAATTTACCATAAGTAAACTTTTGAATCAATTTTAGTCTGAGAAGTTAGTAATAGGAGGGATAGTGAGTCATACTAGTAATAAAATATGTGAAATATTTAAAAATAGCCGTAATAGGAAATATGTTGAAACCTTTATGAATAAGTTATTTTGGGGAATGTTGAATACAAATTCATAAATATTAATGCTTTGCTACAATGAGGAATAATGTGTTGGTAATTCTTCAGTGTTACTAGAAAGTTAATCCTTTCTCCACATTAATATAGCAGCCTAATTAAATCAAATTAAAAATACCAAAATTTCCTCTCTTTTGGAACTTAGCATTACTCTAAATTTACTCTGGAAAAATAAACAGGTGAGAATATAAGAAATGTTTCAAAATGTAGCTGTACTGAAGGAAGATAAGCTAGCTATAGCTTTGGAGATAATACAGTATAGCTGACCCTTGAATGACATGGGTTTGACCTGCTTGGGTCCACTTATACCTGGATATTTGTCAATCAGTAAAGTAGTTTATATGTCTTTTCATTATAATTATAATAACATTTTTTTCTAGCTTTATTTTTTTTTAATTTTTTAACATTTATTTATTTTTTGAGAGGCAGTGTGAGCAGGAGAGAGGCAGTCACAGATTCTGAAGCAGGCTCCAGGCTCTGAGCTGTCAGCACAGAGCCCAACTCAGGGATCAAACTTGCGAACTGTGAGATCATGACCTGAGCTGATGTCGGATGCTTAATTGACTGAGCCACCTAGGTGCCCCTCTAGCTTACTTTATTGTAATACAGTATATAATACATAGGACATACAAAATACGTTAATCAACTGTGTGTGTTATTGGTAAGGGAGCAGTAGGCTATTAGTAGTTAAATTAATGGGGAATCAGAAGTTGTGTGTGGATTTTTAACTGCAGGGATTTGAGGTCAGCACCCCTAACCTCCCCCAACTTTGTCCAAGGGTCAACTGTATAATGTAAAAATGGGTTAACAGAACAGAATTTGCAGCCTATGAAAATATTAATAATTGAATATATGCTAGAGGAAGCACAGTATATCTAAGGAAAAGAGAAGTTATGATATTGGAACAATTAATGGGAGATCTGTTTAGATTAGAACTTGACTTTATATCCTATACCCAGTAGATTTTAAATGAATTATGCAAATAGGGGTGTCTGGGTGGCTCAGTCAGTTAAGTGTCCGACTTCGGTTCAGGTCGTGATCTCACCATTCCCGAGTTCCATCCCTGTGTCGGGCTGTGTGCTGACAGCTCCGAGCCTGGAGCCTGTTTCAGATTCTGTGTCTCCCTCTCTCTCTCTGCCCCTTCCCCGCTCGTGCTCTCTCTCTCTCTCAAAAATAAACATTAAAAAAATTTTTTTAATAAAGTAAATTATGCAGCTATATTTTTTTATGTTAATCATTAAAGGAGAAATAAAATAAGTTACAGTTTTTTAAGTCTCTGGTAGATTTCCTATACTTGCAAAGTGGCAGTAGAGAGCACTTTTTATTTTAACAAGGCTATGTTTTAAAATTACATGTTTTATGGGGCGCCTGGGTGGCGCAGTCGGTTAAGCGTCCGACTTCAGCCAGGTCACGATCTCGCGGTCCGTGAGTTCGAGCCCCGCGTCGGGCTCTGGGCTGATGGCTCAGAGCCTGGAGCCTGTTTCCGATTCTGTGTCTCCCTCTCTCTCTGCCCCTCCCCTGTTCATGCTCTGTCTCTGTCCCAAAAATAAATAAATAAACGTTGAAAAAAAAATTTTTTTTTTAAATAAAATTACATGTTTTATGGAGCACCTGGGTGGCTCAGGTGGTTGAGCGTTCAACTGTTTTTTTATATATATGCTTTTTTTTTTAATGTTTATTTTTGAGAGAGAGACACACACAGAGTGCAAGTGGGGGAGGGGCAGAGAGAGAGAGAGAGGGAGACACAGAATCCAAAACAGGCTCCAGGCTCGGAGCTGTCAGCACAGAGCCTGATGCAGGGCTTGAACTTATGAACCGTGAGATCGTGACCTCAGCCGAAGTCGGAGAACGCTTGCTTAACTGACTAAGCCACCCAGGCACCCCGAACGTCCTACTCTTAATTTTGGCTCAGGTCATGCTCTTGCAGTTCATGGGTTTGAGCCCTGCATCAGGCTCCTCTCTGTTTGAGATTTTCTCTCTCTCTCTCTGCCCCTCCCCCACCTCAAAATAAACTTAAAAAAAAAATTCTGTTGTAAAATGTAACTTAAAAATTAAAGTGCAGCGGCGCCTGGGTGGCTCAGTCGGTTAAGCGGCCGACTTTGGCTCAGGTCATGATCTCGCGGTCAGTGAGTTCAAGCCCTGCGTCGGGCTCTGTGCTGACAGCTCAGAGCCTGGAACCTGTTTCAGATTCTGTGTCTCCCTCTCTCTGACCCTCCCCCGTTCATGCTCTGTTTCTCTCTGTCTCAAAAATAAACATTGGGGCGCCTGGGTGGCTCAGTCGGTTAAGCAGCCGACCTCGGCTCAGGTCATGATCTCGAGGTCCGTGAGTTTGAGCCCCGCCTCAGGCTCTGTGCTGGCAGCTCAGAGCCTGGAGCCTGTTTCAGATTCTGTGTCTCCCTCTCTCTGACCCTCCCCCATTAATGCTCTGTCTCTCTCTGTCTCAAAAATAAATAAACATTAAAAAAATAAATAAATAAACATTAAAAAAATTTTTTTAAAAATTAAAGTGCAGAATGGGCAAAGGTATTTGTAATGTTGGCAAAATAATTAATATTTTATATATAAACTTAATCCTTAGATAAACACTAAAATGCTAGTGAGCAGATAGGCGCAGTTCACAAGAGAAAATATTACCTCATTCCATTGATCAGTTTTAGTGTTATTAAAGGTGGGGTATCCAGACATTTGTGTATGTCCTGAAGGATACAGTATAGAGTATATAGTATCATTGGTTAAGTATTCACTCTCCCAATTTAAGCATGTATGTAATGCAAATAATTTTCATCTAGAAGAAATTCAGGCAGTGGAACAAGTTAAATGACACCAACAGAAGCAAATAAATAAAGCTAGAGTGTGGAATGTTCTGCTGGAGAGCTGACCCCTCAACTGCAGCATTAGTAAATGGCATGGGAAAAATACTGAGAACAATGTAATCTAATTGCTCTAGATTAAAAAAGATTTAAGAGACATAACCAAATGCAATGTGTTGACCTTCTTTGAATCCCAATTCAAACAAACCAACCATAAGTGGACATTTTTTAAACATTCAAGGAAATTTGATTATAGAACAAATGAAGATGGTGCCAGTGAATTACTGTTAATTTTATTAGGCATGGTAGTAGCACTGTTGTATAACCAACTGTTAGAATTTTTTTAGAGTAGGGGCAAAATGGCATGATAGCCGGGATTTGCCTTAAAATACAGTAAAACCTTGGGGCACCTGGGTGGCTCAGTCGGTTAAGTGTCCGACTTTGGCTCAGGTCATGATCTCATCGTCCGTGAGTTCGAGCCCCACATCGGGCTCTGTGCTGACAGCTCAGAGCCCGGAGTCTGCTTCAGATTCTGTGTCTCCCTCTCTCTCTGACCCTCCCCCATTCATACTCTGTCTCTCTCTGTCTCAAAAATAAATAAACATTTAAAAAATTAAAAAAATAAATAAAATAAAATACAGTAAAACCTTGAATGTAACTTGTATTGTGACTGTTCCTCAAAGTGAGCAAACATTTCTAACAAATTTTAACTTGATAAATGAGTGATGTCTCGCAATATGATGCCAAATGTTACATGATCACAACTGACCCGATGGTTCTTGAAATTCACTTTGATATATGAGTGCTTTGGTTTACAAGCATGTTTCTAGAACGAACTGTGCTCACAAACCAAAGTTTTACTGTAGTGCAACAAAGTGGCACCTGCCTGGCTTAGTTGGTGGAGCATGTGACTCTTGATCTTGGGGTTACAAGTTCAAGCCCAACATTGGGTGTAGAGATTACTTAAAAATCAAATCTTGGGGTGCTTGGGTGGCTCAATTAAGCCTCTGACTCTTGATTTCAGCTCAGGTCACGATCTCACGGTTAGTTACATTGAGCCCTGCATCTGGCTCCATGCTGAGCGTGGAGCCTGCTTAAGATTCTCTCTCTCCCTCTTCCCCTCTCTCCCGCTCATGCATGCTCTCTCTCTTTCTCTAAAATAAAAAATAAATAAGCCTTCAGTTTGGGGCACGTGGGTGGCTCAGTCAGTTAAGCATCCGACTTCAGCTCAGGTCATGATTTCACAGTTCATGGATTCGAGCCCCACGTTGGGCTCTGTGCTGTCAGCTCAGAGCCTGGAGCTTGCTTTGGATTGTGTCTCACTCTTTCCTCTCTGCCCCTCCCCCGCTTGTATTCGCTTGCTCTCTCTCAAAAATAAATAAACTAAAAAATAAATCTTCAGTGTAAAAAAACGAAAAGGAAAAAATACTGTAACAAAGAAAAGATAGATGAAGAAAATGTGGCAAAATCTTGAAAATTTTTTAGGTCTGGGGTGATTCTACTTCTAAGTATAATGACATTTTTGAGAGTAAAAATTTTTTAAGAGGGTAAAATGGTTAAATTGAGATTATGAATACAAATTGAAGTGAGACCAACCATTGCTGCAGAAGTTTGGTGAACAGTATATTTACACTGGTGGTTGGAGTATAACCCTCTTAGAAAAAAACATTTTGGGGGCGCCTGGGTGGCGCAGTCGGTTAAGCGTCCGACTTCAGCCAGGTCACGATCTCGCGGTCCGTGAGTTCGAGCCCCGCGTCGGGCTCTGGGCTGATGGCTCAGAGCCTGGAGCCTGTTTCCGATTCTGTGTCTCCCTCTCTCTCTGCCCCTCCCCCGTTCATGCTCTGTCTCTCTCTGTCCCAAAAATAAATAAACGTTGAAAAAAAAAATTTAAAAAAAAAAGAAAAAAACATTTTGGCATTATTAAGGAGAAAGACCTTGATCAAAAAATACTTATTGCAGTATTAATTATAGTAACAAATCTAGAAATAACCCTAAGTGTACATAACAGTAGGCAGGTGATAAATTTTGGATGATACAGTATTGTCATTATAAAAGTAATTTTTAGGGATGCAAAGGGTGGCTCAATCGGTTGAGTGTCCAACTTCATCTCAGGTTATGATCTCACGGTCCATGGGTTCGGTTCGATCCTTGCATTGGGCTCTATGCTGACAGCTCAGAGCCTGGAACCTGCTACACATTCTGTGTCTCCCTCTATCTCTGCTCCTCCTCTGCTCACACTCTTGTCTCTCTCTCTTTTTCTCTCTCAAAAATAAACATAAAAAACTTAAAAGTAATTTTTATAAGGAATTGATTGGAACATTGGGAAATGCTTGTTTCATTAAATGAAAAGAATAGAATACAGCTATGGACACACACATACATAATATAAAATTGGTTTCATATACAATAGTAGCATCCATAGTGGAAAAAAAGACTTAAAGGTAGAATACTGAAGTAGGTAGACTGTAAATCTCCATTTGGTGAAAATCAGTCAAGTTTTTCTTTATAGTTTCCCATAATTATTTCAGTGTTATGTATACACATAATATGTATAGTATAATGTGTGTATATTATATATAGTATTTATATTATAGTGATTATCATATATATCATACTTATATATACTATATACTACTATAATATTACTGTATGAATACTATATATACTATTATATGTAAAATATATATATATATATAAATGTATATGAGAGGAAGATTATCAGCATAAAAAACAAGAAATGAGAATAGAGTGCCTTGGTTCATAAATCCGTGGAAAATATCTGTAGAAGTTTAATACAATTTTCTCTTTCCTATACATGCTGTTATTTGGTTAGAAAGTCTTTTGTGATACATGATGTTACAGATTTATAGAGTCTCCTGCTTGAAAGGAGCCATAAAACCGGTATCACTCAGTTTTTTATCTTCAGTCTCCATATGGGTTGCTGGATTCACCTGGGAAGAGATTAAGTTCCCATTTTGTCTTTTTGTTTTGTTTTGGTTTGTTTCTTTTGCATTGTTTTTCTTCTACAGTTTCAGGTAAGACATGATTTTAATTTTTGCTTCCTAGTAATCAAATACTTCTTTAACAATATTCCTCCTTAAAGTATGATGACCAGCTGATGCAGAACTCCCATCTGTAAAGCAAACAGAAAAGTGATAACCCTCCCCTCCCTCATTCTAGATGTGTTTTCTTACAGTATTAGGGGATAGCCTTCTGAAAAACTTGTTACAGTACATGATTGATTCATGATTATTTCCAACTGTACCTTTAAGAAACAGCACACTTTATAGCATTGCCAAACACTGTACATTCATTCTGTACTAGTATAGTTGGTTTGGGGGCCAGATGCTTCTATATTAGATTTCATTTTATTAAATTCACCTGCGTTTTGGAATGCCAGTTGCATCAGTGAGCATGTGGACCAGCCCTCATAACTTCGTATCCGTCAGAAGGCTTAGCACACTGTCCATAACCTCATAAACGTCATTGATAAAAAGTGTTAAATAAGAATGTTTATGATCTTAATGTGTCAACTGTGCTTCAATTTTTAAAAATTTAAATAAAAATTAAAATGAAAAAATTTTTAAGAGTAAAGATTTTTTTTAAATATGAAATTTATTGTCAAATTGGTGTCCATACAACACCCAGTGCTCATTGCAACAGGTGCCCTCCTCAGTACCCATTACCCACCCTCCCCTCCCTCCCACCCCCCATCAACCCTCAGTTTGTTCTCAGTTTTTAAGAGTTTCTTATGGTTTGGCAAAAGAGTGAAGATTTTAGCTTACTAGACACTGTAGGAAAAAAATTTTATTTATTTATTTATTTATTTATTTATTTATTTATTTAGAGAGCATGCAAGCAGGGGGGTGGGGGTGAGGGAGGGAGGGAGAGAGGAGAGAGAGAGAAAATATCTTAAATAGGCTCCATGCTCAGTGTGGAGCTGAACGTAGGGCTTGATCCCACAATCCTGGGATCACAACCCGAGCTGAAGTCAAGAGTCAGACACTCAACTGACTGAGCCACCCAGGCACCCTGAAAAAAAAAAATATCTTAAACATCAGAAGACATTTGGAAAATAATTTTGTTTCAGATTTTTAGTTTGAGATATAAATTCACATTTTTATATGTGTCACTTTTTCTTCTCAGGGATCCATCTGTCTCCAAGTCTATAGAACGAATCTTCAAAATCTGGGAAGATAGAAATGTGTACCCAGAAGAAATGATAATGGCACTGAGAGAAGCTTTGAGTAAGTGTATTTTCTCTCCTTAAAAAAAAAAAAAAAAAAAAAAAATCATCGAGTCTTTAAAATTATATACATTTTATAGATGTAGGCCTGTTGCATAACAATGAAAAATAAAGTTTTGAATTGGGCCCTATTTATTTAAAGTTAAATACTTAACAAAAATCTGTTTGAATTAAAATTTAAATAGAATTCGTTTGGGGAGGGTTGGATTTTGTTTGTATTGACTAGAGAAAGTCATGCATATTAAGTGATGATGGCTGATTATTTTCCTACACTTACTTTACATTGAGCATTTTTAACTATTCGTGTTTTAACAATTACTGCCCTGTCCATTTACTGTTGGAAGATTTTTTTTGATGGGGTTTCAGTTTCCAGTAAGCTATTTGATATTAAGCATATATATTAAGCATTCTTTAGTCTCTGTTTTGGTTTAGATTTGCAATAAATTGTGTATTTTTAAGAAGTTATTTACTTCCGATGTATTAGGTGTATTTACTTGAGTCATTAAATGGAAGTTGGTGATATCTGACACCTTGACATTATTTGATTAGAAATTTGCTTTAAAAATAGTATCTTCTAAGAAGCTGTTAAATTCTTCATTTGAATGTGGTAACTAGTATTTTTAAGCTTCCTGCCCTATTCTCAAAAATCAGTGATTTTATTGATGATAGAAATCATGTTTATTTGACAGCTTCTTAGATCTGGTGGGTGTTTTTATTTTTTTTATAAAAATGAAAGGAAAAGAAAGAAAGAAACAACACACAGTCTCGGATTGCCTTTTTTCAATGCTACAACTTTGACACTGAAGTGGACAGACAGAACAGCTTCCCATAATGCCAGATTGCAAAAACTGAAATGTTTTCCAGGTACCACTTTCAAAACTCAGAAGCAGCTGAAAGAAAATCTGAACAAACAACCGAATAAGCAGTGGAAGAAATCACAAAGTAAGGAACAAAATCTCAACTAATATAAAATTACCTCCTCTTTTTGGAGCAGAAGAAAATGTAGACCATTTGACATCGTACCTGGCATAAACCATGGGGAAGCCTGTGTTTTCCAGGCCTGGGAGAGTGACCCAGTGACTTATACTAAACAAGCCATCATGGAGTTACTTCTTTAAAAAAACAAAAACAAAAAAACCCCCCTACTTTTAAACAAAGGAAATGCAGAAAAAGGGTTTAAATGAGTGAAGATTCAAGAGTAGTTGGGGGAGTGAAAGAAGAAAAATGCTTGATAGTGCCCAGGCTAACTCTCAGACTGAAAGATATATGAAGGTAGAGGCAGCTGGCATTAAACAACAGAGCTGAAGAGGAGACTAGGCATTAAGAAGCATTTATGTGGGAGCCATGAAATCCTTCAGATTTGGGGACACTCTACCAGATTAGACATGGGCCTCAAATCCTGGCCAGAAGCCCACTCTCTAACAGGAGCTCCTGCTATGTTTCTCATGTTTACCCAGCATGAGATCAAGGGAGTGGAATACTGCATGTGATAGGCTGCTGTGGGCCAAACTGAGGAATATTGATTGAGAAGGACTTGGTGTGGAGGGAACGAGGTAGAAGACAGTGAGAATTGGGAGGTAAAACAAGACACTTGGGATGGTTTCACTCCAGCAAGTATATGATATTCATCATGATTAAGGGAGTCCTGACATCCTTTTGCTCATAAGTTGCATGCTTAGGAAGAGCAAGAGTCATCATTTCAGCCCAAGTTGAACCACAGTGGTAATGTGCTTAGAACTCTCCCTGCCTGTTTTTGCTGTGAATTGAGTCAGCAGAAAAAGAAATCCAAAGCTTAAATCGTAGGAATAGAGTTGATGTTTGTAAGCAATTTTCTTCAGCCAGTGCTCAGGATTAATTGGATGTCCCGCTCCTGAACACTCTTAATTTGAGGTACTGAGATCCTCTTAGACTAGGAAACAAGGTACTTCATGTATCTCAGAATCTCCAAATCCATAATTCTAGGACTTTGTGATTTAAAGGGTCTGTTGGAGGTAAGTAGGTTAGATGTATCTAAATAGTATATTTTTAGGGGCACCTGGGTGGCTGAGTGGGTTGAGTGTCCTACTTCAGCTCAGGTCATGATCTCGCGGTTCATGAGTTCAAGCCCTGCATCGAGCTCACTGCTGTCAACACAGAGCCTGCTTTGGATCCTCTGCCCCCCCCCCCCGCCCCGCCCCTCATCCCCCCCTTCCCTGCTTGTGTTCATTCTCTCAAAAATAAACATTTTTAAATTAAATAAATAAAGAGTACACTTTTATATTGGCCATGCGTGGAAGTGTTGAAATTTCTTATCTGAGGAATATGAATATTCAAGGAATATGAAATATTACAGAAATACTTATTCTAGGAATTATATTATTACTTAAATGTGCATATTTGATATATGTTCATAAATACACCCTTAATTATAGACCTGAAAAACTTCCTCACTATTTGTCAACTTTTTGTGTCTGTATTCTTAATGACCTTTTATTTAATTCAACAGCATCCACGAATCCAAAAGCTGCTCTCAAGTCTAAGATAGTTGCCGAATTTCGAGTAAGTTAAAGAATGCATTTAACATGCCAAAGCTTTATTCACCCGTTTTGTTATAGTTCCCTATATAGTCCAGTAAAATTTATTTTTATTCAATTGTACATCAGTTATATTTTAAACAAGTTTGAACTGTTCTGAAGCAATCTAGGTTGGGATTATATTACATAGAGTTTTATATGTTGCCTTAATGGAAAAATTAACCTTCTTCCAGAATATCTATGACCAGCCAGGTTCTATTACCAGCCGAGGCCCCTGACAAGGGGTTCATCGTTTGGTGAAGTGCTACTAAATTAGAACTTGCTTAGAGTTAATATAACACTATGTGTATCCCATTAAAATTTAAGGAAGATATAAATGGACCTTTGTCTTAGCCTTAACTTTGTATGCATCAATTAGCTTTGAATAATCAAGGATAGGATCTTTTAAAGTATATAACTAAAAATACAGTTTTGGTATGAAAATTGGTATTAATATCTCTGATTATGAGGAAGTGCAAAGAGCCTCTTTCCTCTTGATTTTGTTAGGTTTTAGACATGTTTTATGTTAATGGGAATAGATAGAGTAAATGAATGATTTCATAAATGAATATGACTCTGGTCTGTGTTCAGTCCCAGGCCCTCATTGAAGAGCTGTTACTGTACAAGCGCTCAGAGGATCAGATAGAGTTGAAGGAAAAACAGCTGTCGACTATGAGGGTGGATGTGTGCAGCACAGAAACTCTCAAGTGTTTAAAAGGTAATACTTACATCTTTTTAAATAGAATACCTCAGATTCTGTTCCCAGGTCTGTAATTTTTCAATGATCAGACTGGCTTCTCCCCTAAAGAGAACCTTAGATTTTGGAGACCAGTTGTGGCACTTCTGGTTTTCCAGGTAGTGATTTCATGCATATGAATTTCATAAGTAAAGTCCTGTCTTTCACATTGCATACCTTACACTTACCCAGTGTTATATTTTAATTGTATCTCAATAAAGCAGGGGAAAAAAGAAATCTAAAAAAAAATCATAAAACAATTCTTTCCCTTTCCTTACTTCTAGTGCTTTCTTGCTGTGTTAGGTTGTATATAGACAAATGTATTTCACATGTGTGATAATGTGGCTTGGGTATGTTCTTTATTTTTTATTTTTTAAAGTTCATCTATTGCAGAGAGCGAGCATGAGCTGGGGAGAGGGACAGAGGGAAGGAAGGAGAGAATCTTCTTAATTTTTCTTTTTTAACGTTTATTCATTTTTCGATAGAGACATAGCATGAGTGGGGGAAGGGCAGAGAGAGAGGAAGACACAGAATCCGAAGCAGGCTCCAGGCTCTGAACGGACCTCACAGAGTCCGACGAGGGGCTTGAACTCACGGACCGTTAGATCATGACCTGAGCTGAAGTCGAACACTTAACCGACTAAGCCACCCAGGCACCCCAGGGAGGGAGAGAATTTTGAGCAGGCTTCACGTTCAGCACAGAGCCCGACACGGGATTTGATACTACAACCTTGGGATCATGACCTGAGCCAAACTCAAGAGTCAGATGCTCAGTTGACTGAGCCACCCAGGTACCCCTGGGTATGTTCTTTAGTAAGGTCAGTGTAGTGCCCCATAACATCTAGTTAGTTGGTCTCTTTTCCTTGGGTTGTAAATTATAAATAATAAATTAATAATGTACTAGAGGATTGCGTGGGTGTCTCAGTCAGTTAAGTGTCTGAGTTTGGTTCAGGTCATGATCTCATGGTTCATGAGTTCAAACCCCCACATCAGGCTCTGAGCTGACAGCACGGAGCCTGCTTGGGATTTTCTCTTTCTCCCTCTCTCTCTGCCCCTTCCCAACTCACACTTTCTCTCTCTCTCAAAATAAACAAATTTAAAAAAAAAAGTGTTAGTGAGGCGCCTGGGTGGCTCAGTCGGTTGAGCGTCCAACTTCGGCTCAGGTCACGATCTCGTGGTCTGCGAGTTCGAGCCCCGCGTCGGGCTCTGGGCTGATGACTCAGAGCCTGGAGCCTGCTTCCGATTCTGTGTTTCCCTCTCTCTCTGCCCCTTCCCCGTTCATGCTGTGTCTCTCTCCGTTTCAAAAATAAATAAACGTTTAAAAAAAAAAAAAGTAACACTTTTTACATTCTAACAGAATGTAAATCTCGTGAAGGTAGAAATTATCCTTATTTGTTCATGCAGTATCCTAGTACCTAGAGTAATGCCTGCTACAAAATAGGCATTTGATAAATATTTTTGAAATCATGAGTAAATGGCTGCCAACTATTCATTTTGGCACCTGTTTTGTTCTTGAACCATACTTTAAAAACTTTTTTTTTTTTTTTTTTTTTTAATTTTTTTTTTTCAACGTTTATTTATTTTTAGGACAGAGAGAGACAGAGCATGAACGGGGGAGGGGCAGAGAGAGAGGGAGACACAGAATCGGAAACAGGCTCCAGGCTCTGAGCCATCAGCCCAGAGCCTGATGCGGGGCTCGAACTCACGGACCGCGAGATCGTGACCTGGCTGAAGTCGGACGCTTAACCGACTGCGCCACCCAGGCGCCCCAAAAACTTTTTTTTTTTTTTAACATTTATTTAGTTTTGAGAGACAGAGCACAAGTGGGGGAGGGGCGGAGGGAGAGGGAGACACAGAATCCGAAGCAGGCTCCAGGCTCTGAGCTGTCAGCACAGAGCCTGACATGGAGCTCGAACTCACTAACTAACCATGAGATTGTGATGTGAGCTGAAGGTGGACGCTTAACTGACTGAGCCACACAGGCACCCCTTTGCACCATACTTTAAATCTAACAGTCGTTACGTAATTTAATACTCACAACAACCCAGAAGCATATTAAAAACTTCCATTTTGTACACGAGAAATCTGAGGCTTCAGGTTATAACTGAACACTGATTATAACTTGCACAAGTTATACAGCTGATAAAAAGCAAAGTCAAAATTTGTACCCACATCTGAAGCCATGTTCTGGTAGTCACTGGGAAAGATGGGGATAGTTAGGAGAGTAAGTAACATTTTGTACTATCACTATTATTGAAAAAACAATTTGTGATTTGTACTCTGCTGATAACAAATTATCAGGGATCTTCAGGTAGGAAGGAAGAATTTTTACTGTGATATATCTTCAGTGTTCATCTTTACTTTTCTGAACCTCCATTTTCTCACATTCCATAGTGAATCTAAGTGAAGAACAGAATCGAGCCTCATCCTGATACTCCTAATTAGCAGCTCAGCATCCAGTTTTTGAAGAAAAACAGTCAACACACTTCCTTTTAGCTGAACTTTCTTTTTTTCACCTTAATTACAGGAGCCTTCATGATACACTTTTGGCTGCACTCTAGCAGGTTCACATGAATTGTTTTAATAATATGTTTTGTGGGTTTTGTGATTTGGAGAAGCTCCTTTAAGGTGAAACTGAGACTAAGGATATTGCGTACTAACACAGCAAGAAGAGGTTCACAAGTTATGTAAAGAGGGGTTTTCTTCAAAAGATTAAATTTTTTTACGTTTTCTGTTTCATCCTGTAATGAATACTTCCTCTGTTATTTTAGATAAGACAGGGGGAAAGAAGTTCTCCAAAGAATTTGAAGAGGCAAGTTCCAAGCTCGAGGAATTTGTGAATGGTCTAGATAAGCAGGTGAAAAATGGGCCCTCACTAACAGAAGCACTGGAAAATGCTGGAATTTTCTATGAAGCACAGTACAAAGAAGTAAAAGTGGTGGCCAATGTAAGTAATAATTAAAGCTAACATGTATCAATTGCTTACTATAAATCAGCGACTGTTAACTATAAGGGTTCTCTAACTCCAGGGGTAAACATTATTTCCTCCAGTTCATGAATGAAGAAGTTACTTTTAAAGAAGAAGAGTGACCCTTGTACAAAGTGATAGAGCCAGCAAGTGGAAGCGTCTAAATTAAGACCTGGTTCTTTCTGACACTAAAGTTCACAGATACCCTGACCATTGAGCTTTGCTATGAAGCCTTATGTTTTAGCATTTCAAAGGGCATGTGCCAAGCTACTGTTTCAGGATATAGAATTGGGCAGAAGTATATACACTTGTTTCACCACAAAACTGGATGGAGACATTCTGTTACTAGTGACCTCTGAAAGAACCTATCTGTTTTATACTTATTTTTTTTTAAATAGTTTTAATTGATATATATGGTTATAAAAGCATACAGTAGAGTAGATCCCACCAGTCCCACTTACTAGAAGCAATCCCTTTTATCTCATTAGCTAATATTCTTTGACATTAACCTTCATATTTCTGAATAATATGCCTATATTGTTCTTTCTTGAGTTATCCTATTTAAGAAATATCTGTTAACTTCTTGGTATGACAAATGAGGCTTTCACTTATATGCCCCTTCCTCCTTCTCCCAATATTATAGAACCCTTATATTTAATTTTTTATTTTTTATTTATTTTTATTTTTTAATTTACATCCCAGTTAGCATAGAGTACAATAATGATTTCAGGAGTAGATTCCAGTGATTCATCCCCTATGTGTAACACCCAGTGCTCATCCCAACAAATGTCTTCCTTAATGCCCCTTACCCATTTAGCCCATCCACCCACCCACAACCCCTCCAGCAACCCTGTTTGTTCTCCATATTTATGAGTCTCTTATGTTCTGTCCCCCTCCCTTGTTGATATAATTTTTGCTTCCCTTCCCTTATGTTCATCTGTTTTGAATCTTAAATTCCACATACGAGTGAAGTCATACGATATTTGTCTTTCTCTGACTGACTGATTTTGCTTAGCATCATATCCTCTAGTTCCATCCTTGTAGTTGGCAATGGCAAGACTTCATTCTTTGTGATTGCCGAGTATGGGGCGCCTGGATGGCTCAGTCGGTTGAGTGTCCGACTTCGGCTCAGGTCATGATCTCACAGCTCGTGAGTTTGAGCCCCTTGTCAGGCTCTGAGCTGTCAGCACAGAGCCTGGAGCCTGCTTCAGATTCTGTGTCTCCCTCTCTCTCTGCCCCTAACCCACTCGTTTCCGTCTCTGTCTCTCTCAAAAATAAATACACATTTAAAAAAATTTTTTTTTTAGAAAGATTTCATTCTTTATGATTGCCGAGTTAATACTCCATTGTATATATATACCACATCTTCTTTATCCATTCATCCATTGATGGACATTTGGGCTCTTTCCACACTTGGGCTATTGTCCATAGCGCTGCTGTAAACACTGGGGTGCATGTGCCCCTTCAAAACAGCACACCTGTATCTCTTGGATAAATACATAGTAGTGCAATTGCTGGGTCATAAGGTAGTTCTGTTTTTAATTTTTTGAGAAACCTCCATACTGTTTTCCAGAGTGGCTGCACCAGTTTGCATTCCCAGCAGCAGTGCAAAAGAGATCCTCTTTCTCTGCATCCTCGCCAACATCTGTTGTTGCCTGGGTGGTTGATTTTAGTATAGAACTCTTTTAAATCTGTTGATTACCTTCATAAATGGTAGTACTATATTTAATGTTTTTGACCACTAACTCTAGAGTCTCCACTTTGAAAATGCGGTAATTATTCCCTCTCCTTTCCCATTAGTTTTCATCCTTGCCTTCAGTTTTCCAACTCCGGTAAACTTTAGTTTTACACTGTCAACATTGGTAATATTTACATTTCACTCTGTAATCATAATTGTTACTTCCTTGCTCTAAGGGCTGAAAATTAATACAAACAAAGCTTAACAGTACAACTGTGTAAACATTGTTCACCGTTAAGGTCTTGTGGTAGCTATGGTTATATTAGAGATTTTTAATTTTTTCCTAGGATTTTTTTTTTTGCATTGTTTGCCTTCTCATAGCCTTTTTTTCTGTCTTTCTCTAAATTCTCTATCTCATCAAATATTCTCAATTCACATTTTCCTCCAGAAACTTCCCTACCTGAACTTCTGTTCTCCTGCTCCAGTTTTAAGTGGCTAGATGTCATGCTAGGACTACTCTCTAACTGATACTCTTATATTTTAGCAGTTTATATTATAGATTTATAATATATAGATTATATATTTAGCACTTTATTTTACAGATTCCATGTCGTCTTTTTTTTTTTTTTTTTAATGTTTATTTTTGAGAGAAAGAGAGAGAGAGTGAGAGTGCGAGCAGGGGAGGGACAGAGACAGAGGGAGACACAGAATCTGAAGCAGGCTCCAGGCTCCCAGCTGTCAGCACAGAGCCTGACGCAGGGCTTGAACTCACGAACTGTGAGATCATCACCTGAGCCGAAGTCAGGCCAACTAAGCCACCCAAGTGTCCCTCCATATGTTTCTTTTTGGTTTTCTGTCCTGTTTTGGTGGAGCACATTCTCAGTTCATTTCCCTAAAAGGAGGCTTGTGAGAGATAAATTTTTCTGAGTCCTTACATCTCAAAATGCCTTTATTCTGTTTTCACATTATTAGTTTGGGTGGTATGAAGTCTTTGCAAGACCCTTTGTAGGGGACTATTTTTTCCTGTCTGGAAGCTTTCAGGGACTCTATCCATAGTGTCCTGAAACATTTACAATGATTTATATATATATGAGGTTTTGTTTTTCATTCATTATGGGTTGCTTGAAGGGTTCTTTTAGTCTAAAGATGGGTGTTCTTCATTTGTGGGATAATTTCTTTCTCTTCTATGTTCTCATGTTTTCTCAACCTTGATCTTTTTGTTCTGCTTTCTGGAAGATCTTAAGGTGTTTCCTCTCTAGCTATCTTGGCCTTTCTCTTTTATGATCCTAGCTTTTATCAAAAATCAGATAATATCTCTCTGTCCACTTATATTTAAGAATGAGGTATTAAAGGGGCTCCTGGGTGGCCCAGTTGGTTAAGCATCCGACTCTTGATTTCAGCTCAGGTCATGATCTCACAGTTCGTGAGATCGAGCCCCTCATTGGGCTTTATGCTGACAGTGCAGAGCCTGCTTGAGATCTTCTTTCTCCTTCTTTCTACCCCTCCCCTGCTCATGCTCTCTCTCTCTTCTCAAAATAAGTAAGTGAACTTAAAAAAAATGAGGTATGAAAAAATTGAGAGGCTTTCTCTACATAGGGATTATTTACTCATGGGTTTAACTAGTAAAGTCTGAAGGTGAAGAGTTGACTGTTACTTGGGGCAAGAGTTGCCCTAAGTGTCAGAAGGTTGGAATTTTTTTTGCCAGGAAATTGTCATTCTTTAGAGAGGTCACAGTTTTTGCCCAAGGCCTAGTGCCTTGGCTACTGACTATGGAGATTGCGAGGGAGGTAGTACTGAGGCTCTGGGGGGGTCACACTCTTAATTAATTATCCCGATTTCAACCCCACTACTCATTCTACCCTTCTGTACTCATCATTTCCTACATAAAAGCTGCTCGGGGATTCTGCAAGTCCGATCAGCTCCTTTCCCCCTCTGCGTACTCCTGACCTCATTTTTCTCTCCCCCTGAGTCGTCACTTCTTTCTTATTCTTCTATTCTCTTTCTGTCTTCTAAAAATTTGTAGAAATGTTTTCCCAGGTATCTAATTATTGGTTTATACCTTTGTATTAAAAAAAATTTTTTTTAATCTTTATTTATTTTTGAGAGAGAGAGAGACAGAATGTGAGCAGGAGAGGGGCAGAGAGAGAGGGAGACACAGAATCCGAAGCAGGCCCTAGGCTCTGAGCTATCAGCATAGAGCCAGATGCGGGGTCGAGCCGTGAGATCATGACCTGAGCCGCAGTTGGACACTTAACCAACTGAGCCACCCAGGCACCCCTACTCAGAGATTTTTAAGGTTAAGTTTATCTCTTTTACTTTCTCTCTTTTCTTTATTTTTCTCTCCCTCCTTCCCTCTCTCCTCCCTATCTTCCTCTCACTCTCTCAGTGTTTGCTCTAGGGATTCAATATACGTTCCTAACATTTCCTTAAACTTAATTATCTTAATTTAACATTAGCTTATTATTATATCTTAAATTAATATCCTATTGTTTCATATTTAATGTAAGACCCTTAAAATAGTAGGATTCCCTTCCCCCCAGGCCTTTGTGCTGTTATCTGTTTTACTTACATATATTTTATATAGTTTATACTTTTTTTTTTTAATGTTTATTTTTTAAGAGAGAGACAGCATGAGCGGAAGAGGGTCAGAGAGAGGGAGGCACAGAATCCGACACAGGCTCCAGGCTCTGAGCAGTCAGCACAGCTCAGATGGCCATTTTCTCCCAGTATCTCTTCACATGGTCTTTTCTGAGTGTGTGTCTGTGTCCAGATTTCCTCTTACTATAAGGATTGGGGCCCATGCTAATGACCTCATTTTAATTTAATTACCTCTGTAAAGACTTTAACATAACGTCACATGTGGAGGTGTATAGGGTTAGGACTTCAACGTATGATTCTGGAGGGTCACACCCCCATAGCAAACTGCTTGATGTTTTTCACAGACTTTGGGAAATTCTAGACTGTTATCTGCTCAAGTATTGTTTCTATTCTGTTCTCTCTCCTCTCCTTCTGGAGCTCTATTAACATGTATATTAGATCTCATCACTGAGCTTTATTATGTTCCTTTCTGTGTTCCAAATGTTTTTTTATGTTCCTTTCTGTATTTTCCATCCTTTTTCTCTTTAGTGCTTCCTTTTAGATATTTTCTATTAACCAGTCTTCTAATTCATTAATTCTCTTCTGTTGAATCTTATCTGTTGTTAAACCCACCTATTAGTTTTATTTAGTTGACTTGTTCAGTTCTAGAATCACCATTTGATTTTTTTTTCCTCCCATCATCACCGCCCCCCCCCCCATTTCTTTTTAGAGAGAATTTGATTTTCTGGTAAAATTCTGCTGATCTTTTTTCTTCATCTTTATCTTTCAGTTTTTCATTCTGTTTAAAAATTTGAAACATTCTTGTACTTGTAAACATCTTAAGTACATTATGAAGACATTTTTTTTCGAGAATCATTTGAAACTAAGTTGGTGACGTCCCATCACCCCCAAATATTTTCATTTGTGTTTTCCTGCCAGACAATTATATTCTCCTTTATAAATGTAAAGTATAGCCATTTAATCAGGAAATTAATTGATACATTGACATACCATTATTATATAATACTTAAACCCTATTCAGATGACCAGTTTTTATGGCAAAAGATCCTGTCCAGAATAATATTGCATTTATTGCATTTTTATTTTCCTTTGATCTAAAACAATTCCTCTCTCTTTTCCTTGGTTTTCATGTTCTAAATATGTTTGAAGATTATAAGTCAAAATATTTTGTACAGTGTACCCCAGTTGAGATTGATTGACTGATTTTTAATTTACATCCAAGTTAATTAGCATAGAGTGCAATAATGATTTCAGGAGTAGAATCCAGTGATTCATCCCCTATGTGTAACACCCAGTCCTTATCCCAACAAGTGTCTTCCTCAATGCCCCTTAACCATTTAGCCCATCCCCCTACCCACAACCCCTCCAGCAACCCTCAGTTTGTTCTCTGTATTTAAGAGTCTTATGTTTTGTCCCCCTCCTTGTTTTTATATTATTTTTGCTTCCCTTCCCTTATGTTCATCTGTTTTGAATCTTAAATTCCACATATGAGTGAAGTCATATGATATTTGTCTTTCTCTAATTTCACTTAGCATGGAACCTACAGTTCCATCCACGTAGTTGCACATGGCAAGATTTCATTCTTTTTGATTGCTGAGTAATACTCCATTGTGTGTGTGTGTGTGTGTGTGTATATATATATATATATATATATATATATATATATATATATATACCACATCTTCTTTATCCATTCATCCATTGATAGACATTTGGGCTCTTTCCACACTTGGGCTGTTGTCGATAGTGCTGCTATAAACATTGGGGTGCATGTGCCCCTTCAAAATAGGACACCTGTATCCTTTGGATAAATACCTAGTAGTGCAATTGCTGGGTCGTAGAGTAATTCTATTTTTACCTTTTGAGGAACCTCCATACTGTTTTCCAGAGTGGCTGCACCAGTTTGCATTCCCAGCAGCAGTGCAAAAGAGATCCTCTTTCTCTGCATCCTTGCCAACATCTGTTGTTGCCTGAGTTGTTCATGTTAGTCATTCTGACACGTGTGAGGTGGTATCTCATTGTCATTTTAATGTGTATTTCCCTGATAATGAGTGATGTTGAACATATTTTCATATGTCTGTTAGCCAAATGGATGTCTTCTTTGGAGTAGTGTCTATTCAGTGTCTTTTGCCCATTTTCTTCACTGGATTATTTGTTCTTTGGGTGTTGAGTTTGATAAGTTCTATATAGATTTTGGATACTAACCCTTTATCTGATATGTCATTTGCAAATATCTTCTCCCATTCCATCAGTTGCCTTTTAGTCTCGCTGATTGTTTTCGCTGTGCAGATGCTTTTATTTTGATGAGGTCCCAATAGTTCATTTTTCCCCGTTGGGATTTATGTGATTTTTTTGTGTGTGATCAGATTTATGTTACTCATCTTTAATAGGAATATCACATAATTGATTGTATTCTTCTCATCACACAAGTTTGATGTCTTGCACTACCTGTTATATTTCTTTTGATATCTTGTTAATGTAGTGTCTTCCAGGCTTGTCCATTGAAAAGTTTTCACTTGGTAAGTGCTATGGATTGAATTGTGTACTCCAAAAAGATGTTGAAGCCCTAATTCCTAATATACATGAATGTGACCTTACTTAGAAGTAGGGTCTTTAGGGGCGTCTGAGTAACTCAGTCGGTTGAGCATCCGACTTTGGCTCAGGTCATGATCTCGCCTTCTGTGAGTTCGAGCCCTGCATCGGGCTCTGTGCTGACAGCTCAGAGCCTGGAGCCTGCTTCAGATTCTGTGTCTCCTTCTCTTTCTGCCCCTCCCCTGCTTGCACTCTGTCTTCCTCTCTCTCAAAAATAAATAAACATTGAAAAAAATTTAAAAAAAGAAAGAAAGAAATAGGGTCTTTGCAGATATAACCAAATTAAGTTGAGGTCATTAGGGTGGGCCTTAATGCAATATAACTTGCGTCCTTATAAGAAGGAAATTTGGATACAGACAACACACAGAGAACATCATATGACAACCAAAACAGATAACTGTAGTGATGCAGCTGCAAGCCAAGGGGCATCAAGGGTGGATGGCTACCACCAGAAGTAAGGAAAAGGTAAGGAAGGATTCTGGCCAGTCTCGAAGGAAGGATACCCCTGCTGACAGCTTGATTTTGGACTTCTACCCACCAGAATTAGGAGACAATACATTTCTGTTGTTTTAAGCCATCTAATTTGTGGTACTTTATTACCACAACCCTGGGAAAGTAATAATTAGTGTTTTATGGGGAGGTATTTTGAAACTATGTAATAAATATCTTATTCATCATTAAACCTTCAATTTATTCATGTATTTAGTCATTATGGACTATTAGACTCTTATTTATTCAATGTTTTAATTTATTACTACCAATAATTATTGTGATGTTCAAATTGAACCAGATTTGGCCAGTGGGAGCTCCTTTCAGGCTGCTTTCTGTGTTCTTTTACATGTCCCTATCATTTTTTTGAGCATTTCATTACTTTTGGAATGAGGTGTTCCACCCTATCTTGCATTTTCTGCCAGGCCCTGGAATCAGTCATTTACCAAGGAGCCTGCATTCCTTTTTATGAAAAACTATTTAGAAACCAAGATCTGAGTACTAGGTGTACTCATTGATGTTGGGATATCACAGCTTCCAGACCATTTCCTACAGAGATGGGAAATCAATGTTTGTATGTAATTTCTGTATCTGCCTATATATATTGGAAACCATGAGTTCACATTTTTCTCTCCAATCCCAATCCAACACCACAGGATTTATTCTAGTGTTCTCCCTTTCCCCATTTGTAATTGCTTTTTCTTTTTCTTTTCTGTTTTTTTTTTTTTTTTTCATGTTTATTTATTTTTGAGAGACAGAGTGGGAGCATGGGAGGGGGAGAGAGAGGGGCAGACACAAAATCTGAAACAGGCTCCAGGCTCTGAGCTGTCAGCACAGACCCAAACACGGGGCTCATGCTCACAAGCCATGAGATCATGACCTGAGCTGAAGTCGGATGCTTAATTGACTGAGCCACCGAGGTGCCCCTATAATTGTTTTTTCTAACAATACAAAACCTTATCCCCCTTATTTTCAACATAATCACTCACTTGATCCATCCCTGTGTGTAGCCAGACTTCCAGCACATATATCCCTCCTCATCTACCTCTTTGAGCCCAAAGCCCAAAGCTTTCTCTGTGTCTTGGCTAGGCCTCAGCATCCCAAGCAGTGCCTTCCTGCCATGCACACGTACTCCTCTCCCATTTTGCCTCCATTATCTTACTTTAGGCTACCCAGTCTCTCTCTTTAGCTACAGCTAACAGATTTTGGACTAAAGTGTTCAAGATGGGATTTATCTCTATTTTCTCAAACATGTGAAACAATTATTTGGTTTTGGTCAGATAATTCCAATATTGGCTTCACCTGTTATGAGTCTGTTTCTAGTGTCTTTTTTCTTTTAGGTCATTTAGTCCTATGTCTTGGCATGCTGGCTAATTTTGTGTTGAGTGCTAACATTGTATGTGAAAGTATTTATAGTCTCTAGATGACTTTTCTTTCTCCGGAGAGGATAAACCCTGTCCTTCACTAGGTGGGTATTGTGAGAACTGATTGTATTAATCCAGTCTGAAACTGAACTGACTTGGGCTGAATTGCAGTTTGAGCACAACTTTGTCATCTTCTGGTTCTTCCCAGCTTCTAGGACATAGAGTTTCCCCACTGAGAGGCTGACGTTATCACTAGGGCCCCTCCTCTGTTGCAGGATTTGAACTCTAATCCTTGTCTCCTCACCACCATGAGATTGTGTTAAACTACTCTTTTCAAAGTTTTCTGTTTGGCTTCTTAATTCCCTCTTCTTCGGAATTTAGCAAATATCTTAATGGGGAAAAAACAGCATATTGTTGAGCCATTTCTGTCCCTTCTCTTTCACCAGAATCTTGGCCTTTCAAGTCTCTAATTTTTAGGTGTACAAATCAACAAGACTGTTAAAAGTTCTGCTTTTTTGGGGCGCCTGGGTGACGCAGTTGGTTAAGCGTCCGACTTCAGCCAGGTCACGATCTCGCGGTCCGTGAGTTCGAGCCCCGCGTCGGGCTCTGGGCTGATGGCTCGGAACCTGGAGCCTGTTTCCGATTCTGTGTCTCCCTCTCTCTCTGCCCCTCCCCCGTTCATGCTCTGTCTCTCTCTGTCCCAAAAAAAATAAATAAACGTTGAAAAAAATTAAAAAAAAAAAAAAAAGTTCTGCTTTTTTTCTTCATATTTAATAGTGGCCCTCTGCCTTGTCCTTTCGCCTGGTTCGCCAAAATCAGCGGAACCCTGAGAGAAAAGGCAGCTGCAGAACGCCAGCTTGACTTTTCTCACAGATTCATGCGATGGGGTTTGTCACTTAAGGTTTGGTGTTCTCAGCACTCTCCAGCACACTGAAATGTGTGTGTGCGCATGCATGTGTCTGTGTGGCTGTCCTAGTTGTTCTTGGTGGGAGCACTGCTCCACTGCAGGCTACTCAGGTATATCCAGAAGCAAAAGCTCAACTCTAGCACGTTCTTTTCTGTTCCATTTCTTTTTTTTTTTTTTAAAAAGGGGCGCCTGGGTGGCTCAGTTGATCAGGTGCCCGACTGCGGCTCGAGTCATGATCTCATAGTTTGTGAGTTCGAGCCCTGCACTGCATCAGGTTCTGTGTTAACAGCTCAGAGCCTGGAGCCTGCTTCGGATTCTGTGTCTCCCTCTCCCTCTGCTCCTCCCCCTTCGCACTCTGTCTCTCTCTCAAGAATAAATCAACGTTAAAAAATTTTTTTTAAATAATGCTCCTTGGGGCACCTGGGTGGCTCAGCTAAACGTCTGACTCTTGATCTCGGTTCAGGTCATGATCTCATGGTTTGTGAGGCCCATCTGCACCTTGGGCTCCACACTGGGTGTGGAGCCTGCTTAGGATTCTCTCCCTCTTCCTCTGCCCCTCCCTTGCTTGCACACAGGCACATGCACATGGTTGCGTTCTCTCTCTCTCTCTCTCTCAAAGAAATATTTCTTGTTCAATCTACCAAAGTGATCTCACAATCTAATGGTCCAAGAGTCTTAACAAAAGAAAAAGACAATTTTAGGGTATTGGTATTAAGATAATTAGAGCAATAGAATTTAAGCCAGGTGATAAAGGTTAACATCAACAATGGCACATTATATTGATTTTTGTACCCTTGATATGACACGGTGATAATAGTGCTTTACCTCTGTGGTCTTCCTCCGAAAAACCTATAATCCCAGTCTAATCAGAAGGAAAACATCAGGCAAATCTTACTTGAGGGACAGTCTACAAAATACCTGACCAATACTCCTCAAAACCGTCAAGGTCATCAAAAACAAGGAAAATCTAACAAACTTACAGAAAAGCCTAAGAAGACATGACTACTAAGTGTACTGTAGTATCCTGCATGGATCTTGGAACAGGAAAAGGATATTAGATAAACACTGAGGAGGGGCGCCTGGGTGGCTCAGTCGGTTAAGCATCCAGCTTCAGCTCGGGTCATGATCTCACAATTCGTGAGTTCAAGCCCCATCCTGGGCTCTCATCCTGCTGACAGCTCCTGGCCTAGAGCCTGCTTCAGAATCTGTCTCTCCCCTCTCTCTGCTCTTCCCCTGTCCCTCCACTCATGCTCTGTCTCTCTCTCAAAAATAAACATTAAAAAAATTATTTAAAAATTGAGGATATCTACATGAAGTATATGGACTTAAGTTAATAATTATCAAAATCAGTTCATTAATTGTGACAAATGTATCATACTAATATTAGAGGTTAGTAAAAGGGAAAATTGGGAACTCCCTGTATAATCTTTATAGTAATTTTTTATACCTAAAAGTTTTTTTTTTATTAAATTTTTTTTTTCAACGTTTATTTATTTTCGGGACAGAGAGAGACAGAGCATGAACGGGGGAGGGGCAGAGAGAGAGAGAAGCACAGAATCGGAAACAGGCTCCAGGCTCTGAGCCATCAGCCCAGAGCCTGACGCGGGGCTCGAACTCCCGGACCGCGAGATCGTGACCTGGCTGAAGTCGGACGCTTAACCGACTGCGCCACCCAGGCGCCCCTACCTAAAACTTTTAAAATCAAAAGTTTAGGGACACCTGGGTGGCTCATTCGGTTAAGTATCTGACTCTTGACTTTGTCTGAGGTCATAATCTCATGGTTCATGATTTTCGAGCCCCACATTGGGCTCTGCGCTGACAGCATGGAGCCTGCTTGGTATTCTCTCTCTTTCTCTCCCCCTTTCGTGCTTACTCTCTATCTCTCTCTCAAAATAAATAAAAATAAACTTAAAAATAATAATAAAATCAAAAGTTTCTTTTTTTCTTTAATTTTTTTAATGTTTATTTATTTTTGTAAGGCAGCTATGCTCCCCACTATACCACCAATGCCTTTTAATGTTTATTTTTGAAGGAGAGACAGCATGGGGGGGGGGGGAAGGGCAGAGAGAGGGGGAGACACAGAATTCGAGACAGGCTCCAGGCTCCAGGCTCTAGGCTCTGAGCTGTCAGCACAGAGCCTGACATGGGGCTCGAACTCACA
This sequence comes from Leopardus geoffroyi, assembly GCF_018350155.1. Lineage (NCBI taxonomy): Eukaryota > Metazoa > Chordata > Mammalia > Carnivora > Felidae > Leopardus > Leopardus geoffroyi. The sequence goes on from NC_059328.1 coordinate 105,348,712, forward strand.
AACTGTGAGATCATGACCTGAGCCAAAGTCAGACACATTACCAAGTAAGCCACCCAGGCACCCCTCAAAAGTTTATTCTTAAAAAAGTCCACACTGTTTGACCTCCCAGGCTGTAGTACTTTATGGATTTGATTTTTGTCTATCTTCTTAGTCATTACTGTGTCTCCAGTACCTAGAAGATTGGCCAGCACATTTAAACTCTCAATAAATATTGGTTTGGTAAAATGGATAGAAAAGAGCAAGGGAAGATTAAGTACAGATAGCCTCAAAGTTTCTAGCTTGGGCAACTATATGGATGATAATATTCATTTAAGGAAAAAAGCAGAGACTGGAAACTACTCCATGATTGACAGATTTGTTTTTTATTTTGTTTTTCAATGTTTATTTATTTTTGAGAGAGTGTATTCGCATGAGTAGGGGAAAGGTAAACAGAAGGGGGTACAGAAGATCCCAAGCAGGCTCTGTGCTGACAGCAGAGAGCCCGATGTGGGGCTCAAACTCCCGAACCGTGAGATCATGACCTGAGAAGTCAAACACTTAACTGACTGAACAACCCAGGTGCCCTGGGTTTTTTTTTGTTTGTTTTGTACCAGTGCTATAGTTAATAATAATGAGGAAATCTGGTCAAAGTCAAAATAGTAATATCTTAGTCCTTTTCTCAGAAGAGTAACTCTTCTTTTTCTCTTTTAGGCATACAAAACTTTTGCTAATCGAGTGAACAATTTAAAGAAGAAGCTGGATCAATTGAAGTCAACCCTTCCTGATCCTGAAGAATCACCAGTCCCTTCCCCAAGCATGGATGCTCCTTCTCCAACTGGTTCTGAGTCTCCTTTTCAGGGAATGGGAGGTGAGGAATCCCAGTCACCAGCCATGGAGAGTGAAAAGTCTGCCACACCTGAGCCTGTGACAGATAATCGTGATGTGGAAGACATGGAACTCTCAGATGTGGAAGATGATGGGTCAAAAATCATTGGTATGTCCTTTATGTGATTAAAGGGCACCTTGTTCCTTACGTATTTTCTTTTCCCACCAACGAATCTATCACAAGCTAGTATTAAGAGCAGCAAGATTAGGGGTGCCTGGGTGGCTCAGTCAGTTGAGCGGCCAACTTCGGCTCAGGTCATGATCTTGTGGTTCGTGAGTTCTAGCCCTGCATCAGGCTCTGTGCTGACAGCTCAGAGCCTAGAGTCTGCTTTGGATTCTGTGTCTCTCTCTCTCTCTCTGCCCCTCCCCCAATTGCGCGCGCGCATGCGCGCGCATGCTCTCTCTCTCTCTCTCTCTCAAAAATAAATAAACATTGGGGGCCTCTGGGTGGCTCAGTCGGTTAATCATCAGACTTCAGCTCAGGTCATGATCTCGAGCCCTGCTTCGGGCTCTGTGCTGACAGCTCAGAGCCTGGAGCCTGCTTCTGATTCTGTGTCTCCCTCTCTGTCTCTGCCCCTCCTCCTTTCATGCTCTGTCTCTCAGTAATAAACATTAAAAAAAAAATTTTTAATAAATATTAAAAAAAAAAAAAAGAGCAGCAAGATTAAATTAGAACAGCAGTGTATCATTATCCCGGTTTAGGATTTGGTATGCCACATGGGCTAAGAATCATTGCTCAAGATCTGTTCTGTTCAATATGGTAGCCACTAGCTACTTACTTGTGGCTGTTGAGCATTTGAAATGTGGCTTGTCCAACTTGAGATGTACTCTAATTTAAAGGTACTTACTGGGGAAGGGGGCACCTGGGTGGCTCAGTCAGTTAAGCATCCAACTCTTGGTTTCAACTCAGGTCATGATCTCATGGTTTATGGGTTCAAGCCCTGCATCGGGCTCTCTGCTGTCAGTGTGGAGCCCACTTTGGATTCTCTTCCACCGTAGCTCTCTGCCCTTCCCTGCCTGCCCCACTCAAAAATAAATATTTTTTTTAAAAAAGATACACACTGGATTCTGAAAACTTAGTACCCAAAATGAAAATATCTCAATAATTTTTATATTTATGTTTTTAAATTTTTTTTTTAATGTTTATTTATTTTTGAAACAGAGAGAGAGCATGAACGGGGGAGGGTCAGAGAGAGAGGGAGACACAGAATCCGAAGCAGGCTCCAAGCTCTGAGCTGTCAGCACAGAGCCCAACGCGGGGCTCAAACTCACGGACCGTGAGATCATGGCCTGAACCAAAGTCGGACGCTTAACGGACTGAGCCACCCAGGCGCCCCAATAATTTTTATATTTATAACGGAATGAAAATATTTGAGAGATGCTTAGGTAAAATATATAATTAAAGTTAATTTTACTTGTTTCTCCCTTTTTTTTAAGTCTGTTTATATTTATTTTGAGAGAGAAAGAATGAATTCCAAGCAGGCTCAGAGCCTATCCCAATGGAGGGCTTGAACTCAGCTGAAAACTGTGAGAACATGACCCGAGCTGAAATCTAAGAGTTGGACGCTTAACCAACTGAGCCACCCCAACACCCCTCTACTTTTTTTTCTAATGTGGCCATTAGAAAAGCTAAACTTACATGTGGGGCTTGAATTACATTTCTGTTGAACAGCACTGTTCTAGAAGGAGGGACACTTATACTCTTGACCTTCCAAGATTCCAAAGCCATGCCCCTGGCTGGCTCAGTCAGTAGGCGTGTCTGTTGATCTTGGAGTGGTGAGTTCGAGCTCCACACCGAGTGAGGAGATTACTTTAAAAAAAAAAAAAAAAAAAAGTCTCCCAGTCTTTCCAGTACCTGGCTGGCTCAGTCAGAAGAGCATGTGACTCTTGATCTTGGGGTCTGGAGTTCCAGCCCCATGTTGGGTGTAGAGATTACATACATTCTAACTAACATATACACATGCACACAAACAAAATTAACCTGGATTGGTGCATTGTTTCTCTGACATCCCAAGCTTTATAATCATTCTTGTTAGGCAGTTGGAGTTTTGTTGGATTTAATGCATAAGTTTCTATGTCTTAGAAAGCTCTCAGGTTAATGGAAAAGAAAAGACAGGGTAATTTATGACTATCAATATTGTAACTAAAAGAACACATGTGTGCCAAATAACATGATCGCAGAAATGTACAAATTTAATACACAAATACTAAGAAAATGCAAATAAATCTTTAAAAAGATAAAAAATGAATTTGGGAAATTTATTTTAAGCAGGTGTTGAAGGAGAGAAGCAACATAAAGAGTATGGCTTATGTAAAAATGATGAAGTGAGTGAATGATTTTTCTCTAAAGCATTGTGCTTTATACCCCCAAATCCAGATATATTAGGACACATTTCATACTGGAAGTCAAGTCTGGAAAGCAGTAATGCAGTCTCACCTCTTTTCTTTAAACAGTAGAGGACAGGAAGGAAAAACCTGCGGAGAAGTCCGCTGCTTCCACTTCTGTACCCACAAAGCCAACAGAAAGTATCTCCAAGGCCTCTTCGTGTACCCCAGTGCCTGTGACCATGACAGCAACGCCCCCTCTTCCAAAGCCTGTGAATACTTCTCTTCTGTCCCCTTCTCCAGCACTGGCTTTGCCAAACCTGGCTAATGTGGATCTGGCAAAGATCAGTTCCATCCTTAGTAGCCTGACATCAGTCATGAAAAATACTGGTAAGTAAGCTGCATAAAGAAGATAAAAGGCTTATTTTCATCTTTCTAATTGAACCATCATCAGTCTGGGTTTTTTGTTGCTTTTTTTCCTTAAATTAACAGTGATTTTTTTAAGTCGAAAAACGAATACATGGTCATTATAGAAAAATAAAACAAGGGAATAAAATACATAACCTGCAACCCTACTACCCTGAAAGACACTAGTTGTGTCTAACTTTACCAGTGTGTGTGTGTGTGTCTGTGAATGTTTTGGCAGATTAAATATTTGTAATAATTTTTCTTTCAATAATTGAAGCATATTGTATATGAACTTATCTGAGCCTTTATTACTAGACATCTGATATTTTTGTAATTTTTCACTGTTTTAAAGAATACTATAATGAACCACCTTGATGCTAAAATCTATGCACAACCTTTCCTAAATGGTTGATGAGTATATAGGGCTTTTTCTTTCCTTAATGGAAATGTTAATGAAAATACACACAAGTAGAGCACCTTTGTGTACACATCATTCATCTTCAACAGTAGAAACACATGGCCACTCTGGTTTCTGCTGTGCCTTACCCAATCTTGATAATTTTGAAGAAAATCCCAATTACTTAATTTCTTTATAAAAACTTAAATTTATATTTCTCATATAAAGACCAAAAAAACCCATACAGTTTGTTTGTTTTTTTAATATAATTTATTGTCAAGTTGGCTAACATACAGTTTGTACAGTGTGCTCTTGGTTTTGGGGGTAGATTCCCATGATTCATCGCTTACATACAACACCCAGTGCTCATCCCAACAAGTGCCCTCCTCGATGCCCATCACCCATTTTCCCCTCTCCCCCCCAGCCAACATACAGGTTTTTAATCTTTTCATGTTATACTAAAATGATCACCAAAAATGTACTATTTTATGTACCAAGCACATGAAAGTTCCCTTTGTTTCTCAGCCTCTCCAGCACTATTTTGTTTTATTTTAATCTTTGTCAAATTCAGTCTTAAAAGTCATTTGTTTTGGGGTGCCTGACTGGCTCAGTCAGTAGAGCATGTAGTTCCTTTTAAGTAATCTCTACATCCAATGTGGGACTCAAACCCACAACCCTGAGATCAAGTCACACACTCCACCAACTGAATCAAGCCTGGTACCTCAAGCATGCAACTCTTGATCTCAGGGTCATGCGTTGAAGCCCTACATTGAGTATAGAGATTACTTAAAAAAAAAAAAAAAAAAAAAAAAGTAACTTGTTTTAATTTACATTTTTTTGATTAACAATGTGATAAAAACTTTTTCATTTTTCTTTTTCTTTGTGAAATATCTACCTATTCATATTTTTGTCATTCAAAAATTATTCTTTTTTTTATTATATACCCTTTTTTTTTCTGAATTAAAAATTAACACAGTGTTTTAAAATATAAAGATGTAGGAGCACCTGGCTGGCTCAGTTGGTGGAGCATGGGACTCTTGATCTCAAGGTTATGTGTTCAAGCCCCATGTTGGGCATGGAACTTGCTTAAAAAAATAAATAAAATATAAAGATGTAAAGGAAGTTGCTTATATGATCTCATTTTAAAGGCCTTTTCAAAAGCAAATAATTTATTAATCACATAGAATTATGCAGTGGGTTGAGTTACACAATTGGAATGGCTCTGATCATAATGAGCCAGCAATATTTACTGAGCACCTACAAGATTCTGTGGTGTTGATGCCATTTGGTAGAAAGAAAAGAAGTAGGTTCCCTAAGTCTCTTTTGGCTCTCAAAACTAAAAAATACATCTGAAAGTACTTGTTTACTTTAGGGGTGTTCAAAGTAGACAGGAGCAGATTTTAATATAATTTTCATATTTTTTCCTTTGTACAAGCCATGATATGCCCTATTTGTGGATCTGTCACAGAAGCATTCCTGTTAAACATACCAAACTGGTTTGAGTGAGTGGAAAGTTATTGTGAATTTAATGGTCATTTCGAACCGCATTTTCTTGAGTTAATCTTTCTGCCACCAGGGGTCAGTCCTGCATCAAGACCTTCTCCAGGAACTCCTACAAGTCCCAGCAACCTCAGCACTGGCCTGAAAACACCTGCACCTGCCCCTACAACATCTCACAATCCTCTGGCAAATATCCTCTCAAAGGTGGAGATCACCCCAGAGAGCATTCTGTCTGCTCTTTCCAAAACCCAGACACAGTCAGCCCCTGCACTGCAAGGTAAACTGACCTGTGCCACAGGGACTTGAATTGTGATTGTTTGTCTCTGGCTTAATCCTGGGTTCCAGTTCTGAAGCATCCAAAGCCATGAAATGTATAATACAGTTAGTTCATTGTCTTATTTATATTTCTTATCTACAAGCTGGCATTTATAGAATTAGAAAATGTCAAAGCTGAAAGAGACAAAATACCATCTGGTCTAATCCCCTCCTTTTCAGGTAAGGAGCATAAGGCTCAGTGAGGTGATGTGACCTGCTTAAGGTTACAAATTTATCTACTCAGTGATGAGTTGAGACTAAAAGCCAGATTGCTTGACTGGATTCTAGTATTCTTTTACCTACACCATGAGCCCTCTAGGGGCTGCATTTATTCCAGCTCTGAGGACCGGTTAGTATATGTTGAGGCTTATATTTTTAATGTTAACCAAAGCTAAAGACAGTAAGAAAGGTCAATTTACCATCAAAAATCTTATGAGAAATGATTTTCTTTTTTTATGTCCTAATTTAGAGGCCTTTATTTGTAGGTATAGCACATCTCTGTACCTATTATTTGAACCTAGTATACTTTGTTAATTATCTGCTTTGTGTCTAAAACTGCTTTAATATTTTTTCATAAAACATACCTGCTCTCTGTTCTCAAAACCTCCAGATACAAGCACAATCGTTATTTAGCACCTCAGTATAATTATGCAGTGAATTATAAATATCAGAGCAATATCTTCAATACAGTGATTTAACTCTGTATCAAAGTTCTCAACCAGGAGCCTCCAGGGGACATTAATAATACTTACAGCTTTTCCTTTCAGTAGATTATGACACCAGCATCATGTGGACTTTCTCATCAGGCAAAATTTGAACAGAACTAGGTGTTCTGACAGAATGTGTTTTTGGGGACCCCAGAAGACAATCTTTGTGGAGTAACTGGGTGGTTCATCACCTTTCATTTCCTTTTGGAAAATAGAATGCTTGACTTTTAAGAAACTTTATCCAGCAACTTAAATAGATGCATTTTTAAAAGCCTATAGAGATTCTAAGGGATCTCTTAGAACTTTGCTCTGATTGTGTCACCCACAGCCATTATTGACAGATTTTTAACACAAAAGAATGACTTCAATGGGCAAAAAGTCCAATAGAGTATGGCCCGTTAAGATTGAAGAAAGGTGCTGTGTCTGGGTGGCTCAGGCAGTTAAGTGTCTGATTCTTGATTTCATCCCAGGTCATGACCTCACGAGTCTGGCTCTGCACTGACAACGTGCTCTCTCTCGCTCTCCCTCTCTCACTCTCTCTTAAATAAATAAACTTTAAAAAAAATCAAAGAACAATATTAATATTTAGTGGTAAGGGACTATATCACTTATTATCAGAAATCTGAGTAGTGTCTATCTTAACAAGATGATCTTTTGAAGAAATCCCACAGTATCTGAAAGATATGCTGAAATATCTTAAAAATCATGACGTCATATGTCATGTTCTAGTGCTTGAGGACTTCTGATTTTGGTATGAACAGTGGCTGCTAAGAATTAAATCAAACTGTTAGGAGGGGGAAGTTATATAGCCAGAGAACTTTTCAGAAATGAAACATGTTTTTTGTTTGTTTCAGCAGGATAATTTGAAATAATATTTCAGTTATTCAGATATTAGTGAATATTGGATAACATGCACCATTAAATATATAACTTTATGGCAGTTAAAAATGTTCCAAGGATGGGGGCACCTGGGTAGCTCAGTCAGTTAAGTGTCCGACTTTGGTGTAGGTCATGATCTCACGGTTCATGAGTTTGAGCCCTGCATCGGGCTCTGTGCTGACAGCTCAGAGCCTGGAGTTGCTTCAGATTCTGTGTCACCCTCTCTCTGCCCCTCTCCTGTTCACACTCTGTTTCTGTCTCTCAAAAACAAATAAAACATTAAAAAAAATTTTTTTTTTATGTTCCAAGGATGGAGTAATCTCAGAATTCTTCAGAGCTTAAGTCTATTGGTAAATATGGATTAAAATTGAAATCTTGAAGAATCATTAAGTAAAGTACCATATAAAGTACTGGTGTCTTTCATCACACCATTATGAAGGAACAGTTTTAGTGTATGACGAAAAGCTACAAATCCGGGTGAAGTATGCCCAAAAGGTTTTCATTTATGACCAGAAATTGGGTAAATTTGCCAACACATGATTGAATTTATAGGACCTCCTTTTATCTCTTTGTCAAGTATTTTTCTAAAAAATTTTCTACAGGAGGAGCAGTTTGCTTTGGTGGACTTCAGCCTTTACCCCCAAAGAATTCTTTCTCAGAGTTTCTGAGGTTTTGTCTATCAGTGAGTAGGGTTGAATCTCATCAGTGTCAACTTGGGTAGATGAATAATTCTTAAATTTTCCAAGCTATAAGATGATCTAGCTTTGTAAGTCTTTGGGGTGTGTGTTTGCATGTTTACTATTGCTACATTTTACAACCAAAAATGATAGCTAAACCATTGTTTCCCCAAAGTCTAGCAAGAGATGCTTGAAAAAAGTGTCCTGTTCAAACAAATTTCAGCAATGTGCATACGTGATCTCTCTCTCGAGAATAAATGACAGTGTTCGTTAACTTACTAGAAACAATTGCAGAGGCTAGAAAGGAATATCTATTTGCATTTACAGAAACAGTTCCACAGATCAAATGTTAAGAAATACTGGCTTAAAGTGTTATTTTAAGGATAATTTGCCTCCTTTCTCTTCCTGCTTTATCTTGTTTAAACTATGAATGATTCTGACACTAAAATCTTCCCTTTCCTGTTGCCTTTTATTGTGCTGTGTTAGACTTGTTTGATGACTGTACTAGAAACATTTCAGTAATTTGCTCTCTTTATATTGAGAAATAGGTCCAGTATTTTCTGTGACATTTAGCCATTGCTTGTTTGGTCTGGATTCTCTTTGGCCTCATATTTTAATGTCTATCTGGTTCCCGCTGGAATGAATGAGAATATCCGATTAGCCTACATTGTTTTAATTGTAGGGCAGGCAGTTGTTCTTTTTAACTCCTTTAATCTCTGTTTCTACAGGCCTGTCATCTTTACTTCAGAGTGTTACTGGGAACCCAGTCCCAGCCAGCGAAGCTGCATCCCAGAGCACTTCAGCTTCCCCTGCAAACACCACAGTCTCTAGCATCAAAGGAAGAAATCTGTCCTCCAGTACCCAATCCTTTATTCCTAAAAGCTTCAACTATTCTCCTAATTCATCAACTTCTGAAGTCTCTTCGACATCAGCTAGCAAGGCCTCAATTGGGCAAAGCCCAGGGCTCCCAAGCACTACTTTTAAGCTACCATCCAACTCTATGGGGTTTACAGGAACCCACAGTACTAGCCCTGCTGCCCCACCTACTGAAGTTGCCATGTGCCAATCTTCAGAGATCTCCAAGCCAAAGCTGGAGTCTGAGTCCACCTCTCCAAGCCTGGAAATGAAGATCCACAACTTCTTAAAAGGTAATCCTGGTTTCAGTGGCTTAAACTTAAACATCCCAATCCTGAGCAGCTTGGGGTCCAGTGCCCCAGCAGAAAGCCACCCCTCAGACTTCCAGCGTGGCCCTACTAGCACGTCAATTGACAACATTGACGGAACCCCTGTGCGGGACGAACGGAGTGGGACGCCCACCCAGGATGAGATGATGGACAAGCCCACATCCAGCAGTGTAGACACCATGTCCCTGCTTTCTAAGATCATTAGCCCTGGTTCCTCAACACCCAGCAGTACAAGATCACCACCCCCTGGGAGAGAGGAAAGCTACCCCCGGGAACTCTCCAATTCTGTATCTACATATCGACCTTTTGGCCTGGGCAGTGAATCACCCTATAAACAGCCTTCGGATGGAATGGAGAGGCCATCTTCCCTCATGGACTCTTCACAGGAGAAGTTCTATCCAGATACTTCTTTCCAGGAAGATGAGGATTACCGAGATTTTGAATACTCAGGGCCTCCACCCTCTGCCATGATGAACCTAGAGAAGAAGCCGGCCAAGTCTATCCTGAAGTCAAGCAAGCTCTCTGATACCACCGAATACCAGCCAATCCTCTCCAGTTATAGCCACAGGGCCCAAGAATTCGGGGTAAAGTCTGCCTTCCCTCCATCTGTAAGGGCTCTCCTGGACTCTAGTGAGAATTGTGACCGTCTCTCCTCTTCCCCCGGGCTATTTGGTGCCTTCAGCATAAGAGGGAGTGAACCGGGGTCTGACCGGTCACCATCACCGAGTAAGAATGATTCATTTTTCACCCCTGACTCCAACCACAATAGCTTGTCTCAGTCTACCACTGGGCATCTCGGTTTGCCGCAGAAGCAGTACCCAGAGCCTCCTCACCCAGTCCCACATCGTTCCCTTTTCTCTCCGCAGAATACCCTTGCCGCTCCCACGGGCCACCCACCCACACCAGGCGTGGAGAAAGTCCTGGCCCCCACCATTTCCACCACGTCGACGATTGAGTTTAAGAATATGCTTAAAAATGCCTCGCGAAAGCCCTCGGATGATAAGCATTTTGCCCAGGCCCCCAGCAAGGGCACTTCAAGTGATGGTGTTGGCCTGTCAAACCTCGCCCAGCCCAGCTTGACAGCCACCGATCAGCAGCAGCAAGAAGAGCACTACCGCATAGAAACCCGAGTCTCCTCCTCCTGCTTAGACTTGCCTGACAGCACCGAAGAGAAGGGGGCCCCTATAGAAACCTTGGGTTATCATAACGCATCCAATAGGAGGATGTCAGGGGAGCCGATACAGACCGTAGAGTCCGTCCGAGTTCCTGGGAAGGGAAATAGAGGACACGGGCGCGAGGCTTCAAGGGTGGGTTGGTTTGATCTGAGCACCTCAGGCAGCTCCTTTGACAATGGCCCCACAAGTGCCTCTGAGTTGGCATCCCTTGGGGGTGGGGGCAGCGGAGGCCTCACTGGCTTTAAAGCAGCACCATACAAGGAACGGGCATCCCAATTTCAGGAAAGTGTCGGCAGCTTCCGTTCCAACAGTTTCAACTCAACATTTGAGCATCATCTCCCCCCATCCCCCTTGGAACATGGGACACCCTTCCAGAGAGAGCCAGTGGGGCCGTCATCTGCCCCACCTGCCCCTCCTAAGGATCATGGGGGTATCTTCTCTCGAGATGCACCCACTCATCTACCCACAGTGGATCTTTCGAACCCCTTCACAAAGGAGGCGGCCCTGCCCCATGCTGCCCCACCCCCTCCTCCTGGAGAGCACAGCGGAGTTCCTTTCCCCACCCCACCCCCTCCTCCACCCCCTGGGGAACATAGCAGCAGTGGTGGGAGTGGTGTTCCCTTTTCTACTCCACCTCCTCCTCCACCCCCTGTTGACCACTCTGGGGTTGTACCCTTCCCAGCTCCACCACTGGCAGAGCACGGAGTGGCGGGAGCTGTGGCAGTATTTCCCAAGGACCATAGTTCCCTTCTTCAAGGGACCCTGGCTGAGCATTTTGGGGTGCTCCCAGGACCCAGGGACCATGGGGGCCCCACCCAACGGGACCTCAACGGCCCTGGCCTTAGCCGTGTACGAGAGAGCCTCAGCCTACCCTCCCATTCTCTGGAGCACCTGGGCCCAGCCCATGGAGGAGGAGGTGGGGGAGGCAGCAACAGCAGCAGTGGCCCCCACTTGGGTCCCTCACACAGAGACGCCATCAACCGGAGTGGTATGATTTTGCGGAATCCCCGGCCAGACTTTCGGCCTAGGGAACCTTTTCTCAGCAGAGACCCATTCCACAGTCTAAAGAGACCCAGGCCACCTTTTGCTAGGGGCCCTCCGTTCTTTGCACCAAAACGCCCATTCTTCCCTCCCAGGTACTGATGGAAACCAAGGGAAAAGCATTTTGAACAGTCTAGAGAGCATTGGAAGTAGGAGTTTGATTTATTATTGTTTTTATTTGATTTCCTTCCTTTGATCTTTTTTTTTTTTTTTTTTTAATGACAAAGGGCCTCCCTTCGAAATTAAAAAGTCAAACATGCTTGCATTTCACTATTCCATCCAGTCTGCTCTCCCACTGCACTTAACCCAAGCTACTTGTATTTTACAGAGGCTGGGGGGCAAAGAAACACAACCAGAGCCACTTCATTTGGCTGGGGGTTTGAGGGGGTGGGGAGGAAAACAACTCTTACCCATTTACTGAAGAGTATTACATTTGAAATAAAACTTCCATCAGTACAGAGAATAACGTGCAATGTTGGGATGTTCTTTGGGCTTGGCTTATCAAGTAGTCAATGGAAGGATCCCTTTCCCCTTCCCTCTCCCATTGAGTAACTACTGTGACCAGCTTGGCTCCCTTTCCTGTATGCTCTGTGCCCTGCTGACAAGCCGAGAGATGTTGCAAGGGGAAATAGGTGGGAGACCGTGGACCTTTGAAGTTTTGTTTTGTTTTGTTTTGTTTTTTAAAGACCTATTGAAGTTGGGTTCTTTACCTTTCTCCTAAAATCTTACCAAAAAAAAAAGAAAGAAAAAGAAATGAACCTCTTCTTCTAAAGGACTATTTGGAACTTAGAGGAGATACAGGTGTCATTCTATCCTAGTAAAAATTATTACTCTTCATCCTTGGAATGAAAGAGAGGGGGCTAAATATAATCTCCAGGTTAAAATAAGGTGTGCCTCCAATGTTAGAGTTAGAGACAGGAACCAGTAACGGTGCCGTGTGACCTGCCCATCGCTCATAAATGAGAACGAGAGACTTCTATAGCTTGGCACGTCCGGCAACCAAGCTCATGCTTCCTGCTTTTCTTTCTTGATTGACTTTTTCTCCCTCAGTTTGCACGTCTGCTTTGGCCAGAAAGAAAAGTCACTACAGTTGACAATTGCTAATAAAGGCGCAACTGAAATACTATCTTTGAATTTTTTAATGTAAGAGATAGATTTTTTACCATGATGCCTCCCAAATGTTAAGTGATGCTTGATGGTTTTCAGCAAAGGTGGAGTAGTAGGGAAAGGGAACTATTGACGTGCATCTTTCTTTCCTCTTCGCCCTAGTCCTATATTTACCCCTGTTCTTGGTATTTCAAAGGAGGAGGTTGGATAGCATCTTTCTATACATTCTACCTCTTCAGAAGTGTTTTAGTGACAAGTGGGTATACATATCTTTACAGAGGAGGACCTGAGAAATCCAAATGTCCCCCATTCTACAGCTAGCAGCCTGTCACATTTCAAGGCTCAAGCCTTATCTCCACCTTCCGCTTCCCCTAGGAAATAAAAAATGTTTCTGCCCTTAGTCATTTTACACAAGAATGGTTTGCTTTCCTTCTCCCCAAACTGAAAGGCTTCTTTATATTTCCACAACTAGTACTGGGAAAAAAGACAATCAGTACGCTTTGAGTGTTTATAACTTTATATCAAGGAACACTGAAAAGCAAATACTGCTTTACTATTATGTTATATTATTTAGTGTCTTACCCCAAGGTATACACACTGGTAATATCCAGCTAGATGAGTAAAACAATATGTGTTCTTTTTTTAGGGAATCCTAGCAAGTTTCATATTTTCTTCTATGTGAGTATAGAACTGTAGGAAGTATAGGGATTGCTTTGGATTCCTCTAGTAAAATATTAAAGATGGGGGAGAGTGGACAACATAGTGACAGAAGATGACTCTTTGTGTTAGCATAAACTTGCTTTTCAGATCAAGAGCAGCTTAAACCAGGTGTGCGTCATAGTTTGGGAGTTTTTGTGTAATTTATTCCATGTTATTTATTTGGGCTCGCCATGTGCTCTGTGGCTAGGAGGCCACGAGCCCTTCATCTTCCTGATGCATTTCTGGTCTTTAAGCCAACTGTTGTGTTTTTGACCCTCTCGAGACTCTCCGCCCTATAGCTCTCCCCCACAAAAATGCATGATGCCATGACCTTGTGTGTGGGGTGGGGTGTATAGTGTAGCAAAGCAAAGAAATGATATAGTTATGTTGAGTCCTGAGACATTTGTTTAGGGAAAAGTGTAAGCAAGAGTAAGGGGAGGGGTGGGGTGGGGGGGAGAGAGTTCTAATTGACTCAAAACTGAAATGGATTTTTTTTTTTTTTTGCAGAAATTAAGTGGGATGTTTTTCATTCTAGAATAAAAGAATGTGAATTCTTTCTGCTGCTCTTGTTTAAGCTAAAAGTAACGTTTACTTGAAAAGGCTCTCTGACCATTTGATTTTATCAGAAAATGTGGAGATGTCAGGAAAGTGGCTTCCTAAATGTTGGGGCAGGGTGATTGTCCTCAAAAGCATGATGACTAATACATGAAAGAAAGACCTTGTACAGTTTAAAAGATGGACTTTTAAGGGTTGGGCTCTTTTGTGGGGTGTTTTGTTTTTTAAGCTACAAAATCCTCATTGAGTTTGTTTCAGGATGGACGGGAGGATTTGTATGTGACTGTCGGGTGTTAACTTTAAGGAAGTCTGTCTACAGCAGTAAATGAAGACGACAGTGTATATATGTGATATAGTGAAAAAAGACAATTCTGGTATTCATAACATGAAACAAAGGGGTTTTATTCTTTCTGTGTCTGTGATTTAAAACTCCACGCCCATGCTCTGACTTTTGTATTTCAACCTGAGTTTAAAAATATAATAAACAAGATTTTTTTAAAGAAAGCATAACATAGTGTGTCTTGGCAAGGACAGGATTTGTATGAAATCAGAATATGTGAAGTTGTTACTAAGGTCCTTGGTGCTCACTGTAAAATCACAGACAGAGAATTGGTGGGGGGGTCGTGAATATGCTGGTACTGCTTAAAACACAGTGATCGTATCAGAAATCAAGTCCTTAAGTATTGAGAGTTTACTCTCCAGTCAGCTTAGATGACAGCCCCCTCCCTATTTCTCTCTGCCCTCCCAAAAGGTGAGCATAAATGGATTTTGGTTTGGTGCCAGGGAGGGTAAAATGATAAGAGACTAGGACTTTTATCCTTTTTGATCCCAGGAATACAACGTTTGTGATATATATGGTACAGCTAACCTATCTGGATAATGTGAATATGCTAAACTTCCTAATTGCAGAATATTCACTATCAGTCCTGAAGTTATCGGGTCATGCAGAATTAAGCTTCAGCTGTTAATTGTTTTGAAGCCGCTGTAAAATACTGCTTTCTCCCCCTTTTTTTCCTCCTCCCCCCCTTTTTGAATGGGTGGGGGTGCCTGTTAAGATTAAAATTAGATATGTTGAATGATATTCTCACGTGTTCAGTGTGGAAAACAAAACAAGTACATGCTTTAGAGGCAACAACAATGAAATCCTTTTGAAATGTGTATTAATATCATTTAATAAAATAACTAGTTCTGAAGGTTTGACATTTTTCTTTGAGATTTCGGGCTTTGACCAAGGTCTCCTGGCTTCCGTGGTGAGCACAACTAGGAGAGAAAACTTCTTCAGGAGCTGAAACTGCTGCTTTGTGGAGCAGACCTATGGTTGGAAAATCTAAATTTTCTCCAGCAAAGACCCTACATGACTGTCCAGGGCTGAAGGTGAAACCAGCTACAGGATGCAGAAAGAAGGCCTGGATGTATCTCTGAAGATCTGATTGTATTGGCTTTTGGTATAAGTGCGACGGGGGTCAAGGGGACGGGGTGTGTGCCTGCACATTTGAGGTGCACAGATACCACAGACCACCCGTCTTGTCCCTTCCTTGTGACCACTTGCACTTGCCTGTCTTCCAGCCATTCTTTTTTTTTTTTTTTAATCTCTTTGTCCCCAATATTATGTTTTTGTTTTCCAGTTTAATAAAGTATGGTTTCCTTTGTTGTGTGGTTGACTTTCCCCCTCTCACACTGATCTTAATCCAAGTGTTCCCTTTGACTTCCAGTGCTCGGTGTCACTGAAGGCAATCTGAGCCTCTGTGATCTTCATGGCCGTGTGGGTTTTCTGTTTGATCCTCTGTGTAATTCAGTTTTGGAAAGGGGATGATGGGTGGGGTAAAATCAAGATGTTAAGGGAGTGGTTGGTAATGAAGTGGGATATACTGTATGGATAACTATTTGTGTATGTCTTCAAAAAGTTGTACAGTTGTGAGTGAAGAAGCATTTTTGAAGCAAGCCTAGAGTTGGGGTGGTGGTGGTAGGGATCCTTCTGGTTCATTCTTTTCCCACATCTACCCTTCTTGCTGTGAATGGCAGTCTGTCATACATAAGCCACACTTAACCCTCTCTTGCCCTATCCCTTTTTCATACCCCAGTGAAGCTTAATAAAAGGAATGTTGGCTTTAAGGGGTGAAGAGAGAGTCACCACATCTGGACCCCACCTAGGTCACTGGCGGGGTAAAAGGTTCTAAATAGCAACCTTCATTACGTGAAGTTCCACACGTCACTGGACACTTCAGAAATAGCAGCCTAGGAATACACCCAGTAGGTAGGGCATACAGTTGTATTGGCTGCTTCTGGAATCTGGCTCACCCTTTTCCTTATCCCCTCTTGGCACTTTGACTTGCCCAATTGGTTTCTTTCTCCACCCCCAAGGAATCAACAGTTTTTAGACTTCCACATTTGCCTTTCTGGGCATGTTGAAAATGCACAACTTCAAACCCCTGAATTGTTTTATTTAAGGCACTCTGTAGAAGAGGGATGCGTTACCCACTCATGTATGTAGGCAGTAACACAAACATCATCCAAATGGGTTTTGGGGTATTGGGGCGTTTCTCATACTTGTTTATGAGTAACTATGGACATGTCCAGTCAGCTGCTGTTCACAATTGCTGAGTAATAACTCATTGAGACTGCATAGACAAAGCTACAAGAGGTTCACGCAAGTGAGATAGCTCTTAAGTAAACATCCTCTTCTCCCTTCTCCCTTCTCCCCCCCCCCACCCCCATAGAAGTAAGGAGAAGCGTGTGCTTTGAAGGAAAGGAGCAAGTGCAGTGTAAAACTGCCAAATTGCTTCTAACTGCTGGGGAAGAGCGCATTTGATGCTTAGTTAAGTCTGAGGAAAAGGGCATAACGCTGAGGTCTACTTAGTAATTGCTACTGTAGTTACCTAATAGCACCATCATTTTTTTTTTCTTCTGCCCTTACCCTTTGTTCTCACTGTAGCAAGAGTCGAAAGTTGAAAATACAGACATGGGTGGAGGGGCTAGTGAGCAGTGCCAAAAGAAAAAAAAAAAAAACATACAGGCTGCAGGGTTTTGTTTGACTCAAAAGTGTGCCGGCTAAACCCATCTGCCCTGGATCTGTTGGATTCATAGCAACTTTACTTCTTCATCCCCATTATGTCTCCTTTATTCTTGCCACATAATTTGTGGGAAAGAGAAGATAAGAGAACTTGAAACTTTGTACATTTTCCTTGTGGTATTTCAGTTGGAATGGATAGAGAGGAGATGGCCCCGTCCAGTTCCCTGTTTCTTCCTCCCCATGGCTAGAAATCCTTTCCACTTGTATGAAACAACACATAAGATCCCGTGTCTGCTAAACAGCCAACCATCGCCGAGGGCAGTAGAGATCAGTAAAGGATTAATTTGAGATCTTGATTATTGGGCAGTGGGCTTGGTTGTACATTGCCTTCTAGAGCTGTACCTAAGACCTTCTTTGAGAGTACTTTGCTCTTGACCTTTGTTTTTTACTTCCAACATCAACCTAAGCTGACACATCTCTGTGCTGGCTCCTGTGTTTGGGAGACTGCTACGTTTTTTCCCTTGGCCTTACCTCACACCTCAGGGTCACTTAAAGGGGAAGGTGGCTTGGAGATGGCTCTTTCTTTGTTTCTCTTTTACAGACTCAAGAGTTGTCTTGGGGAAGGGAAATCAGAGATTCTAGGTGAGCTGAAGGCCTTTTTTTCCCGAAAACAACTCATCCCCAGGCCCTGGTAGGAAGTTTCCCTCTTTTTATTTATCAGCAAATGTGGCAGGACTTTATCTCCTTTTTTCTGGCATCTTAAAATAAAACCTTGGCCCCACCCTGCATCTTCATCACTAAGGATTTGGGGTGTTTTTTATGTGTTTGTTTTAAGTAAATATAATCTCCCCACACCACCTACTTTTAGCCACTTGGCTGGTTCTCTGGGCCTCAAAAACATTTGGTGACAATGACAAACCTTTATATATTTTACCCTCTTAAATTTTGCTTTTTTACCTCCGGTATCTTTTCTACTTCTTGGGTACAGAGAAATTTTGTGAAGAGCTGGGATAAATTTGGAGGTATGTGTTGATCCTGGTGACAAGTGGAAATGTACTTTACCTTCAATGGAGAGCATTCTTACATATATGTAGTTTAGGAATATAAATACAACACCTCTTCAACAAAAGCTTTAGCTAACTGGTGATGTTCTAAAAGTGGAGTAAAGCTGAGAATTTCCCAAAATGTGATTAATGGTCTAGGATACCCATTACTGAGGATTGCCTTTTCCCTGGACTTCTGTGAAATCTGCTGGCATTATTTTCTAAACAGTTATTTCTTCTTTGGTCAGAGAAAATCTGGTAAGACGGGTCTTTTCTTGGCTTTTTATTAGACCCTTTTCTCCACTCTATATTAAAGGCCTCTTTGGCTCTCCAAGTGATGTACCCTGGAGAGAAAACGGGAACTCTGCTATCAAACATAATGCATTAGGACTGTTCTGGTCACTGAAACATAATGCATTAGGACTGTTCTGGTCACTGAAAGGCAGCACGGCATGGCATAACACAGGCTTTGGATTCGGATTGACTGAGGCTTGACTTCTCTGAGGGTTTTCTGTGTTTTAAAGAGAGCATGAAAAGAGCTATTACTTGTCAGGGTTCTTGGAATTAAATGATAGTGAAGGCATCACACTTGGCACATAGTGGGTGTTTGGTGATATTCTGGGTGGAAGGTAAGAGAAGTTTTAGAGATAGATGTTTCCCAGGCAGACTAGTGGGTTAAAATTCCCTGAGGCTGAGACATGGTGGTCACAGACCAGAAATTGTAAAAGAACAGATGATTAATGCATTGGTCTTAACTAGCTTGTTATTCCTTGCTAGCTGGCTGGCTTGTTTGCTACAAGGAGAAGAATGTAATAACTCCTGACATTCCTTCCTTCCTCCTCTGCAACACAAGTTACATAGGTGATGATGTAGTCGTTGATTGATGGGTATCCCATGAGCCCTCAGTTCACGGCATTGCATACAGTAAGTCAGTGCATGTTTGAGGGATGAGTGCTGGAAGCTGCCGTAACAGTGTAGCCTACTTATTCTACCATCCCTCTAGTATCTGACAAAAGAGGACGAGGTACAATGATCAAAGAATGTATGTGTCAGTAAATTTATCCTTTGGAGTTTTAAGTCAATACAGTGATTGATACATTCTTAATTCAATACTGAGCACCTACCATTTTGTTGCCTGCAATGTAACATTCCCATCCCTTTTGGTGCAAAGCCATGGGGAAAGTTCTGCTTGTCACACTTTTTGAATGCCATTTTAAAATCCTCTCTGCCTTTTCCCAGCCCTCCACACCACCCCTCCCACACACAAGTAATTTTCCTGTTCCACAGTCTTGTCTGTTTCTTTTTTTATTTCAGGGTGTCTTAACATACCAGGAGAGGGAGCCAAGATCCAGAGTGATGCCTGTGACTCAAATCAACTGCTGCCTTCCCCAGAAAGAACCTCTGGCCTCTGGAAACCTAGATTTAACAGCTTTCTCTGACAGCTCTTCCTCCACAACTCTTGATTCCATCACCATTGGAAAATTGAGAACCATCTAACCATCCCCACCCCCAGGTGAGGGGACGAAGGGGAGTTACTGAGAACCTTACAGCTGCTCCTAAGTCCATTTCCCCTCATACTTTACCACAAATGTGACCGTGTTTCAATTTTTACTGTATAAAATAAACCGAATATACCCAGTCCTCTGTCCTAGATATCACAGGGAGTAAGAAGAGATTAAAGGAAGTGGAGAGCTAGGATGGGAGTGAGAGGCAAGGTCTTGTGTAGGAAACAGAAAGCTAAGATTATAGGGTCAGGTGCCTCTTTCTGAAGTGATGGAGTATACTGGAAGTAAATTCTATTGTCAGAGATAGCATGGTGTGGTAGAAGAGTGTAAAACTTGCATTCAAGGGGCGCCTGGGTGGCTCAGTCGGTTAAGCGGCCGACTTCGGCTCAGGTCATGATCTCACGGTCTGTGAGTTTGAGCCCCGCGTCGGGCTCTGTGATGACAGCTCAGAGCCTGGAGCCTGTTTCGGATTCTGTGTCTCCCTTTCTCTGACCCTCCCCCGTTCATGCTCTGTCTCTCTCTGTCTCAAAAATAAATAAACGTTAAAAAAAAAAAAAAAAACTTGGATTCAAAATCTAGTATCAGCACTTACTGTTTGACCTTAAGTCATTTATTTTCTCTGACCTTAAATTCTTTCATCTGTAAAATTAAGAGGTCGCTAAGGTCCCTCTTAAGCAATATGACTATTTAGAAATTGCAAGAAGTGCCCTCTGTAGATTCTTTGGTCCAGCCCCAAAGCTATTAAATTTATTTATTCTAACGGCTTGTCGCTATTATAGCCCATTACTGAGTACCACTCATGATTTACATGAAACTAACCTCGACAATTGGGAGTGTTACTATTATTATACCCAGTTTGTTTTTTTAAGATTAAAAAAAATTTTTTTTAATGTTTATTTTGAGAGAGAGGGAGAGGGAGAGCACAAGCCACAGAGGGGCAAAGAGAGAGGGAGACAGGGAATCCCAACCAGGCTCCATGCCATCAGCACAGAGCCTTCTGCTACGATCAGCCCCAAGGAACCAAGAGATCATGACCTGAGCAGAAATCAAGAGTTGGACGCTTAACCTACTGAGCGACCCAGGCGTCCGTAGATTTTTAAAGTAATCTCTATGCCCAAAGTGGGGGCTCCAACTCACAACCCCAAGATCAAAAGTCTCACGCTCCACTGACTGAGCCAGCCAGGAGCCTCTATTGCTATTTTATATATGAGAAAATCGAAGTTTAGAAGAAACGGAGTAATCCACCTAAAATTATATTGTGAATGGCAGGTCCAGGATTTAACACTTGGTTCCAACGTCTATCCCCCTGCTTTCTACCTGCCAGTAAAGACGATATAAAAGAAAACCTATGGTTAAAAGGAAATGACTAGCTACCCTTTCCCCTCCGTTTTTCTCCCACTCTCATTTCTCATGAGTTTTCACTCCCCTTTCCTCCACGCTGCAGAATATGCTCTTGCTACCCCTAGCTGAAACTGCAAGTTTCGGGATTGGGAGTGTGTGTAACAGTTTAGGTCTTCCGGCCAGCCGGAACCACCCACACCACCGCTCAAGCAGTGTGGGGCGGACCACTTCGGAGCTCCTGGAGGTGGTCCTGGATTAGAGTGGCAGCTGCCGCAGCCAATGGGCTTGGGCGTCATTGGGCCGGAAACCTATGAGAAATCCGGTGAAGGAGTCGAGGATAATTTGTTTAAGGATGTAGGTACGGATTTGAAGGAACATGGGCCTGTGTCAGAGGTGGCGGCGGCTCCGGCTGCCGGGCTTGCAAACCTGCCGGCTACACACGGTGCGTGAGGTACCCACCCAAAAGTTAAGAACCGCATCGGACCCAGACCAGGCCCAAAGTGCAGGCTCCCAACCCCTGCCTTGAGCCCCTGAATCCGGCCCCGCTAAGGCGTTAGTTACAGCCATCTTTTCCCTAGAGTCGACCACCAGGAGAGGCTAGGGCTCCTAGTCTAGAGCCCTGTATCACCCAGCCCTCTTAAAGGCCTGGGTTTAGGATTAAGGCCACTTCGGTACCCTCACCTCCTACCAGCCTCAATCCTAGGAAGGAATGATGAGACCTGAGTTACCTCCTAACATCTTTCTCTCCAGGCAGCTGTGCCAGCCCCTCCACAGTGGTTGGCAGAACGGCTCGGCCTTTTTGAGGAGCTATGGGCTGCTCAAGTAAAGAAGTTAGCAAGCGTGGCACAGAAGGAGCACCGGACTATTAAGATATCACTTCCTGGAGGCCAGAGGGTGGATGCTGTGGCATGGAGCACAACCCCTTACCAGCTAGCCCAGCAGATCAGGTACCAGCCCATTTTGTACCTACCAGGATCATCCTTCTCCCTCTGTATTTCGCTGGACTCGAGCAGAGAATGAAAATTATGCCTGGTAGCTATTCCGTCTCTATCAAGATCGCCTTTTCATGAGAATTCATTTTCATCTGGGTTAGTTTCAGAGTCTCTACCCTTTGTTTATTATCCATTGGGAAAAGAAATGATAGGTTTTATTGCTCTGGTGACACCTTTCCCCATTTGCAAGCTTAGAACTATTGAAAGATTAGTCCCTGTCTTCCCCTGTGGACTGTGACCATGTCTTTTTCTTTGTCCTCACTTCCCCCCCACTCCCAATTCCCAAGTTCAACATTGGCAGATACTGCAGTG
The DNA here is from genome assembly GCF_018350155.1 of Leopardus geoffroyi. Taxonomy (NCBI): domain Eukaryota; kingdom Metazoa; phylum Chordata; class Mammalia; order Carnivora; family Felidae; genus Leopardus; species Leopardus geoffroyi. Next base: position 105,370,748 of record NC_059328.1, read on the forward strand.
GCTGCTCAAGTGAATGGAGAACTTTATGATCTGGAACGGCCTTTGGAGACAGATTCTGACCTCAGATTTCTGACATTCAGTTCTGCAGAGGGCAAAGCAGTAAGTTTCTTCCTTTTCAGGAATACAGTGACAACTAAACTAAGGGATTTTTAAGTGGGCATATTTCTAGTATTTCTTTTGCCTCAGTTTCTCCCTTTGCAGTTGGGAGGGAGACCTACCACAGACTGCTTGTCTTGACTAACCCTGGATAAGCTAGAAACTTAGGATGAAAATTTTCAACATAGGTCCATTAAGTAAACATCATTTGCACTAGTAAAAAGGAAAGCTGAAAATAGAAGGGTAATATGCCAGTTCTGTCACTTCAACCCTAGAGACATACATCATAAGTCATCTGTAACATATATTTTTTTATAAATTTTTTTAATGTTTGTTTACTTGTGAGAGAGACAGAGACAGAGGTGTGAGCGGGGGAGGGGCGACAGAGGTTCGAGAGAGAGGGAGGTTCGAAAGAGAGGAAGACACAGAATCTGAAGCAGGCTCCAGGCTCCGAGCTGTCAGCACATAGCCCGATTAGGGGCTCAAACCCACAGACTGTGAGATCATGATCTGAGTCAAAGTCGGACGCTTAACTGACTGAGCCACCCAGGCACCTCTAATTCTAACTTGGCTTCCACAACTGAGCACACAACTCCTCCTCCCTACTTTGTCTTCTTCATGTCAGCTTGGGTAATATAGACCTCATCTACTAGGATCCAGAAAAATGGAGTTTTATCATCTTCATCTAAATGGTGACCAGAGGGGCGCCTTGGTGGCTCAGTGGGTTGAGCGTCTAAGTCTTGGTTTCAGTTCAGGTCATGATCTCCTGGTTTGTGAGATTAACCCCTGTGTCCGGCCCTGCACGGACACCATGGAGCCTGCTTGGGATTCTCTGCCTCTCTCTCTGCTCTTTCCTACTAGCACACACACACGCACTCTCTCTCAAAATAAATAAACAACAAATAAATAAATGGTGACCAAATCCTAGAGGAGGGGTTGCATCACACGAGATTCCTGGAATAGAGAAAAATAGAACTAAAAGATCAAATAGAGCCCTTAGGAACTATGGTCTTGAGAAGGTAGTTTACTCTGAAGCCCTAAAAGGGGATGTTATAGGAGCAGAAAAAGAAGCCTAGGCCCTACTTCTATGCTGTAGGACCAGGAAGCACTGAGGAGTGGGAGTGGGGGTTACCCCTGTCTGCGCATGTTTCTACTAGCCTTTTGTTTTCAGTTTTTCCTCCTTTTTACTGTTTAGTTAGTATTCACCTCCAAGGTCAGATTCCCCATCTTGTGATAGTTATTTCTAGAAGAGCCATACTGGCTTCACGCCAGCTTCTCTGAGAAGAGTATCAGAGAGTGAGGGGTTAAAGAAGGAGGTTATGAAAAAAAAATAAAAAAACAAAGGCGATGGGGTACCTGGGTGGCTCAGTCGGTTAAACATCCGACTTCGGCTCAGGTCACGATCTCACGGTCCGTGAGTTCGAGCCCCACGTCAGGCTCTGGGCTGATGGCTCAGAGCCTGGAGCCTGCTTCCGATTCTGTGTCTCCCTCTCTCTCTGCCCGTCCCCCGTTCATGCTCTGTCTCTCTCTCTGTCTCAAAAATAAATAAACGTTAAAAAAAAAAAACAAAAAAAAACAAAGGTGGTGGTTATGAACTCCTTTCTTGTGAACCCAGGTGTTCTGGCACTCCAGCACCCATGTCCTGGGAGCAGCAGCTGAACAGCTCCTTGGTGCTGTCCTCTGCCGAGGTCCAAGTACAGAATGTGGCTTCTACCATGATTTCTTCCTGGGAAAGGAACGGTGAGTAGTGCAAGCAAAGAGGAGAATGATTCTGTAGTGGTTTCTTAGATATTTCACCATATTTTATTTCATTTGTCAGGTTTTTGGAATTTAATTGACAAAGTAATATATTAAAAGTGTACAACGTGAGGGGCGCCTGGCTCAGTCAGAAGAGCGTGTGACTCTTCATCTCAGGGTCGTGAATTCAAGCCCCATTGTTGGTTGTAGAGAATTACTAAACTTTTTTTTTAATGTTTGTTTATTTTTGAGAGAGACAGAGACAGAGCATGAGTGGAGGAGGGGAAGAGAGAGAGGGAGACAGAATCTGAAACAGGTTCCAGGTTCCAAGCTTTCAGCACAGAGCCCGATGCAGGGCTCAAACCCACAGACCTCAAGATTGTGACCTGAGCTGAAGTTGGATGCATAACTGACTGAGCCACCCAGGCACTCCTTAAATAAATTTTTAAAAATAAAAAAATAAAGTGAACAAGCTGATAATTTGATATTTATATTCATTGTGAAAGGATTCCCACGATTGAGTTAAATAGTACATTCATCACCTCACTTCATGTGTGTGATTGCTTAAGGTTTACTCTTAGCAAATTTCACTCATACTGTATAGAATTATCAACTATAGTCACTATGTTCTACATTATCTTCTCAAACCTAATTCATTTTATACTGAGTTTGTACCGTTTGACCCGAGTGGTTTCTGCATCCTCTTCTGGGGCGTCAGGGATGTTCAATTTGGAAGAGAAAGTTTAGAGAAGGGCCTCTCCAGGCCTTTGCTGTGACATTGGTGCCAATTTCTCCCCTAGTCCATGCTTTTCCTGTCTAATTCTCATTGAAACTTCTCTATGAAGTCTTTATGAATTCTTTGGCTTTTATTTTTTACTTCATCCTTCATTACTATTGCCTTAATTATGTCTGTCCATATTGTCTGCATCCGACCTTTAATTTAACATACAGAGCTTTTGCTCCCACTGTAAAATTTATACCTGATTTCCTATTTATGTTTTCTGTCAGTTTGTCTGCCTTTACCAATAATTCTAGATGTCTGTGGAGAGCAGGGTTTCACCCCCTAGCCAACAGGTGTGGCACCCAGGTGATGCTTCTTAAAGGATGAACGCCAACCAGTTCTCACCTTTCCAGGACAGTCCGGGGCTCAGAGCTGCCTGCTTTGGAGCGGATTTGCCAGGAACTTGCAGCTGCTGCTCAACCCTTCCGGAGGCTAGAGGCTTCCCAGGATCAACTTCGCCAGCTCTTCAAGGTGGGGTGGGGGTGCACACATTTAGGAGGACGATCCAAAAGCATGGGGGAAGGGGTGATTGTCTCCCAGGACATCTTTTTTTTCTTTTTAACTTTTATTTTTTTAATGTTTATTTATTTTTGAGAGAGCGAGAGACAGAGCACAAGCAGAGAGAGGGGAGGGGCAGACAGAGAGAGGGAGACACAGAATCTGAAGCAGGCTCCTGGCTCTGAGCTGTCAGCAGAGAGCCTGACGTGGGGCTCAAACTCTCGAACTGCAAGATCATGACCTGAGCTGAAGTTGGACACTCGACTGACTGAGCCACCCAGACACCCCTCTCCCAGAACATCTTTATGGGAATAGAGACTTATCCTCACTCTTCTCCCCTTCCAGGATAACCCCTTTAAGCTTCGCCTGATTGAGGAGAAAGTGACAGGTCCAACAGCAATAGTATATGGGTGAGCGTTGTCAAAATGGAGGGAAACGGGGAGGTAGGTATGCACAAAAGAAGGCCAGAAATGGGATGAGGGAAAGAAGGTAGAAGGTAGTCTGTTGTTCCAGAAAAATAATGGGAACAAGAAGTTATTTTTATCTCCCATTGCTCTTGCTGTCTCTGTAGAACAGTTCTTACATTTTTTTTCTGTCTGCTAGAGGCCAGGAGAACACCGGAAGCTCAAGAATTTGGAGACCACTAAGTGTTCCCTCCTTTCCCCCAGGTGTGGCATGCTGGTAGACCTCTGCCGGGGCCCCCACCTTCGGCATACTGGACAAATTGGAGGACTGAAGCTGCTGACGGTCAGTTGTGAGGGCAAGGTTAGGTTAAGACTCCTGCTTTCACTGGGTTGAGCAGGGGAGTAGGAAGATGCTCTCTCAGCCTCTTCTCTCCTCTTATGGCTAAAGGAGGAATCCAGTAGGAGGAAGATTTCTTAGTTCCTGCCTTCCACAAACTCCCAGTGTGATGGCAACTGCTGGACATCCTGCTGGGGCTCAGAAGCCAATTCACAATCTGTAGTTGGACCTCAGTGCTAGGGAGGTGGAGAGGGAGTGTGAGAACAGTCTGGACAGGGTCACATAGGGGAGGCTGCTGTGGAGAGGGTGTGTAGAACCCCACTGGGCAGGTACAGGGAGAGTATTCTAAGTTCAAGGCATGACTTTTATGAAAATCCTGTGCCTGGGCCAGGTGAGTTATTTGTTTGGTGGAATGGGAGCAGGGAGCGAGGGGAGAGGCAGGAATGTGCAGCCAAAAGCCCTGGACTAAAAACCTCTCATCCGTGCTTAGTCCTGGCTCTGCCATAGGTAAAGTATGTGGCCTTGGGTAAATCTCCTTACCCATTTTCCCCATCTATAAAATAAGACTGTTGTTAATTCCTGTCCTACCAATAAATCCATGTCACAGAGACAAAGTCAATTAACACAGGTGAAAGTGGTATAAAACGCTGGCTGTTTCTTGTTAAATTGTTTGAGGAAAGAGTAGGCAGAAGCATTTGAATTTCATGTGGCCAGGAATAGGGCATAGTGGAGATTGATAAGCAGGTAGATAGAAACAAGAACAACAACAACTGACATTTGACCAGAGCTGAAAGTTACTCCCATGAGTAGTCATTGATTAGAGGTGGGGAAGGAGGGCTCTAAGTACAGAGAGAATGTACTGGTGGGAGAATGGGGAGAAAAAGAGGTGGCAGGATAAGGTTAGGCTTGAACAGGATACAAGTGGGAATTAAGCATCCAGTGTGTCTAAGGCTGTAAACATGGCAGGGGTTCTGAGGGGTATCACGCTGGTGGAGGCAGTGGAAAATGGAGTGAGTGCTGAGACGGGACACTTGTGGTGCGTGTCGTGTGCTCAGAATCAGACGAGCATCAGCGAAGGAGAGCTTGGGTGCCCGCAGTCCCTCATCTTCCCTTTGACTCCCTCTGTTTTCCCATAGAACTCGTCATCCCTGTGGAGGTCTTCAGGTGCCCCAGAGCCACTGCAGCGAGTGTCAGGGATCTCCTTCCCCACAATGGAGGAGTTGAGAGCCTGGGAAGAAGGGAGGGAGGAAGCGGAGTTACGGGACCACCGGCGCATTGGGAAGGTACAGAGATTGGAGAAGGAGAGGGTGCGTGAAGGGACCCAACTGTGAAGCTGGGAGCAGATTCTGAATCCAGCAGATTGAGCAGCTCCATCAGTTATTTCTTCTGGGTTCCAAAGTCCTTGCTTCTCTCTCCAAGTGACATTGCCATTCCTGACTCAGGCACAGGAGCTCTTCTTCTTCCATGAACTGAGCCCCGGGAGCTGTTTCTTCCTGCCTCGAGGGACGAGGGTGTATAATGCACTGGTGGCTTTCATCAGGGTAAGGGGGCCTCCAGTCCAGAGGAGGGACGACCAGAGAGGAAATCGGGACCCAGAAGCCCAAGTGTTAGAAGAGCAGGATTAGAAGCACAAACATAAACATTATAAGGTGCTGGTGGCCTTTAACAAGGTCATAGGAATGTGTGGTCCACAGAGTGGGGAGCGTAGAGAGGGAACACGGTACTTAATAGGTTGTAGCCGAGATCAGCCTGACCTGAGGTCCCCGGAGGATCACACACCTGCCTCTCCCCCACTCTGCCTTCCATATTTGTGCCGTCCTCCCCCAGTCACTCTGCCTTCCATATCCTGTGCCCTCCTCTCCAGGCCGAGTACACCCGCCGTGGTTTTTCTGAGGTGAAAACCCCCATACTGTTTTCTACGAAGCTCTGGGAGGTGTCAGGACACTGGGAGCATTATCAGGAGGATATGTTTGCCCTGCAGCCCCCAGACTCTGACAGGCTCTCCAGCTCCCTGAGTGACCACGCTACTAGCCATCCTGCAGACACACTCGCCCTGAAGCCCATGAACTGCCCTGCACACTGGTGAGCTAGGAGCCAAGAGGCCTGGGTCCTCCCAGGGCTGGGGGTAGGCAACCAGGTTGCTGAATATGAAGTAATAGCGCCTTGGCAGAGCACTAGGACACCTGATTCGAGTCTTAAATCTGCACTCCAGATAACCTTGTGAATTTGGGAAAACCATTGTGTCTCTCTGAGCCTTAGTCTCCTTGTATAACATCAGGGGTTTGGAGTTGCTGTCCAAAGTTCCTCTTTCACCTCAGTGCCTGTCACACAATAGGGGCACAGTAAATGAAGTCTGCTGCTATTGTTCTGAGAAATGCACTTTGAACCAGGAAGGGCTCAAACTGTGCTGAGTGGGATGGACAGGACTTGGGGGGAGGACGTGCCCAGGCTGGGGAGAGGGCATGCTGATGACCCAGAGAAAGTAAGCAAGCACACTGGGCAGAGATGCAGTCTGTGGGGGCTGCTTTTCCCTGTGGCCCTGACCCTTCCTCATCCCCATCTCAGCCTGATGTTCGCTCACCGGCCCAGATCCTGGCGAGAGCTGCCCCTGCGCCTGGCGGACTTCGGGGCCCTGCACCGGGCCGAGGCCTCTGGCAGTCTGGGGGGACTGACCCGGCTGCGGTGCTTCCAGCAGGATGACGCTCACATCTTCTGTGCACCGGATCAGGTGGCCCTTCCCCAGCTCCACCAAAGCATTTCTAAACCGCCTTCCATTCTCCATTTGAACTGCCAACACTCCTGCTCCCTGTCTCCCTCTTTATATACTACAACTCAGTTATATGATAGCCCCAGCTTTCCTCTATGTTTTTGCCCTGTGTTTCCCCCAAAACTCCCATCACTCCAGAACTCTAGGTTGCACACAACTCACTCACCCTTATTTTCTGTCCCCAGCTTGAAACAGAGATACAAGGCTGTCTTGATTTCCTCCGCTCTGTCTACACTGTCCTTGGCTTCTCCTTCCGCCTGGCTCTATCCACCCGGCCATCTAGCTTCCTGGGCGAGCCTTGCCTTTGGGACCAGGCTGAGCAGGTGAGGAGGCAGATAAACCACTCTCTGATGGCAGAAGAGGGGAGATGGGAATTGGGGTCCTCAATAGAGGCATACGCCAAGCAGGTCATTTGTTGGGGGACTGGAGGGGTCTGTTGCTTATAAAGTCTAAAATGATACATTCCTCTCTCGTCTCATTCCCTTTAAAGGTCCTTCAACGGGCCCTGGAAGAATTTGGAGAACCCTGGGAACTCAACCCTGGAGATGGTGCCTTCTATGGGCCTAAAGTAAGTTGGGGATCCTCCTAAGAGTTGTATTTATTCATTTTTTGTTTTGTTTTATTAGGTATTTAATAGACACAAAGGAATATTTTTTAATTTGTATAGGATAGAAAGAAGAGCAATATATTTCCTGGCCCCGTGGAGCTTATGGTCCTGTGAGGCGTGTGGGAGGCAAATAGGCATTTCAGAGCCACTGAACCCGCACTCGCAGGTACCAAGGGAGCATATCATTCAGGAGGGAGGGTCAGGAAAGGCTTCCTGCAGGATTCTCTTTCTTTACCTTTTTTTTTTTTTTTTTTTTTTGAGAGAGAGAGAGAGGGTGTAAGTGAACGAGGGGCAAAGATCGAGAGAGAGAGAGAGAGAGAGAGAGAGGGAGAATCCCGTGAGGGGAAGAGAGAGAAGCAGGGCTTACCCAGGGCTCATGTTTTCCCTGAAGTGGGGCTCGGGCTCCCCCGATGTAGGACTCGAACTCATCAACTGTGAGATGATGACCCGAGCTGAAGTTGGATGCTTAAAGACTGAGCTCCCCAGGTGCCCCTGCAGAATTCTCTTTCTAACCTTAAAGGTCATTGTTGGCCAAGGAAAGAGGGGTTCCAGGTGGGAACAGTGCAGGCAGAAGGTGGAGGCAGGGTAAACAGGGCAAGTTAGAAGAAGTAAAACAAGTCAGGGGGAAAAAAGGACTGGAAAGTGTCTACTGGATTCCATGAAAAGGCTGTTAGATGTTGAAGCACCATTTCTGGTACAGAGGCTGGGGTGGGAGTCAGACGTAAATGAATGAACATAACTCTTTTGAGAATTTTGGCTCTTAAAAAGCAAAGGAGAGTAGCAAGAGGGGCCTGGATAGTCAAAAGAGATTTTGATGAAGAGAGAAATTCGAGAATGTTTAGCTCTGATAAAAGAGAGCGTGTTTGAGTCAGGGAAAAATTGAAGTTGTAGAAGGGGTTTCAGTGGAGGGAAGTTCTTGGGGAGGTTTGAGGGGTGGGATTGAGAGCCCACAAGAGACCACCTCTGCCATTGTTCTGGAGGCAGGAAGAAAGGCTGGAGGCACATGCAAGGAAGTCTATAAGTGTGGTGACAGGAAGTTGAGACACTTTTCATCTCATGATGTCATTATCTGATTTCCCCATAAAATGTGAAACAGGATCATTTGCTGAGATGGGAGTAGGGAAGAGGGGAGTTGTTAGTGGGGGCAGTGAAGATAGGAAGAGAGAGGAGAAAGCTTGAAAGTCCTTGAGGAGAACAGGACACAAAACTGATTAGGGCAGCAGGGGATTGCCGACAGCAGTCAGGGTCCACTTGAGGTTCAGAACAGGGATTTGCATGGCGGCATCAATCCCCGTTTATGTATCTGTTGTGGTATGGGACATGCTGGGCAGCTCTGAGCAGTTCTGTTGCAGGGGCAAGGAGGTGGGGGGCAGGAGTGCCACCAGGTTGAGGATTTGCCATGGGGATGTGACAGAAGAACAGTGATAGAGGGGAACTTGGGAAAGTGGTTCCAGCCGCATGGGGAAAGAAAGAAAGGTGGATGGAGCCTGTGAATGGGAAGGAAATAGAGGAATTAAGCAACCTGGAAATTAAAGAGCCATTTGTAGGAATAATTGTCAGAGCCAGAAAACCAAGAGACAGTAATCAGAGCAGGGTGTGTGATGGACTGTTCCAGAGGTGTAGCCATTCTGGGCGATGACAAGATGAAGGCTGTATCCATAGGGTGGGTGCAGGTGAACATCCCGGAAATGACGAACTCAAGGAATTCAGAGGCCAGGGTGTGGGTGGGTCTTTTGTGTCAAAGTCCCCTAAGGTCATAATATCATTATCAGGTAGAAAGAGCTACTGCTGGGGTGTCCAGTGAGTGAAGTAAGAGTACAACAGAGCTGGGTGAGGAGTCTCTCAGAACAGCCTGGCATGTAGGCAGGTGGAAGGTGGGTGGTGCGGACAGTAGAGGGTACTGCTTCTGGTTGCTTTTAGGCCTCCGTCTCTCTCCTCCAGATTGACGTGCACCTCCGCGATGCCCTGGGCCGGCCCCATCAGTGTGGGACAATCCAACTTGACTTCCAGCTGCCCCTGAGATTTGACCTCCAGTACAAGGGGTACAGAACCGTGCTCATCCCCTTTTCCCTTGGCTGCTAGTGGAGAAGGTGGAGAACAGCGTCTCCTTCTATCTTTGTCCCTAACATGAAACTCAAATCCTCTACACCTTCACCAGAGCTGAATATTGCTTAAAAACCAGAAGGTAATCTTGTGTGCATATCTTGTGACACTTCCTCTATTCCCTCCTCCTTTTTCCCTCCAAGGCAGGCGGGGGCCCCAGAGCGTCCAGTCGTCATTCACCGAGCAGTGCTAGGTTCTGTGGAAAGGATGTTGGGAGTGCTAGCGGAAAGCTGTGGCGGAAAATGGTGAGAACTCTGGCCCCAGATTTCTGTTCTGGTCCTCAGACCAGATGGTACATGCCCCAGATCCTGGTGCCCTTAGACTCACTCTTCTCTTTTCCTCTCGAATCTGCTCTCTGCAGCCGTATTTGTAGTCAAACTAGAGTAAAGAGTTTGCCTTCCTCTCTTCTCTCTCAACCAGGCCACTGTGGCTGTCCCCGTTCCAGGTGGTGGTCATCCCTGTGGGAACTGAGCAAGAGGAATATGCCAGGGAGGTGAGGAGAAACTGGGGGTGCATGCACAGGGGCTAACGCAGGACTACGGCGAGTCCGGGGCTGAGCAGTGCGTAGGAAGAAGTCACACAGCACAGTAGAAGGGGAATAGCACTTGGAGCCACAGGACTGGGCTCGAATGGGTGCTGACATATATGCTGGATATTCCACATCTGAGAAATGACACTAGTTCCTTGCCTCGTGTGTGAAAATTAAACAAATTCACAGATGTTAAATGCTGACAATGGAGCACTTGGTACAAAAGGGACTTAGGTAAATGTCAGCTGCATGTTTCCTTTCTAGAGGAAGGGTGTGGACAGTACAGAGTCAAGTAGCTGGTTGGGTAGAGCTGGGCTAGAGCAGGCAAAGCAGGCAGAGTCTGGGAATTGGTGGCAGGTGCAGTGTCAGTAGGAAGCAGACAAACTATGAGGGACTGGGGAGGGGCCTCAGTGCAGAGATGAATGAGGAGGGGTTGTCCACAAGAACCAGAGAGCCTTGAGGCAGAGGACAGAAGACAGCCTGGGGAAGATTGGTATCAGGCTACTCTAGCCCCTGAGCCTTCAGTTCCTGTCCTCAAACCCCTGCCCCAGGCGCAGCGGAGGCTGCAGGCTGCAGGGCTGGTCTGCGACCTGGATGCCGACTCGGGGCTGACGCTCAGCCGGAGAGTCCGCCGGGCTCAGCTTGCCCACTACAATTTTCAGTTTGGTAAGTGACCAGCAGCACAGGCCCTCCGAGCCCCGTGCTCCCCCACCAGCCTTCTACACTGTTCTTTCCTATTGGATTTGCGTTAACTAGGGCTCAGTCCCTGAGCGAGACTTTCAGGGAGCCAGGATTCAGAACACCTGAGCTGTTTGGGCCCTCAGTTCCTTCACCCCCTGACAACCAGTTCTCATCCTCAGAAGAACTTTCTTTTTCTTTTTTAAAAATTTTTTTAAATGTTTATTTCTGAAGGAGAGAGAGAGAGAGACAGAGCATGAGCAGGGGAGGGGCAGAAAGAGAGGGAGACACAGAATCCAAAACAGGCTTCAGGCTCTGAGCTGTCAACATAGAGCCCAATGTGGGGCTCGAACCCACAAACCATGAGATCATGACCTGAGCCAAAGTCGGACGCTTAACTGGATGAGCCACCCAGGCTTCCCATTTCTTCTTTTCTTTCTACCACTAATTTATTCTTTGAATTTGTGCAAGTCATAGAAGATCACATCATAAGCATGAAAAGCACTTTCTTACCTAGTGCAGAATAATATTCTCAACAAAACAAAAAAAGTACAAAATCACAGACGTGAGAAAACATTCGATGAGATTTGGGTTATTGCAACATATGTTAGAAAGTGAATACCTTCAAGAGTAAGGCTAGGGTTTTTGTGTAGCTAGCCAAAGTGTTTGAATTTTACCTGTTGGGCCCGTATTTTCAGACATCTCTGCTAAAGTTCCCCCTTAAGACTGAACTGAGATCATGTGAACTACATTCACCCTGGGGAAATTGCCCAAGGTTCAGAGTATTTTGATGCAAAGATAGCATTTCTTTTCAGACTCACGTTTTATTCTTAAATTTTTGTATATTTTGTCACTCCTGATTATATACATAGCAACTTTAATATTCTTTATTTTTTTAATTAAATTAAAAATTTGTCTTAATTGAAGTATAGTTGACACACAGTGTGTCACTTCTATACATTACTCAGTGCTCATCACAGTAAATGTAGCTACCATCTGTCACCATACAATGTTATTAGAATATTATTGACTATATTCTCTATGCTGTACTTTTCATCCCTATGACTCACTTATTTTATAATTGCAAGTTTGTACCTCTAGTCCCCTTCACCTGTGCCTTCCATCCCCCCAACCTGTCCACCATAGCAGCCACCACTTTTTTGTTCTCTGTATTTATGAGATTGTTTCTTTTGGGGATGTGCATGTGTGTGTTCATTTCTTTTGTTTTTTAGATTCCATATATATGGGGCACCTGGCTGGCTCATTTGGTAAAGCATGTGACTCTTGATCTCGGGGTCATGAGTTCAAGCCCCATGTTGGGTATAGAGACTACTTTTTTAAAAAAGTGAAATCATGATATTTGTCTTTCTCTGACTGACTTCACTTAGCGTAGTACCTTCTGGGTCCACCCATGTCATCACACATACAAAATCTCACTCTTTTTCAGGCTGATTAATATTCCAGTGTACGTGTGTGTGTGTGTGTGTGTGTGTGTGTGTGTGTACACCCTGTGTATTTATCCATGTATCTGTCAGTGGACACTTGGGTTGCTTCCATGTCTTGGCTACTGTAAATAATGGTGCAGTAAACATAGGGGTGCATAAATCTTTTTGAATTAATGTTTTCTTTTGGGGGGGTAAATACCATGCAGTGGAATTGCTAGACCATTATGTTATTTCTATTTTTAATCTTTATTGAGGACCCTCCATACTGTTTTCTACGCTGGCTGCACCAGCTTACATTCCCACCAACAGTGCGTGAGGGTCCCTTTTTGTCCACATCCTTGCCAACACTTGTTATTTCTTGTCTTTTTGGTGCTAACCATTCTTCCTGGTGTGAAAAAATATCTCATTGTGGTTTTGATTTGCATTTCCCTGATGTTTAGTGTTGTGAAGCATCTTTTTATGTACCTGTTGGCCATATATGTCTTCTTTGGAAAATATCCATTTAGGCCCTCTGCACATTTTCAAATATGATGATTTGGGGTTTTTTGGAGTTGAGTTTTATGAGTTCTTTGTATATTTGCGGGGGGGGGGGGGTATTTTGTTTGTTTAAGTTTATTTTGAGAGGGAGAGAAAGCAGGGGAGGGGCAGGGAGAGAGAATCCCAAGCAGGCTCCACACTGCCAGCATAGAGCCTGATGCGGGGCTCGAACCCACGAACCATGAGATCATGACCTGAGCCAAAATCAAGAGTCAGATGCCCAACCAGCTGAGCCACCCAGGTGGCTTATCATTTGCAGATATATTCTTCAGTTCAGTAGGTTACCTTTTCATTGTGTTGATAGTTTCCTTTGCTTTGCAAAAGCTTTTAGTTTGATGTGGTCCCAGTAGTTTATTTTTGCTTTTGTTTCCCTTGCCTGGGGAGACATACCCAGAATAAAGTTGCTTAGGCTGATGCCAAGATATTATTACCTCTATGTTTTCTTCTAGGAGTTTTATGGTTTCAAGAAAACAGTTTTCTTCTGACCTCCATCCTAGCTCTTGGTGTCTGTTAGGTTAATTAACCAAAGGAGCATCAGAGAGAAAGGGACAGGAAGGATTAATCAGGGGTTAATTAGTTAGCTTTGTTTATTCTAGACCTAGTTGGAATTAGCCCTGAGGGATGATAAGGAGCAGAAACTCCTTTGCCAGATTATTTGATCCTCTCATTTTACACTCCCACTTGCCCATGAGCTCTTAGAGCAAGTTACCCCATTACCCCACGGGCTTGCATGTGTTTCTTATACCCCTGCCACCCTCCCCTCTCTCTAATGCCCACACACACAGAGTTTCTCTCTGGGTCTGCTTCTTGGTCTGTTTGTCTTTTTCTGTGGCTGACCCTACTGTCTCCGACCCCTAGGCTCGGGACTGGAAGTGATAAGGCATGTGGAGAATGTCTGGAGCATTTCCTTATCCGTCAGGATGATCAGGAAACTGGAAAGCAAGAGGCAGCTAAATATACCCTTTTCCTGAACCTTATCCGGCCTCTGCTCTCACCCTTCCTAAAGATTTAGGTCTCTTGAATTTTTGTATATCCCATGTAGAAAAATGTGCCCTGATGGTCTCAAACCTCCCCTCTTCCTGCAGTGGTTGGCCAGAAAGAGCAGAGTAAGAGAACAGTGAACATTCGGACTCGAGACAACTGCCAGCTTGGAGAGCGGGACTTGACTGAGGCCGTGCAGCGGCTGCAGGAGCTCCAGAACACCAGGGTCCCAAACGCTGAGCGAGTGTTCTGAGCTTTCGTATACAGATGCGGCAGAGACTCGCGGGAGCTGCCAGCCTCCCTTCAGGTGGAAGAGCCCGAACTGACCGCCAGAATCCGGAGGCCCCCAGGCCCCTCAGAACAAGTGTGGAGGCATGAGCTTGCTCTCCTGGAAAGAGACTTGATCTGGGGGAAGCTGTAGCTGTTTGGATGTGAGAGGAGTGAAGCAATAAAGAATAAACTTGAAGCTTCTGGGTGTGTGTCTTCATCTCTGATTCCGGAGTAGGCATAAAAGGGAGTTTGACCCTGTCTCCATCTCTTTCATCCTGGGGTGCTGGGGAAGCAGAAAGAGGGCGGCCCTGGCCTCCCCCTGGGAGGGGCGCTCCTGGGGTAGCTGTTCTGCCCCCTACCCAGGATTCCTTAGTGCCCGGTTTCCCCAGCCCAGTTCAGCAGGTGTACTGCTCCACAGTAGGCAGCATGCAGACAGAGGACTTGAACCGAAAAGGCAGGTCTCAACATCTCTTACTCCATGAGTCTCAGAATCCATTTCTCTGAGGATCATAAGAATGCTCTCCTCCCTTCACCCCAGTTCTCCTCAGTCCTCTCAGAAGGCTTCAGGGTGAATTTGGGAGGAGTGGCTGCCAGGCCAGAGGAGGAGCAGCTGGGACTGAGTCATGGCAGGAAATAGGAGGGAGGGAGTGATCCCCAGATAGCTGAATAAAAGGAGAAGGAGCCAGCCCCAAGGTTCACAACAGCGGTAACAGCAACCGGAGAAGCAGGCTCCCAGCAGCCCAGCCCTTCAGATCCAGATCTACCCGAGACGACCCACCTCCTGGGTGCCACTGACCAGTCCTTGCCCCAGGATGGGGACCACGCACAGAGCAGCCTTGGTCTTGGCCTGTCTGGCTGTTGCTTCTGTAGCCTCCTCTGAGGGAGGTGAGTTGGGGTTGGAGGCAGCATTGGGCAGAGGCCCTGGCCAGTGTGGGCCTGGTGCCTGGGTCCAGCCATCCTCTGAATGGCTCATCACCAGAAGGGTGATTGTCCACTTGGCCTTGGTCCAAGGTGGGCCTGAGTACTGGAGCCGAGGCTTTAACCAGGGAGGGGAGCAGGTGCACAGAGGGAGAGTTTCCTAGAGCTTGCTGCCGGAAGACATAAAACTGGAATAAAATGGACAATTCAGTGGGTGGCTAGACTCCCAGAGTGAGGGGATCTGCCTCAGTAAGATGTATATATGGGGCCTGTCAGGCAGGGGAGAGAGAAAGAATGGGGCCCCCTGGCCACTCAAAACTGATTTGCTGACCCAGAGAGCCTGGACTGCTTCCCTGCCTGGTTAGGAGAGGAGTGGAGAGGGTGTCCGTCCACAGGGGACCAGACACACTCTATCTAGCACACACATAATCTGCTGGATGCTGGACAAAGTGCTAGCAAGGGAAACTGTTGAGTGCCACAGATCTGGTCTGTATCTGGAAGGCCCGTCTGTTCCTCCCAGGTGCTAGTCTTTGGTGACTGCACATCAGCTATAGGTGATACCTTTCCCTGCAGCTGTGGGGCAGTTTGCCTCAGGGGTTTTGAATCATCCCAGTCCCCAGGTCCTAAACTGAAACCTAAGCTAAGGAGGATCTGGGACCAGCTGAAGGAGAGGCACTTAAACTTCAGTGTGGGCTTCTTATGAGAAGGCCCACAGATGTTTAAAGGGCCTAGAGGAGGTAAACAGATGAGACCCCAACTAGTTCAAAGTTGGGACTTGCTCCTGTAGAAAACTAGAGAAGCATCAGAGCTGAGAGGCTGAGAGGAGGAGAACTCAGGAGCCCTGAGGAAGAGACACTGACAGATTAGGGTTTCCACCACCCCATTCCTCCCACCCCAGCCCCATGTCACATTCCCTTCAAGCCTGGACTCAGGAAACCCAAGGCTTTGAGCCTGGTGGAGGTGAGGCTGTCAGAATATCATGGCTTTCTCAGAACCCAATCAGTCACACCTAGGTGGGTTTGGGGGGGGGGGGTGTGGATTGATTAGGGGACATGGGACAGGAGCAGTACGGAAAGGCTTCTGGTGTCTTGGTCATCTTGCCTACACCCTTGATGTCTACTGTCCTTGCATCTTGCGCTTGGGGCCAAGAAAGGCTCCTCAGATCCACCCTGACTCCCCCCTCTTCTTTCAGACTTCAAGGCTCAAGGGCAGAGGGAGCTGGGGCCAGAACCCCTCACCTATCACATTCAAGAAGGTGAGAGTTTGGGTGAGCAGCATAGGATTGGGGGGGGGGGGGAAGGAGAAACTGTCCACTCTATCTCCCCTCTTACCTCTAGTTGGCTATGCAGCACCCCCCTCCCCACCCCAGACCCGAGCCCTCCCCATGGATCACCCTGACACCCCTCAGCCTGGCTTTCACTTTGAGGGACAGAGTGAAGGTAAGTCCACCATGCACCCTTCTCAGTTACCCACTCCCCCCACCCCCCACCCCCCGCCCCAGGTTGCTGGTTGGACTTACTTCCCGTTCTTCAGATGGGGAGGGGTGAGGAGGCCCTGCCCATTCCTCGCTCTGGTTACAAGGGGGGGGGGGTCACTCACACACTCCTCCTTCTGTAGTACAGCCCCCTCCCGCTCAGGAAGCCAACCCTGCCCAAGAGGAGGAGCTGCCCCCTCCCCAACTCCCCATGGGAAAGAAAGGTGAGTGCTTGCCCATCCCCCTCCTCCCTTCTCCTCCCCCTGCCACTACAATCGTGGGGCTATCAGTCTGACCCTTGCTTCTTTGTGCCCTCACTCCTGTCTTGCAGTGGAGTCCCCTCTCCCTCAGGAAGCCATCCCCCTCCAAGAAGAGCTGCCCCCTCACCAGGCCCCTGTTGAACAGAAGGAAAGTAAGTGACTCCCTCTCCTCTTCACCCTCCCGACTGATGCGCGTGGGCTTTGGGGGCTCTGCCACTCACTCGCTGTATAACCTTGGGTAAGTTATCTCCCCAAGCCTTAGTTTCCTCATCTGGGAAAATGGGGAAACAAGACCTCTTTTATAAAGTTATGAGATTAAGTGGCATAAAAGGCGCATTTTGTTTTCTCTTGTGTCTGTATGGACTTCCTCTTTATGAGTGGCAACTGGCCACGTCCCCCTCTTCTAGTCCATCCCAACATGGCTTCTGTTTACACATCTGCTTCCACCCTAGTAGACCCACCTTTCCCACATCAGGAGGAAATGACCTTCCCATCTAAGCAGAGAGAGGGTGAGTGACAGCTCTGGTCTGTCCGTGCCCCTGATTTAGTGCTCAGGGCCCTGGGGTGGGAAGCCTGAAGCTTGGGAGGCAGCACAGGGGAGCAGGTCTGACTTGTGGGGACTGTAAGAGTGACACCTTTCATGCCCCACTTCTCTTCCCTTTCCATCAGCCATTCTGAAGGTAAAAGCCACAAGTTTATGTCTGTCTCTTTCCCCCTGTATCCTCCCAACCCTTTCTCCTCAACCCCAAGTTCTTTCAGTCCTCCCAGCTCATCCAGACTTTCTCTATTCCTCTACTCGTTCTCCTTCCCTGTTTTCCCCATTCTAGAAAAGCCTTTCATGGAACATAGCCCCCCAGAGCCTGAGTCTTGGAATCCAGCCCTGCACTGCCAACAGGGCCGGTCCCCAGGGGGCTGGGGCCACCGGCTGGACGGCTTCCCCCCTGGGCGACCTTCTCCAGACAATCTGGACCAGATCTGCCTTCCTACTCGCCAGCATGTGATGTACGGCCCTTGGAACCTACCACATTCTGGCTACTCCCACCTTACTCGCCAGGGTGAGACCCTCAATTTAGTGGAGACTGGATATTCCCGCTGCTGCCGCTGTCACAGCCATGCACACCGCTTGGACTGTGCAAAACTTGTGGTAGGTGTTGGGCTCTTGGTGCTGGGACTTGTCCTTTAACCTCCAGACAGTGCGTGTGTATGTGTGTGTGTGTGAAGGACTAGAGGCCTCGGCCTTGGCACGTAGGAACCCCAGGTCCCTTTTGTTGGCCCTACCATGGGCCTCCTTAGTGTGCTGGAAGGGCAGAGAACAGCCTCTGCTTCTTTCTTATCTACCTGCCCAGGGTCCTTTTCTGGAGCCTGGGAGGAGGACAGGAATGTGGACAATGGGCTGCTGGGCTGATCCATCCCTCTTGCTCTAGTGGGAGAACGCAATGATCCGATTCTGTGAGGCCGAGTTCTCGGTCAAGACCCGACCCCACTGGTGCTGCAACCGGCCAGGGGAGGCTCGATTCTCCTGCTTCCAGGAGGAAGCTCCCCGGCCGCACTACCATCTCCGGGCCTGCCCCAGCCACCAGCCTGGGATTTCCTCGGGCCCCGAGATGCCTTTCCCCCCTGGGGTACCCACTCTGGACAACATCAAGAACATCTGCCACCTAAGACGCTTCCGTTCTGTGCCACGCAACCTCCCAGCTACTGACCCCATCCAAAGACAGCTGCAGGCATTGATCCGGCTAGAGGGGGAGTTCCAGCGCTGCTGCCGGCAGGGGAACAACCACACCTGTATGTGGAAGGCTGTAAGTGGGCGTCCCAGCCCCCCAAGAGCCTGTCTGCCTGCCCACCCATCTCCGACCTCTGATCCTGCCGGTCCATCCATCCGTGTACCTCCCCACTGTGAGCTCGTCTGCCCGTTCATCTGCTTGCAAGTGTCCATCCATCCACTGTCTTCGTCATCTGCGTCTGTTCATCCTAAGCCTTCATCCTGCACTCCTGGCCTCGTCCACCCGTGATCCCACACATGCACCCGTGTGCCATCCATCCGTCCAGCTCTGGCCTCACCTGACCCCCTCGTCTACCACTCCAGCTCATCTCCCGTGGCCCGTGCCAAGCCTCATTTGTGCTTCCATCCCTTCCTCCTTCCCAACACCATACATCCATGCCCTCTGGTTCTTTGTCCTTCCCTTTCGGCACCTGTGGCCGGGAGTCCCTCATCTCATAGTGTAGGGCAGTAGAGGGTCAGAAGAGAAGGGGCCGAGTGTCCAGACTTCTGACTTCCCTCTCTCTGGCCCACAGTGGGAGGATGCCCTTGATGGATACTGTTATCGGGAACAGTCTGTAAAGACCCACCACCACTCGTGTTGCCACTATCCTCCTAGCCCTGCCCGTGATGAGTGCTTTGCCCGTCGGGCTCCCTACCCCAACTATGACCGAGACATCTTGACCCTTGACCTCAGCCGAGTTACCCCCAACCTCATGGGCCATCTCTGTGGAAACGGAAGAGTTCTCACCAAGCAGTGAGTCTTGCCCGGTTCTTCCCTCTCTTCCCTTCCCCCAAACCTTCTTTCTGGGGCATCCTCTGGGGGCACTCTTGGTAAGAGCAAAACCATGGTCTCCAAGCACCATTTTGGTGCCTAGGGATGCATAAAGACCCTGACCCTTGCCTCTTTCCCACCAACATAGTAAACAGATTCCTGGGCTAATCCGGAACATGACTGCCCACTGCTGTGACCTGCCATTTCCAGAACAGGCCTGCTGTGCTGAGGAGGAGGTGAGTGAGGGCAGCAGGGGGGTCATAGTCAGTCTCCAAAGGAAAGCAGGGGAGGGAAGACAGAGGGCTAGCACTGCAGGCCACCCCTTCTCTTTAGTACCTCACACCCCCCGCCCACAGAAATAGAGGACTAGTGGGGAAGATCTTTTTCTTGGTTCCAGAAGTCTTCATTCTTTTTTTTTTTTTTTTTTTTTAATGTTCATTTATGGTTGAGAGAGAGAGAGAGAGAATGAGCAGGGGAGGGGCAGAGAGTGAGGGAGACACAGAATCTGAAGCAGGCTCCAGGCTCCGAGCTATCAGCCCAGAGCCTGACGTGGGACTTGAACTCACGAACCGTGAGATCATGACCTGAGCTGAAGTTGGATGCTTAACCCACTGAGCCACCTAGGCACCCCCCAGAAGTTTTCATTCTGACCTGATCTGCTCCCTACCTCTAAGTTCTTATTATGCCTTCTCTGGGCCCCAAGCTTTAGGCATTTCCAGATGTGCACATATGTCTGTCACAAGGAATCTAGGTATGCAAGGCAGCCTTGCGCCCTCTCTGGCCCCAGGAAGGGATCCAGGGAGACAAGCCGAGAGCAAGGGGACTTTGAACACCCAAGTATTGATGCTTGACCTCCATCCAACACCTCCTTCCCCATCATCTCTACTTTACTTTTCTCCTTCATCAGAAATCAGCCTTCATTGAGGACCTGTGTGGCCCCCGACGTAACTTCTGGCGAGACTCTGCTTTCTGCTGTAACCTGAGTCCTGGAGATGACCAGACCAACTGCTTCAACACTTACTATCTGAGGAATGTGGCTCTAGTGGCTGGAGACACTGGGGATGCCAAGGGCCAGGGGGAGCAAGGCCAACGCCGGGAAGAAATATCAGCCCCACCCCCTGAGCCCAAGGAAGAGTGAGTCACCCAGAGCCTCAGAGGATCAGATTGGGGGAACCCCACCCTCCTTGAACATTCATTACAGTAAACACCTCTTGGATTTGCCATCCTCATTGTCTTTAACGTCTCACATACAAACACACCCTTCTAAGCCTGGTAGGATTTTCTTCAGTGACTGGCCCCAGAGGCCCACTGTCCTGCCCCCATTGACTGAGCAGAACCATTCCACAGGCTATGATGGTACCATAACTCAACAGCTTAACTTCACTATTTGTCATCTTGAATTTATTAACATATTTGAACAACAGTGTCACTTTGTTAGCTAGCTATCATCACTTAAAGGCAAAAGATATGGTTTCATGTCTTGGGTAAGCCCCCAAAGTGCCATAACCCAGCCCTACATTTTAAAATCTTCACTCTTGGAGTCCATACTTTGATTCATTCCATATCCATTTACTGAACGCCTACCGATGTGCACTATGCTAGACGTGGGGGATACACATCCAGAAAACACTGCCCCTTCCATCAAGTTGCTCATAACCCAGGAGCCTAACAGGTGTGTTAAGTTGTGTTGCAGGGGGCTGCCAGATAGCCTGGTCCGAGGTGGGAGTAGGGCTGAGGGCTGTATGTATATACTGGGGAAAGCCTCTGTGCGGGGGAGGTCAGAGTAGTAGTATAAGGTGCAGGGGGCAGGTAAGTCTCAGGCAGGACAGCTCAGGCAGAGAAGCACTAAGGCTGAGAGGGCCTGAGGCTTTGGTGGTCTCCCTTCCAGATGTGGCTGGAATGATAAGCAGGAGGTCATCACAAATGTCTCCTCCGCAAGGGTTTAAAAGTGCATCTTGGCACCTCTGCCCACGAAGGCACTGGCGGTTTCAAGCAGGGTTCAGATCTGCCTTTTGCAGCGTCTGGTAGGCAGCCAGCCTGGCAGGAACCCGGAAGTCCAGTTAGGAGAGTATCGCGCCCACGCCTGAGGGGAGGGGCAGGACTCTTCAGCCCTCGGAGGCTGCCCCCAAGAAACAGGAGCTGGAAGAATCAAAAAGAAGACTCGTATCTCGTGGGGACAAGTCTCCAGAAAGCGGGACTTCCCTGGTCCCAGTTATGACTGTGGGGGTGAGGCAAGGACTGCCGTCCTGCCCCAACTAGGAACAAGCTGAACCCCAGCAGCTCTCAAACAGACACCTGCCTCTCGGTTCTCCCCAGCCTCTTATTTATTTACTTTGCCGGATGGCTGTTTCTAACGAAGCAGCGTCTTGGCAGCTCCCTCGCCTGTCCTTCAGCACCACGCTCAACCAGCGAGAGAGGTCGGCGCCTCGTCCCACTCCAGCGCAGGCAACTGGGGCCGAGGGCTTGGGTCACGTGTTCAAAGAACGTCTCCGCGCCTGCGCGAGCGGCCGGCGGATGTCCAGAGATCCTCCCGAAAGCCGCTGGGACCCGGGGCCTGAGCCAGGCAAGGCCGGGCCCAGTCCTCCGCTCACCCCGCCCGCGCGTGGCTCCGCCTAGGTTGGGATCAGGAAGGGGGCGGGTCCGCCGGCCGGGACGTCTCCAAAGGGCTGTGTCCCTTCGTGAGCTTCCCGGAGGTGCTTTGCGGCTGCGTTTGCAAAGCGCAGCGCCAAGTACTGGAGGGCGAGTCAGAAAGGTAGGATCGCCCTCCCCACCCCTACAAGGTTACAGTCTACAGGATGGACAGGGAGGGAATTGGGAACGCGATAGTAAGCCGCGGTAATGAAAGACCATCAGGCGCTAA
Organism: Leopardus geoffroyi; assembly: GCF_018350155.1. Lineage (NCBI taxonomy): Eukaryota > Metazoa > Chordata > Mammalia > Carnivora > Felidae > Leopardus > Leopardus geoffroyi. The sequence goes on from NC_059328.1 coordinate 105,392,564, forward strand.
ATAGATTGCAGGCTTCGTGAGCTGAGAGTTAAAAGAAGTAATTCTCTCTGGGGATCAGGGTAGGTGGTTGTGGATTGAGCTCAGAAGCATGGATAGGATTGATGTTAGTTACCAAGAAAAAGGGAAAGTGTTCACATTTACGGCACTTAGTTATATAGATAAACTATTAAAGTATAATTTATTAAGCTCAGGGCAGTGGATAAAGGAGCCAGAGCCCCTAACTACTTGTTGGGGCCGTTGAAGGCTTCAAGAAGGAATTCAAGCTTGGGTAGGATTTTGCAGGAAGAGAAGGGGAGAGTGTACAAAGCACTGGATGTATGCAGAGTTCCGCTGAAGTAAACAGAGTGTCCGTTTTGTGTCAGGTAGAGTATTCTTAGGTGGTGAGACTAAGTATTCTGGCCATAAAGAAGACCAAAGCACTGCCCTCAAGGATTTTTATCTCTGTGGAGACTTGAATATTTAATGATTAGATGTATTCTCAGGATTCTCTGGGAGTCTCCTAGCTTTCAGGGAGGTCTTCGCGGAGGCGGCAATAAAGCAGAAAGTGTGATTGGTATATTTGAAGAGCCAATAAGTAGTAAAAATGATGTGGGTGGGTAACTGGGCAGGAGGTTGTAAATTTAAGGGTAGTCATACTTTCTGGCAGATCTTGAAGGACTATGGAAGTCATGCCAATCTGGGTATAAGCAACTGTAAAATATTGCAAAAGAAAAGTGATGTGAACAGACTTTTTAAAAAGATAAATTAGATGGACAGACGAATAGATAAGCTAGAGAAAGGATAGCGATGGGGACCAGTTCGGAGGTTGAAATTGTAGCTCATTAATATCAGTCAAATGATAAATTTTGAGATCCAGAGCTTTAATGGTACAGGGAGAGGACATCTGTTAGAGATATTTAAAAGATGAGAGTGAAAGAACCTGCCTGCTGCCAGAGATACCCTAAATTTGAGATTTGGGTAACTGTAAGGTAAGATGTACAGGAGGAGAAGGAGCAGGGTTTCCAGGAGGAGGACGATGAGTTCAGTTTTGGGGTCTTCAGTGGTTGGTGTCCTTAGTGAAAGAATCTTTAGAAGGTAGATGTTAGGGGCACCCGGGTGGCTCAGTCGGTTGAGCATCAGACTCTTGATTTCTGCTCAGGTCATGATCTCACTATCGTGAGATCGAGCCCTGAGTCAGGCTCTGCATGGAGCCTGCTTGAGATTCTCTTTCTGTCTCCCTCTGCCCTTCCCATGCGCATGCGTGCACAACTCTGTCTCTCTAAAATGACTGACTGACTGACTGACTGAATGAATGAATAAATAATAAATAAATAAATAAATAAATAAATAAATAAATAAATAACATTTTTAAAAAGAAGGAAGATATTAAAAGCTGCATTCTAGAGGCACCTGGCTGGGTCAGTCAGAAGAGCCTGTGACTCTTGATCTCTCAGTTGTGAGTTCGAGTCCCACAATGGGTGTAGAGATTATAAATAAGTAAGCAACCTTTTTTTTTTTTTTTTTTACAAGGCCTAATTCTAGGGAATTGAGTATGAATGGGAGGTGAAGAGGGGGAGGCAGCATGTGCAGCCTGCTTTTGAATGTGCTTCTGTCCTCTAGACCAGTAGCCTACAAGACATGACACTTGGAAGTCTCTTAGATCCCTCACATTCAGCTTATTCAATAATGAACTCCTATGGGTATGTGGGAAGATATAAAAAAGAAAATATAGCAGTAAGTGTGTTGTAGAACCTATATGGTAGCTATATGGGTGTTCACTATACAGTCTGTCAACTTTTCTGCAGTTTTGAAGTTTTTCATAAAATATTGGGAAAGATAAGCGACCATCTCTACCCTCCAACTCTTCCTACCCCAGTGGGCCCCATCTCAGTAAACAGAACCACCGTCTATTCAGTTGTTTAGGCAAGAGACCTGGGAATCACTTTCCTTCTCCCTTCTATTCCAGGCAGTCACCAAATCTCCTAAATAGCTCTTAAATCTGTCAACAGTGTGGGTGCCTGGGTGGCTCAGTCGGTTAAGCTTCTGACTTCAGCTCAGGTCATGGTCTTGCAGTCTGTGAGTTCGAGCCCTGCATAGGGCCCTGTGCTGACAGTTCAGAGCCTGGAGCCTGCTTCAGATTCTGTGTCTCCCTCTCTCTCTGCCCCTTCCCTGCTCATGCTCTGTCTATCTCAAAAATGAATAAATGTTAGGGCGCCTGGGTGGCTCAGTCGGTTAAGCGTCCGACTTTAGCTCAGGTCACGATCTCGCGGCCCGTGAGTTCGAGCCCCGCGTCGGGCTCTGGGCTGATGGCCCAGAGCCTGGAGCCTGCTTCCGATTCTGTGTCTCCCCCTCTCTCTGCCCCTCCCCCGTTCATGCTCTGTTTCTCTCTCTCTGTCTCAAAAATAAACGTTAAAAAAAAAATTTAAAAAAAAAAATAAATGTTAAAAAAAAAAAAAGTTTAAATCCATCAACAATGGAGTTGTACCTTATACCAAATTTAAGTTCTAAAAGCAGTACATAAGGCAAAAGTTACATAGTGAACATAACCTTTGGAAATCCCTTAAATCACTCAGAAGATACAGTGGCCATATTCTTTTTTTTTTTTTTTTTTTTTAATTTTTTTTTTTCAACGTTTATTTATTTTTGGGACAGAGAGAGACAGAGCATGAACGGGGGAGGGGCAGAGAGAGGGAGACACAGAATCGGAAACAGGCTCCAGGCTCCGAGCCATCAGCCCAGAGCCCGACGCGGGGCTCGAACTCACGGACCGCGAGATCGTGACCTGGCCGAAGTCGGACGCCCAACCGACTGCGCCACCCAGGCGCCCCAAGTGGCCATATTCTTATGTGCACAACTCTGTACACAAAATGTATATATAAGTATATATGTACATAGTAAGGTACAGTATGTGATAAGGGTATATAATATAACATTAAGGTATTTTTAACTTCATAAAAAAAGGGAGATTGGGGCACTTTGGTAGCTCACTTGGTTGGGCACCGACTTTGGCCTAGGTCATGATCTCAGTTTTGAGCCCCACCTCTCTCTGCCCCTCCCCCTCTCATGCTCTGTCTCTCTCAAAAATAAATTAAAATGTATAAAAAATTATTTTAAAAGTCCCCTTTTATTCCTAGTTTGCTAAGAGTTTTGTTTTGGTTTGTTTTTAAAAATTGTTAAAGTAATTTCTAGCCCCAATATGGGGCTCGAACTCAACCCTGAGATCAAGAGTTGGACACTCTACCAACTGAGCCAGCCAGGCACACTCACTAAGAGTTTTGTATCATAAATATATGTCAAATTGTATTAAATATTTTCCCTGCAGCTATGGGGAGGATGCATGATTTTTCTTGTTTGGTTTGTTAATATGGTAAATTCATTAATTGATTTTTTTTAAGTTAAACTTAGCTTGTATTACTAAAATAATAATAAACACAACTTGGACATGATGTGTCATTCGTTTTTATATATTGCTGGATTCAGCTTCCTACTGTATGTTTTAGAATTTTTGTATCATTTTTCATGAATGGGATTTACCTGTGTTTATCTTCCTCATACTGCCTTTATCAGTTTTTAGTAACAAGATGACATATTTCGTGGTTTTTATGAGGTGGTCGGTTAGATGCAGCCACAGAAGAGACAGAACGGGGGCAGGGGGGAACTCACAGGTCCTAGAAACAGGAGACACAAGCCATTTTTGTAGATTAAAAAAAAAAAACAAAAAAAAACTTTCACATTGGAAAGACACCAAAGTCAGGAGGCAGAAGGGATGTGAGAAGGTTTAGGCTACAGACTTTATTGGGGTTTCTGGGGAAAAGGCAAGGCAGGGAAGGGTTTAGAACTGACTAGTTGGAATAATTTTGGCCAGCTTTGGATTAGAGGGCTGGTCCCTAGCTGCCTGGCACCTGGCCCTGGGATGATTAAGGCAGAGGAGTATTGCCTCCTGGAGTGAAAAGGGCAGGACAGAGGAGGGACAGCTCTGGATGATGCTCTCAGCTGGGCCATCTCTTAAGAATTGTCTCTCAGGGTGCCTGGGTGGTCAGTGGGTTAAGCATCTGACTCTTGATTTCAGCTCAGGTCACGGTCGGACTCTGTGCTGACAGCATAGGGCCTCCTTGGGATTCTCTGTCTCCCTCTCTTTCTGGCTCTCCCCTGCTCACGCTCTCTCTTTCAAAAATAAACATTAAAGAGAAGAAGAAGAATTGTCTCTCCCAAGCCGGAAAAGATTCTTCTAGAATGTCAAAACATAGTAATATATAGAAAGTTTTACGTTATTTAAACTGGTGCATTATCTAGTTGAATCCGTGGAACAGGTGAGCTCAGGGTCCTCCTATTCCATCTTCCCTTTCTTCAAAAGTTTTAAAAATATATTTTATATTTTATACAAAAATTAATATTAATTTTTTATAAATATTAAATGTAAAAACATATTTACAATATATTGTATTAGGCTCAAAATAAGTTGGTGAAAGTAATTACTACTTTTCTCTGAAAGGGTTTGCACAATACTGACCTCATTGTCTTCTGTAAATATTTGATAGTTTGATAGAAGTTGCTGAGGAAGCCATGTGGGACGGGGAAAATTTTAAACTGGTGTGTAAATTCATTTAAGTTACTGGTCTTTTCAGAATTCCTATTTTTTCCTTGGGTATTTTTTTTTTTTTAATTTTTTTTTTCAACATTTATTTATTTTCGGGACAGAGAGAGACAGAGCATGAACGGGGTAGGGGCAGAGAGAGAGGGAAACACAGAATCGGAAACAGGCTCCAGGCTCTGAGCCATCAGCCCAGAGCCTGACGCGGGGCTCGAACTCACGGACCGCGAGATCGTGACCTGGCTGAAGTCGGACGCTTAACCGACTGCGCCACCCAGGCGCCCCTCCTTGGGTATTTTATAAACTGTCTTTTTCCCCCTCGGGGATGTATCCATTCCATAAAAATTTTCCAGTGCTTTAGTGTCAAGTTCCTAATATCCTCTTGGTTTCTTCTGAAGGTCTGCAGGGACTATAGTAATGCCCTGTTTTTCATTTTCATTCCTTACAGGGTTCATTTGTGTCTTCTCTCTCTCTCTTTGTCTCTCTCTCCCTTTGTTTTCTTTTTCATTTGACCAAAGGTTGATCAGTTTCATTAGTCTTCTCATAGTACCAGCTTATTTTATTTTTATTCTATTGTGTGTAATGTATGCTTTCAATTATCTTTATTATTCCCTTATTTCTAATTTCATCAAGTTTAACTTGCTGTTTTTCTACTTTTTGATGCATCTAAGTTCATTAATTTTCAAATTTTCTTCTTTTCTGATTTAACTATGTAAGGCTATAAATTTCCATCAATAGCTTGTAACCCACAACCTTTGATATGTAATATTTTTTAATTCTTTATTTCAGGCTTTGTAATTTAATTCTGATTTCTTCTTTGATTCATGAGTTATTTAGAAGCATATTATTTTATTTCCAAACATCTGGGGTTTTTTAGCTGTCCTTTTGTTTCTGATGTCTAACATAATTGTGTCGTGCCTAACAAATGAACTCTGGATGATTTTAACCCTTTGGATTTGTTGAAACTCGCTTTATGGCTTAGTATATGGTCACTTATAAATACTTTGTGTGTGTTTGAAAAGAATGTGTATTTTTGCAGTTTTTCAGATATAGTATTCTATATATTTGTTTGGTACATATAGTTAATAATATTATTCAAATCTTCTAAATCTTTACTGATTTTCTGGGGCGCCTGGGTGGCGCAGTCGGTTAAGCGTCCGACTTCAGCCAGGTCACGATCTCGCGGTCCGTGAGTTCGAGCCCCGCGTCAGGCTCTGGGCTGATGGCTCAGAGCCTGGAGCCTGTTTCCGATTCTGTGTCTCCCTCTCTCTCTGCCCCTCCCCCGTTCATGCTCTGTCTCTCTCTGTCCCCCAAAAAATAAATAAAACGTTGAAAAAAAATAAATAAATCTTTACTGATTTTCTTATCTATTGAAAGAGTATGTGAAAATCTCTACTATGATCAGGTATTTGTTTGCTTTAGTTTTTGCTTTAAATACATTGAGATCATGTTATTGGGTACAAAAAAATTAGAATTATTATATATTCCTGGTAAATTGAACCCTTGAACTTTTTGTTTCTTAAGCCATTGAACCTTTTTATAATTATGAAGTATCTTTATCTTTAGTAAAGAGCATAACAGTTGGATCTAAAAAAAAAAAAAAAAAGTCCTGGGACACCTGGGTGGCTCAGTTGGTTGAGCATCTGACTTCAGCTCAGGTCATGATCTTACAGTTCGTGAGTTTGAGCCCTATATCAGGCTCTGTGCTGACAGCTTAGAGCCTGGAACCTGTTTTGGATTCTGTGTCTCCCTCCCTCTCTGCCCCTCCCCTGCTCACACAGTCTCTCTCCTCTTTCTTTCTTTCTTTCTTTCTTTCTTTCTTTCTTTCTTTCTTTCTTTCTTTCTTTCTTTCTCTCTCTCTCTCTCTCTCTCTCTCTCTCTCTCTCTCTCTCTCTTTCTTTCCGCCTCACTGGGATGTAATTCGCTTACCATATAACTTACTCATTTAAAGTATACAGCTAGGAGTGCCTGACTGGCTCAGTTGGTAGAACATGCAGCTCTTGATCTCAGGATTGTGAGTGCGAGCCCCACATTGAATGTAAAATAAATAAATAAATAAATAAATAAATAAATAAATAAATAAATAAAGTATACAATTTAATGGGTTTTTTAAATTTTTTTTAAATGTTTTTTATTATTTTTAAAGGAGAGAGAGAGACAGAGCATGAGTGGGGGAGGGGCAAAGAGAGAGGGAGACACAGAATCCGAAGCAGGCTCCAGGCTCTAAGCTGTCAGCATAGAGCCGGATGCGGGGCTCGAACTCATAAACTGTGAGATCGTGACCTGAGCCAAAGTCGGATACTTAACCAACTGAGCCACCCATGCGTCCCTAAGTGGGTTTTTAGTATATTCACAAAAGTTGTGCAACCATTGCCACAAATTTTAGAACATTTTTATCATCCCAGAAACTGACCCTTTATCATTTAGATGTCACCTTCATTCCCCGTATCTACCCCCCAGCCCCTGCCTGTCACCCCTCAGTGACCATTAATCTACTTTCTGTCCTTATAGATCTTTTCCTATTCTGTCAATTCCACGTAAAAGGAATCATTCAATATGTCGCCTTTTATGTCTACCTCCTTTTACTTAGTGTATTTTCAAAGTCCATCCATATTGTAGCATATATCAGCACTTCGTTCCTTTTTATGGCTGAATGGTACTCCATTGTGTGGGTATAACACATTGTATCCATTCATTGGCTAATGGACGTTTCAGTTCCATTTTTTTTCTATTATTCTACCATGAATATTCATGTACAAGTTTTTATGAGAACAAATGTTATCATTTCTCTTGGGTCATACCTAGGGGCAGAATTTTGGGGTCATAGAGTGATCCTATGTTTAACCTTTGAGGAACTACCAAATTGTTTTCCAAAGTGACTGTACTGTTTTACATTCCCAGCAGCAGTATGTGAGGTTCCAGATTTCCACATCCTCATCAACCTCACTATTAACTGTCTTTTCTTATTTTAGCATTCTGGTGGGTGTGAAATGAAGTACTTTTCATTGTAGTTTTGATTTGCATTTCCCTACTGGCTAATGATGGATGTTGAGCATCTTTCTAAGTGTTTATTCGCCATTTGTATGTCTTCTTTGTTTGTTGTTTTAATTGTTTTAATGTTTCTTTATTTATTTTGAGAGAGCACGAGCAGGGGAGGGGCAGAGAGAGGGAGAGAAAAAAATCCCAAGCAGGCTCCTTGCTGCCAGCGTGGAGCCCGATGCAGTGCTTGGTCTCACTACCATGAGATCATGACCTGAGCTGAAATCAAGACTCAGATGCTCAACCCACTGAGCCACCCAGGGGCCCCTGTGTGTCTTCTTTGGATTAATGTCTATTCAAATCCTTTGCCCATTACTTAACTGGTTATTTGTCTTTTCACTACTGAATTGTAAGAGTTCTTTATATATTCTCACTAAAAGTCCTTTATCATATATATGATTTGCAAACATTTTCTCCTACTCTGTAGATTGTCTTTTCACTTATTTGTTTTAAGTAAACTCTACCCCCAATGTGGGGCTTGAACTCATGACCCCAAGATCAAGAGTTGCATGTTCTACTAACTGAGCCAGCCAGGTGCCCTTGCGTTTTCACTTTCTTGATGGTATCCTTCGAAGCACAAAAGTTTTAAATTTCATATAGTCTAATCTATTTTTTCTTTAGTTGTTTATGCTTTTGGTGTTATATCTAGAAAACCATTGCCTAACCTGAGGTCACAAAGATTTATTCCTGTGATTGTTTTCTTCTAAGAATTTTGTATTTTTAGGTCTTTGTCCCATTTAGAGCTGATTTTTATATATCACATGAGGTAGGGGTCCACTTTTATTTATTTGTATGTGGATATACAATTGTCCCAGAATTGTTTATTGAAAAGACTTTTGTCCCTATTGAATTTTTGGCACCATGTTGAAAATCAATTGACCATAAATGTGAGGTTTTATTCTGGACTCTGAATTCTATTCCACTAACCTGTCTGTTTACCCTTATGCCATTACCACACTGTCTTGATTCCTGTAGCTTTGGAGTAAGCTTTGAAATCAAGAAGTGTGGGTCCTTTGAATATTGTGGCTTTTAATTTTTTTTAATGTTTATTTATTTTTGTAAGAGAGAGAGCAAGCAGGGGAGGGGCAGAGAGAGAGAGTGAGAGAGAGAATCCAAAGTGGGCTTCACGCCCAACACAGGGCTCTAACTCACAGACCATGAGATCATAACCTGAGCTGAAGTTGAATGCTTAATCTACTGAGCCACCAAGGCACCCCTGTTGTGACCTTTAAAGGTAATTTGTCTGTTTTATTCTGACCACTTTTACTATTTTCTCCTTGTCTTTGGTTTTCTGCAGTTTCACTAATGTGTAAGGCAGTGAATTTTGTATTTATCCTGCTTAGGATTTGTTGGATTCTTAAATATATGATTTAATGTGTTTCATCAAGTCTGGAAATTTTTGAGCCATTGTTTCATCAATTATTGCCTATGTCCATTCTTTCCTTTCCTTTTGGACTCTGCTTAGACCTTTTCATTGTGATATCATGTCTCTTACCCGCCCCTCTGCATTTTCTTTCTTTTTTTCCCATTATGCATCATTCTTGGTATTTCCTTCTGACCTGTATTCCAGTTCATTAATTTTTCCTTTACTATTTCTAATCTGCTAGTAAAATTCTTTCAGTTCTTAATTTTGGTTATTGTAGTTTTAAGTTCCAGAATTTACATTGTTCCCCCTGTTTAACATTTGTAATATCATTTTTTAAAGTTTCTATTTCCCAGCCAAATTTTCCATTCTTGGATTTTATTGTTTTGTAATCTGTGCTGATCATTTCAATATCTGGAGATCCTATGAGTCTACTACTATGACCTGTTGTACCTACTGTTCTTATTCATGCTGTCTGATGTCCTTGGGTTATCTTTGTGTACTGGACATTGTTTTTGAAAGTTATTTATAGAAATACCTTGAGGCTCAAGATAATAGTGTCTTTCTCTAAAAAGAACTTATTATTTACCAGCTCTTGAGGGCACTAGCAATCCAGAACCACCTGACTTTGAAATTTTCACCCTAGCCCCTCCATGCAGCCACAATTGCAGTTCAGCCTTTTCCAGAGCAAAGCCCCAGGGCATAAGCAACCTTCAGAAGAAACTTCACTTCTCCACTTCCCCTCTTCAGTATCTCAGCATCACAATTCAGCAATTCCTCAAATCTTGTTACTTCTCTGATGCTTTTTTTTTTAAGTTTATTTATTTTGAGAGAGAGAGAGAGAGAGTGTGTGTGTGTGTGTGTGTGTGCACGCGCGCAAGCAGGGGAGAGGCAGAGAGAAGGAGAGAGAATCCCAAGCAGTCTCTGCATTGTTAGCCCGGAGCCCAACGCAGGTCTGAACTCACGAACCATGAGATCATGACCTGAGCTGAAACCAAGAGTCGACACTTAACCGACCGAGCCACCTAGACACCCCACTGATGCTTTTAAGATGACTTTTTAAAAGTTTAAGTTTTATTGGTATGAAGGTTAATTTTATTTGAATTATCTAGGTGTCCATATCCAGAATTGGTAAACCCTTTAATCCTCATTTGAGGAGTCCGATAAGCAGCAATATCTTCAGAGAAGGTAGGATCCTCACTGTGCTACGGGATCGATCCTGGTTGGACTAAGTGAGTCATGGTAACCCCCTTTTTCTATGCCTGAGGTGGGCATATGACCCACTTTTGGGGGGAAAAAAGAGAAAAACTCCTGGGAATTTGTGGGTGAATTCTTGTGCCCTTCTGAAAGAGAGCTGCTGGGGGACCAGAACCCTTTCTCTTCTTTGTGCTTCGGAATGATGTTGTGTAAGTCACGCTTGAATCTATGGCAACCCTTTTATGACTGAAGGAAAAGCTAAGAAATTTGTAGGGATATCAGTGATATTGATATTGATATTGTTGAGCTATCTAAAAGCCCTGAAACTCTTTGCTTCTAGACCTTCTTCTTTTTCTTCTTCTTCTTCTTCTTTTTTTTTTTTTTTTTTTTTGATAAAGGGCTCTGATTTCTTTTCTTTCTTTTTTTTTTAATGTTTATTTTTGAGAGAGGGAGAGAGTGAGCATGGAGGGCAGAGAGAGAGGTGGGAAGACACAGAATCTAAACCAGGCTCAAGGCTCTGAGCTGTCAGCACAGAGCCCGATGTGGGGCTTGAGCCCACGGACCATGAGATCATGACCTGAGTCAAAGTTGGACACTTAATTGACTTGAGCCACCCAGGTGCCCCTTTGCTAGACTTCTTAAGGAAATAATAAACATCCTTATGGTTTCACTGTCAGTCAGATTTTCTGTTGTGTGCAGCCCAAAGCATTCCAAACTGACATATCATCCTTCAGGACTCAGCTTGAAAGGCCACCACTTCAGGGAGGCCTTCCTGAAATCCCCACATCAACACATTTAGTGTCCCTCATCATATTTGTAATTATTTGTGGAATGATAGTCTTTTTCTCTAGGCTGTAAAGTTCGTGGGAACAGAGACCACAGTCGGGTCCTAGAGCCCAGCCCAATGCCAGGCATGGTAGCCTCTAAATAAGTAATTATCCAAAAAATAAAGGGTCAAGAGCCCAAGTACATGGAGAAACTGGATAAAAATCCTGGAGGCTATGAATTAAAATTTGTGCAATTATGTTTCTAACACATGAAAACTTTTAAAGCTCAAAGAATCATTACAGAAGGGTTGGAGTGGCCATCGTGAGAAAGGGTGTGAGTGTTTATCTGGTACAAGTAAGAGCTGCCAAGTAGTGTTAAAGACCCAGCTGGGATTAGACCCCATAAATGTGCATTGGCATAAATCGGCAGAATTATGAGATTTCTTCCAGCAGTGTTCAGCTGGCTAGATGTGTGAGAGAAGTGGGTAATTAAATTGATCCAAAGATGGGGATTCTCAGGATGGACTGCTTTTTGTTCTGTTCACTAGTGAAGTAAATAAAAGTAGCTATGGAATTTTATGTATTTACTTTTATATTTTTAAAGTTTATTTATTTTGAGAGAGAGAGAGAGAGAGAGAGTGAGCACAAGTGGGGGAGGGGCAGAGAGGAGCAACAGAATCGCAAGCAGGCTCCGCGCCCACTGGCGCCCTTGGAATTTCATTTTTTAATTTTTATGTTTGTTTATTTTATTTTGAGAGGGAGAGAGAGTGTGTGCACGCATGTGTGTGAGTAGGGGAGGGGCAGAAGAAAAAGGAGAAAGAGAGACAATCCCAATGCCAGTCTCAGTCTCACCAAGGTGAGATCGTGACCTGAGCCCAAATGAAGAGTGCTTAACCGACTGAGCCACCCAGGCGCCCCCGACTTTTCACTCTCTCAATAAAGTAAATCTCTTAAAATTCAAAGCCATGCCCTTTTGTTCCAGACTGGAGAATATCCCCCGGCTGAAACACTCACCCCAGAAGTCTTTCCCATCACCCACTTGCCCTGGAAAGGCTTGAGGAGGGGGGGGATCTGTGAATTTCTTAAGGGGTGTGAGTGTGTGTGCATGCACACATTTTCCTGGGGCGAGTGTTAAAGGGGTCTGTGATCGAGAAAGGCAAGAACCACTGATGTGGAGTTGGCTCCTAGGCACGGACCACTGTGTGGATCAGGGCTTGAGTGGTGAGTAGTCCCAGCCCTTGCTTATTGAAGAGAGGCCGTGTGGTACAGTGGTGGGCATGCAGACTCCAAAGTCAGAGGCATGGGCTATGCCACGCAACTCCTTGGTTTTCTCCTCCATAAAGTGGAAACGATAATCACAGTTCCTTACCTCAGAGGGTTGGAACAAAGATTAAATGAGTTAGTACAGGGGCACCTGGATGCCTCAGTCAGTTAAGCTTCCAACTCTGGATTTCAGCTCAGGGTATTATCCCATGGTTCATGAGTTCGATCCCCACATCGGGTTCTGCACTGGCAGGTGCAGAGCCTACTTGGGATTCTCTCTTTCTCTGTCCCTCCCCCTCTTTCAAAATAAATAAACTTAAAACAATTTTTTTAAAGGGGCACCTCGGTGGCTCAGTCAGTTAAGCACCTGGCTTTGGCTCAGGTCATGATCTCACAGTATGTGAGTTCAAGCCCCATGTCAGGCTCTGTGCTGACAGTGCAGAGCCTGAAACCTGATTCAGATTCTGTGTTTCCCTCTCTCTCTGCCCTTCCCTGCTCACACTCTGTCTCTCTCTCTCTCAAAAATAAATAAACGTTAAAAAAAACTTAAATTTTTTTTAAATAAATGAGTTAAATGCAAATGCTTAGCACCATGCCTGGTATTTAGTGAAAGCTAACTTTTATTATAGCTGATTGATGATGATGCATTGGGACACACATCCGAGGACAAAGACCTTGAATCAGGAGGGAGCGTTTGAGGGTACACAGCTGCTGCTGATTTGTGCAAAGCACGCAATCTAAGCATTCTCTCCCCTCTGACACTGTGTAACTCAGGGCAAACTCCTTAGCTGCTCTGTGCCTCAGGTATCTCACCTGTAATATGGAGATAATAATAGTAACTGCCTCATGGGACTGTTGCCGGGGTTCTCTGCAGGCTTAGAGCGGTGACTCCAATTCAGTAAGTGCTTGGTTGTTTGTCTGATTTTTTAGGTAGGCTCCATGCCCAACGTGGGGCTTGAACTCATGACCCTGAGATTAAGAGTCACATGTGCTACGACTGGGCTAGCCAGGCGCCCTACTGCTGGCATTATTATTATCACTGTCTAGGTACATTCAGCCCCTTATTCTGATAAGAGAGGCCCTTTCCAGGTGTTTCCCACAGCCTTCCCTCATGCTGAAACCTTCACAGCTCACAGCACCTTCATGCACACCATGTCTGCCTCACAGAGGCTGTACACAGTGAAGAATTAAGACTCAAAGGAAGTGACTAACCTAAGGTCTCTCCACCTGCCCCCTGCCTCATCGTATTCCCTTCCAAGAGTGTCCCCCCTGTCTCTCCCCAGTTTCCATCTGTAGCAATCCCACTCCTGAAACCCCACACCTTTCATAAAGCCTTCTCAACTCAGAATCCCTGCGTTGAACCCAACACACGACTCGTGGGTGTGTGTGCCTCGCCTCACCGCCAGGCCTTCTTGCCCCTCTCACTGCACCTCTCTCCATTCTTTGCACCGCGAAGGCTCTCGCCAGAGAGCTGCAGGATGGAGGAGATCAAAGACTTGACGGTTCTACTGGCCCGGGATGTTCCCATGTTCAAGGGAAGGAGGGAGGAGTCCCCAAAACACTGATCTGCACTGAACACACAGACAATGGCCAGACCATATGGAAAAACAGACCTCGGACATCCACAGCCTGCAGAAACCCGCCCAGGAAATCACCTCCTCAAATACAGTAAACCACCCAGGTAATCCATAGGTCCCGTTTGTAACAAGTCAGACTATGTCTAGGAACAATTCAGAAAGCTAACCACTAACTTCTGGAATAGTTGGCTCAAAATGGCCAGAACTGACAACTTCCCTAACTTTTGTCCACTGTGCAACTTAGGACCAGCCAGAGAGTCAAATATGCACCCCCAACCAGTCATACAGGATGCCTGGCTTCTAGTCACCTGCCTTCCAGCTTCCCCACGCCAACAGCCTCCAGAGAAGGCACCAGGTACCTGAATCTTTCCCATTTCTCTGCTATAAATAAAGCTTTACCACCCCTCCACCTACCCTGGAGTCTCTTTTAAAATTCAAGTGACCATGGCTGACTGACTTCCCTTGCTGTAGCAAGCTCTTGAATCAATAGCCTTTGCTTTTCTCACTTGTTCGGGCTTCGTTTATTGGCCCAGGAATGGCAGCTCAGGGAACGAGGCGAGGACCGGCCTCATCAGTACCCTTGGTCCCACTGGGGTGGAGCTCAGAGCCCTCAGACGACAGAGTTGCTGGCTGGTCGGCTGGAAACACTGATCAGACCTTTGGACTCAGCTGAGCCAGGGCTGGAGATGCCAAATTGACTCAGATTAAATCCCCCGGGCATAAAATCACAAAAGAGTTTTTGTTAGATGCTGATTGGGAAGGAGGGGCCCCAGAGATCTGGGAAAAGGGTAGGACATCTGGGAATAGAGAAATGAGGGAGAGGCAGGAACTTTGCCTAGAGCGGGAGCCAGGGATGGCCTGGAGCTACTTTGATGGGATGGAGAGTTGAGTCACGATTCATATCTGATCTCCAAGATTCTTTAGTCAATGCAGAGACATTTACTGAGTGCCCCCTTCTGGGCACTAGAGGTGGGACACACAAGGCCTCTGACTTCCCGGAGCTCGTGTCCTGGTGGCAGGGGCGGTAGATGGCTACAGAAGTCAGACAGCTTCAGAAGAGTAAGCGCACTGAGGAAAATGAAATGGGATGGTGCCCTCGAGAAGGGGTGCCGAGAGCGGGGAACACATGAGAGTGGCTGGGGAGGGACACCAGAAGGAACCAGCACTGCAGCCAACAGGGGAAATGGTTTTCCTAGCAGAGGGAGCAGCTTAAGCAAAGACCCTGAGGTGAGACCTGGGTGTGACAGAAAGGTCGGTGTGGCCAGAGCTGTGTGGGCAGAGGGCGATCGTGGCTGGAGGGGACCAGAAGGGACGTTCAGGGACACCACGAGTAGAGGGCCTCCCAAGCCATTCTAAGAGTTTAGATTTTATTTGGGCCTCAGTATAACGGAGTTTTTGAAAGAAGGCACTGAACGGCTTGCTTGCTTGCTTAAGCTGCTCCATCAAGGCCTTAGAAGCTCTCCTTTGTTGAAATCTTGCCAAATCCTGGCAGGCAGGGGAAGTGTGTATGTGGGGTAACAGTGTTAAGGAGAGAAAATGTGGATCAGACCCAGACACATCACAACCAGAATTCCTTGCTGAGTAGGATCAAAAGGGCCACAAGAGTGTGTTATAATCCCCTGAAATTGCACACTAATTTGTGTGTGTGTGTGTATATATACCCTATTTCAGTGAGTTTTTTCAGACTCTCAGAGGAATCTCTGCCACCAGAAAAAGCCAGAAAGGGAGAATATTAACTTCTATGCTAGCATACCCATGCACCATCCCAGTAAGGACACAGATATTGCCCCGAGGAGGGGAAGGAGGGGCGGGGCAGGACAGGGAACTTTCCACTGTGTACCATGTGCTTTACCTATTTTTAAAAGTCCACTTCAGTGTAAAGGACTGAAGCTGGAGAGGAATGGATGGGTGGGGAAGAAGGTGCCGAAGGCTTGGTGTGGCCAGGGAGGGGCAGCAACACATATCTGCTGGTCCTAACTTGACGGCCCCACCCCTAGCCTGTGCTCACATGCCTTGCACTGGAGAACCCCGCCCAGAGAGGCCGCACTGGCCCTGAGCCTGCCCAGGGCTCAGCTGCCCAGGGGGCACCAGCCTCACTGCCCCGGGGAGAGGGACAGGAACAGATGCCCTCTGCTCAGGTCACCAAACTCTGCTCAGGTCACTGTCCTCTGCCCATGTCCTGGGCCCCTCTCGTCCCCAAACCTTCATAGAGAGAAGCCCCAGCCTCCTGAACACCCTGCTGACCCCACCAGGAGCTCCTGGCTCTGATCTGAACCACCTCTTTTCCCAGCCTCTTGGTTGGTCATTTTGCTTTGAGTTAAGTCCCCCTTGCTCTGCTTTCATGTGGTGCCGTGCCCAGCCCCAGCCTGGCAGATGGGAGCTGAGATGGGGGTGTTTTCTCTAATTCTCTCCAACATCTCGGCTTGGATTTGCTTCGCCTCCCCAAAAATAGGTCTGGCCCAGCCTTCAGGACCCACCTGTTCTCAGCGATCAGCCAGTGGGCAGGGACCAGCCTCCCTGGGGTGTTCAGTTCTTTGGTGATTCAGGGCCACAGGTCAGAGAGCAGAGTCAGCCGCTGATGACATTTCCCTGCCAGGATGCAGAGCAGGTGAGGGCCTCCTGGTCCACCCTTGGAGAAGGGACCAAGGAGGTTCTATGCAAGTCAGTTAAACCACAGAGCAGACCTTGCAACACCTTCCTCCTGAGGCCTCGGGACCAGACAGGGGTATGCAGGCAGACACCTACACTTGCATAGCCAAACAATTCTACGGCCCATTCTTCTAACTCTAGAATAAGTGCATAATAACACCAACCGATATTTGTGGGGACTTACTGTGGCCAGGCGCTATTCAGTTAAAGACTTTATGTGTATCACCGCATTACGGGGTGCCTGGGGGCTCAGTCAGTTAAACATCTGACTTCGGCTCAGGTCATGATCTCTCAGTTCACGAGTTCAAGCCCTGCATCAGGCTCTGTGCTGACAGCCCAGAGCCTGGAGCCTGCTTTGGATTCTGTGCCTCCCTCTCTATCTCTGTTCCTCCCTTGCTAGTATTCTGTCTCTCTCTCTCTCAAAAATAAATAAAAACATTAAAAAAAAAAAAAAAACCCTAGGCAGTGGCATAGGGATGTCCCCTTTGCACACAGGGAGCTGGGATGTGAACCCGGGCAGGCTGGGAATACTGTGCCTGTAGCTCTCATGAATGAAAACGAAGGTATCTGCAGAAGGGCCCCACAACCTTGCACAAATGGGATCCGATCTGTGGCCCAGTCACCAGAGGACAAAAGCATGGGTCCTGACTGAGTCCACACACTGAGTGTGCAATGCGGCTCATTCCAGCCTGGAGTAAGAGTCCCCGGATCCCCCACCACTCTGCGCTCTAGGAACCTGTGGCCCAGGGCAGCTCAAGACCTCCTGGACCCTTTCTTTTGTAACATAAGGAGACAGCCTACACTGCTTCACCCCTCCCAGTGCCAAAAGGCCACTTGTCACTTAGGGTGACTGTACTTAAGCCCCCACTCACCCCCCCCCCCCCCCGCAGGGAATCCAGGCTGGGCCCACTGCGCCTTCTCCCTGCCCCTGCCCTAAGTGCTGGGCCAGAAGGTAGGAGACCCCAGTCCCGGCTCCCGCTTAGTGGAATGTTTGGCACCTCCTGCCTCGTTTTTCTCATCTGATGCATGGCTGGAATGTCCTCCAGTGCACCCCCACTTTACAAGGTTTGGGGGAAGATCAGATGAGAAGATGAATCTGAAGACCCTATAGGGACTGGGAGGCCCTGGGCCTGGTGAAGAGTTTGGGCCCGTGGTGTGTCTCTGAACCCCCACGTGCTGGTGTCTCCCCGCCTCTGGAGCAGGACGGGATCTGCAGGGAGAGGACGGTGGCTGGTACTGGGCCTAACTGCCCCTCCATCACCTGACTGTCCAGCTGCCCCCTATGGCAGCGGACCCTGCCCAGGGGTGAAGGAACAGGGACGGGAGGAGAGCGGCCAGCCACAGCCGGAGCAGGAAAGCTGGGGAGCCAGGCTGGAGTCCCATATGGAACAGGAGGCTGCTGAGTAGGGACCACCACACTTCCCAGCCCCGGGAAGGGCAGGGGTCACCGGAGAGCCCAGGAAATCCCATCGGGAATAGTGGCGCACCTGTGTGTTTGCCAGAGGTGACCTGGGCCCGTGGCCACAGGCGCTGGGTCACCTCCTGCTGCAGCAAAGCCTCAGTCTGGTTCTGACTTTTGGTCCTCAGTGTGTTCTGTCTCCCCTATTGTTCTGGGGCACCTGCTGGACTTGTGCACCCCTTCTTTCCCCCGAGAGTTTTTCGGCTACTCTTGGGGCTTGCTCACCCTGTATGGCAAATATTTCCTTCCCGGTTTATATCTCCGGCTCTTCTGGGCTTATAATGGCTCAGTGGACATTTCTGCCTAGAAATGTCTGGATTTTGCTGAAGTTTCCCCTCAGCATACACCACACACAAGAGGTGACTGAGATTTTTATCACGCAGTCCTCAACGCCAGGTCCTGCAGGGGAAACCAAGAAGTATGAGGCAAAGCCCCTGCCCTGGGCAATTCATAATCTAGTTTTTTGGGGTTTTTAAAATAATCTAGTTATTCAAAAGTGAGGGGTGCCTGGGTGGCTCAGTTGGTTAAGCATCCAACTTCGCCTCAGGTCATGATCTCAGGGTTCGTGAGTTCGAGCCCCGCGTCGGGCTCTGTGCTGACAGCTCAGAGCCTGGAGCCTGCTTCGGATTCTGTGTCTCCCTCTCTCTCTGCCCCTCCCCCACTCAGGCTCTGTTTCTGTCTCTAAAAAATGAATAAACCTTAAAAAAATTTTTTTAATAAAGGACTAGGCAAAATGCCTCTAAAGTTCCACGCTGTTCTAGGGCGAGGAGAGAAAGGCTTAAAGAGGACTCTAGGATTTTAAACAACAGGTGAGAAGTCAGGAGAGGAAGCAGGTTCGGGGAGAAGACTTCATTCAGTTTTAAGTAAACCGAGTGGACCTCATCACGACCCTTCCTTCCCCCAGGTTCCAGGTGCCACTGCCACAGACTGACCTGGTGTGTCCCCGCCGGCTCCTCCGCCACGTCCCTCCTCTGGGCGTGTGACCCTGGCTGTGGCAAGGTCAGAGCAAGAAAGACGGACTGACCTTTGCTCCAGGATATTTGTCAGCTTCTCTCAGTGAATAAACAGCTTTGCCGTCACCAACACAGTCTTTCTGGAAACTCAGCTGGCGCTGCTGAGTGCCCAAAGATGAGGGTGGGATCCCCGAAATTGACAATTGAGTTTCCATCGCCCCAGGGTCAGGAAAGCTTGAAACAAATTATTGAGAAAGAAATTGAAATGTGATTCCTTCAGACCTGTGTTCCAGCACCCAGATTAGGACCCGGTTCACAGGCAAACCTCCCCATGAGTGGTTTAGATGAGGGGCCTCATGCCCGGGCGTGCACCCATCACCCATGGAGCTCAGGAACGAGATCACCCAGACTGGGGACCCGGCACCTGTAATTTAATAATCCCCACGGGTGATCGGCAGGCACACCTGAGTGACAGGCCCCCTTGGCCTGGAGAGGACTGCCATGGCCAGAGGGTTGGGCCAGGGAGAGACATGGACAGAGATGGTCCTGGGACACCAGGAGTTCCCTCAGAGAGACTGAGCTGGGGCTTGGCAGGTGGATGTTCCCAGCACAGAGGGGAGGGAGGGCGGAGGGCCTTCTAGCACAGGCCCTGGCTGAGGGGCTCAGCCTGTTTGGGGTGGGGGTGAAGTTGGAGAGGCCGGCTGTGGCCACAGGGCAAGGCTCTGAATGCCAAGCTCAGAGCCAGGTAGATACTGACGCTGCCAAGAGCAGGGAAGGCTGTGAGCAGAGAAGGGAGACCCTCTCCAGTACCGGTGGGCCCTTGTTTGTGCATTCAGGGCTTTTGAGGCCCCTGAATGAGCCAAGACCTGTGGTCAGAGGGCAAGCCCACACTTCCTCCTGCCTCAGCTCGCCTTTCCTTCACATCATGCCCCAACTCTTCTATTTCTGACTTCAAGTCCTTGGCATGTACAAAATTCTTGCCTCTCCTTTGGCAGCCCTGCCTGCCTCTCGGGCCACGGTATTGAATTTGTACCCTTATTCTTACCCTTTTATGTCTGCCTTTCTTAGGCCTTCAGCACAGTCTGTCCAGATTAATTTGACACCAAACTGGCTTTCTCCAGAAAGGCAGGGAAAGTTCTAGGCACAAGAGTGAGATTCATGTGGGGAGAATTACCGTGGCCCCTTCTTTAAGGCAGTTAGAGTCCTGTGTGTCCAGTAACAACCCATGAAGAAAGAAGCTATATTCTTGACGCGCAGGTATTAGAAATGACTTGCTCACATTCTGGCCCAGAGACTCTGGCTCTGCTCTGTAACAGTGAAAGTGACACCTTCCTCAAACCGTGACTAGGACCCACATTACTTCCAGAACCTGCTCTCTCTGTATACCTCTGCTCTGGTGGGAAAATTTTTTTTTTTTTTTTAATTTTTAAAACGTTTTTATTTATTTTTGAGAGACAGAGAGAGAGCACAAGTGGGAGAAGAGCAGAGAGAGAGGGAGACACAGAATCCAAAGCAGGCTCCAGGCTCTGAGCTATCAGCACAGAGCCCGACATGGGGCTTGAACCCACAAGGCATAAGATCATGACCAGAGCCAAAGTCGGACACTTAACTGACTGAGCCACCCAGGCGCCCCATATGATGGGAAAATTCTTAATTTACTTGTACAATTAGGTGAGGGGTTGGAAATTGGGCCCATTTATCACACGGACCTTTATTCTCTCGTAGAAGCCTCTTTGGGCTGAGAAGATATGTGTCTGTCACCCTCCTTACTTGGGAAAATGCACTGTGTCCTGCTCTGAATTCACATCTGTAGTTGATCTTGGAACTGGTCACAGTACTATGTGTGGCCAGTACATGAAGTGCACTCCCAGACCCAAGACCGAAACAATAGGTTGCTGTGTTTTCTCAGAGTGCTTGGAGTCCTCGAGCCTCATCCCTGCTACCACTAGCCAGTGCTTGCCCTTCTTTCTGTGACCTGGCCCATCTTCCCAAGGCACCTTTCCCATCAGCTCCTGCTGAACCCAAGCCAGTCCACAGCACCACACACTATGGTGCTCGCCCAGAGCCCCAGGGCGACAAGGAGTCCGCCAAGCTGGGAAGACCTCACAGAACTCAGTCCTGGTGGCACACGTCTGGTGCCAGATTTCTTAGTAAGAAAATCAGCTTCTGCCCAGACAGCAACATAACTTTTTCCCCCAATCCCTGGCACAGAGGCCGGGCCACGATCGCCAACCTGCCGTGAGAACACAGGAATATGTCCACTCTGTCACCGGCAAGTCCTGGCAGAGTCTTGCTGTGTTCTGAGACAGCACCCTCAATGGAGAACTCCGGGCATCATGTCGAGGCAGCTTGAAGTCTTCACTGGAGCCAGAGTCTTGATCTATGTGGCCCATCAACTAAAAAAAAAAGTTTGAACAGCATCATTAACCTAACACGACTTACTTTTCCATAGGACTCTAAGCTTTCACATGCATGCTGTCATTTTTATTTTGGTTTTCACAGTGGCCTGTGAAGTAGGTAAGCTGGATACTGTCGTTAGTCAACGTTCAGAGGTGACAGAGCAGCAGCTTAGCGTGTCTAAGGCCACACGTCCCCAAATGGCAGAACCGGGACTGGAGTCTGGATCAGCGCCGTCCCCTGACGGTTAACCTCTTCAGGACCCAGTGCCAAGTCTCCCCAGCTTGCAGCAGCAGCGACCACACGGACCACCATGGGCTCCCAGGCCCCGCTAGCTGCAAGGGCACGCAGACACTGATGAATGTTCTAGAAGATCCTAAAGACACGGCTGAGCGGAAGCTTGCATCAGAGGGACAGGCCCTGGCCAATTGTTCCCCATCCCTGGTGACAGGTACCATCTTATTAAATCTGTAAATCGGTTGTGCTGAGACTATAACAGAGGATATCGTCTGAGGAACCTTCCAATTTAGCAGACAATGAGTATCCGCAAACATTTTGGGGGCCTGATCCAGAAGCTCTAGCTTATGGCCATGTCTTCCAAACACATATGGAAGAAGATACGCACATGGGTCCAAACCACTTAACACAGTTGTCAAAGGACTGACAATATTGTAAACTTAATGGCTGCCAAGGTTATGTCCAATCAATTCATTCAGTTCCATAAAGATTTATTGAGCACTTCCTGTTTGCGGAATGCTGATGACCAGACAGATACATGACTCAGGGAGGTACTGAGGCAGTCTCAAGATCTGCCTGAGAGGTACTCTTAGATTGAAATATAGAAATCAAATCAAGAAAAATTCAGACTTTGGGAGTTTCTGACCAAATGTAATGACTCTAGAGCAGTGACTAGGAAACTACAGCATCCCATCCGTGTCTTGGTCCTCGTTTACCAAACGGGTCACATTCTGTTTCTGCATCATTTCATCACCCCAGAGCCAGGTGAGCCATGATAGGACAAGACAACCACCAGAAAGTGCTGGAATGTGTCCAGAGCTGAGGCAGTGCTCACCATTTCTCCTTCATGGACTCATCCCACAAGCATTTATTAAATGCCTACTATGTGCAAGGCGAGGTGGTGAATACAAAGGTAGATGTGGCCGAGTGATCCCCACCCTCCAGGTTCCTTGTAGGAAACAGATCACAATAGGCTGTTGTCATAACTTGTGGGAAGTGAGCTCACTGGGCCAATGCAAAGGCTAATGGTCAGAAGAATGGCATCAGTGAAAGAAAACAGTGTGAGCCAATGTGACAGGACATTGGGAATCAACAGCTGGAGATCAGCCTGGTGTGTAGCGACTGGGAAAAGAGTGGTTCTTCTGGAACAAAGGAGTTGAGCAAACCATGATTTGGAGAGGCAGAAAGGCAAACACCAGGCTTTCTGAAAATGGTTGCTATTGCCACAAACCAAAAGGCACAGTTTCATATTAGTTCCTGGGCCCCACCTGTACACACTGGTATGAGCATCAGCATTATCTAGGATAGGGACAGTGTCTCACAGGAAACAGTAGTTAAAAATGTTACTTAATTCAACACAAAACTCCCTTAACATCCTACCAGAAAAAAAAAATGACAATACAAACTCAGCTAAATGTCTCAAAAAGTTCACTTGCACACAATATATACAGATAATATCTTCTACCTGTGAGATCTGGGGCCAAGTACTGCATTTCTCTTTGTGTCTTTGTTTCCAAATCTGTTAAGCTGAGGACTGTGCACAGAGTAAGCACTTGTATAGCTGTAAGTAATCACTGCTGAGTCCAGAGTAATGTTAGCTATATTATTATTAGGCCACTGTATTAAGTTCAAAGTCAGACAAATTCTCAGCTCATCCTCCTCTTCATCTTCTACCTGTCCTGTCTTCAGAGATACTTTTGGGTGAACATCAACTGATTATATAGCCTTTGAAAAATGCTTCCTTTTATCCTCAAGGCAGTGTCTGCAAATTTAAGCTGGTACTTCACAAATTGCCGAGGCATAGGAAATTCTTTCCTTTATACAACATTTTCAGACCACCAAGTCACAGGAGGTGACAATGATAAATCTTATGAGTTCTTTCATCCACAGCCACTTCTTAATGGAAGGGACTATTTCTGACCTTCAGTTCATGGCAGTTACAAATGTCAAAGGCAGACCTTTTCCCTCCTCCCAGGCTCCTTCCCCCTCTGCTGTGCTCAGTGGCACCCTCCTGTTTGGCAGCTTGCCTCCTCCTAAATAAATGAATGCTGATGGGATGTCACTCAGGGCCACTGAAAGGTCCCCTGACCTAAAATATCTTCCTTTGGCCCTGTGGGCTGGGCGTTTCATCACCTGCATTGTACTCTGAGGTCTGGGCAAAGGGGCTTCCCCTCCAAACCCAGGGCTATAAATATGCCTCTGGGTTAGGGCTGTCTGTTACCAACAGTCCCTAGATAAACCAGCCCTCCTGGGACAGCAGCATTAACCCATTAGCTTCGAAAGCTCTTTAGGGACACAAGACCAACACTGAGGATGGTTTTGTTTGGTTTAACGTTTATTTATTTATTTGTGTGTGTGTGTGTGTGTGTGAGAGAGAGAGAGAGCGCGAGCGCACAAGCGCCAGTGGGGGAATGGCAGAGAGAGAGAGAGGGAGGCCCAGAATCCAAAGTGGCTCTGAGCTGTCGGTGCAAAGCCCCACGCTGGGCTGGATGCTGTACCCACAAACTGTGAGATCATAAGTCAAGCCGAAGTCAGACATTTAACCGACTGAGCCACCCAGGCGCCCCAATGCCAGGGATGTTTTAAGGAGAGGCACAAACTTGAGGCTTGTAGACAAATCTGATCAATAGGTTTTGTGGAGTGTACTTACTGCCTTTTTTTTTTTTTTTTTAAGTTTATTTATTTATTTTGAGAGAGACAGCATGAGTGGGGTAGGGGCAGAAAGAAAGGGAGAGAGAGAATCCCAAGCAGGCTCCGCTCAGCACAGAGCCTGATGAGGGGCTCAAACTCACGAAACTGTGAGATCATGACCTGAGCCAAGACCAAGAGTCAGACCGACTGAGCCACCCAGGCACCTCTGGTATACTTACTGTCTTGAGATTGTTTTCTAGTCACTTGTCAATATTTTAAAACCAGATACAACTTCTCCTAAAAACACAAAAACAGAAGCTCTAGCAACATTGTCCTGAATCCCCACAAAATCACAGAGGCCTCTGGTCCCCAGCCAGCTTACCTACCTGCCCGTAGGCCTCTGGGCTTAGGTGGAAAAGTTGGGAGAGCAGGCCTGGGCATCTGGGACTCATTTGTCTGTTCTAGAACATTCCAATTCAAATATTTAACCCTATAAATACAAAAAGAGCACAAAGTATGAAAAAATATAGATGATACAAAGTAGCTTAAATAGTCCTTGTCTGGAAAGAACTTAAGGATTTATTGGAAAAACAAAACATACATGTTGAACTCCAAATAAGGAAACAGTTCTTAACATTTAAAAAAAAATTTTTTTTTAATGTTTACTTATTTTTGAGAGAGAGACAGAGTGTGAGTGGGGCAGGAGCAGAGGGAGAGGCAGACACAGAATCAGAAGCAGGCTCCAGGCTCCGAGCTGTCAGCACATAGCCTGATGCGGGCCGAACTCAAGAACCGCGAGATCATGACCCGAGCTGAAGTCGGACACTCACCGCCAGGGCCACCCAGGCGCCCAATTCTTAACATTTTAAAAGCTTTTAGATTTTCACTTCCCTCATCTCTTCCAGATTAACATTGGCTTCTGTTGAGTTCAGTGCTTACTTCCCGGTGGTTGGCTGTGTCCAAGTAGCCTCAACTCCCTGAGGCCACAGACTGCCCTCTGTGTCGGCACCAAGAAAAAACAGGTGCTCAAGAAACATGAGGTGGGAGCGCCTGAGACCCCGTGATTTTGTGGTGACACAGGACAATGTTGCTAGAGCTTTTATTTCTATGTTTTTGTTTTTCAAGAGAAGTTATGAAACATCTGGTTTTAAAATATTGACAAGTCAATGGAAAAAAAAAAAAGCTTTAAAATAGTGGGTAGACCTAACAATACATGGCTGTGGTTCATGAGTAGATAGCAAATAAAACGTTTAAACTAATAGTGACCACTTAAGTACTCTATGTCAGACATTTTGTATATGTTATTTATTTACGCCAATAACATAGATAAAGCTTCTGGGTATAAATTCAAACACTATATAAGCATATAGAGCAAAACAGCGAAAGCCTATTTTTCCCCTCCTCAGGTGTGGCTCACTCCGCGTTTGGGGTGCATTCCTCCAGATACGGATGGACAGACATATCTCCGGGCCTATCATATATATCAGATCAGCCCCATTTGACCGGTGGGGAAACTGCGGCCAAGACCACAGAGCCGCACGTCCTGGAGCTGAGATTCAAACCCAGATCCCCTGACTCCTGAGTCAGCGCATTCCTTCTGCTACGCCCCCGTGTGTAAAATGTTGCGGATGAAGAAACCGAGGCTCACAGAGGGACCGGAGCTCTCCCAGCCACACAGGGCACGGCCCAATCTGGGACAGGCAGGAGGGCTGCCTGGAGGAGAGGGCAGGGACGGCCGACGGCTCACCGCGCCGCAGCGCGCAGCCCCCACCCGCACGGGTTTCGCCCACCGCGCTCGAAGGCAGCGCCCCCCGCCCCCGTGCAGGGACGGTCCGGCGGCCGGGGTCCCGAGCCCCCCGCCCCTCCCCTCCCCCCCCCCCCCGCCAAGCCCAGCGCGCGGCCCCCCGGGACGGGGCCCGGAGTGACGGCTGCCTCCGGGGCGGGCAGGGACGGCCCGGATTTCGCCTGAGCCGTCGGCGGGCGCCAGCACACAGGGGCGGTCAGCGCCCGCGCCCCGGGTGGGTGGCCTGGACGCGCGGGGGGCTGGGGGCCGCCGAGGGGCGCGGGCTGGGCGCGTGGCGGGCGGGGCGCCGGCGGGCGGGGGCAGGCGCGGGGGCGGAGCCGCGGCCAGAGGCAGCAGTGTCCCGAGCCGGGCTCAGGGGCCGCAGTGGCCGCCGCGGAGCGAGGCTACCTCCAGGGAGCGTCCGGGCGCAGAAGGGTTAACGGGCCGCTGGGGCCGCGCGGAGCAGGTACAGACCTCCCCCTCCCCCGCACCGGGAGCCCCGGCCCCGGCCGCCCTCTCTCCCCGGGTCCCGTTAGAGCCCCCGCCGCGCTCGCCAGCGCCCGCCCCCGCGCCCCGTGCCCCGCGGTCGCGCCCCAGCCGCGACCCCAGCCCCAGCTCTGTAGCCTCGGAAGATCTTCCAGTCCCTGGGGTCGAATTTCTGGGGAGGGCGTTCTGATCCTGTGGAACTCTGGCCCCATCACCCGGGCGGAAAATCAGCCAAAATTCCTACTAAGTCACGGAGCGAAGTTGGAAAACATACCCAGGACCTCCCCGCACGCGCTGGCGTCCCCTGCTCTCCTCCTCCAGGAGGGGTGTTCCTGGACGGTGTGTGCCCCTGCCACCCCCTCCAGTTCTGGAGATGGGGCTGGGGACCCTGGGAGGGATGCCGACGGGTGCCCCTGATCCAGCTCAGCCTGATGATTAGAAAGGAAGGACACCTGTTGGAATGGTCGTCCAGGACCCAGGAGAGGCTGGCACAGTGAGGACAGAGTTCTGACCCAGGCTAGGGAGTCTCCAGACAGCCCTGAAACATGCTGTTCCACCCCCTGCAGCAGTGACCCATTTCCCAGAAGTGGGTCCCTCTGGGGGTGAAGGGTGTGGCCCTTCCCAGGTCTCCCCTTCTTGATTCTCACTGGCCAGTGTGGAGGTGTGGCCAGGAGGAGCCCAGGTTTGTCCAGACCAGTCTCCAGCTTGGCACCAGGGTGACCACTGCTGACCTCTCCTTTCCTCACCCTGGGCAGAGAGACACACCAGATGAGGAACATGCAAAGGGGGAGAAGCACAAATGTGTGTCTGTTTCTGCAGCGGAGGGGGTGTCGGCCCCCTGCCCAGCTGTGCAGGGGGTGGGGTAGGACTTTTCCAGAGAGGGAGCCAGGCCTGGCCAGGGCTCCAGGAGTTCACGTCACCCCCACCCCCACCCCTCACTTCTCCAGGGAACTGCTGAAGCCAAACCCAGCTCAGGATGGGATTATGTGTACTGGGTAGACCCATAGAGACAGCAAGATACAGACCCTGGGGGGAGCAGAGAGAAGCAGAGGCTGAGAGGGAGTGGAAAGGGTGGGTGCCCAGCAGCAGAGAAGGGGCAGACAGTGATCACACCCCCATTTCTCTTCAGCATCAAGGCACAGAGTCAGGCAGAGAGCTGAAGGCTTGGGTGGACCATTGGCCCTTCTCTGGAGCCCCTACGCCCCCATCAGGGTGGAGCTGGTGACCTCAGTGGCCAGCCCAGCCCCGGGGGGGGGGGGGGGGGGGAGGGGGGAAGAGCAGCCATCAGCAACCCCTTCCCAACCCCAAGCAGCTGAGGTGACCCTGTGCACTCAGGCTCGTCCTCCGCAAACCTTCCCTTACATTTCCACGTCTTGGGGTCTCAGGGAGGGGAGTGGGGCTGAATGTTGCTACCCCCAAGCACATTCCTGCCCTCCCCTCTGCCATTTTCCTGCCCCTGAGCTGGCCCACCTCAGCATTAGCTCCTTGGATTCCTCTCCCGGGTGCCTTTCAGATCCAACAGAAACATTTTTTTTTTTTTTCCTGGAAAGCAGAACTAAGAGCGGGTTGAGGAGTGGGGGTGGGGAGGGCTCGTGGGAGGGAGCTAGGGGCTGGAGGGGTGGGGCAGCTGTGGCTTTGAGACCAGGGGAGGTTTCGGAGCTCCACCTCCCTGCTAATGGAAGCTAGACTTGAGGAAGGACTTCCCGGCTCCTCAGAGTGCGAGGTGTGTGACTGGGGAGCAACGGCCCCTCTGGCTGCATCCCTCCTGCCCGGGGGCCCCCCTGCCCATCATGGTCGCACCTGAAATGAGCCTTCCTTACAGGGAGGGGTCCCCTTACATCGCAAGGGGAAAATCACCTGCTTCTCTACAGATTAAACCATTGGCCCACTTAGTTTATCCCTGGGCTAGAAAGTGTTTGAGGCAGAGATGTGCCTGGGGCTCCAGAAGGAGCTTAGTTTTAAAGGGAAGAAAATGCTGGGAGGCAGGTAGGATATGGAAAGCCCAGAGCGGCCTCCTGTCACCTCCTCAGAGCCGGCATCTGGCATGTCCTCGCCCAGGCCTCCGTCCTCAACCGTCTGGGACCCCTGGGAGGGCGGGAGGTGGGACCAGAAGAAAATCATCTTAGGGGAGATGTGCGCGCCTATGTGGCCTGTGTGGCCTGAGCTGGCCTGGAAACAGCCCCTGGTTGGGATGGGGGAGGGGCTGAGGAGTTCCTGCAGGCTGAGGGGAGGGGACTGGGCCACAGTCGGGAGGCCGAGGTCAGACCCCCACCCTCCAGTCTCGGCAGGCGGGAAGGGGCAGCATTCCTTCCCGCTCTCACCCTTAGTGTCAGAAAAGGGTGGGACCCCCCCCCCCCGAACCTCCATCCTCATTCGATGTCCTGAGGAGCCACCCCTGCCAACCCCAGCTCTCTGGAGACTGGAGAGGTAACCACCGGGCTTCTGTCCCCGCAGAGCGCGCCCCCTGCACGCTCAGATGCCGGAGTAGCGTGTTTACTTCCGGTCCCCTCTCCCGGCCTGGGGCTTCAAGGGAGGAGCGATGGAGAAGTGGGCGGGCAGGTAAGCTGTGGGGCTGCCGGCTGGGGGGGCGGCTCTGCTCCTGAAAGTGACGGATAGGCCACTACTGGGCGGGGCGGGGGCAAGTGATGAGTGACTTCTGCTTTCTGAGAAGCTGGCATCAGGATGCGGGGAGCCTGCTGGGGGTGGGGGTGGGGTGTTGTGACACCTCCTCTGGCCGGTTTGCAGGTCCCAGTTGTGCCTGATGCTGCTTCTGTCCCTCCCTGAGCTCTGCCTGGATCAGGAGGTAAGCCAGGCACCAGAGGCTGGGACCCTGCCCCCTCCCTATCTTCCACCCCACTCCTACAGGCCTTGGAGTGATGGCCCCTTTCGCATTTGCCCTCCCAGCCTCCCTCCCACCCCCCAGCTCACTAACTCTTTGCCAAATAACATCAAGTCTCACCTGTGCTACCGAATGTGCCCTCAGGCCAGTAACAACAGCCCCAGCCCTCAGGCACTGGAGTGGATACTCTGCACAGTTACGCGAAACTCCTAATTTTGTCTGACCTTTTTGTCCACATAGGTGTTGTCTGGACACTCTATTCAGACACCCCCTGAGGAGGGCCAGGGCCCTGAGGGCATCTGGGGTCCTTGGGACCAGTGGGCCTCTTGCTCCCAGCCCTGTGGAGTTGGGGTGCAGCGCAGGAGTCGGACCTGTCAGCTCCCTACAGCTCAACACCAGGGCCTGCCCTTCCCACCCCGGCCGCCAAGACACCCAGAAGCCCTGCTCCCCCAGGGTCAGGGCCCCAGACCCCAGACTTCCCGAGAAACCCTCCCCCTGTACAGGCCACAGCCTCGGGGAAGAGGTGGCCCCTTTCGAGGTCCTGCTTCCCAGTTAGGGAGAGCAGAGGCCCAGGAGATTCCAGCAGCTCGTAGGTGAGGCTGGGATCCAGGGAAGGGTGGGACTTGGGTCAGGGGCGGGGCTTGGGACTGAGGGACCGGGGGTAAAGGATGCGTGGCAGCGGGAGGCTTATCTTTGGCGCTCAAAGTAGACGCCGGGAGGACGGGGGCGGGGGCGGGGGCGGGCCGGGGAAGAGGCCGGGTCGGAGGGAGCTGGCCCGAGCTGTGACCGCGTGTCTGCTACACCTTCTCAGATCCCGAGTTCGAGACCCCATCAAGCCGGGAATGTTTGGTTACGGGAAAGTGCCCTTTGCTTTGCCACTCCATCGGAACCGCAGGCACCCCCGGAGGCCGCGCAGATCCGAGCTCCCCCACACCTCAGTTCTTTCATCCCTGACTCCAAGAACAGAGCCATCTTCCACAAACCACACAGCTCAAGCTCAGCTCCCTCCTACAGAACCGTCTTCCCGCCCACTGTCCGCCCCAGAAGAGCCCCGAAGCCCCCATGCTGCTCAGACAGAGGGGCCTTCTAGAAGCAGGCCTGCCCCCGCACGGCCCCACCCCAGAGCCTCTGGCACAGACATCTTCTTGTCCATCCCCTCCCCAGGGGACAGTAGCTCTTTACACATGCCCCCTCAGCCAAGAATGCCAAATTCCCAGGGTCGGGCCAGTCTCCAGGTGCCAGACAGGCACCCTAATCCTTTCCTTTCTGCCCCTCGGGGCAGAGGTCACCAGAGCCAGGAGCACTGGAGTCCTGGGGGAAATCTTCAAGGGTCCCTCATGGAGCCTGCCCCTCACTACCCAGATGGCTGGTTGCCTCTGCTGAGTTCTAGTCCCCACTCCAGTTCCCTCTGGAGCCTCTTTGCTCCCAGTAGCCCTGTCCCAAGATGTTCTGGGGAGAGTGAGCAGCTGAGAGCCTGCAGCCAAGCGGTGAGTTCTTCCTCAGACCATCCCCTCCCCAGACTTGCAATTCTGCTCCCCTGACCCTGAGTCTGGGGCCTCGGCTTGTCAGATCGGGACCTGAGGGAGAAGGGCCTTGGCATCTGACCTCCTCAGGGTAGGGGCCTCGGAGCTCTTCCACAGACCCGACCTTCCCTCCCACACCCCCAAATCCAGCCCTGACCCACACCCCCATTTTCCCCCCCAGCTTTGACTCCTCTGTATCCCCCCCACCTCAGCCCTGCCCCCCTGAGCATCCAGACCCCCGGGCCCTGCAGTGTTCAGCCTTTGACTCCCAGGAGTTCATGGGCCAGCTGTACCAATGGGAGCCCTTTACAGAAGGTGAGGTTTGTAGCCCCCCCTGGGGAAGCTGAACTGGCTTAAGATTGGGGGATGGCAGGAAGAGGGAGATACCCAGCCCCTCTAGATCTCCTCTGGAGGCCCTTGTATTTCCCTTTTGTGAAATATTTTCTTTTATTTCCCAGGGCCAGGGCCAGGGTGAAGAGACAGCACAGGCACAGAAAGGGGAGTGGGTTTCCAGACAGGACGCAGCTGTCAGATGACGATGGGATCATCAGCAGAGGGATTGGGCTGGGAGGGGGAGTGTCCAGAGGCACCTTCTGGCTGGCCTCCTCTGGGAAGTCCATCCCAGGAGGTGGGGTCGACATGAGAGGGGCAAGGTCAGGGAGACAGCAGGGCGTGGTGCACCGTGGGCCCTGGCTGCTGTAGACCACCTGTTCCCAAGTTCCCATCCACTTGATTTTAGGCCTGTGTCGGCTTGATGCCAAGAAACCCCTTTGTGAGCTCGCGTGATCATAGGTTTCAAGTATCTCCTCTCTCACGATTCACAGCCTCTTCACTGGTCTCTGTGACCTAAACTGATCTGACTCAACTTTTGTGTGACCCTCAAAGGAACCTTTGAGAAAATACAATTGTCATATTCCCTTCATCCTAGTGACATAGTCAACCTCAGGATGCCCTATAGCTAATTGGGGACCTTTGCCAGCTGGCCTCTCGCCAGGGACCTCAGCTAACCAACCTTCTACTCTGTTTCTTAGTTCAGGGCTCCCAACGCTGTGAGTTGAACTGCCGTCCTCGTGGCTTCCGCTTCTATGTCCGTCATACCGAAAAGGTCCAGGATGGGACCCTGTGTCAGCCTGGAGCCCTAGACATCTGTGTGGCTGGACGCTGTCTGGTGAGGGAGGATGGTGTGTCTGTGTGTGTGCACACGCATGCACACACACACATAGGCATGCACACACAGTCTCCTTAGTCATCATCACAGAAACAAAACGCTAGGCTGAGATTGCACAGAGGAAAGTTCTTCCCTGCCCAGCTGGAAGTGAGAACAGAACCAGGAGGTGAACTGTAGGAAGGACCCCCTCAGGCATATACACACTTCGGTGGAGGCTGGCTGGGGCTGGTGGGCTGGCAGAGAAACACATTCTCACTTGCAGTAAAGATCAAGGTGCAGGGCAAGCTGGAGAGTCCGAAGAGGATGAGGCTGGGGTGCAGTGGTATCTCGTCTCAAGCGGCCCCTGCCTCACTCTCCCCCAGAGCCCCGGCTGTGATGGGATCCTTGGCTCTGGCAGGCGTCCAGATGGCTGTGGGGTCTGTGGGGGTGATGATTCCACCTGCCGCCTCATCTCAGGAAACCTCACTGACCGGGGGGGCCCTCTGGGCTATCAGAAGATCCTGTCGATTCCTGCTGGAGCCTCCCAGCTCCAGATCGCCCAGCTCCGGCCCAGCTCCAACTACCTTGGTGAGTTCTCTGGATTTCCTGAGTCTTGGGTCTCCATTCCATTCCTGGTCTCCTGGTTCAGCCCTCTACACCTGCTCTGAACACAGCAAATGGGCCAAGCAGAGAGAAGTCGGGGCCTCCTTGCCCTGTGGAGAGAGCGAGAGAACGGGGGCATCTGGGGCTCTGCATGGCTTAGGGAGTGCTAGGAGAAGGACATCACGACTGATCTGGTGTCCTGATCTCCAATCTCCAGCCCTTCGAGGCCCTGGGGGCCAGTCCATCATCAATGGAAACTGGGCTGTGGATCCCCCTGGGTCCTACACGGCCAGTGGGACTGTCTTCCTGTACAACCGTCCTTCTCGAGAGGAGGGCAAGGGGGAGAGTCTGTCAGCCAAAGGGCCCACTACCCAGCCTGTGGATGTCTACGTGAGCTTGGGGCCCAGGAAGCTGGACTGCTGGGGGGTGGTGGGAGGCTTTCCCTCTGAGGGCAAAGCTGTGGGTCTCAAGATGGAGGGAAGGCGAGTGGTATGCCCTTCTTGCTTCCCCAGACAATTCATTACCTTCTCTTTCTCTTCCCAGGTGATCTTTCAGGAGGAAAACCCAGGCATTTTTTATCAGTATGTTATCTCTTCACCTCCTCCAGATCTTGAGAGCACCACCCCAGAGCCCCACCTCCCCCACCTCCAGCAGGGTAAGACTCTGCTTCCCAGACCTGGGAGGCAGGGAGGGGCTGAAAGGGGAGTCTGGAGGCAGTGGGGTGCATTTGATTCGTCTACTCCACTGTCCTTGCATAGAGATTTTGAGGGTAGAGCCCCCACCCGCTTTGGCGCCCCGCCCTGCGCGGACCCCAGGCACTCTCCAGCGTCAGGTGCGGATCCCCCAGATGCGCGCTCCACCCCATCCCAGGACCCCCCTGGGGTCTCCGACTGGATACTGGAAACGAGTGGGACACTCGGAGTGCTCAGCATCCTGTGGGAAAGGTGAGACTTTGTGTACCAGCCTGGATTCTGGGCACCCGCAGCCCAGATCCCTGACTTGGCACGCCTGATCCCACACTCAGGAGTGTGGGTCCACACCTTGACTCTGTGCCAAGTCAGATTCCAGTGCCTGGGGCCCCACTGACGCTGGGCTCTGAGCCAGACTGCCTCCCCTGGTTTCCTTCTCATCCCTTTCAGGTGTTTGGCGCCCCATTTTCCTCTGCATTTCTCGTGAGTCAGGGGAGGAACTGGATGAACACAGCTGTGCCATGGGAGCCAGGCCCCCAGACCCCCTGGAGCCCTGCCACGGTCCCCCGTGCCCTCCATAGTGAGTATGACCCCCAGGGAGGGCTAGGGTCCTAAAACACAGCAGCTGTCCCTGCTCAGGATCCCACCTGCATTCTGGGCCCAGTACCAAAGGTCTCCTGGCTGCAGACAGACAGCATGTCAGTAGAAAGGTTTACATTCCCCAGACAGCAAGAAAACCCCGGCAGCCTGAGCCCCACAAGGGAACTCAGATTCCAGGTTCTGAAGATGCTCCTTCTCTGCAGGGCCTCCCCACCCCAAGCCCATCATCCCTTGCCCCACATATGGCAGCCCCACGCATCTCTGTGTCTCTGTTTTCTTCCTCTGCGTCTCTGCCTCTCCCCTGCCCCACCACGCTCACAGCTGGGAGGCTGGCGAATGGACGTCCTGCAGCCGCTCCTGTGGCCCTGGCACCCAGCACCGTCAGCTTCGCTGCCGGCAGGAGTTTGGGGGGGGTGGCTCCTCCGTGCCTCCGGAGCGCTGCGGACATCTCCCCCGGCCCAACGTCACCCAGCCCTGTCAGCTACGCCTCTGTGGCCATTGGGAGGTTCGTTCCCCCTGGAGCCAGGTGAGTGGGACTGGGTCAGGAGGCTGCCAGAATGGGAAGGACCCTAGATGAAAGGCACCAGTGAGTTAGAGCAGTGGTTTTTCCATTTTTTTTTTTTTAATCAGCAGAAGCTTTTTGACTGACAAGATCTCTTGTGAGACCCCCATCTATAAAGCAGATAAGACACTGAACCAGGGGTTCCAGCCCAGAGCCACCTGCTCAGCCTGCCCCTCAGCGCATAAAGCCATGTAACTGCCCAGTTAGGGACGAAAGGCAGGTCCTGGTTCCCAGGCCACAGACCTGGAGCTGGAGGCTAGGGAGGAAGCCTGGGGGTCCAGGCTCTGGGATGCTCTCTTACCCTCAGTGCTCTGTGCGGTGTGGGCGTGGCCAGAGGAGTCGGCAAGTTCGCTGTGTGGGAAACAACGGTGATGAAGTGAGCGAGAGGGAGTGTGCATCAGGCCCTCCACGGCCCTCCAGCAGAGAGGCCTGTGACATGGGGCCCTGTACTACAGCCTGGTTCCACAGCGACTGGAGCTCCAAGGTGGGCCCTACACCCCTTATCCAAGCCCCACGTCCCTGGTGCCCCACACCCAGGACCCTTCTTTCCAACACATGTCAGTACGCATAGTACACGTCAGTAGCCCTACTGTGTGCTAGATGCTGCTGATGCCAGAAACTCAGAGCTAAGTGAGCAAAGCTCACATTAGGGTCCTGGATTCCCAGCACAGGTTCCGCTTATCTGGCTGGTACCCTGGGCACTCCCTAACTCTGGGGATCCAGGACATACCACCCTCACCTCTCCTCCTCCCCTACCCATCACCTTCTCAACAGTGCTCAGCCGAGTGTGGCACAGGAATCCAGCGAAGGTCTGTGGTTTGCCTGGGGAGCGGGGAGGCCCATGGGGCAGGCCAGGAGGAATCAGGAGCAGGGACCAGTGAGCAGAGCTGTGCGCCCGGAAGCCGTCCCCCTGACATGCGTGCCTGCAGCTTAGGACCCTGTGAGATGACTTGGTGCTGGTACACGGGGCCCTGGGCTGAGGTGAGCCAAGAGCCTGGGAGGGGGGTGCCCATTGGTGGGATTCCCTGTGGGCCGGTGGGAGTGATCCCTGTTCTTTCTGCCCCTTGCACACCCTCCCTTTCCTGTGTATCAGTGTTCCTCGGAGTGTGGCTCTGGCACACAGCGTAGAGACATAATTTGTGTGTCCAAACTGGGTACTGAGTTCAACGTGACTTCTCCCAGCAACTGTTCCCACCTGCCCAGGCCTCCTGCCCTGCAGCCCTGTCAGGGGCAGGACTGCCAGGACCGGTGGTTTTCCACGCCCTGGAGTCCGGTGAGTGACTGGCTCCCTCACCCTGCTCTGCATGGACTTCCAGGGAAAGGGGGGCTCCTCTAATGGTATCCCCACTGCGTCCCAGGATGAGGCCAGCTGCGATGGTTTACCATTGTCTTACTCCCTATAGACGTGGGGGACCTGTCCATGTGGGATTTCACAGTGTTCCAGGAGAGCCCCCACCCCCCATACTACTTTCAGGGAAGGTGGTGGGGTTCAGGAGGAGCCTAGGTCACAGCGAAGGTCTGATTTGATAGTCGGGGTCTCCCCAGTGTTCTCGCTCCTGCCAGGGGGGTGTGCAGACAAGGGAGGTCCAGTGCTTGACCGCCAACCAGACCCTCAGCGTCCGATGCCCTCCTCACCTGCGGCCATCCAGGAAACGACCCTGTAACAGCCAGCCCTGCAGCCAGCGCCCTGGTAAAGAGCCCCTTTTCCCCCCTAACCCCAATACACTGGACTTAACTGAAGTGTGGGGGAGATGAGAAAGGACCAGTGGGAGTGGGCACTGCACCTCCAAACGGAAGGGTCTGGGTGACTGTCTTGTGCCCCCTGGCCTCCTCTGTCCCCAGATGATCAGTGCAAGGACAGCTCTCCACATTGCCCCCTGGTGGTACAGGCCCGTCTCTGCGTCTATCCCTACTACACAGCCACCTGTTGCCGCTCTTGCGCCCATGTCCTGGAGCGTTCTCCCCCAGAGCCTGCCTGAAATGAGTCCAAGAGACCCTCTCCTCATGGTTTCCACCATCAGTCACCCACCCATCAGCCCACTCTATATCCTCTGGCTCTCCAGCCTGCCCTAGTCTCACCAGGGATGTCCCCTAGGGTGGTTGCGGGCGGCAAGATAACCATCACGATGTGTGTGTGGCTGGGTCTGTGTGTGGTTGAGGGGATGTGTGCACATAGGCCCCACGTGTGTATCTGGGTCCGCGTGGATGTGTGTGCTCACACACATGTATTCTCAAAAAAAGAGGTTAAACTGAAGAGGAATGGGGAGGGACCATGCCTGTTTCCCTGAGACTTTTCTAGGCTGAGAGCTCCTTAGTAATCCAGACTGCCTGGCGACTGGCCTCTCCAACCCCAACTTTGTGCCCTGCACTTCAGTTCTCATGTTCAGGCCTCACATCTTCTAAACCACCCATTTGTCCTCCAACCCCTCCCCCCATACTTAGTCTCTCTATCCCTACCTTTCATAATCAGCTAGGATGAGGGTCAGCCACTGCCAATCCTGCTTTGCCCCAGAAAGAGAGACTACCTCCCCAGAGCAGGGACCAGCTGGGTAGAAGATGGAAAAAAGAAAGGCTAGAACAAGACACCCTAGCCCCTGCTCCCGCTCCCCACCTCCTAAAATGATTCCCACCCCAGAACTAATTTATTTTTTATTAAAGATGATTATGACAAATGAGAAAGAGGTTCTTTATTGTCCTGATGGGAACCTAGCGACTTGGGCCACCTAGACAAGCAGTGTGAGGTCAGAATGAGGGGTGGGAAGGGGAACAGCGCCTAGAGCCCAGGCCGAGAGTCTGGGCCCAGAAAGGCCAATGAGTGAGCCCCAATCATGGGAGAGGATCCTGGCCAACCTAGGCCCTGCAGGTTGGTCACTGGCCACTAGAGGTCACCGCTTCTCCCGCTTTAGGTAAAGAGTTGGAAGCTTGCTTCCAGAGCTGAGGAGAAACTGCAGGGCCTATGGTGGGTTTCTCAGTAGGCCGAGTCTTTCTATAAAATCTCTTGGAATCTAGTAGCCCTGCTGTCAATGGCAGCTGGCTTTAAAGGTTTTTTTTTTTTTTTTGTTTTTCCCGTTCTCTTTTTTTGGCCCTGCCTGCCTCCCCCGTCTTTTCTGCTATCACTCATTTATTTCTCTATTAGGATCTTGGTTTATTATTGCTTTTGCTAGGGTAGGGGTAAATGAATTGATTTATGCCCCTCCCCCTTCCCTCAGCGGAAACGTCTGGAGGAGGAGGAGCCTGGCCTGGCTCTAGGGGTTGAGGGCGGGGTTGAGGGCGGAGCCAAGTCAGTACTGGATGTCCTGCCAAAGACACATTCTTCAGAGATGTATCACGCTTGTCTCCCTCCCTCCTTCGCCCTTGTCATCTCTCAAGGTAAATAGCTTGCTAGAGGTGGTGTGTGAGTGAGCAGCCTTTTACATATAATACAGATCCTTTCCCTGACCCCGGCAATTCTGAGGTCTGAGTGCAGGTCTCCACTTCCGGAAGCTACACTTCCAGGGGTCCCTGTGCCTAGGAGAGGAAGGGGGATGCAGTGCAACAGAAACAGATTCATCCACATTAGAGGCCTCCCTCCTCCCATCCCTGTACCTCAAGTCTGGCCAAGTAAGACCGTTAATAAAGGCCTGCGGAAACAACTGAACTCTGCTGTTTCCTGAACACATCAAAATCTCATGAAGGATACCAGGACTTCTCTAGCAGCTCCCTGGTGTCAGTCATACTGCTGCCTTGGGACTTAGACTCTCCCTGGGTTGGAAGTGGCTGAGAAGGAAGACCTTGGGCAACTTCTTGGGAGGGCAGTAGGTGAGGAAGGAGGCCAAGGGAGTGAGGGAAAGGAAAATGAAACTAGCCCAAAGGGAACGAGTGAGGAAAGAGGGTACAAGGCAAGCCCGATGTCATTGTCTCTGAAGACCCTGAGCCTCAAGAGGAGGTGTCAGACATGTTCCTCTCTGTAGTGAACCTGTGAGGGGATCAGAGATGGGGGGGGGGACCAGGGAAGTGGGGCCTGAGCCAGCCGGGTCGATACTGAGAGCTGAAGGCGGAGTCCTAACATGGAGGGAGGGGTGACAGTGAGTAGCAGGGGCCCTCCCAGCGATTCCTGGAAGCTGCAGCCTGGGCGGTGGCCCCAGCTCAGCTGA
Source organism: Leopardus geoffroyi (assembly GCF_018350155.1). Classification (NCBI taxonomy): domain Eukaryota; kingdom Metazoa; phylum Chordata; class Mammalia; order Carnivora; family Felidae; genus Leopardus; species Leopardus geoffroyi. Next base: position 105,431,031 of record NC_059328.1, read on the forward strand.
CTTCCCTGAAGTTCCCCTCCCTTTTAGGGCCTCTCAGGGCTGTTGCTGGGCAGGTTTGGAGTTTGGCCTGAGCCTGAGAACCAATCACAGGTGGGCAATGCAGCCACAGCCCCTCTTAGGGTTCCCCCAACTTCCGCACCTCCTTGCTCTTTCTGGTTGCCCCTGACCTCCCTCACAGCGACCAGCCTCTGACTTCTCAGGATATGGGCTTTTGTTTGGGGGTTTCCCCCTGTCCCCTTTCATTTTATTTTAGAGAGAAAGAGTGTGAGCTGGTGGGGAAAGAGAGAGAATCTCAAGCAGGCTCCATACTTAGCCCAGAGCCTGACACTGGGCTCGATCCCACGACCCTGAGAGCATGACCTAAGCCAAAACCAAGAGTCAGACCCTCTACCAAATAAGCCACCCAGGGGCTCCTCCCCTTTCATTTGAAAGCTAAGTAGGATTCAGTGCAGCCCCTAAGGATTCTTTCCTCGGGTCACTGAAGTCAGTATGGGGTCAACACGGAAGCTTTCAGGAAGGGGAATTTGACCCTGAGCAACCCTTTTTCCTGGTCCCATAGAGGGTAGTAGTGTGGCCAGACACCTCTCTGTTGACCTCTGAAACCCTCTAGAGGGACTTGGGAGAGAGGAAGCTGCAAGCCAAGGCCAGAGAGATGTGGTAGAGGGGCCTCTAGGCTTGGTGCACTGGGGGGAATTTAGGGAAGGACTCAGAGGAACTGGACCCCTGAGAATTGAGGTGGGGGTGGGGTGGTTATAGGAACAATCTTGATATGCACAAGAGAGAGCAAGCGTGCAGAGGCCAGCCAGTGTCTTGCCGAGGGCTCCTCATTTCTCAGTGTGTGTGTGGCAAGGGGGAAGGAGGGGGTGAACTTATGAGGTCTCAGTTCAGTTAGGTCAGAATTCCTCTCCCCTCCCCCAACCTAGCTTCCCCAGGGTAACTACCCAACCCAATCAAGCTGCAGCCTTCAGACTAAATTTATCTCCTAGACTTCCCCACCCCCCTGGGCCTCCTTGCAAGCAGGTGCTCACAGCTGCAGGGGTGAGTCTGTGGAGACCCATACTCCTCACCCCAGCAGCTTCAGTGCCTGCTAACTAGGAGTGAGACAGAGCACAGGGTCCACTGGCTGGCCTCCCGGCATGTCATGAGTGTCTCAGCCTTGAGGCTCCCTCTCTCAGGAGTCCTCGAGAGCAGAAATATGGTTGGAGGGTCTAGACAGTGGGAGGGCGGAGGGATAGAGTGGGAACAACATGCCAGGAGAAACTCCCCTCCAAATTCTCTCCGACCAGATCCTCTTTAATGTCTCCCTCTCCCCTTCTGCCTAGTTTTACAGATAGAGACTTCATTTTAACTTAACATGCTCCCCCAGCAGAGTAAGCTGAATCAGGGAGACCTCCCCTCTCCTTGCACTACTGAGAATCAAACCAGAATCAGAGATTGTAGTTTGGGCGTGAGTGGTGGGGCTGGAGGTTCCCACATTCCTACCCTCCTCCCAACATCGCTCAAAACCACCATCTCAGGTGCTGGGAAGCAGCTGGGTGGGAAAGTTAGAGCAGAGGGGGCATATTTGTCACAGGTAGGTGATGAAGAGGTGTTAGCTTAAAAGGGTGGGGGTTGGGGGGACTCTTCCACAGGAAGTAGAAAGCCTCAGGAAAGTACCTAAGTCTGAGTCGATTGAGAGCAATAAACAGGTTGCGTTAACTTCAAACTAGACAGCACAAGTTCTGACTCTGACTTTGGGCTCCTTGACCCCGGAGACTGGGGAAACTCTAGGAGGTATTTCAGGGTTGAGGTCTGAAGGTAGAATTTGAGGGAGGAATGTGCAAGAGTAGTCCAAAACAAGGTGTACATGGGTATGGCAGGCAGATCCTAGTGAAACAACCAGCCACATGAGCTGAAGGGGAGGTGCAGAAGGAAGCAGATGGACCAGGAGCATTTTCTCAGGCAGCACCAGAGAGCTGCTGGAGTGGCCTGGGAAAGAACCTCAGTAGTTAGAGGAGGAATGGGTTCAACTTCAGGCTCTCAGGTTGGGGTTAGGATGTGCATGCCGTACTTTTTCCGTGCCTTGCCTGTCTTTCCTCTCCACTATTACCAAGCTCTTCCAAAGCTGTTGTTCCTTAAAACTGAAAACAAGCCACCTCATTTCAAAACACACACACACACACACACACACACACACACACACACACACACACCACAACCTCATTTCGACATGAAGTTATTTCCCTATTTCTGTTTCTCTACTTTGCCTGATGAGGGATTTCTGAGAAATGAAGAAATGTCACCTCCCACAACCTCAGTCTGCAGTTTTGTTTTTTGTTTTCTGAGATGAAGAGAGGGTTAGAGGAAAGGAGTATACTGCTACGCATACAACATTAATTCAAAACTTGACCACATAAGAGAAATGCCCTTCCCAAAGCCCATCAGCCTGGGTGGGCCCACCTTGCCTTAGATCTGGGCTTTCAGGGTCTCAGGAAATAAACAAGCCATCCTCTGAGGAAATTTCAGTAACAAAGCAGCGAAACCTAATAGCTGCTCTTTACAGCAGCCCAGCTGTCCCTCCTGGCCACCATTCCCAACAAGGACAGACGGTGGGTAGGAACTGCTCCAGGAGTGGAGGTGTGAGCTGAGGGTGGGGATTCATGAAAGATCTGAGCACAGAAACCTCCAACGCGAGGTTTCCCAGGTGAAACCCCTACCTCTCTCTGAAGTCTCAACACCTGAGAGACAGCTCAGCCAAGTAGGGGGGACTCAAATGGGTAGCAAATTTTTTGAAACCAGCTCCCCGTACTAGACAAGAAAATTAACCTTTTTTTGGGGGGATGGGGCACAGAACTGAAGACATTTCTTAATCAAAAGAAAGTGGAAAAGTCATCTAATCCAGGATGAAACCTAACAGTTAAACATTCTTTTCCTTGTCTGCTTCCTTGGCTGGCTTTCCCAGCACACCTTGTCCCAGGCTAACTTGAATAAACACACACATGTGACCACATGAGGGCGGGAAGAAAACCAAGTGGGGGTGGTGAAATTCTGAATGGAATGCAGCCCCAGCTAGTTAGGGGGCCCAGGCTAAGACCTCTGGCACTGGCTGCGGATTTATACAGGCAGTGAAGCCAAAACAATGAGCTCATGGGCAAGAATGCAGCCTGTGGGGAAGACTGGGCAGTTAGAGCAAACTGGTTTTTTAACCAGGATGGGAATAGCTGTAATCAAGTCTCCCACGGGAACGGGATTAGGGAGAGTGGAGCCACCATTCAGTATCTTGGGGTCCCGTTAAATAGCTTTGGGAGGCTGTCCTTTATTAAAAGTCTGTTCTCTAGAGCGCACAGCACTCTTGGGTCTGACTTGGAAAAATTGGTTCCTTTGCCTGGTTGTGTGAACCTGGGTGGGTAAAGGACAGATGGCTGGTGAGGGAGTTATCCCAGGTGAGGTTCTGAAGACGACTTTATTCAAAACAGCTGGATTCAAAGCAGGTCTGCCGAAGCCAGCTCCTACACCAAGATCCAGGGACGGCTATAATCCGAGACCGAGTGTATTCAGGGCCACCACTGATGTGACGGTAAAACAATCAATGGGATCTATCTTCTCTGCTTCCCAAATAAACACGGTCCACCCAGCTGTGTGTCATTTACACCAAATTCAGACTTTTAAGACCAAAGACACATCTTTTTTTTTTTTTTCCTCCACCAGGGATTTTCCATCTTTTTAAATGTTATTTATTTTTAGAGAGTGAGCACACGCGAGAGCACATGCACAAGCCAGGGAGGTGCAGAGAGAGGGAGAATCCCAAGCAGGATCCGTGCTCAGCGTGGAGCCTGATGCAGGGCTCAATTCCAGGACTGTGAGTTCATGACCTGAGCTGAAATCAAGAGTTGGGCTGAGCCACCCAGGCTCCCCTTGTTATTTTTATATAAGGCCACAAATGGAAGAAACTGAAGAGATACATTCAGTGGCTATGTATGATGAAGGGGAAGGTAGGCAGGGGAGGAAATGAGAAGAAAAAAAATGACCTAAACCTCCCCACCCTCCCCCTGCACTCCTGGAAGTTCTTTCCCAACTCCATGCTTCTGTGCATGTTTGTTTCCTACTCATTCTTTAAGGTTCAACCTCAAATGTTTCTTTTGAACCCTTGACCATCTGCTTCCAGAAGTGGTCACCCTGCTTTGTTCCACCCTTTATCTTAGAATATCTTTATCATAGCACTTCATGAAATGTACTCTAATTATTTTCATCCATAGTTATCACTCCTACTAGATTGTAAGCCAGTAAGCCATCTTGGCACAATTGCTTTCTCATTATATGGTTTTGTGATACATTCAACTCTTCAGCCTGAGAACATTCTCTTATATAACTATACTACAATACACTCAAGAAATGTAACATGATACAGTACCATTTAACTTACTGCCCATATTAACATTTCCCTAATTGTGCACACTAGAGCTTTTTTCACCAAGGGTCCAATCAAAGATCTACCATTAGTTGCCATGTGTCTTCCCACTGTTCCTTTTTTCTTAAGTAGGCTCCATGCCCAATGTGGGGCTTGAACTCACAACCCTGAGATTAAGAGTCGCATGCTCCACTGACTAAGCCAGGCAGACGCCCTTTTCCCTAGTTTTTTTTTTCTGACAGAATTTGAGGGAAAGAATTATTCTCTTTATAATTCCAGCATCCAACAGTGCAAGGTAAATAGCAAGTAGTTCACTGACATGTAATGGATGAAGAGACTCAACAAACATCTGGCTACCTAGAGCTCATTAAATGTCCCAGCTCATTACACAGTTGAAACGTTCTTCCTAAACTTCTTACTAAACGGACAGTAATCCTTGAACAGGAAATAGGAAGGCAAAGTGAGTTAAGAATACAGAGACCAATGGCAGAAATAAGACCTGGAAATGGATGCTTGGAAGGGGTAAAATCTGGAGTAGCTTTCTTGGCCCTCACAGATTTCCCACCAGTTAAGAATTACTATTCTATTCAGGTAAAGAAAGGAACTGCAAAGGGAAACCAGGTATGCTGTGGGTACAAAAACCTGCCACAGGTACCCTTTTTACCTCACAAGAATTATTAGTAAAGAACACTGAATTCTCAGCTCACCTGGCTAACGTCAGTTGGTAGAGCATGGGACTCTTGATCTCAGGGTTGTGGGTTCGAGTCCCATGTTGGGTGTTGAGATTACTTCATCTTTTAAGTAGGCTCCACGCCCAACGTGGGACTTGAACTCATGACTCTGAGATCAAGAGTCGCATGTTCTATCAACTGAGCCAGGTAGGCGCCCCAAAAATAAAATCTTAAAAAAGAAAAAAAAAACCCCACTGAATTCTTAGGTCTGTTTCATCTGCCTGGAGACAGATTCCCAACCCCCTTCTTTCCACATGCTTCACATAACTAAGATAACACTGTAACAACTCTGAAACCAAAGGTCTAAGTTTTCAAATCTGGAAACTGAGAAGCCTTTGAACAGTGTGGTAGGGTTCAGAAGACAAAGTTCTGTAATCAATGAACAAGTGGGGCCAAAAAGAGCTAGGAATAATTTAAGATAGATCATCTTGAACTCCAGGAATAAACCACCCATGCTCTGGGAATCTGGCTGGATCCATGCTACACACCAGTTGTACAAGTTACTTCACTTTAACTTTTGTAAAACCCACCAGCTGTCACAACTGCTTTAAAATTTTCTGAAAGGAAATTATATGAAGCAAGAGGTAGCTCTAAAGTCACAAAAACAGGAACTGAAAGACAAAGTCTTGGTTGTGTCAAATGAAGGGAAGTGTTGATTATTTTGACTCCCTCGGTGACTCATGTTACCTGGTTACCATTTGAGCCAAGTTTTTAAGGTGTTAAACTAAGGAACATGACCACAGAAATGGCCTCACATCACAATCTATCAATGGGAGCAATAGCACTGTGTACAACTCAGCTGGGGCCAGGATTTGGGCCCTTGGGTCCTAAGCTACCCTCCCCTCAATTTTCTGCTTAGGAGTGCATTAGTATGTAACCACTTTCTTTGTAAGGATAAAAAGTTGCATTCTTCTGGTAGTCAGGCTCCAGAAAAAGAGGAGCTTCCAAGCAGAAAACTGCTTCTAAGTGCACAAAAGCACAGAATCCTGTTCATACAATTGGCATCCGGTGCTCAGGGCTTTTAAAACCAATATGCAAACTTCATATTTGCACATTGCCATGGTGATTCAGCTCCCTTTCTTTCAAGGTAGTTGAAGACAAGATAGAGTTTCTGAAATTCAAGTGCTTACTCTCCACTTCCTTTTTGAGAGAGGAAAGAGGAAAAGTACTGAAACAGTACCAAGAATCTTATCAAAACTCTTAAACTGTGGATATTAATTCTTCTAGCTCCTTCATCTGAAAAGGTTGAGATGGGGAGATACAGTAAATGCAGTAACGAAACAGCTTACCTCAAAATTATACCAGCACATGGTGACTAAAAGAAAAATCAGGATTTTTGATTCTCACTTAAAATGTAGAAGAATTACTCCAAAGTACCACAGTAATACATTTCAAAACTCAACACCCCTGATTTCAATGAAATGGTTACTCTGAAGGGAACTATCCTTTGCCCGAGAGCAAATTAGCTTTATGGGGCTTTTGCTGGTCAACTCACCTATACTTATTTGCTCAGCTGACTTCCCTAAAAAGGCCTAAGTGGGGGGAAGAAGACAATAATCGATTAGAAAACATCCATACCACACCTTGCATTTGAATAAAAGGTTTATTATTTTCTTCTCAGGAAAAACAGGAAGTCAGGGAAACACACTACATTTTACAGCCCATGTTAATTTGTAGTTGGTCCTAACCCTTCCTGGCACAGCTGTCAATAGCATGAGCTCTTTAACCAGAACCAAGATGTTCGCCCCCAACAGAGTGTGCACGGACACTACAGGACTGCATGTTTTCCCTGAGAGACAGAAGACAAGTTGCTGAGAGCCAGCTTTCCACACAACCCTCCCCTTCCATTCTGGAGGATTTGCCTGATCTATGCAGCTAGCCAGCACTGAGGACACGTGCCTCCTCTCCCTACAAAACCACCCAACCTTCCCCAAAGCACTTGGGCTAAGCCCTCCAAGCCCCTGACCCAAAGTTTCAACTAAGATCCTTCTCTATATTTCAGCAGTCACACCTAGAAAATTGGGGTGGGTTCCCTAAACTCCACCAATCTCCATCTATGCGCTTATTTCCACAAGTGGATATGGGGAGACAGGCCTTTTAGTCACCTTTACCAGATCTTCAGATTAATTAAAAACTACATAAAGTGCTTTCAGGTCCTTAGAGATAGACATGACATAAATAAGTGGTTCATGATCAAGAACGATAAATACATAGGTAAAAATAGCTCTAGCTAGATGACCTTATGGCTCAAGGATGGGCAGGCAGGGCAATCCTTCCCTATTTATTACATTCTTAGTCATTTTATTCATGCCTGTTTTCATCTGGAGTCCACAGACCAAAGGTTACATTCCAAGGATGAAGCTTTCAAATGACCCTAGATCCACTACAGAAGCTTTCTTCAGTTTACCAGTTTTTATAGAACTCTGAGGTCTAACAGAACCCATCCCTTTCTGTAATTTTAAATGAGCTTTTTCAAACATAAAGGAACCTAGAGAAAGTCACACCATTTGTTGTCCCCCTTCTCTGAAAATTCCTAAAGGGACTTTAAAAACTTTTCCCCCAAAGATAGGATAAAGCAGTAACTGAAAAGGTACCAATCAAAGGAAAAGGGACTTCTCCACCATATGTCTCTCATGGTCATGGCACCCACTGTACTACCTACCACCTCCCAAGGATAAAATTCATTAAGGATGAAGGTCTGTCTGTGGTCTCCTGGGGGGTTACTTAGGGTTCATAGTGCCAAAAACTAAAAGGGCCAGTAGGAGTTCAGAGATGGCATGGTAAGGATGTAGGAATTGATATAACTATTTGTACAGGGAGAACAAGCAGCAAATACTTCAAGGAAGTATAGAAAATAAACAGTAAGTTTGATAAAACATCAAGCCTGAAATCCAAAGAGATGCCAATGCAAAAATTTGAACAAAGTTTGGGAATCATTAATAGAAATGAAACATAAGTATTTGTTTTATTGATAGGCTTAGACCTGTGTTTAACAAGCAAGCCTAATAATAGCACCATGGTTAGACTATAAGCCTGCTTTTCCAAGCCATTTTACAATTTATTAAGCAAACAAGGGATCAAATGTCTCTCATACACCTGATGTGATCTTTTTATACACATACTGCTAGTATGTCCCATTTGGAACAGCTGAAAATCTTTTAGCAAAAGCTTTGAAGATGAGCTCATAAACTCAATTTAAATTTCACCACTAAATTAACTCAAATGGAAAGAACTGAAATGAGTAGCTGCCCAATCAGAACCCATTATTTCTAAGTCACCAGCCGGCACCGCCCACCAAACTTAAAACTCCACCTTGACTCACTTATTGAAAACCTACATGTAATGAAGTGAAAGGATGAATTTCCATTCAATTTTTCAATCGCAGTTAAAAAAAAAAAATCTAAGGAATACTTACCAAAATCAGATAGGAAAATTAAAGTCTGCACAGTTATGAATCAGAATTGTTCCACTACAACCGAGTTGCATACACTTACATCAACTGGTTCTGTATACAATCTATAACTGACCAGGACAAAATTTAGAATAGAAAAGCTGTAAGAAATAGATTCCTAACTACAGAAGTTGGAAATTTCAAACGGGTATGAAAAAATTAATGTATTTTGAGACTTTTCATCCCTTTACATTTCAAATAGACTTTCTGTAAAAATATATACAATTTTTACAGACAAATACATTTACAAGTTGTTTTTGTCTTAAAAATTGAGGATATTTTCATATTTGCAACTGTCATTATTGAGCCTTAAGTCAAGTATTCTTGGCCATTACTAGGCTAATAAACTAAACCACTCAAACCAAGCCAAAGTAGAACAGGTATAAAAAGTCCTGAGCACTTGGACTTTCTATTCAAGAAGTACACCTGGGAAAAGCTAATTGCAGAGAAAAAAGCTTCCCTTCACACTCTGTTGTACAGTACTGAGGCTTCTAGTCATAGTTCTATTACCTGTAGCTTAAATCCATTTTATACAGATCACTGCCATTGTTAGTGCTTCTCTTTTAACACTATAAGAAGTTAATTATTTCAGTGGACATTTAATGGACTCTATGACTAGCCTGGCTACTGGCCACTCTCCTGTTCTAGACAAGGAAATCAAGTCTCTTCAAGCCTACCATCTTCACTAACTCTAAAAGTCCTCTTCCATGGCCCCCCAGTTTGCCTGTTGCTGAAATTGAACCTTGCTTTAGACAGTGACTCTTCAAGGGGGACTACTTTTCCCCTGTATTTATTCCTGTTAGCCATAATCCTCTTGCCACTTGCTTTTCTACGTTGCTAGAGTAGAACTCTTGGAGGTTACAGCCTGGACAGCTTGAAGTCCAACTTCATAAATACATTTGATTCACAGCAGTCGTTATGTGATTTTGGTGCCTGGGGTTGGTTAAAAGTCAATTATTGCACTTAAAAGGCTATCTTATTAGATATGCCAAACCAGCTCCTACTCCAGCAACACCTGCAAAAGCCAGCAGCACATTTCTGATGCCACCTTCTAGGTCCTCTACGTGGAAGAACTCCACAAACCCATCCTAGAAAACAAAAAAGAAAAGTACATTTTCAAGTATGGGTTTCCAATGGCTTAAAAACACTAGTCATAAAGAAAGATGAATTAAAATATCTAAGGTTTCCCCCCCAAACATAATGAACCAAATATTATTTACACCAGACAGCAGAAGACAAATGCGGGGGGGGGGGGAGGGGGGGGACACTCAGAAACGTTGTTTACTATCATCCGCCCAAGTGATTCTTATTTTTTCATAATTTGTATCCACAGAAGAGTATCCAGCTGAATTACAATACCAAAAACAAAAGTTTCAACAGCCAGTAAAACAGGCTACAGAACCGGGATTTTTGATGCAAGAATTCAAGACAGTCATACCACACTATCTCTGTGAGCCCCCTACTTAAATCAGTATTAGGCAAACCGGTCCGTAAGCTAGAGCCTGAAACCTGAGTTGTGCATCATAAAAAGCTTGAGATAGCCCCAGACCTTCTTTATAAAATCCTTCATTCCATTTCCATTCCAAGGCCCCCTTCGACCTTAAAACAAACTTACCCAGCCTCTTTGTTTGACTAGCCAGTCTCGTTTTGTCCTTACAAGAACATCTGTGATGCTTTCTGCTAATGGTTCGATGCAGCTTTCTTGGTTTATACTCTTCAAGTGTTTGGCCACAAAGGCACCAAAAGAAATAAGAGTCACAATCCTGCCCCAGTTTGTTACTCCGTCACTGAAAACATGGACCATCACTCGAGACAAAGATTTGACATCGTCTTCGTTTTTGATGTCCAGTTTCCGAAGCATGCCTGAGAGGAAGAAAAGCATGCAGGTTCTCACGGCCTCCTTTGTCTAAACCGGCGCATGATCTGCCTGCCCACCCACGGCGGGGGAAATCGCTATTTGGGGTCCACAGAAATCGGGCCGACCCCAGTTGAAAAATGACATCCCACCCTTTCCGGGCTTTGAACAGAGCTGCCATTTCCACAAGAATTAAGATGGGCGGAAACAATGACTCACAGCCAGAATATTCTGGTTTCAGAAATAGATTGCGAGTCGTTTCAACACTGACTTGTTTTCGGTTTCCACCCCCATTCGGTGGGTAAGTCCGGGGACAGGTGAACCAGGGCAGCGCAGCCTCCGCGACTAACCAACCCCCTTACCTTGGAAGGCGGTCTCGTGGTTGCGCTGCACGCCGTCCCCGACCCGTCGGAGGGTCTCTAACGCCTTTCGGCTGGCCGCCCCAGACCCGCCCAGTGGTTTCGCGTCCTTGGCGCCGGTCGCCTGCTCCCGAAGGTACCGAGAGATAATCTCCAGCGACTGCCGGAACAACTCGTCCTCCTCCTCCTCTGCTGGGGGTGGCGTCGAGGGCAGTGAGCCGTCTGTGCCGGGGCCACTGCTAGCCTCCCCGACCAACTCCAGCAAAGGCAGGACAGCCGGCCGCTTCCCCAGAGGTTCTGGCTCGTACCCGTCTAGCTCCTCTTCGGGCGACATGATGGCGTCGGCGGCTGGGCCTTCCATCTTTTCAGGCGGCGACGCACAGCGGGTGGCCGCGAAGAACACCAGCTTCGGGGGGGTCGCGGTGACGTCGGGGCCCTCGGCACCAATGGGCGAGGGCCGCGCGACCCTCCGGGCGTCGGGCGCGAGAGTGGCTGGGGGGCTCGCGCCGGCGCTTCCGCCAATCACCGCACCGGCTTCCCCTCCCCCTACCTCTCGCCTGGCCGTGGCCTCCTTCCCCACAGCCACAAGCCGCCCTCCCGAAGAGGAGGCGCCGCCGCTCCCGGCCGCCAACCCGGCTCCCCCACAGTAGAGGTTGAGTCCGATTACAGCGTTTCTCTTGAGGCCAAACATCGTAAGCTGCTGCTGCTGCCTCCGCCGCCGCCTCCTCCTCCTGGGTGAGAAAAATGGGGGAGGCCCTGACTCCTCAGTTGAAGGAAGCGGAAGTAAGGAGTGAGAGAGGGCCTCCTATATCAAGGTTTCAGAGCCAGTCCTACTCGGTGACGTCAGCAAATCTTAAAAAAAAAAAAGGTACTCCCATAAAAGGGGAAAGGGGAGGAAGCTTCCCTAGAGCTGCGCACGGCACCTCACCGGCCGGTAGGGGCGGGGCTTTAGGGCTGGGCGGGGTCTTCCGATACTCGGTGGGCACGCGGTGGGTTACGTAACGGCGACCCGGGAGATGGGGCTGGTGGGCTCGAGTTCTTCCGCTGCGCCGATGTGGGCCTGTTAATGGCTGCCTAGCTGCTTCCCAGGCTCCTGGTTTGCGAGCCCCAGCTGTTGCTTCTATGGCGGAGGCTTTTTCTTTCCGCTACTAAAGTCTTACCCATTGAGTCATTCAGAAATTAAGGAAAGGGGATGAAGAAGTTTTGCCGTGGCTGGGAAACAACAGTCTAGATAATAGGGGTTCTTGGGGCCCCTGGGTGGCTCAGTCGGTTGAGCCGCGGACTTCCGCTCAGGTCATGATCTCACAATTCGTGAGTTCAAACCCGCATCGGCTGGCTGCTTGTCAGCACAGAGCCCATTTCCGGATCCTCTGTCCCCCTGTTTCTCTGCTCCTCCCCCACTCGTGTTCACGCTCACACACTCTCTCTCTCTCTCTCAAAAAAAACAAAACAAAACAAAACAAAACAAAAAACCATTTAGATAATATGGGTCCTTAAGCGGCTGGGGACCTGCATTTGTTTTGCACATCCTCTGCCCTTTGTTCTCAGTCCAACAATGTTTGGAAATGGGACGGTCCAAGAACTGCCCCATGGATCACTTACATGTAACTTGACTAAAGGAAATTGTTCTGCCCAAGGTAAATTTTATTTCTGCCTCTCTACTTGCTTTCTCTCACCTCCTATCTCTACTCCACAGTCACTGGTTTTATTGACATGTAAGCCTGACCCTATTCGCATCTCTTCTGAGGCTCCTGACACCTTTTATTTTTGTAGTGGGTGGGTATGAGGCACCTTTGACTCCAGGGATCACCCTCTTGAGGACAGAGTGTCTATAGTCTATAGTGCTTCATGACTAAGAGGATGACAAAACAGTGTGTGGCATGATCATGATGTAGGCATCCATACTACATAAGATTAACAGGCCGACCACCTTCCAGACGCCTCCAGACTGCTCTAGCAAGCCACGAGTCTCAGTAGTAGGCTGGGAGGTCTGTGCAGTTTAGAGGCAGAATCGGTGTGTCTTCAGGATATCTGGAAGGTCCTGTCCTCAGGGAATTTAAAATCACTTAGTATTTCAGGGAATTTAAAATCACTTAGTACTTCTGATCCCTAGTATTGTTCAGAGTCAGAGTAACCTCTGGATTTGTGTACACACCCTTTCAAGAATGGTTCTTGTTCTTAGGGTAACTATTTTGGCCACAGTCCTGACCCTCAAAAGAAAAGCATTGTTGACATCCTGGCTGTGCCAATCTTTTTTTGTAGGTGTGTATTAAATCCTTTGAAACTTCCCCAAGTTCCCCCAAGGAACTAAGAGCCTTATTCTACATCTTTTGGGGCCTGAAATTGGGCATACTTAATATTTCATGTTGCCTTTCCCTTTCTGTAATGAAAAAACGTTTGCTCTCATCCTTATTGCCTCTCTTAATTACTCATCCCTTTTATTCCTCACCTTGGGAAAGCAGTGTTTTTGGTTTTGTTTTGTTCTTAGGCCCTATATATAAACTTGAGTTTTGGGAAGCTCTCCACTCTGCTGATAGCAGTTTCCAGAATTACTGGAATACCCTGTTCTCTTCCACTGAGGTGAAGCTAATCTTTTGCCTTTGAGCTCTAAGTCCTCTTTATACTATACTCTTTCTTTTTTTACACATTTTCAAAACTTTATTTACCTTAGTAATGAAGAAATTAACAGAATGATAAAACTGGTTCCATGAAGATATGAAAAGTTGAGATTTATATTATTATCAAGGAAAGAACTGCTGAAGAAGGATGCTTAGGTATAAACGCAGTTAATGTCCTATAGGGCAATAAACTGTAACGTTGGGGTTATTTTCTTTAGTAGACTAGAAAAAAATCACTGCACCTTATTAGTTTTCTACACATTACCCTCTAACTTTTGGAAGTTGTAAAACTTTTGGGTGCTAAGCAAACAAAATTACATTCCCCAAGATAATCTGGTGACCCTCACTCAGGTGGGTTTACTTGATAATGCTCTAGCATTGGGGCGCCTGGGTAGCTCAGTCAGTTAAGTGTTAGACTCCTGCTTTCGGCTCAGGTCACGATGTCAGAGTCGTGAGATTGAGCCCCGTGTCAGGCTCTGCACTGACACCACAGAGCCTGCCTTGGGATTTTCTTTCCCTCTCTCTCTGTCCCTCCCCTGCTCTCGTGTGTGTGCTCTTTCTCAAATAAACTTAAAAAAAAAAAAAAAAAAAAGTGCTCTGTATTGAAAGATCATGTCATCTTTTGGCCTTATTTATTTATTTAATTTTATTTTTTAATTTTTTGTTTTGATGTTTATTTTTGACAGAGAGAGATAGCATGAGCAGGGGAGGGGCAGAGAGAGAGGGAGACACACAATCCAAAGCATACCTCAGGCTCTGAGCTGTCAGCACAGAGCCCGACTAGGGGCTGGAATCCACAAACGGTGAGATCATGACCTGAGCCTAAATTGGATGCTTAACCGACTGAGCCACCCAGGTGCCCCTAGCCTCATTTATAAGGTGTGCATAATTTTTTCCTAAACAATCCCTCTGTGACCATAATCTCTAATGGTTATTTATTTATTTTTAAAGTTTATTTATTTAGTTTTGAGAGAGAGCATGAGCGGGGAGGGGCAGAGAGAGTGGTTAGAGAGAGAATCCCAAGCAGGCTCCACACTGTCAGCGCAGAGCCGCACGCAGGGCTCAAACTCATAAACCAAACCAGGAGATCATAACCTAAGCTGAAACCAAGAGTTGCACACTTAACCGACCCACCTACCCAGGCACCCCTCTAATGGTTATTCTTGATAACACACTAAAACGGTTATCTCCTGGGGTTTGTTTTTTTGTTTGAGAGAATGAGAGAGATCATGAGAGTAGGGGAGAGGGGCAGAGAGGAAGAGAGAGGAAATCTTAAGCAGGCTCCATGCTCATCATGGAGCCTGACACAGGGCTTGATCTTTCCACCCTGGCATCATGACCTGAGCCAAACTCAAGAATTAGATGCTCAACTGACTGAGCCACCCAGGCACCCCTGATCTCCTGTTTTTTTTTGTGTGTTTTTTTTTTTAATGTTAATTTTTGAGAGTGCGAGTGGGGAAGGGGCAGAGAGAGAGGGAGACACAGAATCCGAAGCAGGCTCCAGGCTCTGGGCTGTCAACACAGACCCTGACGCAGGGCTTGAACTCACAAACCATGAGGTCACGATCTGCCTGATCTCCTGTTTTTTTGTCAAAATCATTATTTGAACTTCTGGCTTAGTTGGCCACTTTCTGCACTTCTTACTGCATATCAGTACTTTTTTGCACCATGCCTCCAGCATCGCTATTTTCCTACTCTCCCATCACAACACTGTAATTGTCATCTTTGCCTACAGGACCATAATTTTAGGCCCTAGTCCCCACAGGTTAAACTAGCATATAACTGGGATTCAGTAGCCTCTTGGAAGGTGTAACAAACATTGCTAGTTGCCTTATCCAGTATTTATTCTTCTTCCTCTCTGATGGAACCCGAAGTTGGCATGGTAGTTCCATTATGATCAGGAATCCTATTTCTTCTTCTATCAGGTGGTGGTGCCCTCATATGTGTTTTCTTACTTGATGGTCCAGCAGGCTAGCTTCACCCGTGTTACCTGCATTCTTGCCGGCAGGAAGGAGAAGAGGGAATGCAGAGGGTGTCTAGTTTCCTTTAATGACACTTCCCATAAGTTGCATGCCATTTTTGTCATTATCCTGTTAGCTAGAAGTAGTCATATGGTCTCTTACCTGCAAGGGAGGCTATGAAGGGTAGTCTTTGTTACTGTTTTTTTTTAATGTTTATGTATTTATTTTGAGAGAGAGAGAGGGAGGGAGGGGCAGAGAAAGAGGGAGAGAGAATCCCAAGGAGGTTCCACACTGTCAGCACAGAGACTGATGCAGGGCTCGATCTCACAAACCAGGGGATCATGACCTGAGCTGAAATCAAGAGTCAGAGGCCTGACCAACTGAGCCACCCAAGCACCCCTTAATTTTTATTTTTAAAAATGTTTTATTTTAAAAAAATAAACTCTACACCTAACATGGGGCTTGAAGTCACAACCCTGATATCAAGAGTCACACGCTCCACTAACTGAGCCAGCCAGGCACCCTTAGAGTCACCTCTTATGTTTTTAATAGAATGGTAAAAAACGTTTATTTATTTGTTTTTGAGACAGAGAGGGCATGTGCAGGGTAGGAGGTAGAGTGAAGAAGACAGAGAAACCAAAGCTGACTCTGCCCCATCAGTGCAGAGCTGAATATGGGGCTCGAACTTACAAATTGTGAGATCATGACCTGAGCCGAAATCGGACTCTAAACCGACAGCCACCCAGGTGCCCCTGTGTTCATAGCATTGTTAATTTTCCTTCAGAGCATCTATGGCAATTTTAATTATGTATTTTAATAATAATTTTAAATTATTTATTTTAATTATATGTTTAATTTCTAGATCTTGATTGTACCTTTTTTTTTTTTTTTTTTTTTTTTTTTTTTTTTTTTTTTTTTTTTTTTTTTTTTTTTTCAACGTTTATTTTTGGGACAGAGAGAGACAGAGCATGAACGGGGGAGGGGCAGAGAGAGAGGGAGACACAGAATCGGAAACAGGGTCCAGGCTCTGAGCCATCAGCCCAGAGCCTGACGCGGGGCTCGAACTCCCAGACCGCGAGATCGTGACCTGGCTGAAGTCGGACGCTCAACCGACTGCGCCACCCAGGCGCCCCAATACCTTTTTTTTTTTTAAGTTTATTTATTTTGAAAGAGACAGAGACAACGTGAATGAGGGGCTGAGAGAGAGGGAAAGAGAGAGAATCCCAAGCTCCCAAACGCTGCCAGCACAGAACCAGACACGGAGCCAGAACCCACAAACTGTGAGATCATGACCTCAGCTGAAATCAAGAGCCGGACGCTTAACTGACTGAGCCACCTAGGTGCCCCTGATTGTACCTTTTAAAATCTCTCTTGTCATTTTCTCAAAAATTTGTTAATGTTTGTTTGTTTTTAAGAGAGAGAGTGCGAGTGGAGGAGAGGCAGAGAGAGATGGAGACACAGAATCCAAAGCAGGATCCAGGCTCTGAGCTGTCAGCACAGAGCCTAATGTAGGGCTCAAACCCACAAACTGTAAGACCATTACCTGAGCCCAAGTCGGATGCTCAACCGACTGAGCCACCCAGGCGCCCCATCTTGTCATGTTTTTAGTCTTTTATTCTTTAGTCATACTTCCTTCACTCTTTCTTTTTTCTAAAAAAGATTTATTTACTTATTTAAGTAATCTCTACACCCAACATGGGGCTTGAACTCACAACCCCAAGATCAAGAGTCAAATGTTCCTCTGACTGAGCCAGCCAGGTGCCCCTCTTTTTTTCCTTTAAATATATTAAACGTACTTATTTATAGGCTGTCTTATAATTCCAATATCCAATGTCTCTGTGGGCTTAATTCTGCTATTTATAATTTCTGCTCATTCATGGTGTCTTATTTCCTGTTTCCTTGTGTTTTGGGATTTTTATTTGTGGACTCATTAAAAAAGTTTTTTTAATGTTTATTTATTTTTGAGAGAGAGAGAGAGAAAGCGTGAACATGAGCCGGGAGAGAGAGAGAGAGAGAGAAAGAGAAAGAAAGCGTGAGCATGTGCCGGGGAGGGGCAGACAGAGGGAGACCACAGAATCCAAAGCAGGCTCCAGGCTCTGAGCTGTCAGCAGAGCCTGACATAGGGCTTGAACTCATGGACTGTGAGATCATGACCTGAGCTGAAGTCAGATGCTTAACCACCTGAGCCACCCAGACACCTCTGTGAACTCATTTTTGAAAGAAATTTAGGGAACTTTTGAGGTCTGGATTGAAGGTGCTTTCCTCCAGAGGATTTGTGTTTGTTTCTTTCAAGTACCTGGGGATACTACCAACTTGTAAATTACTTTAAAATAAAATCTGAGCTTGGGGCGCCTGGGTGGCTTAGTCGGTTAAACGTGGGACTTCGGCTTAGGTCATGATCTCCCAGTTTGTGATTTTGAGCCCCGCATTAGGCTCTGTGCTGACAGCTCAGAGTCTGGAGCCTGCTTCAGATTCTGTGTCTCCCTTTCTCTCTGCCCCTCCCCCACTCATGCTGTCTCTCAAAAATAAATAAACATTAAAAATAAAATCTAAGCTTTAAAATTTTCTGCTTATTTTTTTTTTTCAACGTTTATTTATTTTTGGGACAGAGAGAGACAGAGCATGAATGGGGGAGGGGCAGAGAGAGAGGGAGACACAGAATCAGAAACAGGCTCCAGGCTCTGAGCCATCAGCCCAGAGCCCGACGCGGGGCTCGAACTCACAGACCGCGAGACCGTGACCTGGCTGAAGTCGGACGCTTAACCGACTGCGCCACCCAGGCGCCCCATAAAATTTTCTGCTTATTTAGGTAGAGTGGATTTAGGCTATAAACCCATGAGAGGACTAAATTGTGAATTCTAGGGGAAGATCTTTTCCCCCTCACTCAGAGCCAACATAAGGGCATTTCTTTTCTGTCTCCCTTCCCAGGGTGGGTATTTTCTCTTTTACCCTTTCTCTAGTGTTACTCAGGGACATTCCAGTCCCTGTTCTTGCACAAGCCCTAGGCTTAGTCTGCTGTCTCCTGAGAAACCACTTAGATGGAAGCTTTGTCACCGGGGGTTAGCAGATGTCTCTAAAACAGCCACCAATTTCAGCCTTATGTTTTTGGATTCATGCTTTTGCCTTTTATATTTGAGCTAGTGTTTTGAGGCATTTTGTCATGGAATAGTTGTAGAGAGTATTTGGTCTGTTATATTGCTAGAATGGAAGTCTGATTCTCTGTTGAATGTTGGTGACCCCACACCCTTCCCCCAGTCCCCATTACAAGTTCCATGAGAATAGAAGCTAGGTCTATGTTGCCACTGCTATTTTCTGGCACACAGAGAGCGATCAATAAATATGGGGCACCTTGGTGGCTCAGTCAGTTGAGCGTCTCAATATTGATTTTGGCCTAGGTCATGATCCCAGGGTCGTGGGATTGAGCTCTGTGTCGGCCTCTGTGGTGTGGGTGGAGCCTGCCTAAGATTCTTTCTCTCTTGCTCTGCCCCTCTCCCCTGCTCGTGCTCTCTCTCAAAAAAAAAAAAAAAAAAAAAAAAAAAAAGAAAGAAAGAAAGAAAGAAAAGAAAAACAATTATTGAATGTATGAAGATAGAAAGTCTTCCTTGGAAGACAAGAGAGGAAAAAAAATTCAGGTAGGGACTGAAAATAGGCCATTGTACTTAGCATTTACACCATTTTGAGAATAGATTTTGCAAATTAATGAGGACAAAAGCTGAATTTCATTGAGTTAAAGAATAAATAGTAGTTGAAAATTTTAAAAAATGTATGTATTATATTTTATTTTTTTCAAGTTTATTTGAGAGAGAGAATGAGCAGGGGGTGAGGCAGAGAGGGAGAGAGAGAATCGTAAGCAGGCTCTGGACTGTCAGCACAGAGCCCAGGGCAGGGCTCAAACCCATGAACCATGAGATCATGACCTGAGCCAAACCAAGAGTTGGATGCTTGGGGCACCTGGGTGGCTCAGTTGGTTAGGCTTGTGGTTTCGAGCCCTGTATTGGGCTCTCTGCTGTCTACTGACAAAGAGCCTGATCCTCCCCTGCTGGCGCTCACTTGCTCTCTCTGTCTCTCAAAAGATAAATAAACATTAAAAAAAAAAAAAACAAAAAAACAGTCCGATGCTTAACTGACTAAGCTACCTAGGAACCCCTCAAAATTTTAGAGTGATGAGAAACCAGAGGGGTTGGGTTCAAGAAAAAAGTAAGAACTTTTTTTTAAATGAGGGATTCAGGGGCACCAGGGTGGCTCTGTCGGTTAGGTGTCCAACTTCTGCTCAGACCATGATCTCATAGCTCATGAGTTTGAGCTCCGTATCGGACTCTGGGCTGACAGCTTAGAGCCTGGATCCTACTTCAGATTCTGTCTCCCTTGCTCTCTGCCCCTGCCCCACTCACACGAACTCTCTCTCAAAAATAAATAAACATTAAAAAAATTAAAATGAGGGATTCAAACATATTTGTAGGCTAGGGACAGTGATCTTCTGACATGAAAGAAATTATAAAGAAGAGAGAAGGGACCATTGATAGGGCACCAGTATTCAAAGAGAGACAGATGGGAGGGCCAAGTTAAAGCCTCTAAACGGACATCTCTTCTTTATTTAACTAGGCAAGAAGATACAGATGGGATACCCATTCCTTTTGAGGTGGAATACAAGGTGGTTTACAAAAGGCAGAGGCTAGGACTAGATAGTGGTGCTTGAGGAGAACAGCTGTAGGAAATTCACAAGCAATCTGGCTTCCTGTGGGGACTGCCAAGTTAGGCTGGAAATTACACATGGGTACCAGTTCTGACTCGCATAAATGCTCTCCCATAAAGCAGCAGCCAATAAGCAGAAGTAGAGAAAACACCTCTGCCTCCAACACCTAAAATTCTTGGCACATCAGTAGGCAGCTGATAAATATTTCTTGAATAAACAAAGATTAGATTCATTAGAAGTGGGGAGTGGTGAAGTACTTGGGACCAAAGAACAAAAGACAGAGGTAATTGAAGGTGTGCTAAAAGTGTCTTTTAAAAAAAATTTTTTTTTTTACATTTATTTATTTTTGAGAGAGCACATGTGGGGAGGGGCAGAGAGAGAAGGAGACAGAATCCAAAGCAGGCTCCAGGCTCCGAGCTGTCAGCACAGAGCCCGACGCGGGGCTCAAACCCACAGACCGCGAGATCATGACCTGAACCGAAGTCGGACGCTCGACCAAGTGAGCCACCTAGGCGCCCCAGAGTGTCTTGAGATAGATCGTTGTCCATGGAACCTCAGGTGGACAGGGTAAGAAGTGAAGCCACAAAGGATCTGTTAGACTGGAACTGTAGTTGGCCCAAACTAAAACGATACAAAACTGAATAATGAATGACATTTTCTAAGTTTTTAGAAAACCTGTAGGTTCTGACTGGAAGAAGCAAATGCTTAGGGAAGCTGACCCAGATGAATGACGCCCAAGAAGGGGACAATAAACTTGGTTTACAACTCAATTTCAAGTTTTCTCCTTTTGGCCTGGGACATGGAACTCAGACTTCTCTTCTGTGAAGTCTGACAATGGGCCTGAAGATGCAGGTTCCAATTGAACGAGGGTCCTAATTGCTGTCGGGTGAAAAGGCAATGTGAGCACCATCTAGAATCCCATTAATAATAGAGGTCTGTAGTACATTCCACCAGGCACTGACCTGGGAGCTGTCCTGTCCAACGTTTGTACAAATGGTTTAGTTAACAACATTGATGACAGGTGCCTGGCTGGCTCAGTTGGTAGAGCACCTAGCTCTTGATCTTGGGGTTGTGAGTGGGAACCACATGTTGGGTGTAGAGATTACTTTAAAAATTAATTAAAAAAAAAGAACATTGATGACAGGTGATCACATGTGTAGATAACAAGAATATGGGAGAGACAATATATTGTTGGAGAGGAGAATCAGAATGCAAAGAGATCTTGATAGGCTAGACCAAATCTAACAAGATTTAGGGTTTTATTTTTTTTAATTTTAGAGAGACAAGGAGAGAACAGGGGAGAGGGGCAGAAGAAGAGAGAGAAAATCCCAAGCAGGCTCCATACTCAGCGTGGTGCCCGACACAGGGCTTGATCCCACGACCCTGGGATCATGACTTGAGCCGAAATCAGGAGTCAGGTGCTCAAACTACTGAGCCATCCAGGCACCCCACAAGACTTAATTTAAGTGGATTAAGTGTAAAGTATAGTGCAAAGGTTATGTGTGTGTATACTCTGTAGGCAATATAGAATAATATATTTTGAAAATTACTTAGGAGACTGAACAGAAATATGGGCAAAGTAGGCAATTAAAATAGAGGACATAGGGGCACCTGTGTGGCTCAGTCGGTTAAGTGTCTGACTTTAGCTCACTCAGGTCATGATCTCATGGTTCATGAGTTTGAGCCCTCCATAGGACTCTCTCTGTGGTGTCAGTGCAGAGCCCTCTTCAGACCCTCTGTCTCCCTCTCTCTCGCTCTCTCAAAAATAAATAAGCATTAAAAAAAAAAAAAAAAAAAAAAAGAGGACACAAGGGCACCTGGCTGCCTAGTCAGTAGAGCATATGACTCTCAATCTTGGGGTTGTGAGTTCGAGCCCCACGATGGGTGCAGAGATTACTTAAAAAATCTTAAAAAAATAGAGGACATACAAAAGGTGTATACATATGTACATGCACACTTATACCTATATACATACATATACATGTGTGTGTTATTATATGAGATAACTTTCATCTTATTGGCAAAAATTTAAGGCTGCTAATACCAAGTGTTAGCAAAATATGGGTAAGTGGCTGAGGTATTCTCATAAATTTGGTGGGAATATAGATCATTTTAGGGCGATTTTTAAGTATTTATTAAAAATTTTAAAGTACACATCCTGCCACCCAGCAATTAACTCTCTTAATATTTACCCCAGGGAGATACTCCTGTATAACACTAACAGTCATAAAGAATTTTCAATGAAACATTGTAGTAACAAAAAAAATGGAAACAATTTGCGTCCAACAACAGAATGGTTAAAATGATACATCCATACTATAGGATACTATATAGCAGTTATAAAAAGGGAGATAGCTTTATATGTACTGATGTGAAAAGTTCTCTGAAATGTGTTAAAATGAAAAAAGATTTAGAATAATACAAACCATTTGATACATTTATGTGTTTGTTTTTTAAACTTTAAAGTTTATTTATTTTGAGAGAGAGAGAGAGAGCATGTGTGCAGGGGAGGAACAGAGAGAATCCCAAGCACGTTCTGCATTGTCAGCACAGAGCCCGTCTTGGGGCAGGAACCCATGAACAGTGAGATCATGACCTGAAACCAAGAGTCAGATGCTTAATGGACTGAGCCACCCAAGTGCCCCTGATACATTTAGGTTTCAAAATTCCCTTGCAACTGCTTATTTCCACATGTAAATATATATCCATGTAAATACATAGGAAAAAGTCTGGGAGGATACATAACCAAAATCAAACAGTATGTGTCTCTTAAAGGAAAGGACCAGGATTTGGGATAATGGTCAAAGAAAACTTCGGATTTGTCTATAGTTTGTTTTCTTTTTTAAGTTTTTATTTTATTTTTTTTAGTAATTT
Source organism: Leopardus geoffroyi (assembly GCF_018350155.1). Lineage (NCBI taxonomy): Eukaryota > Metazoa > Chordata > Mammalia > Carnivora > Felidae > Leopardus > Leopardus geoffroyi. The sequence goes on from NC_059328.1 coordinate 105,453,960, forward strand.
CTATAGTCAACATGGGGCTTGAACTCACAACCCTGAGATCGAGTCATACGCTCTTCTGACTGAGCCAGCCAGGCGCCTCTGTAATTTTTTGTCTGTTTGTTTATTTTTGAAAGAGAGAGGCACAGGCAGGGGGGAGGGGAGGCAAAGAGAGAGAGTGGGACAGAGGACCTGAAGTAGGCGGCTCTGTGCTGACAACAGTGAGCTCTGCTGACAGCAGTGAGCCTGACACGAGGCTTGAACTCACAAGACTGCGAGATCATGACCTGAGCCGAAGTCGGACGCTCAGCCGACTGAGCCACCCAGGTGGCCCTGTGATTTTTTTGAATGAAGATTTTGATCCCTATTATTTACATGTTTACTAAAGTAAATGAATCCATATGTTATACATTAAGTCAAAACAAATTAAAACAACCCTGCCCCACTCCACAATTACACCTGTAGGTTTTATTTAGTTTTAATGAGTCAATAGTGTGATAAGGTAGGAAGTGAAAAAAATCTAAGGACACCTAAGGCTCTCTTACAGTCCAGTTCCACAACCAAGCGAGTGACAGTTTACAGTGACAGTGACAGTCTCCTTGGCTCAGTCAGGCCACGTCTGCACCAAAGTCAGACAGGCACACTGACACATTTGAGCTCTTCCAGAAAGCAGCCAGGGTCAGGCTAGGAGTCCATATCAAATCAGGGAGAAATAACTGCAGCAGGGAAGGATGTTTATCTAGTGAAGTGCGATGTAGAGAGAAGTGGTCCTCAAACACTTGAATAGTTTTAATGAGGGTGAAGGCGAGAGAAAGTTTCGAGACACTGGAGTTATTCAAAAGACTGAACAATCACTTGTCATGGATGCTGTGGAAGAGATTAATTCAGGAGGAATTAGTTGGAACTAGATGATATTCAAGGTTCCAACTGACTTTAAGAATCTATTTTAGGGGTACCTGGGTGGATCAGTCGGTTGTGTTTGACTTCAGCTCTGGTCATGATCTCGTGGTTGGTGGGCTCGGCTGCTTTAGATCATCTGCCTCCCTCTCTCAAAAATCAATAAACATTAAAAAAAGAGAGTCAATTTTATTTATTTTTGAAAGAAAGAGACAGAGAATGAATATGAGGGGGGAGGGGCAGAGAAAGAGGGAGAGAGAATCCCAAACAGGCTCCACACTGTCAGCACAGAGCCCATTGAGGGCTCGATATCATGAACCAGGAAATCATGACCTGAGCTGAAATCAAGAATTGGATGCTTAATGGACTGAGTCACCCAGGAGCCCTAAAAGAGTCTATTTTAAATTCCCTTGGTCTCAGCCAGCTTTGCCAAAGCTCAAATCCCTAATACCCCTTTCTTTCAAGTTGTCTTGTTTTAGAGAGGATGTTAACTTTTCAAAGATGACGTTGAGGTGATTCATTGAGTTTCACCTCTCATCCTTTTGTTTCCCAGAGGTCCGTTCTATACAGAACCGTTTGTGAAGAATCCCACTATGCTTCCACAAAGTTCTCTTCTTTAGAAATTCTAGCTTTTTATTTTTTAATATTTATTTTATTTGGGAGAGAACATGAGTGGGGAAGGGGCAGAAAGAGAGGGAGAGAACATTCCAAGCAGACTCCATACTGTCTGCACCGAGCCTCATGTGGGACTCAATCCCATGACCCTGGGATCATGACCTGAGCTGAAATTAAGAGTAGGATGCTCAGGGCACCTGTGTGGCTCAGTCAGTTAAGCGTCTGACTTCGATTCAGGTCATGATCTCATAGTTCGTGGGTTCGAGCCCCGCATTGGGCTCTGTGCTGACAGCTCGGAGCCTGGAGCCTGCTTCAGATTCTGTGTCTCCCTCTCTCTCTGCCTCTCCCCCACTTGTGCTCTGTCTCTCTAAAATAAATAAATGTAGGGGCGCCTGGGTGGCGCAGTCGGTTAAGCGTCCGACTTCAGCCAGGTCACGATCTCGCGGTCCGTGAGTTCGAGCCCCGCATCGGGCTCTGGGCTGATGGCTCAGAGCCTGGAGCCTGTTTCCGATTCTGTGTCTCCCTCTCTCTCTGCCCCTCCCCCGTTCATGCTCTGTCTCTCTCTGTCCCAAAAATAAATAAATGTAAAAAAAAATAATAATAATAATAAAAAATAAATGTAAAAAACATAACTAAAAGAGTTGGATGCTCAACCGAGCCCCCCAGACACCCCCACAAATTTCTCTTGAGTAGGATTTAAACTGGCTCCATGCTTGGTCCATGGGATTAATGTATATTTGACCTTTTGTCACAAGACAGTGCAATTATTTCCGAAATGTAGCTGTTTACTTGGTTACCTCAGGCTTTGTTGTTAGCCAACCTTTGCCTTGAATTTCCTCTACCATGAGTCATACGCAGTCTAATGACCATCCTCTACCCAGAGACAAATAGGTTTCAGTGGTCCCTTGAGGCCACTTGTTCTGGGCCTGAGGAGAAGAGAGAAGTGCTCCCACTGCTTCTGTTTGGGATTTGGTGTGGCTCACAACAGAGTAGTAGCTGTCTCCAAAGAAATTTCTTTTGAAAATGATGTATCCACTTTTTTGATGTTTATTTTTGAGAGAGAGAGAGAGAGAGGGAGAAAGCACGAGCAGGGGAGGGGGAGAGAGAGAGGAAGACACAGAATCTGAAGCAGGCTCCAGGTTCCAAGCTGTCAGCACAGAGCCCGATGCGGGGCTTTGAACTCACAGACTGAGAGATCATGACCTGAGCTGAAGTTGGACTCAACCGACTGAGCCACCCAGGCTCCCCAGCATATCCACTTTTTTTTATATGAATAGAATTTCATATCTGTTGTATCTTGGTACTCCAGCTGAAACATGTCAGTAGAGCATAGATTTTTGATTTCAGGGTCATGAGTTCAAGCCCCACATTGGACATGGGGCCTATTAAAAAAAAAAAAAAAAGAGGGGCTGGTGCCTGGGTGGCTCAGTTGGTTAAGTGTCTGACTTCAGCTCAGGTCATGATCTCACTGTTCAAGAGTTCAAGCCCCACATTGGGCTCTCTGCTGTCAGTGCAGAGCTCACTTCAGATCTTCTGTCCTTTCTCTCTGCTCTTCCCCGGCTTGCATGTGCATGCACACCCACCCACACACTCTCTCTCTCTTAAATAAACATTAAAAAAAAAAAAAAAAAAAAAAAAAAGACAGGTACTCTAAATGTGCTGTAAAAATAAAGTAAAATAAAATCTTTAAATATAGGAGCCTCTGGCTGGCTCAGTCAGTGGAGCATGTGACTTTTGATCTTGGGGTTGTGAGTTTGAGTCCCATGTGGGGTGTGGAGATTAGTTAAAAACAAATCTTAAAAAAAATCTTATTAAATATAAAACAATCTGCTTTATTAATCATCCTTTTTTTCAGTATTTAACTTTTTTTTTTAATGTTTACTCACTTTTTGAGAGACAGATTGTGAGCAAGGGAGGGGCAGAGAGAGAGGGAGACACAGATCCAAAGCAGGGTCCAGGCCCTGAGCTGTCAGCACAGAGCCTGACGTGGAGCTCAAATTCATTAACCACAAGATCATGACCTGAGCCAAAGTTGGCTGCTTCACTGACTGAGCCACCCATTGGTCCTGCTTTATAGCCTTCCCTGTTCCCTGTCTGGGATCTTTGTGATTCAGGCATACTTCACAGGCCAACTCATAGGATAGTCAGCAAGTTGTTCTGACATGGTCTGGGCATGATCCCCTTTAGTGATTTAGGAAAAAAAAAAAAGAAAGCCAAGCCAAGGCTACACAGTGATTCCACTGCCCCTGTGAGGGAGAGCTCAGGACTCCCTCCTGGCTCTAAACCTAGTTCTCCATGAGGATGAACACAGAGAGCACTGTGGTTTGCTGGAGCAGCCATGGACTTTGGAGTCTGTGAATTACCAGTGGCCTAATATAAATTACCTTTTCTGAGCTTCATTAAAGTTTTGTAAAATATAATCTTTTAATTCGAAATTTAATTTTTTTAAAAGTTTATTATTTTTTTTTGAGAGAGAGAGAGAAAGAGAGAGAGCGAGAGAGCAAAAGCCCACAGGCGGGGGAAGGGCAGATAGAGAGGAGACAGAGAACCCCAAGCAGGCTCCGCACTGTCAGCTTGGAGCTGGATGTGGGACTCGAACTCACTAACTGTGGGATCATGACCTGAGCCAAAATCAAGAGTCAATGTTTAACCAACCGAGCCACCCAGACACCCCTAAAATTTAATTTTGAATTATACAATACATAAATATTGTTTGAAAAAACAAAATAGGACAGATGAGACTAAATTTCCTTTGATCACCACCTTCAAGCCCACTCCCCTTACCCCTCCCTAACCACCTCCTAAGGTGACTATAATTCTGTTTAGCATTAATCTTTCCAGGCCTTTTTCAATCAAATCAATTTTACTTGTGAAAATAGGATACTAATATCTATTCCATGAGACAAAACAGAAGTGACAATACAAAGGCATAATGTTTTCTTCTTTGTTTCCTTGCAGGTTGGGAGGAGCTGAGACCTCCTACAGGAACATAGCTCTGCACTAAATTCATGCTGAAGAAGAGAAGTCTTACCTGGGGTGGAACTACCTGCCTTCTATCTGGTATTAGAAAATACCAGTTTTTTGTCTGTTTTTTTCTCTCCCTCAAAAATTTCAGCAGGCATCATGCACAGAATCTACAGTAGGAGCAAGCCTCGGCTTGTTACATGGACACAGCGAGGCTCCTCTTGGATAGGGGTCTGCTGGAGGAGAGGAGCCCGAGCCACAGGCCCAGAAAGCATTTTGCCTCCTTTTTATTCTTCCATTTCAGCCAGGCAAGGATGAGTTGATGTCTTGTGTCTTCTCTTCCCTGTGTCTTTCATTTCAAATTGCAGAAATGAAGGGGCGCCTGGGAGGCTCAGTCGGTTGAGCATCCCTCTTCGGCTCAGGTCATGATCTCGCGGTCTGAGGACGAGCCCCGCGTAGGGCTCTGTGCTGACAGCTCAGAGCCTGGAACCTGTTTCAGATTCTGTGTCTCCCCCCACTCCCCCCCCCCCCCCCCCGCTCATGCTCTGTCTCTCCCTCTCTCTGTCAAAAATAAATAAACATAAAAAAACAAAACAAATTGCAGAAAGGAGGAGGTCATATGCCCAGACTTCCCCTCCCAAAACAGCTTTCCAGCTGAACACAACAAAGACAAAAAAACAAAGCAACCCTCCTCCCTCCCACAACAGTTTTTTACCTACTGTCAGAGGAGGCATAAGCCAAGATTTCCAAAGGCACTAGTGGCTGCTTCCCAGGTGTCCCAGAGTGGGGTTTTATTTTAGCGTGAGAACAAATTCCATTTATTGAGCGTCTACTTTGCCAGCCACGGTCCAAATTTCTTTACATACACCTAATTCATTCTAACAAAAGCCATTTAAGGTTTGTATTATATCACAGATGAAGGGACTGATGCTCAGAAAGGTTAAGTACTTCTCTTTAGTTTAATTTTATTTTTGAGAGAGACAGAGTGTAAGTGGGGGAGGGGCAGAGGGAGAGGGAGACAGAATCCAAAGCAGGCTCCAGGCTCTGTCTGAGCTGTCAGCACAGAGCCCGACGCGGGGCTCGAACTCATAGACTGTGAGAACATGACCTGAGCTGAAGTCGGACACCCAACTAATTGAGCACCCAGGCGCCCCAGTACTTCTGTGTTTAAACTGTGACTTCCTCAGGCAAAGAAGATGCTTAAGAACAGTACTTGTCAGTGGGAAGTGATATCTGGAAGCAGGAATGAGAAGCCTGGAACTGTGTGGAGAGGGGCGCCTGGCTGGCTCAGGCGGAAGAGCATGTGACTCTTGATCTTGGGGTTGTGACTTCAAGATCCACGTTGGATGTAGAGATCAAATAAATAAAACTTAAAAAAAAAAATGTGTGGAGAATAGAAGAGGTAAGGTAATAGCAAATTACGAAAACTGCATGTCCCAGCAAGAACTGCCATTCATCCCTACCACTCAGGCTCAGACTGGGTTATGCTCTAGGGGTGTGTGTAAACACATCTCTATAGCAACCATCTGGTTTCTGTCCTTCTATGACAATACAGGCTTGCAGTGTCTAAATATGGGCACTGGTGAGGATGAGTGTGGCTGGGGAGGGGAAGTTGCCTGCTGAGTCAAAGGAAAATTGTGCAGAAAAGGCAGATTCCTTTGGCGTGCCCTCATCTACCCCTCCCAGCCCACCCCCAAGGTAGGAAAGGGGCTTAAGACCCTGATCTCTCTTCGGTTCACAGCAGTTGCAGTTAAGAGCTAAGCCCTGCATACATTTTGTCTTATTTTAACCAAGTATGTAAATTCCTGTGCAGTCAGGGGGGGATCCCCTTGGTTCAAAAGGGGGAGGGTAGAAACTTTTGCTTCCTATTTCACCCCAGGTGTCACTTTCGGGGCCATGGAGGTGGAAGCTGGAGGATCCCATCTGCTGAAGGCATGGTAGGCCCCAGAGGGAAACGTGAGGGAGAGAAGCCAGGCGCAGGGATAGGAGTAAGGATGGGTGCTGCTGAGAGGATTAAATGCAACCAGGACCGAGTTACCAGAGTCCCTTCCTTAAGTCAGCACAGTGGTTCTCAACTAGGGGATCCTAGAGAACATTTGGCAACATCTGGGGACTTTTGTTGTTGTTCTGACTGAGCATTTAGTGGGTAGAGGACAGAGCTGCTAACATCTCTAAAATATACAGGACAGCGCCCACAACAAAGATGTACCTAGTCCAAAATGTTCACAGTCCCAAGGTAGAGAAAGCATGAGTTAGAGGATGCTGGTCCTACAGTAGCCCTCTCCTTGATCCACTGCAGGACACCATCACACGTTATTTGAAGGGGATACCACGGACACCAGCTTGTTCAGCTTGGCCCTGAGCTCCTCTCAAGCTTCCAACCCGAGTATTTAGTTTACTTTTTTAAAATATGTTTACTTATTTTGAGAGAGTGCACACATGCATGAGCGGGGGAGGGGCAGAGAGAGAGAGGGAGAGCCCATCCAAAGCAGGCTGTGCAGTGTCAGCACACAGCTGGATGTGGGGCTCGATCCCATGAACCATGAGCTTATGACCTGAATCAAAATCAAGAATGGGACGCTAAACTAACTGAGCCACCCAGGTGCACCTAGTTTGTTTACTTCTAATAAAAATAAATGAAAGCCAGAGTCCCAAATTTGCTGTGAAGTCAGCCTCTATAGAAGATGGCCTTAAAGCTGCCTTAAACGGCTGTGCAGCTAGGCAAAAGGCACTATCTCTTGGCCTCAGTTTTACCATTTGTGAAGTGAGTACACTGAATGCATGATCTCTAATGTCCCTTTAGTTCCCAAACTTTGCACTTCTGAATATTTTTCATATGTAGTTGTGCCCAGTTTTGGTCACTGGAACAGAAAATGACTCAGAAGTGCAAGTAGGGAAGTCTGAAGGTGACTCAGACTTTCCTAATCATAACAGGCATTTCAGACATGGACCTTAACTGTTGAGCCAGGACTCACGGTCACTGAATGAAGCCAGGATTTCCCTTTGTGTCTCTGAGTAGGTGGTCTCCTCATGGGGTAATTTTAGCAACAGTAAATTGCTTTTGCTAACCACTCACTCTCACCCCCTACCAACAGGTCTGCTAATGCATGAGAGTCTTCTTTCTCATTAAAAATATAAATATTGTAGGGGCGCCTGGGTGGCCCAGTCGGTTAAACATACGACTTCAGTTCAGGTCATGATCTCAGTTTGTGAGTTTGAGCCCCGTGTTGGGCACTGTGCTGGCAGCTCAGAGCCTGGAGCCTCCTTCAGATTCAGTGTCTCCCTCTCTCTCTGCCCCTCCCCCGCTCATGTTGTCTCTCTCTCTCATAAATCAATAAACTTAAAAAAATTTTTTTTAATAAAAAAACATACAAATATTCTAGCATATGCATCAGTTTGATGTTACTAATTGGGTTTGAGGCCGTTAAGGTAGGTAGCTGGCACTAGATCAAGAATGATGCTTGTTCATGGGTTTGCAGTCCTAGAGGTTAATATGAATAATTTGAGAGAAGTTCATATACTATATAAACTCTATATTCAGTTTGAGCTTTTTAACTATTTTAGTTGTAAGTTCATATTTTGTTTTAATCTCTAGTATCTACCTAGAAGTATGTCAAAACAAGGTGCAAAAAAAAAGTCCATCTAAATACACTACATACCTCTGTCACCAAAGCTCTACTTATATCAAAACTTTTAACTGAAGGGGCCACTTTATCACAGTGTGGTTATCAGTGTTGAGTGCTCTTCCTGTCATAAGGAGACATTTTCATTACAGAAAAGCTATCCTTCGTTGACAGAGTATTTGGCTCTTACTTGCTCTTAGTCATGTGGCTCATCTAAAAGTTTTCCAAAAGAGAGGTCCAGCTTTGTCTGGGGAGTAGCCTTCCCAAGCTGTTCTCTCACTAGAGGTGTTGTCTTTCTGCTTATCCCCTGTTGCTGCTATTCAGAGACTGTGGCAGGAGGTCAAACTCTTTTTAATTTTTTTTCTGAATATTTACAGATTGACAATGAACAATTCTTCAACAAATATTTATTGAACACCTGTTGTGTACCATTCTTTAAAAAAAAATTTTTTTTTTTAACGTTTATTCATTTTTGAGAGACAGAGAGAGATAGCATGAGCAGGGGAAGGGCAGACACAGAATCCGAAGCAGGCTCCAGGCTCCGAGCTGTCAGCACAGAGACTGATGCGGGGCTCAAACTCACAAACTGAGATCATGACCTGAGCTGAAGTCGGATGCTTAACCGACTGAGCCACCCAGGTGCCCCTGTTATGTACCATTCTTGATGGTGAGGATATAGCAATAAATGAGACAAAGCCCTGGTAGTTCAATAAATACTTGTAAAATAAGTGAATGAAGGAACCTCTTCCAGTTGTTTGTTTTAGTCTAGCCTACTTATTCCTTTTTATAATCAGTTTTAAGCTACTGCTCCATTCTCTTTTTTCTTAGGATGCCTTGTCAGAGGTGGAATGCTCAACCTACCTACCCCTGAGGACCCTGGGAGACAGGCCTGAGGAGACTGTGCCCCATAACCCTCTGGGGACTTTGGTCAAGACTGATACCAAACAACTTTTAAACCGGTTGAGAACCTTAATGTGAATTCATTGCACAAGCGGTCCCATCTCTGTATGATCTTTGGATTCTGCCCCCAATGCAGAACTCTCCCACTCACTTACAAAACCTTCATCCCTGGTCCCCTCATTTCTCTGAGGTCTCACACAGAAACTCTTAAGACGAATTTCCCTCAACCCACTCATTCAAATTACACCCACGTTTCCCCTCAGACCCTGCTTTGTTTGCAGCCCTGGAGGGTTTTCCCCTCCTCCAGTATCAGAAAGTGGGGAAACTGAGATACTTCTAGCTCCCTAATGTCATTTTCAGGCCATTATTCTTCCAAGATATTTACATGCCATTCCTCCTGCTATGGAGTTCAGGCTAAACTCTCCTTCATGTTCTTGGCTACTCCTGGTCACTTCTATACCAGGACTGGTACGAGGCTTCCTCTTCTCCCCAATCCTACATAATTCTGGGTTGATTGCAACACCTTGATTTACTGATCCAACATTCCAAGCCCATAATTCTCTGTTGTTGTTGTTTTGTAAGCTAACTGCTTTAATCTTCCTTTTATAAAAAAGACAGTTGGGTTTAACAAGAGATAACAACAAAACCACAAATACTTGAGCTACCTACCTTTGCAGCTGGATGTAGGAGCTCCCTTGTTCTTTAACTCTAATGACCTTTACTTTTACCTGACTTTAGACACCCATTCCTACTACCCATTTCATTACATGGAAGAGTTCCAACTCCAAAATCTTAACTCTAACATCACTGTGACCACCAGGTCCTGAGCTTCCAACTTAATCACTTCTTTCACTTCCAAATCATCATCAGCTCTTTGACCTTATCAAGACCTCTCTTGACCAGAGCTAATCATACCTTCTTTGGCCTACCTTTTCACCCAGTCTGAATCGGGTGGATATCTTGAACTGTCCCTCCCCAGCACCTTCCATCCCCTTATTCCCTTATCAATCCACTCCATGTGTCCACAGACTATGATCCAGGAGCTACATAATAATGCATCTTATCTGCTCTTGTACCCAGGCGGCTGGGTGTTGCTAGAGAAAACAGCAGAAATATAGATTGGTACCATTCCAGTAGATTACACGTTCCAAGGATTATACATTCATGGTTTCCAATCTGTTAGCCCCTTGACACTTGTTCTCTAACCCTTTTACTTAGTATTATTGTCTGTTCTCTTTCATTCCTCTCCCTTTCAACCTCTCTCCTAAACGATGGCCACTCTTCTTAAGCCCCCTAACTCTCATCTCCCTGCCAACTTGCAACCTTACATCTCCGCAAAGAATAGCGAAGCCATCGGAGAAGGACTCCCATCAACTACCAACCCCAGTCACAAACAGCTGTGAGTTTACCCCTCATTATATTTTCACCTTGAGCCTCAAGCAGGATGCAGTAAACATCTCCCTGCTTGAGACCAATTTCCTACACAGCTGGCTTCCCAACTAAACCAGCCCCAGCACCTCACCATGCATAGTGGTTGGCACATAAGTGCTTCATAAATGTATGTTGAAATGTTTAATTGACCATATCCACCTGAACTCATTTACATCCCCTCCTTTTTCTTCATCATTCTCCGCTGAGCTTCAACATTTACTGGTTCCTTTCACTCAAGGCAATAAATGTGCCTAAATTTAACATCTTAAAACAACAAAACCTTCCCACACCACTTGGTTCTACAGGCAAGATTCTACCTCTACTAATCTGTTGACACTGCTGGCTCAAGAAGGTTACTAATTGCCAAATCAAATGGACACCCTTTAGTCCATTAAAAAAAAAATGTGATTTTTATTATTGTTTTTAGAATTAAAATGACCTCTATCAAATATATACTCATTTCCAAAATCTGGAAAAATATAGAAAGTGGACATACATAGACACGCTAAACTATAATCATGACAAATAGAGTTACCCACTGTTGTGACACATTTCTTGAAATTCTGGGCATTTTTTTTTTTTTTAAGATCTTATTTTTAATCTCTACACCCAACATGGGACTCAAACTTACAACTTCAAGATCAAGAGTTGCGTGCTCCACTGACTGAACCAGCCAGGCACCCCTTGGGGCACTTTTTTTTTTTAAATTAAAAATAAAATTTTTTTAAACGTCTATTCATTTCTGAGAGACAGGCAGAGTGCAAGCAGGGGAGGAGCAGAGAGAGACACAGAATCCAAAGCAGGCTCCAGGCTCTGAGCTGTCAGCACAGAGCCCGACATGGGGCTCGAACCCACGAACTGTGAGATCATGACCTGAGCCAAAGTTGGACACTTAACTTACTGAGCCACCCAGGTGCCCCAAGGGGCACTTTTTATTATATAGAAGAGAGATTTCTAATTTCTTACTTCAGCAACCTCCAATAGCATTTCACATTGACTCAATTCTTCCATTAAACTCTGTCATTGGGCACCACATCTTCCAGATTCTCTTATTTTGTTGGGCCCTTTCTTTATTGCCTTCACATGTTAGCTTTCATCAGGGCCAGCCCTCCAGTCATTTTGCTCTATATGCTTTCACTTCCATAGTATTACTAAGTGTACTGTGAAATTCACAGAATCTACATTTCCTATTTTGATTTCTTCACCTTCTAGGCTCCTAAATGCAATAACTTATGGGTAACCTATTCTTTGATGTCCTACAGGCACCTCGTATCATCCTTTCTGCAACACAGAACTCATGATCTTCCTTGTTAAACTTGCTCTTTCAGTGGTAGTTTCTCTCTAGGTTATAGCATCATCCCTTACCCAGTAACCGAGGCCAGAAACCTGGGGATCTTTTATTAGAGTGCTTTCTCTTCCCAAGTCCTACACCCCATATCCAGTTCTGTTGATTGTGCTTCCTGTGTATCTCTTGAATTTGCCCACTCTTCTTCATCCCTACTGTCTTTACCTTCTTTAGTTCCTAATCATATCTAGCCTAAGTACTGTAGCAACACAACAGTCTGTCTTATTTATAACTAGCCCGTGGTAACAGTTTACTAAGTGGAGTGTAGTACAGAATTCCCCACTTAGGTAATGATGCTTCATTGCTATGTCAAATTTATGCCACAGGTTGAATCATCTTTTCTTTACAACTGCCATATCCCTTAACTTTCCATCCTGTTAACAGCACCTCTAAATACATCAATTTTACCCTCTCCAACTTCTTGCCCACACCGTAGTCAGTAAGATTATTCTAAAGAGCCAATCTGACTTGTCATTCTTTTGCTCAGTCTTTAAACAGCGCTTCTCATTGCCTCCAGGATAAAGTCCAAAGGGCCCTCTGTGATTGGACTCCTGCTTCCCTCCACCTGTCTCCAGCCTCACCTGCTGCATGGCATGCTACAACTACTCTCAATTACTTCAAGTTTCCAATTATTGCAATGTAATGGAATTACATCTGCATCTTGTTACATGCTTCCTTTTGGAAGACCCCCTTTCCTGACATAACCTTTACCTGTCAGTCTTACTGTATCAGATTTCAGCTTACTAACTCCTTTCTGTGGAAGGATTTTTCTGTTCTTCTACCTCCCCAAATTAGGTAAGTGCTTCTAGAACATTTTGTGCTCATCCCTTCTTGTATTCTAATTGTCTTGTCTACCCATCCTTATTATATCCCTCTATAGTCTGTAAGCTCCTTGACGGCTCCTTATGTGCTGTTGGAATCCCTGAAGAGAGGGCTTTACACACCTTATGCTGTTTAGTCAGCACGACCACCCTTCATAGTGGGTACCACATCATTCCTGTTTTACAAGTAAGTAAGCAAAGAGAGTTGAAGAAACTTGTCCTGAGTTACCAAAATAGATAAAAACCAGACAACTTGATGCTAGAGCCAGTCCATCACTAAATCCTTCACCTTCAAATTCCTTCTCCACATGTTTTGGCATTGACCTAAAATATTATTCTTTGCCATCCATCAGGTCCCTAGGCATGCCTGCCTGTCATAGCCTCTGTCATGTGGCTCCTATCTGCCCTGTTGGCCTGGTACCAGCCACTCCCCAGGACTTGATGCTGTTGTTGCAGAAATACCACCGACTCCACACGGTCCCGTCCTTCTCTAAGTGTTGGTCTGTCTACCAAAATGACCCTTGTCACCTTACCTTTCTGGAGAAATCCTGTTCCTCCTTCAGAACTTGCTCCATAAGTGTTCCTGATCACTCTTTCCCCATCCCTTTGCAGACACCGTAGCGACTCCTGCCTCCATTCTCAGAAGCTGTGCCACTTCGGCAAGTTACTGCTTTAGTTTCCTCACTTGGACAATGGCAGCAGTAAGACTGCTTTCTCATGGAGCTGCTGTGAGGGTGTGTTAAGCACTCGGCATGGGGCTTGACACACCATAAGTGCTCAAAACATTTAGCAATTATTTGCTCATCCCCATTCCTCTATGTAGCTAGGCCTACTTGGGTACTACCCAAGTTCAACACGGTAGCATGATTTCTTCACGTGGAAAAAGGAAGCACCCACATATCACTTATATTTTAGCGCAGCACCTGGCATATTTTGGGCTTTTATTAAGTAATCAAACTGGACAATTTCATTTCCACCACCTGTATTTACCTAATGATTGCAGCCCTTTGGATGTTCCCTTCTTGGGATTCTTTTACTACAGATGGACTGATGATATGCTGCCTTGCATTGTATGTAGAAGCATCGTCTCAATGAGCCTTCAAGTGCCTCCAGGGCAGACACCATCTCTTACATTGTCTATCTGCCCAACAACAGCTAATATTTCTAACTGCAAAGTGGGTGTTCAGCAGTTACCGGTGAATAAAAATATTCTTGCCCAAGCACGGGAGGCCTCACCTCATTAGTAAGTCCCCAGTCTCTTAAGAAAAGTTAGCTAACAACCCTTCTCCTGATTCTCCTTCCCTTAGAAGAATTCTGCTTAGAACTCTGCTTAGAATTTGCATTTATTTGTATGCCTCTGTCAAGTCCTAGCTTCCCTTTCCTAGTTAACCGCCGTCAAGGCCCAGTAGAGGGCACTATACACCCGAGGATTGCTCGTGTGAGTACTGCTGGCTCACTGCAGATTTCTCAATGGAAAGGCTCCAAGTTTTTTTTATTTTGCCTGCATTTTCCATGCCCGGGCCACATTAGCTTAAAATACATGCTGCTGGACAATAATAATGGTGACTTCATCCCTGCCACCCTGTATATCAGATGGTCAAGACGACTGTCAGTACAATCATCACTCAATTATGTTGGAGGAGTGGAAGAACCCTTACCACACTCTTTGGGATGTGGGCAGGAATAGCTACTTGAGGCACTGCAGAGCAATCTGTCCTGCTTGCCTGGCCCCGTAGTATGGGGGTGAGGGAGAAGGAATGGCAAGGTTCTACACTAAAATAGAGATAGCTACAGTCCTTTCTCAGCCCCTCAGGATCTCTCAAGGCTACAGCTTAGAACTAAGGACCAGGGAAGCCAGGAATATTGGAAAAGTCATATATATAAGCCAAGAGACTATCTCGATCTCCTCAGCAACCTAACTTTGCCACCTCCTAAATAATTTCTACACTTCAACTTTATCTGTATTAAAACAAACCTGCACCAAATGATCCCACATTCAGCCGCACTGATCTCACTCCCCAGCTGTATCCACCTGGCAAACATACACTAGGGAAGTCATGCTCAAAAAGAAGTCATGGGATTGGCTGAAGGGGAATAAAGATGAGAAGACTAACCCCACACTACAGTAAACATTCTATTTGTGTGTGTACAGCTCCTAGCTTTGAGTTTGTAAGTTTCAAGTATGTGAACTTTTGCAGATGTCTTCTTTCACAAAGACAATAAACCCCACAATGGTAGGGAATGTCTTTAATGTACCTCCATACCACCTGGCTGGCTCAGTGTCTAGCATGCGGTTCAGAAAGGCTGATGGCTAAGAGGCATCACCATCCCCTGGCTAAAGCAGAAGACAGCAAGTCCGTAACATCCTGAGGAACTGAAAATGTATTTGGAAAACTTCTGATTAAAGAGAAAGAATGAGTTAGGTACTGAGAATCACGTTCCTAGTTTAAAATTACCCGTCCCCTTCAAGAAGATGGAGAGTTCGCTGGAATATCTATGTCTCCTGGACTTTATCTTCCTTGATGCATACTCATTTGAGAAGCCAATCACATTTGGGAAAATATCACAGTAAACTCTCCTACTCAAAGTTGGGCAAAATGCGCAAGTAGATTTCATCTACTGTATGTGAATGTTGGTGTGTGTCTCGGAGAGACAGATGAGTTTGTTTCTCCTTTGCTAATGTTTCTTTTCTAGGTTACATTCACAGGCAATTTTTAACTTCTTGCAGCGGCAGGATTCCAGTGATACTTGTGACAATGGTGAGGAAGTCACTCACTCTGCCTCCTGCTGGCCACAAACAGAAAGGTTGAGCTTTTGGCTTATGACCAGAAGTCACATTTCTCCTTCACAGACTTAAGAACTTATGAAGGAATGGAAGACTAAAAGGGAAAAGGAAGAGTGGGCTTCCTTTTTTGCTTAGCCTATACTAAGCTCTAGGTGTTAATAAACTAGATCAGATTCCTTATTTTGTGAACCAAAACCCGAGGTTGACACATCTTCTACACTAGCTACACAAACAAAAGGGATGGACAGGAGTCCAGAAAAGCCCTGATCTATACGCCAATATCCCTGTTCCCTCTCCCTGAGTGATGGAAGCGGCAAGCCCCAGTCACATCCTGTATTAAGGGCCCCTGTTCCTTAAAACTCAGGGCCCCATACCAGCTTCTCCCCTGAATGCTGTCTTCAGTTTCATTTTCTTCCCTTTCCCCAAACCCCAATAAAACACACCAACTGCTTCAGAATATTTCTGGGTTGTGTTTTTTTGTGGGTCATCTTCTTTTTTTTTTTTTATTTCAAATACTCAAAAAGTCCCCTGGGCTCTGTGGGGCTCCCCACGCTCATGGCCCCTTTCCCCACACTCACTGCCCTTTTCCCCACAGCAAATCTATTTCAAGGACAGCACTTTTTAAAATGAACAATTAACATTGGGTTCTCAGCTTGCTCTGCGGGACCAGAGGGGTTGTTTGCTTCTGTCATCTTTAGATGGACAGTTTCTTTTATCTGACCCCAGGTCCCCAGCCACATCCAAGCAAACAAGGCATTTTTCTACAGAGCCGAATCAGAATTCTTCATCTGGAATCTGCTCCACTCCTCCCCCTTACACCCATCCCACACCAGCCACATGGTTGGGAAGGAAGATAGTCAGGAATGTTTTTATCAACTCCAAGTCCTATTTCATATCCCCCACAAATTTCCCATCCCACCCTCTCAAACACCAACCCCCCCACCCCACCCCCCACCCCCCAGGATTTCACTGAGATTTCTCCCAACAATTATTTGGAAAAAAGGTAAAACAAAAAAGGTTCAGGGTCTTGGTGCTCAGCCCAAGGGGCTCCATGCGCTGGGACACCGACGGGCAGGGGCTTCTGCCTCTCCAGCCCGCACCCGAGCCACCTCCTGACCCCTGGCTGCCAAAGCAGGGAGGGGCAGGAGCCAGCACAGGACCCAGGAGGGCAGCGTCTCAGGATCTGGCGGAGCCCCGGGCAGCATCATTCAACTTGGCCACTGCGGACGAACACAGAAGAAGAAAAAGAAAACACTGTCAAGTAATAAGGGAAAAAATTCGAAGTTCCATCCCAGTCCCTACCCCATGACTCTTCCACACTTAACAATCATTAGGCTACCTGGCACATGCCTGAATCTGATCCACAGAGAGCTGGGGAGGCAGGGGGGAAGGGAGAGAGAAGGAGAGAGAGGTAGAGAAGAGAGAAGAGAAGGGGGAGGGGAGTGAAGGAGAGGGGAGAGAGAGAGGGAGGGAGAGGGAGAAGGGTGGTGGTGGTGGTGGGGAGGGAATTTCAGTTTTTTTCTATCCACAAAAAGTGTTCTTTACCTTTTTGAAGATACCCATGAAAGCAATACAGAAAATTCTTTAGACAAAGATCACAATAACTGGAGGTTTGCAGGGGCATAAGCTGCCTGGCTTAGAGCAGGCTTGGTTTCACAGGCATGGCCACAGTCAGCTGTACGCAGCAGCAGAGACTGACGGGGGGCTAAGAGTGATGAGGTGGTGACAGCATGTAGTCCACGGCCAGACAACACACGTGTTGTTCTGAGTGGATTTAATAATCTAGGTTTAATCAAAGCAATTTGGATCTGGATTTGGGAATGACCCTTCTTTGCCATGGACGTGATGTATTTCATGCTGTGGAAATAGGTGGCAAATACAAAATGTAGCTTGTTTCTTTGTTTCTTATCCTTGAAGATGACCAGGTAGAGAAAGAGCAAGATCAACAGTTTTCTGATTTCCCTATTTTTTCTATTCCTTCCTAAAAACCAGACTTGTGACCTCAGTCTTGAAGATTCAAATGACCAATAGAGAAAGCAGCTGAGACAGAAAAGAAAAAAGTACAAAATTCGAGAAGATCGGAGATGAAGAAAACGTACAAAATTATATATATATTTATATATATAATAACATGACATATCTATGTACAACATGGCTGGGACAGTTGAGGAAACTATACAAGGATGTTCAGCATTTTCCCCTTCCCACAAGGACTTTAGACTAAGGAAGACAGCATGAGGAATGAAGCAAGAAACACAAAAATTATATACAATTACAAGTGACAGTCAAGGAGTTTGGGGGCCAGGAAATCCAGGGATCCTGCTCTCTCCATTCCTTCCTCACCAACTCTCTCCTACCCCATCTGAGTGACTGCCTGAAAAGTGAATGGCTGGTCAGGAAAGGAGTATACACACCTGCCAATCACTCTGCATGTGCACCAGCAAGTTCATGGTCATTCTCCTGCTAAATCTTTTAAGTTTTATTTAAGTACTCTCTCACCCTACATGGGGCTCGAACTCGCGCATGCTCTTCCGACTGAGCCAGCCAGGCACCACGGGTCATTCTCATCAGCCCAAAGGTTTGATGTATTAGGATTTGTGAGGTGAGAGGGTGAGAGAATTACAGAATCTTGTCCTCTTAAACAGTTAGTTGTTGCCCTGGCCCTCTCTGTCATAACCAGCAGTAGGATTCAGGCCAAGCTAGTGATAAGCAGACTGAAGACGCTGGCCACCTGCACCCCTCTCCTCCATCTGCTCTTGAATCTCCACTGCTGCTTCTCATCCCACAAGAGCTGAGTTACTGAGCCCTAGGAAGGCAGAGATTTATCAGTGCTCCATTTCTCGCCCCCTGACCATCTTCCTCCACCAGCTTCCTCCATGGTGAATCATCTCCTAGGAACCTGCTGCTCCAGCCCCACCACAGTACCGAGGCCTGGAGGCTGGCTCAGTTTGCCCCTTTTTTTCTGGTCTCCTTAGCAGTATGCCTGGCATCTGATCACATCTGAAACATGGGACTCTACCTGTGCGTGACTAAGCACGTGTCCTCAGGCCTGCAGCCTGGGTCCCAGAGCAGCTTTTTAGCAGCAAAGGCCCAGACTGGGGGCCAGGAAAGTGGGTGGGGGTAGAGGCAAGAAGCTTCCGCAGAAGCTAGCTTCTTAGAACTTTTCCCTTGGCCTTAAGTCCATGATACTTATGAGGCCCTCTTGCCTGAATTTATAATCCCCAAATCTCAACTTCCTCTCTCCCCATGTAGTCCTCTAATGGTTCCCCTTTGTAGGCTCACCCACAGGCCTTCCTCACTTAGTTTTACAATGAATAGCACAGACTTTTTTTCAGCTGGCAGTTACAGGATTTTAAAATTCTAACCCATCTTATCTATATTCAGCTCTTTTACAGATGAGGAAATAGAAATCCACAGAGGTTAAATGACCAAGGTTACATATCAGTTCTGCTGAGATGGAGTGCAACTAAAACCCAGATATCTTGACTCCAAAGCCAGTGCGAATCTTTCCACTATCCCATGATATTTTCGAAAGCAACATGCTGGAAGAGAGAGAGAAGGTGCCCATTTCATGTGAATGAAGTTCTCCAATCTTTACATTATTTAAGAGCCACGGCAACCTGTAAGAGACACTCACTGAGTAAGGGAGGTTAGGTGGGCACTGTAGTTTTAGGCAAGCAAATCAGTTTTTCTTTTTGAGGGTTCTCTAAACCTGACATAATGGAAACACAAAGCAATAGCAGCCTAAGGGAAAAAACACTTAGAAGCACAGAAAACAGATCTCATTCAGTCTACCTTTCCCAGCTATGTCGGATTAGCTTCTAGATGGAAATCTACCATATTATTCCCAAGGCTTAGCCTAACCAATTTTGGGATATTCTCTTCCAAAAGGAGAAATCACATCTCCCCAGTTTCTCATACAAAAGAAAAAGAGCATTTGCAGCATTATCCAATCCTAGTCTCTTATTTCTGGGCCCCTACCTGGGCTACAGTGAGGGTGCGAAAATCTCAATTTAATCAAAGAAATGAACTCAGAGCCCCTTTTCAACCCACATCACCTTCTCAGCAGCCCCCAGGAGAATCACAGTCATTTCTGGCTAGCAAGCTGAGAAGATCTAACTAGGTGCTCATTTCATCCCTGCCTATGATATATTAAAGTCCAGTGGGTGAGGAAGGGGAGAGAAGGGGGGGCCCAGGTTACCCCGCAAGCTTGCTGGTGACGAGTGAGGACTTTCTCTGGGGCAGGTCCTGTGGGGTGGGGATGTGGTCACCAGTCACCAGATTCTTGTCCGGTCCTGCACTTGGCAGCTGCTTGTTCTTCATCTTGGCTTTGGCCATGTTGTAGTCTCCTGAGTCAAAGTACTTTTGCTAGGAGACAAGAGGGATGTTTAGGTGAGTGAGGAACTCTGGCCTTCCTCGAAAGTAAGGAGACCCACATCCATTATAAACCCTCATCAATGCTTAGATTTTTCCAGTCTTCCTTGATTAACCTCATTACACAAATAGTTTAGCATTAATTACATGTACTTATGTCTTGTCTCCAATGTGTTCTGACGTTTCAGGTTGTAGGCAGTTTCCTAGCTACAGTAGACATTTTATGAGCAAAGAGATAACCCTTACATCCTTTATACACCCATCAATACAGGATGGTTCAACCAAATTACTGACTATTCATTAAGGCCTACTGAGGACCTATTAGTCTCCAATGGGCTTGGTCCTGGGGAAATTAACAAGACATACAGAAGTGTCAATCTGGAGCTATCCTAGCAATCAGCAGGAGATCAACCTCAAGCCTACAACCTCAAAATTAAAAATGATTCCCTCAGACCATGAATAGAAACGGTTTGTTCATGAGGATAATGTACTTTTCCTCTCACTCCCACTGCTCCCACACATGTTCCATGGCTATGACAGCCTGCCCACGCCTGCCTTGCGTGCAGCAAACTGCAAATCAGCATCACATCATCATCTGTGCCTAAGACTCAATAACTAGGATTCTCCACAGGGATCTGTTTCACCGTCTATTTCATCCACACCTGGGAACGCCCTTAGGCAGTTTACTGCCTTACAATCTCTCAGTTAGCTTCAGGTACCTACGGGGACTGAGAAACCTGATTGGGAGCTAGATGGCTATGAAAGCAGACCCTCCCTTGGTGAGGACCACCACTCTGGATGGAAAAATAAGTCTCTTGAGAAAGCACAGTTAATGGCTGGTGCTAATTTCAAGGGTCTGAAGAAAGCTATTCATTTCAAGCTGAAGAAATCTATAGGACAGATGGTTTGATCTTTTTTTTGAAATCATGCACCCCAAAACTTAGCTCTAATCTTAAAAAGTGCAGTCCTAAAACTCCCACCATTTAAACAGGCAAATGCCTGGGGGAGTCAGCATTTCAGTTTCTAACATCCTTTCTTCCCCCAATCTTCCAATGCCCCCCACATCCAAATGTCTCAACATTAAGCCTTCATACCCTGTATGATACCATATTAGGGATTTACAATAATTTGCCTCGCTCTTTACAAGTTTTTAATTCCTCTCTACTACTGCCCAACAGCAGAACCTCTGGATAAACATTCAGAAGAGGCTCTACAGATCTCATCCCTAAAGACCCTTTTGGCTCCAGTAAGAGGATAAGAGATTGGGTCCCATACCCCTTTCTGGAGTCTCTTCATGAGGAAGTCGGAGCCTCCAGGCTTTTGTCCTAGGCTTGGATATTTGGCCTTTAGCTTTGCCTCCTCAGCTCTCTCAGGGAGAATACCTTCTTTCTCCTGTGTGTCCTGGAGGAAACAAATGGGCCAATTAAATTAAAAATTGAGAAGCAAGGGCACCTGGGTGGCTCAGTCAGTTAAGTGGCTCAGGTCATGATCTCATGGTCTGTGAGTCTGAGCTCCGCATTGGGCTTTGCACTGATAGTTCGGGGCCTGCCTGGGGATTCTCTCTGTCTTGTCTCTCTCTCTGTGTGTCCCTCTCCCACTCACACTATGTCTCTCTCAAAATAAACTAAAAAAAAAAAAAAAGTTTTTATTTTTAAGAGAGCATGTGAGTGAGTGTGTGCATGCCCCAGAGCAGGGGAGGGGCAGGAGAGAAAGGGAGACAGAGGATCCAAAGCAACTCTGCGCTGAGAGCAGAGGGCCTGATGCGGGGCTTGAACTCACGAATGGTGAGCCGACCTGAGCCCAAGTCAGATGTTTAAACTACTGAGCCACCCAGGTGCCCCATAAATAAATAAACTTAAAAAAAAAATTGGGAAGCAACCCTTCTAATATCTAGAATTTTTTAATGTTTATTTACTTTTGAGAGAGACAGAGTGTAAGGGGGTTAGGGGCAGAGAGAGAGGGAGACACAGAATCTGAAGCAGCCTCCAGGCTCTGAGCTGTCAGCACAAAGCCTGACGCGGGGCTCGAACCCACAAACCGTAAGAATGTGACCTGAAGTCATGGGACGCATAACCAACTGAGCAACCCAGGAGCCCCTAGTAACTTTATACTATCAACTTTTCCTGGAAATCTACCCTCTTGTGAATATACTGTCTCTACCCTGCTCCTAAACAAACCTAGACTTTTGTTCAAATCTTTAAAGCTCAAGATAACTGTATTGTGAGAAAACACACACAAACTCTGCTTCTCACACTACGCTTAAGGAATCACTTCAGTGACTTGGAGTTAAAAATAGTACCTAAACACAATTTTTCAATCAAGAGCAAACCATAGCTTATTCAGCAAAGGAGCTAGGAAAGAAAGAAAAGAGCTAACTAGGGCTTCTGGTGATCCAAGAGGAGTGGGAAAGTTCCCTGGCTATCCCTAACACACAGTACAGGTCAAACAGGAAATCAAAGGGGATAATTCTGCTGAGATGTTCCCTTTTACCCCGAGTCTAAGGCAGTCATCTGATTTAAGCCTCTCTGAGCTATGTGGCCTTCTCCAAAAGTCTCTACCTTAATAAAGGAACAACGTTGCTTCAGCATTTCCATAAACCTTAGGTAGGAAGGTAACAGGTAAAGAGATAAAAATGACACTATTTTTAACCTCAAGAAAATTAAGACACAGGAGGTTCACTAGTATTTACCCACAGTTTTTGCCAAAAGGTCAACACCTTCCCCAGTGGGGCAAGTGATGGAAGTTTAGGGAACATGCCAAGAACTTGGAATTGGCTTGCAGGGGCTCTCACCGTAGTTATTACTCTCTTCTTGTTTTTGTGGGCCCCAATGCCCTTTTCTTTAGTGACTTTTTAAAGGGACCTAAAGCCGGGGTGCCTGGGTGGCTCAGGTGGTTAAACATTTGACTCTTGGTTTCTGCTCAGGTCATGATCTCATGGTTTGTGAGTTCAAGCCCTGAGTTGGGCTCTGCACTAACTAAGGAGCCTGCTTGGGATCCCCTCTCCCTCTTTCTCTCAAAATAAATAAATTAAAAAACATTTTTTAAAAAAGGACCTAAGGGGGTGCCTGGGTGGCTCAGTCGATTAAGCGTCCGACTTCGGCTCAGGTCATGATCTCGTGGTCCATGGGTTTGAGCCCCATGTGGGACTCTGTGCTGACAGCCTGGAGCCTGGGGCCTGCTTCGGATTCTGTGTCTCCCTCTCCTTCTGCCCCTCCCCACTCCTCTCAAAAAAAATAAATGTTAAAAAAATTATTTAAAAAAGGACCTAGGGGCGCCTGGGTGGCTCAGTAGGTTAAGTGCCTGACTTCTGCTCAGGTCACGATCTTACGGTTAGTGGGTTCGAGCTCCGCATCAAGCTCTCTGCTGTCAGCACAGAGCCTGTTTCAGATCCTCTGTCCCTCCTATCTCTGCCTCTCCCCCGCTCACAAGTGCCTCCCCTGCGGGAGGGAGGGAGGGAGGGAGGAAGGGAGGAAAGACCTAAGAAAGAAAGGAAGAAAGAGAAAAGAAAGAAAAGACCTAAGGCAATTTGTGTCTCTTTTTAATGTAATTATATTCCCTTCCCTTGAAAATCTGGCAGATATATCAGGTGCCTTTCACAACGCCCTGAGCCCAGTACTAAATGTTGTAAGTCAAATACAAGCCCCAAGAAGAGGTTTATTTGGGGTGTTTTCATCACAGAATTGTGGGTGAACTAAGTCCCATTGCCTTGGAAGTCGGGGTCGTGGTGGAAATAGGGTGGAGTCTCTCTTGTCACGATTCCTTTCGTGTCTTTCCTAGGTTTAATCTCCATTATGCTTTATGGATCTCTAGTCCTCTTCAGTCCTGTTAGTTCCCAATTGAGGCTGGGGAACAGTGGGACCCCAACCGTCAAAATAGGTCTCTTGAGAAAGTTGCCGCCTTAAAGTAGCCATGATTAATAATTACTTCTCCCTTCGCCCAATGCTGGTCCTTCTTAATCGTCTCTACTTCCACCTGTATCCTTCTGATTGGGAACCCAGCCTAGCTGCTGGGCCTTTTACCGCCCTCTACCAATAACACATCGCTTCTCAGGACCACCTGCCCCCTTCATTCACCCAGTCTTTCCAAACACCCGCCCCGCACCCAAGCTTGGCCAATGATAGCACCTTTTCAATGTGTTGAGCAGTAGGCCTATTGGCCAATCAGAAAGAGTAAGGCACTGACTGACAACGGGCCCAACTAACCAGCCCCAGAGCTGCAAGCTGTGTTAAAGCTCACCCTGCGTGACGCAAGAAGTGGCCAACCCCTGCAGAGCCTGAGACCATGGCGACCAATCCGCACTGGTGGGAGACCGTCTCCCGCCCCATCACGGTCGCCCCCAGCTCGCCGGCCCGCACCCCCTCCATTTCACCTGCTTCTCCTCGCCGGTCTCCTCCGCAGGGTTCTCCTCTTCTTGTTTCTGGGACATGGCGGGACCAGGACTGTGAAGTGTAGGGGGCCCGGGAAGTCAACCGGAGAAGGGAAGGGGGAGGGGAAACGGGGACAACCTGCGCTGCTTCTTCGGCTCCTGTCACTAGGGTTGCTCAGTCAAAATGGCGGCCCCTGCCTGTGACGTTATGGCCGCCCCTTCCTATGGGAGCCAATGGGAGTGAGGTAGATAGGGCAATGACGTAACGATCTGCCAATAGTCGCTGGCTAGAGGTGGGTTCTTTGAAGGCGACAGGCAAGCTGGAACACCAATGTGGACAGAGAGTGAGCTCCGAGGACCAATTGGGAGCCCGTGGGGGTGTTAGCGGGCGGTGCAGCTAGCTTTGGCATTTTTGCTCCTTTGGTGAGATGAGACTTCTTTCTGTCTACGGCCCGGCACCCAGAAGGCTTTGCTGATCTTCAAACTGGAGAGCGAAAAGATGGGAACCTTTCATTTTCAAATAAAGAGGATTAAGCTTTGTGCAGTGTTAGCAGAAAACTCTCAATCTTCAGAAAATAATTTGGAAGTCAGAGTATACCTTAAATTAGTACTCAACACTGTTGCCATGTATGTACTTGGTGTTTGGAGCGGAGAGACTGGGACCCCAAACCAAGTTGTCTTGCACAGAAGGCTTTACGTTCCATGATTTAACTCTTCTGTACAGTTTTTTACTTGTTCAGGGTCAGCCCATGGAGACTAAGTTCCTTGAAACGGAGAGCACAGTTCTAGGTACATGGTAAACATTTAGTAAATACAGTTAACACCAGTTAATGTATCCTGAGTCACAGTTCAACAGTATTTCTTGAGCGTCAGTGTGTAGATGGTAATATATTAGTTTTACGGGGGTACGTATAGAATAAGACAGTCTCTGCTCTTAGCTTAATGGACATGTGGGGAGGGGCTTCACAGTGTGCCAGGTGTACCCTCTGATTAAGTAGACACATCCTCCTGGAGTGTCAGTCCACATTTTTATATTAAAAACAAACATTAGTTTAATACTAATAACACTGCAAAATTCATATTAAAGTTTAATTTTCCAGGCAGCTTCTTGTGACAGCCTTGGGGCTATCTGTTCATTTTTTTGTATAATTAGGTGTACTTCTGGAAAAGTCTGAGAAGCACTGTAATATGCAAATTATACCAGGCAAAATCTGGTAAGCATTGAAATAAAAGTGTTAATAAAGTGTTATAGGGGTTCGTAGGAAGAGTCATATTCAGTTTAGATTCCCTACCACCTGTGACCAAGAAAAAAAAAAGACTTCATGGGGTGGGGGGTGGCACTTGAAATAAGATTTTTTTTTTTTTGTTTTGTTTTTTATTCAAGTAAACTCTACATTCAACGTGAGACTCAAACTCATCAACCAGCTTGTGACTGAATTAGCCAGGTCTCCCTGAGATAAGTTTTAAAGAACTCAGCAGTTTTCTGGGTAAAGGTGAAGGAAGGAAGGGTATTCCAGGTGATAGGTGCAACACAAAGGCTAGAAAAATAGAATCGAGTGCAGAACATGGAGGGCTTTGAATGCCAGGATAAGGCACTTGTGAATAATTTAGTAATCCATGAGAGAGACATTTAAGGTTTTTAGGCCAGAGATGGGCAGATCAGAACTTCCCCTTTAGGAAGATTCATTTGGAGATAATGAATAAAAATAATTCAGAATTCCATGCAGAAAGACCCCAGAAGTGGCAGTCTAGCCAGGAGTGCACTACAATACTCTAGGTGGAAGAGAATTGGGATTTAAGCTAGAAATGTAGTTTATAGAAAACTGTGAACCTAACTGAGAAAGTCTGTGTCTATGAGATTCACAGCTGAGTGAATACAGGGAATGAGGCAGCCATGTGCTTCAGGGTAATATTTGCAGAAATAATTCAAGAAGAGCAGTCAATATGAGAATGGAATTGGAAACAGAAAATGAGGAGTTCAGCTTTGAGAACATTGACTTTTTAAGACAAATGGGCCATTTGGTGGAGTTATCCAGGCAATGAAGCCTTTGGATAAATGACCCGAGATCTCCAACATAGCTACCATTTTAGAGGTCTAGGAAATGTAGACCTAGAGTTTGGGAGAAAAGTAGAAGGTCACTATGAGCAAAACTTGGACTTCTTCATGTAAATGTAAGTAAAGTTGTGGAAGTAGATGAGATCACCTAAGGAGAATGAAAAAGAGTCCCAAGATGGAAAACTGGATAAAAGTTGGCAAGGGACACAGACACAAATGATCAGAGGGGAAAGGAGAAGAACCAGGAAAAAAGTGACAGAAGTTGAAGATGGAGGGGACAAAATTGCATGCAAAGAGTGAGGAAGTGATAGCAATATTCAACAGTAAAGCAGAGGAAGGAATTAGAATAATGAAGAGGAGGCAGAACTCTGTTTTCTTTTTGGGAAAACAGACACGATTCAAGCATGTTTTCAGAAAAGGGCAAGAGGCTAATTGAGAGAAACTAAAAAGGTAATTAATCCGTTTTCAGTTTATTTATTTTTGAGAGAGAGACACACACACACAGAGCGTGAGTGGGGGAGGGGCAGAGAGAGAGAGTGAATCCGAAGCAGGCTCTGCACTGCCAGGGTAGAGCCTGATGCAGGGCTTGAACTGTGAGACCGTGACCTGAGCCGAAGTCAGACACTTAATGAACTGAGCCACCCAGGTTCTGCTGTAATTATCCATTTTAAAGAGAAGATAAAGAATTAAAGTCTCAGGGGAGATCATTAGATCAAGAGGGAGAGAAACAGATGTTGTTGAAGGGGAAATTGTACAGAGAGATTTTGAAGTAGTTAAACATTTAAGGAAGTCACGTTGAATGTCCTTGCTTTTCTGCAGTCAATCTTTTGAGAATAAAAAGGATGGCAGGGTGGGATAGAGAATCTAGGAAAGGTGGGGGTAGAAACAGCACTATAGAAAATAGCAATGATTCCTAAAAGATCTAAGATTAGATAGGTATGGATTTGTAGTAGTCTTAATCACCATGGCTTTGAGACTTTGGTCAATAACTCCTGGCTGTCTTGATATGGAGAAAACAGCCAGCCTGTTAAGGACAAAGGACTGGTAAAGAAGGAACAGTGGAGGGAAGACAATGAGGAAGTCCATATTGGTTTGCCAGTTTGTTGAAATACCTGACCATAGCATCGAGGCTCTCTAGGAAGGACGGAATAGAAAGGCGATGGAGAACTGGGCATGACACAGAGGAAGCTCAGATTTGGTGGGGATGCTAAGAGGCAGAAGAGTAGGAGGTCATAGTGAGGGGAATTTGAGGGTGTATCTAGGAAGGTGGAGAAATTGCAGGTTACGACGAGCTCCAGCCTATAATTGTAATTGATGGTAGATATGCAGGGATATAAAGTCACTGACTTTGATGTAATCAAGCACACGTGAAGTCACAAATGTTGAAGTCTCAGAGCATAATGATAGGGAAGGGGGTTAGGACAGGGTGACTGTGGCCCATAGTCATAGGTGGGAGTGAGCTATACGTCTCCAACGTATGTATTTAAACAGATAAGTCACCACATTGTGTGCCTTACATTGTGTAGAAAAACTACAGTATTAGGTAAGTATGTATGACACCAAATGGGTTGTACTCATAAGTGTTTAAAAGATCATTTCTAGCTGAGCTGGGCAAGGAATGTTTCAGACAAGGCAGAACCTGAACCCAGACCCTAAGGATGAATAGGAAGGTTGGAGATTGGCAGAGGGTGGGGGAGGAAAGGAAGACAATTTAGAGGACAACCTTATCTTATAAAAGGTTAGAGGGTAACTGAAGACAATGGAAGAGGGAGAGGGAAACTATAGCAAGGGTAACAATTTCCTAGGGGGAGAGAGAGCCTGCTAGCCCAATCTGTATTTTTGAAAATCTCCCTAAGGACAGTCTATAAATAAGGCTAATCTAGGAACCTGTGTGGAAGCAGCAAACCATGAAGCTGTTCAGGTTGCCGGGGTCCTGAGGAGACTCGTAAGTCATAGTCAAGTGTTGGGGTTTCATGAGGACACAGGGGAACCTGATTTCAAGCAGGAAAATTGTACTGTTAGACGGGATTTGTAAAGACTTAACTGGAGTAGCTGGGTGGAGAGTGGACTGGAGGAAAGGCGAGACCAGCTGGACATCTGCCTGTGGTAGGCCAGGTGAGACTTGAGGCCTGATCAAAGGCAGAAGCCATGTAAATGAAGGAGCCGAAGAGACAAATGATACCGGAGGTGGGGAATAAAGATGAGAGAACCAAGGATGAATCCCAGGTTCCTGAGTGAAGTGCCATTAACAGAGAAGCAAATCCAAGAAGAGGCAATTGGAGGGAAGAAAGTAAGGAGAGAAGAAGACCTGAACTTCTTACCTTTTGGGGTTTTTTTCTTGCTTATGTCTGACTGTTTCAGGTCAGGACCTAAATATATTTACAGTATGGGATGGGATATCTGGGAATAACACTGTACAACTTGCCAATGCATGAGCTACTTTCTACAGAAGAATGGCCATAAAAACAAAAACAAAAACAAAAACAAAAACAAAAACAAAAAACGTGAGACTGCAGAAATATCTGGGTCTCTTAGCACCCTCTGATGGGCCAAATTGAGAATATTAGGAAATTAACCAAGCTCTATCATCTCCTTGCCTCCTTAACAAACTTATACTCTTAGAACTGGCCCAAAGTGTAGCCTGAGGAAAGGAGCTAAGTGATCAAAATAATAGTTAAAGATAAATTTCAAAAAAGGAAAAACATGTTGGGGCGCCTGGGAGGCTCAGTCTGTTAAGCATCTCTCCCCCTCCCTCCTCTGCCCCTCTCCTGCTTGTGCTCTCTCAAAGTGATAAACTTAAAAAAAAAAAAAAAGATTATCTTTTTCTCCCTCTGTCCCTCTCCCCCACCCGCTTGTATGTGCTCTAAAATTAAAAAAAAGAAAATTATGAGGAAAATCATAACTTACACAAATGATGTAACTAATAAGGTATTAAACTGGCTCAAAAGAGAATCTGAAGGGGCACCTGGGTGGCTCAGCTGGTTTAAGCGTCATGATCTCACAGTTCGTGAGTGTGAGCCCCACATCAGGCTCTGCACCGACAGCGTGGGGGCTGCTTGGGATTCTCTCTCTCTCTCTCTCTCTCTCTCTCTCTCTCTCTCTCCCCCTCCCTCCCTCGCTGGATCTCCCCCGCTCAGAGAGAAAGGAAAGAAAGGGAAGGAAGGAAGGAAGGAAGGAAGGAAGGAAGGAAGGAAGGAAGGAAGAAAGGAAGGAAGAAAGGAAACAGAAAGAAAGGGAAAGAAAGGAAAAGAAAAGGAAAGAAAAGAAAAAAAGAGGAAAAAAAAAAAGAAACCCTTCTGAAGGGGTAAAAGTCCCTAGATTCCTGAGTTTCTAAGGTAAGTTCAGATAAAATTTGCTCTATACTTAGGGAGGTTCAAGTAAGTTGAGAAAAACAAAGTGGTGGACAGACTATATTCAGGGGGAAAAAACTACACAGAACATGTCTGTTTAAAGAGCTCTTTTGGAGTACTTGATCTCACCCCCCAAAGTTGAATCTACTTTTTTACTATTTGGAATATAAAGGAAACTGATGGCATTGAGTTGGACTGCTAGAAATAGGAGATTTCTGCCAGGAAGTGACCCTCACTTTGTCTGACTTGCATTCTGAGATAATTTTACTGCTTCCTGGGAGAGATAGCTCCCTTTCTCACTTAAAACACAGTCATCCGTGTCTGGTCTCTTTCCATTGGAACTCACTGGGGAGAAAAGGCAGACAGACCAAAGTCTTGGAAAGAACTGGGGACACAGGAACAGAGATTCATGTACACATGTAATAGATAATAGGAAAATATTAAAAAAAATAAGTTCTACCTAAGTTGTTTCAGTATTAAAACAATCTTTTTATTATTTAGAGTAAAACATTTTTAAATATCATATGAGTGAATATATGTCTACAGTTCTTTTAAGAACTGTGGAAAAGGGGAAGAACAAAATTTTTATCTTTTAATTAGAATCCTTTTTAGAGTTGTTAAAATTTGATGTCAGAAAACATACAATAAGAGAGTATTTAAAGTGTTATACAAAAACAAAAAACCCATTAGCCAGAAATTTTTTTAATTTTTTTTTAAGTTTATTTATTTTTGCAGAGACAGACAAGAGCATGAGTGGGGGAGGATCAGAGAGAGAGGGAGACACAGAATCTGAAACAGGTGTCAGCACAGAGCCCGACACGGGGCTCAAACTCACAGACAGCGAGATCATGACCTGAGCCGAAGTCAGGTGCTCAACCAACTGAGCCACCCAAGTGCCCCTTATTTGCTCACTTAAATGTGAGTTCTTGGGAGCCGAAATTGTGTCCTACACAACTTTTTATTGTCAGCACCTAGCAAGTGCCAGTTTTGGCACTTATAAGAGCCAAATTTGTAAGTACTCAATATTTTTGGGATGAACGAATTACAAGCAATAAAATATCAAGCAGTGTTCTCAAATTTTGACATGCAAGTTTTTGGAGACTGTGTTTATTCATTTTTTTAATGTTTATTCATTTTTTGAGAGAGACAGAGCATGAATGGAAAAGGGGCAGAGAGAGGAAGACACAGATTCAGAAGCAGGTTCCAGGCTCTGAGCTGCCAGCACAGAGCCCAACGCAGGGCTTGAACTCACGAACTGCAAGATCGTGACCTGAGCCAAAGTTGGAAGCTCAACCAACTGAGCCACCCAGTCGCCCCTGGAGACTGTGTTTAAAGTGCAGCTTCCTAAGCCTCTAACCCCAGAGAATGATTTACTAGGAACTTACATTTTCGTAAGGTACCCCCCACCCCCACCCCACAAGGTGATTTCAGTGCAGTGCTCTTGGCACCATGTTTTGAGAAACACTGTATAAAGGATGACTTATGTGAACAATGTTTTGTTTGAAATAAAAAGAACAGGAAGTATAAACAATCCTAGTATATACATTTCTTATTATTCCTTGTGCTGTAGACATTATAAAGAAGGGAAGAACAATAAGCCTGTTATAAGCACAGTTATCTTTTTTGTAGAGGCCACTTTTAGGTAACAGGCTTGAACAATGGAAACTTGAGCAAGGCCAAAGGGTCCACAGCCTGACCAGTTGACTGAATACAGACAGGCCCATCAGGCAACCCATCTCAAAATATCCACAGGCCCTAACTAACCAATGGGCTACTCACAACCAGGCACAGGTACCAAAACAAGGGAAAATTCCATGATCCCCATATCTCCTTACCTCCCCCACTTTAAAAACAGCCCCCACCCACTGCCTCCTGGCAGACAGTCTCTACTTTGCTCCCTAGTGGTATATTCAAGACACTTCTATCCCGGCTCTTCTGCCTCAGGTGAATCCTTCCACAGCCTGCGCCCCAGGCTTCCATCTGATTGGGTCGCCCTACATTTGGGTGCCCCCATCTGATTGGGAGAGATGCCACACTTTCACATGTTGTTAACTCTGTTACAGTTAGGTAGGTTACCTGTGTTTCCAACTTTATACTTTCAGCTCTTAGGTAAGTTTCAGTGTCACTTGCAAGTAGATATGAATAGGGCAGAACATAATCCTTTTCTTGATGAAAAATGGTATAATTGGGTAAATTATTTTGATTGAGATGGAGACACTATTCAGACTACAACATTAGCTGGTGTTCAGGTTAGCCTTGATGTATGCCCTGCCTATATACGTTACGATTCTATTTGTCTATCTTTAATATTCTATACAGGATGAAATAGGCTGGTCTCCTGGTGTAAAGGGGGGAGTGTTACTGGCCTTGTGTGGAAAGTTCTTATTTCTAGTTAAAATAATTGAAGTTGTAAAACCAGAAAACCAATAATTATTTATTATACAGAAATGTGAAAACCCTATGCATTAAAGAAGGTGTTTTGCAGAGAATACTATACAGATTCAAACTGAAGACATTCTCATTGAGATACAACATAAAAATAAACACTGACCAAGTGTTGCAAGAAAGAACTCGACTTCTACCCCCCAATCAAGCTGACACTTTCCAGAACAAAACCTGGTTCAGAAAGGAAAACTAAGCCACGTAGAGACAACACATGGACTGCTTTTGTACTTTCAGAGTGCCAAACTGAAGCTCTACTCAGCTGCACGTTTAGAACTCATTTCATGCTAAAATTCGTATCTCTAGTCATATAAGCAATACCTGAAAGTGAAAAACAAAAACAATGATTGTTGATTTGGGGAATTCCGTGGGGCTACACAGGTTTGAGGGAGGAGATGAAAGTTACAATCATTCATTCGTTTCAGATCAGGAAGAGTTGATATCAGGTCTGGGTTGTCTGTATGAGCCCTTTGACAGCCTGCTTCTCTGTAATGGTCAAAAGCTGAGTGTAGATCTCCATGTTGAGTGTTGAGATTAAATAAACAAATCTTAAAAAAATATTTGCATAGTAAATGCCTGAATTTAGCACAACTTGGTGCCTGTCCTCTTTATATTCCCAAATAGTAGACTTTATGTCAACATGCATTTCATACCAAATTGCCCATCAAAATAGTATTTTTCTTAATCTTCTCTTAGCACTCACTACTGAATTGAAAAAACTGAAAAGTTTTGAGAGATTTGGCTAGAAAGATGGTTATATTGAAACAAGACTAATGACTAGGAGGTTATCTATGGACTAAATACAGACAAAACTGCTTCTAGAACCCTTAAATACGGACAGAATCTATCAATTTATGAAGGAAGCCAAAAACAGGGAACAAGAAGATCTGGAGTTTAGATACACTGTCTGGATTCAGGATGCTGCTATTAGGCAACTGAAATTTATAATTCCCTCAATTTGATCAGAGCAGAGACATATAGAGTAAATCTGGAGGAATCAGGACAATCATGAGCTAAAGGGTGGAAATTCTCATGCCACCTCCCTCCCTTATAAACTGGAATGCTGATTGTATGAAGGACGGGGCTGAGAGACCCATTTTTTTCATTCAGACTTTTGCCCTAATGAATGAGGGAGTAGGATAATGCTAAGAGAGAGTACAGAACATATTTCTGATTCTAGGACTGTGAGAACCAGGTAAGCAAATTTGCAATATTCTCATTAGGTTAGAAAAGGAATGCTGAAAAATCATTAGTGGGACATAAAATCCCAGAGACCATCTGCTCCAAAAATTAGTTTTGTTTCTACTGCCCAGACAGTTATTTCAATAACTACAATCCTTAGTAGAGTCTGAGAGACAAAGACTGTGAAAACGTGTATTTAAGATAAAAAACAGGGCGTCTGGCTGCCTCAGTTGATAGAGCATACAACTCTTAGTCTCAGGGTAATGAGCTCAAGTCCCACATTGGATGTGGAGTCCACTTAAAGAAAAAAAAGAGATAGAAAACAAACCTTAGAAATCTTAATTAATGATTTGCTCTACATCTCATTCACATTTTGTGGCTGGAGAACTCCAAATCCCACTTAGATATTCCTGTTTATCCAAAAGCACACTGGATGGAAGCAAACCAGGAATGAGAGAAAGTGATAATTGTGTGTGTGTGTGTGTGTGTGTGTGTGTGTGTGTGTGTGTGTGTGTATATTCACCTAGTTTATTCACCTCTGCAGTGGAAATTTAGGGAGAAATAAAGTCTGCTTACAATGGTCAAGGTTTATGGAGAAGCCCTGAAGTTGGCTCTCCCCAAATCATAAGTCTGATTCAAGAGAAGGAAAAAAAAATACAAACAAAAAACGATGAAAAACATCTCATCACACAAAACTCCGTGTGGTGTCTCTGACGGTCACGAGCCAGCAGGGGAAAAAGGAGAAACCCACCCACTGGCTTTAGGATTTATTGAAGGCTGCCAGCACAGCCCAGATCATCTCTGTGGCACTGTGCTTTGTCCCCTCCACTTCAGGGTCCAGTTCTACTAAGTCCTTGGCTCGATTCATTGCCACATCATACCTGTCATCTGTCAGAGAGGAGAAGACATTCTCTAGCACGTCAGAGGAGTGGGCCAGCACCAGGAGCGCTAGTGTTCGTTTGTCCATACGCTGGGGGTCATTCACCCACCGCTCTAGGACACTATCTTGAAGTTTTTTCACTAGTCGCTGTTTCTCTGTTGTATTGGTCACTGGATGAGTAGTCATGTCAAATAGGAGGAAATTCTGCTTCTCTGTGGTTAGAATACCCTTCTCTACTAGGTTCTTTGCAATTCGTTCTCTCACATTTCTCAGTTGATACTGTAATTTGAAGGGGTTCCAGGTCTCACCTTTGGGAAAAAAACAAATGGAAGACTTGAACAATACGCTAAGCCAACTAGACCTAACAAGACATCTGCAGAACATTCCACCCTAACAGCGTAATACATACCCTTCTCAAGTACACATGGCATACTCTACAGGATAGACCATTTGCTAGGCCATAAAATCAGCCTTAATAAAAGGACTGAAAACATACAAAGTATGCTATCCAACCACAATAGAATTAAACTAGAAATTAAATACAGGAGACAATTTGGGAAATTCAAAAATATGTGGAAATTAAACAACAAACTCCTAAATAACCAATGGGGTCAAAGAAATCACACTCAACTCTGAGTTGAATGAAAACTTATGCGATGTAGCTTAAACCAGTGCCAAGAGAGAAAGATATGACCCCAAATGGTATGCTAGAAAAGATATTAAATAAATCAATAACCTAACTTCTACTTTAAAAAACTAGACAAAGTAGAACACAATAAACACGAAGGAAGCAGAAGAAAGGAAATAATAGAGATTAGAGAGGAGATAAATAGAAACAATGAAAACAATAGAGGAAATCATTAAAATCAAAAGTTGGTTCATTGAAAAGATCAACAAATTGACAAACCTAAAATGACAAAGAAAAAAGAGAGAAGAATCAAATCACTAACATTAGGAATTAGAGAGGAAACATCACTACTGACCTTAAAGAAATAAAAATGGCAGGGGGTGCCTGGGTGGCTCAGTCGGTTCAGTATCCGACTCCAGCTCAAGTCATGATCTCACAGTTCGTGAGTTGGAGCCCTGCTTCAGGATTCTTTCCCTCTTTCTCTCTCTCTCCCTCTCCCCCTCTTTGCCCCCCCCAAAAAAGTAAATAAAAAAAAAATCAAATTGAATTTCTATTCATTAGCAACAATCTGAAGATAATTTTTTTCTCAATTTTTGTAGTTGTTTTCTTACAATTATACTCATAATAGCATCAAAAAGAACAAAATAGTTAGGACTATATTTAACAAAAGTAGTATAAGACTTACACATTGGAAATTACAAAATATTGTTGAAAGAAATATCTAAATAAATGGAAAGGCATCCATGTTCATGGATTAGAAAACTTGATATTATTATTATTTTTAATTTTTATTTTATTTTTGAGGGAGAGACAGAGCACGAGTGGGGGAGGGCAGAGAGAGAGAGGGAGACACGGAATCTGAAGCAGAATCCAGGCTCTGAGCTGTCAGCACAGAGCCCAGTGCGGGGCTGGAACTTATGGGCTGCGAGATGATGACCTGAGCTGAAGTCGGACGCTTAACCAACTGAGCCACCCAGGTACCCCAGAAAACTTAGTATTTTTAAGATAGCAATATTCCCCAAATTGATCTGCAGATACAATATAATTCCTATTAAAATCCTACCTTAGGGGCACCTGGGTGGCTCTGTCGGTTAAATGTCCAACTCTTGATTTCAGCTCAGGTCATGATCTCATGGTTCGTGAGTTTGAGCCCTGTGTTGGGCTCCGCACTGACAGTGCAAAGCCTGCTTGGGATTCTCTCTCTCTCCCTCTCTAAACAAATAAACTTAAAGAAAAAAAACGAAAAAGAAAAAAAACCACTACTTTGCTTGATTGTCGAAACTGACAAGCTGATTCTATAATTCATATGGAAATGCAAAAGACCCAGCATGGCCAAAAAAATATTGAAAAGGAACAATAAAGTTGGAGGACTCACATTTCCTGATTTGAAAACTACTACAAAACTACAATAATCAGGGAGCCTATGTGGCTCAGTCGGTTAAGTATCTGACACTTGGTTTCACCTCAGGTCCTGAACTCATGTTTCATGAGTTCGAGCCCTACATTGGCCTTCCTGCTGATGGTGTGGAGCCTGCTTGGGATTCTCTCTCTCCCTCTCTCTCTCTGCCTCTCCCCTGCTCACTCTCTCTGTCTCTCTTGAAATGAATAAATAAACTTAAAAAACCAAACACTACAATAATCAAGAGAGTGCATAAGGGGTTGCCTGGGTGGCTCAGTTGGTTAAGCGTCTGACTTTGGCTCAGGTCATGATCTTGTGCTTTGTGATTTGAAGCCCTGCATCAGGTTCTCTGCTGTCAGTGCAGAGCCTGCTTTGGATCCTCTGTCCTCCTCTAGGTGCCCCTCCCCTACCTATACTCTCTCTCAGAAATAAATATTAAAAAAAAAACCAAAACAGTGAGAGAGAGAGAGAGAGAGAGAGAGAGAGAGAATAAGAATAGACATAGAGAGGGGCACCTGGGTGGCTCAGTCACTTAAGCATCCAGCTCAGGTCATGATCTCATGGTTGGTGGGTTTGAGCCCTGTGTTGGGCTCTGTGCTGACAGCTCAGAGCCTGGAGCCTGCTTTGGGTTCTGTCTCTGTCTATCTGTCCCTCCCCTGCCTGTGCACGCACGCATCCTCTCTCTCTCTCTCTCT
Organism: Leopardus geoffroyi; assembly: GCF_018350155.1. Lineage (NCBI taxonomy): Eukaryota > Metazoa > Chordata > Mammalia > Carnivora > Felidae > Leopardus > Leopardus geoffroyi. The sequence continues at coordinate 105,490,689 of NC_059328.1, forward strand.
CTCTCTCAAATAAATAAATAAATAAATAAATAAATAAATAAATAAATAAATAAATAAAATAGACCTAGGGATCAAAAGAAGAACCCAGAAATAAACCCATACATTTATGGTCAAATGATTTTTATTTTTTTAAGTTTGAGAGAGAGAGCGAGAGAGAGCAAGCAAGCATGTGTGTGCAAGTGGGAGAGGGGCAGAACATCATTAGTATTAGGAAAATCCTGATAAAAATCACAATATACCACTACATGCTCATTAGGATAGATAAAATAAAGAAGACAGAGAATAACAAGTATTGATGAGAATGTGGAAGAATAGAAACTTATACACTGGTGTGGAAATGTAAAATGGTGTAGCCACTTTGAAAAACTGGCCTCATTCCTGTCCTTAAGAAGTTTAAAATCTAGTATGGGGTGACCGTGGGGAGACAAAAAACATTTGAAGTGGGCCCTAATGGCAAACTGGACATAGAGATAAGGTTCTTTAAAATGTTAATCACTGAGGTATGACATCAGGGATGATGATAGAGTAAGAAGTGCGAGAAATCCATCTCTTCACCTAGACAATTATACTAGAGTCTATTTTTTTTAAGTTTATTTATTGTGAGAGAGTGTGCAAGAGCAGGGGAGGGGCAGAGGAAGAGGGAGGGAGAGAATCCCAAGCAGGCTCCACATAGTGCAGAGCCTGATGCAGGGTTTAAACTCATGAACATGAGATCATGACCCAAGCAGAAATCACACTTAACCAATTGAGCCACCCTGGTGCCCTACTAGAATCTATGTATGTATCTATACATTCAAAGAAACGAAAGAAGTGGACATAATGTGTGCCTCAGAAAGCACAGATATCAACTTTACTAGACAAAGACTTGAAAACAATTGTCTTGAAGATGCTCAAAGAGCTAAGAGAATGGAGCTATGGACATAGGGAAACAATATATGAACAAAATGAGAATATTAATGAAGAGATAAAAATTATTGAAAGGAACCAAAAAGAAAGTCTGGAGCTTAAATACAAGGGCTGAAATGAAAAACACCACGTATATGGGTTCAAAAGCAGATTTAAGCAGGCAGAAAAAGAATGAACAAACCTGAATATAGGAAATGGAAATTATATAGTCTGGGGAACAGAAGGATGTTTAATGAGAAAAAGTAAACAGAGCCTAAGGGACCTCTGGTACACCATCAAATGGTCAAATATATGCATTGTGGGAGTCCCAGGAGGAGGAGAGACAGAAAAGGGGCAGAGAGACTATCTAAAGAAAATTATGAAAACTTTCTGACTATCTGAAAACTTTCCAAATTTGATGAAGGACATGAATTTATAAATTCAAGAAGCATAATGAACCCAATGTCAGATAAAACATCCATACTGAGACACATTATGATAAAATTGTTAAAAGCCAAACAAAAAGAATCTAAAAGCAGAAAGGAAAGAGAGAAGTGAGTCATCACATACAAGGGATCCTCAGTAAGATAACAGATTTCTCATCAAAAAATTTGAAGGCCAGAAGGCAGTGGGCCAATATATTCAAAGAGCTGAAATAAAAGGAAAGAAAAGAAAAGAAAAGAAAAGAAAAAAGTAAAACCTGTCAAATGAGAATTCTATATCCAGAAAAACTGTCCTTCAAAAATGAGGGAGAAATTAAGACTTTCCCAGATAAACAAAAACCAAGGGGATTTGCTACCACTAGCCTTGCCACGCAAGAAATACTAAAAAGGAGCCCTGCAAGTTGAAATGAAGGGAAGCTAGGAGCACCCGGGTAGCTGAGTCAGTTAAGTGTCCGACTTTGGCTCAGGTCATGATCTCGTGGCTCGTGGGTTTGAGCCCTGCTTTCGGCTCTGTGCTGACAGCTCAGAGCCTGGAACCTGCTTCAGATTCTGTGTCTCCTCCTCCTTCCACCTCTCCCCTGCTTACACACTCTCTGTCTCAAAAATAAATAAACATAAAAAATAGGAAAGAAATGAAGGGAAGCTAGACAGTAACTAGAAGCAGTATGAAGAAATAAATATCTCCAGTAAAAGTAAATATATATACAACTATAAAAACTAGTATTGGTTTGTGACACTACTTTTTATTTTCTATATGCTTTAAAAGATAAATACATCAAAAATAATTATTAATCTATGTTATTGGGCATACTATGTATAAAGGAATAATCTGTGACATCAAAACAGAAAGAGGGTGGAATGGAGCTATATCAGGGCAGAGTTTTTCTATGTCATTGAAATTGGTATAAAATCAGATTAGGTTGTTCTAACTCTAGGATGTTAAATCCCATGTAGTAACCAAGATGATATCTACATAAAATGAGAGAGAATACAAATGTTTCACTATAAAAAATCACCTAAACACAAAAGAAGACAGTAATGCAGGAAATGAGGGACAAAAACCTATAGGTCATACAGCAAACAAATAGCAAAATGGTAGAAGTGTCTCCTCACGAATAATTAATTTAAATGTAAATGGATTAAGCAATTCAGTCATAAGACAAAGATTGGCAGAATGGGTTAAAAAACATGATCCAACTATATGCTATCTACAAGAAATTCACTTTAAATCGCATTACAGACCAATAATCCTTATGAATATAGATGCAAAATCCTTAATTAAATATTAGCAAATTGAATCCAATAGCATATTAAAAGGATTATTCATCATGAACAAGTAAAATCTATTCCAGGAATGTCATATATATATATAAAAAAAAATCTGAGCAAAGGATCTGAATAGACTTTTTCCAAAGAAGACATACAGATTGCCAACGAGTACATGAAAAATTGCTCAATATCACTAGTCATCAGGTTCAAATCAGATCACAATGAAAATCGCCTCACACATGTTAGAATGCCTATTATCAAAAAGACAAGAAATAACAAGTGTTGGAAAGGATGTGGAGAAAAGAGAATCTTTGTGACTGTTGGTGGGAATGTAAATTGTTGCAGCCACTATAGAAAACAGTATGGAGGTTCCCAAAAAGTTAAAAATAGAGCTATCATATGATCTAGCAATTTCACTTCTGGGTATTTATTCAAAGGAAATGAAAATAATAACTTTATGCACTCTGATGTCCACTGAAGCATTATTTACAATAGCCAAACACAGAAGTAACCTAAGTGTCCATCGATGGTTGAATAACTAAAGAAAATGTGTATATATCTATACAATGGAATAGTATTCAGCCATAAAAAGAAATCTTTCCATTTGCAACAACATGGATGGAATCTGAAGGCATTATGCTAAGTGAAATAAGTGAGACAGAGAAAGACAAATACTGTATGATCTCACTTATATATATGGAATCTAAAACACAAAAATCCAAAAGGGATGCCTGGCTGGCTCAGTTGGTAGAGTGTGTGACTCTTATCTCAGGGTTTTAAGTTCTAGCCTCACGTTGGGTATAGAGATTATTTAAAAATAAAATCTTAAAAAAAAAAAACAACTCGGGGCGCCTGGGTGGCGCAGTCGGTTAAGCGTCCGACTTTAGCCAGGTCACGATCCCGCGGTCCGTGAGTTCGAGCCCCGCATCAGGCTCGGGGCTGATGGCTCAGAGCCTGGAGCCTGTTTCCGATTCTGTGTCTCCCTCTCTCTCTGCCCCTCCCCCGTTCATGCTCTGTCTCTCTCTGTCCCAAAAATAAATAAACGTTGAAAAAAAAAAAATTAAAAAAAAAAAAAAAACAACTCAAAAACAAAACAAAAAAGCTCATAGATACAGTGAACAGATTGGTGGTTGCCAGATGCAGGGGTGGGCAAAATGGGTGAATGTAGTCAAAAGGTACAAACTTGTAGTTATAAAATAAATACGTCCTAGGGATGTGATAAACAGCATGGTGACTATAGTTAACAACACTGTATTGTATATTTGAAAGTTGCTAGGAGAGATCTTAAAAGTTTTCATCACAAGAAAAAAAATGTGTAACTATATATGGTGATGGATGTTAAGTAAACATACTGTGATCATTTCACAATATACTAATCCTGAATCAATGTGTTCTATACCTGAAACGAATACAATGTTGTATGTCAATTATGCCTCAATAAAAAGTAATCAATGTAATAATACATCACATTAATAGAAAAAAAAAAGCCAGTCATCTCACTTGACTCAGAAAAGACATTTGACAAAGATGAATACACCTTCATGATTTAAAACTCCCAGAAAACTAGGAACAAAAGGAAAATTTCTCAACAGAATAAAGGGTTTACTTTAAAAAAAATTTTTTTTTAAATATTTATTTATTTTTGAGACAGAGACAGAGCATGAATGGGGGAAGGTCAGAGAGAGAAGGAGACACAGAATCCAAAGCAGGCTCCAGGCTCTGAGCTGTCAGCACAGAGCCCAACGCGGGGCTCGAACTCACAGACTGTGAGATCATGACCTGAGCCGAAGTCGGAGGCCACCCAGGTGCCCCTAAAGGGTATACTTTTTTTTTAGTGTTTTTATTTCTTTATTTTTGAGACAGAGACAGAGTGTGAGTGAGGGAAGGGCAGAGAGAGAGAGAGAGAGAGAGACAGACAGACAGACAGACAGACAGGATTGGAAGCAGGCTCCAGGCTCTGAGCTGTCAGCGCAGAGCCCAACGTGGGGCTTGAACTCACAGACCGTTAGATCATGACCTGAGCCAAAGTCAGACACCCAACCGACTGAGCCACGCAGGTGCCCCAGAATAAAGGGTATACTTAAAGGGTATAAAAATGCACAGCTAACATCACATTTAATAGTAAAAGACTAAAAGTTTTCCCTCAAAGGTCATGAACAACATAACGATGCCTGCTTTCCCTACTGCAACCAGAGCTGTTAAAGAAGAAACAAAGATGTGGACCTGCGCACGTTGTTCAAGGGCCAACTGTAGAGAAAATTCCAAAGAGTACACAAAAGTGCTACTACAGCTAATAAACTAATTCAGATAAGTTGCAGGGTACAAAAAAAACCACACAAATATCAGTTGTTTCTATATACCAGTAATGAACAATCTGAAAAGGAAATTAAGAAAGCAGTTCCATTTATAATAGTGTCTAAAAGAATTAAATATTTAGGAATAAATCTAACCAAGGAGGTGAAAGATTTATATGCTGAAAACTATATAGCGTTGCTGAAAAACATTAAAGATGACATTAATAGTGGAAAGACATCTCATTTTAATGAACAGGAAGAGTTGACATTTTTGAGATGTCAGTATCACTCAAAGAGATCCACAGGTTCAACACAATCTCTAACAAGATTCCAAAAGCCTTTCCCACCAAAATGGAAAAGCTGATCCTCATATTCATATGGAATTTCATGAGACCCAGACAGCCAAAACAATCTTGAAAAACAATAAAGGTGTGGGACTCATACTTACCAACTTCAAAACTTACTACAAAGCTATAGTAAGTTAAATAGTATGGTATAGGCATAAGGACAAGCACAGATCAATGCAATAGAACGGAGAGTCCAGAAATAAATCCTCAGATTGATGATGAACTTATTTTCAACAAGGCTACTAAGACCATTCAATGGGGGAAAGGGCAGTCTTTTCATGGATATAAAACCAAAAGTGGAAGGAACAAAAGAAAAAATAGATAAACTGATTCAATTTAATCAAAATCAAGAACTTTTGTGCATCAAGGACTACCATCAAAAAGTTGAAAAAACAACCTACAGAATGGGAGAACATATTTGTAAATGATATATCTGATAAGAGATTAATATCCGGAATATACAAAGAACTTCCAAAACTCAACAACAACAACAACAGAACTCAATTAAAGAAACGGGCAAAAGACTGGAATAGACATTTTTCCAAAGAAGATATACAGATGGCTCATAAGCCCATGAAAAGATGCTCATCACTGGACATTAGGGAAATGCAAATCAAAACCATAATGAGATACCACTTCATGCCTACTAGGATGGTTATAATTCAAAACAAAACAGGGGGACCTGGGTGGCTCTGTCAGTTAAATGTCCAGCTCTTGATTTTGGCTCAGGTCATGGTATCAGTTTGTGGGACTGAGCCCTGTATAAGGCTCCACGCTGACAGCACAGAGCCTGCTTGGGATTTTCTCTCACTCTCTCTCTCTCTGCCCCTCCTCCACTCTCTAATTCTCTCAAAATAAACTTTAAGAAACAAACAAACAAAAAACCCTCAAAAAAGCTAAAAATAGAACAAGTGTTGATGACAATATGGAGAAACTGGAACCCTCATGCAGGGTTGGCGAGAAGGGGTGCAGCCTGTGTAGAAAACAGTTTTGTGGTTTCTCAAAACAGAACTATCATATGAGCCAGCAATTCTACTCTCAGATATATATTCAAAAGAATGACTAGCAGGGACTTGAATAGATATTTGTATATTAATGTACATAGCAGCATTATCCACAATAGCCAAAAGGTGGAAACAACTCAAGTGTCCATCAACAAATGAAATGAATAAAAAAAAAAATGTGGTGGGGCATGCACATGGCTCAGTTGGTTAAGCGTTCAACTCTAGATTTTGGCTTAGGTCATGATCTCAGAGTTTGTGAGATCAAGCCCTGCGTTGGGCTCCGCACTGTCAGTGTGGAACCTGTTTGACATTCTCTCTCTCCTTCTCTCTCTGTCCCTCCCCTGCTCATACTCATGCACGCTCTCTCTCAAAATAAATAAACAAACAAAATGTGGTATATCCATACACTGGAATATTATTTGGCAGAAAAAGGAATGAGATTTTGATACATGCTACAACATGAATGGACATTGAAAACATTATGCTTAGTAAAAGAAGCCAGATAACAGAAGGGCAAATATTGCATGATTCCACTTATATGAGTTACCTGGTGTAGGCAAATTCATAAAGACAACAAGCAGAAAAGAGGTTGCCAGGGTATGGGGGGACAGGGAGAAAGAGGGATGTTTGGGATGATGAGAAAGCTTTGGGTATAGACAGAGGTGATGGTTACATAACACTGTGAATGTATTTGATGTCAGTGAATTATACATTTATGAATGGTTGAAACAATAAAGATTATATTATATGTATTCTACCACAGTAAAAAATGTTAACTATAGGGGCGCCTGGGTGGCGCAGTCGGTTAAGCGTCCGACTTCAGCCAGGTCACGATCTCGCGGTCCGTGAGTTCGAGCCCCGCGTCGGGCTCTGGGCTGATGGCTCAGAGCCTGGAGCCTGTTTCCGATTCTGTGTCTCCCTCTCTCTCTGCCCCTCCCCCGTTCATGCTCTGTCTCTCTCTGTCCCAAAAATAAATAAACGTTGAAAAAAAAAAAATGTTAACTATATACCCCAAAGTAACTAAAACATATCCACACAAAAACATGTCCAGATATGTTCACAGCAGCATTACTCATAATAGTCAAAAAGTGGAAATAATCCAAATGTTTATCAACTGATGAACTGATAAATAAATGTGGTACATCTATACAGTGAAGTATTATTTGGTAACAAAAAGAAGTCAAGGTAAACCTGGGGAAGTTCTAGTAAGATTGGTAGATTGTATCAATGTCAATATCCTGGAGGTCATATTATATTACAGTTTTGTAACTGGTCATCACTGAGGGATTCTGGGTAGAGTGTATAAGGGATCTCTCTGTACTATTTCTTACAACTTCATGTGAATGTACAGATACCTCAATTAAAATTTCAATAAAAAAAAAAAACTGTTCCAGAAGGTGACACTGGCTGTGACCTCAAAGTGCCCCATGGAAGATTCTCCTAAAATTTTATGCCATAGATCAGCTTACTTATATAAAAGTTTTTGAATTTACCCTTAAAAAAAAAAGAGAGAGAATAAAGTATTGGTACATGATAAAACATGGATGAACTTTAAATATTACCTTAATCCGGTCAAAAAAAAGTTGTACATTTCCTTTATATGAAATATTGAGAATAAGCAAATCAATAGAGACAGAATGTAGATTAGCGGTTGCCTGGAGCTAGGCAGGAGGCTTGGGAAAAATCGCTAATGAGTATGGGGTTTATTTTTGGGTGATGAAAATGTTGTAAATTAGGACTGTGATGGTCTTAATTTAGGACTGTTCAATTGTGTGCATATACTCAAATCCACTTAATTGTGTACTTTCCATGGGTCAACTGTATGGTGTGAATTATGAATCAATAAAAATGTTTGGGGCGCCTGGGTGGCTCAGTCGGTTGAGCGACCAACTTCGGTTCAGGTCATGATCTCATGGTTTGTGAGTTCAAGCCCCTTGTCGGGCTCTGTGTTGACAGCTCGGAGCCTGGAGCCTGCTTCGGATTCTGTGTCTCCCTCTCTCTCTGCCCCTCCCCCACTCATGCTCTGTCTCTCTCTGTCTCAGAAATAAATAAACATTTAAAAAAAAATGTTAAAGTTTTTTCTTGTGGAGAATACTATTAAAGAGCTTATGTGGTGGGGTGGTGGACGTAAGATAGAGCTTTGGAAAACTTTATGTATTGATTAACCATGTCTTTTCTGTCCTTCTTTAAATACAGTTAAACAGTGAGCCATACATTTCTTACCCAGCATCTTGAATTCCTGTATTCCACTGCTTGAACTAGTAGGATAAAGATTATAAAGTGTGGGATTTTTTTTAGCCATTTTGAGCCATCTTACCTGTGAGTAGCTCTATCCATGTCTGGACAGTTTCTGTGGGTTCAGTTGCTTTGATGTGTTTGAGAGTTTCATCCAGTAAAACATCCCCTGTTGGGCTATCTGACTTTAGCAATACCTTTAAAAGAAGAAACAAGGTTTTGGGATGAGCACTGGGTGTTGTTATAGAAACCAATTTGACAATAAATTTCATATATTGAAAAAAAAAAAAAAAGATTTGAATTCCAAACAGAAAAATAAATAAATAAATAAATAAATAAATAAATAAATAAATAAAAATAAAAGAAGAAACAAGGGACCCTGGTTCATTCCCTTAATTCAAATTAGAATCTTTCAATATACTGTATATACATTATGGGTCAAATGTTGTAGGAAATGCAAAACAACATAACACACTATCCCTGTCCTCAAGAAGTTTAATATCTAGTATGGAGTGATAGTAGGGAGAAAGAAATAACATTTGAAGTGGGCCCTAGTGACAAACTGGATATAAATGATCAGGAAGAAAATATGCAATAATAACTCTTTAGGTCTGGAAAACTAGCCTGTGAAACAATTAATAAAGGTAAAAAAGAAGAGGAAGCTACTTTAGGGCAAAAGTGGATAAGTTTGGTTTTAACTCATAAGGGATAGCTAAGTTGAAATGTCTAGTCAAGAGTTAAATATGTTCCTAGGGGTAGAAAAAGAAGACAGGCCTCAGATTTGATAGGTTAATATCATGGAGGTGATAGATAAAGCTAGAAGATAAATGGTATCTCCAAAAGGAAAGAAAGGTATGCAAAAGGATGCAAACTGAGACTCAGATGTTAAGGAATGGAGAAGTATAAGAAATAGGGTACAGGCGGGGTGCCTGGGTGGCTCAGTTGGTTAAGCGTCCAGCTTCAGCTCAGGTTATGATCTTGCAGTCTGTGGGTTTGAGCCTGTCGGGCTCTGTGCTGATAGCTCAGAGCCTGGAGCGTGCTTTGGATTGTGTCTCCCTCTCTGCTCCTCCTCTGCTTGCACTCTCTCTCTCTCTCTCTCAAAAATAAATAAACATTAAAAAAAAAAAAAAAGAAATAGGGTACAGGCAAGAAGCAAGAAAATGTAATATAACAAAGACCAAGAATGGAGAAAATTTCAAGTAGGGGGAGGTGGTCAAAAAATGTCAAATGCCACGTATAGGTTAAGAGAGAAAAATAAATTGAAGACAAAAGAGAAGCTGGTGATAGGGTGCCTGGCTGGCTCCATCAGTAGACCATGTGACTCATGATCTTAGGGTTGTGAGTTCAAGTGCCATGATGGGCATAGAGCCTGCTGGTGACACTGAAGAATGTAGTTTTGGTAGAGTTCAGAGTATGACAATGAAGTTATGAGTGGAAAAAATACGTAGTAAGAAAACAGAGATGGGAGTCAAGCTCATATGGTGGAGGGGACTTGCTATAAATGGAAGGAGAAAAATCTAATGTTATCTGAGCATGACCAGAATTAAACAAAGACTGCACCCAACCCAGGTGTTTGCCCTCCTCCTATGTAACACTCTATTTCATAATGTTATAGTTATAGATACAGAGGAGTAACAATCAACAGCATCCTAAATGTGATTTTTCTGCATAAAAAGACAAAACCATAAACTTCTTGTAACTCTTTAGATAATGGATACTTGAATTTCTCCCTCTGCTATAGGTTAATTAAACCTGTTAGACAATGGGACAGCTGAGTCAGTGATATTTATCTGGTCTCACTACTCAGATCTTCCCATTTCTCCAAAATGGACCATTGGTATCTGCTCTTTCATAAGTCAGGAGAATGTTCACAAGGCTGTTGCACCTTTCTGTCCAGTAGTCGCTTCTTACGCATGGTGGGGGGTTCCAGATAGATTCGACCCCGCATGGCCAGCTCTATCAGGATGCCTCCTCGCAGGCCAGATGATATGCAGTCATTCCAGAAAGATGTGTAACCCTAGAAAAGGGGAATAAAAAGAAAAGAATGTTCTGAAAGGGTTATGGGCTAGCAGCAGGCACCTTAAGGATGGTTCATTTCATTGTGATTCATTTCATGTCACATTACGTGTACTCAAAGCATAAAATAACAGAATCTCTCTTTAATTCCCTTTGTCTAAACGCCCGAAATAAGATTTTCTGACTTCAAGCTCTTTGTGAATTCCCAGGGTTCAGCTCCTAGTTAATAATTGGCAGGTCAATTTGTAATTTTTGAAAAGAATTTTGGCTTTTTTGAAATCTGTTTTCATGACATTCTAAATTTCAGAGTATCAATATTAGCAGAAAAATGTATAAACCATCTGAGCCTTTTACTCCTCCAAGACATGGATTATTTGCAAGCCATTTTGATGGATGATGTGGTAGAAATCCAGCTCTGCTACTGACTACGTAAATGCTTTGGGTATGTTATTTCTCAAGTGCAATGTCCTCATCTATAAAATGTGGACACTAATATCTATCTTTATAAGTTTGCTGTGAGGAATAAATCAGGTGTCCTATATAAGAAAGCATTTAGTAGAGAACCTGGCTTATAGTAGGCACTTAAATATTGGTTTCCTTTAGTTAGGAGCTAGAGGGGTACAAAGACATAGAAGAAATACCCACTGTCTTAAGAAATTAAAAATCTAACTGGAAAGACCATGCAAACTTGAAGAAAGTTCTATAATATATAAATTTAAATATTTTAAAAATTTTTTTTTAATGTTTATTTTTGAGACAGAGAGAGACAGAGCATGAACGGGAGAGGGTCAGAGAGAGAGGGAAAAAACAGAATCTGAAGCAGGCTCTAGGCTCCAAGCTGTCAGCACAGAGCCCGACACGGGCTTGAACTCACAGACTGCGAGATCATGACCTGAGCTGAAGTCGGAAGCTCAACCGACTGAGCCACCCAGGTGCCCCTATAATAATATAAATTTTAAATAAAAGCTCAAGTGAAAAAGGAGATAGGCAAAAATGACTACTGGATGTTTGGTTTAGATGATAGTTTTTCTTTTTTTTTTTTAATTTTTTTTTTCAACGTTTATTTATTTTTGGGACAGAGAGAGACAGAGCATGAACGGGGGAGGGGCAGAGAGAGAGGGAGACACAGAATCGGAAACAGGCTCCAGGCTCTGAGCCATCAGCCCAGAGCCCGACGCGGGGCTCGAACTCACGGACCTCGAGATCGTGACCTGGCTGAAGTCGGACGCTTAACCGACTGCGCCACCCAGGCGCCCCTAGATGGTAGTTTTTCAAATTATAAACCACTTTTGGGCTAGTCAGAAACTTTCATGGGACTTGAACTGAGGTTTGAAAAATAGGTTGAATTTAGCAGTGAGGGAGGGTTTTCCAGATGAAAATAAATCATTCAAATTCTACTTATTTTTCAAGAGACCATTCTAAGTAAAAGTATAAAGGAAGGAGACATCAAATATGTTTAGAGATCTAACTCAAGGACATAAGATCAAGTTGGCTGTGGGAAGCCTTGATGCTCTGAACTTTTACTGAAAGGCAATATCGAATCCTGAGGATTGTAAGCAAGGAGTTATGATTAACACAAGAAGACCCACCAAAAGTATCAGACCCGTCTAACACTCTACCTTTTGGTGTAGCACTCCCTCTTGGAGAGAAGCTGGGTGAGATGTTGGCAGGGAGGTTCTAGCATGGCTTTAAAGCATCACCTTTAAGGATCGCTACATAAATTGGTATTTTAGGGACGCCTGGGTGGCTCAGTCCGACTTTGGCTCAGGTCATGATCTCGCAGTCCATGGGTTGGAGCCCCGCATCAGGCTCTGCGCTGAAAGCTCAGAGCCTGGAGCCTGCTTCGGATTCTGTGTCTCCGTCTCCCTCCCTCTCTTGCTCTATCTCTCTCTCTCTCTACCCCTCCCCCAGTCATGCTCTGTCTCTCTCACACTCTCAAAAAAAAATCAGTATTTAAAATTTTTTATTTTTAAATGCATGTTTATTTTTGACAGAGAGAGAGAGAGAGAGAGTGAGAGAGCACACAAGCACACAGGAGAGGGGCAGAGAGAGAGAGGGAGAAAGAGGATCCCAACGGGCTCCACGCTCAGCACAGAGCCCAACACGGGGCTCGACCTCATGACCTGGGATTGTGACCTGAACCAAAATCAAGAGTTGGATGCTAAAACTGATTCAGCCACCCAGTCACACCCTCCACTTTATTTTTATTTAGTATTTTTTTTAAAGTTTATTTTACTTTGAAAGAGAGAGAGAGAGAGCAAAGGGGGGGGGAGGGGAGCAGAGAGAGAGGGAGACAAAATCCCAAGTAGGCTCTGTGCTATCAGTGCAGAACCTGATGCAGGGCTTAAACTCATGAACCGTGAGATCATGACCTGAGCTGAAGTTGGATGCTTAACTGACTGAGCCACCCAGGTGCCCCATATTTTTAAAACAAATCAATATTTAACCACTCTTCTAGTTGACCAATATTTTCTTTTCTTTTTCTTTCTTTCTTTCTTTTCTTTTTTTTTTTTACCACCTCACGTTAGACATTATTATTGGCATTATCATTATTTTATACAGGTCTGATTTACTCAGATGCTTACCAATGTCTTTGCTCACCATTCCTTCTTGCATCTCAGACCTCCTTTCTGGTACCATTTTCCTTCTTCCTAAAGTAGAATTTCCTTAAGTGAAAATCTGTTGGAGGCAAACTCTATTTTATCTGAAAGGTCTTTATTTCACCACTGTTTTTTTAAAGATAGTTTCTCCGGACATAAAATTCTAGGTTGATAGTTTTATCACACTGACCATATGAAGTCCTCCTCTTCTAGCTTCCATTGTTGCAGTGAGAAATGTATCATTCTCATTGATTGTGGTTTCTTGTAGGTGTGATTGACTTGTCTTTTTTTCTCAGGTTCTTTAAGATCTTCTCCCTTGGTGTTTTGCAGTTCGACTATGACATGACTATGTGAATTTCCTTATCCTGTTTGGCATATGCTTCCTGTTTCTATAGGTCCATTTCTTAGTTTTCAAAATTTCTCACTTTTTATCTCTAAGAAATTTGACTCTCCTCCGTTTTATTTTTTTCTTGTGGGACATCAATCTTTCTTATTCTAACCCCCATATCTTTAACTCTCTTTCATATTTTCCATTTCCTTTGTCTCTAAATTGCTTTCTGAAGAGTTATTTTATATCTGGCTTCCAATTTTCTCTCTCCATCTATATCTAATGTGTAACCATGAGATTTTGATTTCAACTTTGATTTCTAAAAGTTCTATGTAGTTATTTTTCACATTTGCTTGCTCACTTGTGATCAGTTCTTTTGGTTATTCATTTTGTGATTCTTTTATTTCTTTAAAAATGTCATAGGGGCGCCTGGGTGGCGCAGTCGGTTAAGCGTCCGACTTCAGCCAGGTCACGATCTCGCGGTCCGTGAGTTCGAGCCCCGCGTCAGGCTCTAGGCTGATGGCTCAGAGCCTGGAGCCTGTTTCCGATTCTGTGCTTCCCTCTCTCTCTGACCCTCCCCCGTTCATGCTCTGTCTCTCTCTGTCCCGAAAATAAATAAACGTTGAAAAAAAATTTTTTTTTTTAAAAAAATGTCATAGATATTTTATATCGTCTGGTCATTTTAATATCTGAGGTCCACGAATGACCTATTATTTGCTATTTCTGCTGTTTCTTTCTTGTGGGTATTTGCTTCTTTGTACATTTGGCATTTGATTAAGAAGTGGCCCATATTCAATTTTTTTTGGTGTGAATCTATGAGATCCTGGAGGCCTAAATTAAAGATGTCTTCTTTCAGAGAGGAAGAGCTATATTTGCTTCTGCTGAGAATCAGGCATAGGGAGGGGGGGACTGGAGGACTGCCACACAACTGGGACCACATTTATTTTATTTTTTAAAAATGATTTTATTGTACATATATTTTTAAAGCTTATTTATTTATTTTGAGAGAGAGCACATGCAGAGGAGGGGCAGAGAGAGAGAGAATCCCAAGCAGGATACACACTTGTGCAGGGCTCAAACTCACAAATGGTAAGATCATGACCTGAGCCAAAACCAAGAATAGGACGCCTCAGATGCTGAGCCACCCAGGCACCCCAAAAGATCTTATTTTTAAGTAATCTTTATACCCAATGTGGGATTCAAACTCACAACCCTGAGATCAAAAGTCACTTGCTTCACTGACTGAGCCAGCTAGGTGCCCCCAACTGGGATCATATTTAGACCTAGCTTCCCCGTTTTATTTCAACACTGCAGTTTATTCCTGACTACCCAATTCCTGGATGTCAGGACTGATTTGGTAATTTGTCCTAGGGCAATCTGGTTTTCTCATCTGTTTATTGATCACCTCTGGGATTTTAAGTTTGATTAAAAATATTTCAAATGCTCCTCCAGTCCAAATTCCTTAGGATAGCACTCAAGCTAAGAAAATGCTCACTGGTCTCTGATCCCTTCTCCTTGAACACTAGGGCTTAACTTTCCAGAACTATTTTAAGTTGGTTTATCTTTTTTAGTAATCTCTGCACCCAACATGGGGCTCAAACTCACAACTGTGAAACTGAGCTGGATGCTCCTCCAACAGAGCCAGAACCATCTGAGCCACCAGAACTATCTGAGCCCCCCCAGAGCTATCTGAGCCCCCAGAGCTATCTCAAGTACTCTTAACGTATCATTTTTGCCTACTGGCCTTTGTACACATTGTTCTCTCTGTCCAGAAGAACCAATATCCTTCTTCCCCCAACTCCTCCTTGTTCTTAAGGATGGCTTCCAGGAATCACATCTTCCATGTACCTTCTCTAACCATGTCTTTCCTTCAACTCCACCCTCTAGATTAGGTTCCCCACCTGGGTGTGCCTATATATACTTCTCCCTTACCATTTGTTTTATCACATTGTAATCAATTGTCCACGGTAGACTATAAATTAAATTCCTTAAGGAGAGAGTATCTGACTGATACACAGTATTTCTCAATAAATGTTTCTTGACAGCATAAATTTAGGATTGAAAGTAAATATGTTAACCTTAAACAAAAACAAAAACAAAAAACAACCCGAAACAAAACAGAACACAAAAAACAAGACAAAAAAGAAAGTAAATATGTTAACCTGGCAAAAGCTCAGTTTGAACCATAAACACCCTTAGACGGACTCGCATTTCCTGAGGGCCTGATCTTAGATTCAAAGCTGGGGTTAGTTCCATCCATTACCTGCATCTGGCTACTCCAAAAGAGTCATAATTTATAACTCCTCTTTAAGGAGGGAGTAGGCTTTTTTAAGGATTTAAGGTTAAACTGCAACTTGCTTTAGAACACATAATTTACTTAAGCATAACTTTTATATAATCTTGGTGATTTTATAAATCTCAACAGGTGTGCAAACACATCAGCCAGTATTAAAGCAATTAGAGGAAACTAATTTGTTTGTTTTCTCATTTCTTCCTGACCATATAACTTCTGTTTCAGGAACAGTGATGTCAGATTGTCATCAGAACCGTAAGTGAGAACTGTAAATAAAGAAACAATGAACAGCAGGATGTAGACACTATGTTTCTGAATATCATTCCCATCCAAGGATCTAATGTAAAACTCCTCAAATGAGTTTTTTTAAACTTTCTTTTTATCGAGTCATATATAATAGAAAAAAAGCTTAAAAATACACAGAATTTTAAAAAATAATTATAATTCTAAGGTTCATATTCCCCCAAATAAATCTATCTAGCTGAACTGGTGAATTCTCAAACCATCTATAATAACATCTATAAACATAATAAATGATCGTATAAGAGAAAAGAAAAGACAGGAAAAGAGATCACATTATAGAAATGTGTAATTTACAGGGGTGCCTGGGTGGCTCACTCGGTTAAGCATCTGACTTCGCTTCGGTCATGATCTTACAGTTCGTAGATCACACATTAGGCTCTGTGCTGACAGCTCAGAGCCTGGAGCCTGCTTCAGATTCTGTGTCTCCCTCTCTCTCTGCCCCTTCCCTGTTCATGCTCTGTCTCTGTCTCAAAAATAAATCAACAACAACAACAACAAAAAAAAAAAAAAAGAAACGTGTAATTTACAACATGGAAGTTTATCTGGAGGGGTTAATAGTCTAGTGCATATTTTCTAGATTTTATATGCCTAGAATTTCTATCTTAGTATTATTTACAGAAATGAGATCACACTGAGTGGCAACTTTTTCACTCACCCATTATTTTGGCTATCTTCCCACATGAGTTAATATAGATTTACCTCATTCACTGTAATGGCTACCTAGCAGTGCACTTTAGATATACTATAATTTATCTATCCAAGCCCTACTGGTGTACATTTGCTTATAGTTTTTTGTCATCACAGACACACACAAAAATGCTATAAAGAAATATTCATTGTTGGTGTTTCTGTTGAATAAATGCCTACAGGAAATTTTGGGGTCAAAGATTGTACATATTTACATTTTTGATAATGTTACTTTATTCTTATAAAAGGTAGGGCATTGAGACTTCCATAAATTCAGACAGTCAACATTTTATGCTTTTCCACCTGGTCTAGTATTTTTTATGCAAACTTCCTTAAAGACACACCTTAAAACAACTCGAAGGTTAAAGATTTTAAAGTTGCCTGATTGGGGTAAAAAGAGGACAGAAAACAAAGAAACTTAAAGTATCATTAAAAACTATGCTTACAAGGAGTTTTTAAAAATGTTAGAAAATTCCTATGATAAAGTTTAATCAAAAACAGCCAAATACATAATTGTGTATTCAAAATTATCACAATTACACAAAATACCTTACTTTAAAAGAATGAGCCTGCTTTAAAAAATGGTTTTGTGGGGCATCTGGGTGGCTCAGTCAGTTGAGCATCTAACTTTGGCTCCGGTCATGATCTTACGGTTTATAAGTTCAAGCCCCATATCCGGCTCTGCACTCACAGCTCAGAGCCTGGAGCCTGATTCAGATTCTCTCTGCCTCTGCCCCTCCCCTGCTTACGCTCTCCATCTCTCTCAAAAATAAATCAATAAACGTTAAAAAATGGTTTTGTAATTTTTCCAAGTTACCTACATTGAGCAAATATGTTTATTAGGAAAAATATCAGAAAAAAATCTTCCTTTCCACCAAATCTGAAGATTCAACATTAAAAACTGCTTTAACCTTCCATAAGAGAAGGAATCTTACTATGTTTTCTTGAAATCTTTTTCTATATGCTCAGTGTCTGTATAATAATCTCTGGGGGGATGTCAAGAATTACCAGAAAAAAAAAAAGAATTATCAAAAATGAAAATTATACAAGCAAAACTAGTTTTTTCCCTTTAAAAAATTACCTTAGGGGCGCCTGGGTGGCGCAGTCGGTTGGGCGTCCGACTTCAGCCAGGTCACGATCTCGCGGTCCGGGAGTTCGAGCCCCGCGTCGGGCTCTGGGCTGATGGCTCAGAGCCTGGAGCCTGTTTCCGATTCTGTGTCTCCCTCTCTCTCTGCCCCTCCCCCGTTCATGCTCTGTCTCTCTCTGTCCCAAAAATAAATAAACGTTGAAAAAAAAAATTTTTTTTTAAAAATTACCTTAAAAAGAGTTAATGTGCTGTTTTTCTTTCTTCCCTTTTTTTTTTTTAATATTTATTTTGAGAGAGAGAACTCACATCATGGGAGAGAGGCACAGAGAGAAAGAGGGAGAGAGAGAATCCAAAGCAGGCCCCAAGCTGTCAGCAAGGAGGCCCAATGTAGGGGCTCGATTCCACAACCCTGAAATCATGGACCTTAGCCAAAATCAAGAATGGAACACTTAACCAACTGAACCCCCAGGAGCCCCTGCCAATAGAAATATTTCATAAAAGAGATTAAGCATTAAAACCTAACTCTGCTTAATCATAAGGGGGAATGAGGAACTGTGACCTGGATGTTATTCTGGTTTAACGCATGACTTCAGCATTACTGAGAGGCTGGACTATTAACCCAGACAAATGAACAAAATTTCTCAGTCAGCTTCATGAAGATGATGTCCTTTCAGGCTTATTCAGGGAGTTGGGTGAGGAGGGTGGGAGGGAGGGGAAAGTAGGTGATGGGCATTGAGGAGGGCACCTGTTGGGATGAGCACTGGGTATTGTATGGAAACCAATTTGACAATAAATTTCATATCAAAAAAAAAAAAGGAAGTTGGGTTAAAGATGCAAAGCTAGTCATAATGATCAGGTTATAAATTTTCTCAACTTCAGTTGAAGTTTTTTTTTCCTTAAAATAAAACCATCGTCAAAAGTTCAGAAAATTAAAAAGGAAACATAATAATGCCTTGTCAGTGAAAGAGAAATTCAAAATAAAGGAAAGCAACTGGTCATCTTTGAATATTCCTTCATAAGGTTTAAATCACATTCTGGCCAAGAAAAATATCCTTCATTTCTTTTTTTGTTTAATTTTTTTTTTTTAACATTTATTTATTTTTGAGAGACAGAGCACAAGCAGGGGAGGGGCAGAGAGAGAATGAGACAGAATCCGAAGCAGGCTCCAGGCTCTGAGCTGTCAGCACAGAGCCTGACGTGAGGCCCGAACTCACAAACTGTGAGATCATGATCTGAGCCGAAGTCGGACGCTCAACCAACTGAGCCACCCAGGCGCCCCGAATATCCTTAATTTCTTACTCTAAAAAACTTAAAAGTGATTGTAGCACCAAAAGCAGAAATCTCTATGATTTTCTTTTCCCACAATCTGTTATTTATGAGAAAAAGGAATTTTCACTGCTACACAGTATCCAAAGAAAAAAGAAGAAAACAGATAGTTAAGGGGAGTAAAAATCTGAAAACATGTATGTGGCCCTAAATCTATTCCCCCACAACTCTTTTTTTTTAATTAAAAAAAATTGTTTTTATGTTTTATTTATTTTTGAGACAGAGAGAGACAGAGCATGAGCGGGCAAGGGGCAGAGAGAGAGAGAGAGAGAGAGAGAGAGACACACACACACAAAATCTGAAGTAGGCTCCAGGCTCTAAGCCGATAGCACAGAGCTGGATGCGGGGCTGGAATCCACAAACTGTGAGATCATGACCTGAGCCGAAGTCAGATGCTTAACCAACTGAGCCACCCAGGTGCCCCACACACAACTCTCAAATAATTTAAAATAGATTTAAAAACACTTAAAGGTAAGTATAGTATGTTCAAACCTCAGAAGAACAAAACTAGGTAAATGTAGATACACCTTGTGTTTTCAAACAGCTTTTTCTCCCTGATTAAAAAGCAGTGTATATATATTTCAGAAAAATTGGAAAGAAAAAAAATCTTAAAAAATTAATATGATGCATAAATTTCATCATCCTATTATCTCTTGGGCTTATGTAAAACCAGATTTTTCTTTAAACACACAATACACATTTCTTCTCTCCTAACCACTAATTTCCCCATATGCTTCTTCCCCAACTTCAATCTTGGGGCTATCCTTCACAGAACAGCTTTGTATGAATTATGAAATGACAGAATGTATATATTATAAATTGTCACAAAATACTGGGGAATAGAGGTAGAACAAACTGTGAGCCACACAGTTTGTAATCTCATCACCTTTCATAACAGGGAGTCAATAGGATATGGTGTAAAATGGAATCATGTGGTTAAGAAAATGTCTTGTTTTTTTCTTTTTAACATCTTTGGCTTAACATTCTCAAACACACATCAAAGAGAGAGATTATGAACCTCTATGTACCCATGACCTAGCTTCAACAGCTATCAATATATACACATCTCTCATCTATACATGTCCCTGCTCCCCAGATTATTTCAGTACAAATCCCAATCATTGTAACATATCATCTATAAAAATCACCATACTCTCCCCAAGACATGCAGGTTTTTAAAAAACTGTAATACTAATATCATACCTAAAAATTAACAAGAATTCCTTAATTTTATCAAATATGCAGTTAGCCTTCAAATTCCATCAATTGTTTAATACATATTTTTTTAATGTTTATTTTTGAGAGAGAGAGAGAGAATGAGTGTGTGTGTGTGTGTGTGTAGGGGTGGGGGCAGAGAGAGAGGGAGACACAGCATCTGAAGGAGGCTCCAGGCTCTGAGCTGTCAGCACAGAGCCCGATGCGGGGCTTGAACTCACAGACTGTGAGGTCATGACCTGAGCTGAAGTCAGGCGCTAAACCAACTGAGCCACCCAGGCACCCCAATACATATTTTTATATAGCTGGTTTGTTTCAATCAACAGCCAAACAAGGTCCACACATACATAGCTTTATGTTTTTCATAAGATCTTTTTTTTTTTTATCTTTAGTGGGCCTTTTAGTAAATAATATTTTGTGATGAACAAAAGCAAGATTCAGTTTAACTTTAATTTCCCTTTTATGTAAAATTCAAGTAACATCACACATCACTTTTTTAAAAAATGGAATAAATCATTCTACTTGTGCTATTTTAAAAGTAAAATGTAATAAATATAATTTTACTTAAATTTAACATAAGAAAGAGAAAATGAAGTGAAACTGAAGGAATTATTGAACTTCAAACATTTCTTTATTATAAGAGGTATCTCCTACAAGACTGCTAAGAAAGATTATTAAGAGGTACATAGAAAAGTCTATAAGGATTTTTCTATAAATATTTTAATAGCAATTACTTTTCAGGGGTGAGATTATGGGTGAATTTTATTCTCTTCTTTAAACTTTTTATAGGGGCACCTGGGTGGCTCAGTCAGTTAAGCATCCAACTTCAGCTCAGGTCATGATCTCACGGTTGGTGAATTCGAGTCCCGTGTCAGGCTCCATGCTGACAGCTCAGAGCCTGGAGCCTGCTTCTGATTCTGTGTCTCCCTCTCTCTCTGCCCCTACCCCACTCATGTTCTGTCTCTCAAAAATAGATGAATGTTAAAAAAAATTTTTTTAAGTTTTTATAAAAAATTGAGGTATAATTTATATAGAATGAGATGCACAGATGTTCAGTTTGTTTTGACAAACGCATATATCCCCATATTTCACAGCCCTATCACTAAGTTCTCTCATGTAGACTTTTATCTCAATTTCTTAGTATAAACATATTTTACTTTTAAAATAATAAAGATTTTTTTAAATCTTAGACCGATATTTATTTATTTATTTAAATTAAAAAAAATTTTTTTAATGTTTTATTTATTTTTGAGAGAGAGGCAGACAGAATGTGAGTGGGGTGGGGTGGCGGGGGCAGAGAGAGAGGGAGACACAGAATCTGAAGCAGGCTCCAGTCTCGGAGCTGTCAGCAGAGAGCCCGACGCGGGGCTCGAACCCACAAACGGTGAGATCATGACCCCAGCTGAAGTCTGAAGTTGGACGCTCAACCGACTGAGTCCCCCAGGCGCCCCCTCTTAGACCGATTTTTAAAAGAAGTCAATAATACCATAAAGAAGGGTGAGCACAATCCACCAATTAACACATGAAAACCTGAAAACACTTTATTCAGTCTCTATTAAGTACGCCCCATTCCCAATGTGAGGCTAGAACTCACAACTCTGGGATCAAGAGTCGGAAGCTCTACTGACTGAGCCACCCAGGCCTCAGTAGTTTTTTCTATTTGCCATTCCCACCTTAAACCTTCTGGACAACTGTGAATAGGAGAGAGCAAACACAGAAAGTAATGAGTAACCTCCAAGGAATTTCCTCCTCTTCCATGATTTTTGTCTTTCTCTTCCATGTTCTTATAGCACTTTTTGTACCTTTCTTACAGCACTTACATACTGTATCTAGTAGTACGGTTATTGTTTACATATCTTTTCTCCCATTTCAGATTCAAATGCTTCTTGATGAAAGATAAACACATCTTAATTATTTCTGTTTCCTTACTTTATTCAGTAGCTTGGACAGAGCAGGTGCTCAATAAATGGTGCCTGACTTGAACTAAAGGAAACATCACATCATTATACAGTTTTAATGACACTTCCTGAGGTTGAACTGCACTCCAGGTGGGTATAAGTAAATATTACAAAATTATCTCTAAAACCTTCCCACTTCCTCTCAACTCTTCTAAATCATTGTTATGGGGTTAACTGTGTCTCCCCAGAATCCATATGTTGAAACCGTAATCCCCAGTACCTCAGAATGTGACTGTATTTGGAGACAGTGCCTTGAAAGAGCTGATTAAGTAAATAAAGCTTTTAAGGAGGCCCTACTCCAATCTGACTGGTCTTTATAAGAAGAAATTTGCACACAGAGACACTAGGGATGCATGTACAGAAGAACAACCATATAAGGACATAGTGAGAAGACGGCCATCTATCTGTAAGCCAAGAGGCCTCAGGAAAAACCAAATCTTGGACTTCAAGCATCCAGAACTATGGGGGAAAAAATTCTGTTGTTTAAGCCACCCAGTCTGTGGTATTTTGTTATGGCAGCCCTAGCAAACTTAATACAACATACTCCTGCACAAAAATCTAAAAGAAGCTTGTGTATTCATTTGGTCTTAGCTTTAAAGAAAGGGGTGCCTGGCTGGCACAGTTGGTTAAGATGTCCTGACTCTTTTTTTTTTTTCTTTCTTCTCCCCCCACCCCCCACAAGTGTCCTGACTCTTGATTTCAACTCAGATCATGATCTCACTGTTTGGGAGTCCAAGCCCCGAGTCAGGCTCCACACTGATAGCGTGGAGCTTGCTTGGGGATCCTTTCTCTTCTCTCTCTGCTCCTCCCCTGCTCATGCACGTGCGTGCACTCTCTCAAAAAGAAATAAACCTAAAAAAATAAAATTAAAGAAAAAGAACCCTACCTACTCATTTGTATCTTTTTAGTATAATAGTCTCCTCTTCCTTCCATAAGAAAAATGTATGACATGGGATCTAATCTATGGCTGTCATTGTGAACTGAGAAGAAAAATATAATGCCTATTTATTTACACACTAGACTTTCTGAAGATATGGTTATAATAAATATCATTTATTGCCTCTTTTAAAGCTTATTTATTTATTTTGAGAGTGAGAAAGTGCATGAGGAGCGGAAGGGCAGAGAGGGAGAGAGAATCCCAAGAATCCCTGATGTGGGGCTCGAATTCATGAACTCTAAGATCATGACCTGAGCCGAAATCAAGAGTCAGATGCTTAACTGAGCCACTCAGGCACCCCTCATTTACTGCCTCTAAACATTTTTCATTTTGTAAATTGGATTATTGAAACTTCTTATTGGACTTATTGTTTCTTATATGTTTACTTTTTTTTTTTTTTTTTAAGTTTACTTATTTGGGGAGAGAGAGAGAGCATGAGCAGGGGAGGGGCAGAGAGAGGGAGAGAGAATCCGGAGCATGCTCCGGCTCTCAGCACATAGCCCGATGCGGGACTCGAACCCACCAACCGTGAGATCATGACCCAAGCGGAAATCAAGAGTCAGATGCTTACCCGACTGAGTCACCCAGACACCCCTGGACTTATTGTTTCTTATGACCAGCGTATCTTGTTTGACAGAAGAAAGAAAAGAGAAAAAATGTGTAGGACTTTCATATTTCCTCCTTAAAATGTGAGGTAGTAGGATGAAATTAAGATAAAATTGTATCATTGAGAATTGCTAAATGGTACTTTCTCTTATTCTGCCATTATTGATGTCAACTTAATATTTTTATGGGATCCCAAAGTCTTTAAGAGTGCGCTTTGCTAAAACAAAACAAAACAAAACACAGTGGGCTTTGCTAGGGTATTACATATTGGAATAAGAAAACCACGGATAAAGCTTGAGAAAAATAACTTGTGCCAAAAATTACTGCAGGACATAATAATCTTTCATCTCTATAGGAGGTATAAACTCCATATAAAACTATTTTAGGAGATGAAATATTTGGTTTTCCACTAAGCATTAACAATTTTCTTTGTTCGGCAAGAAATATAGAAAAATATGTGATACGTGTTTTGCAAGCATGCCCCTTCTTAAACTGTACTTGGAGTCAGTTTGAACATAAATTCCATCACTTCTTGGCCAATTAACCATCTGACTTTGCTTTCATAAAGAGAAGATGATGTTTGCCTTGCAGGATCAAGCATGAGAAAGTACAAATTGTTTTGAAGACTGTTAAGTTGTATAAACACACAAAAAAAGGACACAAAGACATGGACTGGCTCACATCAAATGTATAGGTTCAGTGGCTACAGCCAAAGGTCCAAATATAAGTAGGTGGTTTTTATCTTAATATCCATGCCAGATATTTTGAAAGAGAACAGTGTGCAGTTAGGGGTTGGGGGTATACGGAGAGGCAGGCCTCTCAATTAAATAGCTTAAACTATATTTCCTACTGTTAAAATAGGACTTTGGTCTTCCATTTTTCTTCTTTTTGTACCAATAGTAAATTTGGGGGGTTATATGAATGGATATAATAAAAAAAACAAAACGGTTCTTTTTTTTTTTTTTAACAGCCTATGTTAATAAAAAACCACAAAACCTGACAAACAAGTCTTTCTGATACACTTGCTCTATTTACAATGGCAAAAACTACTGACAAGGGATTTATTGTTCATTTTGTGCAATCAGGAAACTAAAAGACCAGGCAGTGACCTAAATGAGACTTTTAAACTTTTGATTTTAATAAAATATTTTAGGACCCAGCAACTTTTCCTTTCCTTTTTTTTCTTTAGAGAGAGAAAAAGAGTGAGAGTGGGGGAGGGAGCAGAGGAAAAGAGAGAACCTTTTTTTTTTTTTTTTAATTTAAAAATCTGTCAGCGCAGAGCCTCACACTGGGCTTGATTTCACAAACCGTGAGTGAGGTCATGACCTGAGCCAAAATCAAGAGTCATACGCTTAACTGACTGAGCCACCCAGATACCCCTGATTTATCATTTTTCTATATATATGAATAGTGGCATTGTTTGAAAGAACATAACTGATAAATACAAGAATATTCTTATCAGCACTGTCTATAATGGACTCCTGAATGTCTGTTAACCACGAGAATGAATGAATAGTGGTATACTGATATAACTGAAATACTATATTCCAATGAACTGAAGTAAATTAAATGATATGCAACAACATGGGATGAATCTCAAACATCATATTGAGCAAAAGAATACGTAACAGTATCATCGATAGATACGGAACAGCATAATCGAATAACATACAGTTTAAAAACATGCAAAACTAAAATACATTGTTTAAGGATATATATACATGTTCAGAGTAGGAGGAAGTGCAGTAGCACGTGATTAGGGAAGGGTACAAGAGGATGACCCCACGATATGTGTTTTATATATTTTTCTAGATACACTGTATTTCACAATTTTAGAAAGGTTAAACAATAAAATACAGAACTGAATGCCCAGCTAAGTTTTGGTAGTTGAGTTTCAAAACAACTGAGTTCATTTAAAACTTTTTTTTTTTTTCAACGTTTATTTACTTTTGGGACAGAGAGAGACACAGCATGAACGGGGAGGGGCAGAGAGAGAGGGAGACACAGAATCGGAAACAGGCTCCAGGCTCTGAGCCATCAGCCCAGAGCCCGACGCGGGGCTCGAACTCACGGACCGCGAGATCGTGACCTGGCTGAAGTCGGACGCTTAACCGACTGCGCCACCCAGGCGCCCCTAACTGAGTTCATTTAAAGGAGATGAGATGTTTTTAAATACCTGTTGTGATTCCATTTGCAAATCACTGAAACTATCACAAGCATTCAGCTGATTTTTTTCCCCCTAGAACTTGTTTCTCTTCACAAACTAACTCTTGCTCATCTTCAGAATTCAGGTTAAGAGTTATCACCTCCCAGAAGTCTTTCCCAGTATCTCTTTCCTCCCCTATCCCACTAGCACTCTCTACCACCCACTTGGGTTGGGTTTCTTTCCTCTTTGTTCCCTCAGTCCCCACAACACAGTCACACATATATCACATGCACTGCAATGGTCTGCTGACTTTCCCTATCCCCCTTCCAGTGGCCTCTCCAGCCACTCTCATCCCACTAGACTATAAATGATCTCAAAAGTAGGGACTATTGTCCCTGCATAGTATTGGGTTATAAACAAAGAATCCTATGGAAATCTTCAGCAAAATTTAACTTTGGGACTTTGGAATACAAAGTTTAACACTTAGAAGGTGTTTTTGTTTTGTTTTGTTTTGTTTTTTTACGTGCCACAAACCTAAAGCCATGCAAAAACAAGAAATTATATACATATCAAAACATATACTCACAAAGAACATAGAGTAAAAATATCACTAAGTCATTAATTTGTACACAAAAATGAAATGGGCTTTGCTCTTTTCATTTGGCTGATCGCATTACTTAAAGGAAAGAATCTATAACTATAGAGAACGAACTGATGGTTACCAGAGGCGAGGTAGCTAGGAAGATAGGTGAAATTAGGTCAAAGGGATAAACAGTACACTTATCGTGATGAGCACTGAGTAATGCACAGAATTGTTGAATCACTATATTATACTCCTAAATATAAAACTGTATGTAACGACACTGGAATTAAAATAAAAATAAATAAATAAAGAGTCTAAAAGTCTCTACCTGGCATTCAAAAATCTGCCACACTCTATAGTCTGAATCTAATTTGCCAACTTTGACTCTCCTTGTTCTCCAAGAATGCCACCTACTTCAGTCATAGTGGTTACTTATCTCCCAAACTTATCAAGCTCATACTTGCAGGTTCCCTCATCCAGAATATGTTTCCTTCACTCCAGTTACATTAGTCCTACCTTTCTTAAAGGTCCAGCTTGTTTTACTACCTCCTATTCTTCCCCCATGATAATCTCTCTTCCTTCCAACTCTCTTGGCTTTTTTACCATTCTAACATGGAAAACTTGGGATTTTTACTGTTGTTTACTTCTCTAAAGATCTTTTGAATTGTGAAATATAAGACACACACAGAAGAGTGCATGAAACAAAAGTGAAAAAAGCTCAATGACTTATCTCTAAGTGAAAAATCCATGAAACTTTCCGCAAGTACAGAAACAGGAAACTGTTAGTACCCAGAAAGCTTGTGTTCTTTTCTAACCACTAATACCTACCCCCCCCCCCCCCCCCCCCCGCTTCCCACACTTCCTAAAGAAAGGTAGGCACTATGCTCACAACTATGGTAATCCCTTTTGTGCTTTTCTTTATAGTTTTAATCACCTAAATACACAAACCCAAACACTATAGTTTAGTTTTTTAAAAATTTTATATACATGAAATCACACAGTATGTCTTTTCTGTTTGGCTTCCAGTACTGAACATTACATGAGAATCATACATGTTTTATAACAATGTTCATTTTAATTCTGTATAGAAAAGATATTTATGTTCATTTAAATAAATGGACAATTCATTTTTATCTATTCTGCAGTGGATGGACCTTTGGGTTACTTAGCTTTTATTTTATTTTTATTTTTTAGTAATCTCCACACCCAACGTGGGGCTTGAACTCACAACCCCAAGCTCCAGAATCCTATGCTCTACTGACTGTGCCACCCAGGTGCCTTTGTGTTACTTTAGTTTTATAAGGTATCGAGGTCTTGTCTCCCCTGCTGGAATTCAAGTTTCTTGAAGCCAGGGACCATATATTATACTATTTTATATTTACCTTAGTATTTGTACAATGCTAAGCACATAATGGGTACCCCCAATCATGCTAAATAATGATTAAATAAATCTATGAGTAGTTTAGGAGTTGAGAAGAAAATAATTAGTGCTGGAAATCAACTAATAATTTTAGAGATAGTTATATAACTGGCATTTTGGAACAACACTACTACTTTAATAAATCAGAAGGTTTGACCTCTCCTATTTATTTACACCTAAGGATTTGTCATTTCTTGTTCTTCCTAAGCCAACTGAAAGGTAAAAACATAATTTGTCAACTATTTTCAAAATAAAATGAGAACAATTCAAAAGGTTAATTGTTACATGCTCATCTTTGAATGGTATCTTGCCAGAGTTCCTTTATTTTTTACTCTATTTCCTTAAATTTATATTAACTATTATACATTTAAAAACACACAAAGAGAAGTCCAAAGTTAGATTCTCTACAAAACAGAAACAAAAATTCTAGTATCTAAGGTCAGCAGGAAATTAATCATTCCTATTCAAAAGTAAAATAACCAAATAGATGTTTAGTTCTAAAATGCTCTTCTACAGTCAGTGAAGGTTTCCTAGGCACTGTGTAAACACCTCAAAACAGTATTTATACCACCTAATCTTCAGACCTACTCTCATGTTCTCTTGGAGAGTCAATTTTGTGTTTTCATTTGTTTGGGTTTTTTTTTTGTTTCTTTTTTTTTTTTTATTTTTTTTAACATTTATTTATTTTTGAGACAGAGACAGACAGAGCATGAATGGGGGAGGGGCAGAGAGAGAGGGAGACACAGAATGGAAAGCAGGCTCCAGGCTCTGAGCCATCAGCCCAGAGCCCGACGCCGGGCTCGAACTCACGCATCGTGAGATCGTGACCTGAGCTGAAGTCAGACCTCAACCGACTGAGCCACCCAGGCGCCCCTCATTTGTTTGATTTTTATAAAACTAGAGCTTCATCAACTTTCTCAGCAAACAGGAAAATATACTTGTGGGCAAGATTTTCTGATTTTTCCATGTCTTGGTCAAGTACGTATATGATGTCTTTAATATTAGTTTTACCAATACACAAGCTATAACAAGTCTTATAAATTTTGTTCAAGTTGGTAATCTGACATGACAAAAAATAGTGAAAGGAAAAGTGGTAAAGAAAATAAAATGGGGGCAACTGGGTGGCTCGGATAGTTAAGGGTCTGACTTTGGCTCATGTCATGATCTTATGGTTTGTGGATTTGAGCCCCACAGTGCACAACCTGCTTGGTATTCTCTCTCTCTTCCTCTCTCTTTTCCTCCCCCACTCACACACTTTCTCTCAAAATAAATAAAAACTTTAAAAAAAAAGAAAAAAGAAACAAAGGTAATTCTAAATTGAGGAATCGGTGCAGAAAAGAACATGTGTTATTAGATGTATGTAGCCAATTCATTACTAGCTAAGGACAATTATCAGAGCAAAATTTCGTATTTTTTTAAGCTTATTTATTTTTGAGAGAGAGAGAGAGAGAGAGAGAGAGTGAGTGGGGCAGGGGCAGAGAGAGAGGAAGACAGAGGATCTGAAGCAGGCTCTGCGCTGACAATAGAGAACCTGATGTGGGGCTTGAACTCATGAACCATGAGATCATAACCTGAGCCAAAGGCAGACCCTTAACCAACTGAGCCACCCAGGCACGCCCAACTTTAGTATTAAAAAAAAAAAAAATCTTTTTTAAATGTTTTTATTTATTTTTGAGACAGAGAGAGACAGAACATGAGCTGGGGAGGGCAGAGAGAGAGAGAGGGAGACACAGAATCCAAAGCAGGCTCCAGGCTCTGAGCTGTCAGCACGGAGCCTGATGTGGGGCTCGAACTCATGGACTGTGAGATCATGACCTGAGCTGAAGTCGGACGTTCAACCGACTGAGCCACCCAGGCGCCCCCAACTTTAGTATTTTTTAATGTAAAGTAACACTTTAACTTGCTAAGTTTCCAAACAGAGGCCAATAATAAATGTGCCTTTATTATTATTGTATTTACTAAAGACTTTCTTGGAAAGGAAGTAGACTGTTTAAAATATTACATTTATATTTCTTCATAACCTCTTCATTAAAGAAGAAAGTGAAACACAATAAAAAGTTAAATCACAGAGGCACGTGGGTGGCTCAGTCAGTTAAGCACCCGACTTCAGCTCAGGTCATGATCTCATAGTTCATGAGTTCAAGCCCTGCACTGGTCTCCAAAGCCTGGAGCCTCCTTCAGATTCTGTGTCTCCCTCTCCCTCTGCCTTTTCCTCGCTTACATGCTCTCTTTCTTTCTCTCAAAAATAAACATTAAAAAAAAAAGTTAAATTATAAATGAAAGATGATGTATAGTACTAGTAGGAAAGCCAACACATATATACCACAAATATGTACCACAAGACTCGTTATCGCAAGACTAATTCTATTATAAAATGTTCTATTAATAAGGGAAAACTGCAATTAATTTAAAAACATTTTCTAAATTAAAATATTCCTTATCAGTTATTGATATTTAACTTCTAAAGATCCAGAAAATAGAATTAAAAAATTATTTCTACTGTATTGTAAGAAACCTACCCACTGTTTATTTTTGTAAAACAGCTAATCATACATGTTCCTTGTCGTTTAAAAGATTTTCCTCTCCACAGCTCAAGACAACTTCATTGTGTGGGCCTGCTTAGTTTAATAGGAAGTTATTTCACCTTCAATCTCGCTGGGGAACTACAAGTACCGAAATTTTACACTGTGTTATATTCTCTGTTGTCTCTTCCAGAATTTTGGAGTAATTTTGTAATTAAATTACATTTCAAGTAATTATACTTCTGGATTTCATCCTCCCCAAACTCCCCCATCCCTCAGATGGCTAGAGCACAATTCCAAGGCCAACTGAGCATTCATGAAAATATTCTGTCAGGTTACTTCCTAAAAACATTCTGACATTCAGGAGTCTTTGAGACGGGCTACCAAACCCAACTGCATTACCTCTTTATCTTTTAGCCCCAGGAGCAATACTTCTTCCATAAGGGTGAGGCGAATATCCTTAGAGTCACCAGAGTCCTCATTGTCTGGACTCTTGTCTTGATTAGCGTCTTCCTCACTTTCCACCTTCTTTTCAGAGTTCTTGCCTACTTCAGTGCGACGGGCCCGGTGAGTTAAAGTGGTCATTCTCACCTGTTTCGGGGTGGGGGGGGGAGGGGGGGGCAGTGACAAAAAAATATCTGTATGTGTGCTTATGTAAACAAAAACATACTTATTAACATACTACAAATGTATAGAAATATGAAATATATACAAACTTAAATAAAGGAATAATGACCAGAAAAACTAGGTTAACATATCTTTCCCAAAGTACACAGAAGGCACTGACAGAAAAATAAAATCAGTGATTTTAAAGACTGGTAGAAATGATTATCTTTTAAGTCTGCCAATTTTACGTGCATAGTCTATAACCCAGGAGTATATATCCATCATGGTAATTCCTTTCACAAAATGGATCCTCCCCAAGTTAAATATTATGGGACAGCATAAACATTGTGGAGCATCCAGGTCCAAAAGGCATATAATAATTTATATGTAATTTGTATAAGCATTCAATGGCACATTATAATACACAAAAGAGAAAATTAAAAAATAAGAAAAACTAAATATAAACATATATTCTCATATTTTCTTCCCATAACTTAATAACTCACTTCATGCACTCCCTTTGGAAATCACTGCTACAGAATAATACTTAGAAGATCACGTGTAGTAATTCTATATAGCCAGAAAACTTTCATCTCTACCCCTAGCTAGCCATCTTGCAAATACACAAACAGCTGCCAACAAAAAGTACCAGCAAGAGAATATTAAAAGATTAACAAATTCTTTGTCAATTACAAAAAAAAAACCCACAAAAAAACAAAAAAACAAAGCACGTGCCCTTTTATACCATATACCACAGATGTTTTAAAAATCCACACTCAAGAAAAAGTGCAATAAATCATCTGTGATAAAGTTTAAAATTAGCGTACTTTATTTTAAATAAATCTAAACATCCATTTTTAAGATGATATACAATAAATATTTTTCATCAGAAATCATTTATTTTTATTTATTTTTTTTAAATTTTTTTTAACGTTTATTTATTTTTGAGACAGAGAGAGACAGAGCGTGAACAGGGGAGGGACAGAGAGAGAGGGAGACACAGAATCTGAAACAGGCCCCAGGCTCTGAGCTGTCAGCACAGAGCCCAACAAGGGGCTCGAACTCACAGACCGTGACATCATGACCTGAGCCGAAGTCGGACGCTTAACCGACCGAGCCACCCAGGCGCCCCTCATCAGCAATCATTTAAAAGACTATCTTTTTTAAGACCAAAAGAATGCATTCAAGAGCCTCTGTGACTGGATCCCATCCTACCTTCTAGCAATATTTCCCATTACATTACTCTCAATTATGTACTGTTAACAAACCATTTCTCAAACATGTCCCATGCTGCTACTTCTCCTCCTTTGTACATGTTGGTGTTCTCTCCTTTTTCCCTTCCTCTCTATTACCTACCCATTCTTCAAAGGTCTATTGAGGACCCAGGTAAAGCCTTAAGTGAATCTCCTTCTCCATTACCCATGTATGTCCCATGGCCAGAATTGGTCTCTCTCTCAGCTGTACTTTCACAGAACTTTATTTATACTTACATCCTTTAAAGTATTTATTATAGTCTTTCTTTTGGTATGGCTGTCTCTCAACTGTAAACTTCTTGAGGGCAGGGATATTGTCTTCTTGGGTTTTTATAGTCTCCATAGCAACTAGCACAATGTCTTTAACGTTGTAACTGCTCAATAAATATATACTGATTAAAATGAATACTCAGAAATGCATGTGAACATTTTTAAGAGAAATACAAGTGAAGTGACTTACAAGAGATTGTTTATACAAGGCTATATTTCAAATATAATTCTTGGTGGGAGGCGGGAAGAAGAGTGGAGGAGGAAAAAATAAAACATAAAATAAATGCTTACAGGCATTAGCCTTATTTGGCACTGTGAATAGGATTTATTTCCTAACCCAATCCAAAAAAACTTTAGGTCTTCAGAGAAAAAAAAAAAAAATTAAGGGGAATTTTGAGGAACTAACACCCCCTCGACATTTACAAGTTAAAAACACTATTTGAAAAAAAAAAAAATGGCCAAAACTAAATAAGAACCTCCCTCTCCCTAGAAAATAAAAAATCTGGAGGCTGTTTTTGGACGTTAGGAAATGTATATCCTCCGTTGCTTACCTGACGTTACTCCTGGGTTACGGCCCGACGCAGGCTGCAGCTTGCGCTCTGTTTTAGGGGGACACCTGTTCCCCCTCTTCCCCCCCGTCCTAGTAGGTAGAAAAACTTCTCAGCCACGCAGAGAGCACAAACTTCCTGATCCTTCGATGCAGAGAAGGAATAACACATCAGCTTCCTCAGGATCGCTAGGCAACCTACCTTGGTGTTTCTTCATTGGACCAATCAGAAACCGCCAAGGTTGAGCCCAGCCAATCGGAGCTTACGAGGGGAGGCTCTCCTCGGGCTATTGTGCTGCGATCCCCACAAACACCACCAAAAGGAGGCAGGTTTGGGTCAACCTGACAGCTGGTCAATCCAATGAAGTAACCTTGGTAGAAGAGAGGAAAGGGAGCTGAGATCCCCACCCCCATTAAATCGTCCAATCAAAGCGTTCAGTGAGCTAGCACCAGCTGCCAATCAACAAAGGTTTTTGTTGGTCAACCTCTGTAGCAGGTGTGTTAACTGTAGCAGTGTATTCTAGGACAATTCGGTGAGATGTGTTGGGATCCAAAAAAGCTAAGAATAAATAAACATTTTAAAATTGGTTGTTTTCGACAATTAGCTTGTCCCTAACTTTCCTGTTCCAGAAAAACCTGATCTGGGTCAGTTTGTGTACGTTTATGTGGTTTACATTAAACAGGAATAGGTACATTTCTACCATAGCATACACCCCTACCTTCTCTATCAGCGCTTGTTACTGGCAAACCCATGGGTAATGTATGTTTTATAATACGGCTGCTGAAAACTGCAAGAAGCAAACAGACCAAGTTTTAAGTCTTCCTTTTCTAAGGCAAAGGAAACGGTCAAAGCTGAAACCAGGTCCCAGGTTTCTCACTAAAAGCACAGTATCTTTCATACGACCACTTAAAGATTCTGGGAAGTGTTGGGGCGCCTGGGTGGCGCAGTCGGTTAAGCGTCCGACTTCAGCCAGGTCACGATCTCGCGGTCCAGGAGTTCGAGCCCCGCGTCAGGCTCTGGGCTGATGGCTCAGAGCCTGGAGCCTGTTTCCGATTCTGTGTCTCCCTCTCTCTCTGCCCCTCCCCCGTTCATGCTCTGTCTCTCTCTGTCCCAAAAATAAATAAAATAAACGTTGAAAAAAAAATTAAAAAAAAAAAAGATTCTGGGAAGTGTGCTCAACTCTTGCAAAGTATCATCTACCAAAATGATCACAGAATTAGTGCCTAAACATCTTCTGCTAAATAAAAATTAGAAGCCATGAAAGAGTCTAGATGCTGAACAATATTTTATTTATGCTGCCAAAAATGCCAGACCTTAAAAATCAGTCCTCATTTTTGTCTTCAAGTACAAAAATGTTAAAAAGATAACCAATTTTTAATGGTATGTTATATATTACCATGTTAATACACTCTATTCAGTAGTCAAAGTACTGAAGAATACGGTTTTAATGACAGTGACAAACAGTTAAGTGGTATAGTTTTAACGTAAGTAAAAAGTAAATTCCTACCAAAATTTAGTAACAAAATAAACGTTTTTAAAATTGACTTAAAAGTTAATATACGTTTAAAAGCAGTATTCATCAAAATGTAAGATAGATCAATATTGAACAGATGATGAACAAAATCAATTATGACATTGGTACTTTTGATTTTACACAAAAGTTCTCTTGGATTGTCTCAGATAATATGATAGTCACCTAAAAATTCATTTTAGTGTACTAACTGCTTAAGACCATATATAATTTTTCACAGGTAGGGCAAATACACATTAAAATAGTAATACAGTGTCCTTTAGTTTAAATGTTGAGAACTTTGCAAACATGCAGAAGAATTAATTTTCATATATGTTCCTTTGGTTCACTAAACTTTCTTCTTTTTGGCACTGACTCTTGACTAGAAGTATCAAAGTGATGAAGGACCTGTCAAAAGAAAACAAGGATACTTTCCAGTTTACATGTTTTTAATTTTAAATTTTTTCATATCTGTGAAGTTTGTTTGTTCCTTCCTTGCCTTCTTTCTTTTTAAAAGTATACGTAGTGTAACTATTTCCTACTAAGATAGTATATCTGAGTTGTTTAAAAGTAGGGTAAAGTTGGGGCACCTGGCTGGCTCAGTCCAAGGAGCATGCCGCTCTTGATCTTGGGGTTGTGAGTTCGAGCCCCGCACTGGGTGTAAAGATTTCTTAAACATAAATAAACAAACAAACAAACAAACAAATAAAGTAGGGTAAATTTTATTACTGATATATTTATATCTTCTGATGGCTGCTGAAAGTACACACTTGTAAAATGTAAGGTCTTCATTAGGGCTGTTGGAGAAATCAGAAAGATCTAACATTATGTCCTCAAAATATTTTGGAGGGATAAGAGGGAAAAAGATTTAATGAGCTGCAGACAGAAAAACATTCTACCTTGGCACCATGTAAGGTTTAAATCATGTTTTCTTTTTTTGTATTCCTGGTACTTAGCAGTGCCTGATAGCTATTAGACATTCAATGTATAATCTTGAATGAATAGGAGGACAAATTAGGGAAATTCCTGAAAGTATTCCCTGAGTTACTCAACTTTGATTTTTCTGGAAAACAACAACAACAACAACAACAACAACA
The DNA here is from genome assembly GCF_018350155.1 of Leopardus geoffroyi. Taxonomy (NCBI): domain Eukaryota; kingdom Metazoa; phylum Chordata; class Mammalia; order Carnivora; family Felidae; genus Leopardus; species Leopardus geoffroyi. The sequence goes on from NC_059328.1 coordinate 105,526,477, forward strand.
ACAACAAAACCCCACCTCACTAATGATACAAATTGAATGATTTTGAAAAAAAATCAAGGCTTAATACATTGGGAAAAGTCAGACAACTTAATATATTAATGAAGTATCAGGTTATTTCATTCCCTTCTTAAGATATGTAAATTAAAAATACTATTAACTATATTTTTGAGATTACCCCTTTAAAGCAGTCTTATGTATTCAGTGGTCTAATTTTAACCTACTAATAATACTAAAAGTTATAGTTGAAAATACAAATATTTATCTCAGAAATGGCAAACATATGATCTGACTTGGTACACAATAAGGTCCCAAATATGAAACAACTGTTAAAAAATTTAGGTCAGGAAAATTTTTCTTTCCCCTAAGGTACTGAGGGGAGATGCTATATTTTTAGGGAACAAGTTGATTTGGTAACTTATCTTATTTCTACTTCATTTTTGATCTCTAGGAAGCTCAGATCAAATTTCTGGCCCAATTTTAGCTCTACATAAATAAAATGGTTAGCTCTACATAAATAAAATGGCCTAAAAATTCTTATATTTTCTCATTCTACCATATTTATTCATATTTAATTTTCTCATTCTATTCATATTTTTCTGGACACACTGATTTTTATTTTATAGATTCCTCCAACTATTTCAAATCATTGATGAAATCAGTATATATTTACATGGAAAAAATTAATAAACAACCATAGCACACCTTATTTAAAATCACCTCATTTTTTAGAACCAATTTATACACAAGATTTGGATATCAGTACTCTGAGGTAATATCCAGGAATATTATCATATTTAGCATTTAAAGTTTAATCTATAGTAATGATAGTTTGATACTTGCCATTTTTTTCAACTTGTATATTATCATAAAACTTACTGTTTTCCCAGATTTGAGTTGATTTCTCTTCCGATTTTCCTTAGAAGATTTTACTGGCTGATTTCCATTAGCCTCCACAAAGACAGAATAATCATCAATTGGTTATTTCTCAAAGAATAACAAACACTTGAAAAACAAGAGGCAACTAACTATATGCAGTTTTTAAAAAAAGCTTTCCTGAGATATAACTGAGATATAATTCAGATAATATACAGTTCATCTATTTTAAAAAGCATACAGTTCATTAATTTTAATTATATTCAGAGTTGTGCAACCATCATTGCAGTCAATTTTAGAATACTTCATCACTCCAAAAAGAAATGCTGAGGTTTGTTTGTTTGTTCCCTCCTTCCTTCTCTTCTTTCTTTTTAAAATTATACATAGTGTACCTATTTCCGACTAAGATAGGATACCTGGTTTCTTTAAATGTAGAGTATACTAATCACTTCCCTATTCCCCCTTTCTCCCACTAGCTCTGAGACATTCTATTCTGTCTCTATAGAAATTCCTACTCTGGACTTTCATATGAGTAGAATCAAATAATATGTGGACTTTTATCACTGGTTTCTTTCATTTAGCATGTTTTCAAGGTTTATTCAGGTTGAAGCATATATGGGTACTTCATTCCTTTTTATGACTGAATAATATTCCATTGTATGGATATACTACATTTTGTTTATCCATTTTGTCTATTGATAGATAGTTTTTTTCCACCTTTGGCTATTGTAAACAATGCTATCTATGCAGTTTTTATTTTATTTTTGAGAGAGAGAAAGAGAAAGTGTGTGAACCAGGGAGAGGGACAGGGGGAGAGACGAATCCTAAGCAGACTCCAGTGCTCAGCATGGAGCCCGATGCAGTGCTCTGTCTCGTGACCCTGGGATCACAACCCAAGCCAAAATCAAGAGTCAACGCTTGGGGCACCTGGGTGGCTCAGTCAGTTAAGCATCTGACTTTGGCTCAGGTCATGATCTCACGTTTTGTGGGTTTGAGCCCAGAGCCTGGAGCCTGCTTCGGATTCTGTGTCTCCCTCTCTCTCTCTCTCTCTCTGCCCCTTCCCCTCTCGTGCTCTGTCTCTCAAAAATAAATAAACGTTAAAAAAAAAAAAAAGTCGATGCTCAACTGACTGAGCCACCCAGGTGCCCCTATCTATGCAGTTTTTAAAATGAATATTGGACGACGACAAATTGTTAGCTGTCATATTACTATTCTCTAAAAGGACATGCTTTTCTTTTCTTTTTTTAAACTTTTTTAACGTTTATTCATTTTTGAGAGCATGAGTGGGGGAGGGGCAGAGACAGAGGGAGATACAGAATCCGAAGCAGGCTCCAGGCTCTGAGCTGTCAGCACAGAGCCCAAGGTGGGGCTTGAACTCACAAACCAGGAGATCATGATCTGAGCCGAAGTTGGATGCCCAAACGACTGAGCCACCCAGGCGCCCCAGACATGCATATTTTCTGATGTGGGAAGTGTACTTTTCCATGTAGCTTCCTTAATGTATATACAATTAAATATTTTCATTTCTTGCCCTTTTCTAGTAATAATGCAGTCATGATTCTCAAAAGCAGCAATACTTTGGCAGAGAGTTCATATACAAAAACATGAGCAATTTTATTTCTTATTTTATTTTTTAAAATATTTATTTTTGAAAGAGAGAGAGAGAGAGCATGAAGGGGGGTAGGGGCAGAGAGAGAGAGAGAGAGAGAGAGAGAGAGAGACAGAATCTGAAGCAGGCTCTAGGCTCTGAGCTGTCAGCACAGAGCCTGATGCAGGGTCTGAACTCATGAACTGCAGGATCATGACCTGAGCCGAAGTTGGATGTTTAACTGACTGAGCCACCCAGGCGCCCCAACACGGGCAATTTTAGAAGTGAATTTATGCACCTAAAGTGTCTTAATGTCACATTACAAGGAAATCCTGCCTAATAATTTTTTTTTTTAACTCTCGCTTTTTTCCCTATATCCTAGTAAAGGATACTCATCTTAAGTAGAAGCTGCTTAGAAGACCATTTTGCTGCTAGGGGTACTAACTTTTGAAACTTTTTATCTTTTGCTTTCATCAGCATATTAGTTTGCATGCTGCCTTCTGCCAGTTTTAACTTCCTACTGAGAATATGGAAAAGGGGGCACCTAGCTGGCTCAGTTGGAAGAGCACATGATTCTTGATCTTGGGGTCATGAGTTTGAGCCCTGAGTTGGAGAAAGAGATTACTAAAAAAATAAAATAAAAACTTAAAAAAAAAAAAAGAATGTAGAAAAAAGAACACCTAAAAATGGCATTATAATCAATGGTGTGCTGGTAAATGTTTAACAACCAGTTCTCTAGGAGTAACGAATCCTGAGTTGAGGCCTTTGCAGATTTCCATGCTGTGGATATTCTCATCATCTCCACTTTTAAGCTATCAACATGATGTCACTGAATGAGGAGTTGGGAAGAAATGCCAATATACTGTTAGGGCGTGCTATTTGTTTCCTGAGTTTGGATATAATATTTTATAGAATGGTTTTTCTTCATACCTGAACATTTGAGTAACTTAAAGGTTTAAAATAAAATATAAATCTCCATTTAATAAAAATAGAAAACTAAAATAAAGCAGTGGGTTTTTCCTTAAAAACATGAGATTCATTTTATGCAAAATATGTACAAAACATTAATTTTTATGTCTCATTAACAAGACAATCCATTTACAAGATAGAACATGAGAATATTTTGGCATTCTAGGAAATCTCCTTGGGAGACTGGATGATAGTGTCATTTCTCAAAGCCTTTCCTGAATTCTCCTCTTTCATGCACCTTCAATCAAAGTAACCATTCTTTCCTTTGTGCCTCCATGTAGCCTACTCAGACTGCTACCGTGGCCCTATATCACTGCTCCAGTAACTAAACTTTTAGCTAAGAGTAGGAACAATGTGTTATTCATGTTATATCTCCAACACCTAGTAAAAGTACCTGACACATAATAGGCGCTTACTAAATATTGGTCCAATAAAGAAAGGATTAAGAAGCAAAATAAACTCACACGTGGGGAAAAATTACAAGGTTAAAATGGAAAACAAATCTAAAGAGACACTTACCATTTTATTCTGAAAGATTTTTCCACTTCTTGTTTTGCTTTCAGATACATCAAGTTCAGATGTTTTACTGACTAACTGTTCAAACTAGAAAAGAAAATAATTACACAAAATCATATAACATAATAAAAACTTTCCATAACATAATACTAGGCTCTAAAATTCAGTAACATAAAATCTAGGGTATTATCTTAATGAAAACCAATAATTTTGAATGGTTCTTACTGTCACAAAAAATGTAAAGGTAAAAATAATGAAACTGACCCTGTATACAGTCGATCATTCACTGAACTGAAAAAGTCCCAAATGGTCATTGGGCACTATACTACTCTTCCAGAAGATAAGAACTTTAGCTTACCCTCATTGGAGAAAGGAGATGTGAAGAGGAAGGTGGACAATACTCAGTCCCATTATTTTCAAGTTCTTTTTATCTAAATGTTATATCAAGATTTTACTGTCTACGGAAAACAAAATTAAACACGTCTTCTCAAGGCAATAAAAATGTATTATATACTCCATTTGTAAGCACAAAAGGTGGTAGAATAATTGCTTAAGATTCTCTCTAGCTGAAATTCTGAGATTCTATGAACAATATTTAGGTTTACTACTAAATAAATCCACAAAAATTCAAAACTTTGCAATATATACTTTTCAAGTTTTGTTAAAAAGCATTCTTGAGACCTAATTTTATCCTAAAAGACCTTGAATATAATAACAAAACCTGAAAAATAACTAGATAACTATATAAGCAAGTCTTTTGGGGGAAAAAAAGCAAGTTAAAAGTGAGATGAATTATCAAATTTATACCTGACAATGAGAAATCGAAAGATCTGGACTTTCCTTAGATCTCATAATTTCATCTTCCTCACAAACTGAACTTGATTCTGTTTAAAAAAAAAAAAAAGAGTTAAAATGGTATGAAATAGAATTGGAAGTGAATCAATCTACATTTTCATTAACTTCTTACCTCCAAGTTCAGAAGATCCAGGGTTTTTTTTCTGCTCTTCCATTTTAGTTTCAATGTCAAAATCATCCTACATAATTACATGAATAAAAAAAATGGACACATTTTGAAAAGAAATTAAAACAACTGGGCAAAGTATTTATGAACAAATTTGTTTTATGAAGGTTAAATATAACATAACAGTATAACTACCTTACGTTTGCTAGAAATAAAGTCCTATAATTACTATAACAAGGTACAACATTTATCCAAAGTAAAAACTACTACTCTTTTTGGCAGGGTTGCTTTAAGAACAAATATACAACTTTCTCAAAAATACATAATGGCTCTAAGAATCCTTAGTTCTTACTATTGTCGGAGGGCACTGCGTTAGACATGTTTACACAAGCATCATTGCTGTATCTCTGGAATTTCTTTTTTTTATTTTTTTAACGTTTATTCATTTTTGAAAGACAGAGACAGAGCATGAGCGGGGAAGGGGCAGAGAGAAAGGGAGACACAGAACCCGAAGCAGGCTCCAGGCTCTGAGCTGTCAGCACAAAGCCCAACGTGGGGTTCGAACTCACGAACTGCGAGATCATGACCTGAGACGAAGTCGGCCGCTCAACTAACTGAGCCACCCAGGCGCCCATATCTCTGGAATTTCTATACATATGTTAGCACACACTGAATATGCCCCAATCCTCTTCAGGAAGTTAGTGAAGAATAGATCAGTCATGGTACGGTAGAAATAGCAACAAGTTTAATGTCTACTTTATAATTATACATTTTTTTGTGACATATGTCAAAGAGCTTTAAATATTTTAAAGAATGCTACATAAATCCCAGCATTATTTGTTTATAAAGCAAGACTGGGATTTAGGTTTTGAGAAGACTTTTTCTTTGACTAAACTGAAAATTGAATTTTCTACTTGTAAGGATGTGGCAGAGCCTAAATCAGAAAAGTCAGTCTCTATATATAAGTACTAAGATCATAATTTAGAATTAAATGAGATAAGACAAAACAACAAAGATTACATTAAATTACAATCATGTTAATGTGGAAGATTTTCTGGGAGTAAGGTAACAATAAAAAAAGGCCTTTTTTATATTTCTATTTATACTTCTTATACTTCTAGCATACTTCTATTCAAAACTGAGAATGTACACAGTAAACCTAAGTCTGGTAGGCACTGGAGGATTACAAAGATGAATGACACTTTTCCTGCCTTCTAGGAACTTCCAGCCTGCTTTAGGACAGTGATTTTGCAGGCCCCAAATGAATTCAAGCACAGGTTTAAATGAGCATCTAGTAAGGGTGTTGTAGGAAGGATTCCAACATTAGTTGGGGGATTGGAGTATTTCAGTGGATTGCAAATTTTGCTCCAGACCAAGGGGTTTCCTCAGAGTACACTATGAGGGTAGTTGAAGTGGTGAGTGGCTGGGCCTCCAGGACTTCATTCAGAATAGTTGTTTCTTTTAAACATTTTTTTTTTAATGTTTATTTATTTTTGAAGGAGAGGGAGACAGAACATGAGCCGGGAAGGGGCAGAGAGAGGGAGACACAGAATCTGAAGCAGGCTCCAAGCTCTGAGCTGTCAGCTGCAGAGCCCAATGCGGGGCTCGAACTCATGAGCTGTGAGATCACGATCTGAGCAGAAGTTGGACACTTAACCGACTGAACCACTCAGGATTCCCAGAATAGCTGTGCTTTAAATTTCTGAGAATAATGTTTGCACCAAGATAAAGAGTTTTAAAATGAAAAGCCTATACCTTTCTTACGGTCCAGATCAACCTTGAGTTTATGATTATAATACAATATTTATACAAATATTAACGAGAACTATTAGTCTTTAGAATTGAGTCAAACATTTGTTACTATGGTACTTTATAACTCTTTAAAATGTACTGACACTTATATAATGCTCCTGTTCATCTTCTCGATCATCTTTGTCCATGAGAATTTTCTGAAGTGGTGTTTTTAATTGTTTTGGTGATAAAATAGCTGAATCAATATTTTCCATTCGTTCTTTTTCAGTAGTCACTTTTACTTTGAAGGTGTGAAAAGGTGTTGGAACTTCTCCCACATTTAAGTACATAGGCTCCCCTTCAAATATCACTCCTTCACAATCACCATCCTTAAAACCGGGAGGCTGGTAATCTGGGGGTGTAACTGCAAAAAGTATAAACTATGAAGTTTATGAAACTGAAGAGAACATAATATAATAATAATAACATACAAAGATTGAAAACATTTCAAATAGTATAGAAAGGCAACCTTTTTTCTTCTTCACTTGACTGGCTGTATGACTTTGAATAAATTATTTATCATCCCTGATTTGGTTTTCTCACCTATGAAATGCGGAAAATAATAGTATCTACCCCATAGGGTAATTGTGGGTATTAGATGAATTAAAGTATATAAACTACTCAGACTAAAACTGGCACATTCTAAGTATTCAATAAATGTTAGTTGTTATTACTATTGTTGCTTTATGTTCTTCTAGAAGATATTATGCATGTAAAATATATATGTCACATATGTATATATCCTTAACAAAACACAAATAAGATCATACTGTTCTATACCTAGGTGTTTTTAACCTTTCTTTTTAATCCATTTGTATTATTTCTTGGATAAATTAACTTAATCAGCACATTTTTTTTTTTAAGCTTATTATTTATTTTGAGAGAGACAGCGTGAGTGGGGAAGGGGCAGAGAGGGAGAGACAGAATCCCAAGCAGGCCCCAAGCTGTCAGCCCAGAGCCCAGTGCAGGGCTTGAACTCACAAAACCACAAGATCATGACCTGGCCCAAAAGCAAGAGTCAGATGCTTGGCTGAGCCACCCAGGTGCCCTAGCACATTCTCTATAATAGCTTGCATGGTATCCTTATAAACATATAACCTTGCATGTTTGTGTTAAATATATTCCCAAGACACTTTTCTAGGTATAGAATTTCTGGATTAAAGAGAATGTGCATCTAAAATTCTGATACTGCCAAAACGTCCTCTAAAACTCTTGCACCTACATACATTCCCTTGAGAATTTATAAAAGTGCCTACTTTTCCCTCACACCCTTGCCAAGAAATGGTTTACAAGTTTTACTGCTCTGGTAAGTGAAAAGTAGCATCTCACTTTTTATTTCTTTAATTATGAGTGAGGTTGTACCTCATATGGGTATGTTCATATCGCTGGAGAAGCTTATATACATTTGAAAGTCTATTTTTTCTAATCTTTCTTTTTCAAATACTTACATTAAATGAAAATTTTATAATTTCAAAAAATATATTACAATTTAGGTCTTAAAATCAGTTAGGATGGAAACCAATTGTTTCAATACTAAAACATACAGGTAACAAGAGGACGTGTTACAAATAGTACCTTCATCGTAGTAAAAAAGTTTCATAGTCAAACAAACATCATTAGGTAAAGGTCCCAGATTTTGCATTAGAATATAAATCTTGCGAATGAGGAGAATACTTGCTTTCTTGGTGTCAGCAGATGACATGTTGGAATCGTTGCTTTGGTTTTTACTACAAGAGAATCACACATGAATTTCTTTTATGACATGTATGGCTTCTAGTAACTTCATATTTTACTATTTGAGATTCTTATTCCTATTACAGCATTAAGTTTTTAAGTTGAAAGTTACCATAAATGTGTTTTGATGTCACTATTATGAAAGATTTAATATCATCAATATCATTATTAATAACAGTATAAACTAATAATTTTATTTAATATGCATTTTATATAAGATGTTTAAAGGAAACAAGTGATGGATTTTAATTACATTTCTAATCACTCAAGCATACAACAGCTTTCCTACCCTTTGGCTCTGTTTCACAATTAAAATAAGCCACAGAATTTGGGCTTGCAGCTACTCAAAGGATGTTTTTACAGCCACTCCTGGATGGTTAATTGGGGGTGTTTGAGACATTTCAGAAGTACTTCAGTACTTCTGAAGTTTAGCAATATAGTATTAATATGAATAAGTGGTAATCCGTAATACAAAAAGAAAACTATAAAACCATACCTTATGAAGTCCATGACTGGTCCATTATTACTGTACTTGAACTTAAATTGGTAACATTCTGAAATTGTCTTAAATAGAAAACATTGCAGTTATGTATCTGATTTACAGTACTGGCAGCCAAGTAGCTACATACAGCTTTTCTATGACTCTTCATGCTGATTTAGTAATTTTTCTGCCATGTTAACCCTTATTGGTCCACTGAAATCTTCAAATCCTAATAATTCCTTTGGTTTGGGATTTGGTGCTTCAGTCTTGGAGAGATGGTCATTCCCCTACTAATTGCAATGGATATCATATATATCAGAAAGGAACTCCTTAGCAGATAGGTGAGAGGGGCAGCATTATCTCTAATTCTAGCAGAATGGCTCAAGCACAGGGCTTAAATCCTTGCTATACTGTAACTAAGAGCAAGTCATTTAAACCTAAGTTTCAGTTTCCCCAACTAATAAAAGGGGTTGAAAATAGTACCTATCTCATTGGTGGTTATGAATATTTGACAAACAGGATAATTTATACACAGCACTTAATAAACTGCCTGGCATGCCAACATTCAATAAATATTAGTGAATCAACAAAGTTGCTCTTTTACTGAAAGTAAAAAATGTTCAACTATATAAAACATCTGAAACTAAATGAATATTTTCTGAGCAGTTAGTTTCCGAACAATCAACTAATTCACAACATTTGCTTACGTGATTTTTGTCACCATGGACATATATTAAGCATTAACTGCAGGCATGAGTATCAAAGAAAAGACACTGCCAGCCCTCTCGAAGCTTTTTTTTTTTTTTTAATTGCTTTCTTTGTATTTCAGTGCTCACATAGGAATGGGGATTAGCTCTTTCTTTTTAAAAACAGCTGCTTCTCCATGACTGAATGGAACACTATAACAGCTACTGTGCAATGGTTAAGCACCAAGGTCATGAACTGGACTTCTTAGGTCCAAATTCTTGTTCTGCCACTGTGATCTCTGGCAAGAAACCTTGTATCTAGGTTTCCTTATCTAGAGTGGAGATGATAATGGTAGTTACCCCATGAAGGTTATGATGAATAAATGAGATAATGCATATAAAGCTTCAAGGAACAGAGCCTAATAATAGTAGGCACTCAACAGATTTTCCCCCTTTGTTTCTTGTTTGGTTTTCTCTGTCATTTCTTGTAATACCTTCTTTAATTGTCAGATGAACAGGTGGATGTGACTGAATTGGGATGAATATCCAAAGTGCAAGTGTTAAGTATCTTATTTTTGTCAAATTCAACCTCTTTCAAAATTCCATGAAAAGAATATTATATTGAAGCAGAAATCAGGAGTTTTAGGTTATTTCTATTGGTTTTTGGCTTAGTGGCCAAGGGTCAGTCACACAGTCTCTTTGGTAGTAAGTGTATTAATCTGTTTAAAGATAACAATACAAGCCTTGTCTTACCTCAAAAGGCCTTTACGAGGTTCAAATGGTTCAAATGTGAACATATATGTGAAAGTGTATTGATTAAAGCACAAGTAAAAGCATAGGATATTATTATAATTTTATGTTATTTTTAGATTTTAAAGATATCATGTTTCTTTACTAACCTAAGTACACCTACCTGAGGGTCTTCTGGATTGGTGTATACCTATTTAAAAATAATTTATAATTGAGTTATTTATATAAGGCTAAGTATTCAAGGAGAACTAAATTGGATATTTAGATGAAACTATTAAATGGATTCAGCAAAACAAAATACAAAATAACCTCCCAAAATATTAATTTGTTACTTTCCCCCCCACTGAATAGATCATTTACTTGAATAAAGTGACATAATCAATTGTTGGTTTTAGTGTTATTTAAATAAGCAAGGCAAATTTGACGTCTTTAAAAAAGAACATACAATTTAAAAATACTTACAGCTAGAACAACCATCCTTAGCTGAAATATAACAAAGAACAAAAATCTTACTTTTACTCCATAAAATATTTTTTCATGATGGATCATAAGAATTCTTCGCCTTATTTCAACATTTATTCCTAGTAAGAAATAACCTTGCAGAAAATATGATGTATATAAAGCAATACATTATGTATCTTTCTCTAGTGCCCCAAATATCTCTCTTTCTTTTATTTTTGAGAAACCTGTGCACACACAAGCTGGGGGAGGGGCAGAGGGAGAGAGAGAATTTTAAGCAGGTTCCATGCCCATATCTGAGCCAATGTGGGCCTCAATCTCACAACTGTGATATCGTGACCTGAGCTGAAATCAAGAGTTCAATGCTTAACCGACTGAGCCACCCAGGCACCCCCAAATAGATATTTCTAGTTGACTTACTAAAGGTTGAAATTCATGTCACTGACTTAAGCAAACATGGGTATTTCTGCCAGTTACAAGGAAAATATATATTATGAAATAACACATTAAACCTTACCAATGTTAGAACTAATTTTGAAAAGAGAAAAGTAGAGTTCAGGACTCTGTTCATTTAATAAAGGGAAGAAGCTTTGGAAACCAGAGGAATAGAGAATCATAGGAAATCACCCACTAAAGTAATTGGACAAAAATCTAAGAGTCATCCTTGATTTGGATCTTTTCCTTATACTCCACAACCAATCTATCAACAAGTCGAATCAGTTCTACTGCCAAATATACCCTGAATCTTTTCATTTATTTCCTTCTCTGCCTCTTGGTCTAAGCCACAGTGATTTTTCACCAGTACTGCATTAACGGACTAAGCAACACTCTCCTTGATTCCCATCTTGTTCTCCTTCCACAGTATATTGTCTTGAAAGTAGCCACAGTGATTTTTAATTTAAAATGTAAATTAAATGATGTTACATTTCTACTCAAAACCTTCAAATGGCACCTAAAATATAATTCAAACCCCTCACCTACATAGTCCTGAAAGCTCTGGCCCTGCCTGTCTCTCCAGGCTCCTCTAAACGACTCCTCCTCCCCCACTGCTCATTGCATTCCATTCACACTCGCTTTCTTTTTGTTCCTTGAACTCTCTAAACTTCCCTCAACTCTTTGTATTTGCTCTTCTGCCAGGAATATTCTCTCCCAAAGTCAATACCTGGCTGGTTTCTTCTCAGTCAATTCTCAGCTTAAATGGCACCTACTCAGAGAAGCTCCTATCCTATCGAAAGTTACCCCACCTCTCCACCTGCAACACACTTTTTCTAAATATTTTATTGGCATTTAGCACAATTGGAAATTATCTGATTTACTTGTTTTATTGACTGTTTTCCCACTATAGAAAGGGCTCTCTTTGTTTCGCTGACCACTGTTAGTTCACCCAGCTCCTACCTGGAGTATGTGTCTAGCACATAGCAGGCACTTAATATTTAATGAGTATTAAATACTTAATGCCTTGGGGCGCCTGGGTGGCGCAGTCGTTAAGCGTCCGACTTCAGCCAGGTCACGATCTCGCGGTCCGTGAGTTCGAGCCCCGCGTCAGGCTCTGGGCTGATGGCTCAGAGCCTGGAGCCTGTTTCCGATTCTGTGTCTCCCTCTCTCTCTGCCCCTCCCCCGTTCATGCTCTGTCTCTCTCTGTCCCAAAAATAAATAAACGTTGAAAAAAAAATAAAAAAAAATAAATAAAATAAATACTTAATGCCTTAATAAGGGAGGTTAGTGACCATGGATAAAATTATATCTTTTTTACATTTTGTTTAGAGATGGACTTCTTTATATATGTTAATATAAACATAAGTATACAAAAAGGCTTACAATCTACAGTAAACCCTTATTAATCGAAATTTCACCTATTTATGATTTGTAACAATTTAAAAAAATTTTTTTTAGCATTTATTTATCTTTGAGACAGAGAGAGACAGAGCATGAACGGGGGAGGGTCAGAGAGAGGGAGACACAGAATCTGAAACAGGCTCCAGGCTCTGAGCTGTCAGCTGCTCAACCGACTGAGCCATCCAGGCGCCCCCGATTTGTGACAATTTAACCTAGACTACACAGAAATTTATTTTTGAATTCTTATGAAGAAACAATTTATTAAATTATTAGTATAAACAAAATTGTAGAAGGCATGTGAAACTAATAAACTATTTTAAAAGAGTTTTTCTTAATTCATTAAGTTTTTGTAAGTTAATAAGTGTTATTATTAACACAACCAAGTGTTAACTAAAACTGGCTTGGCAAAATTTGTTAAGCATTAATTCTATCAGCTTTAAATTGAGTTGAACATTAGTCTTTAAAATATTCAAATGTTCAAACTTTTCAGTAATTTGGGCTGGCCTATGCCCAAATTAGTTTAAATTAATGTTCTACTTTGTGGCTATTGCTGTTACATTTATAGAGTATAAGCTGTAGAAAAAAAGACAATGAGATACTGACTTACGTATTTTTTTTGTAAAGCATCATAGCATCCTAGCATCCTAAAAAATAATGAAATATTCATTTTTAGACCGAATGCTTTTCCAGAAAAGAATTCTTTTAATAAGTCTCCATATTATCTCATTACTAAATAATACAAAATTTTCTTATTAAAGCTCCCTTCTTGGGGCATCTGCCTGGCTCAGTTTGTGGAGCATCCAGCTCTTGATCTCAGGGTTGTGAATTCAAATCCCACATTTGGCAAGGAGCTTACTTAAAAAAAAAAGCTCCCTTTTTTTAAGATTTTATTTTATTTTTGAAGTTTATTTATTCACTGTGTGTGTGTGTGTGTGTGTGTGTGTGTGTGTGAGAGAGAGCGAGAGAGAGAGACAGGTGAGGAGGGGCAGACAGAGAGGGAGAGAGAGAATCCCAACTAGGCCCTGCGCTGTCAGCACAGAGCCTGATGGAGAGCTAGAATTCATGAACCGTGAGATCATGAACTGAGCTGAAACCAAGAATCAAACGCCCAACCGGCTGAGACACTCGGGCACCCCTAGGATTTTATTTTTTTAAAGTAATCTCTACACCCAATGTAGGGCTCAAACTTACAACCCCAAGATCAAAAGTCAAATGCTCTACCTATTGAGCCAGAATTTTAATTTCTTTAAAATTAAAGAAAAAATTTAATGCAAAGATCCAAAGACCTGCAAAAATGGTATCTAGTGTTAAAGGGGGAGTTACTAAAATTGGGTTAAACAATGAAAGGTATCCAAGGTACAAAAAAAAAATGTGATTTAAGAGAAAAATAATTTCATATCATTAGGTAATCTTTTACTTACCACTTCACTAACTGTGTAGATCCTGGACAGTTTTTATCTTCTCTCAGAATTTTCACACAAAGATCTAAACACCAAAATGATATAAATATAGAACTACTCAAGATTAGTAAGCAAGTAGAAATTTTATTTTATTTTATTTTTTTAAGTAGGTTTCAGGCCCACGGCGGAGCCCAACGCAGGTCCTGAACTCATGACCCCGAGATCAAGACTTGAGCTGAGATCAAGAGTCAGATGCTTAACCAACTGAGCCACCCAGGCACCCCAAGCACCTAGAAATTTAAGTGAAATTATTTTCGTCAGCTGTGTATTAGATATATATTATGCAATGGCAATGAACTTCCAGATGATTGGTATTAACATAATTTAAAAGAAGAAAGGTCTTATGGAAATAAATAATCTTTTTTTTTTTTTTAATTTTTTTTTTTTAACGTTTAATTATTTTTGAGACAGAGAGAGACAGAGCATGAACGGGGGAGGGGCAGAGAGAGAGGGAGACACAGAACTGGAAGCAGGCTCCAGGCTCTGGGTCATCAGCCCAGAGCCTGACGCGGGGCTCGAACTCACAGAGTGTGAGATCGTGACCTGAGCTGAAGTTGGACGCTTAACCGACTGAGCCACCCAGGCGCCCCGAAATAAATAATCTTTTTATCCTTATTATAAAATGGCATCAAAATGATTAGGATACATGTGATGGGCAAAAAAAATGTAATTTTTAAAAGCTATAGAATACTTAAAAGTTAGATATAATGCTTTCACGCCATCATTATCCAAGAGTTTTAGAGTATTTGCATGGGCCCGTATCCCAATTAAATTCTTGTAAAAGGCCAAGAAGTTAACTGGCTGTGAGAGATAGAGACCTGCAAGGAAGCAACAGGTAATACAATGGTAAGGACTAAGATCTCTGTCTCTGTCTCAGGTTCCTTATCTGAAAAATAGGAGTAATAGCTAACTCACAGGCCTGTAATATGAATTAACAAGCTGTAATACATAACATAGTCCTTAACATATTGCCCACCATATAGTTGGCACACAAAATTAGGTACACACTATGTGCTGGGTAATGAATTATTACTGTAGTATAAATAGGCTGTATTATTTTTACTTCCCAAAATAACACAAGAACATATAGTACTACTATACAAAGCAATAAATAATAGAATGTTTTTACCTACCAACTTCATCATTAAAGAGTAATGTCAGGTGAAATTAAACTTGAGAAACTAAGGAAAAATTTTAGGATTAAGTGCTTCCAAAGGTATTGAATATATTTTTTAAAAACTTAGTCCAGGGGCGCCTGGGTGGCGCAGTCGGTTAAGCGTCCGACTTCAGCCAGGTCACGATCTCGCGGTCCGTGAGTTCGAGCCCCGCGTCGGGCTCTGGGCTGATGGCTCAGAGCCTGGAGCCTGTTTCCGATTCTGTGTCTCCCTCTCTCTCTGCCCCTCCCCCGTTCATGCTCTGTCTCTCTCTGTCCCAAAAATAAATAAACGTTGAAAAAAAAAAAAAACAAAAAAAAACTACTTAGTCCACATAAAAATGTGTACATCAATGTGGCATTATTTATAATGGCCAAAAAAGTGTAAACAACTGAAACAAACATTCATCAATGTTTGCTTATCAATATAAACATTCTATATAATAGAATATTAGTCAACAATAAAAGAGAATGAAGGACTGATTCATGTCACCATACGGATGAATCTTGAAAACATAAGTGAAATAAGCTGGTCACAAAGGACCACATATTATATGATTCCATTTATGGGGAATGTCCAGAATAGGTAAATCCATAGAGACAGAAAGCAGACTGGTGGAATCCGAGGACTGGGAGGTTGGAGGAAGGGGAGAATGACTAGTGAGTATGGACTTTCCTTTTGGGGTGATGAAATGTTCTAAAATTGGCTATGGTAGTGGTTGCACACCAATCTGAATATACTAAAAATCATTCAGTTGTGCACTTTAAGTGAGTGAATTGTCAGGTATGTGAATTTCATCTCACTAAAGCTATTATTAAAAAAAGATCTCTAGGGGCGCCTGGGTGGCGCAGTCGGTTAAGCGTCCGACTTCAGCCAGGTCACGATCTCGCGGTCCGTGAGTTCGAGCCCCGCGTCGGGCTCTGGGCTGATGGCTCAGAGCCTGGAGCCTGTTTCCGATTCTGTGTCTCCCTCTCTCTCTGCCCCTCCCCCGTTCATGCTCTGTCTCTCTCTGTCCCAAAAATAAATAAACGTTGAAAAAAAAAAAAAATTAAAAAAAAAAAAAAAAAAAAGATCTCTAGGCAAAAATTTATACAGTCTTAAAGCAAGCCAAAATAAAAACAACATGTTTAAAGCAGGTTTTAAAATCAACATGAACAAAGTTGAAAGAAACAAAAAGTAAACATTACATTACCATCTAGATATCTTGTTCCATAAGCACATTCTGGAAATATTCCTCTCAAATAGGTGATGCAGGATACTGAAACTGCTAGGAGCCTCTTCACTAACACTAAAGACTGCTGCTCTGTTGATGTCTTATTGGGAAATACCAATGCACTCTAAATTTCAGGAAAATGAAAACATTTTATTTAGATTTATTAAAAATAACATCCTCCCAAACTTCAGGTAGATCTAACTTTGCGTCAGCATGGTATTTTCCCAAAGAATTTCTAACCACAGTGGTGAACCATGGTACTTTCCCATAGAATTTCTAACCCAGAAAGTCAGGGTGGCTTCTAAGAGGCGAAAGTGATTTCAGGGAAGCAGCCTAAAGGTAAAATGCAAAAAGTGCTTAAAAATCCTCTTAACATCCTCTTGCAGGTTAACAGTCTGTAAGTGCATAATACATGATAGATTGTAGTAACTCTTTAGTTACTAACTAGATTTGACACACATAACCCTGTAACACAAGAACATTGCAAAGATGAGAATTTTATCTTTGTGAGGCATGCACATTCATTTCCTTGGACTAGACTGCTATGAATGATAATTTCATCAAAGCCACAGAATAGCATTCATTAACACCTAGTGTGAATTGGATATGAACCAGTGATTTAATGCAAGGCATCAAACATCCAACACAATTCTTCATGGATTCTAAATAGTTTAGCAAATACCTTCCTTTCTTAAAACATGGAGTTTCCTGATCTCATTAAACCCTTCAAACAGTTGGCTCTAACTTTTAAACATAAAAGACTCCAGGAAACAATAAGATTAGCTACATTAAAATATTTTTAAATACAAGAAATCATACCATGGAAGTCCTCTGTAATTGCGCAGTGGCCATCTTCTGGGAAAGTCTTTTCCTTAATTCAACCTTGTGACAGAAACGTGAGCTTTAACTTCAGATCTTTTTTGTATCGCTAATATTCTAGTTGGCTACATGTAAAGTCAGAAAGAACTTTAAGTGAATAAAAATAAATTTTATGTGATCAATTTCATGTAAATAATGTTTACATAAAGAAATCAATCACAGTATTCGAGTACTGACTACATTGCACAGTTAGGTAGGTATGAAAACGGCCCCTGCCAGACTCTTTAAAATAATCTTAGAATTTTTTTTTTTTTTTTTACATTTATAGTTTCAAACGACTGATTCAAGTCAGGTTCCTTAACTGAACTTCATTCAGCCCAGCTCTGGGTATAAAAATATATTGTCCTACTCTGCGGAACCACCCCAAAAAGCGGAATGGAAAATATTCCAGATCTTTCTTGGCTGATTCTGATTTCTCAATTACAACTGGTATTTTCACGTAAGTTTCATTTGGGGGTTCCAGTTTCCCTTGTCTTAAGCAGACAATTCCACTGGAAGAGGTCCCAGAGGACACGCTTTACTGTCATTGACCCTAAAGAAGCCCGGACTAGACACTGGAGTTAACCTAATCTCGAACCTCTCGAGAAAAAGAAGCAGGCTCACGTTTCCGCCCCGTTTCACCATTAAGACTTTAAGAAGCTTAAAAGTAGTTGTGAAGCGACAGAAAAAGAGCTTGAAACGCAGAAGACAAACAAACAGGAAAGAAAACAAATACATTACGTAAGGTCTGAGGGGCGCCAGCCGCTGGGAAACCTGGCACCGCGCGGCGCGCGCTTCGCCTGACGCGCAGGCGCCTTCCTTTAACGGTCGCCCGCGGAGGCGCTTACAGGGCCGTGTGATCCCCCCACCGTCGCTTTCCCGCCAAGAGCCGCGCAAGGCGCGCTGGGAACCCCAACCGGCCGAAGAGCTCGTCTCAGCCAGAGAAAGGCCCGATTGCCAGCAGGGTAACGTTAAGTAATGGCGTGTGCCAAGCTTCCCGAAATAACAAAGCTTTCCTACGGTGACCCAAGTGTTCTCGGCCGTCATTTAATGAATCCTGTTAATTTCCGATCGGTTTCGAACTTTTGCTTTTGTTATTCGATCTACCACATATGTATTGCACTCCCACCTTAGTCTCCTGTGTCTTCAGGAAGCCAGTTGCTCTTGCAGTGGCCTACTTAGTTATTTCCGCTGCGCTGTCGGTGGGGACAGTGCATAGCTACTAATGTAGTTAATGTCGCATTTACAAACACGATCAGAGCTGGTAGGTAGTTGGACATTGTCGAAGAGTACAAATTGTTTACTAATTGTTATATAACCAAATAAATTGTGTTATCGGTATAAACATTTCATAATTATTCATTAACTTAGATGTGTCTGTATGAAAAGATGAAAAGATTTGCCCAAAGTCAGTTAGAGGAATGAAGTCTAGAATCTTGTTTTCAATGAAAAATATTCAGTATCTGGGGAACCTGGGTGGCTCGGTCCGAGAGCATTCCACTCTTGATCGCCGCTCAGGGCTTGATCTCAGGATCATGAGTTCAAGCTCCCCGTTGGCCCCACGCAAATTCAATATTCAAATCCCCTGGTTTAGTAATTATTTTGCTCTATAGTTCTCTCACAGGTCAAGTTTACAAATGGCTTTCAAAATTCACTTCTTTCTCCTACTTCGCTTATTCTAAGAGCCTTGTGAAGAAGACATAAGTATTACTCCAATTTTACTTATTTTTTTTAAAGAGTTTATTCATTTTGAGACAGAGGAGGAGAGAGAGACAAAGCGACTGACCATGAGCGGGGGAGGGGCAGAGAGAGAGAGAGAGAGAGCGCGCCAGACAGACCCACAGACAGAATCCAAAGCAGACTCCTCACCACACTGTCGGTGCAGAGCTGGACATGAGTCTAACTCAGGAACCCTGAGATCATGGCCTACTCCAGGATCAACAGTCAGATGCTTAACTGACTGAGCCACCCAGGCGCCCCTGTTACACCTATTTTAGAGATGAGAAAACTGATCCAGGTAAATTTGGTTTCCTGAAACTGCAACTAATTTTAGCCTTGGCAGAGGGGGAGCCATGACACCACCTAATGATGACACATTAGGTTTATGATATGGTGCTTCATGTTAAATTTACATTAAAAAAATGTTTTTAATATTTGTTTTTGAGAGACGGAGAGACAGAGCACAAGTGGGGGAGGGGCAGAGAGAGAGAGAGAGAGAGAGAGAGAGAGAGAGAGAATCCAAAGCAGACTACAGGCTCTGAGCTGTTAGCACAGAGCCTGATGCGGGCTCGAACTCATGAACTGTGAGATCATGACCTGAGCCAAAGTTGGATGCTTAACAGAATAAGCCACCCAGGTGCCCCTAAATTTACTTCTGAGTTATTAACAACTATAGAAAAGAAATATGAAAAAGTATATTTACTTTTAATCAATTATTTTAATCAGGTAATTTACTTTTAATCAAGAGTCGGACTCATCCTGAGTCACAGAATCGGAATAATGCTGTAGGGGAGGAATAATTTCTCTTTCCCTTCTTAGGGTCTCTGGTTGGGCCTATGAATTTCACTGACAGAAGACAGATTAACAGGAGAAAACGTGCATGTTTTAATTACATCTTTTTTACACGTATCTGGGAGTCTTCACATGAAAAGTAAAGACCTAAAGAATCAAGTTGAATGCTTGTATACTGAATTGGACAAAGAATACTAAATTGTGCAAATGTGACTAGGCAAAGGGGCTTTGGCTGGAGCCATTGAGTGACGTGATATGGGGTTAGGTTAACAAGGTTTGTTTGTACAGGTTGATCTTGGCCTTGACCTCGTGTCCTTGGTGGCAAGAATTTCTCTTTCATTTTGATATAGGGAGGATATCTTTCACGAGGGAATTTTCTCTCCTGCTTTTAAGAAAAAGAAGGAAAATCAGAATGTCCTTCTTGCAGGTGCTATTTTTCAAATGCTTTTAATGCAGCATAGTCAGTATGCCACAGCAACATGTTTTGAGGTTCTGTGTTCTGAACTCCTTCAATGCAATCAGTAGTTACTGATTTAACCAACTAGATCACTGACTATATTTTGAGGATGAGAGTGGGTGGTGTTGGGGCAAGACATTTAAAACATTGATTACCATAATAGTAAGTACATACCATTAAAAATAGCAATACAGGGGTGCCTGGGTGGCTCAGTCAGTTAAGTGTCTGACCCTTGATCTCAGCTCAGGTCATGATCTCATGGTTCGTGTGATCGAGTCCCCTCACTGGGTTCTATGCTAACAATGCAGAGTCTGCTTGGGGGCTCTCTCTCCCTCCCTCTCTCTCTGCCCCTCCCCTGCTCACTCTCTCTCTCAAAATAAATAAACTAAAAAAAAAAAATAGTATACAAATATATTAGAAATCTGAAGTTTAATACTAGAAGAGACAGGTAAAAGAATTATCACTGATTTAAAAATAATACTGATTTTAAAAATATTGGTTAAGAGAACGGGATGTTAGGCTTTTAGAGATACTATAAAACAAACGACCTTCAGTTATGCATGGTGTTAATCATAGTACCATTTTGAATGTGCCTCTGAATTGTTTGATGACAGCTACTTGGTACTTACTTTAGAGACCATAACATTTTTGCTATCTAGAAATTGATGAGTTCTTGGTTACATGACACAAGTGCTGCCCAAATACACATATCTATCTACCATGGATCATTTTTTTTAAGTGTTTATTTACTTATTCTGAGAAAGAGAGTGAGCGCACACATGCACGCACAAATTGAGGAGGAGTAGAGAGAGAGGGACAGAATCCCAAGCAGGCTCTGCACTGACATCACAGAGCCTAATGCAGGGCTCTATCACAAACCATGAGATCATGACCTGAGCCTAAATCAAGAGTCGGGTGTTCAACTGACTGAGGCACCCAGGTGCCCCATGGATCAATTTTTGTACAATTTATCATTTGCTGTTTGAAATTATTAGGGAGGAAAATATTTTTCTGTATCATCTTAATTTTGAGTGTATTTATTCTGACAGAGACAGCATGAGTGGGGGAGGGGCTATGAAAGTGGGAATGAGAGAGAGAGAGAGAGAGAGAGAGGAATCCCAAGCAGGCTCTGAGCTGCCAGCACAGAGCTGGACGTGGGGCTCAAACTCACAAAGCTGTGAGATCACAACCTGAGCTGAAACCAAGAGTCAGATGCTTAACCAACTGAGCCACCCAAGCACCCCTTCCTGTATCCTCTTAGATTTTGTAGTTGAGGGCTTGCAATTTTAATGGACAACAGACAGCTTAGCAAGAGGGAAAAACAAATGTAAGTATGTACATATGCACAGGAGTTCACAAAGCAATGTGACTCAAGGATGTAGTTAGATTTTTGAGTTTATATACCATCTTAATAGGTAATGGGGAGGTGTAGAGGGGCACTTATGGGAGAACAGAGGACTTCTAGGAAAAATGAATGGGCCCTTAGGAGAATAGATGGGATATATGGTAGTTTTATAACAATGTCTCTTGAGGTGATTTCTTATCCAGTGTTGACTTGTGCTGACTTCTTGTCTTTATAAGAGTTAATCTTCCCCTGTGGTGAAACTCCTTGGGAGGAGATTCAGGACAGTTGAATTCTTTTGGGAAGCTTTGCTTTTAGGAAAATAAAGGGAATGGAGAGAAAGCCTCTTCCCACATCCATTGATTTTCAAAATGTCTTTAGTTCACAATAATCCTTATGCCACTGTGGCATCGTCTCGACCCTTTCAAAATTAATAATAAAAAATTTGGGGGCGCCTGGGTGGCGCAGTCGGTTAAGCGTCCGACTTCAGCCAGGTCACGATCTCGCGGTCCGTGAGTTCAGCCCCGCGTCAGGCTCTGGGCTGATGGCTCAGAGCCTGGAGCCTGTTTCCGATTCTGTGTCTCCCTCTCTCTCTGCCCCTCCCCCGTTCATGCTCTGTCTCTCTCTGTCCCAAAAATAAATAAACGTTGAAAAAAAAATTAAAAAAAAAAATTTGGAGTACCTGGGTGGCTCAGTCGATTGGATGGCTGACTCTTGATTTTAGCTCAGGTCATGATTCTCAGGGTCATGAGATCAAGCCCTGCACTGGGCTCCGTGCTGGAGCCTGCTTAAGATATTCTCTCTCTCTTTCTTTCTCCCTCTGCCCCTCTCCCCGACTTATATGCTCACTCTCTTTCTAAAATAAATAAATAAATAAATAAATAATGATAAAAAAGTAACATACAAATATGTTTAAGTTGCCTGTATATGAATAATAAATTCTAGAAAGATATACAAGAAACTCTTAATAGTGGTTACTTCTAAGGAGGAAGGATCTGAGCCTTTAGGGGAAAGGAATGGGATATAAATTTTTCACTGTTTTATATATATAGTCAATCTTCATTATTCATGGGCTTCATAACAGTGAAATTGCCCACTTACTAAAATTAATTTGTAACCTCCAAATTAAAAAGCAGTTCAATATAATGTGTTTGCATTCATTTGCAGACACGTTCAAAGTGGTAAAGAAAAAATTTGAGTCTTTCTATACACACATTCCCAGCTGAGGTTGAACAAGATGATGTTTTGCTTTCTTGTTTTAGCTCTCATATTGTAAACAAATGTTCTTTTTGTGGTCTATTTAGTACCATGTTTTTGCATTGTTGTGACTTTTTGTTTTCTTTTTTTCCTTTCTCTCCTTTTTTTTGTTTGTGTGTGTGTGTGTGTGTGTGTGTGTGTTTTGGTAATTTTGCTGTTTAAAATGGATAGTTGAAGTGCTGTTTAGACATAAGAAAGTTGTGATGTGCCTTACAGGGAAACTACATGTGTTGGATAAGCTTTGTTCAGGCATGAGTTATAGTGCTGTTGGTGTTGGCTGTGAGTTCAATGTTAATGATATCCACAAAATATATTGAATAAAGTTTCTTAAACAGAAAGACACATAAAATGAGATTTTATATTAATCAGTTAATGAAAATGTTGTGACCATGGTCTCACAGGAATGTAACCCTGTATTTCCCTTAGAAGCAATGGTTCAATATTCAAGAATTCAGTGTTGTGGTATTATTTGCACATAACAACGGAAAATAATGAGAACTGACATTATATACTGACAGAGTTCAGAACATACTACCCCAAAATATGGGACATTGGCATATTGGAGTTTAAAAAACTTTTTTTATTGAAAAATTTTTAGTGTTTATTTATTTTTGAGATGGAGAGAGACAGAACACAAGCAGGGGAGGGTTAGAGAGAGAGGGAGAGAGACACAGAAGCCGAAACAGGGTCCAGGCTCTGAGCTGTCAGCACAGAGCTGGACGTGGGGCTCCAACCCACCAACTGCGAGATCATGACCTGAGCCAAAGTCGGACGTTTAACTGACTGAGCTACTCAGGCGCCCCTAAAATTTTTTTTCAATGTTTATCTTTTTATATTTTGAGAGAGAGAGAGAGACAGAGACAGAGTGTGAACAGGGAAGGGGCAGAGAGAGAGGGAGACACAGAATCTGAAGCAGGCCAGGCTCTGAACTGTTAGCACAGAGCCTGAAGGTGGGGCTCGAACTCACCAGCTGTGAGATAATGAGCTGAGCTGAAGTCCCATGTTTAACCAACTGAGCACCCAGGTGCCCCTGGAATTTTTTTTAATGCCTATTTATTTTTGAGAGAGAGAGAGACAGAGCAGGAGCAGGGGAGGGGCAGAGAGAGAGGGGACACAGAATTGGAAGCAGGCTCCAGGCTCTGAGCTGTCAGCACAGAGCTGGAAGCGAGGCTCGAACCCACGAACCATGAGATCATGACCTGAGCTGAAGTCAGACGCTTAACTGACTGAGCCACCCAGGCACCCCAGCATACTGAATTCTTAAGTTGAAGGATTTTGAGAAATGGCAGGTGCAGGAAGGATTCTTTTTATCTGTCCAGTTTCCGCTGAACCAGTGCCTAGAAACAGTGGTGGCAGAAGGACTCTCTGACCTCCTCCTCTTCCTCTGAAGCATGTTGTAAGACCTTCATGTGAAAGGTACTCTCTATACCTAAAGGAAAGGAGCATCCTTGTCTCCGAAGACAAAGGGATGCCAAGAGAAATCCAAATGAACAGGCCTTGGTAAGATTCCTGTAGTTCAGTACTATTAGCTCATACCCTTTTGTCCTATCACACTTTTCCAGGACTTTCCATTCTTCATCAATCATTGTATAAAAACAGTCAAATGTATTTGTCCTGGTCTTCGTTTCCTTATGAAGGCTCCTGGGTCATGTAAAACTTACATTAAATAAATCTGTATGCTTTTCTATTGCAGTTGAATTCACAGGGCTCCAGCTAGAGAACCTAGAAGGGTAGTGGGAAAAAGATATTTTCTTCCTCCCCTACAATACTTTTTTATTTTTGAGCCTTGTGAATGTATTAGCTCTACTAAAAAAAAATTAAACAAACAACCATCTCCAGGAACTGCTACCTGAATATTATAAAATTTTAACTTACTGGTTTTTTTTAAAGATTATTTTTATTTATTTTGAGAGACATTGAGCATGAGTGGGAGAGAGGCAGAGAGAGAGGGAAAGAGAGAGCCCCAAGCAGGCTCCGGGCTATCAGCAAGGAGCCTGACTCGGAGCTCAATCCCATGATCCCGCAAGATCATGACCTGAGCTGAGATCTACAGTATGTTGCTTAGCCAACTGAGCCAGGTGTCCCAGCTTACTGTTTTCTTAAAGCAATCTCATTAATTATCTTTATCTCAGTGAAGTAGAAAGAAAGAAGAACAAAATCTGGGTTAAATATAGGCCTAGGAGGGATAAGAAAGAGAGAGGGAAGAAGGAAAAGAAAGTTTTGAATAATAGCTTCCTTTAAAAATTTTTTTCTTTAGGTTCCTTTACATTTTAATAGAAGTTTTAAAATAGTTTCTGCAAGTTTTAGATTTCCATTACTGTGGAAGAACTATTAGGACACAGCTTTACTTCTAACACAATATGCTGGTTATTCATTTTTTCTTTCATCTATCTATCACTCATGTATCTATCACTCATGTATTTTTTCTTTCATCAAATAGTGACAGAGTACTTTAAGGCAGGCACTGTGCTATGTACAGTTACAGTATGTTACAAAGTGGTAACAAGAGTCATGATTTCTGCCATAGTTGAGTCTATGATCTAATGAAGGAGAGAGATGTTATACAAACAAGTATAAATATGTATATAATTATAATTTGATGTAAGTACTGGATTCAATAAGAGTCAAAGGTGGAAAAGCAGTTTACATGAGAAGGTGTGTCATGGAAGACCTAAGGAAATTACATTTAAGTTACAACCAGAGGGATGAGTAGAAGTTATTAGAAGAAGAGTGTGAAAAAAAAAGAAAAAAAAAAAAAGAAGAAGAATGTGGCGGGAAAGTATGCTGTGCAGGGAGAAAAACATTTGCAAAGGCCCTAATATGAGAAGTACTTCAAAAACTGAAGGAAGGCCAGTATGGCAAGTGCATAGCAAATGTGGAAAACTGACTCCAGATGAGATAGGAAAACCAGGATATGCAGAATTTAATAGTCAATGTTAAGGAATTTGTGTTTTATTTCAGGTATAATGGGAGCTATTGAGTGCTTACGATTGGGAAAGATATCAAATTTATGTTGCTACATTATCACTCTGGTTGTTGGTTGGAGAATGAATTGGGGAGGGGGGCAGGCATCTGGAAAGACACATTGATTCATCCTGAGTAGTTATGTCTTTTAAGGATTGCTTTGTTTTAATTTTTAAAATTTGTTTTTCAATGTTCAAAATCATCTTTATTTATTTGGTTACTTATTTAACCCTTGCCCTCATCTCCACCCACCACCCAGGGGATAAACTCCAAGAAAGCTATGGTGTCTTTGCTGATACTTTGCAGAGCCTGGCGTGTAGAAGGTGCTCCATTAGAATTTGCTGTATGAATGAATTGGTCTCTTTCCATGTGGAGGTGCCTTATCCTGCCTCTGCTGAAAGACTAAGAAAGATAGGAAGGAGTATTTTCATTTTTAAAGATTGGCGTGTTCTGATTTATATAGTTCCTCTGGTAACTTAGAGTATGCATATTTGAAGCATCATCAAGATTCTCATCTAGAGAACAGTAAAAAAAAAAAAAGGATAATTTTATTCAAGCAAATAAGTCTTATCTTCATATTTTCCTTATATGTTCATGGTAGCATTGTCCAATGGATTCCTAGTTCTGCAATGTTTAAATCCTTGTTTCTTTACCTTTAATATCCAGTTAAAAGTTTTGTCAGCTTTTAGTCTATGACTCCTAGATTTACTTGTTGTGTCTTTTAAAAAATTTTTTCTCTTTTTCATGGCTGCTAAAGTTGTCCAGGGTTTTATATCACCTCACATATGTACTTACTGTAATACTTTCTGGGTAGTATCCTTCTTTTTATTTTCTTCAAATCATCCCTATATACAGGCTCCAGGATAAGTTTATTCTGGTTTTTAAAAAAGTGTTTTTTGAGAGTGAGAGAGAGAGGGAGGGAAGGAAAAACAGAGGGGGAGGAGCAGAGAGTGGGAGAGAGAGAGAATCTTGGCGCTGAGTGTGCAGCCAACTTGGAGCTCCATCTCATGACCCTGAGATCATGACCTGAGCCAAAATCAAGAGTCAGACACTTAACCAGCTGAGCCACCAGGTGCCCCCAGGATAAATTTAATCTTAGGTTCTTCTTTGTTTTAAATTTTTATTTTTATTTTTTTAAGTTTATTTATTTACTTAGAGAGAGAGATAGAGTGGGGGAGGGCCGCAAGAAGGGGGGAGAGAAGCCCAAGCAGGCTCCATGCTGTCAGTGCAGAGCCCAACTCAGGGCTTGAACCCATGAACTGTGAGATCATGACCTGAGCTGACATCAAGAGTAGGACACTTAACCTACTGAGCTATGCAGACGCCCTCAAATTTTTAATTTTTTTTAACAAAAAAGCTGTTTATTTCTATAAGTTTGATATTACTTATTGCTAAAAATTTCCCTTTATGTTGCACATAGAATAAAGATCTTTGTTAAGTATTTCCTTACTCTGCTTATTTAAAATTTTTTTTTTCAACATTTATTTATTTTTGGGACAGAGAGAGACAGAGCATGAACGGGGGAGGGGCAGAGAGAGAGGGAGACACAGAATCGGAAACAGGCTCCAGGCTCTGAGCCGTCAGCCCAGAGCCCGACGCGGGGCTCGAACTCCCGGACCGCGAGATCGTGACCTGGCTGAAGTCGGACGCTTAACCGACTGCGCCACCCAGGCGCCCCATACTCTGCTTATTTAGTTCAAGGATTCTTTACCTGGGATCTAAGACGTCTAAAGGCTCCATGGCTAGAATTCAGAGAAATTATGAATTTGTATGGGAAAAATATTACATCTTTCTTTTCACTAACCTCTAACTGAAAGTTACTATTTCCTTCAATTCTGAATATAGTCCATAAAACAATAATATTAGCAATACTTGTAACTTTATCACCGAAAGAAAAATCAGATGTTTTCATATCACATTACAGTTTCTGCAGATATCTTTCAAATATCATTTATACTCATCACTACTTCAAATTTAAGATAGTTATTAACTCTTGTTATTTAATGCATTTATAAAGAAGCATATGTATTACTATGACACACATATATATATTAACCTTAAAAAATGTTTTTTTAATGCTTTACTTATTTTTGAGAGAGAGAGAGAGAGAGAGAGAGAGAGAGAGAGAGAGAGTGCGACTGGGAGAGAAGCAGAGAGAGAGGGAGACACAGAATTGGAAGCAGATTCCAGGCTCCGAGCTGTCAGCACAGAACCCAACGGAGGGCTCAAACCCATGAACTGTGAGATCACGACCTGAGGCGAAGTTGGACACTTAACCAACTGAGCCACCCAGGTGCCCCTATACTTTAACATTTTAATAACTGTATTTCAATAAAACTGGTTTCCTTTGTGATCCTATATTTTAGTTTTTTCACTTAAAAACATGATTTTGAAAAAGTGTTTATAGGCTTCATCAGACTTAATAAAGTTAAGACCTATGTTTTTGTTCCATTTACAGTGCTTGAAAAATTGTGGGCAAAATAAAAACTAAAGAATAATCAACTAAATATATGTGCACATATACGTATATATATTTAATAAACACTTTTATTTTTCTTATTTTTTTTTAAGTAAGCTCTACATCCACATGGGGCTTGAGCTCACAACTCCGAAAATAAGAGTCCCATGCTCTAAGGACTGAACCAGCTAGACACCCCTTGACTAAATACTTTTTAATTACAATGCTTCTCTACACTTTTAATGATAGTCATATATTATGTTCATGTTTTTATTAATTAATTAGCAAGCCTTGCTTTTTAAAATGGTCTTGGGACGCCTGGGTGACTCAGTCGGTTAAGAGACCCACTCTTGATTTTGGCTCAGGTCATGATCTCACGATTCATGGGTTCGAGCCCTATGTCAGGCTCTGTGCTGACAGTGCAGAGTCTGCTTTGGATTCTCTGTCTCCCTCTGTCTCTGTCCCTCCCCCGCTTATGCTCTATCTTTCTCTCTCTCAAAATACATAAATAAGTATATTTTTTAAAATTAAAAAATAAAATAAAATAAAATGTTCTTTGCAGAGAGGGAGCCAAAGATAGTGAAATTAGTTTAAGTTCATTTTAGGATAAACCAGTTATATCATCCCACATGTTTTTCATGTCATATGCATAAACTTGTAAAATTTAAAGTTCTTGCTGCATCCTCAGAACCTGTATACTATTCTAGACCAGTTGAGAGGAAGCTCAATCTGAAATAGATTAAAATACCAGTAATGGAATAAAATACCAGTAATGGAAATAAAAATATTTATTATTTTATTCAGGTTGACTTAATTATTTGCCAAGTTGCTAATGACTAGGTAAAAATAATTTGAATTAGTATATTTATTGTTGATCGTTAAAATGATTCTTCCAAAGTGCTTGAAAACAGATTGTCTCTTAAGTACAGTGAAAGCTTGGATTGCGAGTAACTTGTTCTGTGAGTGTTCTGCAAGATGAGCAAACATTTCTAATAAATTTTAACTTGATAAATGAGTGATTTCTTGCAATACGAGGAGTACGTGACACTGAATGTCACATGATCACAACTGAGCCAATGGTTCTCTCTCTCTCTCTCTCTCTCTCTCTCTCTCTTTATGGGATTGTGGGTGATCATCTCCCATGCTTGGATGCTGGGTCTCAGGGGCGCTATTTGGCAGAAATCAGTGATTTTTCAGAATGTTGGAAGGTGCCCACAACTGTCACTAGTGTATGTTTTGTCACTTCCAAGCACCTATGGACAGTCCTTTGCTTTTCTGTACAAGAGTAAGCTTAGAAATGCTTTGCTTCATTCTAAGTCAGGCTGCCTGCAGATATAGACCCTTTCCTCTGCTGCCTGATTGCCAGTTACGTTAAATACAGTATGCAACAAGTTTATTAATACTGTACTATAGTCACATCCTTGCGAGCATATACAATGGCCTCCAGGCAGAAGAAGATCCCATTGAGCCAATAGATAGCAGTGATTCTGTTAGTGATAGTAAAAGTCATCCTACACAATAACTCTCCTCTCTCTTGTCTCCCTCACATCAGCCATGAAGGTTTTTGAAGGTAAGTGCAGGTTAATTTGTTTATTTTTATTTTTATAATTTATAATTTTATATTTTGTATTTTTAAAATTATTTTATATTCTATTACAGTATTGTGATAAATTTTATATGAATATTTTTGGGTTGTGGAATGAATCATCTGAGCTTCCATTACTTTTTATGGGGAAACCCAAGTGGTTTGGATTACAAGCATGTTTCTGGAACAAATTATGCTTGCAAACCAAGGTTTTACTATATTTGCCTACCTTAACATTTATTTTAAAAAATAATTGAATCCTTTAATGTGCAAAGATACAATCTGAGCCCTAGGACATTAATAACCTGGTAGTTTTTTCCATTAAAGTTGCCAAAGCCCTTCACCAGCATCCTACAGTTTACATTCTCATGATAGATTATAATAGTTACCTAAGTATAAGAAAATAATGGTATGTGGTAATGATACAAAGATGAAAACAGATATTTATTAAGCATTGATATGCCATCGTATTACAAAAGTATATCAGGGAACTTAAAAAGACAAAGCATGTAAAATAAGACAGTGACAAAACAAACATGACAGATTATCTTAGGTTGACTAATTCTCATACAGTTATATCTATAATGCATTGTTAATTTACCTGGCAAAAGTTTTCCATAACTGCAAGATTAAAAAAGTAGAAGAGTCAAACTATATATTTTGTTAGTACGTTAAATATACATTGTTTATGATTCCCTTATTTCTACTGGTTATGGCAGGTAAAATTAAGTCAAGAGAAAGTGTTTCTTTTCTTGGCTTGTTATACAATGAAGAGATCCTCTAGATTTCTGGGTAAGAGGGATAACTAGCAATCCCACAATGATTTCCACTATTTCTTGCCATCCGAATATATCCTCGGTCACCGAAATTCAGGCCCCAGCTTCAGAAAAAGACAACACAACATTACAAATGAATATAATCATATCACATTATCAGCTTTTTATCTCCTAAATTGTTGTTCTCCTAAAGTGATTATATATAAAAGTATAAAACCAAATTAGAACAAAATAATATAATAATTTCCCCAGGGCTTTTAGGCAATTTTCAAAGGCGAGTTTGGAAGGCTTTAATGCTATGTTGGTGAATTGACTTAATACCTAAGGAAAACAATATAAATTCCATCCCAAACCTTTAATCCTCCTATTTTGTAAATATGCCTTCTGCAGGGAAAGAGTGTTATTATCCTTTCCAAGGCCCATCTCTAAATGTTTTTGCATAGTAGGATCATAGGTTGTAATTTTCTATCAAACTTAAATTCCTTTAGAGAATGTCAATTAAGAAATATTTTTGAGTGACTATTATGGAAAAGGCATAGGGCAGGGAATTCCAAAGTAAGCAATAAAAAGTGAAGCTTTCAAACAGCTTTTTGACATAGAAGTGGAGCTGAGGTAAGGCTTTCTCATAGGTAAAGCTGTGAAAAAAATGGAATATGCTCTCTTGGGAGGGGGTAAGCTCAGTGGCTCTGGAGGTGTTCATCCAGAGGTTTGTGTAACCTGTTAGAGATGTTGCAGAGGGGATTCGTGGGTCAGGTAAGGGTTAGAAGAGATCAATGGTTCTCTCACTTTTTGATTTCATCAACTTTTATAATTTCAAAAAAATTTTTTGCAATTTTACCAATTTTAATTAAAAAATTGTTTTTAATATTTATTTTTGAGAGAGAGTGTGAGCAGGGGAGGAGCAGAGGATCTGAAGTGGGCTCTGTGCTGACAGCAGATAGCACAATGTGGGGCTCAAACCCATGAACTGCGAGACCATGACCTGAGCTAAAGTTGGACACTTAACCAACTGAGCCACCCAGACGCCCCTAAGGTTACCAAGTTTTAAATTAGCAAGTAGGGACATTGAAAAAAAAAACACACACACACACAACCCATACTCTTTATTATCACCATCATATTGTAAAAGAAAGGATGTTTAACACCAAAAGAAAACTTAAGAGGACATAGTCTCTAATTTAAGGATAGTCCTTTGAGTCAGATACATTTATTTTATGGAAGATACACCAAAATATTCTTTTTTTTTTCTCATTTTTCCACGGACTAGTAAAAATAAAATGGTCACACTTTTTTTTTTTTTTGGTCACACTTTTTGTAAGAGAAATAATTTCTTAAGTTTTTTATGTTTCTGAGGTTTTGTAATTGTAGATATACAAATAATGCTAATATTAAGAGACTTTGTTAAGTGCTATAACTAGGATACAAATAAAAGTGTGAAACGGAGAAAATGCCTACTGTGATTATATTTGGAGAGTAGCGAGACATTTAGTTGAAAATTGGAGGTCTTTAGGGTAGTAGGACACAAAGAGGTTAGAAAGTTGGTTTGGGGCCATGTTGTGAAGAGCTTAGAACAACAGGCTAAGGAACTTGTAGTATTAATTCCATCGGCAAAAGGAAGCCATTGCAAATTTTTGCTCAAGACTTG
The DNA here is from genome assembly GCF_018350155.1 of Leopardus geoffroyi. Taxonomy (NCBI): domain Eukaryota; kingdom Metazoa; phylum Chordata; class Mammalia; order Carnivora; family Felidae; genus Leopardus; species Leopardus geoffroyi. The sequence continues at coordinate 105,558,801 of NC_059328.1, forward strand.
AAGGAAAGGTTGATTGTGTAAAACATGTAAAAACATGCAGCAGGGAAACTAAGAAATGCTGCTTAATTGCAAGCAGACAAGTGGCTGCTTTAGAATGGCTGTGCTCAGACCTTAAATGTTCTCTGTATCAGCCATTTGTGGACACGTTACAGGTCTTAATTTTCCTCTCTTGTACATTTTAACACCGTTATCTATTACTTCTCTCCTGGCCTTAAGATGCTACCGTGTGCTGATTTTTCTCTTCTCTCTCTGCTTTCTCCTCTCAAACTCTTTGATGGGCTGGGGTACCTGAGTGGTGATCTCAGCTCAGATCATGATTTCAGGGTTTATGGGCTCCCGCATCAGGCTCCCTGCTGATAGCTCAGAGCCTGCTTGGGATCCTTTCTCTGCCCCTCCCCTGCTCATGCTGTCTCTTTCTTTCTCTCACTCTCAAAATAAATAAAAACTTAAAAAAATAAAAAAATAAAAAAATAAAACTTTTTGGGCTTCTTTATTGTTTCCTTTAATTTATCGCTACTTTGTTGCTTAACATCCTTTAATGCCTCCCCAATATCTTTAGAATAAAATCCAAACTCCACTGTCACCTCTCATCAATGGATGCACTATTCTTTTAGTATCTAAAAGCAATGATAATAAATTCTGGCGAAGCTATCATTAATATTAATAGCCATCATTCATTGAACAAGTACTCTGTGCTAAGTACCTTAACATATACTGTCTCACTGGGGCACCTGGCTGGCTCAGTCGGTTAGGCAGCCGACTTCAGCTCAGGTCATGATCTCATGGTTCATGAGTTTGAGCATTGCGTCGGGCTGTATGCTGACAGCTTGGAGCTTGGAGCCTGGAGCCTGCTTCAGATTCTGTGTCTCCCTCTCTGTTCCTCCCCCTGCTTGCACTCTGTCTCTCTCTCAAAAATAAATAAATATTTTTAAAATTTTGAAAAAAACCCACAAACATATGCTATCTCAATCATCACCCAGTGAGGTGGGTGTTATTTTCTTTTTACTAAAGAGGGAAAAGGTCAAAGAGGTAAAATGGCTTGCGCAGATGGTTAATTATGAAGCCAGGGTGCAAATTTAGGCTTGTTTTATTCCAAAGCCTACTCTAACATTTATACTATCCCTAGCCTTACATTATTCCTATGAGTGAGGTAGCATGAAGAATAAAATTCAGACCAGAACATCCACGACCTTGTATTAATTGTATCAGATATATTACTGTACCTTGCTTTGCAGTTATTTCATCGCCTTAAAAAAGTAGATAACAATTTTTAGACAAGCTGAGTTTGGACCTAAGTTCTGGTAATGAAAGTTGAATTGAGGTTGTAATTACTAGTAGTATGAATTCAGTCAATGAGGTCTTATTCAGAATCTGGAGAGCTTACTCTTCCCGCCTTCATAGACCAAGATCAACTGTCCCAAACTTTGTAGAAAATCCCAGACTCTTTTTGACTGAGTCCTGGTAACCTTCTCTTAAAGAATAAAACTGATTTAAAAGTCTCAAGCTAAATAAATATATGAGGACAAATTCTTTCCTTCAGAACTGTACAAGGTCAGCTCCAAATGTTCATTCTAGTCCTTACCAAGTTGTTTATTTTTACTAACTCTATATAGCCCTTTCATTCAATCTGTTCACCTGCAGGCAAGTTTCTTAACTCTGTCAATATCAGAGGTTTATCAGGAGATAAAATGGATATCTCATTGATTACCTTAAAAACTAAGTGAGAAAAATTTATGTACAGTGCTTGTACAGTGTCTGTATGTAGTAAATGCTGAGTAAGTAGAGGTAGCTATTTTTGTTATCCAAGTGTGAGTCCACCCCTTTTAGAAAAGATAGCCCTTTTCTAGGGTAACCAACAGTCCAGTTTGCAAGGAGCTGTTCTAGTTTTTTTGTTTTGTTTTGTTTTGTTTTTTAAATGTCCTGTGGCCTGGAAAACCCCTTAGTCTTTGATAAAGTGAGATGCTTGGTCACCCTACCTTCTCTCTGCATATTATAGACTACCAATTGGTTAGACATTCCTTCTAGAATGTATACCAATTTCATTTCTAATAAACCACAGTGCTTAGCTTCTTAGACTGTGCCAGATACTATTCTAGGCATTAGGGTTATGGAGGTAAATAAGACAGACAAAGTCTTTTCAAAGCCTATACAGGAAACATACAATAAACAAATAATATGACAAGACGTAAGTACTATAAAGAAAAATAAAGCAGAGTTAGAGGATGTGGAATGTTGGGAATCAGGGCTACATTTTAGAAGGAGTGGTCAGGGAATGCTTCTCTGAGGAAATATTTGAGCAAAGATCTAGTAAAGTGAAGGTGCAAATGACGCAAAGGTCTGGAAAAACGAGCTGGGATAAGCTTGATGTATGAGAAATTTCAAGTGTACCTTGAGAAAAGGTACTGAAAAAGGGCTAGTGTCCTTGGAGCTGAGTGAGACAGGGGAAGGTAGTGGTTAGAGAGACAGGCTGAGGCCAGAAATTGTCATGGTTTTATAGGTCACAGATTTTATTCTGGGTGTGAAGGAAAGCCATTAGAGGGTTTGGGGTAGGAGAATAGTATAATCTGCTTGATGCTTTAGAAAGATCACCCTGGCTACTGTGTATTGGATCGACTGTAGGCAAACAAGGGGGTAAGTGACTACCAGGTGGGAGATTATTGCAGTAGATCAAGAGATGGATGGATGGTGGCTTGAATTAGAGTGGTAACAGTAGAGATATTGAGAAGTGGTAAGATTTGGGACAACTTAATGATGATAGAAATGACAGAATTTGCGGATGGTTTAGGTGTGGGGTATCAGACGAAGAAAGAAATGATGGCTCCAATATTCTGACCTGGGGAAAGTGCTGTTGGCATATACTGAAAGGGGAAAAACTGGGGCAGTAGCAGGGAGTCAAGAATTCTATTTTGGACATGGTTCATTAAAGAGGCCTGTAGATACTCAAGTGGAAAGGCAGATGGTAGGCTTTTGGACACAGAGTCTGGAGCTCAGGGAAGAAGTTAGGTTGAAAATACAAAGTTGACAGTCATCAGGTATTGTTTAAAACTGTGAGACTAAATGAGACCATCTAAAGAGCGAACATAAAGGGAGAGAAATTGAGGCTTGGGGCATTCTAATATTTATAAAAGTGAGGAAGAATAAGAGGAACTAAGGAGCTCAGGAGCCTGAAAAGTAAAATAGGAAGAAAACCAGGGGGTATGGTCCCCTGAAAGTCAAATGAAATGCTTCAGAATATAGAGAGTCACCGTACATCAAACGTTAAGAGTTCAGGGAAGATGAAACCTGAAAACTGTTTAATGAGGCAAGGTGGACATGATTGCTAATCTTGACAAGAGTGATTTCAGTGGAGTAGTGGCAATAAATATTCTATTTGAGTTATAAACCAATATGCACATTCTTAATCTCTTTGTAGATAAATATCTAAGAAAAATCATGAGATTATAACTTTTTCCTTATTTAACCCTTTTCCAGCCTTTGATTCCATGGAGAGGAGGAAGTACCCATGATGTCTAATGTAGAATGTATACTCTAACTCTAACAGTCAGGATCTCTTGAAAGATCAGACAGTAGCTTTCAGTGAGGGAAAATGGAATATATTCTTTTTTCCAACTTGCATTTTACTAACTTAATCCACTTATGGATGAAAAGGAAACATTAGTGTCCCGCATCCACCAACTCCTTCAACTTTCTTCATTGTCTAAGAGGCCCATCTATTTTGCAACAGATTATCTTATTTTTTTAATGTTTATTCGCTTTTTGAGAGACAGAGACAGAGCACAAGCAGGGGAGGGGCAGAGAGAGAGGGAGACATAGAATCCGAAATGGGCTCCAGGCTCTGATCTGTCAGCACAGAGACCGATGTGGGGCTCGAACTCATGAACCCATGAGATCATGACCTGAGCTGAAGTTGGATGCTTAACCGACTGAGCCACCTGGGCACCCCACAACTGATTATCTTAGAGAGTTCACCAGATATTGCTTAAAGATATTCTGGATGGTTTCTTAGTTCCTTGGTGGTATGTGTGTGGGTATTTAAGGTTCTCATGAGTACATGGTTAACACCTTTAATTTTTTTCTCCAAGCTAAAATTATTCTATGCCCAATAACTTTGGGTCTGCATTACTCATTGATCTGTACATTAGATTAAACTCCTCCCTTTAAAAAACAAAAGCATAGGCATATGCACCCCAATGTTTATAGCAACATTATCAACAATAACCAAAGTATGGAAAGAGCCCAAATGTCCACCGATGGATGAATGGATAAAGAAGATGTGGTATATATATGCAATGGAGTATTACTTGGCAATCAAAAAGAATGAAATCTTGCCGTTTGCAACTACATGGATGGAACTAGAGGGTATTATACTTAGTGAAACTAGTCAGAGAAAGACAAATATCATCTGACTTCATTCATATGAGGACTTTAAGAGACAAAACAAATGAACATAAGGGAAGGGAAGCAAAAATAATATAAAAACGGAGAGGGACAAAACGTAAGAGACTCATAAATATGGAGAACAAACTTAGGGTTACTGGAGGGGTTGTGGGAGGAGGGATGGGCTAAATGGGTAAGGAGCGTTAAGGAATCTACTCCTGAAATTGTCGCACTATATGCTAACTTGGATGTAAATTAAAAAAAATAAATAAAAAAAACACAAAAGCATAACTGACGTATAATATCCTATTAGTTTCAGCACAGGGATTTACTATTTTTATACATTACAAATGATCCTCATAAGTCTAGTTACCACCTGTCACCATTACAAAGTAATTACAATACTATTGACTATATTCTCTATGCTATACATTACATCCCCATGACCTATTTATTTTATAACTGGAAGTTTGTATCTCTCAATCCCCTTTTACCTATTTTTCCCATCCACCCAAACCCTTTCCCCTCTGTAACTAATAGTTTATTTCCTGTATCTAAGAGTCTGTTTCTGTTTTGTTTTATTTTTTAGATTCTACATATAAGTGAAATCATAGGGTGTTTATTTCTCTGACTTATTTCACTTCACGTAATGCCCTCTAGTTTATACCTGTTGTCGTGAACAGTAAGATTTCATTCTTTTTTATGGCCAAGAAATATTCCACTGTGTGTGTGTGTGTGTGTGTGTGTGTGTGTGTGTGTGTGTGTATGGACATTTAGGTTGCTTCCATATCTTCACTATTGTGAATAATGCTGCAGTGAACTCCTTTTTTTTTCTAAAGATGATTTTGGCCCTTCTTGTTGACAGTCTCTTAGACTGGGGTGGCTTTCACTGCTCCTTAGTCTGCTAACTTTTTCTAAGTAGATAGCAATTGTATCTAGCTTTCTAAATTTATGGATCTGCCCACAAGTGGCAACACAGACTATACAGATACTTCAGGATCTTATCAGATAGTATAACCTCAGAATTTTTACTGCTTCATGTTTAAGGAGATGTCCCTGAAGAATATGTAGGTCACCATTCCTCACCTAGATGCTCTAAATTTTGTTTCTGGATTAAGGCAAACCATCAGAGGGTTGTACAATCAGGTACTTTGCATTATTTTTGCCCCCATAAAATAATTTTTCTCAATTATGCTTTGGCATTAAATTATTGGTCTGTATTTTTAGGCATTATGAAAGCATTCTATAAAACATAACTTTATGGTTGGCATGCTATTGAGGGCATAGTTTTTTTATATATAGAGAGAGATTCAAGGGTGGAATAATAATAGCAATAATAACTATGATTTATTGGGCACTTATTATGTGTCAGGCACTATGTGCTATGTGTTTTACAGACATTATCTTGTTTAATCCTTATAATGACCTTGAGGCTATTATTCACATTCTAGAGATGAGGAAATTGAACATTCAAGACGTTAAATAACTACCTAAGGTCATATAGACAGTAAATGGAACTAGGATTCTAACCAAGATCTGCCTGGTTTCAAAGTCACTGCTTTTACTCACTAAGCTACAGTGTATTATATAAAGAAGCTAAATATCTATATCCAGAAAGGGGGAAAAAATCAGGAACATGGATCAATGTTATACACCTGCCAGAAAGATTAAGTATAAACAAAAGGAGGATATAAAAGAAGAACCCAAATAGAAGACTCACATTCGTTTACTTGAGGTTAACCTGGTAGCACTGGAAATGACATATAAAGTAGCCTTTTAAGAGGTCAGTAAGAAAGTTTTGATGACCTAAGAGGATTTTGTTTGAGTCAACCTCTTGTAGAGTCTAGAATTCATGTCCATGTCTGGTCTCTCCTTGTTAGTACTCAGTGTCAGTGATCGCTGTGCTCTCTCATAATTTGGTCCCTTTCTATCTCACTTCTCTAACAGGCACCTTATACTACAATCTTTATAAGAGAACATGCAGTTCCCTTAACTCATCTACTTTCTCTCACTCAGCGTTTGTGCACATTTAGCTTCCTCTGCTCTGATTGCTCTTTTTCATGTGGCAAATTCCATCTTGTCCTTCAAGACTCAGTCAAATAACCCAGCCAAAAGACCTTCCCTGACTTCCCAGACTCAGCCAAGTACTCTTCTGTGCTTCCGCTGCGACTTGGTACAAACCTCTATCCTAGTATTTATCACATTCTATTGCAATGGTCAGTACATGCACCCGCCTGTTTTCCTGACTCTCGTAGACTATGAATATCTTGAAGGATGATAGAAAGGCTGTATTTTCATTGCCATATCTGCTTGGCACTCTGGCACTCAGCAGGTACTCAATATATGTTTGTTGAATCAGGGTATGAATGAAGATGCAACAATGAACAAGAAACTATTCTACTTTTAATAAGTTCATATTGTAGTGAATGGAGCATGCTTTACAGGAAGAGCTATAACACAAGGCAGAATGTATTAAATACTAGAATAGAATTTCTAAAGCATCTCTAAAGCTCAGAAGTTAGAGAAACAGTTCTGAGTAAATTAATGGGATATGGAGAAGATAGCATTTCAGGTCTGTTTTGAAGAATGAATAGGATTTTTCGTGTTTTTTTTTTTTTCATCTTAAAAGTAATAAGGTACATGTTAAAGACTTTGGAAAATAGATAAAGGTAGACAAAAATAACCATTATTAACAATTGGTATCATTCCTTCTCATTCTTTAGTATAACATGAATCAAAGAAATTGGGCATATTATTTTAAACTTAATATTTATATTATACATAGGTTTTATGTTTATATGTATTTTCAATTTAAACATATATTCCAAGTATCTTATTGGGGTATTAATAATAGTCTGAATAAATACAGTTCCTTGTTTTAAATAATGTTTTTGTTTATTTAAAACATTATTTAAAATATTCAAGAGAGAGCACAAAAGGGGGAGGGACAGAGAGAGTGGGAGACACAGAATCATAAGCAGGTTCCAGGCTCTGAGCTGTCAGCACAGAGCCTGACACAGGACTTGAACTCACTAACTGTGAGATCATGACCTGAGCCAAACTTGGACGCTTAACCGACTGAGCCATCCAGGTGCCCCTAATATAATTTCTAATACATGGGCTTGATTGTGTAATAGCTTAATAGTGTCCCTATTGTTAGGTACTTTTGGTTGTTTACTGGCTTTCACTGTTAAAGAAGAAGAATGCTACAATTTACTTAAATTGGGTATGACGTTTTCCCCATATGTAGAATTCTTTCCTTCATATAGATTCCAAGAAATGAGGAAAAATTGGACAAAGAGTATAAACATTTAAAAAGTTCTTGATTCATATTATCAAATTGCTTCCAAGAAGGAATGTAACAATTTATTCTTCTCCTAGAATGTATGAGAGTGCCCATTTCACCATATATTGGTGGGATTGGTTGATTGATCGATTGACTTAGAGGGAAGGAGGCAGAGAGAGGGAAGGGCAGAGAGAGAGAATCCCAAGCAGGCTCTGCACTGTCAGCCCAGAGCCTCATGTGGGGCTCAAACTCATGAATTTGTGAGATCACGACCTGAACCACAATCAAGAGTCAGAGGCCTAACCAGCTGAGCCACCCAGGTGCCCCACACAGGTGGGATTTCTATAGGTAGCAATGGGCTTTAAGGGCATTTCATAAAGATGAAACAGCTGAAGTAAAGATATAGAAATAGCCAATTGTATATAAACTTAGGGAATGATGAGTAAGTAGTTCACTGTGGCCAGAGTGTAAATATGGGTGCATGAGAACTAGTGGAAGAAAAGTCTAAAAAGCTATGTTGGAAACTAGATAATGGGGAATCTTTAATGCCTGGCCAGAAATTTAGACATCGTTATGATGACAATGGTAAACTATTTAGAATTTTTGACCTTGCATCGCTTCTTAGCCTTTGACTAAGATCAAGTGTAGAATTTTGACTATGGGTTTACATGATCTCTCTATTTATTTATTTATTTAAAAAAATTTTTTAATGTTTATTTCTGGGACAGAGAGAGATAGAGCATGAGTGGGGGAGGAGCAGAGAGAGAGAGACACACCCACATAGAATCAGAAGCAGGCTCCAGGCTCTGAGCTGTCAGCACAGAGCCCGACGCAGGGCTCGAACTCACAAACCGTGAGATCATGACCTGAGCCAAAGTCGGTTGCTCAACCGACTGAGCCACCCAAGCGCCCCTGTCTATTTTTTAAAAGTTTATTTTGAGAGAGAGAGAGAGAGAGAGAGAGAGATAGAATGCACATATGCACATGTGAAGGGGAGGGGCAGAGAGAGAGAGAGAGGAGAGAGAGAATCCCAAGCAGGTTCCACACTGTCAGCTCAGAGCCCAGTGTGGGGCTCAAACTCACAAACCACAAGATCATGACCTGAGTGGAAAGCAAGAGCCAGACGCTTAACCAACTGAACCACACAGGTGCCCCTACATGATCTATATTTTAAGAAGATACTTCCCTGGCTGGGTAAGACTGGAATCTGAATTAGAGCCTGGATAGAAAAGAATACAAAGTACGATTCAAAGGCCAAATGGACAGGGCCGTGTGGATTGAGGGAAAGAGGGGAGAGCCCAGATGACACCAAGGTGTGGCTTTGATAACCTGAAGATGGTAATGCATTACTCAAAACAGGGAATGAGTTTCCCTTGAGCTTATTCTAAAATACTTTTCAGGGGTGGAGTAGGAAGGGGAGTTGAGATGGAGGGAGAGAGGGAATTTGATTTTAGACTTGTTGAGTGTGTGTGTGTGTGTGTGTGTGTGTGAAAGAGAGATAGTTATGTTGTAAGTAGTAATAGGGTAGGCAGGAGGGGAATTTGGACTTTTCAGCAGAGCTATGAAATTGGAAGTTGGATATCTGTTGCTAAGTAGAGAGGTCATTTTTAGAGATTGTGAATTTGGTTATCAACTGCATAATGGCAATAACCTTGAAACTCAAGGAGCAAAAGAGTTTTCTCTGAGACAGATAGAACTAGACTGTATGTAAGGGACCAGTGGAAGAAAATGGGAAATGAGGCTAAAGCTGGTGTAGCAAAACGGGTCAGGATAGTGTTATGTCATAGATGCCAAAGAAATAAATGCAGTAGAGTTTATAAAGCAGAGAAATTTTTCATATTTCTGTGCCTTTGCATATCCTTTTTGAGTTATTGGGTCATTTATTTCCCTCCACCAACACATGAGCAATTCCACTTACTTGAGAACTTAATGCAAGTAAGTAGAGCCTTCTCTGTGAAACTTTTGGGCAGTTAGGCATCTCCTCTTTTATGGCCCCATAGCCATTGAGACATATACATACACCATGATGTGTTGTATTTTATTGTTTTAAAAATATATCTAATTCCCCATTGGACTGTTTTGTGAGCTCATTTGGAACAGGATGACTTCTCATTAATTTTTGTGTCTCCAGGGCCTAGATAATGCCCCCCCACCTACAAGGAGATGCCTAGTAAACACTTATTGAATGAATAAGTGCTGAGAAGGGGGTTTGAGTTTAAACAGTAAAAGGTATAATTGGCCAGGAGGCCTAGGTGGCTCAGTTGGTTAAGCGTCTGACTTCAGCTCAGGTCACTATCTCGCTGTTTATGGGTTCGAGCCCCGCGTCAGGCTCTGTGCTGACAGCTCAGAGCCTGGATCCCACTTTGGATTCTGTGTCTCCCTCTCTCTCTGCCCCTCCCCTGCTCATGCTCTGTCTCTCTCTGTCTCTCAATAATAAATAAATGTTAAAAAATTTTTTTAAAATAAAATAAAAGTTATAAATGGCCTTCAAGAAGAGCAGTTTCAATAGAGAAAGAAGTTAAAATATTTGCTGTAGGAAGTCAACAACAAAAAAAAGAGGTAAGTGAAAAAATATTGCTTCACTTAAAAAAGTTATCACTCATCTAGGCCCAAGCTGATCAGTGCTATGAATAGGTTACAAGTGAAGCGAAATGTTATTTCCCGCAACTACTTTCCTAACAGGTCATACAGCTAAGGATACAAGGACAAAACAAATCCCTACCCCAAAGGCACAGACAGAATATTAATATTAGAGTGCTAGATAGGTAAAAACAAATTTAAATACAATCTATAAAATACTCCAGGATGCATAAGACATTTGGGGAGCATAGAAAAAAAGACATTTTACCCAGCCCAAGGATTTAGGGGGAAATTTCTGGTATAGAGAATGCCCAAGCTGGTTTTGAAGGAAAAGGTGGGATAAACCAAGTGAGGAGAAAGGATGTTCCAGACAGAGGGAACAGCATAACCAAGATGTGAAGATATTAGAGATAAATGGTATGTATGGGAACTCCATGTACAGTTCAATGTAACTGAAATGAAAAAAGTGTAAGACAGGTGCCAGCAATTGAGCCTGACAGGGCGGGTAGGGATCACAACATAGATGATTGTCTTCCCCACTGGGGAATACTAATTTTATACCAAATGGTACCCAGTAGAACAGTTATGAACCCAGTTTGTCATATGTGAGACAAACCAGTTTTGAAGCAGTGTAAAAGATGGATTTGAGAGTAAAGGAGACCAGTTTGAAGGCTGTAGGAATAGTCCAGGCAAGAAACATCTGACCCAAAGCAATAATTGAAGAAATGGAAAGGGGACAGAAAAAAAGGACAGATACATGGAAAAGTAGTTTGACTTGTTGCTTGATGAGATCTGGATGGGCCTATGACAAACCCATAATATCTGACTGGGTGATTGTGTTGTGTTTTGTTGCCATTTAGCGAGATGGGAAGTTTTGGGAGGACGATATGGCAGAGAGGATACTGAACTCCTTGGACATACTGAGTTTGGAGAAACTAAGATACAGGGAAGTGGATATGTCCAGATAGATAAGTCCGAAGTTCAGGGCAGAGGTCAGAGCTCAAGCTAGAGATATGAAAGCCATCAGTACATAGGTTATAACTAAAATCATAAGAATGGAATGATGGTACCTAAGAAAAATGTAGAATCAGAAGAGTAATTAGCAAAAGATGGAGTCGTGGAGGAAAGACCACCATTTACAGACTAAGCAGAGGAATAGATATTTATCAAAGAGACTGAGAAGGAATGATCAGAGAAATATTATAGGAGAGAAGTCATGAAAACAAAGTGTTGAAGCCAGAATAGGAAGTGAGGAAATGGGGGCACTGAGTGATTAATTTAGTATGTCATTTTCTAAAAAGCTATAATATTTATCATTGTCATTATCATGATCATCATCATACGAGAAAGCATTTGTTGAAGCTCCATCGAATTCCTTATTTTATTAAATATACATTAACATGCGAATGCATTACCTGTTTTTCACAAGCCAGTAGTCTTTTCCATTAAGGTTACCATAGCCAACCACTAATACACCATGATTCACGGTCTGAGTACAGGCTGGCTCATAGTAGACACCTAAGAATAAATATGAGTGGGAAAACGAGTAAATGGTATGTAGCAATGAAGGACATTTGAAAATGCTATTGCTTTTAGTAGACTGTTTTGGATACATGGCAAGTTTAATTATAATTTTAGAAACATATACTCTAATTAAACTATTTAGACCATAATTCTTTGCCATCGATGCTACACTTGTCAGTTTTCTTGCCAAGTTTGGCATCAACCCAATCACAGTTCCCTCAGAAATCTTTGATAAATGGCTACCTTTTCCTAATGATTTTTAGCATAGAGTCAGTTATTATATTTCTTTGTATATATTCCTAAATTGCTTGTTCCATACATTTTTATTCTTTACTAGGTGAAATGATCTTTAAGGTGAGGTGTGTGTTGCTGTTGTTGTTTTTTAATAAAAGGGCCACTTACTTTGTTTAATACAAGGCTCTAACATTGATGGGTGCCCTGCCCTCCTTGTATTCTGCCGTGCTACCCCTACAGTACACAGTGGCGACAGGGGTTAGGGGCACAGGTTCTGAAGTCAAGTAGCAGGGTTTCTAATCCTAACTGACCACTTTCAGACTATATGACTTTAGGCAAGTTAACTAAGACTTGTTCATCTGTAAAATAGGGTTATTGTGAAGATTAAATAAGATCATGCATGGAAAGACTTTATCATAGTACGTGGCATGTAGTGTTAGTAAACTTTGATGAGTATTCCTTCACTAATTAGAGCTGGATATAAAATACGTATATGAAATGGAGGAATCTGTTTAACCCAATCTCAACATTCAGAGGTGGGGTGATGGGGAAGGATGATATTCTCTCTTATAGCGCAGGGCAGCATGTAACAAGAGGACGATGTGTCTGAGTTTTTACCACTTCTGTAGAGGAAGAAAGAAGAGTGGCTCGCATCTATAGCAACAGACACGGGTCCTTTATTGGCCACGGTTTCTTTCAAGTCCTCTTCACTGCCAAAAGGGAGTTCCGTGTATTTTGAACATGTGGCAGCTCGATTTTTTGAGTCATACTGGCACTTGCCATCCTGTAAAAAAGAATATAAATCAGATGAAGAAGTATACTTCAACTTCCTTTATAAATCGCCAACATCCTAAGTCTGGATTTCAAATACATTTTCTTTCCTCGTTTAGCCTTTCGAATGTCTAAGGTTCCTTCCTCCTTTTAAAGAAAGAAAAATCGAATCTTCCAAACCCTGACAGTTCCATGTTTCACCAGTAACAGAGGAAATACGTAACTATTCTATGGTTTTAAATTGTGGATATTTTCATGCCTGTAAAGTTGCCGGATAATGTCCCTCAGGGTCAGGTGGGCTGTGGAGGCATACTGCGTAAAGGTTACAGGCTCTGTACTAGAACTTAAAAATCTTTTTGATGCTATAATACCAACAAGATGATCTGCAGTTTAAATGATGGTTTCTAAAGACCGTATAATATGAAAAACACTTAGAGTATATATTTTAGTGGCAAAAGAGGGGTTACAAATTCACATTTGTTGTGCATATAACTAGTTTTTTAAAATGCTTAATAAGAGAAAGAACTTGAAAGAAATAAACCAAAGTAATGGTGGTTAAGGGAGGAAGTTTTGGAGTGGTATTTTTGATCTTTTCTAAATATTGGGTAATATGGATCTATGAATTCATTTAATGTTTATTTATTTTTGAGAGAGACAGAGACAGAATGCGAGTGGGTTAGGGGCAGAGAGAGAGGGAGACACAGAATCCGAAGCAGGCTCCAGGCTCTGAGCTGTCAGCACATAGACCGATGTGGGGCTCAAACTCACGAGCTGCGAGATCATGACCTGAGCCGAAGTCAGATGCTCAACTGAGCCACCCAGGCGACCCAAGATATATGAATTCATTTAACAAAATATGTCATGAACTGGTGAGGAGGAAGAAGAGACCATTAGTTAGATTTTTAGTAGGTAGAAGAATGATACGGTTGCTGATCTGAGAATAAGGGTGAGCACGGGACACCACAGGAAAAGCAAGTTGAAATACCAGGCAAATGGACAGAAGGAATTCTAAGGTTTGCTGCAAATCCATTTTTAAAGCATGAATTCTACTTGCTTAAAACTATTGTGCCACTAATAAATTAAGAAGGCTACTGAACAAGGAAGAGAACTCTTGAAAATTTAAGAATCCCTGATCGGGGTTTTCATACACTGCTTCTCAAGGTAAGTTTAGTTCAGTTAGTCAAGGGATAGCATAAGGTCACAGGGCAGCTTAAAAAGTTGGCTTGTGACACACCATGGCTTTGTAGGGATAGGAAGCTTCTGAATCGATGCCGTTGTTATCAATAATGTACTGGAAAGCCTCTGTCATGAAGCCACCGTTGCAGCCTTTATTCCCGTATTTTTCAGTCGAGCAATCTACCAGGTTCTGTGCACTCAGAGATACCAGATTGCCTGTTTTCAGCTTCAGCTGTGCCTCCAGAGCCCCGACAGCGCTGAAAGCCCAACAGGCGCCACAAGAGCCCTGAAACAGAGACAAAGTCACAAAGGCAGTCAGAGAGTCCGTAAGGAGGACTTCCTTAATGCAAACATGTCAGCTGTGTCTGTTGTTACGGGAAACGGCTCCCCGCACTACAGTTTCTTCATTTCCTAGACATGGGCCTAAAGACTAAACACTTGGTTGATCTCTGAGCAAAGTCCAGTGTTGATAGAGAGATGCAAATGGCTGAGCTCAGAGTATAATCGAATATATTAAGAAACAGTACGTACTGAGCGTGTACCAGATCCCAGCTATCTTCACCTATACATGAGGTAGATTAGGCAGCTACAGTACAGTGATTTTGAGAGCAGCTCAAATCTTCTCTTGACCTAAAACACCCTTTCTCCTTTCAAACGAGGCCTGAAAATATAAGGTTAAATTTTTTCAAACATTTTTAGCTTCATAATTTTTTGATCAAAGATATTTTACAGTTGCGGCGCCAGGGTGGCTCAGTCAGTTGAGCGTCCAACTCTTGATTTTGACTCAGGTCATGATTCCAGAGTTGTGGGATCAAGCCCCACGTTGGGCTGGCTCTGTGCTGAGTGTGGAGCCTGCTTAAGACTCTCTCCCTCTGCCCCCACCCCCTTGCTCTCTCTAAAATAAAAAAATAATAATAAAATAGATAAAATTTTAAAAAGGTATTTTTCAGGGAAGCATAAAGAAACAGAAGAACACAAAGCTGCTTTAGTTAAAAAAGGTCCAGGGCCCTATCATAATTGTTCTCTTTCATTTCTTCCTTCATTCTGCTTTGCTTTCCACCCAAAGGAAGGAAATTGAATTTGCTTTTGATTAAAGCAAAATCACCCATTTGAATGCAAGCACCCAGGGAAAAGAGCTCATTAAGTTATTTGTAGTTAACATTTCAATGTGTAGTTTATTGCATCTTCCCACACTTTTATTGTAGAGAAGCTCTAGTAAGAAACCCAAAACAAATTGCAAGAAAATTTTCCGGGTAGAAAAGAACAAGATATTAGCAGCACAATTCACTTCTTTTTACAATTTTATTTCTGTTTGTTTGTTTGCTTGTTTGTTCGTTTTGAGAGAGTGAGTGGGGAAGGAGCAGAGAGAGGGATAAAGAGAGGATCCCAAGTGGGCTCTGTGATAACAGCAGGGAGCCCAATGTGGGGCTGAAACACACGAACCGCACCACATGAACCACACGAACAACACGAACTGTGAGATCATGACTGGCCCAAAGCCAGATGCTTAACCGACTGAGCCACCCAGGCGCCCCAGTACCATTCACTTCTTAAGTTTTACTTTCTTCATTGGTCACCAGCTGGGGCAGCTGCTCAGAACACTGATTTCTCTCCCTTCCTCTGACCTCTAAGGTGATACATGGGTTTTACCCTTAGTTATCCCTAACTAATTTGGGATCTTGGCTGCCTTTAAAAAACAAAAACAAGCAAACTAAAGGAAATACAAAATCATAGGAATGAATTTATAAAATGCATATGCAAGCCTGGTCATGAGTAAAGTTGACTGGTACAATTTACAGGCTACTCTTAGCTCTAGATTTTTCCTCTCCTTCAACTCTGAAATGGAGAGAGAAACTTCCTGATATTCTCTCACACACACCATTGGCTTGGTGGAGGGTCCAGTCAGTTGATGGATAGTAGGAGCACTAAAAGTCTGCCTTAGGGGTGCCTAGGTGGCTCTGTTGGTTGAGTCTGACTTCAGCTCAGGTGATGATCTCACAGTTCATGAGTTCAAGCCCCGCGTTGGGCTCTGTGCTGATAGCTCAGAGCCTGGAGCCTGCTTCGGATTCTGCGTCTCTCTCTTTGCCCCTCCCCCACTCATGCTGTGTCTGTCTCTCTCTCACGCAAAAATAAATAAACATTAAAAAAAAAGTCTGTCTTAAAGACATATTTGCTTAGTTGACAGTTTTGTTTACGTGGCTCTAGCCATTGGTGTTCTAAGTCTAATATCAATTTAGATTTGCGGAAGTATGGTAACTTACTCTAAAAGATTGTGAGTAATCTTTAATTAATTAATTAATCTTTAATGAATGATTTCCAGAATTAATAAAAAACAAAAGCAACAGTAGCCTGTGAATTTCAAATATTCCTCTAGAAATTTTGTTAAGGAAAGTGGTCACAGTAAGACTAAACAAGGACTAAATTGGAGAATACAAATAAAGTATGATATGTGATCATTGTCCTCAGGGAACTTATAATTTCGTTGGAAAGATGAGAAAAAAAAAAATAATCAGAACTAACATAAGGAAGATTCACTGCCAAATTATGTAGCTAGACTAAATATTGATGGAAGAGAGAGCCCTTCCTGGGGTACAGAGGCCTGGGGTGACAATACTCACCTGGTATTTCACTTCAGTAACACACCCCTTCTCTCTCCAGTCCACAGAATCAGGCAATTTCTGATTAGAATTTGACTTGTAAGTGACATTTCTCTGCCATTGGCTGGGAACTCTCAGGCAACCCATCAAAGATATCACTTCTTCACTGGTCTACAAGGCAAATATAGGTATCTCCTTTCACTTATGACCTTTTCAATATTCTAATAATCGTAACTGTGAATATATTCGACAATGGAGAAAAATTAGCGGTAGTTGTGGCCAACATAGGTACTGCTAACCATCCGATAGGCGAATTATCAGGGTCTCTTTCACGACTTGTCTTAGCACCCAGTTAGGCATTGGGAAGAGGAAGAATAAAGTGGTAGAAACTAGCAGTTACAGGGAAGCAGATTTTTGGTTTAAAGCAAGGCAGAATTTTATAAGAGGACTGTCTAAAAAGTGGACGGAACCGGTTTTCTTCATGAGAAGGAATTACAAAGGAGATGCCTGCATCTAAGTAGAAATTTAATCCACCTGGGGTGTTCTCTTCCAAGAGGTACTGTGGTTTTTAATTTTGGCCACAGTGGTAAAGTTTCATAGGATAGAAAAAAATCTAAAAACTAATGGGGGAGTGTTTGTGATATTAAATACCGACATTCCCTCATGAAGACAGCAGGTGGACCATATTGTATTACCGGTTTAGACTTACATAAGTATGGTAACTTAACTCTAAAAGATTGTGAGTAATCTTTGGACAACGCTTTCTAGAATTAATTAAAAAAAAAAAAAAAAGCAAAAGCAGTAGTAGCCTATGAGCTTCAAATATTTCTTTAAACATTTTTTAAGGGAAATGGTTACAGTAGGATTAAACAAGGCATCTGCAAATTCTCATGTCCTTAAATTCTACTGTTTTCTAACTTTGTACACATATAGATATATTCCTTTGCTGTTTACCTTCAAATTGCCTTTTGGGAGATGGAAATCATGCGTACCCAGAGATGAAAGTAGGACTATTTGTAATTTACTTACCATGTCTCCCAGATGGTTCATGCCTAGATCATAAGAATGCATTCCCATTGAATGTTCCAGATTGTGAAGCATCACAAATTTTAGATTCTTTTCCCAGATAAGACGCCGTGCTACCTCCTCATTCTAAAATATAAGGAAAATGAACATAGTCACAGGCATACCTTAGAGATATTGTAGGTTCAGTTCCAGACATTGCAGTAAAGTAAATATCACAATAAAGGGAGTCAAATGAATTTTTTGGTTTCCCAGTGCATAGAGAAGTCATGTTTACACTATACTGTAGTCTATTAAGTGTCCAATAGCATTATGTATTTGAACTTTGAGATAAATTATAAACAGGATACTAATCAAAAGTCATTTTCATCCCTTCCAAGGGACTAGAATCATTAAAAAGAGAGATAGCATTCATTTAATCAGATAGTGGTGCTAACTGAACATCTCACTGTAGTTAACCTTGAAATTGGAGGCCTGGTTCTAAAGGGGATTGGATGAGGGTAAAACTCATCATTACTAAGAAAACAACTCAGAGTCCACATCCTACTAAAAGAGTCATTTTTTTTTTTTAATTTTTTTTTCAACGTTTATTTATTTTTGGGACAGAGAGAGACAGAGCATGAACGGGGGAGGGGCAGAGAGAGAGGGAGACCCAGAATCGGAAGCAGACTCCAGGCTCCGAGCCATCAGCCCAGAGCCGACGCGGGGCTCGGACTCACGGACCGCGAGATCGGGACCTGAGCTGAAGTCGGACGCTCAACTGACTGAGCCACCCAGGCGCCCCTAAAAGCGTCATTTTTATATGAAAATAATACATCAAATAAATAAATACATAATTATTGCTTACAAATTCAGAAATATATATATTTTAAAGATTCCATTTTTAATTTTTTAATGCTTAGTTTTTAAAGAGAGAGACAGGGTGTGAACAGGAGAGGGGCAGAGAGAGAGGGAGACACAGAATCTGAAGCAAGCTCCAGGCTCTGAGCGGTCAGCACAGAGCCCAACACGGGGCTCGAACTCATGAACTGTGAGATCATGACCTGAACCAAAAGTTGGACTCTTAACTGACTGAGCCACCCAGGGGCCACTTAAAGATTCTATTTTTAAGTAAGTAATCTCTATACCGAACATGAGGCTTGAATCCATAACCCTGAGATCAAAAGTAGCATGCTCCACTGACTGTGCCAGCCTGGTGGCCCTCAGAAAAAAAATTTTTTTAAGTAGCCTCCACGCCCACCATGGAGCTTGAATTTACGACCCTGAGATTAAGAGTCACACGCTCTACTGACTGAGCCAGCCAGGCACCCCCAAACTCAGGAATATTATATAGTTATAGGACTTAGTTATTTGAAGCACTAGGGTTAAGGTCTTAAAAATCAATAAGTATGCTTTGAAATAAAAACAAAACAAAAGTACAAAGTGGGAAGTGAGAGTCAAAACCATCTGGTAGCGTTTCTATGCACCAGGGACTGAAATAAGGTCTTTTGGTCCTTGAACATGCACTCTATTCCCCTTGACCTGTGGTTATGACTGCTCCCTGGCTTCTATGAATTCTCAGCTCACAGGTCACCTTCGAGGAGAGTGATTCCCTGAGCGTTCTATCACATGCAGAGAATAGTCACTTCCAACCTTTCACAGCTGTCTACCAGAGCCCTTTGGCACTAGGTCTCACGAGACCCCCATGCCTTACTTGATTTTTCTGTACTGCACTTATCACCACCTCACATACCATATCTGCTTCTTCTTTACCTAGTTCCTGTCTCTCCTACTAGGATATGAGCTGCACAAAAACAGGAACTTCATTTTGTTTCCTGCTATGTCTCTAGTACCAAGAATAGAATCTGGCAAGAAATGAGCACATAAGCATTTATGGAAAACATTGCTCGTAAGAATATAGTTCTGAGGAGGAGAAAGCATAGGCTACTCAAGTAAAAGCAAATTGCCCAAGTGACTGTCCCACCTACCTTTTCCTTGTACTGTTTGCCATACGTTTTCTTCCAGAGATTCCAGTGATGATCCAGAGTGGGATCTTTATGTGCTTGTGCCAATGCATAGGCGCACACCAGGAGCACCCAAACCAGACATTTCATGCTGTTGAAGGAAAGGTAACGTAAGAGTAGTTATTAGCTGCATATATTGTAACGATATTTTTCCATTAAAAAAATAGCAATGTAAAGTCTGTCACAGGGAGAATACAAATCAGAATTATACAGGAAACTTTCTGGGATATATTGTCACAGGAATTTATGATTTATGACTAGAGTACCACTTCCAATACTTAGTAGCACTTTAAAAAGTGATCTTCAGAAATTCCCTGCTGTCTGGTATACCAAACATTCATCCAAGGTAGGAGGAATTGGGTAGGAGGTAGGAGCAGAGGGAGCAGGGACTTTTACAAGATTCACCAATAAATCCAATCAAGGGAAATCCTCCCAGGACACCCTCATCCTTAAGAAGACGCAAACCTTTGAAAAATCAGTTTATCTTCATAACTTTTGGATATATGGGTTCTTCTGGTCTATTTAAATATCCACAACATTTAGAGGTAGTTGAAAGACAACTCCCATGTATTGCTTTCAAATCCTAGAGTCAGTTTATGTTTTTAACCATTTTTTTCCAACAATCAAAATACCTACTTCAAAGGAAGCACTTTACTTTTGAAAACACCACTTCTATATTTAATACAAAAAGACTTTAACAGAAATTCAGTGACTACCTCCTTCAAACTGGATTATAGTTTCTTTTCTGTTTCTTTTTCATTCAAAACGGCTGGAATTTTAACCATGTAAATCTTCACATTATATTCCAAAGAAAGCTACATTTCAGCCTCAGGTTTAGATGTGCAAGCAGACATTAACTTCTCAAAAATAGATTCTTTTTAATCAAAAAAAGAAGAGGCAAGTTGAGTGGCACGATTTTTTAGTTTACTTCCTGAAAGCAAAGATTTAAACCCTGGCAGATACAGCAAGTTAAAAACATAAACAGAGGGTTTAAAGGTCAAATGGGAGAAAAAGAACAGACAGTACATACATGATAGAACCGGCAGAGGCTCCCATACTAAGCATGCTTGCGGGTGGACCCTCTCCAAAGATTTTAAGGCAGCAAAGAGACTTCAGTTAGATTGATTTTAAAAAGAAATCAGACCTTGTCACGTGAGGTATTCACAATGAGGAAGTTAACTTTCATTTCAGTTTCACTTAAAAGCTAACCAGATCAGCTACCTCTGGCCCTCATCCTACGGTTCTGGGGACAAAGTGGGTACAGTAAGCCATCACAAAGAGCCCCCAGTAGAGCAGGTCAGTGGAACAAACTCAGCAAAATAGGAGTAGCACAAGCTTACCCTTTAATCCTTCATCATTTTGATAATTCACTTTACCTCAAAACACCAATTTTCACATGGAAAAATTTAGTTACGAAGAGATGCAGATTAAACTCCTGAAGCCCCAGCTTCCTCCAGGATTTCCTAGGAAAACCCATGACTATCCGTGACGACTGTTGTCTAATTCTCGCTCAGCTATTCCTTGGCTCATCAAGTCAAAATATCTTTATTGATAGTAATGTGTGTTAGTATATTTATGGAAAAAAGATACGCCTAGGTACATCTTACTGCTAGAGTGGTTAACTGGGTGGAAGCTGGGGCAGGGAGAACTATAATTTTTTATAAATTGCATATTCTTAATTACTAATGAGGGTGAGCATCCTTTCACACATTTACTGACCGTTGGGGTTTTCTGTGAAATGACTGTTCATATCTTTTGTTCACTTTTCTACTGTATTGTTGCTTTTACTTTGTGTCTTGTAGTTGTTTTATACATACATACATACATACATATGTGTATTCTGGCTTCTAATCTTTGACAATGATAAATACTAAAAATATCTTCTCTCAGTCTTTCACAGGTGTTTGGCTTATATTGGCTTTTTCTCTGTGGACTTTTATAATGTTGATATGGAAAAATTTATTCACTTTTACCTTATGATATAAGCTTTTTGTCTTATTTAAAATTTTTTTTTAAACTTTTATTTATTTTTGAGAGACAGAGAGAGACAGAGCATGAGTGGGGGAGGAGAAGAGAGAGAATGAGATACAGAATCCGAAGCAGGCTCCAGGCTCTGAGCTGTCAGCACACAGCCCGACGAGGGGCCCAAACTCACAAACCGTGAGATCATGACCTGAACCAAAGTTGGACGCTTAACATTTTGAGCCATCCAGTTGTCCTATTTAAGAAAAATTTTTTCATTCCAATATAAAGAAGATACACTCATTTAATTTTCATAGTTTTAGAGTGTGTATTATTTTTTCTTTTTTATAGTTGTTTTTAAGTCTTTATTTCATCTGGAGTTTAGTTTTGTTTATGGTGTGAAATAGGGAGCTTATTTTATTTGTTTTCCCATTGTGATGGGAAACCCATAAACCAAATTCTCATATATACATAGATCAGTTTCTTTTCTTTTAAAAAAATTTTTTTAATGTTTATTTATTTGTGAGACAGAGAGACAGAGCATGAGTAGGAGAGGGGCAGAGAAAGAGGGAGACACAGAATCTGAAGCAGGCTCCAGGCTCCGAGCTGTCAGCATAAAGCCCGACACAGGGCATGAACTCACAAACTGTGAGATCATGACCTGAGTCGAAGTCAGATGCTTAACCAACTGAGCCACCCAGGTGCCCCTACAAAGATCAGTTTCTGAGCTCACCGATCTGTTCTTTTTTTCTATTCCTCCTTCAATACCACAGAGTTTTGGGGATTAAAACAGCTCCGTATATCTCTTCATGTCTGATAGGACAATCACACCACCACTTGTATGTTTTTCTTTTTCAAACTTGACTTAGTATTTTGTGCATGTTATCTATTCCATGTAAATTTTCCAAATGAATCAGTTTTCTGAAAAATTCTGTCAGAGTTTTTATTTGAATTGCTATATTTATATTTATATTGAATTGCTGTATATATAATTACAGGTGTATATGTTTATAAATTTGGGGAGACTCAATGTTATAATGTTGAATCTTCTGTAGTAGACATTTTCAGGTTTATGGTCATTTAACTTTAAAATAATTTTTTTTTCATATTTTAAACATATATAACGGTAGAGATAATAGTGAAATGAGCCACCATGAAACCATTATCCTGCTTCAAGTTATCAATACATGACCAATCTTGTGTTATTTACACTCACACTACCCAGATTATTTTGAAGTAAATCTCAGACATCATACTATTCCCTTTATAACTATTCCAGTGTGTGTCTCTAAAAGATAAAATATTCTTAAACAAATCTAACTACAAGACCATTATCAGGTCTGAAAGAAATTAACAACAATTTCTTAAAACCACCTATGTCAGCATTCACATTCTCCTGTCTCATACATTTTAAAAAATAACTTGTTTGAATTGAGATCCAAATAAGGTCCCTACGTTACAAAACATTGAGCTATTTTTGTATCATTACGAATTCATGGATTTAACCATATTTTATGTGTTTTGACCCATTACAGTTTTGTTCTCATTAATATCCATATTGTCCCATCTTTGGTCAGTGGGAACTTATTCAAATTGGCTCCTAAGTTCTCGAGTCTCTGTATCTGGCATGACATTAGTACTCTTTAATAAGTTCTTTTCTTTCTAGTATGATGAACTGTTGTAGGCTTATTTTGAACAATTCCTGCCTCAGACCTGGAATCAGCCATTTCTCCAAGGAGATCTGGTTCTTTTTAGTGGAAATGATGTTTACATACCAAAATCTAAGCAGTAGGAGTGTCACTGATACCAGATTGACCATTGTTTCTAAGCCTTTCCATAGACAGAGCTAGGGGATTTGATTTATATATAATTTTATAATATATTCTATATAAAATTATTATATATATTCTATATAATTATTATATAAATAGATTAAATAAATCCCAAGCTCACACTGATACTTCAGACCCAAATTGAAGGCTATGGAGTTTTTACCTTAACTTCACCAATCTTTCATCTGTACCTCTTTCAAACATGCTGACAATTTCAGTTCTCTAAAACATCAACATAAGTACTGTTTATCCCGTAATATTCCATAATAATAATATCAAGTCTACCACCAATAAGATTATTACTGAGAATAATTTTGGGATTTTAGAGGGGGGGAGACAGATTCCCCACCCCCACCCTCTTCAGCCATATTCTGCTAAGGATGTAAGTCACCTGGAATAGTTTCCTGTATGGTTATGCCACCACCTGTATAACCATTTGTTCATTTGTTTCATTTCACTTCTTCTTCTTCCTTTTTTTTTTTTTTTTTTTTAATTTGAGAGGGTGTGTGTGTGTGTGTGTGAGCAGGGGAGAGGGGCAGAGGGAGAGAGAGAGAGAGAGAATCCCAAATGGGGCTCAATCCTACAACCCTGGGATCATGACCCAAGCTGAAATCAAGAGTCAGACACTGAACCAACTAAGCCACCCAGGCACCCCTCATATTACTTCTAATTTTTAGAGACACTTTTTAGAATTTATGCAATTTTGTTTTATAATTATGTAAAACATTTATAGGGATGCAAAGCCAAATTAGCAAAATGAAGTATATTCAAAGAAGTCTAGCTTGTAGATCTGTCCTCTCGATATTATTCCCTTCCTCCTTTGATAATAGGTACCCATTTAAACAATTTATGGTTTGTCTTCCCATTTTAAAAAATAAGAAAATATGCAAATGTATTAGTATCACTTCTTTCTCCACCTTGATTGTTTCCACTTGTGTTAAGAAATTTTTTCAATACTTAGAAATAGGCAAAAGAGATTATTTGGCATATTTTCAGTGGAGTCTGGGCATTGGCTAGTAGACTCTGAGGCAGGGAGGCAGGCTGATCTGATTCTACGAGGGTGCACAACTTTGATGGACTTTATATCGACCAGGCTATTTTATAACTCTGTAGAGAAAGGTAGGTTATAAAAAATGAATATCTATGGAGATGATTCTTGTACATAAAAATGCAAATGAATTTTCTCTAGTAGATTCTACTGAATAGAGAATGTAAATAGCCGTCACTTCAGTTCTTACTTGAACCAGTTTTAATATCTTTCTGATCCCTTACCAGCTGATGAGTTGAATAAAATATTGACCCATGTTCTTTTTATATTTGTACAAGTCATATTCTCATATTTCTGGAAACGATACTTAAGCAATTAATCCTGAAAACAACTCCACAGTAGTATATATAGTCCTCATTTATTTTTATGGCCATCTTTTGAACAATCTCGTCAGGTTTGGAGAATTTCTCTCATTATAAATTTTGCTTCTCCAAATTAGAAGCCAAAATTCTGTCTCCAAGCCTTCATTGCGGTTAAGGCACAGAAAAGTGACCTAGTCTTTGGCAATGAGACACACTCGTGTAAGACATCGTTTCAGGATGGGAATGGGATGAACCAGGCCTTGTAGAATCTGCCTTCCAAGGAGGATGATAGAGGAGATGTTCCACAGTGGCTGCACCGTACCCGTGCATCTGGTCCCCAGTGTCACCTGCATGAGTGTTCATGTCAAGCATTGTGTCTGTTCAGTAGCATTATAGGATGAGCAGCATTCTCTGTGTGGTTTGGGATTTTAGAGGGGGGACATAATCTCCAAGCCTTTCTGGCCTTTACAGAGATTTTGTGAGCTTCTTATAATTTAAAAAAAAAAAAAAGTTTTTTAATGTTTCTTTACTTTTGAGAGAGAGAGAAGAGAACGAGTGGGGGAGGGGCAGAGAAAGACAGAGACACAGAATCCGAAGCAGGCTCCAGGCTCTGAGCTGGCAGCACAGAGCCTGATGGGGGGCCCGAACTCACAAACCGTAAGATCATGACCTGAGCCAAAGTCGGACACTCAACCAACTGAGCCACCCAGGCGCCCCAATAATTTTTTTAAAGTAAGCTTTACACCCAATGTGGGGTATGAGCTCAAGACCCTAAGATCAAGAGTCACAAGCTCTACAAACTGAGCCAGCCAGGCATCCCTATTATTTTAAAATAAATTGTAGCACCCAGATAGATGAACCCAATGATGACATCCACAGAGAGTGTAGTTTGGAGAAACAAGCGATGAGACTCAGCAGGTAGATTGGAAAGGTGTTGTTCCCAGGAACAGAAGAAACTCCAGAAGAAAGCTATTTGGGGACTCTCAATTACCTCAGATTGTCTGTTTCTCTGTCCTTTTTTATACATCTGATATCATATCTAATTTTTTGCTTTTAGCCTTGGTGCCTTTATATGTATTTATACCTCTTGGTATAACTTCCTTAGTGAGGAAATATACATAAAAACAAATTTCTTTCAACAAAATGAAAAAATGTAGACAACTGTTTTTAGAAGGTTTTTTTTTTTTTTTTTTTTTTTTTTTGTCGTCATTATTTCTCTGCCTGACTGAGTCTATAAACTTACACTCAGTACAGAGCATGGATGTAATCATTGGGCAAAAGATAGGTATTTTTTGCCTTCATTCCTGGACATGGCCTAACTGGGACTTAAGCGAGACTTGTCCAAGATTACTGTGGAAGTGACTGGTAGATCTGGGACTCAAAGTCCACACTCTTTTTACTGCCCCTTGCTGCCTGGATTGAGAATTCTATATTGCAGTGGGCTGGTCTCCCCAGCTTCTAAAACTGTGATAAATAAAATCTGTTGTTTATAAACTACCCAGTTTAGGTATTTTGTTATAGAAACCTGAACGAACTAAGACATCTATCCTCACACATGAACCTCATACTTAAAACAACTAGTTTTCTTAATGTTTCCAGAACATCTGTGCTTACCACCCTCTGCAGTTCACTCCAGCTTTCTGACTATAACAGCCCAGCTGACATTTGTTGGGTGCCAATTATATGTCGATGGATGTGCTATGCTCTTTGTACATTATTATTCAGTATATGTGTTGCTGAAGCGAGCACTCCATGTTTTATTATTCAATCTTTACAACACAATGAATTAGATACAATTGTCATCCTCATTTTACAGGGGAGAAATTGAAGTTCTGAGAGGTTATAAAACTTGTTCAAGAGGACAGAACTGGTTCCTGACCTGGGACTGAACCCAGTTACCATAGTAGTGTTTTTCCCAACAGTATTATTTTTGCCTCCTACTGTCTGGAATTTCCTTCTCTTCACTTCTGCCTCTTGAAATCCTGTTGTTCCTTCAGGGCCCATTTAAGAATACACCCCTTTAAAAGCAAAAAATAAAATAAAATAAAGCGGGGGGAGGGGCACCTGGGTGGCTCAGTCAGTTAAGCATCAGACTTCAGCTCAGGTCATTATCTCATAGTCCATGAGTTCAAGCCCTGTGTCGGGCTCTGTGCTGACAGCTCGGAGCCTGGAGCCTGCTTTGGATTCTGTGTCTCCCTCTCTCTCTGCCCCTCCCCTGCTCATGCTCTGTCTCTCTCTGTCTCAAAAATAAATAAAAACATTTAAAAAAATTTTTTAAGCAAAAAAAAAAAACCCAAAAAAACCCTTTCTTTATCCCCAACTTGATATCTTTTTTTTTTTAAATCTCTACAGTGCCTCGAGACTCTTCGAGAATCTCATAGATGCTGAGAACAGAAAAATCAGGCTTTTAATTTTCTTTTTACATTTATTTATTTCTGAGAGACAGAGACAGAGCACGAGCAGCGGAGGGGCAGGGAGAGAGAGAGAGGGAGACACAAAATCAGAAGCAGGCTCCAGCTCTGAGCTGTCAGCACAGAGCCCGATGCGGGGCTCGAACCCATGAGAACCGTGAGATCATGACCTGAGCTGAAGTCGGACGTTCAACCGACTGAGCCACCCAGGCGCCCCCATCCTTTTAATTTTCTACTTAGTATTACAATTATTTATGTCTTTGCCATACAGATTAGCTTCTTGAGCGCAGGAGTTGTGTACATCATATTATTTTTGTGTCCTCCACAGTATGTAAGGCAATGATGTAGTAGGCACTCAGTAAGTATTTACTGACGTGATGTAAATTATTTCAACAGCCTTCAATCTAGTCTACCTTGTACTTCTAAGACACATTTTTGTCATGCCATTTTTTGCCAATCCAATGCTTTCTGTGGTGTGCTGCGTTTCCTCATAATCTGGCCCATACTTGAGCATTTTACTCAGTTTAGAACAGATTTTTAACACTCAACCTCTGCTCTGGTCAGGCTGATCTTGTGGGCCTCCCACATTGTGTGGTCATTCGTGTTGTCTTGTCTTGACTTCTCTTGTCTTGTAAGACCTACTGCAACCACTGCCTTTCCATGGAGCCTTCTCTAACTAGCCCACTCATCTTTTCTACATACTTTTATGACACTTGCAAATTATACCCCAGAGTTTGAACTTATTCCATATTTTATTACATAAGATTGTTTTCATTTTATTTCTTTAATGTTTGTTTATTTTTTGAGAGGAGAGAGAAAGAGAGAGTGAGAGAGAGCAGGGGAGGGGCAGAGAAAGAGGGAGACACAGAATCCGAAGCAGGCTCCCAGCTCTGAGCTATCAGTTCAGAGCCAGACGCGGGGCTCGAACTCACGAACCCTGAGATCATGACCTGAGCCCAAGTCAGATGCTTAACCGACTGAGCCACCCAGGCACCCCATATAAGATAGTTTTATCTCACCAACTAACTTGAGAATACAGAATCCTATTTTACTCATCTTTGTATTGTTCTGTGGCTTAACACATATGTAGGCCATAACTAAGGAATATTTGTTGGATTGATTTTCCTAATTATAATTTTCTACATGTTTTATCTTCACTTCTGATTCATAACCCATTTGGCAGTGGTTTCTAAGGCCTTTTTTCTTTCTTTTTTTTTTTTTTTCCCTCCCCCCTGAGGCTTTTAGTGTCAAGTTTCTCTGCAGATTTTGTTTTCCTGGTATGTATAAGTCTACAAAAATGTATAGTATTTAAATACATTAAGGGAGCATGTCATTACCTGGTCTACCCCATGTACACGTAATCCATTTTATAAAAGTAAAATCTGGGGCGCCTGCATGGCTCAGTCGGTTGAGCGTCCGACTTCGGCTCAGGTCATGATCTCACGGTCCATGAGTTTGAGCCCTGTGTCAGGCTCTGTGCTGACAGCTCAGAGCCTGGAGCCTGTTTCAGATTCTGTGTCTCCTTCTCTTTCTGACCCTCCCCCATTTGTGCTCTGTCTCTCTCTGTCTCAAAAATAAACGTTAAATTTTTTTTTTAAAAAAATTATAAAAGCAAAATCATCCTGCAACACTCTAACGCTGTAAACTGGGTTTTTGTATGGTAGGTTTCTTTGAAATGGGCCGCCCTGGCAGTTGCAAGTTTACTTTGCCACAGATGATCCCCGACTTACAATTTTTCAACTTTATGACGGTACAAAAGTGAAACACATTCAGTAGAAACCTTACTTCAGGGAGGCCTGGGTGGCGCAGTCGGTTAAGCCTCCGACTTCAGCCAGGTCACGATCTCGCTGTCCGTGAGTTCGAGCCCCGCGTCGGGCTCTGGGCTGATGGCTCAGAGCCTGGAGCCTGTTTCCGATTCTGTGTCTCCCTCTCTCTCTGCCCCTCCCCCGTTCATGCTCTGTCTCTCTCTGTCCCAAAAATAAAATAAACGTTGAAAAAAAAAATTAAAAAAAAAAAAAGAAACCTTACTTCAGATTTTGAATTTTGATCTTTCCCTAGGCTGGTGAAGTGTGGTACGATACTCCACATCATCTGCAGCAGGGCATCAGCCACACAGTCATGAGGGTAAACCATCAGGGCACTTATAACTGCACCCACACAACCATTCCATTTCTCGCTTTCAGTACAGTATTCATCGGCTATTCAACACTTTATTACATTAGACATTAGATGAGGTCACATTCAACACTTTATTATACAATAGGCTTTGTGTGTGTTAAAGGATGTTACCCAGTTGTAGGCTGATATAAGTGTTCTGAGTGTGTTTAAGGTAGACAAGGCTAAGCTATGGTGTTTAGTAGGTTTGGTGTATCAAATGCATTTTCAACTATAATAGTTTCAATTTATGATGGGTTTGTGTGGTTGTAACCCCATCATAAGTTGAAGAAGATCTATGGAGAGATTAAAAACAAAGAAATCTGCTATAGTACTAAATCTTATGTAGAATGCTGCTTCCTTTCCATCACAGATGAAGAAACATCGCCTGAATGATATGGAAAAGGGAAATGAAAGCAGAATAAGGAAGCTTAGTGCCTTCTCCAGGTTTTAAAGTCACCCTCTCTTAGCCTAATGTACACTCAACGTTAGCTGCTTCACGTTTCTCTGAGGAACTTCTTGTTTAGTCTTAAAGAAAAAGGCTCTGAATTTTAGGATGATACTGATGTTAGTTTTATTCTCTGTTAATTTACCCAAGTGATCAACTTTGTGCTCTGGGTTTAGTAACAAATAACATTATTTCCATAGTTGAAATAGCTCACTTATGACTGACCCTTCTGCCCAAGAAATACACAAAAATGAGATGAAGAATACCCTGAATAGAATATAGGAGACTAGAAAATTAATTACCTTTGTGCTAAAATTATCCAGTTTACACTTTGAGGAAAGAAAACAGGACTCTCTACTCCTCCCCATTCTACAGACAGCTACATCTTCTGGCGCAGTGCCAGCCGTGTCCCGAAGACACGATGATAAAGGTCGGAGTAAATGGATTTGGCTATATGGGCACCTGGTCAACAGGGCTGCTTTCAACATCAGTGACCTCTCCATTGACCTCAACTGCATGGTCTACATGCTCCAGTATGATTCCACCCACAGCTAATGCAGTTCTATTATTTCTATCAAGCTCACCCATGACTGATTCAATGGCACATTCAAGGCTGAGAACAGGAAACTTGTCGTCAATGGAAAACCCATCATCTCCATCTTCCAGGACCGAGATCCTGACAACATTAAATGGAGTGATGCTGGTGCTAAGTATGTTGTGGAGTCCACTGGGGTCTTCATCACCATGGAGAAGGCTTGGGCTCACTTGAAGGGTGAGGCCAAGAGGGTCATCATCTCTGTACCTTAGCTGATGCCCCCGTGTTTGTGATAGGCATGAACCATGAGAAGTATGACAACTCTCTCAAGATTGTCAGCAATGCCTCTTGCACCACCAGCTGCTTGGCCCCACTGGCCAAGGTGTTCCATGACAATTTTGGCATCATGGAGGGGCTCATGGCCACAGTCCATGGCATTCTGCCACCCAGAAGACCATGGGTGGCCTCTCTGGGAAGCTGTGGTGTGATGGCCGAAGGGCTGCCCAGAACATTATCCTTCTACTGGTGCCGCCAGGCTGTGGGCAAGGTCAGCCCCGAGCTGAATGAGCTCACTGGCGTAGCCTTCCATGTCCTCACCCCCAATGTCATGGATCTGACTTGCCACCTGGAGAAAGATGCCATATATGATGACATCAAGAAGGTGGTGAAGCAGGTATCAGAGGGCCCCCTCAAGGGCATCCTGGGCTACACTGAGGACCAGGTTGTCTCCTGTGACTTTAACAGAGACATTCACTCTTCCACCTTTGATGCTGGGGCTGGCATCGCTCTCAGTGACGACTTTGACCACTTTGTCAACCTCATTTCCTGGTATGACAATGAATTTGGCTACAGCACCTGGGTGGTGGACCTTATGGTATATATGGCCTCCAAGGAGTAACAGACCCCGGCTGCCAGCCCCAGCAAGAGCAAGATGAAGAGAGAGGCCCTCAGCTGTTGGGGAGTTCTTGCCCCAAATCATCCCCCAACACACTGAGAATCTCCCAATCTCCACACCATTTCCATCCCAGATCCCCTGAAGGAGAGGGGTTTGGGGAGTCATGCCTTGTCATGGACCATTAATAAAGTATACTGTACCCAGCCCCCCTCAAAAGAGAATATGGGGAATAATTGGGGAAAATAGGAATGTTCTAAATTAAAAATACACATTATTTCTAATACTTTCTGTATAGATTATCTGGTGCATTTTCCACTAGAAATACTTGATCCCAGTGGACATGCCCCTTTATCCTGGGTGTTTCTTTCTATTACTTGGCAATGTTTGCTCTAAGGAGGAAGTTTAGTTTTACCAAGAGATCAAATTAAGACATAACTAAGGAGTACTTGGGGTACCAAAGATAAGACCCTTCCCCCAAGTATATAATGACTGTGATACACTTGGTGTGTTAACAATCAATTGCAAGGTAAGTCACAATAAATTTGTTAGTAGTAATAAAGTACTGAAATTTGCAAGTGATATATCTAAGAATTAATTGGAGCAGATTCAGGTTATCTCTATAATAACATCACTTTGATATGTGTGCATTTCAATATGCCTTCTGGGAGAGGAAGGGGGGAAATTTTATAGATAGCTATCAGAGACTGGCATTATGCTGTGAATGTATCATGGAAATATGTCATAAATGTGAACATCTGTCTTCTCTGCAATAGTGAAGAAAAGTTGAAAACACCTGACCCAAAGAATGTCTGACAATGTAAATTATTTTTGCCACTTAGTTTCCATTTCCCCTTCTAATGGCAATAGAGGGGGATCTTAAAATGGGGACCATCCCCCAAAACACACACACTCCTGGGCTTGAGATAGAAGCAACTTCACCCCTAGTTCCAGGAATAGGTGTAGGCTCCAACATTAGCCTCTCAAAGCTTTGCATCCCTTTGGCTATAGTGACTAGGAAAAAATTTTTTTCTTTTCTTTGGCTGTGATAACTAGCAGAAAGAATTGAACCTTTTATGGGAACTATATTTCCAAAGAAACCCCAAACCTAACAGTCTGTTTCTTTTCTAGGCTCACAGCTAAAGTTGAGTAGTCTCCAAAAAGGGCATTTTCCCTATGCCCACCTCTGGCATAGCCATGGAGAATAAGGACCAGAAAGATCATCTAGTAGGAAGAGCCAGAGGTCATGGTGGACAATAAGGAAGATCTTTACAGAGAACAGACCTAGAGGTTCCCAGTTGGCTGGCCAAGAAACTCACTCTACCAACAAGGAGACTCTTCTATATTCCTGCCGATCAGGATATAATAGATGCTGTAGAAAAATGACAGCTGTGTGCTATTTTCCATACATTCACCCCTTTCCAGAGGTAGGCTTTTCATATAGTTACCCTGTTTCTTCTTTATCTTAAAGCTATATTAGATATCAGATACGTTTTAGGTTGCCAGGCCTCAAGGGGCCATTTCCAAATTGACGAAGAAGACTATGTGTATACATCAGCCAAAAATCCTGGTCTTAGAGCTGAACACAATAACCAGGTAAAGCCCTGGGTTTTTTCACCAGGGAGGGGGTATTGGTAAGTAGTCTTTTATGTAGGCATGAACAGTTCTTTTTAATTTATATTATTTATTTTTATTTATTTTTTAAATGTTTATTCAGTTTTGAGAGACAGAGTGTGAGCAGGGGAGGAACAGAGAGAGGGAGACACAGAATCTGAAGCAGGCTCCAGGCTCTGAGCTGTCAGCACAGAGCCCAATGCAGGGCTTGAACTCACGGACCGTGAGATCATGACCTGAGCCTAAGTCAGATGCTTAACTGCCCCAATAGTAACATCATTTTTAAACATTTAAAATTGGAAGGTACTAAACTGCCTGTCAAAAGTAAAGTGGATACAAAAATAGCAGTATATTTTCCCAGAGACTCTAGTGCTACTACAAGAATGAACTATGCCTTCAGAAAATAAACGAATCTCGCAAACACAATTTTGATGAAAAGAATCCAGGCAACAAAGAATTCCTACTGTATGATTCCCTTTATGTAAATTTTTTTAATGTTTATTTTTGAGAGAGAGAGAGAGAGAGAGAGAGAGAGAGAGAGCCAGGCAGGGGCAGAGAGAGAGAATTTCAAGCAAGTTTCACACTGTCAGTGCAGAGCCCAATGTGGGGCTTGAACTCATTAACCGTAAGATCAGACCTGGGCTGAAACCAAGAGTCAGATGCTCAAGCAGCTGAGCCACCCACACACCCCAGATCACATGGTAATTCTATGTTTAATTTTTTGAGGAACTATCAAACTGTTTACACAGCAGTTTCACCATTTTACATTCCCAGCAGCAATATTTCAAGAATTACAACTTCTCTACACCCTTGCCACACTTAATATTTTCTGCTTTTTTGTAATAGCCATCCTGATGGGTGTGAAGTGACATCTCATTATGGTTTTGATCTGCACTTCCTTAATAACCAGTAAAGAGCATATTTTCATATATTTAACAATCATCTGAATATTTTCTTTGGAGAAATGTCTGTTTAGTCCTTTGCCCAGTTTTACACTGGGTTGTTTTGTTGTTGAGTTGCAGGTGTTCTTTGTATATTCTGGATAGCAATTGCTTATTAGATATATGGTTTGCAAATATTTTCTCCCATTCTCTAGGTTGTCTTTCACTCATTTGAGTGACACTTTGATGCAGTTCTTAGTGTTGATGAAATCCATTTATCTGTTTTTTTCTTTTGTTGCTTGTACTTGTAGTGTCATGTCTAAGAAAAGCCAAGAATATTTATCCCTATATATTTTCTAAGAGTTTTATGGTTTTAGCTCTTACATTTGGATTTTTAAACCATTTTGAATTAATTTTGTATATGGTGTGAAGTAGCATTTCAGCTTTATTCTTTTATATGAGGTTATTCACTTGCCCTGGCACCATTTGTTGAAAAGACTATTCTTTCACCATTGATTTATCTTGGTACCCCTGTTGAAATTCAGTTGAACATACATGAGCTTATTTCTGTTTTTAATCCTATTCCATTGATCTATATCCTCATGCCAGTAATACACTGTCTTGATTCCTGTTGGTTTGTAGTAAGTTTTGAAACTGGCAAGTGTGAGTCCTCCAACTTTGTTTTTTCAAGACTGTCTTAGCTATTCTTGGTCCCTTGAATTTTCATATGATTTTAGTGTCAGCTTGTTAATTTCTACAAAGAAGCAGCCCTGGGATTTGATAGGAATTGTTTTGAATCTATAGATCAATTTGGGGAATACAGCCATCTTAATGATATTACCTTCCAATCCATGAACATGGGATGTCTTTCCATTTATTTGGGTTTTCTGAATTTCTTTCACCAGTGTTTTGTAGTTTTCAGAGGATAAATATTGCACTTTAGTTAGATTTGTTCCTAAGTATTTTATTCTTTTTGATGCTATTATAAACGACATTTTTAAAAATTATTATTTTAGAGAGAGAGTGCACAAGCAGGAGAAAAGGGACAGAGGGAGAGAGGGAGAGAATCTTTTATTTTATTTTGAGAGAGAGTGAGCAAGGCGGGGGGCAGAGAGAGAGAGGGAGACAGAGGAACGAAGCAGGATCCTTGCTGAGACCAGGAAGCCTGATGTGGGGCTTGAACTCACAAGCTGCGAGATCATGACCTGAGTCAAAGTCGGTCACCTAACCGACTGAGCCACCCAAGTGCCCCATAGAGTGAGAGAATCTTAAACAAGTTCCATGCTCAGTTCAGATCCCAACACAGGGCTCGATCCCACGACCCTGGGATCATGGCCCTGAGCAGAAATCAAGAGTCAGATGCTCAACCGACTGAATTACCCAGGCACCATGGCATTTTTTTCCTGATTTCATTGTCAGTCTGTTCATTGCTACTCTATAGAAATAACCTTAATTTCTTTTTATTTCTTTCTTTCTTTCTTTCTTTCTTTCTTTCTTTCTTTCTTTCTTTCTATTATTTTTGAGAAAGAAAGAGGGAGAGAACGAGTGGGGGAGGGGCAGAGAGAGAGAGAAGGAAAGAGAGGATCCCAAGCAGGCTTGTGCTGTTAACATGGAGCCTGATGTGGGGCTCGAACTCAAACTGTGAGATCACAACCTGAGCTGAAACCAAGAGACAGATACTTAATCAACTGAGCAACCCAGGTGTCCCAACATTAATTTCCATATATTGATCTTGTACCTTGCAGTTTTGCTGAGCTCATTTATTAGTTCTAATAGTTTTTTAGTTAATTCCTTAGAATTTTGTATATATACAATCTTGTCATCTGCAAAAGCGTAACATCTTTACCTTGTCAAATCTATATATATAGAGTCTGAGGAAACCAAGTCTTTAGGCTTAGACTTCACCAAGAAGTGAAAAAATAGGTTCTTGAAGTCCTTGGACAAACTCAGCTTATAAGTGTTATGAAGCCTGTCAATGACTCATAAAGGCTTTCCAAGGGCAGAAGAGCCTGAAGATTCAGCCAAAAGGATACATATTGTAAAAAGAATGAAACTGCCCAGGATTTCTAGAATATCTGTGTCACTAAAAGTTTAATGGGCTATCACTTGCAAGTTTTCATTTCCTCGTCACAACATCTGTGACGTAGAGTGAGAAACAAGGTGTATTGCAGTGGTGAAGAGAGCTAGGACCTTAGATTCAGAAAGAGCAAGCAATCAGCCAAATCTAGAGTATGACACATTCTGCTGGCCAAATGATCTGGCTTCTCCATGAAATCAATTATAGGAAGAAAAAAAGTATGTGTGTTCGGGGGAGTGCAGGTAGGGGCGTGACTCTCATGGAATACAGAACACTTAGTAACAGCCAAGTGCAATGTGTAAAACTGTTTGGATACTGATTTGAGTAGACAGTAAAAAGACACCTTTAAACAACAGGAAAAATTTTAAAATGGACTGAACAGTAAATGATATTAGGAAACGATTTTGTTTGGCTAATTTGTTAAATTTGTTTGGCATGCCAATGGCATGGTGATTATATTTAAAAGATTCCTCAGAGACGTATAATGATTATGAGTGAAATGATATCTGGGATTTGCTTTAAAATACTAAATTTTAAAAAATGGAAGAGGAATAGATGACATAAGATTGGAAAATGTTGACACTTGTTCAAGATGGATGATGTGTAAATGAGGCTTCACTCTACTACTCTCTCACCTTTTGTATAGTTTAAAATGTTCAGGGGTGTCTGGGTGGCTCCGTCAGGTGAGCTTCCAACTCTTGATTTGGGCTCAGGTCATGATCCATGGTTGTGAGATGGATTCCTGTCTTGGGCTCCACACTGAGCGTGGAACCTGCATAAGAGTCATTCTCTCTCTCTCTCTCTCTCTCTCTCTCTCTCTCTCTCCCCCTCTACCCTCCTCTCTCCTGCTTGCACTCTCTCTCCCTCTCTAAAATTAAAAAATTATATAATGACAGATTTAATTGCACAATTAAAGTTTTCTCTGTTAAAATGTCAATCATTAATTGCAGTCTTTTTTTTTTTTTGTAACTGCGAACACTGGAAACAATATAAATTTTGATTTTGGGGGGTTAGTTAAATTAATTATGTACATCCAGGAATTTTACCTATAAAAATAATAATGTTTTTAGGTCAGGACCTATCAATTCTGGTATCATTTTGGAAGTTTTTTCTAATGCGAACAAATGAAGAAGAAATCAGATGTAAAAATCAGAAAGAAAGGGGTAAAATTTGCCTCTGTGGATGATACACTTATTGACTCAAAAAAATAGAAGAGAATCAACCAAAAAACATATAAACAAAAAGAGAATTCAAGATAAGGTATCTGAGTACAAAAACCAACATAACAACAACAACCACCAACAGCTTTCAAATATACATCTAACAAGAAATTATGTTGGAAAAGACCCCATTTAAACTGTAAAAAAAATAATAATAACAGGTAAACATCCTAAACTTGAAAAAAAGTTTAGCAAGAAATGAACAGTATCTTTAAGGACACAAAAGAGTACAGGAAAAATATAAAGGCATCTCTCCTTCTTAGATAAGAAGATTCAGTAGTATGATGCGGTCAACTTTCCCTAGTTAAGATAAATATATGGGGCACCTGGGTAGCTCAGTCGTTTAAGTGTCTGACTCTTGGCTTCCGCTCAGATCATGATCTCGCAGTTCATGAGTTCGAGCCCCGCATCGCATCAGCCTGCGCTGACAGTGCAGAGCCTGCTTGGGATTCTCACCCACCCCCTCTCTCTCTGCCCTTCCCCTCCTCAAAATAAAAAAATAAACTTTAAAAAAGATATAAATTTAATGTGATCTAAATAAAAATACTAGCAGGATTTTTTATAAAGTGCCAAACTGATTCTAAAGAGCAAATGGAAAAAGTAAAAAACAAGAATATTCAGGAAGAATTCTAGAAAAGGAGAGTGATAAGGGGGAAGACTAAACCATTAGATATGAAAACAAGTATAAATGTGTGGTACTGGTCAAGTGTAGATATTAGTGCACTGGAATAGAAAATCTATATACAAATCCAAATACATATAGGAGCAGAGTAAATTTGTTGTCCATATATCCGTACCAAAGGAAATTCTAAAAGAGGCTCTTTAGGCAGAAGGAAAAAAAAAATCCCAGATCAAAATAACAGAATGGTGTAGATTTGCCCAGTGGGGAGTTAGACACCTCTCAAGCTCAGCTTTGGCCCTTTCAAAGCTCAACAAAAACTACTTGCAGATTGCTGAAAGTTCTCTCTCATGCCTGCACATTTGAATATGCTGTTCTTTGGGTCCAAAATGCCTTTTCCCACGTCCCCATCTGCCAAACCCATACTTAACCTTCAAAAAAGTTCAGGAGTCATTCTGTGCAGTAGTGTTTCTTTGAGAGGAGACAAGAGTATGTGCAGTGTCTCCTAAGTGTTGACTTTTCTCCAGTTTCTTGCATCTCCATTTTGTTCTCCATCTGTTATTTGCTTTTTCCAACATGGCCAGAGGAATGTTGCTTAAAATATAGATCTGGTCATGTCTGTCTCTTGCTCAAAAATATTTGATGTCTACTAAATGCCTGTGTATCTATAAAATAAAGTATGAACTTCTTGGACATGGAAGGCATTCAAGGCCTTCCAGGCTTGAACTCCAATCCACTTTGCTCACCTCAGATCTACTGTAGATGCCTTGCACCCTACTCTAGGGTAACCCAACCTCCTCACCATTCCTTAGTTTTCTCGGCGGCCCCTCGTTCACCCAAAACTTTCTGCCTGATTTGCCCTCCCTCCCTCTACCCACCCCACCTCCATCTTTCCCACCCATTCAGATCTTACAAAGCTCTGTTCTCAATCAAGCTCACAAGAATTCATGATTCACGGGGCGCCTGGGTGGCTCAGTCAGTTAAGCGTTCTATTTTGTCTCAGGTCATGATCTCACAGTTCGTGGGTTCAAGCCCCGCATTGGGCTCTGTGCTGACAGCTCAGAGCCTGGAGCCTGCTTTGGATTCTGTGTCTCCCTCTCTCTCTGCCCCTCCTCCACTCGTGCTCTGTCTCTCTCTCTCTCAAGAGTGAATAAACATCAAAAAATATTTTTTTGGGGGCGCCTGGGTGGCGCAGTCGGTTAAGCGTCTGACTTCAGCCAGGTCACGATCTCGCGGTCCGTGAGTTCGAGCCCCGCGTCAGGCTCTGGGCTGATGGCTCAGAGCCTGGAGCCTGTTTCCGATTCTGTGTCTCCCTCTCTCTCTGCCCCTCCCCCATTCATGCTCTGTCTCTCTCTGTCCCAAAAATAAAATAAACTTAAAAAAAAAATATTTTTTTAATAAGAAAATAGAAATTAAAAAAAGAATTAATGACTCATGGGGCACCTGGATGGCTCAGCTGGTTAAGCCACTGACTCTTGATTTTGGCTCAGGTCATGATCTCATGGTTGGTGAGATCGAACCCCACCTCAGGCTCTTCACTGACAGCCTGGAGCCTGCTTGGGATTCTCTTTCTCCCTCTCTCTCTGCCCCTCCCCTGTTTGCTCTTTCTCTCTCAAACCAAATAAATAAACATTACAAAAAAGAATTAATACTTCATTCCTGAGCTTGCATAATTAGCATTTATTTCATTATGGGTCTATATGTCTTTCACTAGTCTATAATGTTCGTGAGGTCAGAGCTGTGTCTTACTAGTTTGTTTCATCCTCCTACCGTTTCTTTCTTTTTTTTTTTTTTAATGTTTTTATTTATTTTTGAGACAGAGAGAGACAGAGCATGAGCAGGGGAGGGGCAGAGAGAGAGGGAGACACAGAATCCGAAACGGGCTCCAGGCTCTGAGCTGTCAGCACAGAGCCCGACGCGGGGCTCTAACTCACAGACCGTGAGATCGTGACCTGAGCCGAAGCCGGACGCTTAACCGACTGAGCCACCCAGGCGCCCCTCATCCTCCTACCGTTTAATACACTGCTTATGGGGTGCTGTGGTGGCTCAATGTGTTAAGCGTCCGACTCTCGATTTTGGCTCAGGTCATGATCTCATGGCTTGTGAGTTCGAGCCCCACATGGAACTCTGTACTGACAGCATGGAGCCTGCTTGGGATTCTCTCTCTCTCTCTCTCTCTCTCTCTCTCTCTCTCTGCCCCTCTCCTCCTCACACTCGCTCTCTCCTTCTCAAAATAAATAAGTACTTTTTTATAAATGTACTGCTTACAACAGGGTAATAAATATTTGCACACAAAAATAAATAATTTTTGTATAGAATGAAATAAAATAGTGCCTGATGCATGGTAAGTATTGAATAAATGCAAACTCTAGTGGTGATATTAGGTACTCAATAAACATTTTGAAAATGTGAAAAATGGCAAAACGTGTTGTGCTGATTTATTATTAGCCAGCCACAGTCTTTTAGAGTTAATACTGCTTGGAAACCATTATAAGAGTTTCCTCTTTTGATGACAGCAAACGTTTAAGTTGTAGAACTTCAGAAAGAGCCTTAAGGTATTTTTCAAGACTCAGGTTCATGTGTCATTAACCTGGCTCCCTCACAGATAGAATTATATACTGAAGTCTCCTTATATCCATTGAATTCCCAACATTTACAAAGTCCTTAGTAGACAGTAAGCACTTCATAAATGTTGGCTGAAGAAATGAACAAATGAGTGAATTAGGATGAACTGTTTATGTGACAGTCACTCCAAGCAAACCGGGAGCACACCAAATATAAGGAATATGTGAGTTTTGGGGGGTTTTTTTGGTCGCCTTTTTGTCTCCAGCACCTAGCACAGTATCTGCCACAAAATGAATATTTACCAAATAGGTATTTATTAAATTAGAGACAGATAAATACTTGGTTTACTTTAAAAATGCAAAGAAGGCATATTTCTAATATCACATAAACTTGTACCAAAGATTTATGAATATATTTATGAATTGGGGTGGAAAACATAGAAATTTCTACCTTCTGGATACAGAAGAAGTGAATTTGGAGACTGAGACGTCAGGTCACCTTAGTCCTCTAGATGGTTAAAGCAAACTAGTCCCTGTGAATAAGAATCTATCTAAAGATCTCTAGCCTCAGACTATTTGCACAGCATCAGCCCAACGACAACAGTCAGAGCAGGCTGTGGTCATATCTCTTAGCTGAGGAAGGTACACTTTTTAGGAAAATTGCTACTGTGGCCACAATGAAAAATAAAGGCCTTGGGTGGAGGGAGGGAAAGTAGTAGGAGTGTCACTCAAAGCACAAACAAACCGGGAAACTGATTGGACAATTTCTATATTGCTACATCTACTTCAAGACAGGCACACCAACTCCCTTCCAAAGTACATCAGTATGTTGCACCATCGTAGAAGGAATGGAAAAGCAGGATGAGGTTGGCTGGCTGAAGTCACATCTTGGGGAAACTGGCCAGGTTGGCAATGCCACAAGCGTTGTTCTTATTCCGAGCCATGAGGATATAGCCTTTGTTTCCCCAGTTTTCTCCCCAGCTGTGGGATCAATGAAGGAAAATATTTAGTACCCTCAGTGTATTTATTCGTTAAAACACTTAACTGACTATTGAGCTAGGTACTGGTAGTATAAAAAATAAATAAAAGTTTTTACCTTTGAAGAGTTTAAAGTAAAGGAATAGAGAGAAGACATAATGCTATAGGCCTCAAAGGTATGAGAGATCGCTTGTGATCAAGGGATGAAGACCTAATGAAAGAGGTGGCATTTAAAGTAGGCCCAGGAGCCGCTGGATGGCTCAGTCAGTTAAGCGTCTGACTTCAGCTCAGGTCACGATCTCACGGTTCATGGGTTCAAGCCCCGTGTCAGGCTCTGTGCTGATAGCTGAGAGCTGTGAACTCCCCAGACTCTAGGACTCCTGCTCCCTGGAGGGCACCAAGGACAGCAAGTTTAGTTAGTGCTGCTGCCAGGCTAGTATTGGCCAGTGAGGAAAGGAAATGTACAATTCTCATAAGTTTCCCCCTGAAAGTCACAAGGGGCTGAAGAGAAAAGGGGAGCTGA
The DNA here is from genome assembly GCF_018350155.1 of Leopardus geoffroyi. Taxonomy (NCBI): domain Eukaryota; kingdom Metazoa; phylum Chordata; class Mammalia; order Carnivora; family Felidae; genus Leopardus; species Leopardus geoffroyi. The sequence goes on from NC_059328.1 coordinate 105,600,432, forward strand.
AATACCCTGTAGTTTTATTTCTTCCCAACAATAGGGAAGGAAACATTAAGTGTTGCTGTTGTTGTTCTCATACCTACTTTCTGAAAAGTCTTTCTCTTCACATGCTTCAAAATGTTGGGCCACTTTTTATATGTGTTATCCTAAGTGTATATGGAAGGGCACAAAGTTGCACAGGAGGATATTAAACCTCTACTTGGTTCCCTACTGCTTTCAAACATGCTGATGATGGAAAGCTCCCTAAGAAATTGGTCACATTATAGAAAAAAGAAAGAAAAAACTACATAATTCCAGACCTCCTCCTGGTTTCCTGTGCTCCTGGATGTTCTGGTTAGTTAGGTCTGCCTGTCTGAGGGGGCCGTGAGATCACCAAAGGCAGACGTCCTGTTCACTTGTGTATGACTAAGTATCCCGCATGTGGAGCACCTGCCCGACACACACTGTATTACCGTCTGGCCATTAAATGTTAGAATTAATAGCCTCTAACTGGGAAGGGAGAACTAAAAAGTCTGAGACAACTTTCTCGAGTGAGAGCAAGGAATGCTGGGAAGTTGGAGTCGAGGTTGAGCATTAACAGAGTGATTCAGTGACAAACTTAGTGTCCCCATCATTACCTGTTTTTAATTATCCAGTGCTTGTTTCCTTTCTGGATCCCATATCCCACTGCCAAAACCGCATGGTTCAGATTATCGCTATTACAGTTTTCATCGTAGTACACACCTAGGAAACAAACTGTCGAGGTGACGCTTTCTGCAGGCCAAGGATCCCCCCGTGGGGTCTCCCGGTCTAGGAGACCCTCTGCAAAATCCTGCCCAGCCAGGAGGACTGACGACAGAGATGCACGGTGGCAGCTGTGTTTCCCTCCAGGAGACTCAGTCTAAATATGGAAACTAAGTACTCCAAATGCTCGGTGGCCTTCGAGGAGCTGCCGAGCCTGCATCACATGAGGTGGGTCATTGTGGTCTGCGGGAACAGCTCCTTACCTTTGCTGTAAAACTGGAAGGAGGTCAGGCTTGCATCAATGGCCACAGAGATGGGTCCCACTCGGGCCACTGCCCTCTTCAGGGCTTTCTCGTTCCCCTCAGGGATCTCTCTATACCCTCTGCACTTAGCTGCCTTGCCTGTTGGGTTGTACATACAACTTTCATCCTGGAAAAAACAAGGTTAAAATAGGACTAGGACAAAGCAACAGGCCAGAAACTGGTAAGTGAGAATCTCCACCAATGCTTTGATGTTGGTGAACTGACTGGGATGGCCGACTTAGAGTCTTTAGAGAGGGTCTGTCCTCTCCTTACCATTTTATTTTATTTTATTTTTTAACATTTATTTATTTTTGAGAGACAGAGTGTGAGTGGGGGAGGTGCAGAGAGAGAGGGAGACACAGAATCCGAAGCAGGCTCCAGGCTCTGAGCTGTCAGCACAGAGCCTGATGCAGGGCTCGAACTCACAGACCGTGAGATCATGACCTGAGCTGAAGTCAGAAGCTCAACTGACTGAGCCACCCAGGCGCCCCTCCTTACCATTTTAGACAACTGTAAAAAAGAATATGAAAAGTGGATACCTTGCACATCCACAAAAATCAGCTCTAGGTTTTTTAAAGCATAAATGTGAAAGGAAACACTGTAAAACTTAAGAGAGAGAGAACATTTTTATTCCCTCAGGGTAGAGAGAGAGATCTGAAATAAATTGTTTTTAAAGGCACAAATCATCTTCTGGCCATGTAGTATGTGTGAGCCTCAGAGGGCAGGGAGGGACCAGCTGCTGTGTGGGGAGGAGGCCAAGGCCAAGACCCAGCTGGGAGGAAGACCTGGGCCTTATACACATATACTGGGGGGGCTAGTGTGAGGCAGACTTTTGGCTGGTGCTCTCATGAGAGACTTTGGTAAAACCACAAAACATGACACTAAAACATATTGAGGAACTTGGCAATTTTGCCTGTGAATTTCTAACACTGTGCTTTGGAGGTCTAGTTAACAATGATATGTTTCACTGACAAGCCACAGTTACAAAATCTAATGGCAACCCATGTCAACATGGTATATTCTTTTTGGCAATTCATTTTCCTCAGACTACCCTTTCAAAACCCTAAAACTGAATCTATAAGAACATATTATCAAATTATTAACAATAATGGCAGGATGTGATATGATATTCTAAGACCACAGTAGTCTCCTTTCTTAATTTCTCAGGATTCCCTTATTCTCTGCCATATAATCCAAACCCCCAAGATTCAGAATATTAAAAATAGAATATGTGTCTTATATGGCAAATTCTTCATTTTAATTGATTATGAGACCAAAATCATTCCACGTTGCCCTCAAACACTAAAGAGATCATTTGAGGGGGCAGGCTAGCAGAAATTAGAAGTCAGATGCTCTTTCTTTAAAAAATTTTTTAAGTTTATTTGAGAATGACAAGAGAATGAGCGGGGGAGGGGCAGAACGAGAGAGACAGAGACAGAGAGAATCCCAAGTAGGCTCTACACTGTTAGCGCTGAGCCCAATGTGGGGCCTGAACTCACAAACATTGAGATCATGACCTGAGCCAAAACCAAGAGTCAGATACTTAACTAACTGAGCCATCCAGGTGCACCAAGAAGTCAGATGTTCTTTCTATTCCAAAAGAAGGTTTATTATATGATTTTCATTCATTCAAATTATTTCAACTCTCTGAGCTATTAAACTGTCTCTCAAAAAACTCGTTAATATAGTACCAAATAAATAAGGTATCAATGGATAATGATCGACTATTAGTTCTGATAGTATTTAATTTCTTTTTCTTTAATATAGTTATACAATCCTTTAAGTTGGCTGCCTGGGTTAATCAACATGGAAAAAATTGTAAACATAAGCCTGATTTGGGGTGTTTTTGTTTTTGTTTTGTGTATACTCTTGGGATTTAACTTTTCGATATCAAGTGACAACAAAACTGTGTCAAAAGAGTATTTGAGAATTTAAAAAAGAGTATTTTGCCATGTTCGGGTTATCTCACTAATTGGTCCGAAGTATTCAGAATTTAAAAGCCAATCTGCTAGGGCAGATTTAGTTCGGTGTCCTCAAGTTAGCACCTTATAGTAAGTAGCAGCCCAAGTTCAAACATGGACTTGGGATCCAGGAGTTCTAAAAATTGTATACGGATGAAAGAATTTTTTTTTTTTTCAGGTACAACCTCTAATTTCTCTCCTTTATATACCTGACAGCTAAAAAACCACAGCATGGAATAGTAATGGGCTGAAATGTACAGATTAATGTACTCCTTTGATATGGCCAATGTCATGAAGATGTGTTGAAGTGACCATACTTGTTGAGTATCCAGTGAAATGGATTTGTTCAGTCATTCACATTAATGAGCATTTTATTGCAACAGACATCATTTCAGGTGACTAAACACTAATGAATAAAATTCACTGCTACTGGATTTTTTAAAGGCACAAATTGCAGAGGAAAACAATCATTTTACTAGACTGAAATGAAGAACTTTTCAAAGTTGAAAGATATAAAGAGAATAAAGAGACAAATGTTCACCTACAACACACACAGTATTAGTATCTAGATTTCTTTTCAAAATTCCTAAAAATCAGAACACATGGCTGGCTCAGTCAGTTAAGTGTCTGTGACTCTTGGTTTTGGCTCAGGTCATGATCTCACAGTTCGTGTATTCGAACCAACCATTGGGCTCTGCAGCTGGCAGCACAGAGCCTGCTTGGGGTTCTCCCTCTTCCCTCCCTCTGTCCTTCCCCTGCTCACACTGTCTCTGTCTCTCTCAAAAGAATAAATAAGTAAAATTTAAAAAAATTCCTAAAAATCAGTGAGAAAGAGCAAAATAACCTAATAAAAATGTGCCAAAAATATAAACAGTCAATTCACTAAAGAAGAAAGGCAGATGGCTACATAAACATACTGATGAAGATGGGACTCCAAGGGAATTCTTACATACTTCAGGTGGGAATATCAATGTTTCAAAATACCTTGGTAAACAATTTGTCATGACTTAGTCAAGTTGAAGACGCATGTATCCCAAGACTCAGACAATTCTGTTCCAAGGTATTATAAAGTTGTTGTTGTTGTTGTTGTTGTTTTAATGTTTATTTATTTATTTTTGAGAGAGAGAGAGCACAAAGAGGGGAGAGGCAGAGAGGGGGAGACACAGAATCGGAAGCAGGCTCCAGGCTCCAAGCTGTCAGCACAGAGCCCGACGCGGGGCTTGAACCCACGAATTGTGTGATCATGACCTGAGCCGGAGTCAGACGTTTAACTGACTGAGGCACCCAGGTGCCCCAAGGTATTATATTCTACTAAAGACATTTTTGCACATTTGCACAGAAGATATGCTGAGCATGTTTGCAGATGAACAGATATGGTAGATCAATCTTGGCGCTGCTACATGACTAGTGCTATGAATTTGATCATCTGTTTTATCTCCTTCAGTGTCAATTTCCTCACCTATAAAGTGAGGATAAGTCTACCTTACATGTCTGTTACAAAGATTAAATGAGAAAATGAACTAAGCACATGGTTTAGTACATAGTAGCCATCCTGATTACTCAAACTTGCTATCCCTGCTTCAAAGGCTCCTGTTGCAAAGGCCCTATGTTATATTATCTATCAACCCTATGTACATAAAAGCCCTTAGATTCTCTTCTTTTTAGATAAGAAAGGTCAGCAGACCTTCCTATTCCTAAAGGAGGGAGTTGAACCCTGAAGTTGCAACAAACATGAAGCAACTTATTTTTTCTCTCATTTTGTACATGTCAGTAGTTAACTTACATAATTTGCATAAACATTCCTCAAACCCACACTGAGATCATGCAAAATAAAGACATGCGATTTGGTAAATTAGCATGTGTGGGTTTGGGGAATCGGTGACGGGAGCAGAAGAGCTGAGTAACAGGTTGCAGAGGACCCCCCAGAAGTCCGTGGGGTCACCTGTGCTCTGTCTTCTCTAGGGCAAAGAGGTGGGTAGGGCTGTGGGGCCTAAGGCCCCCAAATCTCCAAAGCTATGGGACTCTCCTTGGCCTTCTATAGGTAATTATCCCATCAGGAAGGCAGGATAAGGGAACAGAAACCAAGATTTATGGGATTATCTCCAGCATAAAATACTGTGCTGGGGAAGGAGGAGCCATTACCGGGCAGTCTCACCTGTCCCACATACGGGTAGGCATCTTCAGAGTCAATGCCCCTGTTTTTCTGCACATACTGGAAGGCATTGGTCATGTAGCCCCCTCCGCAGCCATCATTCTCAGAAACACAATCCACAAGGTTCTGGGGACTCAGATTTAAGAGTTTGCCGGTTTTCTTCTTGAGCTGGCCCTCCAGGGCACCCACAGAGCTAAAAGCCCAACAGGAACCACACTGACCCTGAGGAGCATAACAGAAATTGTCAGTCACTGCTGTTCACACTTTTTGTTTCTTCCCTCTACACTGTCTGCTGGAGCCCCATATGTGTTACAAATTCCAACACACGTGTGTCCCCTTTTCTGTGAAGGCTTCCTATTTCCCTTCACTTAATATTTGCTGCATGGCTCTATTGCTATTGTTTCCACTGATAACTATTGCTACATTGTCACCATTAGCTGTAGAGGAGCAGGGCACTGACTTTGCAACCCACAAGATATGTGACCTTGGGTAAATTACTAAGCCTCTCTGTGCCTTAGTTCCTTATCTGTAAAATGTGGATAATAATGTACTTAATTATGGATTATGGAGATTTAAAAAGTTAATTCATGTAAAGGATTTATAAGTTTCTGACATACAACGTCTCAAAAAATGCCATAACTATTAGTATTTGTGCAGCTAGATTGTAGATTTTTCTTTCTTTCCTGTTCTATTTTTGAAGAATGAGGATTTCTGGAGGACATAGGGTATGTCTTGGTTATCTTGAATCTCCACTGGCTAGCACTATACTTGGTTGGTTCTGAAAAAGGTGTGTTTGTTGAATGAGTGTTAAATCAATTCTTCATCTGGCTGATAAAATGAACATTGGGGTTGTGGGAAAACTGGCATTCTCTTGCTGGTAAGAATGTTAATATTGTAAAAAATTTTTTGGAAAGGATTCTCTGTGATCTAGCAATTACAATTTTAGGCTTTATTTTGTATTAATATTTGCACGTTTTCATAAACATATGCACAAGGGTGTTTACAGCAATGTGACTTGTAAAAAAGAAAAAACAAACAATATACATGTACAAAAATAGGTGATGACTTAAATAGAATAGGCTATATTCTCTGAGCAGTGGGACACATCCCTTAATTCCTTACCATCCTCCCAGTTCCCTCCCAGTTAAGAACAAAGACACAGAAATAGGTCATGCCAGCTTACATACCTACATAGGAGAAAGGAGGGTACCTGGTTTTTGACAGGAGTAACATATCCTTTCTTTCGATAATCAATGGAGTCTGGGGCTCTGCTCTCCCAGTCTGGGATATAGAGGGTGTCATTGCTGCGGGAACGAGAAGGGGGTACTTTGAGTCCAGTCATCTTCTGAACCACCTCTTCACTGGTCTGGGACAAAGAACAAAAAGGCCAGCCATAAGCAGGAAACTAAGGCAAACAGGGCAGGTAGGCCAGGAGCTGAGGTTCAACTCACCATGTCCCCCAAGTGGTTCATGGCCAGTTCATATGTGTGGACACCAAGAGAGGCCTCAAGATTATGGATGGAAATATGCTTCAAATTTTTTTCCCATATTAAACGCCGGGAGATTTCATCCACCTAAACAGAACATAGTACTGGCATGGACTATGTCCTACAAAGTTACATAAAAAATACTGTGGAGGTTTTTAGGAAAAAAGATGAAATTTACAATCATACAGAGTTTACAGTCTAGTTGGGGAACTCACCATGGGATTATTAAGAGCATGCAAAAAAAAAAAAAAATGTAAACAAATACAAATAATAGAATGCAAAAGCTCTGGAGAGATGTGTAGAAAAACTGCTTATGGATTAATAGCATTAATCTGAGAAGTCTTCCCCAAAGAGAAATAGGAAGAAAAGGAAGACTAAAACTTGAGGGAGGGTGAGTGGAAGAGGAGGAATGAAACTGTGTTAAAGAGTTCAAGAACAGGGGTAGGTTTGGCTGGTTGGAGTGGTTAAGGTTTTTAGACTGAAGAAGGGAGTCTGGAAATTAGGAATAGACATCTCGAGTGCCGGCTCCCTAACCACACTTCCCTCCAGGTCCCCAGGCACCTTGTTGTTATACTGCTTCCCATAGGTCTTTTTCCATAGCTCCCATTGTGTGTCCAGTATCGCCTCAGGATATAGAGCAAAGGTCGCTGTGGGCAGCAGCAGTAGAATCTTGAGTCCCCACATCCTGGGAAAGGGGATAATTAGGGGAAGTTCTTCTGTGTGCCAAGGGGTTCACAGCCTGGCTTGGGATGAGGAAACAGCTGGAGCCATATTCCCAGACAGCTGGTTCTTAACCTTTGGGAGTCACAGACTTCTTTGAGAAGCTAATAAAATTTCACAGTCCATCACAGTCCCACTCATCCGAAAAATGCATGCACACAAAATTCTGGGAAATTCCTGAACCAAAGAGAAGAACCTCTTCCTTGGGACCATGAGACAAAAGAAAAGAATTTATAAGGAAGGGATACAAAGAACTGAGAGTGACCTGTGCATGATAAAACGATAGGAAGGGTCTGGGTTTGGACTGAGTGCTGATACATCTGACTCCAAACATTTTGACCTAGGGAGATTCAAAACACACACACACACACACACACACACACACACACACACACACACACCCAGAACTGGGGTGGAAAATGGACAATCAGAATGGACTAAGCACCTGCCTCCTCTAATGTCCCCAGCAGACTTGGAGACAGACGAGGCTGGAGAATACGCAGAGGAGAAATTTCCAGCTAAATCTTGCTGCCTATTTATTTCTTCAAGGCATTATTCACTCCCTTGCCTAAATTCTGATACTTTTTCAGATCTTGCCAGGAGAGGACAAGGAAGTATTTCCTATTCTTTTTGAGATGCTTAATATCTCCTTGGTTATGTATTTCTTCCTCCTTTCTCTTCCTGCTCCCTCCTCAGGCAGGAAACTGTCCTAATCTCAACCAGATGCTATGGGAAGGAGGTTTTCTTTCTTCTTCCTGACAGCAAAAAACCTCTCTGACTGCCTCACAGGACAAAAAGCTTCACAACCAAAGTTTGTCAGAAAAATGCAAGACCCAAAAGCAGTGTTCTATGATCATTAAATTCACAGCTTTTCAGAAGTTTACTCTAGCTTCACTCATTTCTTGAGGCAGCTTGCTTAATTCCATGTTCTCCATTTTAAGAATTTACAGTCTGAAGTAAATTTTTGAATTTACAGTCTAATTTTTGTGCAATCTTTGCAGACTGGCAAAACACTCTAAGATATTTAATATCTGCAGTGTTAAGGGCTTTGAAATGAAGCAGAAAAGTGCCTCTGGGCACCATTCCTCCTCCCTGCTAAGTTAACTCTTTTGGTACCTTTGGCTAAAACCGCAAACCCTAAAGGGAGAGGCCACTCCTTGAGGGATAGGTGAAGGATTCCCTATATCCTAGGGTTTCACTAACAACCATGTATACATACATATAAAGCACAGAAGGAATCCTAAAAATTTCCAGCAAATTTTATTTGGCCAGGAAATGACTGAAGGGCATACTGTTGTTTTCACCCACACAACTACAAATTTCACCACGATCTCCAAGTCACTACATCCCTAATACCCCTAAAATGGGCAAAGGAAGGAATGAGAAGTAGAAAATTTTACCTGCTGATGGGGTTCTGTGCTCCGGGCTCCTTTCGACGGGGAAGTGTGGATAATGTGGGCGGATGACTAGGGGTGCTGGATTTATTCCATTAGGATTGCGGAAGTCAGTTCCAGCTGTTGGCTGGAAAATTTGAATAGGGGAGGGAGGCGGGGAAAGAAATGCTGAGAGAAGCAGGGTCGGAGAGGGAAGGAAGCGGTGGATTTGCAGTGTTTTTGTGTGCATGTCAAGTGTGTGCACCAAAGTGGAAAGTTGCTGGGTAGTTTCTCATGACTGTCTTTCAGGGCAAAAAGACTTCCATACACATTTATTCAAGCTGGGGCTTACCTTCACTTTGATGGTTAATAGGACACAGCCCTGATCTTCTCCATCTTTCTTTATTACATAGTATTTATGGTATTAGGGACTACATCTTTTCCTGCCCTTTACCTGTTCTCTCTCCAACTTCGAAACCTCAGTTTTCAAATTTCTGTCTGACCTGAGGGTCAGACATCCAGCAAGAATGAGGGAATAAACATGAAAGACTAGAAAAGAGTGTAATGGAAACCACAGGCTCAAAAATCATTTGTATGTTATAAGTTTGTTGGCTAAAAGTTGTCAATACCTCTTCCAGCCTAATACAGTTTTCCTGAGGAAGGATATGCCCAGAACACCCAGATGAAGCTGGTTCTGAAAGTAACCCAAACCAGCCCTCCTCGTTATTAATGACAGCACTTGAATCAGTGCATAGCACTGACAAACTCACATGTGACTTCTTTGTTGCTAAAACTTTCAGATGGTAGGATGCCTGAACATTATGTTTCAATTATTAAAATCCCCAATCCAGGACCAGTCATATGAGCTTCTCCAAATGATTCCCCCAACATCCAGGCATGTGACAGATCATAAGAGTCTAGTTCAGTCCCTAAGCCACATCCCCAAATTCCATTTTCTTCCATAAACAGAGGCGGAGGAAGAGGAAAAGATGGTTCTTGGAACAGAAAATACATAGGATAGATTCAGTTTCTAGCTGGATTGCATATAGACCCTCAAGAACACAGGTTTATGCCTGTAAGTTTTAAGATTTGGTAATGAACCACATGATCCTAGAGGGAAACCAAGTCCAGACCTGCATAGTTTAAATTTCCCCATCCCTAATTCCTTTTATTCCAGGAGAGCAAGAGATACTTGGGGAAGGAATCTGATGTGCCATACGGGTCTCAAGTCTCATCTTTGTCTGCTCTGAAGGACATGGGCAATTTCCCAACCCCCATCTCATGGTCAGATGTCCCTGATGATTTTACTCAGTGAGTCAGGATCAGGAGGACAACTAAGGAGTGCTGAGTGATCAGAGGCCTTATGATTTCTGAATCCTGAAATTATAGATACACTGTGCTTTATGTTTGCATATTTGGAGCTCAAGCTATGGATTCAACTAGTTGTGGGTGGGTATTTGTTGTTCACAAGCTGGAAAAGAATAATAAAGCCGCAATCAAGATCACACAACACAAGAACGTTTACAAAAGGAAAAAATATTTTGTTTTAAAATCTTTGCTACATGTCATTATTTTTGCCACTGTAAAGCTCAGCACAGATGCCAGCAGTACAGAAATGGCCAACAAGAAAAAAAAAAAAAAAAAAAAAAAAAAAAACAATCAAAAATAAAACCCTGAAGGAAAAGCAGAAACAAAACCCCCAGAGCATCTTCTCCCTCCCCTCTCCTTCCCCAAAAGCCCTATAATAACTGTACAATATTATAGTCCTGATCACATTTAAAAACAATTATTAAAAACAAGGATTCCATTGGAAACTCAACTTTTTGGCTTGTTAAACTGTGATATAAATATATATGTATACGGTATGTGTGCACATAGAATAAAAAAATAAACTGTCTCCTTTTCAACTCCACTACCTGGCACCAGACTGGAGACAAAAGGGAGAGAAACCCAGTAATGATGTTCTCTCAGCCTCTCTAAGGCCATCTATGCCCCTCAGTCTCCTATGGCTACGTTTAATATGTCTTCTCCTTATTAATTCAGTCTTGCACTTAAGATACTGGCCTGAGCCAATAAAAAAAAAAAAAAAAAAGTGGCTGATACACATGACTGTTACCTGAGGAAGGTACAGAGAGAGTAGTAACCTGTATCTGCATTTATATGGCTATAGTTAACTCTGTGACCCTGTTAGAATGGGAGTCCAGGCCCCATCTATCACATGGATTCATACTCTTGTATCATAGCAAAATCCAATCTTAAGATTGGAGGGAGCAAAGAGGAAGAACTATAGGTCCAAAACAGACCCAAGTCTCAGTTTCTAGTCAGACTGAACTGGGAATGGGATGAAGGAGGCTACTTTGCAAGACATGGTATTTGGTTTAAACTCCAGCAGTGAAGATTTCCCTGGGACTGCTAATCCAAGAAGTTGAGTTTCCATGCAGAAATAACCTCTACAGAACACACATCATATGTGATTCTGACAGAAAAATGCAGCAAGTATGGCCAAGTATGGGGCTTTTAAAAGGGGGTTATCTTCCCACCCTAAACATCTGTAATGTTTCCAGATCTACTCTATAAGGTGAGAGCACCAAAAGCGGGAATGACCCAGCTTTACTACTAAATGTGTTCAATGAGAGACCAACCACATCAAAAGACTTTATATATCTGCTTACAGTTGCATATTGGCTGGGCATAGATGTAAGTGCAGCAAAGACATTTATTTAAATACTCTTTGGCTGCAATACTAAGTGGAAAATACCTAGAAGATTAACTCCTTAGGACTCTTTGAAAATTACATGGAAAAACAAAGATAAAATCTGAGACAAATTTTGCATAACTCCCTAATAGGGAGAAACAGACACAGAAACACACATGTGCACACACGTACCGCGTACACACGTGTGCGCACACGCATACGCGTGCGTGCGCGCGCATGCCCACACACACACACACACACACACACACTCTCTCTCTCTCTCTCTTTCCTTCTCCCTCTCTCACTTCCTCACTCACCAGGCAGCAGAAAGAGCCTATGCTCACTTCCTAAAGCCATACAGGTAATATGTAACCTACCATGTTTCATGGTCCTCAGATATGAGGACATTTCTCCTCCCCCTAACCTTATTCAGAATTTCTTTCCAAAAACAAGCCACAGTATCCAAGGCAAATAGTGGATGAATGGATGTCAGGATCTCTAACCTGCCTATTGACCCTAGCACAAATCATTTCTGCATAAATCTCTGGTCAGGAGGTGTAAGGAAAGGCATTCTTAACTTCACCCAGCCTCAGTTTTTCAAAGATCCCCAAAGCCTTCACGATTCACCCCATTTCTTCTCAGAGGCAGGAAGGCAAGGAAAGGCCAGAAGGGGAAGGGGCACACATTAGGGGTGAGGGAAGGGAAGGGAGAGGGACTTTTATTCTCTTTACAGAAAGATTTGCTTTTTAAAAACAAACTGTGACTTTCCTCCCCCACCCCTTATCCTCACCCCAATAGTTCTATTCTGAAAAGGAGGGAAACATAGTTAGGTCAGGAAATTCTTCGTTGTTGTAGCTGTTGCTCTGGTCTCCCAGCATGGACAGCATCTCCTAATAAGAGAAAAAAACAAGTCTGGGTCACACACCTTAATAATCCCTTACATGTACTGAGCTTCTTCCCAACATTCTCCTAAAGCAACACCCCTGGCCCCACAGTGTCTGTGGGGCTGAACGCCCTGAGCCTTCCCTACTCCCAGCAACTCTCAGACTCCTTTATGACAACTTTGTTTCCTAGTCCCTTCTCTGGCTTCTTCCTACAGTTCCACATTTTCCTTCTTTTCTAGTCCTCCCATATTTTCAAAAGGAGAAAAATCTGCTTGCCACATTTCACATAACCCCCTATGCACATATATGGAGTATCTCTGATCCTATTTGTTTTCCACCAAAACCTGCTTTGCCTCTTTCAACCTCTGTCTTAAACACCTCTTCCTTTGTCCCAAGATTACTCCAATTGCTCTTGCAGTCCCCTCATGACTTAGGTAAATGGGTCTTTAGAGCTATCATCAGTATGTTTACACTCAAGCTACTGTGCAGTGGGGATGTGGCTCTCCTGGAATGGCTAAGATGACTTCCTTAAACATCTTCGCATCACTAACGATGTGCATCACACAGTAAGTTCCAGTTAATGACATCTACCTCTACAACGTCCCCACTCTGTTTTCTCCTAGGTACTCCCAAACACCTCAATCCATGCTTCCTTCTCTGTCTCTGCTCTCTGTTTCTCTTCCAGTTTCTAACTTTCTGAAGTCTTTTCACCCTCTCACCTGGAAGACCTCAGGCTGGCCAGGTTGCTGTGCTGATGGCTGTTGAACATGTTGCTCGCTAGAACTCGAGCGATGATGAGGCTGCTGGCCCTGCCACTGTGGCCAGACACTTACACCCTCTGCTGTCCGTGTCTGGAATTGTCCTGTAGTCTGTCCAGTCTCAGGAGCTAGAAATACAGCAAGGAAGGACAAACAACTTTAAGCTACTAATTCCACTGGAGAGGAGAAACTATCAATGCCTCTTTTATTTTAAACCCAGCCCCAGATTAATTTTTCTTTTCTGGGTAGCCTTTCCCAAGAGTCTTTTGATCATTTAGATTAAATTTGCATATTATTTAATGTATGATAACTTACGAACTTTTTAATACACGATAAAGTCTTTTTCATGGGGGTATGTTTTAAATTCCAAATGGACCATCACCTGATTTCCCCATAATGAGGTCAGTGCATCCAGGACACAAGAAACTTTGAACCACCAAATTCTTTCTCTTTAGTAGTGTGATTTTCCTGTTACCCTCCTTTCTTTGTTATTATTGTTGTTACTGTTGTTTTGAGAGAGAGAGAGAGAGACAGGGAGAGTGTGCAAGTGGGGGAGGCAGAGAGAGAGGGAGAGAGAGAGAATCCCAAGCAGGCTCTGTGCCCAGCACAGAGCCCCACGTGGCATCATCTCACAACCGTGAGATCATAATCTGAGCGGAAATCAAGAGTCAGATGCTTAACCGACTAAGCCGCCCAGGCACCCCCACCCTCCTTTCTAATCTGAACTCACCAAAGTTGGATCCACGATTGGTGAGACTAGGGTAGGCAGCAGCACCAGGTGACGCAGTTGAAGCACCAGGGAGGGACATTGGGCTGAAGGAGGACGGAGTCTGAAAGCTGCCTACACCAAACTGGGAAGAACGAGTCTTGGCTGTAGCCTGAGTAGCCACCTGCTGAAAGAGAGAAGCATTATTGTACATGCCATTCCTATGAGCCAACCCTCTGTCAATCACTGGATTTCTTCTGAGCCAAGCTCATCATTTATTTTTTACTCTATACTTCTTCTTATGTATGTATGTATCTATAATTTACACCCAAGTTAGTTAGCATAGAGTTCAATAATGTTTTCAGGAGTATATTCCAGTGATTCATCCCCTAGGTACAACACCCAGTGCCCATCCCAACAATTGTCTTCCTTAATGCCCCTTACCCATTTAGGCCATCCCCCCACCCACAGCCCCTCCAGAACCTTCAGTTTGTTCTCTGTATTTAAGAGTCACTCTATATTTCTTCCAATTAATGCCAATCTCCTATGACAAAGTACAAAACAAAAACAACAACAACAACAACAAAAACCACAAAGAACTATGGGACTAATAAACTATACATTCAGAGTTGTGAGAATTTTTTCCAGTTATTTTCTTACACACTTTTTTATGCATTTGAGATCATACTTCATACAATAATTTTGTAGTATGCTTTTTGGTTGGGGATTTTTTATTTAAAATATTACTGTGTTGGGGTGCCTGGGTGGCTCAGTTGGTTAAGCATCCAACTCTGATTTCAGCTCAGGTCACGATCTTGCAGTTCATGAGTTTGAGACCCATGTCAGGCTCTCCGCTGACAGTGTGGAGCCTGCTTGGGATCCTCTCTCTCTCTCTCTCTCTCTGCCCCTCCCCCACTGGCATGCATGTGCTCTCTCAAAATAATAAACTTTAAAAATTACTGTGCTATATAAGCATACATGAATATATGAAACAGCAGTAGCTTTAACCTTAACATATATATGTTATATAAGGTTTTTCAACACATTTTTTTGGTAAATAGACATCATTGCGTGTAAATTAGTAGTTTTCTCCTTTGCTCCTGTACTTTGTAGTACTAACCAAAATGGAAACTCAGAATTGATTCCAAAACAAATATGTAAATAAAACCTGTTTAACATGTTCTTCTATATGAGCAATTCTGATTTAAAGTGAATATGTGAAAACCACAAATTCTGATATTTGGGGATTATCTATTATTTTAATTATTTAGCTACTCCCAACAAAAAGAAAAATTGGAAGGTAGGGGCTGGGAAGAAGATTTCTAAGACAGATGACAATAATTTTACATATGGAAAAAAGCCCAAACAAATAAACAAAAACTAGTACATAGGGGACAGACAGACACTTTACCTGGGCAGAGAAGCCTGGGCGGGTGCTAGGGGTCCAAGTTGGGGCTGCTCCTTGGGGTGGGTTGGAGTGGCGGGAAATCTGGGCCAACATCTGCCCTGCAGAAGCTGATGGCTGGACGATGGTTACAGGAGAGGGCAGACCACTATTTCTAGGAATGAACACATAGTGCAGTAAAAGATTGAAAGGATGGGTTTACCACAAAATCTAGGTATCACAGGACAATCTAGTACTATCCCTAGATCCCCTTGACTTCTCTGGGATTAAGGAATTCTTAATAACAGAATTTGAAAAAGATGAGAAAACTGACAGTCACACACTGATCTGGACACAGAGAGATGGAACCTATAACATAGCAACAGGACAGGTGCAAAGAAATAGGAGGAAGAAAAGCCAGCTTGCCTTGTCTTAAGCCCTACAAGTTCCACTGCTTTGTCTGAAATAACCAGAGAAAGCTAGGGAAGAACAAAACTTGGATTCAGCAACTGAATGCCTCAGTTGCCCCCTAAAGCAGCACATACATAAAGGGCTCACCTGAAATTCTCTGCCGGCCGGGGGGTAGGAGGGAATGTGTTGCCCTGTGAGAATAGCTGTTGGGTAGCAGGGACAGTGCTGGAGGAGATGCCTTTACTCTGATCTGTGGACCAAAAGGAGCAGGGGGAGGGCCAGTCAAGGGGCTGTAGTACATTAGTCCAGCAAGTTCCTATTTATTCATGAGGTATTATGATTAAGTAGAAAGATGTTGGGCAGTAGTAGGCACATCAGTAAGTGATCTAAATGAGAATTTAAGAGGAGAATGAGGAAGAAACATACCTGCATTGATGTTAGAGTAGATTTCTGAAAATCTTGGATCTCTATCCTGGGCAAACAGACTATCTGACTTCTCAAGGGGCTTACTGTGTTCTGGCCCTGTGGTTGTTACAGGCTGAACAGAAACCTGTGGGATACGATGATAAAAACAACCATGAAAAATGTAACATGACAATTCAATAACCCTAACATTCACATACACTCTAACTGGCACTAGGGGACATTTCCTAAGGAAATGCTCATGCCTCTTCAAAAAAAGACACACTTACCTGGGAATGATTGTAGCCAGCCAGTCCATCTCTTCCTGATACCACATCCAATTCTGTTTGCTGTTGCTGCTGCCTATATGTTTAAGGCCAGGAAGAAGAGAAAGATTTTTTTTTTTTTTTTTTTAAATAAATCTGGGGAAAAAATCTCCCCTGGCCAGCAGAGAATTTCAGGTAAGTCCCTGAAAGCAAACAAACAAACAAACAAACAAACAAATGGGACTGCAGATACCCACTACCCAGGCTCATCAATAAAGAATTCTTCCACCATTTCTCACCTGGATGCCAACTGCCCTGAGCCCATCTCCAAGGGTAAATTAGCTGTGGGACCTAGCTGTGGTCTCTGGATTGTGTTGGACAGTGTAGGCCTTGGTTCCTGGCTGGAGTTCCTGGGAAAATGGGAGAGCAGACAGAACAGAGGGGAATAAAAGGGTCAGGCACTGTTTAAGCTATATACATTTACTTATAGGTGAGGCAATAACTAATAAATTCCACTTAGAAGTCTAATCCTTTAAATAACCTGTGACTTCAGATTCAGCAAATACTTCATACCATGGACAACAAGGTACAAATAAAAACTGTGTCCCATGGCACAATGGTTTATCCTGTTTGGGTTTGAACTCCTTCCAGGTATACAATACCTAGTTGGTATACATGTGTATATCCGTACACTGTGTTTTAAAAAGCATAAGTAAAAAAACTGACAATACATACACAAACATCAACAAAGGCTCTTTTGGGGGACGCCTGGCTAGCTAAGTCAGTAAAGCATGAGACTCCATCTCAGCGCTAGGAGTTCAAGCCCCACAGTGGGCACAGAGTCTACTAAATAAATAAATAAATAAATACCACAAAGAGTCTTTTTGGATAGTGAGAAAATTTTCCCCTCTCTTTATAAGTTTTCCATACTTTCCAAATTTTATGTAAAAATATTTATTTTAAAAATATTAAGAATTAATTAAAATAAATAGTGGTGGGGAAAACAGTATGTAAAAATGAGGAACACCATTATTTCCAGAAACAAGTTCTTAAAAGGACTGAAAATTTTCTAAATTTAAACAAAATGGAGACACAAAACAACGGTTGTTCTGTAATATAAAGATGCAAAAACAGAAAGAAAATTACAGTGAACATGACCATATATCCGAGTCCTGAGTAAATAGAAATTTCTAACTCAATCCACTCTGTTATACTAATTACAAGAGAATATTAAAAGACCTAAAATTAGAAGGACACAGACTCAGCATTGTCACAAGGTATTTGATAATTATTTCTAAGCATATCTTCAAGAGCTAAGCTCAAGGGCAATTCTATATAGCTAGACTAAGTGGAAAAGTAGTAACCTGACAACTGACATCCACTTATAATAAAAAAGATAGTAAGAATGTGGAGAAACTGGAATCCTCATTAAATTGCTGATGGAAATGTAAAAGGGTACTGAAGCTTTGGAAAACAGTTTGGCAATTCCTCAAAAAATTAAACACAGAGTTACCAAGTAACCCAGCAGTTCTACTCTTAGGTATACACTGAAGAGAATAAAAACTTCCACATAAAGACTGGTGCATAAATGTTCATAGCCATGTTCCAAATAGACAAAAAGTAGAAATAACCCAATGACCATCAACTAATGAATGGATAAACAAAATGTATCCCCATATAAAGGAATATTATTTGGCAATAAAAAAAAAATGAAGTACAGATAAATGCTACAAGAGAGGACCCTTAAAACATTATACTAAGCGTTAAGAGGCCAGTCATAAAGAATCATGTATTATATGATTCCAGGCATATGAAACGCCTAGAATAGACAAATTTATAGAGACTGAGAGTAGATTAGTTGTCATAAGGGCTTGGGAGTGGGGAGGATGACTGTTAATGAGTACAGAATTTCTTTTAGGGGGAATGAGCATGTACTGAAATTAGATTGTGGTAATAGCTGTACAACCCTGTGACATACTAAAAAAATTATACACTTTAAATGGGTGAACTATATGGTACATGCAATCTATAACTCAATAAAACTGGTTTTTACAAAGTTGAGGAAGAAAAACTCAAAAAGAAAGGAATCAAGGAATTGAGGAACGAAACTAACAAAAGTGGACATAGATAGCTCTGCTCTCAGCAACAGTCCATGAGCCAAATCCAGTCCATTGTCTGTTTTTGTAAATCAAAGTCTGTTGGAACATAGCTATCTTTGTTCATTTATTTGTTTAGGACTCTTTTCATGCTACAATAGCAGGGATTAGTAACTGCAATAGAGACCATATGCCTCACAAAGCTAAAATAATTATTTTCTGTCCTTTTACAAAAAAAGTTTAAAGACACCTGCTCTAGAGGAAAATCCTACCAGAACAGAGCAATAAACCGGTGTAGAAAACAATATGCTTTCTGGGGGCACCTGGGTGGCTCAGTCGGTTAAGCATCCGACTCCGGCTCAGGTCAGGATCCTGCAGTTTGTGAGTTCTAGCCCTCCATCAGGCTCTGTGCTGACAGCTCAGAGCCTGGAGCTAGCTTCGGTTTCGGTGTCTCCCTCTTTCTCTGCCCTCCCCCGCTTATGCTCTGTTTCTCCCTGTCTCTCAAAAATAAATAAATGTTTTTAAAAAATTAAAAAAACCAAACAATATCCTTTCTAGAAGGGGATGAAACAAAGTTGAAATACAAACCCTTCACATCTTAGAACATACTCTTTTAAGCTACTGTTTGTTAAAATCTTATTCTACCTGGATGAATTACTCTAAATTCTATAGTAAGCTAAAGATGAGGAACTTCAAACTAATGGTGTTTACTACCACAAAAGTAGAAGAGGAGGAGACAGCTTGGTAAGGCTAAGCAGATTTGGCCCAGGAGAAATACCCAATATTGGTAAAGGCCTTTATGGTACATACTTCACATTGGTGTTGGTACAGATGATGTACTCAATTTCATCTGAGTAAGGGTTCTGGAAAGTAAAGGAGCTGGTTCTCATCCAGAGCCATTCCCGGTTCTTAGACCGGAACCGGAACATGACAGACAGCACCTGGCCTTTTAACTTCACCACCTGAAAAAGTTTTCATGCTATCAGTGAAACCCACAAAAAATTTTCTTTAGAATTTTTTTTTAAATTTCCCATTTCTACAAACCTAAGATTCTTGTGTCACTGTCCTTGAAATATACCAGTCTCTTTCAATGTTACAGATAAAACAATATGCACAGTGAAAACTGAGTGCTAAATAATGAGAGGTATATTTATTTTCTTCCTAGAGTCCTAAGTAGCTATCTGACCACTTTAGTCAAAGTCAAACAAAAGAAACAATTTTTTCCAGGAGAGTAAAGACTGTTTCCCCACTTCCCTTGGAAAGTCCCGTAAAGATATGCTGATCTAGCTTTACAAGTCTATACTAGAAATTTGTAGTTTGACACTGAAATAGCTTACATGTTGCTCCTCAATCCTAAGTTCTTCCCACTCCAAACCTGAGGACTTCTGTTTTCACAGCATCCATGGAGATTTCTATTAAAACTAAATTGGCTTTAGTTTTGTTTTGCTTTTGTTTTTTAAAAGAAAGTAATCATGGGAAAAAATTACCTTTGACTCTCCCTCCCTAACAATAAAAAAATAATAATATTTGCAGCTAACATTTATTTTGTACTTACTATACATTGAGCACTGGGCTCTGTGCTTTTCTATTTTTTTTTGTTTAGAACATTAACAACATGATAAAAAAGAAATATGAGTTACTGCATTTTAATAATACTAAGCAGCCTTTAACTCTTACATGTGCTTACTGTGTAATATATACAGAATGAATATGACATCTATACACAACTAAGTACTGGCTTTGAAAACCTGCTTATTGCAGTATATATCTATTCCAATGAGGTATAAGCCCAATGCTTCAAAATACCTACTTTATATATATATTTTTTAAGAAAAAGTGGTAACATTTGTATTTAAGCTGCAAACAGTGTGGAAATAACTGGTGATGTTACAAGCTGACTGAGAAATAATTACAGCAGAAAATGGAACGTACTTCACTTAGTAATAATAAAATGGCACATTTTATACACACACACACACACACACACACACACACACACACACCTTGTACAAATCAAGTGTAAAACACTTGGTTACTACAGTAACTCAAATGGAAGAGAAAAAAAGGAAAACAAGCTTCATTGGAAATAACTAAATTTATTACTGAAAAATAAATATAAATTCAACTGGACTTAAATAACAATATCAGGAAATCAGCAACCAAGTAAGCAGCTGGAGACCACACATTAAAAAGCACCTTTATCTAGGTACTCTAAAGTCACAGTAGCAACTAATGTCAGAATAATAACTTTGAGATTATACAGTGTGTAATGAGTCATTAAAGCTGTTTTGGAATAAACATTTTCCACAAGAGAGAAAATAATAGTCTATGGCCAAAAGTGTCAAGAATTCAGAATTCAAGGATTTAAAATATACTGTACAATATCTTCTCACACTAAAGGTCCATGTCCTTAGTTTTGAATGGATTCAACAGAAGTCAGAATAGCTTTCAGAATGGTTTTTCTGAGCCTACACATATACGAAATGTGATTTTTCTGTGAGCTGCAGCTGAGTACAAGGAACTGGTAATGCTGAGGACTCAGGAGACAGAGACATTTCACTGCCATCTTCTGATTTTCTATAGAAGTTGGGTTATACATGGGGCACCTTGGTGGCTCAGTCGATTGGGCATCCGACTTCGGCTCAGGTCATGATCTCACAGTTTGTGAGTTTGAGTCCCATGTCGGGCTCTGTGCTGACAGCTCAGAGCCTGGAGCCTACTTCAGATTCTGTGTCTCCCTCTCTCTCTGCCCCCTCCCCTGCTAACACTCTGTCTCTGTCTCTCAAAATGTATAAATGTTAAAAAAAAAAAAAAAAAAAAAAAAGTTGGACTATGTGCTTTAAATGCATTGCCTTATTTAATATTCCCAACAATCCTCTGAATTTAAGTACTGTTATTATACCTATTGTATTCCTAAGGACACTACTGAGGCTTAAAGAGGGAAATTAGTCTAATATAAGAATGCTTCCTAAAGCCAAATCTGTACTAAAATTAAATTCACCAGATATTTTCAGAATCTAGCGCCTGAAAATAACAATTGAGTCAGCTTACAACTAAGAGTTAACTCTTGCCTTTTGGCTCCCTTAGCAGTGCCATGCAGGCTGGCAAGAACAGACGCTTTATAAAAGGGCAAAAAGGCAGCCAAGAAGAAAGTGGTTGATCCATTTTCTAAGAAAGACTGGTATGATGTGAAGGCACTGGATATAAGAAATACTGGAAAAACACTACTCATGAGAAATCAAGGAATCAAAATCTCATCTGATGGCCTCAAGGGTCGTGTTTTTGAAGTGAGCCCTGCTGATCTGCCATGAATGATAAAGTTGCATTTATAAAATTCAAGCTAATTACTGAGGATGTTCAGGGCAAAAACTGCCTAATTTCTATGGCATAGATCTTACCCATGAGAAAATGTGTTCCATGGTCAAAAAATGGCAGACAATGATTGAAGCTCATGTTCATGTTAAGACCACTGATGGCTATTTTCTTTGTCTATTTTGTGTTGGTTTCACTAAAAAACACATAAATCAGATTAATCAGAAGACCTCTTATGCTCAGCACCGACAGGTCCGCCAAATTCAGGAAAAGATGGCAGAAATCATAACCTGAGAGGTGCAGACAAATGACTTCAAAGAAATGGTAAATAACTGATTGCAGATAGCATCAGAAAAAACATAGAAAAGGCTTGCCAATCTATTTATCCACTTCATGATGTCTTTAACTGTTAGGTAAAAATGCTGAAGCAGCCCAAGTTTGAATTGGAAACGCTCATGGAGCTTTATGGTTAAGGAATTCGTTTTGGAAAAGCCACTGGGGATTAGGACTGGTACTAAAATGGGACGAGCTGGTGGATATGAGAATATCTACAAAATCTGTTTAAAATTCAGACATTTAATGGTGACAAAAAATCTTACTTGTGATGTTTAAAAAAAAAAAGCCATTGACTCTTACTTATCTATAAAACAACTAAGAAATGAATATTTCTACTAGCATCCACAGTTCAGTGAGGCCTAAAGTATTTTAAATACTTTAAAGAGTCTTTTGGATACAGCTAGCTAGATATAAGACAGTGAGTAGCCAAAGCCAAAATATGGCCATTATCCATAGTTTCAAAATACCAGTCCTTTTCTCTTTTCTGTTTCTTAAAAATACAGGCTATGTACCAAACATAAGATTATGGTGGTACCTGTCACAGTACTCCATCAGTGGTCAATAAATATTTGAGGAATTAATATGATAACAAATATTAAATAAAAATATTAGTCATGGGGCGCCTGGGTGGCGCAGTCGGTTAAGCAGCCGACTTCAGCCAGGTCACGATCTCGCGGTCCGTGAGTTCGAGCCCCGCGTCGGGCTCTGGGCTGATGGCTCAGAGCCTGGAGCCTGTTTCCGATTCTGTGTCTCCCTCTCTCTCTGCCCCTCCCCCGTTCATGCTCTGTCTCTCTCTGTCCCAAAAATAAATAAACGTTGAAAAAAAAAAAAAATATTAGTCAGATCCAAACTAGGGGAGAAAGTTACCTGTTGGAAGCTGTCTCTTAGAAGCTGTTGGTCTTCAGGATGACAGAATTCCACAATATTCTTTCCTAAGAGTTCCTAAAAATGAAAAAGAAGAGTAAGATGGACACTTTTATGATCATCTAACTTCATGGCCCATCAGCAAAGGACTTGGATTTTATTTCTCCTGTCTTTATCCCAGGATTACAAGTGAGGAGGAAAAACAAACAAACAAAACCAAAATACAGAATCTGCTAAGCAAATGGCCTCTAGAACATTTTTCTTTTTCAGAACATTATTTACTTTAACTGCATTTTTATAGATTTGAGGTCTAATGTACAACATATAATTCACTCATTCTAAATCTACAATTTGATGGTCTCTAACATATTTATACTGTTGTGCAACTACCATTATTAGCACAATCCAGTTTTAGAATATGTCCACTGCCCCCAAAAGTTCCCTTGTGCCTGTTCGTAGTCAACACCCGCTCCCAATCTCCTAGCCAACCAGTGAGTGATCTGCTTTCTACTTTAGTGCTGCCTTTTCTAGAAATTTCATACAAATGGAATTATATAATATGTAGTTTTTTGTGTCTAGCTTCTTACAATTAACTTAAGATTTTTGGAGTTCATGTATGTTGTTGCATGTATCAAGTATATTCCTTTTTATTGCTCGGCAGTATTCTAACATGAAGGTATCACAGTTTGTGTATCCTTGAGTTTTCCCACTTTGGGGCTATTATGAAATACAACTGTGAATAAAAATCTTTCTTTATGGGCACATATGTTTCATTTCTCTTAAGTAAATACTTACGAGTGCAACTGCTACATTGTAGAGTAAGTCACATTTAATTTTTTATGAAACTGTTTTTCCATTTTTCCAAAATGTGTTTCCAAAGTGACTATGCCATCGTACATGTCTACCAACAACATGTGATGGTTTCAATTTCCCCACATTCTCACAACACTTTTTTAAAAAAATGTTTATTTATTTTGAGAGAGAGAGAGAGCACGAGTATTTGCACGTGCGTGTGGGGGAGGTACAAAGGGAGAGGGTGAGAGAGAATCCCAAGCAGGCTCTGCACTGTTGGCACAGAGCCCAATGCGAGGCTTGATCTCACTAAGTGTGAGTTCGTGACCTGAACTGAAATCAAGAGTCAGATGCTCAATTGACTGAGCCACCCAGGTGCTCCACTTTTTGCTAATATTGGACATATAGTGGTATCTCACTGTGGTTTTAATTTGTACCTTCCTATTGACTAATGATGATGAGCATCTTGGTTTTTTGTTTGTTTGTTTGTTTTTGGTTTTTAAGATTTTCTTCTTAAGTAATTGCTATACCCAACATGGGGCTCAAACTTACAACCCTGAGATCAACAGTTGCATGCTCCCCTGACTGAGCAGCCAGGTGCCCCATGATGAACATCTTTTTATATGCCATTCCTATTGCTTCTTTGGTGAAATGTCTATTCAAATCTTGTGCCCCTTTTTTACTGGCTGTTTATCTTAATGAGTTCTGAGAGTTCTTTTATATATTCTGGATACCAATTCTTTTATAAGAAATCTTTGCCTAACTCAAGATCACAAAGATATTCTCCTATATTCTTCTAGAAGTTTTATAACTTTAGCTCTCATGCATTTACGTCTTTGAGTTGATCTTTGTGCATGGTGTGGGTAAGAGTTTACATCCTTTTGAGGTGGGTGGATATCCAACTTTTCCATCACCATCTGTTAGAAAGACTTCTTTTCCCTGCTTAATTGTTGGCATCTTTTTGGAAAATCATCTGACCATAAATGTGAAAAGACACTCTACTCTG
The DNA here is from genome assembly GCF_018350155.1 of Leopardus geoffroyi. Taxonomy (NCBI): domain Eukaryota; kingdom Metazoa; phylum Chordata; class Mammalia; order Carnivora; family Felidae; genus Leopardus; species Leopardus geoffroyi. Next base: position 105,625,056 of record NC_059328.1, read on the forward strand.
GTTCTATTGATCTATATACCTATCTTTACACTGCTCCCACACTACCTTGATGACAACTTTGTGACAGATGATGAATCAGGTAGTGATTCCAACTTCGTTCTTTTTTTCCAAGACCTCTTCTTTACCAACTTCTTCACAGAACCATAATCGGAAGTCCCTCCTGGCCATATGGCTTTGAAAGTTTGTATAATGACTTATTTCTCAACTCTGGGTATAGCTTCCTAGTCTGTTGAATGAGAAATCTCAGTAAAGGAGCACCTGGATGGCTCAGTCAGTTAGGTGTCTGACTTCAGCTCGAGTCCTGATCTCACAGTTCATGAGTTTGAGCCCTGCATCAGGCTCTGTGCAGACAGCTCAGAGCCTGGAGCCTGCTTCAGATTCTCTGTCTCCCTGTCTCTCTGCCCCTTCCCTGTTCACACTGTCTCTCTCTCTCAAAAATAAATGGATATTAAAAAAAATTTTAATAAAAAATTTTCAATAAAATCATAATAACTGGTGCCAAATCTGCATATTTTGTGGGTTACTATGTACCTAGGTGACTACAAAAATTATCTAACAATGGTCATACCATTATAAAAATTAAAATGACACTTTTGCATTATTATTATCTATAATAATATCAACAAGAAAAAATAAATACACATTCATGCCTGCTGCCCCAACCTGGTTTCACAAGATGTATTTTTCTAGGTTAGATGAATAACACTGGTAGGAAGCGGAGAATAAATTTAGCTACTGATAGAATAGGATCATCTCTTTTTTCTGACCTGCGGCTAACATGTTTTGGCTATTCTGGAATTACATGACTGAATAATCTAAACAAAGCCAAGGTAAACAGGTTTAAGTATTAGTGGTGTAACAGCTGTACCTCCTCACCTGTGGTTGATAGCCAACAGTAGCCACACAGCGGTGATCCACAAAAGTGAAGATCCCCTCAATGTTGTGCCGAGAGATGAACTCTGTTGGTTGACAAACGTTACTCATGTCTGTACAGTTGGGAGAACTGGTTACCTGAAAGTAAAGAGATAAAAACAAGATAAAACGATTCCATTCTTTATAGATGCGTTTCCCATGTCCTCGTGATCATATACATAAACACGAGGATCCCAGTTTAAGGAATTTCTGTGCTTTCACATCTCACTCAGAAAGGAAAAAATTACAATCACAATTAGAGAGACCAAGAGGCCTAGCTTCACCCCCACATCTGTACTCTTTACCAACTCTGTAAAGAAGATAAAAATTCATTCAACCCAAAACTCACCTACTGTCATTCAGCTTGGCTGTGCTGTGTTCATTATTCAGATTGGAAAATTATAGTCTCCGGTAACCAAGAAACTTATCTAACTTTATGGGAAGAATCAAAATACTTCCACTTCTCTAGTCATGTAATGACAAAATGAAAAGATCTCTCTTCTCCTGATAGAAGCAGAAGAAATTAGTTGGAAATAGAAAATTCAGCACTTGTAAAGGTCAAAGTATGAAAGATAAAGGGAAAAGATCTCCCTCCTCTTCTCATCCTTTTCAGATTCTTCTAAATCTAAGAGAAGCAAACTACGAATGCCATATTTTTCCAAATATCTAGAGTTTTATATAATTCTTCATTTATATTCAGAGAGTAAAATAAAAATAACATGAACAAGTCCTGAGGAGATTTCTTCTCATTGAATAGGGATGATAGAGGACTTCCAGGGAAGATGGTGGAGCAGGGGGACCCTAAACTCACCTTGTCCCATGGATACAACTAGATGAAAGCCACATCAGTGTAAATAATCCAGAAAATGACCCAAAGGCTGGCAGAACAAACTCTCCACAGCTACGTAGAGAAGAGGCCACACTTAAGAGGGTAGGAAGGGTAGAGATGCAATTAGGAGCTAAACAGACCCACTAATCGGACCTGTGTGACTGTCAGCAGGAGGGAGAGAAACATACTCTCACACCGCAGAGCCCCTCTGGGGAAGACAAATCCCCATAACATTTGGCTTTAAAAACCAGAGGGGTGGAATTTCAAGAATTCTTACAAATAGCAGGGCTTAAAACCTGGAACACTAAAAATCAGCAATCTCAAGGGAAAGCTGGGAGGGCAAGAGGAAACTAAGTCCCTGCTCTTAAAGAAACAGCACAACAAACAGTCCCAGGGAGATACAGCATGGAAGCAGCACTATGAAAAACACCTGAGATATACAGGAAGGAGATTTGTTTACTAACTTCAGAGGATGTGCTGGAGGGGCAGGGATCATCTGAAAACTTCTTCACGAACAATGGAGCTTGCTGGTGCCATTACCTTCCTCCACCCCCCAGCACAAGCAGACACCTGCAGGAGCCAGTGTGGTACCAACACTCATTACTTCACTTACGAACAGTGTGCCCCACCCAGGCACACCCCCTCCAGCCAGGCTGCAGCTCCAGGTTTCCTCCCATAGCAGAACCCTGCAAACCTTGTGAACACCTCGCACTCTGCTCATGCATCCTCCCGTGGCTGAGTGCTATTTATCTCTGGCAAACGTCTGGTCAGACTCAACTTAAGGCCACGGTGGCCCCAGACTAGCCTACTAACAACACAGGGACCAAACCTGCCCACAACGGACAAAGAGCCATTGCAGACGACTGGACCGAAGCAAAAGCAGCCCAGCCACAATAGCGGGGCACACACAGGAGACACCCCTGAAGTGCCAGGTTCTGGGGAACAGGGGACACTGCACTGCAGGGCACTACAGAACCCCTTTTTCATAAGGCCACTACTTTCAAGAGCAGGAGATGTAGCTGCCCTTCCTAATACATAGAAACAGAGGAATATGTTCCAAATGAAATAACAGGCCAAAATCACAGCAAGAGACCTAAACAAAACAGAGATAAAGTAATATGCCTGATAGCGAATTTAAAGTAATGGACATAAAGATACTCACTGGACTTGAGAAAAGAGTGGAGTACCTCAGTGAGACCCTTAACAAAAAGACAGGAAACATAAAAAAGAAACAATCAGAGATGAAGAACTCAATAACTGAAATTAAAAATACACTAGACGGAATAAATAGTAGACTAGAGGAAGCAGAAAAATGAATCAGTAACCTGGAGGATAGAATAATGGGAAGCAATCAAGCTGAACAGGAAAGAGGGAAAACATAAATAAAAAATGAAAATGGGCTTAGGGAACTCAGTCATGCCAGCAAGCTTAAGAACATTCACATTATAGGGATCCCAGAAGGAGAAGGGAGAGAAAAAGGGGCAGAAAATTTATTTGAATAAATAATAGCTGAAAACTTCCAAATTTCTGGGAAAGGAAATAGGAATCCAGATCCAGAAGGCACAGAGATTCGCCAATAAAATCAACCTAGGGAGGTTCACACCAAGACATACAATAATTGGCAAAAAGTAGAAAAAAAAATTTTAAAGCAGCAAGAAGAAAAAAAGAAAAGGATAACAGTTACATATAAAGGAAAACCATAACATAATCAGTAGATTTTTCAAAAGAAACTTTGTACACCAGAAGGGAGCAGCATGATATATTCAAAGTATTGAAAAGAAAAAACCCTGCCGCCAAGAATACTCTATCCAACAAGGCTATCATTCACAATTGAAGGACAGATAAAGTTTCCCAGACCAACAAAAATTACAGAAATCATGACCACTAAGCCAACCTTACAAGAAATGTTAAAGGGGGCTCTTTGAGACAGTAAGGAGGAGTAAAAAAAGTAGGAAACACAAAAGCAGTAAAATTAAGTAGGTTTATAAATATCAGTCCAGGGATTCACAAAATAGAAGAATGTAAAGTATAATAAAGAATGGGTTCAAACTTAAGTGACCATTAACTTAATATAAGCTACTATATGCAAAAGATGTTATACACAAACCTAATGGTAACCACAAATTAAACCAGTAATAGATACGCAAAAAATAAAGGAATCCAAGTATATCATTAAATAAAGCCAACAAACCATCATTAGAGGAGAGAGCAAGAGAAGAAACAAAGCACAGGCTTCACCCCCAACATGAAGCTTGAACTCACAACCCTGAGATCAAGAGTCAGATGCTCCACCACCGACTGAGCCAGCCAGGCACTCCAAGAATTACCTTCAATGTAAATGGACTAAATGCTCCAATCAAAAGACACAGGGTGACAATATATAAAAAACAAGACCCATCTATATGCTGCCTATTAGAGACTCATTTGTGACCTAAAGACACATGAAGACTGAAAGTGAAGGGAAAAGCTTTTATCACTCATGCAAATGGAAGTGAAAAGAAACAGGGTAGCAATATTTATATTGGACAAAATAGATTTTAAAACAAAGACTATAACAAGAGACAAAGAAAGACACTATATAATCACAAAAGGAATAAACCAACAAGAAGACTGAACAATTGTTAAGTATTTATGCACTCAACATATTGGAAGCACCCAATATATAAAGCAGCTAGTATATTATATAAAAGAAGTAATCTATAGTAATACAGTAACAGCAAAGGACTTTAACATGCTACTGTCTTGAATGGATAGATCACCCAAACAGAAAATCAACAAGCAAACAGTGGCTTTGAATGACACATTGGACCAGATGGATCTAACAAATATATTCAGAATGCTCCATCCTAAAACAGTAGAATACACATTCTTTTTAAATCCTAGAAGAGAGCACAGGAAATAATTTCTTTGACATTGGCCACAGCAACATTTTTTTTAGATATGGCTCCTGAGGCAGAGGAAACAAAAGCAAAAATAAACTACTGGGACTACATCAAAATAAAAAAGCTTCTGCACAGCAAAGAAAACAACCAACAAAACTAAAAGACAACCTACTGAATGGGAAAAGCTATTTGCAAACGACATATCCGATAAAGAGTTCATATCCAAAATATATAAAGTACTTATACAACTCAACACCAAAAAACAAAAAAAACCCACCCAAATAATCTAACCAAAAAATGGGAGAAGACATGAACAGACATTTCTCCAAAGAAGACATACTGATGGCCAACAGATCCATGAAAAGATGCTCAACACCACTAATCATCAGGGAAATGGAAATCAAAACCACAATGAGATACTACCTCATATCTGTCAGAATGGCTAAAAATCAAAAACACAAGAAACAAGTGTTGGCCAGGATGAAGAGAAAAAGGAACTCCTGTGCAGTGTTGGCGGGAATGCAAAACTGGTGCAGCCACTGTGAAAAACAGTATGCAGGTTCCTCAAAAAATTAAAAAGAGAACTACCATATGATCCAGTAATTCCACTACCGGGCATTTATGCAAAGGATATAAAAACACTAATCTGAAAATATACATGCACTATGTTTACTGCAGCATTATTTATAATAGCCAAATTATGGCAGCAGCCCAAGTCTCCATCGATAGGTGAATGGATAAAGATGATATGTATGTGTGTGTGTGTGTGTGTGTGTGTGTGTATACATATATATATGTACGTGTACACACCCACACCCACACCCACGTAATGGAATATTACTCAGCCGTAAGAAAGAATGGAATCTTCCCATTTACAACATGGATGGATCTAGAGAGCATAATTCTAAGTGAAATAAGTCAGAGAAAGACAAATACCATATGATTTCACATATATGTGGACTTAAAAAACAAAACAAAGATAAAAAAGACAAACAAAAAATAAGATTCTTAACTACAGAGAATAAACTCTGGGCCAGGGGATAGGTGAAAAAGGTGAAGAAGATTAAGAAAACACTATTTTCTTTCCAAGTGTCTATTTAAATTTGTTAGTTAACATCCAGTGTAATTAAGTTTCAGGTGTAGAAAGGTAGTGATTTATCACACACATAACACCCGGTACTCATCACAAGTGTCTTCCTCAGTACCCATCACCTATTTAACCCATTCCCATCCCCCCAAGGATATGCTTATGATGAGCACTGAGTAATGTATAGAATTACTGAATCACTCTGCTATACACCTAATATAACTAATACACTAGTAAATTAATATAATACCATATGTTAACTGTATTGGGATTAAGTTAAAAAACAAATACTCAAAGAAAACTGAAAAATAAAGAAAGAAGGAAAAAAGGAAAAAAAAAAAAGATGATATAGGTGTGGAAATTCATACTTGCCTGTAGTCTGCCAATGGCCACTAGGCAAAATTTGCTCCCCTGGCCAGCCTCTGGATCATCATCTGGGAGGGAGACACCTTCAGGAAGGTGAAGTTAAAAAGGTTTAACAGGGATTTCAAACTCAATTGCCTTCAATACAGATAGAAAGATTTAAAATACATGTAGGTATGAAGAGACTAAGTATAACACAATAGAGAGTGCTGAGTGATTAGAATAACAGTAAGACAACAATTGCACAGAACTTACCACATATGCCAGGTACTATTTTAAGTATTTTTACATATAATAATTCATGTATTTTACCCATATTAATTGTAATAAATTGCAGAGTACAAGTCCCACCCTAGGTATTCTTAAAAACCATGCTGGCCAAGCCAAACATATATGAAGACAGTCATTCATTCTGTGACCATAATGATAGGCAGATAACAGATGTCTTGCCCAACCTGTGTCTTTTAAAGTAAGCAAACAACCAAAAATGAAACGAAACCAAACACCAACAGTTATTTATGTCCTTTGGAAAAGAGAGAAGCCAATGTTTCAATATTTTGTGTGGAAAAGGAAGAAGACTGCATTCTCTTTAGTCTTTGCATATGTATCTTTTTTTTTTACCAAGAAAAATAGTATTTCTTTGAGAGCAATACAGAAGAATGAAAGACCATGCATACTGCAAAAGTATGGTTTACACGATATATAAATTAAAAAGTTCAAATGTCACTACACTTAAAACTAAATTTTTCTTAATTGCATTTAACTGCCATTTATTGAATGCGTACTATATGCCAGGCACTGGGATGAGTGATTTTCTTACATTAAATTTAATCCTCAAAATAACTCTGCATGAGTTATTTTGAGTTTGGAGTTATAATCTCCAAATCATAGGTAAGAAATCTGAGGGGTTCTTTTTATAAAGTCAAGCAACTTACCCTAAGTTATACCATTAATAAGTAACAATGCCAGAATCAAACTCAGGTTTTTCCAAATACAAAGTTCAATTTCTTACCCCAATATACCACCTTGCCTCCCTTTTCTCTTAGTTTCCCTCTCTCTACAATCCCACTTCCCAATCATACCCATCCAGCAGGGAAGTAATAAAGTGGCTAAGATCTGGAAATTCTGACAAACCAGTTTAAAAGGCTGACCCCTGCACCCCAACCACCCTTCTCATATTCCCTGTTTGACTTCCAGTTCTGGTAAAGCTACTCTGCTCACATCCTGATTTAAAGCCTTTACAGAGAATATCCCATTTGTAAATTACTACAATCAAGCCATTTCCCTCTTTTCCCTCAAAGTCGTGCTCCTACTTTATGTAGCTTTCTCAAATTAACTACATTCAATGCCAACTGCTTCTTTGCACACAAATACTTAGAAAATAGGTATTCAGTATATATTATTATGAATCTGCACATTTAAAATTGCATTCTGTGACACAGCCAACATTGAGTCATTTTCCAGTCTGAGTAATCCATCTCCCCAACTGGACTATAAAGGAGGAGCAGAAGTCTATCTGCTTTTTCTTTCGTGTTTTCTTATAGTTTATACCACAGTACATATCATGTACCAGGTACATGACAAATGCTAGAGCTAACTTTCTCAGACTCTGTGACAATCCTGCTGCACCACGGAAGAAATCCAACTTCCCTACCTGCTGGGGGCCAGGCCTTGATATAGCCTGTGCAGTGGACCACCACAAAATGAGGTTCCCCATCCTTCACAGAGCCAAGTCCGTTCCTAGAAGAAGTACATGTATGAGGAGAAAAACTACCCAGTAACATTTAAAAGGCAACGCTGGTTTAGTACCTTTAACTTTAGGCTCTTGGATGTTTAGAAAAGTGGTCACTTTTTGGCCTCTTCCACCCCAAAGTGACCACCATATTTCTGAGCCTTGCCAAAGTAAAGCAACCAAAAGGTATTACAGCAGAAAGAAAGTTGGTAAAGTGGTAGGGCCACTTCTTTAAAACAAGATGAGCAAAAGACGCTGCAGAAGGTCAGGAAAATATTGCCAGAAAATTAAGTAACTGGGAAGTGAGGGATGAAGGTAAGGGCTGCTGAAGGAAGTACTACACACAGTAAGATAGTTTCAAAAGTGATGATCTCTACAGGAATTTGGCCATCCCTTTGGTTCTTCGTTGTTTAGGATCTCACCTGCATCTGTTCCTCACAAAGCTCAGTCTATTCATGGAGACGGGGTCCACAGAGCTATTGCCACACCTGTTTCAAGGAACGGAGACATTAAAAGCAATTACGCTGTGCTATTAAAGAACTTTTCATCCGTTAACAGCCAGATAACAGGCTCTGGATACAATGAAACACAGAAGGATAAATGAACCAGGTTTGGTATTTCTAAAACTTGTAACTGAGCCCAGAATCTGAAGTTCAAAATGTTCCACATACTCTTCAAATGCAGAAATTCTCTACACTGGGGCCAGAATACTTTTTGTGTAAAGGACCAGATGGTAAATATTTCAGCTTTCGTGGACCATAAAATCTGTTGCAACTAGTCAACTCTGCCATTAGGGCATGAAAACAGCCACAGACAATACATAAACAAATGCACATGCTATGTTCCTATATGGCTTTATTTGCAAATAAAGAGTTGTGGTTTGCAGACTCCTGTTCTATACCACATCCCAATCTATTTGCTACATATCCTTATTATTTCTCTTGCTTCTGCCTATGTCTCTACGTAGGCCATGTCCACGTACTGGGACATTCTCTCCCACCCTCTCCACTTTCCTTCTCTCGTTTCTTAAAATAATAATAGGTAAAACTTATACAGAGTTTAATATGTACCACGCACTATTCTAAGCATCTTTACATATATTTATTCATCTCATCCTCAAAATAACTTTATGAGGTTGATATTAATATAATTCCATTAGACGAAATCACAACACGAAGTAGTCCTGTAATCTGCTCAAGGTCCCAGAAGATACTAAGTGGGAAATCCAGTAATCTAGTTCCAGAAGTTATTCTAAACCATTAAGCCACATAATATTCAATTCTGTAAATCTCTCAGGAAACCTTTCTTAATATCCTACTCATCATTTCTAATATGCATCCTTGGTAGATGGTACAAATTAGTTAATTTCTATTATACAACCTGAATTTATTTTGTAATTTTAAGAGAGATCTTTTCTACCTGTGTAGAATGTACCACCATACTTTCTTCACAATACTAAAATGTATAATTTATAAACACTAAATACTAACAGAAAGACATAATTAAGTATCAACATTTTATGAAAAAAAGAAAAATGCGGCAATGAGATGAGTACATGGATGTTGTCTTGTGATGTACTGGGGAAAACATATAGGTTTTGGAATCCAATTACTGTGGATTAAAATAAAATCCTGGGGTGCCTGGGTGGCCCAATCGGTTAAATGTCTGACTTCAGCACAGGTCATGATGTCACAGTTCGTGAGTTCGAGCCACACATCAGGCTCTGTGCTGACAGTGCTGAGTCTGCTTTGGGTTCTCTGCCTCCCTCTCTCTGCCTCTGTCTTTCTCTCTCTCTCAAAAATAAGTAAACATTTAAAAAATAAATAAAAATAAAATAAAATAAAATCCTATATCAGGCATTATCTATGTAATTCTGGGAAGTTAATTTTTTGAGTCCTTTTTTTTCTTTTTAACAACAAAATAGGTACCATGAATTCGACTCTGAAGGACAGATGTGGGAAATGAGACTATAGCAATAAACTTCCTAGCATAATGTCTGGCACAGGAGGAGTTCATTAAAATTTAGTTTCCTTATCAAACACTTTATTCTGTTACAACCCATGTGGTAACACTTAAATTTAATCCAACTAGAGCTTGGATTTAAAAGTTTAACTCCTCTAACCAGAAATCAAACCCTCTGCTACTATTCCTGTGTCAAATCACAGTCCACAGCCTGACACTTACCTCATACGGCAAATAAATGATCTCCTTGAGCCCATACACATCCTCATGGAAGACTGCTGGCCTTCCTTTTTCACTGTTCCAGTCTTCAGATCAAGGATACGCCCTGAAAAAAGAAATGAAGAGCAGTATGGAGTGTGTTCTTGTACGAGGGGGAAAGCTGGAGAGACACTGGAGGCAAAGGTAAGCATCCTAATCATTCCCTCCAATCTCCTTGCTTATAACAAGGAGGGGACGGATTTTTTTCAAGTCTAAAATAGCTCAATTCGCATCAATGAATCTTATACTTAAGTTCAAAGCCACCACTGGAGATATAACCTTGTGCAAGGAAGGAAAGTAGGAGTGGAAAGTATTGTTGGTAAGCGAAAGGTTAACAAGAACATAAGGAAAAGCTTATACACATGCATGTACACATGCATGTACACATGCACACTGAGGGAATGTCATTGTTTAAAAACATATTTTCATATGCTATAGAAACACATATCTGTTTCCAGAGAAACTAGAAACAAATGGCAACTTTTGGGGAAAAGAACTAGAAAAATAAAATCCATAAAAACCTAAAAGAAGGGAAAACTAAAACAACATTAATTTAACCATAGTAGGCTTTCTTGTATTTTAAATACCAGTTTTGATCTGCTTCCACTTTGATTTTTTTTCCAGAGTTGCTTAAGGAGCACTTGTGTTTCCTATAGCCAAACTCTGGCAAAAGGACTGAACAGCATTAAAATGGGGTTATGGGGGAGTGGGGGAGGGAAAAAAACAGAAAAATAGTACAAATACAACCAAAAAAAAAAAAAAAGACAAAAGTAAAAACTTATACGGATAACATCTCTAAAATAAAAATCTATTATCATAGAACCCAGTATAAAGCCAAAGAGAGGCACAAACAGGTAGAAAAAAATACCAGGTAATTACCCATACAAATTAAGACAGAAACATGAAGCAATTAATTCTTTTAGAATGAAAAAAAAAAAAAGTTTATTAGATTTGGTTTTTACTTACTGTTTTATTTACATTAAAATTAAACTTCTATATGTGCCCTATCATTAAAGAAACATTTTCTAAAGATAAGCTACAAATTATATTATCTCCATGTAGATAGAAAAAACTGACCATATTCATTAAAGGAGAAAATTCTAGAAGCCTTGCCAGATTCAACGAACATTGAGCTAAAACCTCTTCTGTTTCAGAAAAAAAAAGGACTTCCCATTCTTTTTCCACCCACATAATTCACACCTGTCAGGGCATTTTCCGAAGTGGAAAGCTGCTCACGAAGTTTGTCCACGTCATCTGGATGCACCTGATCGTAGAGTGTGCTACCAAACCATTCAGACTGAGGCTGGTTCAAAACAGGGGTCACTGAGTCAGAGACATAAACCACCCGACCTGTCTCACATGAGACAATAAACAGAAAGCCATCTGCTGCCTCCAAGATCAAATGTTTGAGTTCCTGTTCAAAGAAGAGAAATACAAGTTAATACTGAAATCTTAAAAGCCAAGTATTATTCATGGAAAGAATAAGATAGTACATGATTGATTTCTCTCTCCGGAAGCAATTGCTGGCTCCTGCCTGATCCATAGTCACAGCTTTGCAACCTAAGTGTAAGTGCCTTCACGACAGCTTTTCCTTATCAATTATTTCTTCATCCTCTCTGTGTCAGTATCCACCTCCTCCTCAATCTCAGGACTTAAGATGGCGAGTAAGAAAGGTCACCACTAACAGTAACTGAGTTCTTGATTTCACCCCCTTTGGTCTCTTTTTACGATCTTGCTCTACAAATATGTTCATTTTCACTCTCTTTCCCCTCAGATCTATAAACATGATCAAGTTTTCTCACTTCCATGCAAATTTTTCCTCAACTTTGCCCAAATGATCTCCTTTTCAGTGCCAAGTTTATGTTAAGAAAAATGTCATATTCACTGGCTCCATTCTCTTATCTTTCAATTATTTCTCAATCACACTACAATCTTCACTCTAAACCGTTCATGTTGCTTCCAGCAGGTTATCAATGTCCTAACTGCCAATTCAAGTCCTCTTTCCTGGGTCTTTATCATGTTACTTGATGTCTTCTGCAGAATCTGTTAACATTGTCCACTCTATCCTTTTAAGTTTTATTTTCTTCTAGCTTCTACAACACCATCCTCCAACTTTTGCTGCACTTCTAAATGTCCCTTCTCTGCTTCAGGCTCCCTTCTCTTTGTTCAAGTATAGGTACTTCCTAAGTTATATCTTAAGTTCTGTTCTCTATTTATACCATACTCTCTCCCTGAGAAATCATATCCACTCCTCCGTGCTATGAAATGATACCCAAATCTACATCTTTAGACTTGCCTAAACTTTTCTTCTTTAGCTTTAAGCAGACCTGAATTCCTGAATTCCAACTATGTTAAACATTTCCTCTTAGACACTGTATCAGCAATTCAATTTCAACATCTCAAAACATATCATTATCTCCCCCTCCAAAGAACAATCCTCTGTGCTCCTCTAGCATTTTTTTTTAAATTTATTTATTTTCTAAGTGAAAGAGAGCATGCGAAAGTGGGGAGAGGTGGGGGGAGAGGCAGGGAGAGAGACAGAATCAAAGTAGGCTCTCCAACTCAGGGCTGGATCTCACAAACCACAAGATCATGACCTGAACTGAAATCAAGAGTCAGCTGAAGTCACTGAGCCACCCAGGCACCCCTAGCATTTCCTTTTTTGATTAACAATATCACCTTCCTCTCAGGCTACAAGACTCAAAATCTAATTACTCTCTCTTATGCTCTAGTGAGAACTCTCTTTTATCATTTCCATTTCCAATACTACATCACTGTCCGTCATCTTACTCCCAAATTAATGAAATGGTCTCCCTGCTTTCATTCTCTCCAACCCAGCCTTAAAATGCTACAATGATGCATACATTTTTTATGGCTTCCCACTGCCTAAAAATTAATATCTAAATTTGGTAACGTAACACCTAAATATTGAATCATCAGGTTCCAGCCTACCTATTATCATCTCCCAAGGCTTGCTAAGCTCCTTCATTTGTCTTGAATAACCAAATCATTCTTACCAGGTATTTGCTTGGGTTACTCCCAATACTATTCCCCTACTCTTGCTCTCCCATGTTTATACTTCTACAGGACTTAATACTGTACCTTTAGGATAGAACTGATTGTGTGTTTATATTGTGATCTATTTATTTACCTCTTTCCACCAGTGACTATCTCTTATCTCTTTGTTTTCCTCTTTATCTCTTATCTCATTTTTCTCATAGCACAAAAACACTTGGTTAACTCACAATAGGTGCATGACTGGAGTCGACTGAATCAGTATCTCTATGTCTGTTGTTAGAACAAACTAAGTAACTATTCCAAAATACATATATATAAAATCCATACTATGTGTGCTATCATACAGACAATCCCTACTTGGAAAACTATTCTTTTTCTTAATTATTTTTTTATTATGTTTTTATTTATTTTTGAGACAGACAGAGACATAGCATGAGCAGGGGAGGGGCAGAGAGAGAGGGAGACACAGAATCTGAAGCAGGCTCCAGGCTCTGAGCTGTCAGCACAGAGCCTGACGCGGGGCTCGAACTCACGGACTGTGAGATCATGACCTGAGCTGAAGTCAGATGCTTAACCGACTGAGCTACCCAGGCGCCCTGGAAAACTATTCTTATTCCTTTCTTCCAAACCACATTCCTTCCTTCTAATCCCTTGAATAAAAGAGTAACATTATGGGTCAATTTTTCTTCCTTATACTTCTTGTATTTTCCAAATTTTTCTGCAAAAACACGGTTATTTTTTATTATTATTAGAGAGAGCCAGAGAGGGACAGAACGTACATGCAAGTGGGGGAGAAGGGCAGAGGTAGAGAGAAAGAGAGCTCCAAGGAGGTTCCATGCTCAGCACAGATCGCCACACAGGGCTCAATCCCACGACCCTGGAATCAAGAGTCAGATGCTCAACTGACTGAGCCACCCAGGTACCTCCACTGTGTTATTAAAAAAAAAAAATCTTTTTTTTAATGTTTATTTATTTTTGAGAGAAGAGAGAGACAGAGAGAGAGAGAGAGAGAGTGAGTGAGTGGGGGAGGGTCAGAGAGGGAGACAACGAATCCGAAGCAGGTTCCAGGCTCTGAGTTGTCAGCACAGGGCCCGACATGGGATTTGAACTCACAAACCACAAGGTCATGACCCAAGCCCAAGTCGGATGCTCAACTGACTGAGCCACCCAGGTGCCCCCTCCTTCCCCACGGGTTATATTTAATCATTGAAACAGAACACGGCTTCCTTACTCTTAGAAGTCTTGCTGACTAGGGGAGCCTGGGTGGCTCAGTCAGGTGGGCATCCGACTTCGGCTCAGGTCATGATCTCAAAGTTTGTGAGTTCGAGCCCCGTGTCAGGCTTTGTGCTGACAGCTCGGAGCCTGGAGCCTGCTTCGGATTCTGTGTCTCCTTCTCTCTCTGCCCTTCCCCCACTTATGCTCTATCAAAAATAAATAAATGTAAAAAAAATTAAAAAAAAAAAGAAAAAAAAAAAGAAGTCTTGCTGACCATCCTCACTCAGGCCAGGTCATTCTATTCACTTTTGCCATCCCTCCAGTATATATTTATCTAGCCTCATATAAATTATCAATAATTAAAAAAAAAATTTTTAGTGTTTATTTATTTTGAGAGAGTGCACATGAGCGGGATAAGGACAGAGAGAGAGGGAGAGAGAGAGAATCCCAAGCAGGCTCTGAGCTGTCAGCATAGAGCCCAATGTGGGGCTCGAACTGACGAACCGTGAGATCATGACCTGAGCCGAAATCAAGAGTCCTATGCTTAACCGACTGAACCGCTCAGGTGCCCCAAATTATTAAAAAGTTTTTTAAAAATTTATTTCTTCTCTATGCATTTTCCTCTCATTTTTCGCTCATGTGTGTATCCAGCCACTTAAATAGTCATATTCAGACTGACTTCCACCCACTCACATGTTCATATTTAGACTGAGTTCCTGAAAGGCTGGAAATGTTTTTACCTTCTATATTTTTCTCATTACATGCACCATAGTACATCTCTAAGGAACAATGACTGCCTTGTTAGATTCCTTTTATCACTAAAACTGAACGCTGCTTCAGGAATAAGAAGTAGATTTTTTCCATCTTCTAGAACCTTAAAGCCAATGAAGAGGGCTGGTTCCATGGACATAGTCATCTCTTTTTCCTGCAGTTCCACTCTTTTTCCACCTTACAGGCTGTATTCATGGGTGAAATCTAAAATACCTATAAGCTTGCCAAATAGTTTGCAAAAGTCTGTTGTACTTCTCACTGTTTCAATGCTAATGAATGTATAGCCAAGAATTGAAACTACTTTCCCATGGTCTGAATTTTTCCTTGACAGCTGAATTCTTGCACTTTAAACAGTCTACAGGGGCGCCTGGATGGCGCAGTCGGTTAAGTGTCTAACTTCAGCCAGGTCACGATCTCGCAGTCCGTGAGTTCGAGCCCCGCGTCAGGCTCTGGGCTGATGGCTCAGAGCCTGGAGCCTGTTTCCGATTCTGTGTCTCCCTCTCTCTCTGCCCCTCCCCCATTCATGCTCTGTCTCTCTCTGTCCCAAAAAAATAAATAAACGTTGAAAAAAAAAAAATTAAAAAAAAAAAAATAAACAGTCTACAGACTCAGCTCTGCTCTGACTCCCAATATAAGGCCCTAAATAGAATTATGGTTATCTATCCCCAAAAGATCAAAACTTTCAACAGATTCTAGACTTGCTCAGAGTTGTGCAGCCCAGTGACCTGATCAGTGAGGAAAGAAGGCTTGTAGGTGCCATCAGTGGATGTATTTCCAGTTCCTCGCAAGGACTTCATGTGAGAGACTGCCATGCGTAAGATGGTTAGCTTGTCTGGTTTTCGAGCCAGGGCACTACAGGTGGGCACCATGTCTGACAGTTCTGTGATGTAGGCTGTCATCTTGTTCCGTCGCCGCCGTTCAATTTCACTGTGATTCTCCCTGCATGGAGAGAGAGGGAGAGAGAGAGAGATAGAGAGAGAGAGAGAGAGATGCCCCACCCAGGTGGTCACATCTGGCCATCTGAGAGCAGAGAGAGTGATATAAATACCAAGCGAGCTGCTAAAGAACTATGGTGTTTAGATTTAGGAGTGCTTAAATCTCAGAAGGTAGAGTCACGTCTGCCAACCTTCATGCAGAGCAATGGAATAGAAGCTAACAAGGCACACAGAAAATAAGCAGATACCAGCAATTCTATCTCCTGGTAACTTCACTTCCTCTGCAAGTTACCTGTCCATCAGAACAATAAAATATTTTATGAAATTATAGTCTGAAAGTCAATGTTGATTTTATTCACTTTAGTTCCTGAGACAAGTGATCTCTGCTTAGCTAATTCCATATTTACTAATTCGGCTTTTTAAGGCTGAAAACAAAATTACCAGCTTTTTCCAACACAAGTATGTTGCCCAACAACTGATACAAGAATTGATAGTATAGATTCCTTTGGTCTATAAAATGTTGCTTGTTCTAAGCTTCTCTCTAACTCTCAATACTAGAAAGCAGAATTGGAAGATTTTGAAGTTTTATTTGTCTCACTAATGCACAAAGTCCTAGTGTGTCTATCCGGGTGCCATGCCAGTGCACTGAGATTTTAAGTTATCTACCAGAGGTCTTTTATGGGTCCCCAGTTGGAACAAAATGAATCGGAGAGTGAAAGTGGAGTGGGGAGGAAAAGGCCTGAAAAGAGACAAGTTGGATCACATCACCAATGCTGATTTCCTCAAATCAAGAGAGAATCTCATCATTGTTAAAAATAATCTAGTAGTTCTCACGGTGGATTTCTGAGAAGCCCCACAAAGCCTCAGAGACAACCAAACAACGTGCTGCATTTCTGCTTCTACTTGAGCAGCTTTGCTTTATCTTTTTTATTTACTTCCATTACCACTTAAGGATCCTATTAAAAAAAGTTCTTTGTGTAAAAAGAAAACAGAAAACAACTGATCTAACATAAACTGATCTCTTTATGAGAAGCGGTTAAGCAGTTAAGTAAGTGACTTTCCCAAGGGCAGCACTCAATCCCAATGAATGCAATGGTCTTCCCACCATACCATGCCAAATCAGCTTTCTGAAGAGTGAAAGAGTTGGCAGGAAATGGCAACAAAATGAGCTTGTGGCCCAGGTGAAAAAGTAATGATAGACTGGGGCGGGGGGTGGGGGTGGGGGGTGGGAATGTAGTTGGTATCAATGATCTATCTCCTACTGAGTGGTCCCAAATCACAGAAGCCAGAAAATAGAAAAACTTGGGTACAACATTAATATCCTAGTATTTCTACATTATTGACAACAATCTCCAAAGACAACTCTAGACTCTCCTTTCTAAATGGCAAAAAGATCTCACCACATAGGTCCATATTTGTTAATATCCCTGAGAAACATTCTACTCTCAAACTTAAAGCACCCATCCTCCTAGAATCTGACAGAATTCTAACACTGAAATCCAGAAGGCTGACCTTTTTTCTTTTTTTAATGTTTATTTTTGACAGAGAGAGAGGCAGAGCATGAGTGGGGGGTGGGAGGGGGGAAGAGAGAGAGGGAGACACAGAATCCGAAGCAGGCTCCAGGCTCCGAGCTGTCAGCACAGAGCCCGACATGGGGCTCGAACTCACGGACCGCGAGATCATGACCTGAGCCGAAGTTAGACGCTCAACCGACTAAGCCACCCAGGTGCCCCAAGGCTGACCTTTTCAATAACCACATCAAGGCTGTTAAAACTTTTCTGGGAAACCATGAAAAATTCAAGCACCAAAGCAAGGCTGTAATGCTATGACACAGTAATCTAGCCTGTGAGTCTACACAGGAAAATAAGGGTGTGCTTTCTAGAAAAGTGTGGAATAAATATTAAGGCCTAAATGTTGGGCACTAATTTCAAACACAGGTATATTTATTAGTTTTTGGTTTTTTTTTTAAGTGCTTATTTATTTTTGAAAAAGAGAGAAAGAAAGAGAGAGGCAGGCAGAGGATCCCAAGCAGGCTCCACACTGTCAGCTTGAACTCATGAACCATGAGATCATGACCAGAGCCGAAGTTGGATGTTTAACTGACTGGGCCACCCAGGCGCCCCTATGAGTCTTCTGATAAAAGATTATTTCCCTGCTGAAGCACCACCTGGTACAGCTGCCTCCTTTCTAAGGACTTTTATTCTGTGAAACTTAGTGCTAAGATAATGAGGAAAAGAGAAAACTATAAAATTATTAGCAGTTACTTAAATTCCTCAACGCACCCACTTTCTGATTGGGGAAGCCAAAGTTCCTGTTACACACAAACTTCCAAAAACTCTTGTCCTCTCTTGCCACAGATAAGGAAAAACACAAAGAGAAAGGGGAAGAAAACAGCAGAGTAAGAAACAGGAAGAAGCAGCAGCATCTGCTTCATCATGCTGAAAATACTGTTCTCCTACCTGGCAAGTCTCTCTTTATCCGCAGAGCTCTGCTCATCATCCGACCTAAAAATAGAATTAATGAACTAAGCTAAAATAAAAATAAAAAGAAAGAAAAAAAGAAAGAAAGATGGATGGGTGGATAGAAGGAGAGGGGAAAGGAAAAGAAAAAGGAAATAGAACAAAATAGATGCAGAGAAAGGAACATTAAAATATGGACAGGAACCTTGCCTGTAACTCTACAAAAGTCATTTGTTAGGATAAAGAAAAATTAACTTACAGGACAAAGGTTGACATAAAAGCAAGGCCAATATTCATTATAAATAAACATAGTCTGAACACAGAAACCACTTTGCCAATCTCTGTAGAGGCCAATGATATATAGTTTGAACAAGAACCAAACAAGGGAAGACCATTCTCACACTGCTCCCAATTTGGAAATAAAATATCCATATATGCTATTCTATAATAAAAAAAATCTAAGAGTAAATCATGATGAGAATATCACATTGTCACAAATGATCACAAAATATAATCTCTCTGTAACACAGACGCATACACATGCACTCACAGACAAAACAGCCAAACAGGGTTCTTTGGAGAAATTATATAAATAAAACTTAAGAATTAGGTTTCTGGGACATCCCATATCATTGATTTTGTAATTAAATAGTAAATTTCTTTTTTAATTTTTTTTTATTTTGAGAAAGAGTGCGTATGTGCACAAGTAGTGGGGAGAGGAAAAAAGAGGGAGAAGGAGGCAGGGAGGGAGGGAGGGAAAGAGAGAGAGAGAGAGAGAGAGAGAGAGAGAGAGAATCCCAAGCACAGAGCCCGACATGGCGGGGGGCGGGTAGGGCGGGCCTCAATCCTACAAACCATGAGATCATGACTTAAGCCAAAATCAAGAGTCATATGCTCAACAGACTGAGCCACCCAGACACCCCAGTAGTATATTTCTATTTAGTCACTCTCCCATTTCTTTGTTGTAAAGCCCCAACACTGCTGGATCCCCAGTGCCAGCCCCCACTCCCCTGGAGGGGGCTACAAAGGATTACCACTAAGTTTTTCTGGAAAACTGAAATACTTTGAGTTGGTGGCAACTGAAGAAACATCAACATGCTGGTAGGCCAATGTATCAGTAATCAACTCCATTTTAAATATAGATAAAGAAGCCTCAAATAAAATGTCTACATAAGTATGACATATTAACAGGCTGAAAGATTATTCAGTTGTGACATGTACCATGACTTTATCGGTACATGGGAAAGTTTCTATAAAATGGTCAATGAGGGTAGCCTGGGAGGCTTGTCGGTCATGATCTCATGATTCTCTCTCTCCCTCTCTCTCTGCCCCTCCCCAACTCACACACACCTATGAGCACACCAGTGCCGCACACACACACACTCACTCTCTAAAAATAAACTTCAAAACAAAAATAAAAATAAATGGTCAACAGGAAGAAAAGATTCAAAATAACACAGTAACAGTAAGAACAAAAATATAAAAATATACATATGTTGATAAGCGCAAGAGAACTGCATTATATTAAGTATATATACTTAATGTTCATTGGGTTATTACAGTTCCTTAACAAACTACAAATATTTTTTTCAAAGATTTGAGAAAATACATACATTTTCAGTTTTTGAAGACCCTCTACTGAATTCCCAAGGAGGATATGTGAGGTGAACAGCATAACAAATCCTCTCTTAGAGGAATGAGTTGTTTGAAAGAAAGTTAAATATCTAAAATTCCTATTATCATTATTCCTACTACTACAAATCCCTTTATCTACTCTCATATCTCTGAATGAAATATGTGAATGTATATTTATGTTAAGTATGACAAATGAAAACTAAAATAATTCAAGTAATGCTTTCATAGCTTTTTTTTTTTTTTTTTAATTTTTTTTTTTCAACGTTTATTTATTTTTGGGACAGAGAGAGACAGAGCATGAACGGGGGAGGGGCAGAGAGAGAGGGAGACACAGAATCGGAAACAGGCTCCAGGCTCTGAGCCATCAGCCCAGAGCCTGATGCGGGGCTCGAACTCACGGACTGCGAGATCGTGACCTGGCTGAAGTCGGACGCTTAACCGACTGCGCCACCCAGGCGCCCCTGCTTTTTGGAATTTCAATCAAGAGACTGTGAACCTGGGGCACCTGGGTGGCTCAGTCAGTTAAGCATCTGACTTCAGCTCAGATCATGATCTTATGGCCCATAAGTTTGAGCCCCACATTGGGGGCTCTGTGCTGAAAGCTTGGAGCCTGGAGCCTGCTTTGGATTCTGTGTCTCCCTCTCTCTCTCTGCCACTCCCCCACTCATGCTCTGTCTCTGTCTCAAAAATAAATAAACATTAAAAAAAATTAAAAATAAATAAATAAAAAGAGACTGTGAACCTGTACCATCAGTACTATTTGAT
Source organism: Leopardus geoffroyi (assembly GCF_018350155.1). NCBI lineage: Eukaryota > Metazoa > Chordata > Mammalia > Carnivora > Felidae > Leopardus > Leopardus geoffroyi. The sequence continues at coordinate 105,645,879 of NC_059328.1, forward strand.
GACTTGACTTTCTTTTTTTAATTTTTTTTAAAGTTTATTTATTTAAGCAATCTCTACACCCAACAAGGAGCTTGAACTCAGGACCCCAAGATCAAAATTGCATGCTCTACTGACTGAGCCAGCCAGGTACCCCTGAGGGCTTAACTTTCTAATGCAGCTCGAAAAACTGTTCCCCAAGTATCTATGACTAACTTCTCATTTTAGAGATGGTTCATATCCTGAAGTGTTTACAAGGATCTACTTCAATAAATAAACCCTTTGAAAATCTCTTAAATTCACTTCTTTCCTATTGCCATTGCCTCCACTCTAGCCTAGGCACTATGATTTTAGAGCTATCTTATTACTTCAACAGCCTCCCATCTACTTCCCTGAGTACAGTGCTTCTCTTTAATCAATCCTGTACAGTGCTACTAGAGAAAAATCCCATACATATTTTATTTATTAAAATCTCTTATTCCAAGTCTATAATGGCATCTTACTGTTTCAGATAGTTATAAGCTACTCTGACATTTCTTAGCCCTCTACATCAGTGGTTCTCAAAAGTATGGTCCCTAGACTAGCAAAATCAGCAGTAAATATATTTTAAGAACTCAGGTAAGCACTGGATTTTTGATTATTTGTTTTTCTGAGGTGGCTGCAAACTCAATTAAGAAAAAGACCAATTCACTGTTTAATAATATACAGAATGAACTTCCTAAAAACAAAACATCTGACTTGAGAAGGATTTATTGTTGAATAAAAGCATTTTTCATCATCTTGACAAAATTTAAAGAAATTTATTCCAATCAAAACTCACCTCCACAAAAATTGTTTCTGTTGTCTTTTTTTTTTAAATATGAAATTTATTGTCAAATTAGTTTCCATACAACACCCAGTGTTCATCCCAACAGGTGCCCTCCTCAATGCCCATCACCCATTTTCCCCTCCCTCCCACCCCCATCAACCCTCAGACTGTTCTCACTTTATAAGAGTCTCTTATGGTTTGGCTCCCACCCTCCCTTTTTTTTTTTTCCTTCCCTCCTCCCCCATGGTCTTCTGTAAAGTTTCTCAGGATCCACCTAAGAGTGAAAACATATGGTATCTGTCTTTCTCTGCCTGACTTATTTCACTTAGCATAACACTCTCCAGTTCCATCCACGTTGCTACAAATCTGTTGTCATTTTTAAAAGAAAACTATTATCTGTACAAATTTTGTGGACCCATTCAATAAAAATGCAACCAAGAAATCCATAGCCTGTGTTCCTGTGGACACCCAGCAAGCACAATGTATAGCTACCTATCATATGAATAAAAACACTGTGTAAATTCTACCATCAGTTTGAAGCCATGTTACCTGAACATTAACAATAGCTGTCATACGTAATTCTGTCAGCTTTCAGAATAGGAAGAAGACAGAACAGAGAAATTAACTCTCAATGAGATCAAATTAAAACTCAATATGCTTGGGGCGCCTGAGTGGCGCAGTCGGTTAAGCGTCCAACTTCAGCCAGGTCACGATCTCGCGGTCCGTGAGTTCGAGCCCCGCGTCAGGCTCTGGGCTGATGGCTCAGAGCCTGGAGCCTGTTTCCGATTCTGTGTCTCCCTCTCTCTCTGCCCCTCCCCTGTTCATGCTCTGTCTCTCTCTGTCCCAAAAATAAATAAACGTTGGAAAAAAAAATTAAAAAAAAAAAAAAAAACTCAATATGCTTGTTTGCCTGATTCCACAAGATGGCCCAAGATGCTCTACTACATTACCTGGCAAATCGCTCCTTATCATTAGACATCTGATCATCATCACACCTGAAGGAGAAAAATGGGATTAGCTCAAAGCATTATACTTGTTATCTATTTCATTCTGAAATAAAAACTAGAAAAGGGGTAAAAATATTCAATAGAAAAAAAAAGTGCCAATGGAAAAGTATCACAAGGCAACAGAGACAGTAATAGCATCCCACAGAACTTAAAAAACCCACGACTCTTATTTGTCAGGTCTCTGATGTTCTCCTTTACCCTTATTTATCAAACACTCCAAAAAAAGATGATGACCTCATGAGGGCCCAGCTGACTGCCCTGTCAGCACCACTCTGAGGTTAGGGATAGTTCTGTTCTGTTTAATTATTAGGAGGGAGAGGGGGGACATGGAATATAAAAAAGGTTAAGATGGTAAATTTTAAGAGTACACTTTGGTAGTACTAACTATATTCATATTGTTGTGCAACAGATCTATGTAAGGTTCTAACCTTGTAAAACTCAAACTCTGTAGCCACTAAACATCATCTTCCCATCTCCTCCCCACCTGACTCCCAGCTCCTGGCAACTATCACTATGCTTTCTGTCTCTAATTTTAACTACTTTAGATACCTCTTATTAAGTGAGACTATACAGTCTTTCTGTGACTGGCTTATTTTACTTAGTATAATGTCTCCAACATTCATCCGTATTGTAGCATATGTCAGGATTTCTTTCCTTTTTAAGGCTGAACAATATTCCATTGGACATATATGCCACATTTTCTTTAGGTATTCATCTATAAATGGTTATTTGGGTAGCTTCACCTCTTGGCTATTGTGAAAATGGGGCAGCGAACATGAGTGTCCAAATATCTCTTTACGACTCTTTTATTTATAAAATAATTTTATTTTTTTAATTTACATCCAAATTAATTAGCATATAGTGCAACAATGATTTCAGGAGAAATTCCTTATTGCCCTTTACCCATTTAGCCCACCCCTCCTCCCACAACCCCTCCAGTAACCCTCTGTTTGTTCTCCATATTTAAGAGTCTCTTATGTTTTGTCCCCCTCCCTGTTTTTATATTGTTTTTGCTTCCCTTCCCTTATGTTCATCTGTTCTGTGTCTTAAAGTCCTCATATGAGTGAAGTCATATGATATTTACCTTTCTCTAACTTTGCTTAGCATAATACCCTCCAATTCCATCCACGTAGTTGCACATGGCAAGATTTCATTCTTTTTGATTGCCAGGTAATACTCCATTGTATATATATATACCAAATCTTCTTTATCCATTCATTCATCGATGGACATTTGGGCTCTTTCCATACTTTAGCTATTGTTAATAGTGCTACTATAAACATTGGGGTGCACATGTCTCTTCGAAACAGCATACCTGTATCCCTTGGATAAATACATAGTAGTGCAACTGCTGGGTCGTAAGGTCATTCTATTTTTAATTTTTTGAGGAACCTCCATATTGTTTTCCAGAGTGGCTGCACCAGCTTGCATTCCCACCAGCAATGCAAAAAGAGATCCTCTTTCTCCGCATCCTCGCCAACATCTGTTACTGCCTGAGTTGCTAATGCTAGCCATTCTGACACGTGTGAGGTGGTATCTCATTGTGGTTTTGATTTCTATTTCCCTGATGATGAGTGATGTGGAATATTTTTTCATGTGTCAGTTGGTCATCTGGATGTCTTCTTTGGAGAAGTGTCTATTCATGTCTTTTGCCCATTTCTTCAGTGGATTATTTGGTTTTTGGGTGTTTAGTTTGATAAGTTCTTTATAGATTTTGGATACTAACCCTTTATCTGATATGTCGTTTGCAAATATCTTCTCCCATTCTGTCCGTTGTCTTTTAGTTTTGCTGATTGTTTCCTTCACTGTGCAAAAACTTTTTATTTTGATGAGGTCCCAATAGTTCATTTTTGCGTTTGTTTCCCTTGCCTCCGGAGACGTGTTGAGTAAAAAGTTGCTGTGGCCAAGATCACAGAGGTTTTTGCCTGCTTTCTCCTAGAGGATTTTGATGGCTTCCGGTCTTACATTTAGGTCTTTTACCTATTTTGAGTTTCTTTTTGTGAATGGTGTAAGAAAGTGGTCCAGGTTCATTCTTCTGCATGTCGCTGTCCAGTTTTCCCAGCATCACTTGCTGAAGAGACTGTCTTTATTCCATTGGATATTCATTCTGGCTTTGTCAAAGATTAGTTAGCCATACATTTGTGGGTCTATTTCTGGGTTCTCTATTCTGTTCCATTGATCTGAGTGTCTGTTTTTGTGCCAAGGACTCTGCTTTCAATTACTCTGGATATTTATAACCAGAAGTGGGGCTGCTGAATCATACAATGATTCTGTTTTTAATTTTTGAGGAATCCATACTGTTTTCGACAGTGGTTAAATTTATAATTTATAGTCCGACCAACAGTGCACAAGGATTCTCATTTCTTCACATCCTTATCTAACGTTTATTTTCTGTTTCTTTTTTTTAAATATTTACTTTTGAGAGAGAGAGAGAAAAGAGGGCAAGTGGGGGAAGGGCAGAGAAAAAGGGAGACACAGAATCCAAACCAGGCTCCAGGCTCTGAGCTGTCAGCACAGAGCCCGATATGAGGCTCGAACTCACAAACCATGACCTGAGCTGAAGTCAGATGCTTAACTAACTGAGCCACCCAGGTGCCCCTATTTTCTGTTTCTTTGATGGTGGCCATCATCATGGGTGTGGGGTGGTATCTCACTGTAGTTTCTATTTGCATTTCTCATGACTAGTGAGTAGGACATCTTTTCATAATCTGGTTTGCCATCTGCATATCTTCTTTGGAAATTTTCTATTCAAGTCCTTTACCCATTTATAATCAGGTTGTTTTTTCTTATTGAGTTGTGATAGTTCTTCACATGTTATAGATATTAGCCTTTTATCAGATACATGCTCTACAAATTTTGTCCCATTCCATAGGTTACCTTTTCACTGTTTTAGTTGATCCACAGAAATTTTTAGGAGATAATTTTTAGTTATGGCTTAAACAATGCTCTTTATCGCTTTGATCAAGGAAACAATCCATTCATCCTAACAACTTTGGTACTTAGTAAGCAATAACCCATGTCTGCTAAATACAGAAACTACAGGATTTGTTGGGGGAGAGAAACCTAACTTTAAATACACTACTCTAGGAGTGCCTGGCTAGTTCAGTCGGTACAGCATACAATTCTTCATCTAGGGGTTGTGAGATTGAGCCCCATGATGGGTATAGAGATTACTCAAGAATAGAAATAAAAATCATCTAAAAATAAGTTAAAATTAAATTAAAAATAGGGGCGCCTGGGTGGCGCAGTCGGTTAAGCGTCCGACTTCAGCCAGGTCACGATCTCGCGGTCCGGGAGTTCGAGCCCCGCGTCAGGCTCTGGGCTGATGGCTCAGAGCCTGGAGCCTGTTTCTGATTCTGTGTCTCCCTCTCTCTCTGCCCCTCCCCCGTTCATGCTCTGTCTCTCTCTGTCCCAAAAATAAATAAACGTTGAAAAAAAAAAATTAAAAAAAAAAAATAGAAACACTATTCTCTGGATCATTTAAATTTTCCTCTTCTCACTGCTACAGGATATAGCAAAGATCTATCAACTTTGAGCTTTTGGGAGAAAGGCTAAGTCTCACGAAATTTGCAGTTAAACCAGTTATTAAATTAGAGCCAAGGGGCACCTGGGTGACTCAGTCAGTTAAGCAACTAACTCTGGCTCAGGTCATGATCTCACAGTTTGTGAGTTCGAGCCCCGCATCGGGCTCTGTGCTGACAGCTTGGAGCCTGCAGCCTGTTTCGAATTCTGTGTCTCCCTCTCTCTCTGCCCCTCCCCTGCTCATACTCTGTGTCTCTCTGTCTCTCAAAAATAAATAAATGTTTAAAAAAAAAAATAGAGCCAAATTTATATTGTTTCTTCATAGGCTGTATATCCTCAACTAGTCCAACCTTAAGAATTTTCAGTTTTTGCAAATAACAGGAGGGGCACCTGGGTGGTTGAGTTTCTGACTCTTGATTTTGGCTCAGGTCATGATTCCAGGGTCATGGGATCGAGCCCTGAGTCTGGTTCCACGCTGAGTGTGGAGCCTGCTTAAAATATTCTCATTCTCTCCCTCTCTCTCTCTCTCTCTCTCTCTCTTGCACACGCTCTTTGGCCCTCTCCCCTGCCCGTGTTCTCTCTCTAAAATAAAAAAAGAAGAAAAAATTTAAAAAAATAAAATAAAAAGAACAGGAGAGCAGAAGAAGAATGGGCAAACATGAGATGTAGTGGAATTTTAGGTCAAGTACGAATGGTCTGTTCCTAGGACACAAGCACGCTTTAAATCAGATGCTATAAACTCCTGGTGAAAACATGTGACCTAAACTGAAAAAAAGACCTATAATTTATACACTAACTTGGAATCTCAAGATTGAGTCTTCTAGATCCTTACTACTTAAAGTATGGTCAGTAGCTGGAAGCAGCAGCATCACCTAAGAGTGAATCAGAATGCAGAGCCTTGGGCCCTACCCCAGACCTACTGAATTAGAATCTTCATCTTAACAAGAAATCCCAGGTGGCTCTGTACATGCATTAAAGTTTGAGAAGCACTATTCTAGACACTAGTAACTCTGATATTGTACCTAGACTTTCAAAGCCTTGACATTCTTAAAAATTATGTTATAGGGGCGCCTGGGTGGCGCAGTCGGTTAAGCGTCCGACTTCAGCCAGGTCACGATCTCGCGGTCCGTGAGTTCGAGCCCCGCGTCGGGCTCTGGGCTGATGGCTCAGAGCCTGGAGCCTGCTTCCGATTCTGTGTCTCCCTCTCTCTCTGACCCTCCCCCGTTCATGCTCTGTCTCTCTCTGTCTCAAAAATAAATAAAAACATTAAAAAAAAAAAAAAATTATGTTATAGATGTCTGGAGAATGTAACAAAATGGCATTTGAACAAATCAATAGAAAGAAAGAAATTAAAACTTTCAAAAGTAGCATCCACCAAGGAGATTTAGTGCTGACTTACAGAAACAATGCAAGTAAGGCTTTCATACATTGACCAGAGTGGAAAATTCCAATTGTTTAAAAAAAGAAAAAGAAAAAGAAAAAGAAAAAAAAGATAAAGAAATTTGGAGATGCCTCTCTCAGGCATTATGACCCACTTGGTAAAATGAACTGTGACAGTTTTTTTGTTTGTTTTTGTTTTTTTTTTATGATTGGGGAAAGGAAAAATGAACTTTTCTGGATTACATATCTCTTGTACCTACTAGATTTTTTGGAAATGGAGGCAATGACTCAGGGCCAGAGCTAATTGACAAGTATAAGTAAGACTAGTGGTTACCACTATGTCATTCATATGCACAACACAGTTCCACTAATAGCATCTATCATCATAATTAGGGATTCCCAATGGAAGAATTTCCAGAACTGTTTGAGAAAGTCCATCCTTCCACCAAAATTGAAATATCTTCCCCTCTTCACTTTTATTAATACTCATTAATTCTCAAGAGCTCTCTTGGAGAATTATTTTCTCCAATATTTTGAAATGATTTCTTTATGGTAGCCAAGTCATGGTTGTTGTTTTCAAGAATATCTGGTAGGATTCAGCAACTAGTAAGTAGTGAGAAATACAAGCCTAACTTTAAAAATTACTTTAAAAAAAAAAAAAGAAAATGAAAAAAAAAAAAATAGACGTCTCTGACTGCACTTAAGCATTATAAAACTAAACAATGGCAAGCAATTTAATTTATAATATGGGCATCCTCTATGCAAAAACAAAAATTGAGGAGATTATGAATATACATGCACACAAACACACTGAAAGACACTTACATATGTACTGAATATTTCTGGAAGGATACTCAATAAACTGGAAACTGTACTTGTCTAAGGGGAAGGGTCTGAAGTGAAAGGAAGATATAATTGCACTATATATAACTTTGTACTGCTTAAAAACTAACAACATATATTACTTTTTAAAGATTTAGTTAATAAAACAAATAAATGAAATCTGGACACTCATACTACATATATATTTTTTAAATATGGCTACTTTATTTATTAAATATTTGTCACTCAGCAAAGTAGACCCACCTACGTAACATTTTCAACTCTGGAAAGAAAAAAGGGCAGGTTGCAGGCAAGGCTATTTTCCTTTCTTTGATTCTTACTGCTTTCCTTACTTAAAAACAAAGCCAAATCATTGATCTTCAGCCAGAATAAGTATTTCTCTTCTCTGAAAAAACTCCTCCATCAATATATCGAAAAGTCCAGGGGGCACCTGGATGGCAGTCAGTTGAGTGTCCAACTCTTGATTTCAGTTCAGGCCATCATTCCAGGGTCTCAGGATCGAGTCCTGTGGTGGGTTCCAGGCTGAGCATGGAGCCTGCTTAAGATTCTCTCTCTCCCTCTGCCCCTCCCCAGCTCACATTCTCTCTCTCAAAAATAAAATTCAAGGGACGCCTGGGTGGCTCAGTTGGTTGGGTTGACTTCGGCTCAAGTCATGATCTCACAGTTTGTGGGTTCGAGCCCCGCGTCAGGCTCTGTGCTGACAGCTCAGAGCCTGGAGCCTGCTTTGGATTCTGTGTCTCCCCTCTCTCTGCCCCTCCCCTGCTCATGCTCTGTGTCTCTCAATAATAAATAAATGTTAAAAAAAAAAATTTTTTTAATAAAATTCAAAAAAGAAAAAAAAATCCATTTTCAGTGTTCCAGAAGATTCATCATTCAAGGATACAAATACCAATTCCTGGTCTGTAGAAGTCAACAGGTATCAGAAGGTATGAAAGGTATATTAATGACCCCCCCAAGGAATTATACCTTAGCTTCCTCCCACCCTGACTCAGGACTTGGATATAAGATTTGCTTTGGCCAATGGGACACAAGCAAATGTCAACATAAAGCAAAGGCTTGCTAAGCACTTAGACTGGGACTTGTCCTTTAGATTGTAGCCAACGGCATGTAAAAAAACTCTGACGACCTCCTTAAGGATAAAAGACCACAAAGAAAACACCATAACAACCCAGCCAATCCACAGCACTGTGAGAAACTATAAATCATTATTATTTTTAAACCACACAGTAACAGATAACAGAAACAGAGGGCCTTAGGAATTCTCTGCCCTCTCTTCACTAAGCTCCTTCCCTTAGAGCTATTAACGAACGGCTTTAAAAAATTATTATGAGTTATAACATAATAGGAAACTTTAGTTTTAGGATGAAGCACTCTCCTTAGGCCTAAGGACAAAAATATTACAAGTCAGAAATATCATGAACTAATTTTTTGTGTGTGTGAACTAATTTTTATTATCAGAAATCTAGAGAAAATTTTTCAAAATCTTACCTCAAAAATTTACTGTTCCCTTCTCCATCATCATCAAAATCCAACCTGGAGAAAGCCAAGAGTAAATATTATAAGCCTACTGCCAATACAGAGCATTATGAAATTAAAAATTCTCAACCCACAAGCTATCTGAACACTCACCCAAATGGAAGAAGGAAAAGAGGAGGTGTACAGAAGTGAAACAAAGCTATATGACTTCCTTGCACTAAACTGGGCAATCAAAAGAGTACCCACTGCTACCTTACATTTTCCTAAGTTGGCAATCCACCTTTGCCAAAGTTTTACATCAGAGTACAACCTCTACCAAGGAACAGGAATCCACTCAAAAATCAAAATGAAAAATTAATATGAATTCAGGTCCATTTTTCACTTCTGTGAAAGTTTTTAAAAGTTCATTTACTTATTTTTGGGGAGGCGGCAATGGGCACAGAGAGGAAAGAGAGAATTCCAAGCAGGCTCTACACTGTCAGCACAGAGCCGGATGTGGGGCTTGAACTCACAAGCCATGAGATCATGACCTGAGCCAAAGTCAAGAGTCAGATGCTTAACTGACTGATCCACCCAGGTGCCCCCATTTTTCATTTCTATAGGCTAGGCTAGGTTACCAGCTTTCTGAAACATATCCCAAAACAGTGATGATACATAAGGGAGTAATTTAATATCTCAGAAAGTTATCAAATAATGCTTCTTTCCATCATACATCTAATAAACATATAAGATATGCTACACTCAAGACAATGCTAGATGAGAAGAAAGCAAGAGACTTGACCTCAAGGGACTGTCTATGTAGACAAAAATATAAAACAAGTGAGAATAGGAAAGTGCCATGTGAGAAGCAAAACCAATATGCTATAAGACATGTATTTAGTGAAAGCAGCAGTGACTTTCAAGGGATTAGGAAGATTATAGGTAACAAGATAGGACAATCTCCTATTAATCTCTGTACTCTATTAAACTAAAATGATACCACTTTAACCCAGTGACCACTCTTGGCATCTCTACTAGTATCATAACCTCACATTATGAGTCTCTAGATGGGTTATATACTGGGGTGCCTAGGTGGCTCAGTTGGTTCATTCCTCTTCCTCCCTGTAGCCCCCTAATCATGTGTTCAAAATCTACCTATTAACCCAATAACTCCATTTCTAAGAATCTATCCTAAGGAAATAACTCAAGAAAAAAAATTTATATACAAAGATGTTCGCACAGCATTTATTTACATCTTCAAAACAACTTAAATGTTCCAAATAGGAAACCAAGTACGTCCTCTTATATAACTATGAAAAATTATATTTATGTAAAATATTTAACAACAAGAAAAAAAAAAAGGTTACATATGGTTAGGTGAAAAGACCAGGCTGTATAAAACTATATAATTAGGGTCGCCTGGGTGGCTCAGTTGGTTAAGCTTCAGTCTCTTGATCTCAGGTCTTGATCTCAAGGTTGTGAGGTCAAGCCCTGTGCACTGGGGCTCTGCACTGCGCATGGACCCCACTTAAAAAACAAAACAAGGGGCGCCTGGGTGGCTCAGTCGGTTAAGCAGACGACTTCGGCTCAGGTCATGATCTCACAGTCCATGAGTTCGAGCCCCGCGTCGGGCTCTGTGCTGACCGCTCAGAGCCTGGAGCCTGTTTCAGATTCTGTGTCTCCCTCTCTCTCTGACCCTCCCCCGTTCATGCTCTGTCTCTCTCTGTCTCAAAAATAAATAAACGTTAAAAAAAAAAATTAGGGGCGCCTGGGTGGCGCAGTCGGTTGGGCGTCCGACTTCAGCCAGGTCATGATCTCGCGGTCCGTGTGTTCGAGCCCCGCGTCGGGCTCTGGGCTGATGGCTCAGAGCCTGGAGCCTGTTTCCGATTCTGTGTCTCCCTCTCTCTCTGCCCCTCCCCCGTTCATGCTCTGTCTCTCTCTGTCCCAAAAATAAATAAACGTTGAAAAAAAAATTTTTTTTAAAAATTAAAAAAAAAACAAAAACCGGGGTGCCTGGGTGGCTTAGCTGGTGAAGTATCTAACTCTGGACTTCGGTTCAGGTCATGATCTCACAGTCTATGAGACTGAGCCCCACATTGGGTCTTCTGTGGCCAGCACAGAGCCTGCTTGGGATTCTTTCTCTCTGCCCTTCCCTGGCTCATTCTCTAAGTAAATAAATAAAAACTTAAAAAAAAATACAAAATACAAAAAAAATCTATATAATTATATGATTACAACTACTAAAAAGATCTACATAAAAAGAATGAAGGAATTACACTAAAAAAAAATGATAGGACATGACTTGGGGCAATAGGATTATTGCTATTTTATTCTTTCCATCTTCCAATCTTTCTTTAAAAGAATGTGTATTACTTCTTTTAATATATTTTCCTGATGGGGCGCCTGGGTGGCTCAGTTGGTTAAGCATCTGACTCTTGATTTTGGCTCAGGTCATGATATCATGGTTCATGGGCTCGAGCCCCATGTCAGGCTCTTCACTGGCGGCATGGAGACTGCTTGGGATTCTCTCTCCCTCTCCCTCTGGGGCTCCCCTGCTCATGCTCTCTCACACACGTTCTCTCAAAATAAATAAATAAACTTAAAAAAATTTTTTTCCTGATTACAACATACATTCATTTCAGAAAATCTAGAAATTAAAAACAAAAGAAAAAAAATCCCCCATAATCTCATCATCTAGAAATCTGATGAGTATCCCTTCAGTTTTGCTACGCACACGTTATACATATTTCTTCCTGACAGAGTGATATATTACATAAATTGTAACCTTCCAATATATTGTGAACATTTTCCTGTACTGATACATATCTGTCACTTCTAAAGTTTATTTTTTATCTTGAGAGAAAGAACACACAGGTGCACGGGGAGGGGCAGAGAGGGAAAGAATCCCAAGCAGGGGCTCAACCTCACCAACCCTGAGATCACAACCTAAGTTAAAATCAAGAGTCAAACACTTAGTTGACAGAGCCATCTAGGCACACCATGTACCGATACATACTTGTCACTTCTAATAGCTATACAATACTCCATTTTCAAATATAATACATAATCCCCTAATTTTGATATTTATATCATTTCCAATTGTTTGCTATTATACAAAAACATAAACTGTGTTTAAGAGAGTGTACTCTGAAGCTAACCCCCCTAACCTCCCAAGGTTCATATCAAAGATCTTCCATTTACTGGCTTTAGAACCTTGAGTAAGTTACTTATTCAGTGAGTTAAAAATGTGTAAAACTCTTGGAGACGTAGCAACTCTTAAAATGTTACTCATGTTACCACCTAAACCCAGGGATCACTCTTGCATTACTATTAGTGGGTGAAATTTAAAGACTAGTTGTAATACTGGCTCCACAGTTTTTAAAACGAAAGAAAGAAGAGAAATTTAACACCAAAAAATGGACAAAATACTACCAATTCTCTCAGGCTTTTCTAAAGCAACCTCTTTTCTGAAGCTTTTCCAATCTTTACTAATTATGGGATTTCCATACACAAAAATACACAGTACTGTAAGCATTCCTTTCTTAGCAAACTTGGCATATTCTACCTTGTACTCTATTTATATGTATAATGATTATTCCCTTCAGGACATAAGCAACTTAAAGACAAGAACCGTATCTTATTTATCTTTGTATCATACTAGCAATCAGCACAATATCTTATACTAATTAGGCAATTAATAAATACTTCTGGAAATACATAAATACATACACGCTTCTGGAAATGAATGGACTCTACATTCCAAACCAAGCAACATATCAATACCGTAGTGGAGAAATACACCACAGTTGAGCATTCTCTAATTTTGAAAATGCAGACACAAAGTTTAAAGAAAACTGAGTTTTCTCAGCAACCATGAAATCTTTGGGCTTTGCAGACATTTCTGGTTTTACTGGTTTCACTACTTTCAGGAAAAGGAGGCATTTAAAGCAACAATCATAAGGATACTCACTGGGCTTGAGAAAAGAAGCATCAGTGAGACCCTTGCAACAGAGATAAAAGAATTAAAAAAGAATCAATCAGAGATGAAGAATGCAATGAAAAAGATTGGAAACAGACTTGATGCAATGAACAGGAAGCTGGAAAAAGCAGAGGAATGAATTACTGATCTAGAAGACAAAATAATAGAAAGTAATAAAGCTGAACAAAAGACAGAATTATGCAAGACAAGAAGAGACTTAGAACGCAGGGACTCGATCAAACAATGGTAACATATGTATTATAGGAGTCTCAGAAAAAGACAGAGAAAAGGGGGCATAAAATTTATTTCAAGAAACGAAAGCAGAAAACTTCCCTAATCTGGAGAAGGAAACAGACCTCCAGATCCAAGAAGCACAAAGAACTCCCATCAAAATCAATAAAAGGACAACACCAAGACATACTGGAATTAAATTTGCAAACTATACTGATAAAAAATACTAAAAGCACCAAGACAAAAGAAGTCCTTAATGTACAAGGGAAAACTCATAAAGCTAGCTGGAGATTAATCAACAAAAACTTGGCAAGCCAGAAGGGAGTGGCATGATATATTCAGTGTTGAATGGGAAAAATCTGGAGCCAAGAATACTCTAACCAGCAAGAGTCTATCATTGAGAAGGGGAGACAAGAGTTTCCCAAATAAAAACTAAAGGAGTTCGTGACTACTAAACCAGGCCTACAAGAAATATTAAAGGGGATGGGGCGCCTGGGTGGCTCAGTCGGTTAAGCGTCCAACTTCGGCTCAGGTTATGATCTCATAGTTCATGAGTCTGAGCCCCTTGTTGGGCTCTGTGTTGAAAGCTCAGAGCCTGGAGCCTGCTTTGAATTTTGTGTCTCACTCTCGCTCTCTCTCTCTCAAAAATAAATAAAAACATTAAAAAAAAAAGAAATATTAAGGGTGACTCTTTGAGTGCAAAGGGGAGATCAAAAGTGATAAAGGATCGGGGCGCCTGGGTGGCACAGTCGGTTAAGCGTCCGACTTCAGCCAGGTCACGATCTCGCGGTCCGTGAGTTCGAGCCCCGCGTCGGGCTCTGGGCTGATGGCTCAGAGCCTGGAGCCTGTTTCCGATTCTGTGTCTCCCTCTCTCTCTGCCCCTCCCCCGTTCATGCTCTGTCTCTCTCTGTCCCCAAAAAATAAATAAACGTTGAAAAAAAAATTAAAAAAAAAAAAAAAAAAAGTGATAAAGGATCAAAGAAAATCTCCAGAAACAACAAAGCAAGCAATAAAGTAGCAATACACATCTACCAATAATTACTTTGAATGTAAATGGACTAAAAGTTCCAATCAAAAGATTATAGGATGACCGAATGGATAAAAACCAAGATCCTTGGGGGTGTCTGGGTAGCTCAATCGGTTGAACATCCAACTCTTGATTTTGGCTAAGATCATGATCTCCCAATTCATGGGATCCAGTCCCACGTGGGAGCAGCACGGAGCCTGCTTGGGATTCTCTCTCCCTCACTCTCTACATCTCCCTGCTTGCAATCTCTCTCAAAATAAATAAATAAATAAATAAATAAATAAATAAATAAACAAACAAACAAACATTTAAAAAAAACTTAAAAAACAAAACAAAACCCTTCTATATGTTGCCTACAAGAGACTCATTTTAGACCTAACGATACCTGCTGATTGCAAGTGAGGAAGTGGAAAAGCAGCACACACATGGATATCAAAAGAAAGAGTAGCAATACTTATACCAGATAAAGTAGACTTCTTTGTTCTTGTATTGCTTTAGTCCTGCTTTGGTATCAGGGTAGTACTGACCTGGTGGAATGATTCTGAATGTGTTCCCTTTATTCTATTATTTGTAAGATTTTGATAAAGATTGTCATTAATTTTTTTTTTTTTTTTTTTTTAATGTTTGGTGGGGTTTGCCGATGAAGCCATGTGCCTCAGGTTTTCTGTGCTGGGAGATTTTTGATTGCTAAATTCAACTTTCATTCATGTCAGTGGTCTAAGAAGACTTCCTACTTGTTGCATTCAAGACTCATAATTCAGGGGCGCCTGAGTGGCTCAGTTGGTTAAGCGTCTGACTTCGGCTCAGGTCATGATCTCACGGTTCGTGAGTTTGAGCCCCGTACTGGGGCTGGCTGACAGCTCAGAGCCTGGAGCCCGCTTCAGATTCTGTGTCTCCCTCTGTCTGCCCCTCCACTGCTTGCACTCTGTCTCTCGCATTGTCTCAAAAATAAACATTTAAAAAAAAAAATTTTTTTTAATAAAAAAAAGACTCATAATTCAATCTTGGTAACTTGTATGTTTTTAGGAATTATCTGTTTTTGTTTTCTTCCTAAATTATCAGATTTGTTAGTATATAATAGTTTATAGTAATCTATGTTATCTATTGTATTTCTGTGGTTACCTGTTGTATTGTTTTCTCTTCCATTTTGGTACTCATTTTAGTTTTTGAGTCTTTTCCCCTTAGTTAATGTTAAAATAATTCCAATTTTGTTTACTTTTTTGGAAAAACTGGTCATTACTTTCAATGTTATGCTATTGTTTATTATGGTCTTTATTTCTGATTTTTCTTTGTTATTTCTTTCATCTCCTAAATTTCAGCTATGTTTCTTTTTTTTCTAGTCCTTTGTGGTGTAATGTTAACTTGTCTTGAGTTTTTAATACAAAGATTGACAGCACAAATTTCACTCTAACATCTGTTTTTGCTGCATCCCATAAGTTTTGCAATATTGTGTCTTCTTTTTCTTTTGTTTTGAGACAAATTTTCATTTGCCATTTGATTTCTTATTTTGCCCACTGCTCATGCAGTTGCGTGTTAGTTTTTACATATTAAATATTTAACGTAAATTTACATTGTAAATTTTCCAGATTTGTTTTACTGTTGATCTTTGGTTTTTTGCCATTGTGGCTGGAAAATACACTTGGTATGATTTCAGTTTTCTTAAATTTGTAATATTTGTTATGCCTTTTCTTAAGTGAATTAACCAATGGATTCTTCTATGTGTACTTCTATGTGTACTTGAAGAAAATGTGCACTCTATTTTTCTTGGATGGAATGTTTTATATATTATATCTTTTAGAACCATATATTCTCAAGTATGCATCATGAAGAAATGCTCTTTTTGAAAAAAAAAAAAAAACACTTTAACCCAGGGTACTCATTTAAAATAAAGCATATTGGGACATAGGGTGGCTCAGTCAGTCAAGAGTCTGACTCGTGATTTCGGCTCAGGTCATGATCTCACAGTTCATGATATCAAGCCCTGCATCAGGCCCTGCACTACATTCCACTGAGTGTGGAGCCTGTTTGGGATCCTCTCTCTTCCTCTCTCTCTGCCCCTCCCCTGCTCTCTCTCTCAAAATAAATAAATAAACATTAAAAAATAAAATAAAATAAAATAAAGCATATCAGAGGGAATGTGGCAGGAACAGGTGAAATAGGTGAAGGGGATTGAGAGTACACATATGATGAGCACTTGAGTAACGATGTACAGAATTGTTGAATCACTATATTGTACACCTGAAATTAATATAACGCTATATGTTAACTATATAATAATTAAAATAAAAAACTTAATAAAAAATAAAATTAAAAAAAAAAACCTGCACAAAAGAAAGATAAAAATGTTAATTCTGTGTAAGGAAAAAATCCAGGAACTAAAGAAAGATATCTGACAGCAGTGTAGTAAGTAACCAGTTGAAGTGAAAGGGTTAAGCATAGCCAAGAGGATTCAGCCACTAACTAAATCAGGCTGGCTTACAGGAGAGACACTCACAACACATGATATCCAAACTCACCCTGATCGCCGCTTAATAGCCCTGTGGACAATGGCTCCTCCACCTTGAATCCCAGCCCCAGGGTTTCCTGAGGCAATGGCTGGACCCAGTGATGGTACATCTGATGTCATTTCTATCAAAGAAAAATGGAAATATACATTTAAAAAAGATAGTCCTGTCTTCTTATCATCATCATCATCAAGTCAGCTTCTTGGAAGAAAGGCTCAAGCTATGGGTGAAATCTCAGTAGTTTGCTAGAAAACCCTTATGCTCATATCCACATTGCTCCTCTTAAATTCTTACACTGGTGAAAGTATACATTCCCTACTTCACTTCTCCCTGCTTCACAGAGTTTGGAAAAGGGAGTACTATATTCTATCTGCAGCCTTTACTTTTAAAAGCTTGTGAGGGGCGCCTGGGTGGCTCAGTCGGTTAAGCGTCCGACTTCAGCTCACGTCATGATCTCACAGTTCGTGGGTTCGAGCCCCACATCGGGCTCTGTTCTGACAGCTCGGAGCCTGGAGCCTGTTTCAGATTCTGTGTCTCCCTCTCTCTCTCTGCCCCTCCCCTGTTCATGCTCTGTCTCTGTCTCAAAAATAAAAAATAAACAGTAAAAAAAATAAAATAAAAAAAGCTTGTGATAGTGACATAATGTTAATCTAAAACACACACATACACACAAAATTAGTTTATACATTTTACTCATGCAGCAAACATGTAACATATACTTTCACTTATTTTATTTGGAAAATGAAAAACAAACAAACAAACAAACTGGAATTCTAACTCTACCTAGCAATATAACAAAGCCTCACTCACCTTTCTCTTCCTAAAGTGGTGCCAGTGAAAACTGGCTAAAACAGGTTTAAATGAGATCCAATGTCACATAACACAAGAATATCCAAGCTTCAATTTAAAAAAAAGAAAGAACCATTCATCATACCAAGAACCAAGAAGATTTCAAATTGAATGAAAAATAGCAATCGGTAGATGCCAACAATATGGCATAAATGTTAGAATTATCTCACAAGATTCTAAAAGCAGCCACAATAAAAATGCTTCAACAATTACTAACACAGTTGAAACAAATACACAAGTTGAAAGCCTCAGCAAAGAAAGTCTAAACAAAGATAAGATATAAAGAAGAATCAAATAGAAATTTTAGAACTGAAAAATAACTGAAATAAAGTTAAGTGGATTGATTCAACAGCAGAATAAAAGGAACAAAGAGAAGAATCAGTGAAATGTAAGACACAACACTAGAAATTACCCATTAGAGTCCTGAAAAAGAGAAGAGAAAGAGGACAAAGCTGAAAAATAATATCTGAAAAGTTCCCAAATTTGTCAAGAGATGTAACCTACAGATTCAAGAAGTTGAGTAAACCCCAAAAGGACAAACCTAAAGAAATCCATCCCAACACATAACAATTAAACTTCTAAAAAGTAGCTAGAGATAAATGATACCTTACTTATAGAAGAAAAATAATTCACAACAGCAGAGTTTTCATCAGAAACCATGGAGACAAAAAAATGTGGCATGATATCTTTTAAAGTTAAAAAAAAAAAAAAAAAAAAAAAGTCAACCCAGAATCCTACACCCTGTGAAAATATCATTCAGGAATGAAGGAGAAATCAACACAGTCTCTAATGATTTAAAACTAATGAGCACTTGCCACCAACAGACCTATCCTAAAAGAATGGCTAAACAAAATTCTCTAAACAGAGAAGAAATTACATAACAAGGAATTTTGGAACACAACACATCAACATATATCAAAGAAAAAAAACACACAATATGCAAAAATATGGGTAAAATCAATAGGCTTTCCTTCTCCTTTGAGTCCTCTACATTATGTTTAATGGTTGAAGCAAAAAAAATACAACACTATCTGTTTCTAAATGAATACATAAAAAATAATTAATACCAATTACAAATGGGGATATTAAAGGGTGGTAAGATGTCAACACTTAAAGTGTTAAAATGACACCAACAGACTGTGATGTTATGAGACATAATGCAATGCTCACTACAGCAATTACTGGAAAAGGTATACGAGGTGATACACCAGCAAACATAAATAAATCAAAATGGGATTCTTACTTAAGATTTTTTTTAGGTTTTTGTTTGTTTTTTAGTAATCTCCATTCCCAATATGATGTGGCTCAAACCCACAACCGCAAGATCAAGAAATGCACACTCTTCCAACTGAGCCATCCAGGTGCCCCTCAAAATGGAATTCTTTTTTTTTTTTTTTTTAATTTTTTTTTCAACGTTTATCCATTTTTGGGACAGAGAGAGACAGAGCATGAACGGGGGAGGGGCAGAGAGAGAGGGAGACACAGAATCGGAAACAGGCTCCAGGCTCTGAGCCATCAGCCCAGAGCCCGATGCGGGGCTCGAACTCACGGACTGCGAGATCGTGACCTGGCTGAAGTCGGACGCTTAACCGACTGCGCCACCCAGGCGCCCCTGGAATTCTAAAAAATGTTCAAATTACCTACAGGAAGGCAGAGAAAAAAACACAGAAATAAAAACCCAAACAAACAGAAAACAAAAAATAAAACAGCAAACTTAAGCCCTAACATATTAATAATTTTATGTAATATAAATATACCAATTAACAGAGATTGGCAGAGCAAATTAAAAAACATAACCCAACTCCCAACTACACGCAGTCCACAAAAAAGTTGCTTCAAATATAACAGCAGAGACAGGTTGGAAGCAAAAGAATGAAAAAAGATATATCATGTAAACACCAATCAAAAGAAAGCAAGAGTAGCTATATTAATAATCAGATAAACCGACCACAAAGCACATTATATAATATTCAAGCCACCAAGAAGACAGTTGGTATGTATGTACCAAACAACAGAGCTCCAAAATCTGTTAAACAAAAACTGACATAACAGAAAGAAGAAAATAATTATAGTTGGAGATTTCAACACCCCTCATTCAACTGACAGAACAATTAGACAGAAAATCAGCAAAGATTAAAAAAAAAAAAAATGACATCCTCAACGAACAGGGCCTAATTAACATTTACAGAAAGATTCCACCACACAATAGCAGGTACACATTCTTATATTCTTTATATTCTGTCCCCAGAATATAAACCAAGATAGAATATATCCTGAGCCATTAAACAAACCTCAACAAATTTGCAAGAATGAAATCACAGATTGTATTCTCCAACTACAATGAATTAAACTAGAACTCAGTAACAGAAAGAGAACAGGAAAATCACCATACACTTGGACACTAAACAACACACTTCTAAAAAAAATCAATGAATCAAAAATGAAGTCTCAAAGGAAATACAAAGTACACAGAAATAAAATATGAATGTAATCACAAAACAGTAAAATTTGTGGGACACAGCAAAAGCTGTACTTAGAGACAATTTTATTGCGCTAAAATGCTTATAGTGGAAAGAGGAAAAGTCAAATAATCTAAGTTTCCATTTTAAGAACCTAAAAAAAGAACAAAATCATGGCGCCTGGGTGGCTTGGTTGGTTGAACGTCCAACTCTTGGTTTCAGCTTGGGTCGTGATCCCAGGGTTGTGGGATTGAGCCCCACATCAGGCTCCAGGCTGAGTGTGGAGCCTGCTTAGGATTCTCTCTCTCTCCCTCCGTCCCTCTCCCCCACTTGGGCTGTGTGCTCTCCCTCTCTCAAAAAAAAAAAAAAAAAGAACAAAATAAACCCAAAAGCAAGCAAAAGGAAGTAATAGACAACATAAATCAATGAATTTGAAAACAGAAAAATATTTTTAAAAAAATAAATGAATTCAAAGCTGGTTCTTTAAATAGATCAATAAAATTGACAAGCCCTCAGACACAAAAAAACCCACTACCAATATCAGAAATGAAAAGAAGGAAAAAAATGAAACAAAAAAGGGATATCACTACAGACCTTGAAGAAACCAAAGAGATAAGTGGTAATTCTAGGAACAACTTACAAATGTAAATTTGACAACTTGGACAAAACAGACAATTCCTTAAAAAAAAAAAAAAAAAAAAAAACTAACTAAAACACCTGACCCCACATAAAACAGATGACTTGAATGGTCCCATAATTATTAGGAAATTGAATCCATAATTTAAAGACTCTCAAAAAAGAAATCTCCAGGTCCAGATGGAATGAATTTTACCAAACATTTAGAGTTAATATCATTTCTACACAATCTGCTCCAGAAACTGGTTGAGAAAGGAGACACTAATTCACCTTATGAAGCTAGAATTACCCTGATACCAAAACCAGGCAAACTCACTACAAAAACAAAGCAAACAAACTGACAAAAAGCTAGAGCTCAGGGGCACTTGGGTAGCTCAGTCAGTTAAGCATCCGACTCCTGATCTCAACTCAGGTCTTGATCTCACAGTTGTGAGTTCAAGCCCCACGTTGGGCTTTGCAATGGTTGTGAAGCCTACATAAAAACAAACTAGAGATCAATACTCCTCATGAAAACAAATACAAAACTTTTTTTTTTTTTTTAGTTTATTTATTTTGAGAGACAGAGAGAGTACACACATGTGAACAGGGGAAGGGCAGAGAGAGAGAAGGAAAGAGAGAATCCCAAACAGGCTCCACGCTGTCAGCGCAGAGCCCAATGTGGGGCTCAATCCCACGAATGGTGAGATCATGACCTGATCTGGAATCAAGAGTCATATGCTTAACCAACTGAGTCACCCAGGTGCCCCAAGGAACAAAAATTCTTACTATTAGCAAATAAAATTTAGCAATATGCAAAAGAATTATACAACATGACCAAATATGATTTATTCTAGAGAAGCAAGAATACTGGCTCAACATTTAATTATCAACCAACATAATCCACCATACTGCCAAAGAAGAAAAATAACAAATGATCCATCAACTTATGCCAGAAAGCATTTGATAAAATTCCACACTAATTCTGCTTAAAAAAACAAAAAAAACAAACAAACAAACAAAAAAAAAAACAAAACAGAAAAATAAGAATAGAGGGAAATGTCCTCGACCTGGTAACAGAATCTACCCCCTACCACCAAAAAACCCAAAATAAAAATAAGTAAGTAAGTAAGTAAGTAAGTAAGTAAGTAAGTAAGTAAAGAAGCCTAAAGTTAATATTACGCTTAACGGTGAAAGACAATGCTTTCTACGATTGGCAACTAGGCAAGAATGTTCCATCTCATCACTAAATCAAACATAGTGTGGGAAGCTCTAGCCAGTGCAAAAATGCAAGAAAAGGAAACAAAAGGCATAAAGATCAAAAAGGAAAATATAAAACTGTATTCACAGATGGCATGATTGTCTTTGTAGAAAATCCTAAGGAGGGGTGCCTGGGTAGCTCAACCAGTTGATCATCCAACTTTCTATTTCAGCTCAGGTCATGATCTCACATCTCATGGCTCTGTTCATGAGCTCAAGCCCCACATCAAACCTGTGCTGACAACACGGAGACTGCTTGGCATTCTCTTTCTCTCTCTCTACCCCTCCCCTGCTCGAGCATGTACGATCTCTCTCAAAATAAACTTAAAAAAAAAAAAAGTAGATCACTTATATATTGCTGGTGGATGTAATATAGTACAGCCACACAGCCACTCCAGAAAATAGTTTGGAAGTTTCTTTAAAAAATAAACATGCCACTAACATACAAACCACCACTACACCAGTGGGTGTTTATCCCCCAAAATGAAGACTGTATCTACACAAAAACCTGTCCACAAATGTTTATAATACTTTTATTTGTAATAGCCAAAAACTGGGGGGGGGGGGGGGGGGGGGGTAAGTCCTTTAATAGGTGGACTACCTGTGATATACACCCAAATCACTGAATACTACTCGGCAACAAAAAGGAATGGAATATTATTACTACACACAACTGGATGAGAATCACGTGAGTGAAAAAAGCCAACAATAAAAGCTTAATGTATAACCCTATTCATAAAATACTCTTGAAATGACAAAATTATAGAAATAAGGGACAGATTGGGGTTGCCCAGAGGGAGGGGGAGGGCACAAAGAAAGGTGTGGCTTTCAAAAGGCACCATTAGGGACCCTTGTGATGGTAGAAATCTGTGTCTTGGTCGTGATGGTGCCTATTAGTTTTGCAAGACACTATCATTGAGGGAAACTGAGTTAAGGGTAGGAGATCTCTGTATTACTTTTCATAACTGTATATGAACCTAAAATTATCTCAAAATAAGAAGTTTGGGGACACCTGAGTGGCTCAGTCAGTTGAGTGTCCAACTTCGGCTCAGGTCATAATCTCACGGTTTGTGGGTTCAAGCCCCACATGGGGCTTGCTGCTGTCCGCACAGAGCCTGCTTCGGATCTCTGTCCCCCTCTCTTTCTGCCCCTCCCCCACTGGTACACACACTCTCTTTCTCAAAAATAAGCAAACCTTTAAAAACAATAGGTTTAGAGGCGCCTGGGTGGCTCTATCAGTTAAGTGTCCAGCTTTGGCTCAGGTCATGATCTCACGGTTTGTGGGTTCCAGCCCCATTTTGGGCTCTGTGCTGACAGCTCAGACCCTGGAGCCTGCTTCGGATTCTGTGTCTCCCTCCCTCTCTGCCCCTCCCCTGCCTACACTGTCTCTGTCGCTCTCTCTCAAAAATAAACATTAAAATAATAGTAACATTTAGTTTAAAAGTTTTTAAAACACTTTTATCGCCTCTCGGCCTTTTGGCTAAGATCAAGTGTAAAGGTTTTTAAAACACTTTTAAAGTCATATACTTCATCTTCCTTTTGAACTTTAAAATCTGTCAAGTACTATTAAACAATTCATGAAATTAATTCAATGACATTAAATTTATATAGTAATTTTGAAAGAAGAAGAGCATCATGACTTTGAATTTCCTCATCCAGGAATATAGTATGTGTTACATTTATTCAGATCTTTTCTAATGTCCTTTAATAAAATTTTATAGTCTTCCTAAGTCTTATGTATTTCTTCCTCTATTTTTAGGTAATTTATAGTTACTAGTATTATTGTGAATTAAATCATTTTTCCATTTCAACTTCTAACTGGTTTTTGCTAGAATAAAACAAAACTATTGATTTCAGTATATTTATATTGTATCCAAATTACTAATTTGTCTTACCTAAAAGTATTTAATTTATTGGATTTTTTTAGTATAAAATCACATCATCTACAAGGAATGATTATTTTACCTTTCCTTACTCAATATTTACAGTATTTTGTTTTCTTCTCTTACAGCATTATTGCAAGGTTCTTAATCCATGGGTCAATGGATAAAACCCTCCCTCCACCAGGGGAGGCTGGTTTGTGAACTTGGAGGAAAAATTTTATCTTTATTCTCATTAATCTCTAACTGAAATCTAGCATTTCCTTCAACCATGAAAGTACACAGTAAACCACCACAGTATTAGTAACTGTGACTGTCATCAGTAGGAATCAGATATTTTTATATCACAATTACTAAAAATATTTAGGATTAACATCCAATACTACTCAAAAATGGGGTAATTATGGGATGCCTGAGTGGCTGAGCCTCCAACTCCTGATTTCGGCTCAGGTCATGATCCCAGGGTCGTGGGATCAAACCCCATATCAGGGATTTTCTCTCTCTCCCTGTCTCTGCCCCTCCCCTGCTTGTACATGCACAAGCATTTAAAATAAATAAACTTTTTCTTTTTTTAACATTTATTTTCCTGAGAGAGAGAGAGAGAGAGAGAGAGCGAGCAAGGGAGGGGAGAGAGAAAGGGAGACAGAATCCGAAGCAGGCTCCAGGCTCAGAGCCGTAAGCACGGAGCTGTCAGCACAGAGCCAGATGCAGGCTCAAACCCACAAACTGTGAGATCATGACCTGAGCCAAAGTCAGATGCTTAACCGACTGAACCACCCAGGTGCCCCTGTAATATTAACATTTTTAAATATTTTTATTATTTAAGTGCATTACTATAGAACAATTAGAAAAGATGCAGTAAGCCAGGAGATGAAACTTTTCAATCTCTAGTAGTTCCACTATATATTGCTATTTTATGCACTGAATAACTAAGGGATTATCTAAGAAAGGTTCAACAAGGAGAGCAAGCTGTCTCCTTGTATTCCAGCTTTTCCAAGCACGTGCCAGCTGAGTCTAAGGGTTCCAACATGGCCGAAGAAGCAGAGCCTTTTATTTAGGGGTAAGGGTGACATAAAAGTGAGGTAAGAATTTTTTTTACCTACAAAGCAGAAGTTCTACTCCTGAGTTTTACAAGGAGTAAAGGGGGAGTAGAGAGTGCATGGATAGTAATACCTAACACTTTTTTCTCAGCCCTCCCTGTGGGTTAGGCACTACTGTGAACAACCTGTGTGTCTCTCATTTATTCCCATAATGACCCAAAGGAAGTGAGAAAGGGTTCAACAGTTCTCACCAAAGACGTCCACGTCCTACAAAAGGTTAAGCAACTTTGATCTAGACAATCTCCAAAGCAAACGTGGATATATCTCTGACTTATCCATGATTTCATTGGACTTAATTTGGGGGGGGGGGTAGTTCTATGGATTTAACAGCTTTTTTTAAAAAATCAGGAATGGATTTTTTTAAATCTGAAGCAAATACTTTTGTAAAGTATTTATTAATATAAAAGTTTTTTCTTTTAGTTTGCTAATGACATAAATTATAGAAGTTTTCTCAGGTTGAACCATCTTTTGAGTTCCTGGACTAAACCTTACTCAATAATTCCAGAAGACTGAATAATCTAAAACTCCATGTCCACCTAGAATCTCAGAATGGGACCTCACTTGGAAACAGGGTCTCTGAAGATATAATTAGCTAAAACTGGGTCGAAATGGGTTAGGGTGGGCTCTAAATTCAATGACTACTCTCTTTATAAGAGCAAGGAGAGAAACCTAGATACAGGGAGACAGAAAACGGAGTGACATGTCCATAAGGTAGAGAAGAAGGAGAGATTTTTGCCTCAGAGACTCCAGAAGGAACCAAAGCTACCAACATCTTCATTTCATATTCTGAGCCTCCAGCACTGTGAAAGAGTATTTTGTTTGTTTGTTTTAAACCCCCAAGTATGTGAATTTGCCACAGCAGGCCTGGGAAACTAATACAATAATGATGTATGATTCTTTTAACATACTCTGGATTTGATTTACTAAGATTAGCTCCTTTAAAATTTTTTTTTTAACGTTTTTATTTTATTTTTGAGACAGAGAGAGACAGAGCATGAATGGGGGAGGGTCAGAGAAAGAGGGAGACACAGAATCGGAAACAGGCTCCAGGCTCTGAGCTGTCAGCACAGAGCCCGACACAGGGCTCGAACTCACGGACCGCGAGATCATGACCTGAGCCGAAGTCGGACGCTTAACCGACTGAGCCACGCAGGCGCCCCAAGATTAGCTCCTTTTAAATGGAAGAAGAACTTAGGATAGCATAGTTAAGGAATATTCTTATTCCACTGAAGTCAAGTACCTTCTACTCAGATCACAATTTGACAGAAATTACAGAAAAACAATAAATATATTTTAGTCAGTCAACATAGTCTCCCAGATTTACCAAAAAGCTACTTCTAAACATAACTTCCTTTCCTGAAATATGAGAATAATACAAAACTAAGTTCACTGAAAACAGGACTGAGGAAATCAGAACTGATAAAAAAGCATTAGAAGCTGAATAGACAAGGGGTGCCTGGGTGGCTCAATTAAGTATTCAACTCTTAATTTCAGCTCAGGTCATGATCTCAAGGTTGTGAGATCAAGCCCCTCCCTCTCCCTCTGCCCCTCTCCCACTTTCTCTCTTAATAAAAGAAATAAGTTGAATACATAATATGAACATTTGTTCATAAAGAAATACTGGAACAATAATTCATCATATTCTTAATGTCTAAAATATGAGTCAGTTTGGGAGCCACCTGCAGCCGGTTAAGCGTCCGGCTCTTGATTTCGGCTCAGGTCATGATCTCACAGTTCGTGAGTTCAAGTCCCACATCAGGCTCTATGCTGACAGTGCAGAGCCTGCTTGGGATTCTCTGTCTCCTTCTCTCTCTTCCCCTCCTCCAGTCGTGCTATCTCAAAATAAATACATAAACTTTAAGCAAAATAAAATATGAATTACTTTGGATATGTTTTTAATTTTTTCTTTATTATTCCTAAAATCTACCTCCAAACTATATTTACAATAAACTGCACCTAACCTAAAAACACAAAACCTCTTTTATGCATGTCTTTTATTATAAGTCCAGGCATTTATAACTGCCCTTAATACTGGATAAAGAATGTACTTAAATACAATTAAAATGATGACGCATCATTGCAAACTACAGTAATCAAAACAGTATGGTACTGGCACAAAGATATACATACCAGTGGATTAGAGAGTCTAAAAATAAACCATTATATGTATAGTTAAATGATTTAACAAGGGTTCCAAGACAATGCAATATTTTTTTTTTTTTAACAAATGGCACAGGAAAAACTGTATATCCACATACAAAAGTACCCTTACTTACATCACATATACGAATCAGCTCAAAATAGATCAAACACCTAAATGTAAGAACTAAAGCTAGTAAACTCTTAGAAGAAAGCACAGGAGGAAAGTATCATGACAATGAATTTCGTAACTTCTTGAAGACAATTTGCAAGATGAAAAAAGTTCTGGAGGTGGATGGTGGTGATGGCTGTACAACAATGTGAATATACTAAGGGCACTGAACTGCACACATAAAAATGGTTAAAGTAGCAAATTTTATGTTATGTGTATTTTGCCACAATAAAAAAAAAAACTATAATATATCAGAAAAAATTTTTTTCCAGAAAAATTTTGAAGTGGCTCTGTATCACTGAAATGGAAGGTTATCTACCATATATGATTATAGAAAAAATAAGCTACAGAAAAAAACATATAAAATGTTCTTTTTTAAAATTTATATGTATAACAAAAGCCTGGAAGAACTCATTTAATATTAACTGCATGCCTACTATATGCCAGGCACTGTTGCAGATCCCAGATATAAAGCAATAAATAGAACAAAGATCCCAATACTTACGAACTTTATATGCTAGTGGGAGAGAGAAATCAAAAAGAGAAATAATTAAAATATAAACTGGATGACAATATGAAAGTGACATTTTATAGGAAAAAATAGATAAATAACAAATTTCATATGGTTCAAACTAATAATTTGTTATACAGTGATAAATAGGGAGAAAAATAAACTGTAGGAAGTCAAATCAGAAGTATATAAAGGTCGGGACACCTGGGTTGCTCAGTCAGTTAAGCAGCCGACTTCACCTCAAGTCATGATCTTGCAGGTTGTGAGTTTGAGCCCTGTCCGACTACACCTGAAGTCATGATCTTGCAGTTCATGAATTTGAGCCCTGCATAGGGCTCTGTGCTGACAGCTGGGAGCCTGGAGCCTGCTTCAGCTTCTGTGTCTCCCTCTCGCTCTCCCTCCCCTGCTCGCACTCCTTGTGTGTGTGTGTGTGTGTCTCACAAATAAACATTAAAAAATATATATTTAAAAAAAAAGAAGTATAGAAGGTTGAAGGACAGGAGGACAGCAATTTTATTTTTTTAATTTTTTTTTTTTAACGTTTATATATTTTTGAGACAGAGAGAGACAGAGCATGAACGGGGGAGGGGCAGAGAGAGAGGGAGACACAGAATCTGAAGCAGGCTCCGGGCTCTGAGCCATCAGCCCAGAGCCCGAAGCGGGGCTCGAACTCACAGACTGCGAGATCGTGACCTGAGCTGAAGTCAGACGCTCAACTGACTGAGCCACCCAGGCGCCCCAGGACAGCAATTTTAGATAGTGAGGAAAGACATCATTGAAAAGGTAATAGGAAATAGGAGATAAGAAAAGGAGATAAAGGAATTAACCATGCAGGTATCTGGAGAAAATGCATTCCAGACAGAGTGCAAAGACACAGGGTGAGAACATGCCTGTTAAGTTCTAGAAATAGTATGGATGATATC